>NC_089652.1:17215000-18529166 GCF_037042795.1 Molothrus aeneus | reverse complement strand
GAAAACAACAGAAGCAAACTAAGGCACAAAATGTTTGCAAAACATAACAGAAACCATTTACAAAACAGGTTATTGCAGACTGGGAGTAAAGGTATAGAAAATATTAAGAAAAAGCAATAGGAAATTCCCAAGGCCAAAACATAAAACAACAGAGAGAAAATGAATGTATTAAAGTAAAAAAGACATTATTTGAAAAGTAAAGTTTGCTTCCAAGTAAGGAACTTAGGCATAAAGTTTTTAAAGATGAAAGCAAAACAGAGATTGCTTGGCAACTGCTAAAGGTACAAGGATTTCTGTAAAGGCTTTAAAAGTTATCTGCCAAAATCTGCCAGTAAGTGGGATTGACTAGATGACTGAATATGAAAAGAGCTATCAATGAAGATAGCTTAATGAATTCGTAGTGAAACACAAATGCTTACATTCTCATGATACTAGATGACACTGATCAAATGGGAAATTAATTCCATTTGGGCAAATGCAAAGTAGAACACAGGGAAGAACCTCCTCTCCTGTGTGCTTGCTTCCTTACAATGGAAAAAGAAATGTTGATGCTACTGGGAATATTTCTCTGCATATGTCAGTTGACGGCAAGAAGGAAAATAGTATTAGGAACTAAATAACCAATGGGTAGGAATATAATTGTACCACTGTGTTAGCCCATTATTCCCCTGAATTGCATGCAGCTCCATCCTGAACAGAAAAGACCAAGAGGGATAATCAAAGGGTTGGAACAATTTCTACGTGAGGAGAAACCAAATAGAATTCTTCAGCTTGGAAAATACGTATCTAAGGAAAGGATGGCAGAAATACTTAAATCATGCACAAATGGAAAGATTTTTCTACTAACAGGAACACGCAGGGGCTACAAATAAGTGATCACCTACTGGGTTTAAAACACAAAGATGATATTTTATGCATTCTAATTAAATTGTGGTATGCATTGCTCTGGAAATTTTGGAAGAAAACATCATAAACGGATTCAAAGGAATCTAACAAAATTCACAGGGAGACAGGTAGAATGATTTGGAAACACGCAACATTGGAAGTCCACAAATTGCTAACCAGAGAGATGTGGGGAGACATATTAGAAATGATCTTTATCCTCTTTGTTTCATTGAAAGGTATGTCCAAAGTCTTCAGGAGATTCTTGACTTTAAGGACAAAAGCTCAGAAGATTCAGGGTCTGTTCAAAGGTAAGGCTTTGCTATCACATATATCTTGTTAATATTGTATTGGAGAATTGGCAGAAAAAAATAGCTGAAAAAAAATTTCCTATCTCAAATGTTTACAGAAGAATTGCAGCAATGTCATCCCCTGTCCCTAAAAGGAGGGTACATTAAAACAGGAAATTAAGCACTTCAGCATAATGTCATTCTATAGAATGCTCTGGTCTGTCCTGGCTGACCAGAAGTGCCATTTGACAGGCATGGGTTGTTCTGCATGAAAACAGTTAGCACAGTTTTCTCTTTCTCTTGGTAGAATCAAGATAATAAATAAATAATAATTTTATAAACATTCAAAATAGTGGATTACTGATTGTTTCAATGTTAGTCACCTGAAATGTGCTGTAAAGACTGACCTGCCTTCTTATTGCAGCAGGCAGATGTGATATTTTTGTAAGTCTTCATTTTTGTAGACAGGCAGTGTTTGCTGGAGGATTAATTTCCCTTGAAAGTGAAATAGTAACAATGAATTCATTTTAGTTTTACAGACACTGTGATAAAAATCCGGAATCGCCACAATGATGTAATTCCTACGATGGCGCAAGGAGTAATAGAATACAAGGAGAGCTTTGGCATTGATCCAGTGACCTCCCAGAACGTGCAGTATTTTTTAGACCGCTTCTACATGAGTCGCATTTCAATCAGAATGCTCCTTAATCAGCACTGTAAGTGTCGGAAGGAGGGCAAATGATGTCTGTACCATGTCAACTGTATTTTCCTTTAAGTGCTTAATATGTACTAAGGTGCCACTTAGGAGTATACTATTTGCCTTGCCACTTATAACTCATTCTTCATACAGTTCCTAAAATATTTATTAATAGTAGGCTTTTCAGTATGGTGAGGACTGAAATTATAGATTGTCTATAAATTTTTTATTTAGCAAAATGGAAGACACAAACTAAAATTATAAAGTCACACTGGATATTAAATTAGGTTTTCTTTTTTTGGCAGCTTTACTTTTTGGTGGGAAAATTAATCCAGCTCATCCAAAACATATTGGAAGCATCGATCCTAACTGCAATGTTGTTGAAGTTATTAAAGGTAAATTCAGATGATAAGAATCCCGAAAACTTACATGGGAGTCCCTACTAAGAGTACACATCCTGATATGCATATATTGTTTTGTTCTTGCCTACCAGGAGCAGAAGTTTTATTGGACATGAAATACAATTTTGTTTCTTTTTCCTATAAGTGCAGTTTTTCTGAAAAGTACAAATCTCCCTGACAGTGCACAGTACTTTCAAAAATTTTATTTTTGTAGATTCTAAAGGAGAAAAAAAAAGGTGGGAGGGGGAAATGTAACTTCCTGTGTTCTTTATTATAGATGGCTATGAAAATGCCAAGAGACTTTGTGATTTATATTACATGAGCTCTCCAGAACTTATCCTTGAAGAGTTGAATTGTAAGTGAATGTGGACAAGGCATACTCTTGAACATCATGATGGTTTCTTCCAAAGGAGCTGGTGGTGAAATGTTCTGCTTTTCACATAGTTCATGTGTTCTCTGTATCTACTGTTTTTTTTTTAAATCTGGCAGAATTAAATCTGGCTTTCCCCATTCCTCCCTTTAATCAGAAAACTGACACGAGTAGAAGTTTTTGATTCTACAGCTGTTGATATAAGAAATTTTAGCAGGCTCCTTCCCTTGCTAAGATTTCATGTTTCTTCACCTGACATTACTGCATCTCACCCTGTCTGCATTTCTTGTGACACATTAAAGATTTATACAAGACTTTCTGTTCCATCTTTGTGGTACCTATGAGGAGGTTATTTGAAAACAACTATGATATGCCCTAGTCAGTGATCCTATAGTGGGTTTTAAGATTAATTTCCAAAGCAGCAAGCAACATTTGAAAATCTTGATTATGACTTTTGATTAACATACAATTTTTCAAAAGATTTCTGTTTAAATTTTCCTTCTTTAAATTTAACAATACAAATTCACATTCTGAATTACTGTGGGAATGAATAAAGACATCTCATTTGCCATTTAGTTATTTGGACTCTCTTCTCTCCAGCTAAATCACCAGGACAGCCTATGCAAGTGGTGTACGTGCCATCACATCTCTATCACATGGTTTTTGAACTTTTCAAGGTCTGTGCACTTACCATTAATTACACAATTCTTTCCTACATCTTTGTTTACTGATACTGTATTGCTTTGACTTTTCAAACTGATTCTAGATCACAGCGTGTTTTTGCAAGTGCAAACTTCTTGCCATTTGACTGCAGCAACACAGCTGCCCTGTACTATTAGAGAAACAATAATTGCATAGAAAATGAACAGCTTTGGAAGATGTATCTCTTTAACCCAGCCACTGAATACCTTCTGAATAGACAGCTTAAATCTTAAAATGTATGAAGACATTAATAGTTTTCATGCTAGTAATAAAAGTTAATGAAGCAAGTGAGATGTCCCATAAATTGTGTATTTTCAAATCTGGTAAAATATGTAACATGTCCTACAGACCTTTTCTCCAGCAGTTTAGTCTTAGACTTTTCTTGGACTTTGTGCCATATTGCATCTACTATGTGCATTATAAAGAATTCTAGAACACAAATGCTGTACATTAAACTATTCATGTTTCCTTTAAAAAATTAAATACTAACAAACTAAATATATACTGATACTGAATAAACTAGGAATATAAAAAACCATTCTAAACCAATATACATTTGTTCTGATTCTTAAATACACGATAAAAATAACTACTAAATGATATTTTAAGTTAATATACAAAATGAATAGGATTTAAGTTTTACTTGGTAATTACAGAATGCAATGAGAGCCACCATGGAACATCATGCTGATCGAGGCATTTATCCTGCAATTCATGTACACATCACATTGGGAAATGAGGATTTAACTGTGAAGGTACTCTTTTTTTTTTACTGTTCTGAAAGTTATTTTGATTAGGATTTTCTTTTCTGTCATGAGCAGCATATTAGTAACTTGAGCTGGTGATCTGGTTCCATCAATAGACTGTATGTGATGATGTATGTAAGTGAAAAACCGTTATGGGATTTCACACACTGCCTCGTGAAGAGGCTGCCGTCACACTGAGGGCTCTGCAATAGCATCCTGTACTTGCTTGTGTCATGCCTAGCTTAGAAGCAACCATGACTGAAGTAGCATCTTAATACAGTTGTAACATCAGCATTTTCTAAGTGACAATGACAGAGCTATACAGTTGTGAAACAACTGAAGAAAAGGAAATACATATTGTATATTCCACACAAAACAAACCTCCTGAAGTACAGTTTGCAGCTTCTTTTTTCTGTACAACATCCATCTTTGATTTCAAAGACCAGCTGCAAGCACTGTGTTTTTCATAGGTCTAACTAAACTGTAGTAAAATAACTCCTTTGACTTACTCCTTCAAGTAATAGGTTTTAGTAAATTATATTTAAATGTGGCAGTATTCTTGAGAAATAAAGATAAAATACACAGAGAACTTAGCATTTGCCAAAAGATATAGATAGTGACTTCAGACAAAGTGTGTGATGAACAAGATAAAAGTAATGCACAATTCAAGCAGAATTTCCTTTTCTCCAAGAGATTATGAATGGCAGTATTTTATTTAATAGTTTGGGTAAAGGATGAAAGGGAAGGATTCATCTCTCTTTGGTCATTGTTGAAGATGAGAATTAAAAGAAAATCTGTAACTTACACCTTCAAATAATACTTTACTGTAATTTTTTTCTGGCTTATTGTTTGAGAGAAGCTGTCTTTTATAAAAATGTCTTCAGGGATATAAAGCTAAATGCTCCTTCTTGTTCCAGATGAGTGACCGTGGTGGTGGTGTTCCTATGAGGAAAATTGACAGACTGTTCAACTATATGTATTCAACAGCACCACGTCCTCGTGTTGAGACATCACGAGCTACACCTTTGGTATGCAAGACCGTTATACCATGGCATCCTGGATAGGTCTAATTGTCACAAAAACCATTTAGCTAAAGCTATGAAATGCTGATTTTATAGATATTACATTGAGCAATATTTGAATTTTACTTAATTTAAGCTTAATTAAAGTATTTTTCAAAAAATAACTGAAAAATGGCATAAAATACCAAAAATTATTAAAATTTGTTCAAGATTCTCTTTTTCTCTACTAAATCTAAAAATCAGCCACCTCAAGCAGAATACTTAGCTATGCTACACAATCCAGTGAGAGCAGGGTTCAGAATTATATTTGTATCCCCTGAATGAAAGGAAGAATAATTGTAGCAGTGACTTTAGATCAAGGCCATAGTTCATTTGTATTGTGTAGTCAATTGTACCAACCCCTAGCAAGGATGAAGGTACATAGATGTGAGAGGGCATATGAAGAATCCACTTTGGTCTCATGTGAGTGTAATAAATGCACAAGAAATAAAGCCTAAGCTCCCAGAAATTAGATTCTCTGAACAGCTTTCCTGTATTTATTCTCCCACCTTGCATCATTTAAAAATATATGTAGTTCTGCATGTAGATGACTCTGCAACTTACTAAACATGAGATCTTTACAGAGGAGTGTTGTGTACACTCAATGACATTACCTCTACAATGTAAACAAAAATTAGTATTTAAAAAAATATTTAGTATGTAAACAAAAAAATCACAATCACATTTCAGGGCTCTGTCTTGCTACTGCAACCAGGGCTTGGTAGAATTTCAGTATAAGCTGCTAAGTCACAGATGTTGTGTCTTGAACCTTTTTTATATATACTGATGATGGTGTGTATTTGAATTAAGAACTCTGAGTACTTGAGGTTAGTAGCTCCATGAGCGTGATGCAGACACACAGCAGAGTGTTCTCCAATGGCATCTCTTCAAAAAGCTGCCATAATGCAAGAAGTGTTACCTACCAGCCCTGTGTGACCAAGGAATCAGTTTTCTCATAATTACAATCATACATGCATTCTTCTGGTTTTGGGGTATAGAATAGCTTGGGGGAGGGCATGACAGTTAACACCTGAACTCCTGTTACTGTTAAACATCATGCTTAGTTTGTCTATTTCACCTATTAAGTTTAAACAGAAAATGCCGCTGATTAATGCAATTAATGGAAGTATACGTTTTCTCCTGATCAGGCTGGATTTGGTTATGGCTTACCCATATCACGTCTGTATGCACAGTACTTCCAAGGAGACCTGAAACTGTATTCCTTAGAAGGCTATGGTACAGATGCAGTTATTTACATCAAGGTATGATGTAACACTCTATCAGCAGCTGTAATCTGAACTGCTAATGGAACTCCTTGTTCTGTTATGGTAACTTCAATTAAAAAGAATCATCAGCTAGAGCCTTTTCTCCTTACAGGCCTTATCAACAGAATCAATTGAAAGACTCCCTGTATACAACAAAGCAGCCTGGAAACATTATAAAGCAAACCATGAAGCTGATGACTGGTGTGTGCCAAGCAGTGAGCCAAAGGACATGACCACTTTTCGGAGTATGTAGCTTTTTCCTCAGCAGCTCCTAAGTAGGTTTGTCTGTAAAGGGAATTTAGAAGACCTGATTTATGATTTTGAGCCACTTCTGTTATGTGAAAGTAATTCTAAATTTGAGTGTAATGAGGCTTTTCTGAAATAAAAAAAAAAACAATAGCCACCAAAACCCCCACACATGCACGTATAAAAAAAGGTCATACTTCATTTGTTTCACTTTCTATTTATGACTGCATTCAGAGCTAAGTCAAAGGAACAATATATTGGTTTTTATAGGGATCAATGCCACAGCTATCACATCTGGTATTAATTTGTATTATTAAAAAATAATTTTATTAAAAAACTATTAAAAAACCTCACTGGAACATTCTTCCATTATACAATTCTACAGATTAATGAAAAATTTGTGTAAGAAATATCGAGCTCATTGCTATACCTTTGCAACTGTATGGCACTTTCTTTTATCTTAAGCATGCTGAAACTTAATTTTGCAAAGTTAGATGTGTTGCCTACATACACTGCCTACATCAAGGTGGCGTTTTCAGCTGTAGAAATCACATCTCTGTAGGGATAAAAGTTTTTAAAAAGCGTTTTTAACTGCTACTACTGGTATAACATATCTCAGGTATGTGGTGGCATCAGTTCTGTTTCTTTGGTTGTAATGTGAATATATAATAGATGTGAAAAACTTACCTTGCCCTGATCATTGTGAATGAAAAAATAGCATTGGCTTGTATACAGTAGAGAAATGTTAGTCTTGCATTTGCTGTATTTCGATAGGTCATACCAAAATGCAGTATCAACATTCTAGCCTTTGTAAGATCTCAGACTTGGGTATGTCAGATACAGCTGTAAATGAAATTATTTTAATAAACAGATTCTTAAAATTTGTCTGTAATAGGGCATCTCTATTACTTTGACAGTATAAACTGTCTTCTCAGGAGTAAGTAAAAATAAGTGGAATTAACAGTTTTTGAAAATACTTTTGCATTTGTAATATGCTTCTGGCCTCGTTTTTGTAGTAACTGGAAGTCACATTATAACATAAACATGATAACCAGAATATGTTAATCAAAGACAAATTAGAATATACAGGGGAAGAGAGAGAGGGGAATGAATCTCACATTTCAGATACAGAGTCCTTCCAATTAAGAATTCAACTTAACGCCTACTATATGAGCTTTTTTCAAATCATACACATCTGTGTTGCACCTCAATCCCTGTCATTCCTGAGCATTTTTGGAGTGATGCAGTTAAAGCCATTGGGAACCAATGCCTTTCTCAGTTAATTAAACTGCATGTAATTCTGTGGGTTTTGTTCTGCAGCAGACATGCATAATCAGTCTCAGAAACAATAAGCCTAGCCTTTTGCTAGTTTACTATCTCTGTACAGAGCAGAAGGTGAGATACCACAAGTGAAGGGGATAGGTAGGATGTTGGAAATTGAAGTCATGCTACTCTAGCTGCAGCTGAGCGAGATTCAAGATTTATCACCTGCTACTTCCCTAGCCAAGTTCTGCAAAACAACAAAATGGTTTATACCCTGGTTAAGCTACTGTAGATAACTTTAACAGAAGTGCATTACAGACTGGGCTGTATGCAGTTAAACTGACAGTCTGAGGGAGTATTATTGTGTGTTAATTGCCACCAAATCAGTAAGGTTACCTATTCCACTCAAGCTTGTGGGCACCTTGAGGCCCCTATTCTTCCTTTCAAGGATGCGAGTTGATAACTGGCACACCTTTCAGTCTGTAGGGCTACAAGTGAGGAGAACCAAGAGCTGTTCTCTTCTTTGGCCCTGCAAGAGGATGTGAGAAATGCCACATAGTGTAAAATGGGGCCTGTATGAATGCTGGAAGGGACACTTGCAGCTATTGCTTTTGCTAAACTAAAGCTGAAAGTTACAGCAGGGGCTTTTAAAAAATCAGGTCTGAAGCTGAGCATTCTAGCCTTTAAACCTTTTAACTAACTAAACTGATTTTAGTAACATCGGACAACTACAAGCGGTATTTCTGAAGAAAAGCTAACAGTTTGTTTTCTGCAAAATCTATGAAGTATTTTAAATATTACCGTAATAAAGTCTCTTTCATGTTCTCAGCTAACTACCAATTGAATTCTGATTACCAGAGCAACTTGCTGTATAATTATATTTGTAGTTATCTCTTTGCCTGCAACCCCAAACAATTGTGGTGAAAACACAAATGCACCGTGGTTTGATTTACAATATTTAATCATAGTTAAAAAAGTTTTGAACTTTGATAACTTTTGCTTTAAATGGAAGTGCAGAAGACAACTTTTGTGTTCAGTATTTTCATTACCGAAGTCATTGCGAGCACAGTGATTAAGTTGAAGTGAATCACTACAGAAAAGTAGTATACTATCAAAATGCTGAGATTAATAGTTTTGTATGCAAATTAGCTCAGTCTTGCACTGTAAAGTTAATCTTGGTTTGTGTTAATTTTTGGAAAGAATTGCTGCATTTATTCATTAAAACTATTGTAAAAATGAAACTCTGTTGGGTGACTGTGTAGTTTGGTAATGAGCTTGTTCAGTGCATCCAGCCCTCTCGTTCAACATCCGCCAGATGTTAAATGCTGTGGGCTCTGATAATCAGTGTTCTCATGCTCGGCTGCCAGGGGAGTTTATCATCCCTGCTGTGGCCCCTCCTTACCTGTAACAGCTCTGCACACAGGGAAACCTCTGAAACCATCATTTCCACCAGTGTCCTTCAGGAGAAAACTCTTCCCAGGGTGCAACAGTATGCTTAAAGAAAAAAGGTACTATGGGGTTCTAGCAATATTCTGTATTCTAGCTGGGAAAACACTCAACTTTCTTGACTGAATTAATTAAATGGTGGTTTTACGTGGGAGATCTTGAGCATTTGATGATTCCATACTTCTAATTCCTTTCTCTTTCATCAGTAGGGCAGCGTTCCTCTTTGGTTCAAGGTCTGTAAGTCTGGCTTACAACTGAAAGCTACTGTAAACAAAGTAAATAAGTTAAATCTTGACCAAAGAATGCATAAAACTGAAATATAATATCTTTTAAAAAGTATTTATTACCAAGATTTTCAAACTTTATTTTGGAAATGCTTGGTGTGCAGAAGCATTTCCACACAGTCCTTTTGCTGAAATTCTTAAGACATTTATACAAAAAAATAATAAATGTGAAACACCAACAGTGAAGTTCATTCATTTAATTAAAATGAAAAACAGTCCATAGATTTAAAGGAGAACTTGGTCCACATAAACGAACTATGTAAGTTTTGTTCTAGTCCATTCTAGGGTGGAATTGATACTTAATCTAGTCTATATTTCTGGAATAATCTAAATTAAGGAAGTGCTCTTGTAGTGTGTCTAGAAAATAGTATGTAAATATACAAAACACCAAGTCATGTTGTAAGCTATGTCAAGAATCAAATCCTCCTTTAAAGAGAAATAATCTGTAGTCTACAACTGAACATTTAAATACAAGGCAGAAACCCAGGGTGTCAGTGATAATTTTTCCTACAATTCTTCCCTCAGTATTTGAAGTCTGAAAAACAGTATTGTTTAAAATTAGCAAATATATAAATTTGGTCCGCAAAAAATCTTGTCACATGTAGAAAAGAGAAATACATGTATTGCAAATTGATCTTATTCATAGCATAAATCTATAAAACTATGTATTATTTAGGAAAAATAGGTTAAAAAGGATCTTATTTATAGGCTTAAACCTTGTCCCAACACCATATGGGTAGTGTACAGAAAACTCAGTATTATGCTTAGGATACGTAGTTTGTGAAAACTACTTAGTATTTCTTGTTATTTTCTCAGTAAATTGCAACACATAGAATTCAAAAATGATGTGCTACTAAAGTGAACTTTGAATGAAGTTCTGGAAGTAAAAGAATTAAAATAATCCTAAATTCGAAATACATGCTTTCTTTTTAAATTAATTTGACATTACCATTTCTTAAACTTAATTTTTACTATACATCTTTAGTGGCAACAGATAAACAGACTGTCACAGACTGAATTTGTTGGCAGGATTTTTCTATTGTCCCTCTATCACCTTCAACTCTATCAAATGCTAGTTGACTAATACTGGAATGATTTTTAAAACAGTATTCTACTTTTCACAAACATCGATTTAATGAAAAGGGCATATGACACCTTAGAAGCAGAAATACTACTTAAGGCAGAAAGTTAAATTATTGTCCATTAGTACAGGCAGAGTCAACTAGAAATAAAAATACTGGAAACATTATTTCATTTTATTGGGCTGTAATGGGGAGGGACCACAATTAAAAAGTAAAAAACCACCTACCACATTGAACTGTTGCACTTTCCCTCCTCCCTCAATTGTACAATTATATACAAATCTGCTGAACTTCCTCAAGATTAGGCAAGTCTGCACTAAAATAAAATGGTCATTTTAGCAGCTTGATTCAAGAGTAGCCACAACTCTGCCAGTCTTGCGAACTTCTTTCTCCTTCTTTTGAACCTTTTCCTTCTGCTTTTCCAGTTTTTCCTGTGTTTTTCTAATATCCTTAATTTTTTTCTTTATTGTTGATCGGTCATTTTGACTGGTAACTCCCAAAGCCTTTGGAGGAGGAAAACAAAACCAAACCTCATCAGTAATTTTTTTCAACAGCACTGTTAACAGAGTTTGTGCATAAACAGTGTAAGAAAGTGTTATTCACTTTTCGACAAGATAGTCTCTTTATTTGAAAAATAAAGATTCAGGGCCGCAGAAACACTGCAAATAATCATCTGGGTAACAAGGTGGGTAAGAAAACCAAGGCTAGCTCTTCAGTTGTGAAATAACAGTTTCGTGTTGCATTTTACAAACATGTAAACCCCTGGGAATTCCCAGAAAATACCATCATTGGTATTAGCGTCCAGATATTTTCCTAGCTCTTTTTATACAGGTGGAATTTTTACTCGGTAACAACTCTTTAATTTGAAGGTCTTTAAGGCGCATTATTAGGAGGCGGCTCAGGAAGCGGACGGCACGCTTCCGCTTGCGAGCGGCAGGTGGCAGCAGCGATCCCGCCACCCGACCGGCAGCAGGCGCGCACGGAGCTCTGGGCACAGCGCCCAAGGCTCCGCAGCTGGGGACAGCCTTTGACAGGCCAGCCACTGCTATTTTCCCACGCGATTTTATAAAATACAGGACATTTAGTGTTGCATGTCTATTTAAAATGCAGGCACATTTTGGAGACTGAAGTTAGAACACCTTTTTTCCCCCTAAGCCCCTCACATTCTGCTATTGATCATTAATAATAACTTGCCATACGCCAGAGCAGAGCAATGAACCTCTTCTAGCTGCACATCTCGCCTGTCCATAATGCAGTCTCATAATCTAACAAGAAAGAAAAACTGCAGGAATTTACCAGAACTATAAGGGATACATATGTACTACAGCTTCCAGGTGCAATATGGCAAGAAAAGGCTCAGAAGATGCAGAATATGTATTTCCAGCAGGAGTAAAAACTTGAAACATTTAAAATGTCACCAGATAGGATTTCAGCCTTCCCATTTGAAGAGCAAATGTTGAAGAAACAGATTTCTAAAACTGGATCCTGCAATTCTATTTCAATTGGACAGAACTTGTTTTGCTATGACCTTAGTTGAGATTGGTGACAGATGTATCAAGACTCCTTGGACAAATATGCTTCCTTTCATTTCCAAGGAAGTAAAATTTGTTATTTTTCTGGCTATAAACAGCCTTTAATTCTACAATCAATTACTACACCTAACTATACACTCTCCAAATATTTAAAAAGCAACTCAAAATAAAATAACAAGAGCGAGTAACTCTATCCCTTAAAAAGCCACAGAACCAGGAAATTTGACTTTGTAAGTTAAAAATATGTCTAAATAAGCAGTGAAACCAATACAGTTACAAATCAGTCCTGGGATGTACACATACCTTCAGCTTCTCACTGTCGAGCTGCATCAACTGCTGTCCATCTACATTCATAGCTGTGAACTCTGTGATATACTGCTCCATGTTCATTCCCATTAACCAGTGGCATACTTGCTGGGTGGTCCATTCAGAAATAGGTCTACTGTGCCATTGATTTTGTTTTCCTGTTGTTGTAAATTCATCATCCAATGCCTAACCAATTGAGAAAAGTCACCATAAGCAATATTTTACTTGACTGTATGTTGAATTCCAGTTGTCAGGTGAGTTTGGTTAACAAAGTGCATTTTTACACATGCTCTACTCCAAAAGTAAAGTTCTTGAGATCAGTTTGCCTAATTTACTATAAACAAGACACTTCAACATACAACACAAAGTCAGAAACAGAACATAAATGGTAAATTGGACCTATCCAAACAATGAACACACTTCCTCAGTTAGTTGGTTAAGGTAGCTCTATCTTAATGTTAGATGCTACCTTACACTGCATAAAGAATTATCACACACTTCAACTCTATTATTATTGTTAAGTGATGGAAATCCAGAATAAAAACAATTCTAGTAGCCAGTAAATCTGGTGAGTGTTCTAGGTACAGTTTTATTACATTTTGTACATTTGTCAAGAGAAGACTGTCTGTTCTTTGAACTAATGCTATTAGGTTGATATTTTATAAGGACTGCCCAAATAGAAGATGACCATTTCAGAAACATAGCAGCTTGTAGACTTCCACTGAAAATACACTTTGCCAGCTCACAGAGCTTTTGAGGCACCCTTCTTCAATTTCATTTTGCTTCCAAGGGGAAAAGGTACTGCTGTTTGTCCTGAAACACCTTTACTTCATCACAAAAGAAAAGCTACACAACAGAGCTCAGTGTCTGCAGAGAAGAAAATCCAGTGTGGTACTTGAATCACTAACATCAGTTAACTGAAGTTTTATTAACTATCCAGAATCATCTCTCACCAGCTCATGACTGAGTATAGGCTACATTAGACTTGCAGACTTCTAATCCAAGATATTTGCAAACAGCAGAAAATATGCTCCCCTTTTCCAGCAAGTCTTACATGCATTTGTAAATAGAAAACATGGAAAAAAGGAGTTTTCTAGTCACAGATGTGAGAGATGATCATGTTAAATCGCAGGTGAACAACTACAGCTGCCAGCCAAAGGGATCTCACAAAATCCAGCTTATTTGATGGAATATTTGGGAGAGTTTATTGATGTAACAAAATTATTGTGGCGATTACAAGTCAAAGACAGTGACATGTAGGCCTGTCACATGATCTGATCATACAACACAATGGATCTGAGCATGCAGGATGGAAGACACATATGAGGGGAAACAGAATTTTCGAATTTCCAATGTAGCGAACGACTACACATATTCAAAATAGTTTTGCTTTCCCTGGTCTGTGAAACAAGGGACAGTGGCTACATTAAGAGGCAATCCATAAAAATAGGAATGAGTTTGTAGAGCTGAACAGTTTCTGCTGAGTCTGAAAATCCACAGTACAAGCATTTCAATGGATTTTCACTTCCAAATAGCCTGAGTTTGATCACAAAGACTCAATGGCCACTAGCAGCTGGAATGTAGCAGGACCACTGTAGGAGCACATCTGATTTGATTTCTGAGATAAATCAAAGTAAGGCAAGTGGGAACAATCAGAATATTTATTTCAAGAATGAACTCCTTATCCAAATCAAAATGCTTATGTAGATACAATGAACACATCTGCCTTACTGATATGCGAAAGGAGAATAGCAATTTGCATAAAATAACAGCGAAGGGCTCTAGAAGAGGATTGGCTTGAAGTGCTCTATACAGCATCTGTATCAAGACAACTGAGTCTTCTATCCAAGCTATCAAGCTTGAGATGCTTCATACAAAGAAGATTAGCTGGATAAATAAGCAGGGGAATTTAAAAATGCACATTTATTTAAAATAATTTTACCTAACAGTACTTCCCCAACCTGATATTGCAATAAAAAAAAATATATTGGCAACTTTGTCCCATACTAACAAGTGTTCATGAATAGTACATAAAAAAGGGGAAACACTTTGTATTTTAGGCTGGACCTGTATTTCAGGTGTGGTCTATCAGCCACCTTGAGTGCTGTATCCAGTTCTGGGCCTCTCTGTTCAGAAAGGACATTGAGGTGCTGGAACAGGCCCAGAGAAGGGCACTGAAGAAATATTAAAATATATTGCTGTCACATACATATTTTTTAATGTATCTATGTACTTTTATCATTTGAGACAGGGGTGTGTATGTATCTATATATCTCCTTTATATGAAAAAATGTGTGTTTTGTTCCAGTTAGAACTCACTCTAGATTTGTTGAATCTGTGCAAGCCATGCAAGAACTTCACTTCTGTAATTTCAGAGTGAAAGTACCTGAAGATGCATTCTTGTCAAAAGACTCAGATTCTTTCATTTTGTCAGAGAATTGGTGTCCCCTGACAGAATCTTGAGGACTCTCTAAACCAATTTGTCCAAGCAGCACAGATTAGAGCATCTAACAGACTGCACTATGGAGGATTCTACAGGCTTAGCTATGAATTGTAGCTTCAGCATCATCAATTGCTAACAAACTCCTTTTACTTCATATTTGTAAAGACAGAACCCTAAAACCAGAAGTTGTAGCAACATCTGAATCTGTGTTAAAACACAGACATCATCATCATCTCCTCACAGATATTTAATACTATGAAATTCGAATTTTTCACTACTACACAAGGGGAAGCACCTGTGACTATTTTTCAAAATATCAGGAAAGTGAAAACTGTAGAAGGATAAGATGAAGAAGACCAATTTTTGAGTAAGGATTATTGGTCATTAAATAATACCTCTGCATCATTTTTTTCCTCAAATGTCCATTCAGAGGCAGAAGGAACATGCCAAGTTGTGTTTGTACAGCGAAGTTAAGAGTCCCCAAAACAGCCACTACACACACAAGAAAGAGATCAGCTGCAAATTCAGAAAGCAGATCTAAAACTACTTCTAAGGTATGGAAGCGTGAGAAAGCCATGTGCTCCTGCATAAAAATGCATGTGACTCAGAAAGCAAATAAAGGCTCTGGAGATAAAAACATAAAGCCCAAGAAAACACCACTGCCACCACACCATTTAGCATATTAGGAACATTAGAAGGATTACCAAGCTAGCTTGCTAACCATCTGTGAGTGAAGTGCCTCTGCTGTAACTAGCTGGCTACTGACAACTGAACTCTCAGCAGGCAGTCACGTGCCCAAACTGCCTGTGAGCACCTGCACAGCAGAGGCAGACCCCCTCAGTGCTGCCCCTAGGTAGGTGTCTAAGAGGTGTTTCTAGCTCCAGTTTCCCAAAACCTCCAGGACTTATAAGGCAGTGTTCAACAGCCCACTCCTCTGAAAGCTGGAGTTACACTGGCTAGCACAACTCATCCTGCATACTCATGAACCCATCTGGACAACAACCATCAGGCAGAAATTAGTAAGAGCTTAAGTTAAGGATCCTGTTCAGTATCTTTACTGGTGATTTGAATGAAGGGATTGAGTGTACCCTCACTAAATTTGTGGACAACACCAAGTTTAGTCAGAGTGTCGATCTGTTGGAGGGTAGGAAAACCCTGCGGAGGAACCTGGACAGGCTGGATGGATGGGCCAGACCAAGAGCCTGAGGTTCTACATGACCAACTGCTGGGTCCTACAAATTGGCCACAGCAGCCCCATGCAGTGCTACAGACTGGGGGCAGAGTGGCTGGAAAGTGGCCCCGTGGGAAAGGGCTTGGGGTGCTGGTAGACAGCAGCTGAACATGAGCCAGTGCGTGCCCAGGTGGCCAAGAAAGCCAGGGGCAATCCTGGCCTGTATCAGGAATAGTGTGGCCAAAAGGGCCAGGGGCAATGACTGTCCTGTACTCAGCACTGGTGAGGTCGCACCTTGGGTGCTGTGTCCAGTCCTGGGCACCTCAGTTCAGAAAGGACATTGAGGTGCTGGAACAGGTCCAGAGAAGGGCACTGAAGCTGGTGAAGGCTGTGGAGCACAAATCCCATGAGGAGCAGCTGAGGGAGCTGGGGGTGTTTAGCCTGGAGGATACTCAAGAGGACCTTATCACTCTCTACAACTCACTAGAAGGAGGGTGTAGCCAGGTGGGGGGGCCGCCTCTTCTCCCAGACACCCAGTGACAAGAGGACATAGTCTTCAGCTAGCCAGGTAAGAT
Organism: Molothrus aeneus; assembly: GCF_037042795.1. Classification (NCBI taxonomy): domain Eukaryota; kingdom Metazoa; phylum Chordata; class Aves; order Passeriformes; family Icteridae; genus Molothrus; species Molothrus aeneus. Next base: position 18,512,404 of record NC_089652.1, on the reverse strand, counting down.
TCAGGTTGAACATCAGGAAGACTTTCTTCACAGCAAAGGTGATTCAACATTGGAATGGACTCCCAGGGAGGTGGCGGAGTCACTGTCCCTGGAGATGTTTAAGGAAAGACTGAACACGGCACTCAGTGCCATGGTCTACTTGACAAGGTGGTGTTCAAGTCCAGTCATAGGCTGGACTTGATCTTGCAGGTCTTTTCTAACCCCTTCGATTCTGTGATTTGAAATGGCCTAAATTGCTGTAAGATTGATTACTTTTCCCAGATCTAGACTACAAACTTTAAAAAACCACAAAGAACAGAACTATGTATTTTTGTTCACACATACTGCTTTCCAAATGAGGAAACAGTTCAGAGTTTGTTCCTTGTTTTCATCAGAGTAGGCCCTTGATACTCAATGGAATTACTGAAAAGATACAAACAGCTTTCACTGGTCATGCAAAACCAGGACAATAAGCGACATATGAACTAGACAGAACACTGGAACTCATCTGTAATAAAAAGAGGCTTAAATCATCACTTTACACATGGACAATTAGTCAAACTGCTTTCATTTTAGTTTTAGAATCCAAAATTTACTGAAATTTTGTAATACTGATCAAAGAACAATATTCAGGAAGACATCTTTAATAAAGCCTTATAATTTGTACTCCTTGAAAGTTTGAGAAACACATTCTATTCACAAAGCATTCCATTCAAAAAACTGCAGGGAGTACTTGCAAAGATAGATTATTAACTGGAGTTCCTTTGGTTTTCATTAGATCTAAGACTATTAGTCTCAAAAAAAAGACCAAACCTGCAAAAACTTAATCCACTACTACAACCTGCAAACTAGTCATATGATTTTTGACACCTCAGATTTTTATGTCAGTGAATTTATAACATTGTTTGTAAGACTGTGGTGACTTTCTACATATTACTGGGAATATGGTAAGATTTTCACCAATGACTGACTTAAGACAGCTAATAAAAATCCCATTACATTAATGAACCACCAGTCTGGCAAGCCCTCTAATTCATTTTACATAAGATAACGATATTCTGTTTTTAATGAGTTTTCCTAAACGAAAGGATTTAATCTATTAAGATGTCCATCAGTCAAACACCAAGAGACAGCATCTCAGAATGCTACCAAAGTGGGGACTTTGGGTTTCAGCTGTAGCCGAAAGAATTAGTTCTCTAGGGGAATGAACACACTTTCAGGTGTCTAATTTCTACCTATCTATCAGAACCACCATGTTTTTTGACTTTTTTTTTTTGTTTTGTTTTGTTTTTATTGATAGGAAATTTTATCATAAAACAGACCTGCACAAGATGTGAAGGCGAGGTCAAAAATGTTGCAGTTTTCATTCACCCAGGAAGTTACTTTAAATCAGTGGAACAGAACAGCGTTATACTTAAAACTAAAAGCTTCTATTTGATCAGTGAGTTCATTCCAATTTTTATGATATAATTAGGCTCAGAGCACACAGGCTGATCTGTCTTTCACTAGTGCATGTCCTTAGTTCATTTAAAAACTTCTTTATAGTGCTCTTCAACATTCAAATATGGAACAGCCATCTAGTTTCACATTACACACATCTGTTTCTATGAAACATGCTGTAGTGTGAACAACAACATCAACAACACACATATACACACTTTGAAACTCACCTCATTTGAAGAGAAGGTTAAAGTGTGTGAACGACCTGACAGATTTGGTTCTGTCACTAACCCTGAAAGTTCACAACTTGGCTTGCTATGGTATGTATCATCTATGACAATTCTACTCTGCAAACAAGTGGAAATAATGTTTTATTAACTCACTTCTTGGAAAAGCAGGTCATTAGGTGACATTCTAGTAATTCTGATTTTTGGTTAAAAAAAATAGTATGACTCAGTTACCATTAGAACACATATGAAATGTACTAACTGTATCAAGCATCTGACTTGTATTTTGTTAAACTTCTGAATTCAGAAATGCAGTAACAAACTTAAAGCAATATCCCCAATAAGAGCAACTTGTGCAGCGAATCGGTCATAACCTGAAATGGTGTTAGAATACACAAGGAAGTGCATCAGTTACTTTTTCAGCAGGCATACCACACTGTGGGAGAACCAATTTAAAATGCATTTGTTGGACTTGTTCATGATGAACTTTCATTAAACTGAAACCTCCACAAAGACTATGAATGTGTTTCAGAAGGTAGCGTTCTGTTGATTCCCTCCATTTCCAACTCAGATTGTGACCTTGAGAATATTTTGCGTTACTGAGTGAAAAATAATTCTGCCAAAACCATACATTTTTAGAAAGGCAAAAGTAGGAGGCATGTCTCAGCACTACTCTTTGCTGCCTACAAACAGTAAGTAGTTATTTACCAGTATTTTCTCTAATGTTCTCTATGTCTCTAATCAACCAATTACACTTTGTAAGGATGCCATACCACATCCCTATGTGCATAAATAACCTCAGATCCTAAATAAGGCTGATCTTAAGGATATTTTTCTTCAGTTAGTTATGCTTGTAAAAGTGAACTATATTTTTGTAGTTACCTTCATTTATCACTTCTGTATTTGTGTTCTGATTTCAATTTCACCTGAACTCTGTTTTCCAGATTATTCTATTTTTGTTTTGTAAGTGCACTCCCTTATACTCTAAATTATTGATACATATTTTCAGCCTGTAAAAACCACAGCAAAGCTCAAGAAAAAAGCCATCACCACCACAACACAACAAACATAAACCCCCACAACTTGAGTTTTCCTGCTATCTCTGTGTAGTACTTTTCTTGACTGAAAAATGGTGTTCTATTTACCATGTAGATTATTTTATTAATTACATTAAATTTTAGGTCTTCTTCAGTCTTTCAGATGTAAAAATTATTACCAGAAACAACTGAATACTTTTTCCATCAACTTATTCTCAAATTAACTTCAACCCAAACTGAAAATCTATTTAAGAGCTTTTCTTTTAGCTGCCCTCAGTTCACTCTTCCTACTTTTACAGAGAAAATCAAGAACAACTCAGACAAACAAAACTAAAAGATACAATAATAAAAACATAGCCAAAAGTAAAGCATCTGAGCACCAGTTGTAATATTTTCTCTCCCTCTGCTCCTAATCAGTTAATAGCAGTAATTGCCTTTTAAGCATTTAGAGCCAGTTGCAAAGGGTTTTGACTCTTGAATAGCACAGAATCTGGACAGAAGAGGTTTTATAGTTATGCTTCCTATCATTTAAGGTACTAGGATGTAGTTTATACCACACTGTTCTTCCTTGCTCTGAAAATGAAAGACTGCATACACACTTACAGAAGCTAAGTAGTATTCTGGAAAAACAATGGGTATAAACACTATGTGTGTGTATTGTATCAGAGAATTTCACCAAGGGACTAATTTAAGAACTGTCTGCGAGCACACTGGATTTTAGTTCCTGTGTTTTTGTTTTCACAAGGATCAAGAAGCTGACTCACTACTTTGTCACACTGTAAGTTTAAAACTAACTTCAGAACCATTTTAAGAAAGCAAAAACATTTCAAGTATAGTAAGTTTCAGAGGCAAATTTTGCAAAACCAGAAACCAGGTAATAAGGAATGTGATTATATTCCTTGCATCATCAATGCGAAAACACAACTACAAAAATTATACACAATGCAAAAGACTTGGTTTCACAGAGATTTTTTAAATGACCAAGTTCTTATTTTAGGCTTTCTACTTTTACCTCCTGTTTAAGAAATGCTGTCATATGATCACATGGGATACTACAAACATAAAAGGAGTAAATGCTATTGCTATATTTATGATATATTTCTTTATAAATTTTGAGTTAATATCAACAAAAAGGAGTATTCTTTCCTTGAATTCTGGAAAGGTGATTTTGTCCTTTGCTTTTATATTGTTTTAGTAACAAGACTCACTTCTGAGTGGTCAAGCAGTTAGTTTTAATGTCTTTTCACAGCAAAAAAAGCCAAAGCCTTGTAACTGTACATATGTAATTATCAACCCTAAGTTCCGATCTAAAACAATTAGTCATAATTTGAAGCAGCAACCACTGTCACATCACCATGTTCACAAAAGACCCCAAACATTGCAAAGGGAAACCAGCCTGACTTTGGAGAGGAAAAGTATGATTTTATGATTAATGAATGTATGAGAATCTGTTCTTCTACCATTTTACAAAGCAAGAATATAGCTGGAGACTTGCATAATCTTCCAGCTGCTGGTTTGCACCTGGAACTAAGGAAGAGAGCAGCAAACAACAATTACATACTGGAGCATGAGAAGGAAACAAAAACCACCAAACCAGTAGGCAAGAAACCAGCTGGAAGGTTGATGCAGTAATCATCTTGGGAAGTATAGTCCAGTAAGAAAAAAAGAAGAAAAAACTATTACTTCAGAACAATGTGGAAAGGAAGAGAGCACTCAATCTGGTAATATCTGTAACTTTTTGATTGCCAAAGGTAGGTATTTATGGTAGGTATACGAAAACTTTAGGAGCCGCTTAAGCACATTATGGGTGCTTATAGTAGAAATGCAGCAGTGGGACTTTTACTATGCTTACAAAACTTATTCAAATCAGATAGAAAGGAGCAATGAAGAGGGGACCAATGTGTTCCTCTGAATCAATGACAAACCCACTAATTCCTTATCTATACAGGAAACAACTCTTCACAGCTTTGCTACAGCCTATTAGGAGACCAACTACAGCCTATCAAGAGACCAGCCTATTAAGAGACCAGCCATGCATTACTATTTAATCAAAAATTGTATCCAAGAATATGCATATACCTTCCAAATTCTTGGGTTATTTACAGAAACATCTTTTGGCCACTGCAGGCTCCAAGAGAAGCAACTAATGCAGGAGCTGTAAATACACAAGACTGATGCACACTGGGCAGCATTTTGTGAAGTACCGTTCTACTTCAGAGATTAAAAAATTCCTACTCTTATCAAGTTCCTGTGTTATCGTATGGTTCTAAAATCAGACCATTTACTACTATCACAGGGACTGCAGATTTACACTAGTGAAACAGTATTTTAAAAAAGGTATTACAACAGCATTTTAGTGCAATCACCATCTGGAAACATGGAAAGCAAACTTGTTATCTGCAATCTCTGCAAAATATCAGTGACTTCATGGACTAAAACGTGGCAAGTTTCTCTTCCATATATACAACTCCTTTCTTTCTAACAGCACAGAAGAAAACCAATACATGAAAGAGTCTTTTAGCCATCCAAAGTGAAGAAAAAGTGTGAAACTCAAGAATAAACCACCTTACTCAAATAACTGTAATTTTCAATTGGACAAAATCGAAAGGAAACGAGAATACAGTCAGTAAAATTGCTGGGAATAGTGTTAAATTGAAAAAGGTTTTACCAAATACTCAGACAGCACACACATTACACCTTTTAGTTTCTAAAGCTGTTTCTTTCAAATAGTTTAAACTCTATGGTTATAGACTGAACTGTGTAGCCTCACTCTCAAGATCTGGTTAAAAGGCTCTAAATTATTAGATTATTAGCTACTCAGAAGCCTGGAAGAAAGTGTTCTATAGATGTGTTTCTTGGCTTTTAATACTCTATTTGTTAATGAAAAGTAGGATACTATCTTCCCCCATCTGTCTGGTACTCCAATCCTACATTCCAGTACAGTAAGAACTTGTGGCCAACTGTTTGGACAGCTGACATCTATTTATGCACAATTCCTCCATGACTAGCCTGGAAAACAGATTAGAGCTCTAAAACTATGTTTTCCTGAAACTAGCATTACTTTTAGTATTACCAACCCGTGAAAAAACACGCCCTGTGATTCTTCCTTAGATGCTACTTCAGCCTGAATAGCCCTCTACTGATGCTGCAACTGAAGGAGGGAACAGGAACACTCACACGATTCCTGCTTGTGAGAGCTGTAGTATCTCAAACTTCTCCAGCAATGTTTGTAGAGGTGATGTGGTAAAGGACTGAGTCATAAGGCTTCCACACACTAACCACTGATATTTTTACTTCATCAAAATGCAACATTTAAACATTCAAAGCACAAATTAGTCATCTTTACCTTGCTTCTGTTCTTGTCTTGACCATGCTCACAACTATCCTGCCCACTCTGAGTAACCTGCAGACCGCTACTTGAAACCTGAGGCTCTTTGTGGCTGTCTCCAAACCAAGAGAAAGGCATGCAAGTAGGAGCAGGGGAATCTGAATCTGATGCTGATAGATTGTTGCCAGAGTCATCCAAAAGTTCTCGGGAACCTCTGAGATAAGCAGATGAAATTCTGTTTAAATAACAACAGCAAAAACCCCCATCCCATCCCTCAAATACACAACCAGCCCGTTAAAAACAAGAACAAACTCAAACCACACCACTTATTTTTACCAGTTTCACAGCAAACTGATACTTGCAATGAAAACTGATACTTGCCTTTAAATATCCATGGAAAATAATGAGTTATATAACAACACAAATTATTGCAGTATTTCACACAATTAAATAATTTCAAGTAATTGCTAACTTAATTTACTCAACATTCATCTTCCTAAGGAAAATACAGTTTTAAGGTTGTCTCCTCTACTCTCTTCTGTGAGATTAGAAGCTCATCTCTGTATTATTAAATCTTCACAGAATTTTTGCCACTGTTATACAAGAATTTACTTTAAGATCAAACATTATTGACAGTTTTAAACAAGTCCTTAGGCTACAAATTTTAGGAATGCAGCATGTATGTATAAACTAACAAAAGACCTACCTGCTATCCAGAGAACCTCTTAGATTTTCTTTTTCTTGCTTCTTACCCTTGCCCCCGGATTTCCGCAATCCACTGAAGTGAAAAAACCACAAATTTCATAAAGCACTAACATTTACATTTCTTTAAATCAGCAAGTTCGTTTTCACATAGACTTCAACAGTTATGAAAAGCCACATTTATATTATTACACAAAGCATAATTCTGCATGCAATTAAAAAAGTTCTGGCACTCATATTCTATTCAAGAATCATGACAGTACCCTTTCAAAAGCCACAGATAACCAAAATAAATACAGAAAATGCCTAAAGAAGCCTAGCATATACTGGATACAACCAGGAGGAAAACCACAGTTTTACTGCTACATTACTGCTCCTAAGCAATGCATGGCAACTTGAGCAAAGTCACTAACTACATACACTATCAGTGTGTGAAATCAGCTAATTTTTATGTTATGATGCATTTATTGCAGTACCAGTCTAAGTCTTTAACATTAGCTGGCTTCAACAAGCTTTACCCCATGTTCAAAGGTCTTAGGAAGTAGCATTACTGGACTCCTCAACATTGGTTTAATTAGAGAACATAATATTCTCAAAAATAACACAGAACAACACTTATTTCCAAAGGAACACTTGTAAAATCTCACCCAAAATCTGGAAATCTCCTTTTGGACTTCCCTGGTGGAATTCCTTCATTTGTTTCTGCTGTCCTGTCTTCATTTTTCCTTTCTTCTGTTTTCATAGAGAGGTGAAAAATAAAAATGTTGTTGTAAAAATACCTGCAATTTTCAGCTACTAATGATGAAGTTTTTAAGTCAGATACTAGGACCTGGGTGACAGTGTTAAAACTACCGTTCCTGCACACAGATAATAACTGAAAATACTACAGCCATATCAGCCAGTTTAAGTTATTTTCTGTGGCATCTTCCCATCATTCTGTCTGTACCAGCCACTGAAAAATGGCAATGTAACAGTTGCTGATAACTATTCAGAAGTACTCCTTTTGATAAAGAGTAATTCTATACAGTCTACAGAAAGGTAAAAATTACCACAGATTTTTGCTCTAATGAATTACAAACAAAAGTTAGTTTATGACAGGTTTAGAAAAAAGTACCTCTTTCTTTTGCAAAACGTCAACTTCAAAACAACAACCACATAACCGGTATAAGATATAGCATTTAGTATTTCTTTATTACTCTTGCAGTATTGCAGAAACTCCTTTGGTATTATTTTTGGTTCAGTAGCTAGCCCAGGCCAGCTGCTGCAAACATGGGCTATGTACACAAGCAGCCTGCTCCAGAAGCTGTGCCTAACCCACACGATGGTCAGTACCTGGAGAGCAGACAGCCCCTGACAAGCTGAGTTCACTGGAAATGGCATACAAACTGTGGCTGCTCTGAAGAAACAGCTGCGACTTTGAAGCTCCTCCAAGGCTCTTATTTTTAAAACTGGAATAAAACCTCTTAGGACCCAATTTTTTGCCAAAGGAAGCATGTTCAATACCAACTTCTCAATTACTATGCAAAATTAAGTGACAAGAACCACATGACCTCTTCTCATTGGACTGTGGCAGATTACCGCAAGTCCTAAATGCACTTACTTTTAAATTCTCAGGCTACTAGATTTTAAAAAAATAATTGAAATACATTTTGTGTTGCAAATCATGTGTTTCCTAACTTAGCTACCTGTCAAAGAGATGCAGTTCACATTTTGAGAAAGAAAGTAAATTTTAAGCTCTACCTTCAAAACAACTCCTGACATGATATACACAGACTCCTTCAAGGACCATAACAACCAAAAAGCCTGTTTAGTACACAAAACTGAGGTCAACTACCCATCACTCCATCAGCAAATAACAATTATATATTTCAGGAAGGATTATCTCAAAGATACCTGACCAGTCAGGTTAGTCAAGAGCTTTCCCCTTATTTTGCATATCTAATTAGTAGTTTCTGACAAAAATTAGAACTTCAGGTAATTAGTTAAGCACTTTTTCTAAATATATAACATCCAACAAATTATAACTACAGTTAAACTGGCTTTTTTTCCTATCAGCTTGAATACAAAACCAGAAGAATTACTTTTAATACTGACATTTGTTTCCACCTCTTTTTCCCCCCAGAGGCAGTATTTTAAGGAAGGAGGTAATTTCTTAAACATGGCACAGTAGGTTAAAATACAGACTGATACACGAATGGATGAAAAGGTAATAGAAAGGATTAATTCAATAAAATAATAGGCAAACATTTAAACACAGTTAGAAAGCAACAATCTAGCAGAAACAGAATTTAGTGTCATTTTGTTCACAAAGAGCAAGCTTTCATTATCAATCCTCATGTACTGCATTAATTAGCAAATCCATGGCCAATTTACAAAAAAAAACTTTACAATGCTTCTGCCATCACAAAAAAACTAGAGAAAAGAAAGCAAAATCACAGATGTATTAGGTATATACGTCTTAGTAAGTGGTGTTTGTTTTAGACTAGTTTTGTTTGAGTCTTTATAGACGCATACAAAATAAGGACAGTATAAAACAAATCCTGTTTCAAGGTATTGAAAGAATGGTTTTGTCTGAGCTGTAGGGCAAAGACAGAAAATCATCTGTATTTATGCATTTGTACTAGCGGATTACAGAAAATATCAAACATTTAAAAGATTATATTAGATACCTTTTTCAATTATTCATAAGAAAAAAAAACCTATTCCTATCAAATAATGACTAATAGTGACTAGGCTGATTATAATACCTTTAACCTTCTTCTAGTGACAAATATCCTAAGAGGGCACGATGAGTAATGTGGCAATTCCCACAATTCTCAGAATCTGCATCCTGTTTAAATACTGCATAATGTCTGGAAGCACAAAGCCAACAATGAATTTTTCTGGGAATCAGGAAATCCATCAGACTTACCCTTCAATACATTGCCACTTATGAGGCTAGTGTTTTGCAAAAATGTATTAGGACCTTTACTGATTACATCTAAAATTTGTAAAACTTCAATCCTGAAGAATTAAAATAATAATAAACCCTTAAATCTTACCCTTGGCTTCCTTCCCTTTCCCTTTTGCTTCTCTTTGCTTAACATTCTTGAGGTACCCTTGAGGAGAATTTGGAGTCATCCCTTCAGGAGGAGGTGACCGAGTGGTGGTTGTGCTATTTTCGTTGTTTGGTTTGTGTACTGGAGAAGAGTGTGTGGAAGCAGAAGGGCTTGACTCCAGAGGACTTTCTGTGCTTTCTCTTTTCTCAGGTTTTTCACTCTTTTGATCTGTGTCATCCAGGCATGGGAGAGGTAATTTTTCACTTGTTTCTAAGGTCTTAGTTAGGTACATAGAGGAAGATTCTCTGTTGAGAACATGGTCTTCTGAATCTTCATCCTTCAATAAATTTGAAAGTTATTTTTTGATAAACATGACATATACTCATTTATTGTCTGTTCTTTTACCAGGGTGGAAGGATGTGCTAAGCAAATTTCTTCAGTTCAGGAAATTTTCTGAACCTACATACTTGTGGATACCATCTGAATCACATGAATCTGATTTTAGAACGTGTTACCCACCTCTATACACATCTTTCTGCACATCCCAAGAAAACTTTTTCTAGCCAAATCAGAAATGTTCTGGTACGTATTAGCCCTGCCAATTCAATGCAGCCAGTTTTCAGTCTCACTGAATTAGTTCAGTGTCCTCCTTCTACTAAAGGCTCTCTCAAATATTGCCTATCTATACCTCAGTTCTTCAGTTGTTTTCCAGAAAAACGAGAACATTTTACTGGCAAACTTCTTGTGAACTCTGAACTTTTTGTGAACTGTGCAACAAAAACGTGCCAAAGTTCCCATGTATGTCATGAACCCTCAAAGGTTTTTTTCATTTGATGCAGCATAGAACAAGGATGCTTTGGCACAGCCTGAATGAAGCATGAAGAACACTTACAATTGGAAATACAGATAAAACTCAACCCATGGTCAGTATCCAGAGCACACGATCATCAGTGTCAGTAGCAGTGTCAGTACCTGCAGATTTGCAGTATGTTGTGCACCCCCAAGAGATTCTTTCAGCTTTGACCGAGAAGGTGGCTGGCGTTTTACTTTCAAAGCAAGCTGAGCTTTTGCTTTGTGGGCACTGGTGTCTAATCTGGGAGTATCCCCAACAAAAGCATCAAAATCTGCAACAGAAACATACTTTTCAAAAAGCAAACAAAAACCCCAGCAAACTGGTAGACAACCCACTGTCCAGAAAAATATTCAGAATAGAAGTCAGAATTACTCTACCTATTAACCATTACCGTATGAAAATAATTTTCATATTATACTGCACTGTTTGACACATTGCAATAGCAATTTCTATTTAATTTTAAATATATTTTTACCCAACTTCTTCAATTAAAAATAATAAAATCCAACAGAATACAATTCTAATGGATTGAAAACTGAATTCTGTTCTCAAATAGATGAAAATTTGTGCCCCAGATGTGCTTTCCTAACATCATTCTTTAGGACAGAAACTCTTTACAAAGTAAGAATTTACCAAATATTTTTAAAATTTCATTCTCATTCAAAGCTCCATCTGATATTTCATTACATTCTGTGCATAAAATTATGTGACAAAAAAATCATAGCAAGTTTGCTGTAAATTATAGCTTGAAATAAATGGGATTTTAACTGACATGTCTCAGTGTTTTAGTCCCATTAGTAGTTTCACTAACAGAATCTGAATAACTCTTAAAATAGTTGTCTCTCCATCCACCTCCTCTTTCCCACAACACGTAAGAAATACATTACAACTATACTGAAAATGCTGGGGGAACCTAAACTCAAGTAGCCACAAGTCAGCTAAAACATTTACCCAGTCGGAAGGAAACAGCAAACACTTCATTTCTCTTAACAACAAAAAAACCACTATACATATAATGCCTCCTAATTTTCCTTAAGTGTAAATAAAAAATACTACAATCTACTTACCAGAAACCAGCATATCTAAAGAACTTATTCTTTCCTCTATTGATTTGGTTTCTTTTTCATTGTTTTCTTTTATCTTTGATTGTTCGTTAGATTGGTCTGGACTTTGACAGCCATCTTCCAATAAACTGTCACCTTCAAACACATAAGGCATTTTCTCATATGCTATCAATTTATTTTCAAGCTCTGAAATCTGCAAGAATTAAAATTCAGAAGTGAGATACATGTCTCCAAGAATGCAGAAGTTTATTAAAAATATAATACTGCTTTACTTTTTCCTGATAGATTTTTAGTTGTTCTGCATATTTCTGGTCTCTCTCTTCAAGTAGCTTTGAATGATCTTCTTCTTTCTTCATAAATTCTATTTCTCTGGACAGAAAGAAATATATACATGTCTATGAAGTAGTACAGAAATGTAGAAAACTATGTGAAATAGAAATATGCACAATTGCATTTACTAAAAAGCATTCCATTAGTGAATAGTGACAAAAATCACTCTGCAAGGTATAACCGATTCATTAATCTAATAATGTCATAAAATGATGTATTGATTTGTATGCTTCTACTGTCTTCAAAAGAAAATACAGATGACTGTGACTTACTCTGGACAGAAAAAGGATGCGTGGCAACACTTTTTCTGCAAAGTTACAACCATCTCTCATTTTAAAAGCGGCAAGTTGCATATGCATTTAAGCCTGAAATACATGCACAACTCCAATCATTACATCTTACTCTCTTCCACAAAGATACATGCACACACAGTATATTTTCCTTCCAAAAGCTATGGCAAAATTCTTTGTTGGAAATTAAATTGCATTTCAAATTTCTACTTGGTTCATCCTACAGCAATTGCAATGGCTGCGTTTTACAAAAAAGAAACAATGACTACAAGAAGGAAACAAAAATAAAAGCTGTTTTTGCCTGCATCATATGGAATGACATACAAAACCAGAAAATAAGCATAAAACATCTACAACAGATGCAAAAGCTTCAGGGACAATCAAATGAGTAAAATGGGAATTTGCTAAACAGCAAGGGAATGGAAAGCAGCATGTTAGCAGTCATCTTCACGTACTTTTGAACTTCCATGTGGATAAGCTTGGGAGGAGAGGGGAAAGGAGACCTTTAAAAAGCTCACCAAACAGCACAAAAACGTACTGTGAAAAGTAACATTTCTGGATGTGGACTACAGAGCAAAAGATTCTTATAAATTGCCTTTAAAAGTAAGTAGCAAGTGGAGAAATTTGGAACACGCCCACAGCAACTACCAAAAGCAACAACTGTGTTCTGTATTATCAGGACACATCTACAAATATTTTGCAATTACCTCCTCTTTAGCTAAGAGGGAAGATCACAGAACAATTAGACACTACCATGTAACAGTGATGGAGCCCCCACAGATGTATCTAATAAGCAATAGTACTTCTACTAAAAAACCCAAATCCTTTAACAGATAGAAGATACTGTTTTCATGCTGCCATTTTAGTGGGCTAGATACATATCCCCAAACTTTCAATTCCTCTCAAAATTCTTTTTACGCCTCCTATAAGATATAACTAACTCAGACTAAATCACATGTATCTGGCTATTATGAAATATCTTTTGATGCCTACTCTATCTGGAACATTGAAGTCAGCCAAGCTGAGGGTTTTTAACAAAGAGCAAAAGGTATTGCCTAACACCTCATATTAAATTTCAAGTAGTCCTTCCAAAAAAGTATAGATGCATTACCGCTTTTACACTATATTGTTTTTTAAAAGTTGTCATTGAAATATTAAAGAAATTTTCCTTAGCTATAAATCAAAATCAGCAGCAAGATTTTCACAGAGCCTTTCCAGAAGTTGGTGATGTAAGGTATGGAATAATTCAGCATTTGTAGCCCACTTCTTCCCTGCACTCTAATAAATGAAAAGAAAGTGTGTTAAGCAAATCCTATTCCCCTAGGTATTGCTGACAGCTTTCCCCAAGTTGCACAAAACACTCAAGCAATAAATAGAGACCTGGTATTTTGGGGTACTTACTTTTGTTGGTAGTCTTTAAGCAATTTCTTGGCCTTATTGTATTTCTTTTCAAGGGCATCACATTGTTCTTGAGTCTCTTTAAGACGTTCATTTACTGTTTTGCATAAATTTTGTGCCTCTAACCAGTAGGTCTCTAACTTTTTAATTTTCTCTTTGCTTTCATCCAAGTTTTGCTGTAGTTGGGCTCGATTAAATTTCCATTCATTTTTTTCTGCTTCAACAACTTTTAACTGAAAATATTAACACATAATTAATCTAAACTAAAAGATGAAATAAAACCCAGTTGTTGATACATGTTTAAGTAGAGAATAGCAAATAATAATTACATACTTATCAGTAATATGAAAACAGGACACAACTTTTAAACTAATCACATCAACTCTTCCAACCCTTGCTAATCTAACCAAGTTTAGAACTGAAACCCAAGAGTCTTTTACTTCCTCATTGGTATTGCATCTTTCTAGACAGATAAAATGACCAAGACCTGTATTATTAGCTTATATTGTTCAAGATCTCACCAGAACTTAATATCTCTGGAGAGGCCTACTTTGAATACCTTCAAAGGCAACTGCAGATAAAGAATCTTAACCTGTATAAGACAAGCTCCCTGTCCCACTACTTTGTTACCTATAGCTTTTTGAATGAAGATAACACGACCAGCTTATCTTCCCTGGTAACTTTATATGACACTAGTCTTCCAAATCAATGATGGCACGTGCAGGGCTTCCTTTTCTTGAGCTTATGTCCAAAACCACCAAATATCCCCTCAGTGAAGGAAAGGGATGGCACCCCTTCAGCTTGACAGCAGCCACATTACACACAGGAATGTTAACATGTGAAGCTCTCCAAGCCTTGGAGGAGTGAACAAACAAGATACAGCTTAGTTTGTCCATGCCTCCTTCTCTGGGGACACCACTTCCACTGAGGAAATAAATCACTACTTTTGAAGCCAGTTAAGATCACCTGCCAATGGAACAAGGATGTTGAAAGGACCAAGAATTTACTGAATTTAAAAACGGGGTCATAAGTTGTACTAACACCAACATTTTTAACAGCTTTTGTGCAATCCAGCTGGGCCACATACCAAAAATACTAGGAAGAGGAGGAGCACTGTCAGAAATCAAAAAGGGAACTGTCATAAGTAGCTTTGTCTGCCTTGCCTCAACAATTGCAGAGTGCATGAAATACCCCAATAGCTACTGCTACTGAGAATTATTGCAAACTGAAGCACTATGCCCTCTTCACTTGCTACCTGTTCCTAGCAATGTGCTGCAAGTTGTCCTAGGATATGTCTTTCTGAGCAAGGCAACACAGAAGGGCAACAGAATAAAGGAAGCTGCTTGCTCACACATTATTTTCAGAAAAAGGCCATGTATAAATCTGCATCAGTGGAAAAAGCAGCAAAAAAGAAAAAGAAACACAGAGTGTGCTCAGAATAAGCACAGGCATTGAACCAATCTTCAGCAAAAAAAAAAAACTACTGGAAAAAAACACTCTGCCAGACCAGGTCAGAAATTTGAGGAGGGAGAGAGGATAACAGAAATAACTTTCTGGTAACAGAAAGACAGCCACAAACCATTGTCTGGCCAAATCTCAAATAAGACAAGTTCAATCCACTGATAAGGTTCTCATTTTTGTTTATGAGCTGTTTCATACAGCTCTCCACAGTATTCAGCTACTCTAAGCAGTAATACTGAAATGTTCCTTTTAAAGTGGAGACATGGGGTTTTTTTTCTAGTTGTTTTATGTGACTTTTGGGGCTTTATTTCTTTTGTTGATTTCTTTATTTTATTTTATTTTTAATTTGAGCATAGCTCTTCACTTAGAAATGTCTGTCCACCATAAAGTAGAGAGAGTGCCTGAGGCATAAACTGATTGCTGCCTTTTGCATTCAGCCTATTCCTGGTAAAATCAGTAGCCACAAAAACAAAACAAAAATCCCCCACAAAGCAAACCACCCAACAAAAAAACCTTACCAATAATTATATTCTTTGAAAACTTACTTTCTCCTTCAGTTGATTCACTTCAGCTATTGTTACTGCATGTTTTAATTGTAGCTGGAACAGATGAAAGAAACTGTATGAGCACACACAAAATTACATTTGAAAATGTTAGTTTTAAGTATTTCTCCATGATACCCTTTTTCCCCAAACCATTGTTAGAGTGGTATAAAGTCAACATAATTATTTGTCATTTACAGGAGAAGTCATCGGGAGCTTTTATTTAAAAAAAAATTAAAAATTACTTAAAACTTCAAACAAGTTCCCCAGTACATACCCACCCTAAAAATCTCCCATTGTTTTCTATATATTAAGCTGAAAAGATTACGATAAGGTTTCCATGTGCAAGGGTAATGAAAAGCAGCAATGCACATAAGATGTTAATTGGGACACAGAATAAAGGAAACACTTAACAGTACTAAATATTTTTACAATCAGCACTTAAAAATAAATGTGTTGGCTTTATTTTAAAATTCAGCCATGTATTTTTACACCACAAATCTTCATAGGATTATCAGAAATCAAAAAGACTACACTTAAGCCAAATGTAAAGATTTTTTTTAACAAGTATTAATTGTTCCTTGTATCTCTCTTCCCATCTGTAACCCTGCAGGGATTTTCTGTTTGTCAAGGCACATTGCACCAATCCCAAATTAAAACTGGTGAATCCATGACTGTTCCGCATTTAGATTATGTCAGTAACAGCACAGTAATGATTCTACATGAGATTATAATTGTATCCCAAGTAAATACAGCACTTAAGAAGCTTCAATTTGTGGCAATGCTTCCAAACCTAGAAAAATTGTGAATGTTCTCTAGAGATCAGCAGCCTGCAATTTCTACTTCGTCAATGACTCTGGCAATGTTATCAAGAGAACAAACTTAGGAGATCTGCAAAATACCAATCCAATACCAAAACAAAAACAAGCTGATGTAGCAGCAAATAGCATCTGATAAAACAGTTTCTTTGCAGTATATTTTTCTCCTCCCAGAGTGAAAATGACAGGCACTTAAATCTACCAGAGAAGCCTGGACTCCTAAATGCCGAAGTCTGTACCATTTAAGTCTCTGACTAAATCCCACAGCCCTGAATAAAGCAAATATGCTCCTTTATAAAAACCCTGGGAAAAGAGAACCATACTATTTCCAATTATGTTAAGTTGTGATTCAGAGTCTGGAATGCCCTGTTGGGTTTACAAATCCATTCCTTCCAAAAGACACACCATAAAAATACTCTCCAAGCCAAAAATATGCCTATCTACAAAACCAAGTCTTTTATGTACACAGATATCTCAGAAGACTGCAGGGACTAAACCAAGAAATTAGATATGTATTTCCTGTCTTCCTGAAAAACATCTCACAACAACACTTGAGACCATTCAAAAGAGGCATATTTGCACAACCCCCATGCTCTCTAAATCCATTCCACTGGGCAGCAAACAAGCACAAGCCATCCTATCTATCTAATGCAATACTCAGACAACAAGGACAGAGTTGGGGCTGGGTTCTACCACTTGTTTCCAAGGGCTTTTTAAATTTAATTTAAATCAAAAGATTGTTTAATGGAAATATGCATAGGGAAACTGGATATAAAAAATTAGAGAAGATCTACATTTCAATGGACAGTTACCAGAGATATTTATTGGTGACACTGGGAAAAAAACCCCACAGCAACGAGAGGGAACATGAAGGAGATTATATCCAAATCCTACAAGGTTCAGATGTTCCCCAGTGCATCACAAAGAATATTTAAGAAACTGCTACAACACCTCTTTAAATTTAAGAAGAGACTCTGCTGAATCCATATCCAGTAGTAAACCAATATCTTCATTTTCAGGAAGATCAAAAACTTCTACAGATTTTCCATGTAAATGTGACTCATATGTATCCTCCTCCTCCTCATCATAGTCATCATCCTGACAAAATGAGAAAATCATGACATTCTGTAACACACACACTTTTGCACTAAGGTAGTAGCAATAACCAAAGCACACAATCAAGGAATCCAACCAGCTGCAAAACTTTTCTTGACTAGTTACTATTCCTTTAAAATTTCCTATATCTATGGTAAGTGTTAAAGATGACTTGCAAACACTTTCATCAAAGTTCCACAAAAGAGAGCTAAGAAAGACATGCACAAAATTATCATGTAGAGCTGACAGTTAAAAGCGTATTTTGGATTAGTGATAAAGCAATAACCATGTGCCTTAACAACAGTAGTGTATGAAGTGCTTCTTTTCCTGTTTTTAACAAGCTGCCTGTTATACTTTTTTTGCCCCAGTTTGATTAACCCCCACCATTTACTCCATTAGCAGAGCATGAGCAATGTTTTACCTGCTCTGTATCATCATGAGCATAGTGCTGCTCGTACAGACACCTCTCTTGCTCTAAGGTCTCACTAATGAGACGGGCTACTTCACTCTCAGCCCCCGGCTTCTCTCTCCCAATCAGGAACCTATAGGAAAAAAACCAAATTATCTTGCAGCAAAAAAATTTAAGACATGCTTAGGAAATGAGTTTGCTACGCTGTTGCCTTCCACAATATCTTTGTAAAATTTTCATACTGTGGTTTTGTATTCTCTATGAATGAAAAATGACAAAAAGAAACTATTATTTCAGAGAAAAAATACATACCTCACGGTGCCTTTGGTGTTCTTTAGTACAGTGGCTGCAAAGAACTGAGTAACTCCCACTAGACTTATGCCATCAACCTCAACAATCTGATCATTTACTTGAATTCTGCAAAATAAATAAATGCTTAGCGATCAGGTAAACAATAGTATTTTGGCTTGAAACATTTTTGACGTGACAAATACCACTTAAAACTCACTAGTATTTACAATGATAAATTCTGACTCCATTGAAATTCATTGCTTAAAAATAGTCTCCTCATCCTCTGTTACTATGCAAATCACCAATTCAAATTTACACAGTATTTGACTCGATGTTTTTTGTATTATTTACACAGTGACTGGTGTTCTGGAGTGTCAACATGATTCTGTGGTACTTCTACACATGAGCTCATTTTGAACATCTCTCATATATGCTGTAAGTAGATCTAAGTTACTTAGCAAAAATGTCCTATAATAAAAAACTCATGTTTAAAAATTTAACATAAAGCAGGAATGTAATAATCACTCAGCTGCATTCAGCTTTTTTTTTATTCACAGCATTCAGCATATCTAATGAAATCAGCTGGACTCAGTTGGAAATTTGTAAAAAGCATAATCAATTCAATGAAAAACTCACCGTCCATCCCTCTGAGCAGCTCCACCATCTGTTATTGTTTTTACAAAAATACCTAGTTTTTCCAGTCCCTGATCAGCACCAACTCCCATTCCAATGATACTGATGCCTAGACCCCTGTCACCTAAGGGATTCAAAAATCTAACATTAGCTGTATGACATATGATGTAACAGTTAGCAGTACTGAGTTGTTTCAAAGCATTCCAAGTCTTTCTACACAAAAGATAATAGAAATTCACTTTAAAAAAGAGAAAAAATTAGAATATATTTATATGTAGATACTACTTAAAGCCTTTTTGCCCTGTAGCCTTCCTAAATTCAATTCATTATGACAATCTGCATTTAATACTCACTAAATTCACCAGACCAGAACTTGCCACAAATCTAACGCTAGACACACATTCAAAAATTCAAGACCTAAATTTCAGGAATATACAGCTATAGTTTTATCTTTTGTTCCCATAGTATCACTTGCAAATGTTCAAGGTTTGATTTGCACCTTTTTCAATTTCCACAGGAAACACTTCCATTTTTTCCACCCTTTTCTCAAGTTCATACTCAGCTGAGGCTGCCACAGGGTCAACTTCTTCATTACGTCTATCATAGTCTTCATTTGAGTAAGTACTGAAAACCTAAGAAATGTAACAGAAAACTTTTTTTAATGTCTTCTCACTTCCTTTCAAACATCATACAATTGAAAGACAATCTATAAGGAAATTAAAGTGGTATTTTCAGAGATCTAATTTTCTAAACAACCATCAATTTAATAAATACTGCTGCTGTCACACAGTTTCCAGCTTGCATAGATGTAACATTTTAAGTTTCAAAACAATTACTTGAACAGATTTTATCTTACAAATGCACCAAAGAGTTAAAAGAAATCAGTCAGCTCCTCTTTGATATCGTGTGACTTTTTTTATTAGGACTACATTCCACCAAATCCTCCCTCTCTTCTTCCCTCCCCCCACACCATCTGCCAATTGCAGTGTTTCAAACAGATGTAGTTTTCTGATTTTGCAAGGGAATCACGCAGTTTCCCAGGAAAAGGAAATGCCTTGCTACATACATTACTATTTTTAGTATTCACTCCAGCTGAGTTTCTGAATTGTTAAAAATAAAAGATAAAACAAACAACACAAATTAAGACAGAAATCTAGAAAGGAAGAATTAACTATATATAACAGGCATATCAGCATGTTCATTAATTGCCTTTAAATTAAGAATTTTGGAAAAAAAAGGAAAAATATCACACTCCCATTTATCTTAAAAATAAGGTTTATCTGCTAAATGTTTTGCAGGCACTGAGTGTTTTATCCAACACCACTGTAAGACAAAAAGCACTCATTGCTGCTGCAGCAGCCATCTCCCTAATCAAGAACATGCAGCACTGACACTAAGCTCATTCACACTGGTTTCACTATATTTTAGCAACTGTTGTATTTTCTGCTGAGACTACCTAAACAGGTAACTGCAATCATAGAAATACCACAGCATTAACTGTAATCAACATTTTCCCTGTGAATTTACATTCACTAGTATATAGCTTTAGCTCTGCAGAGCAGTAGCCTCAGACACCAAAAAAAGGTCCTTGAAACAGATTATCAAAATGCAACCAATATAATTCAGTATTTCCTGTGAGGAGCCTACTGCATCACCTTCAGACTACAACTTGAGATCAGTTTCACAAACTTTTCCCAAACCCTGCAAAACACCTACTCCAGACATGTGGCATGGGCAGTCCAGCAAGCAAGATTAGATCCACTTGGCTGAAAGGGAAGGAAGAAACCCACTCTCAGAAATCTTAAGTCTTCCACAATGAAAGAACCTTCCTTAGAAGCTGTTATTCCTAAGTCTTGCATAAAGGTCAATAAATAAACTCCTTGTGATCAACCTTTGGAACAAGACTGGCCTAGTTTCTTTATTTTTCATCTCAACAAAAAAAGCAGCATCTCCAAAAACAGTCAAATTATAAAAAGATTAATTTTAAACTAATAATAAAAAGGAAGTTCATGAGTGGACAAATGATAACTTGTTATTGAGAAGATCTGAGTTCTTGAGGGCAAATAAAATATCAAGGCATGAAAAAAACCCCATATAAATTCATACACATATAATCTAGTATTAACAGTATGGCTACAATATAAAAAAAGATATCTTAACTATCAAATGGTTGAGCAAAACGTGGAGAATGGCAGTAGTTCATTTTGGAGACAGTGACAACTGTATTTTCTTAGTTCTTTACAACTCAGTGGTCTAAGAGAGCAGAAGATGATGCAAGTAGTTACTATCTACTGAAAAATGACATTACCACAGGGATGACTGGCTGCCTGCACAACACTATAAAGTGCTAGAAATTTGGGGAAGCAAAGTTGCACTGTAACAACAGCATTATGTACACTGCAAGCCTTGAGCCACCAGCATTAAAATATCTCTGGAACTTGTAAAAATGATTTATTACTTTTCCAACCTAAAAGTAACAGAATTGTATTTTAGAATCTTATGGAATTTGCTCATTTTTATGCAAAATTGATGATAGGAATTGTTCATCTACCAGAAGTGGATAACAGAATTTAAAACTAGTGGTCACTTAAATTCCAGCGATGTTTGTAATTGCTAGTAATAAAATAATGGCATAAACATATCTATGCAAATGAAGAATCCTAATAGTTATGCATACTACCTTTCTAAGAAAAGCCAATTTGAAATCAATTCTGAGTAATTCGCTAAGAGAAAGAATTCATACTTTTGTCTTAAAGTGACAGTTGACAACTGTATGAGAACATTTGGGTATTATTCTAAAAATCATAAATGCACAATTAAAAGAAGATAGC
Source organism: Molothrus aeneus (assembly GCF_037042795.1). Classification (NCBI taxonomy): domain Eukaryota; kingdom Metazoa; phylum Chordata; class Aves; order Passeriformes; family Icteridae; genus Molothrus; species Molothrus aeneus. The sequence goes on along the minus strand of NC_089652.1, from coordinate 18,490,638 downwards.
CCCATTTCCAAATAGTAAGAACAACACACCCCTCTCCAAACTTCAGAAAAATAATTTTGAGGAAAAACATTAATTTACAAAGAACAGAAGAAAAGTAAAACTTATAACCAGAAGCCAAACACTGCAAAAACAGAAAGAAAAGCAAAAGCACACTACAAAAACTATGTCTGAAGAGTCAAGGGTAGAATACAGAAATTTTTATTCTGTACATGTGGAATCATAACATTGTGTTCATCTTTTATGAGAGAGAAAAAAATGCTGATATTAATACAGAAAATACAGAACTGGTCAACAAGTTGTTCTTGCCAAGTAGCAAAAGTAACATTTAAATGTGGATAATAAATAATCTCAGTTCACAGTTTAGAAGACTGATGAGAAAGCTAAACATGTTCATCCCTACACTGTGTCTGGCAGGGTTTAGTCACTGAATCAAATGCATTACAGACAAAAGAAATTCTAATCTTACTATTCAGAAACCACTGCTAGCTAGAGATTTAAAAATTATTAGTACTGCAACTGGTATTTTTAAAATATATACTTTAGCAAACACAAATTATTGGCTCAACACAGGAGAAACACATGAATTTTACATGGAAACCATGTGAATTTCACAAGCCTTTTCCCATAGCTTGTTATATATCCAGGATATTAACCTAACATTAATAATTTTTGGATCCTATCAAGCTAACGAATGGCAAAATGCTGAAAAGGTTGGGTTTTTTTTGTTAAAATCTTTTTCCTTCAGAATGAATACAATTAACTTGAATCAAAAAAAGTTCTGATAGAAGGCTGAATTTTTAAGAATTATTTGAATTAAATTGTTTTAGACACATAATAGTAAATTTTCAAACATACATAGTGCTCGAACAGCATATATATTTATCTGCAGAGAAAACTAGCTACATTCTTCACACCAGAAAGATTTGGTGTGAAGATGAGAAACTTGGTTTTGCATCTTTTATGAAGATGCTTATCCTCAAGACAAGACCAGCACTCAAAAAAAAAACCACCAACAGAGCCTATGTAAAAGATCCTACTGTTCAGTTCCTGTAACTATCACAGAACTAAAAATTTCTTGTATCATCTTAGCGCCAACACAGAAAATAGCATTATCACAGAAAAACAACAATGACCTTCACATGCTTCAAACTCTTCACAGCACAGCAGAATGTCTACTTATGTATGTTACTTTTAGAAGAATATTAATTAGTTAGAGGGCAAACACTAATTTACCACGTGCTTGCATGGAGGAGCTGCAGAGTAAAAGATCACAGTCTAAAGACCTCCATTCCACCATTCATTTCTAGTATATAGATTTGTTTGTGCCTAATGCAAAGCAGAACATTACAAAAGTAATTAAACAGTAAGATTAGGAAATCAGGAACTGCCTGGAAGGGCTTCCAGCCAATTAGAATGGAAGCAACATCCACATCACTTTAAAGTTCTCATGTAATCCTGCAGCATTTGCTGGGAAGCCTCGCAACACCTGCAGTTACAGCAACACTGAACATCCGAGAGAGGCCCTGGAGCGTTACTGATCCCTGCATGGAGCACACCCAGCCAGGATCACAGACCTGGTTCACCTGCCCTCACTTTGAATGTGCCTGTTTACTGACACTCCATAAAGCCAACATTCAAAACACAAGTTAAAGCTCAGGGAAAATTATCCAATAGCAAACAGTTTTGGCTTTCCAAACGGAGACCTGTGTGATGCCGGGCAAAATGTGAAGTGCTCATGAATAATCATTTGAAATAGCAGCACTGAAGTAGGACTAAAGCCTAACGTACACCTTGCAGTTTACTCTTACTATATCCCTCTTCTGTTCAAATAGACATCTTGCTACGGCTATCCTATTCTTCCCTCTACTTCCAAAAGCTACGTGGTTAATATTTCATTAGCACTACTTTGTATATTTTAAGTAAAAATTACCTATATCTGATCTAACTCAATTCAGGCTATATAATCATAGAAGTAGCAAAGAGAAATACCATGTTTAATTTGACTTTTTAAATACTCACACCTTTACTCTTCAAAACGTTTTCAGAATGGCTGGAAACTGTTAAAGGTTGATATTATAAACAATTACACTCAAAATATCAATTTCTGTTACTAACCAGGTAAACAGGCAGGCTTTGCACACTTATGTCCTTGGTACTGCAGCTTGGTATGACTTAATCAAAAACCCCAACCAAGTCAGTTTACATAAATACAAAAGTGCAATCTTGCTTCACATCTATAATACAAACAATTTCATATGGACAATGTCATCATAAATAAACCAGTTTTTTACCAGTACCATTCTCTACTTAAATTCTCAATAAAACCAGTAAAATTTATTCTTTAGTTCTGTTTTTCACTGCAGGAGCTTAAACACTGTAACCTGCTAAAGAATAAGACAGACAATATGGCATCTATTTCAGTCAGGTTATGCTAGCTACTTGAGAAGGAGAAACATTTACTTTCAGTATTTATTTTTTAAATCCCAGTGGAAGAAATATTGAAGACAAAGAAAAGCATCCATTCAGATTCAGAGCACTAATTTTATTTCATATCAGGTATTCAGAGAACTTCAGAGACAATCCATGATCTCCATCTGCAGAAGAGCTCTGGTCTGACCTGGCTGTATTCCTTCAGCAACTCAAGTTGAGATAGCAATGCTCTCTGACTGACAAAGAGACTGAAAGGCTCCAAAATAAGTAGCATATGACCAGAAGAAGAAAAACTATTCAAAATACCACATAAAAGGGAGCACATAAAAAAAAAATTAGCTTCTGAAAGCTATCTGTGTGTATAAAGAGCGTGACTCAATGAGGAACCTCTGTAAAATTCACAGGTGTCTTGGTACCAACAGTTTACCTGTGGTGATCCACACAGATACACATGTATCTATTTAGTATTCACCAAAACAAAAATCTTGGCCTGACCAAACCAAACAGCAAACAAATCACTATGGGGAACTTCAAAAGAGTAACAGCGAACACAAAAATAGTCCACCTGTATTGTAAAGTCCTTAAGAAGAAACAACAAAATAACACTGTCATCGGGGGTACCAGATCAACTCAATTAACTAATCTGCATTAATACTGCCATTAGCAATGATCAGTACCCTGGCTCTAAAAAGAAGGGTCAATTCACTATGCCAAGTCACATTAGAGGGTGATGAAAGAAAATGTCTGAAAAATAGGATATTTGACATACTGCATAATACTTTCCTACTAAATAAAAATGTAAGAACCCTGTAATAACCTCTGCACAATCCTCATGATCTCAAGATTACAAAATATGTACTCAGATAATGCAGGCAAGCATCTTTTTACTGATGTCCTTCTTAGTGTTCACCTTTCTTTTTGTTAGAATAATATGGAAAGGAGATAATTTATTTTTCCATCTCTCCAGAGGTAAACTGCAAAAAAGTTTCAGCTACTTCTGGTTCATTTTTACCCAGCTAGGATATGTATTCTCCCATACTAACAACACTAATCATCATCAAAAGACACTGAATCTTTCAGCACTTCAACTGTTGATCTACTGAACTTGTCTCCTATAAATCTGCTTATCTTTGCTGATCCCCACCACCACCTCAGTGTTTCTTCTAATCATCTCCCATGAAACCATCAAGTTTCTCCCTCCTGCTCTCCACAGCTGTTCTGACAAAGTAAAAGACAGTGCAGGCTGGGAATGCAGGCTGGGAATAGGTAGTGATCAGCTAGCATTAAGCCAAAATGAACAAGTAACTTAAACTAAAGCTGCAGGCAGCCCTGTCGTCAGTGAGGCCATGAATATGCACTTCTGATACAAGTGCTAATTTCCCACAAACCAATCAGTACTTTAAAAGTACCTTTTCAAACCCCTCTCTCCTTCCTAATAAATCCAGGTGAAATTGCCAGAAGTTCGAAGCTGGAGGGACCGAAAAGGAGAGTGAGGACAGGCAGGTGATAACCTCACCCGATCTCCATAACCTCAACATTTTCTTATTTTTCTATGGTTTTCTAGCATAATCAAATACATTAAGCAGGTCAGCTGGTATGTTGTCTAACTGCATCTGCAGAATAATTCAGTTAGAAATACACTGAGATAATAATGTAAAGAGTCAAGCTGCTCCAGCAGTGAGCCAGGATACAAAAAGAAATTCTTTACTTTTTCTGTTCCAATTCAGATTTCTGATCTACAGCCTCATGTCCTGGCACAGGACTCTTATCCAAAGACTCCTGAAATGCCAAATCAAACTACTGTTGTAAAAATTACATATCAAACATTCACTAAAAATCAAATCAGAAGATGTATGATTAAAAAAAAGAAAAAAGTCAAAGACAGTGTGAGTTGAAAGAGCTTTTTTCCAAACAGCTGAACAACTATCACAGCATCAAAAAACAAGGACCATAAAGGCACCAGAAAGATTCAACACAGAACTTTGTAATACAGGTAAACCTATAAGAGGAATTAAATGCATTTAAACTTAATAAACATTTAATTTAAGAAACATTTTATTTGTATGAAAACTGAACTTTCAATAAAGGTTTAAAGATTATCTTTTCTCAAAAAAACCCAAAACAACAAAAAAATTCAAATGTGTATGAAAATATATACCTTCTTTCTCCAGTTATTATCCAAATTTTTAATCTCTCATACTGTTAAGTTGCAGGAATGCCATACTCTCAGATGCAGGCAGAACAAAACAGAATTATTTTTTGTGAAAAGTCACCAAAAAGCACCATGGGGAGATTTGAGATGAAAATATGAAGAGAAGTTGTATTGATGTTACATTACAAATGTCATAATGTTGATAAACAGAGCTTCAAAATTAAAATCTATGACTTTAAACAAGCAAACATTGGAAAAGATCCCAAACAAAGTAGTATGGAAAAACACATTACTTCTGTCAAGAAACAAAGTATTAATTCCCACATATAAGTCAATTCTGTTTAAATCTACTCTCAAATCAAATCTCTATTTTCTTTCATCAACCCTCACCCACATCACATACTTGTTTCTTAATGCCACAGAAGTGCTTTCCTGAAGTGCTTGAGCAATGGCTGACAATTGCCCAGCCACAAATTCTCTAATTCCTGCAGGAACCCAGGGTTTGGGTACCTTCAACCAGGCAGTGCATTTTGTACCCCTTGTTGTGTATGGCATTGTAAGTACACAAGTGAACTGTTCCAAACTCAGAGGCTGTATGAAGCTGAAGCAGTACACTGCAACATTGTGTTAAAACACCAGAGTCTACATACTGACCTAGAAAATTTGTGCATGTCCTAAAAGTGCATCTTCTAAAAGCATTTGCAGGTATGCTGTCAAAATCTAATTCAAGGGTTATTTCATTTAGTTCTTCATTAACTTCCACAGTAAGAAGTTTTGTACTAAAAATGTTGAAGAATAGGAAAGGCTGAACACCACCAACCATTTGTGCCCAGCTATTCATAGAACAGCTTTACTGTGATGTGCAAGACAAATGGCAATACTATGAAGGATTCCCACATTCTCTCAGAAGCAGCTAAAACCAGACAGGTTAGGACAACACAGACTGTGAAACTGCTTTCAGTTTCCATATGAAACAAATTTATGCTCAGCTGTGAGAAATATAAAAGTAATGCCCTTATGAAGGTTTGGGGTTTGTTCTGTTTACTTTTTAAACTGTTTTCTTGACTAAACCAGCTCAAAATATATTACTATTCACAAAAAGCTGGGAACAGACACTCCCATGCAACATAAACTAGATAACACTGATAAGTCAACAGAAGCAAACAGCAGCAGCAGCTGTACTATCTTTTCAGCTTACCTGAGCTACAGAATTTCTAAGGATCATAAATCATTGCAGAAGTTAGTCACTGTGCTATTAAAGGCTTGGAGGACAAAGTTTGGCAGAGTCAGAGGTGAAAACATCTCAAGAAATCAATTTGAAAACAAGCATTTGTTTTCCAAACAGAAAGTTTCAAAATTACAAACATCAAACAGCACTCAGTCATTACATTTATGTTAATTAAAGCCTTTCAAGGTAATCTCATAACTGACAGCAAGTTAACAGCTACATTACAAAGGCAAAATGAAGTATAAAGGGATGACAGAAGAATTACCTGATGTTATTTACATTGTGTGTAATGCTGATTGTTTACACAGTTTACTCAGAAAACTTCAAGACAAAGGCAAATTCAGTTCCCTTGCAAATACCTTGGCCTGTAAGTGTGCTTTAGATTCCTTACTGGCTTCATATGTGGCAACAAGAGACTAAAAATTTCTCACGTACCATAACACAAACCCAGGCTGCAAAGTTCTGCTAATAACTGTATTGTATCACTCTCTAAACTACTCCAGGAAAACAAGAACCGAGATAAAATGTTCCCCAGGGTCTGGAAAGATCAAGCAGCAACGGGACTTAGAGAGTCTGGTCACCCACAGCAAGTAAAAAAATCCCGTAGGTCATTTATCAACAGCTTCTATGGAATTTAAACATTTTCTTTTTAAAAGTCGCATCTGTGCTTGCTTTCACAGGCACAGGGCAACACAAAATAACAGAGTATTTGTGTAATTATGCTCCATCTCTCCTGAAATTATCAGATCAAATTATGTTTTCAAGCCCTGCTACACATGTCAACAATTACAGACCTCCACCACAGGTCAGATGCAGTGCTAACAGTGTTAGCTACCCCTGGGAGCTCCACAGTCTCCTTCTTTTACCCAAAGACCTTGCCAATATTACAACTGACTAGAAGCTTTGAAACAGAAATATTAATCAAGTTCTCTTTGTTGCAGCAGTATAAATGCTATTTTTAAGGTGCTTTAAGTTCTATCCATTACCAACAGACATATCCAACCTCCCTTTTGCGTATTTCAAATTCAACAGTCAAAGCTCCCTCACTGCAGAATGCTGCAGAATGTGCTTTTTCTTGCCCAATACATTCTGAACATTTTGAATTCTTCAACTGTACTAGATACCTGCTAAACAGCAACTGCAGGAGACACAGATGGTTTCTTTGTAATCACTAGAGGTTCAGAATGAAAGCAGCAAGAATGCAAGGGCAGCCTGGCCTCTCTCAGGAACATCTGTGAGGAGAAGAATCACAGACCTTCTCTAGTGGCTACGAATGTCTGAAAATGGCACTCACATTTTATTCAACTTATTAGTCTAAAGCTGAAAGAAGAAGCTACTAGGATAAACTTCTCACTATGGCACTGCTCTTTTAGCTACCACTGAGATCTTTTTTCTCTTCCAATTTAAGATGCACCATCTATGAAGAAAGATGTTGAGATTTCCTTCTGTGAGGTAAAACTGGGATTTTCTAAAAGGTTATTGAGATATTAAAAATACAGAACTAAAGAAAGTTCTGGGTAGGCATAAAAAGTTGGAATTCTTTATTTTATAGAATACAAATCCCCAAAATCATATAACCAGGACTTATTCCCAGTAATTATCATAGAAAACATGAAGCAAAAAGGCAGACATGGGAACAGAAATCATTGCTTAGGCAAAAGGAACAAAGAGGGAAAACCTATTGAAAATGACACACAGAAAGAGATCTCTACACCAAATGTACAAGATACAGTCAAGTTTCACTGAAGGGGGATAAAAGAAGTCAAGTATCACAAACATCAATTTAAGGGCCTTAAAAAGTATCTCAATAACCCTATTGCTACTAAATACAGTTTATTCTGCCAATCCAAGTGGGGCATTCTGGCAAGAACTATGTTATTTTTCATAGGAAACCGCTACCAGTTGCTTCTAACCATTCATCTCTTTGTTGTGTAAATGATAATCTGAGACAGGTTGCTTCCTGTAGCTTTCAGAGAAGCAGCTATAATTCAACAGTGCTTGTTACCAAAACCTGAGTTTTGCCTACACAAGAGCTACCATCACAGTTGGCACTGAGATTTCTACTAGGGCTTTCAACTACGTCTGGCATAGGCACAGCAAAGAAGGCAAAAGTCTGTTAAGGGCCGCTGCTCTAGTAGGAAATCAGCAATGATCAGTAAAACCCTGCCTACAGCAGGAAGTCACTTAACACATTTACAGTAGACTCTACACGGCACTTTGCTCAGATACTGAGTGCACAAATGCATGTAGAAATGGACTGATGCCCCTCTGGCTCTCTCCCAGTCCTAACCAGACTCATTATGCAGTTTTCAATAGCAGCACTCTCCCCTTCACTGCTCCAGGTCACCACTAAAGCAACATCAACTAGAAGAAAGCCATATAAAGTCAGCTTGTCTATGGAGAGACTATTAAAAAAACCCCACACGCAACAAAACTCATATTTTGCTAAATTTTTTTGCCACAATCAAAACATCTTCTGGGGTACATCACTAGTGTGTGTTAGCAAACTGGGAAATTACAGCTCTGTGCGGTGGGAAGTTCAAGAGTCAACAGAATTTTTACATCCCTCTGATCAGTAAAATGAGTCCTGACTCTAAGAACAAAGTGTAAAAGCTGTTTATTAAAAGTTATTTCTTTCAGTCATGTGATAGTAGAAGAGAAGCATGCTGAGGAAAGTCTGTACAGTCCCCTATTCCACCCTTGTCCATGTCTCCCAATTCTCCTTCCAAAGTTTAACAAAGACTAGAATTATTCAAGTCTGCAAGAGACTATGGGTAAACAGTTTGAGTTGTGGAGCAACTTATTTTGTGGGTATTTTTGGTGGGGGAAGAACAGACACATAAATCTTTTTAATTTGTTCAAGTTAGAACTTACACTACACCTCATTAGCCAGTCTGCCCTATAACTTTGACTTCTGCAACTTCGTAACTCCAAAACAATCATGTTAACACTCCTACGGCTTATTCACCTTATCAGTATTAGAGCCAAACAACACATATATTATTATTATTATTATTGGAGAGAATTCTAGAATCTTAAAATACAAGAACCAGTAATTTGATATTTTCTTATAGTTAATTCCATAAACAAGTCTGAAGTTGAATATCAAAGTTTTCAGGGGGTGGGGGGGGGTTGTTTGGATTTTTTTTAAACTTTTGTGCCAAAAGGAAAACTGAAAATAATAATTCCTAATGCAATGCCTCAATTCTAAAAAAATTAAAGTATTAAAGGTCAAGGTGTTTGCATCTGCTGCTGAAAAAGTCCAGCAAGTAAAATCCCATGTGCTTCACTACACTCTTATGAAGCAGCTGTAATTAAGAAATCACTTGAGACTAACTAAATTTTCTGAATAAATTTTCTGAAGTAGTAACTTCTTTCAGACTTAGCGTTGAAAAAAAGCTATAAACTTACACTTCTTAAATGCTTTTAGAACCTAAAAAACCCACAAAAAACCCAAAATTTATTTCCTGAGTATTTTTGACTGCAAAACAATTTAAAAAGAAAAAAAACCCTCAAATGTACTTACTTTGATAGGAGCTGTTGAGAACTTGACTTTTCGGTCTGGCGCTGGGTCTTCCTCTTCAGAAAGTCCAGGAAACTCCTCATATTCGCTGTCATACAGATAGTCCTCCTCTCCCTCCAAAATTTCTTTGCCTTCAGGCTCTTGGTTTTCTGGCTCTGTGTCCCTGTCATCATCAAAAGCTGCATTCTCTATTCCAAAATCACTGAAGTCCTCACTTTGCTTTTCTAACACTTGCTCCTCTTCTTCAGTATGCTCTTCCTGCTCTAGAACATCTTGTACTTGTGGAACTGGACCATCTCTTACAGACATCCCATCTCCTTCTTCTTCCCAACTGGTCTTGCTGCCATCCATAAACTCTTCTACCACTTCCAAGGCATAGTCACTTCTCTTCCCTTCCTGTACATCACATACAAGCTTCTGATTCTCTTCATCAACGTGATCTTTCTCCAAACATTTTTTTTCATGCCCTGAGGTTTCATCTTGTGCAACCAGCTCTGTGCAAGTCACCTCTGTGGGAGAAACCCAGGAGCAAACACTATCTGATATCTGCTGAGCAGGCATACTACCCATATTCCACGGGCTTCTCTCAAGTACCAGTTGCTCTCTTTTGTCTTTTCCCAGCGCCTTGCTTGGCTCATCTCCACAGATCTCAGGCACTTTGAGGAATGCACCTTTCTCCAGACATCCTTCAGCAATAGCAGACGAATTCAAAGTCTGCTGGCCTCTCAAAGGGTCCTGACTTGGAGAACTATCATTTTTGGAAGTTTCTTTGGATTCTTCAGTATCACTGTCACCCAGAAAGCTTTCCAGCCTCCTAGAAATGGGCCCTGCATTCAGGAGGGAAGATGTGGAACCACTATTAGTATGTTGCTGCTTCAACTCCTCATTACTTTGATCTTCAGCCTTCTCCAGTGCAACTGGAGGACTTGCTTCTGTATTAAAACTGAAGTGGTCCACCACATTGCTGCAATCAGAAGCTGAACCATGTCTCCTCTTATCTTCACTTCTTTCACATTTGCTGGGGGAATATCTGTCCACTGAGCTCCGTTGTTTGATATTTCTCTCGAAGAGCTTCCTGGTCTCTGAAAATTTTTCTGCCAGGGCTACTTTGTCCAAGTCTGCCTCATCGTTGCTACGGATGACTTTGTCAGCAACAGAAGACACGGACAATGAATCCACGGGACTGCCACTGGGGCTGGTACTTGTATTAAGAAGATTATTTTTTTGGACAATGAGAAAAGATGGACTACCTGGAGAAGATCCATACTCCGCTGCCGTGGCCCGGCTAATCAGTTTAGTCTCAGCCGGTGGATTGCTTTCACAAGAGCTTCCCATTTGCAGAAACATATTTTTGATCTTGTGTACTCTGTTACCGTAAGTGGCAGCTCTGCCTCGACTGTGTGGGTCACTTCCCCCTCCATTGGAAGAGGTGCTCAGCTTCTGATGCAAGCCTGTTTTGCTGGAAGTGTTGTCAGGATTGTTTACACCATCAAAAGAGCATTTGATAGCATGGAAATCAGATTTGTAAGCATTTCGGTGTGGAGAAGCACTTCTTAAAGTCCTCTCCCCCTTGCCTTCGGTTTTCATCATTGTTGAAGAGAAAGCTTCCTCCACTCCTTAAGAAGAATGGGAAGAACGATTCTCTAGCACAAAGCTTCCACCCTCCAACACCAGGCAGTGTATATCCCACAGAAGATCCCAAAAGCAGCCTTTCACTCAGTCAGCCTCCTTGCTCGCATTGAAATGGAACGCAGGGGACGCTACGTGGAGAGAAAGAAATCAAAGCGCGTGAATGGCCACATCGGGAGTTATCCCCAGCGCGGATCGCGGTATCCGGAAAGCCATCTGCAGAGAGACAGAGAGTTTCCATTAACTCGGGGCCTCGCCGGCGTGTGACACGAATCCGAAACTCGGGCTGGGAATCGCAGCCCAAGACCCCTCTGCGGGATAAAGCCCATTGTGTCGGCCGGGACGCGCGGACCCAGCTGCTCCCCGGGCACCGACCTGACGGCTCTGGCGAGGGATGCGGCGGCAGGCGGCCCCCCCCCCGCAACCTCCGGCTGCCGCCCCTCCGCTAAGGGCCGTCCCGGGCTGGGCCAGGCCAGGCCGGCTCGGGCGGCGGCGGGGGAGGGCAGCGCCAGCCCTTCCTGCCGCCCGGGGGAGGCCGGGCCCGGGCCGGACCGCGCGCACGCACCGCGGCGGGGCAGGACGGAGGGGCCCGGGCTCCCCGCGCCGCCCGCAACGGGGGAAGCCACAAGTTTCGGCCCCAAGTTAGGGCTTCCCCGTGGTGGCTCTTTGCGCCGCGGGGCCTGCGGGGCGCGCAGCGGAGCCGCCCAGGTCCCTCGCCCCAAACTTTCCGAGCCAGCCTACCTGGGGGCGGGGGTCCTGCCGCCTCCTTCCCCTCAGCGTTCCCAGCCGCCCAGCGGCCGCACACACCACGCCATCATTATCCGCCGCCACAGCCGGCCGCCTTTCCTCTCTCTCTTTCTCTCTCTCCCACCCCCCCCGCCCTGCCGCCGTCGCCGCCGCCCCGCTCTCCTCACTCCACCTTCCTCCCGCCCCCGCGGCGCGCTCAGAACCGCCGCCTGCCCGCCCGCGCCGCTCCCCGGCCTCACGCTGCTCCGCGCCCTCCTCCGCGCTGTGTCTCGGGCCCGCCCGCGCGCGCTCCCTGCCTCGCTCACACACAAAGAGAGGGAGCGGCGGGCGCGCCCCTGCTCCGCTCTCAGCGCCACGGAAGAGACGGGCTGGGGGCGGCGGGCGCGACCGGCCCGAGGGAAGCGCCTCCCGCGCCGGGAAATACCACGCCATAGCGGGATACGGGTTTCGGGTGATACCATGTCGGCGAGGCGAGCCGGTGCGGGGCAGCGTCGGTGGGCGCCGAGCGCTCACCGGTGCCTCCGCCGGGGGAGCTGGAGACGGTGGGGCGAGGGACGCTGGAGAAACTCGAGCGCCGAGCTGCCGTGATGCTGCGCGCTACTTTCAAACCCGGGCCGCCAGCGCGGCGCGGAGAGCGACAGCTGCCGCGACCGAGGCTCGGACAGTTGAAGTAACAACAGTGCCAAACATTTCTTTTTCCCCCTCTTCCTTTCAAAAATCGAGGTGGTCGGTATCAGAGCACAGGAGGATCCACCTGCTGCCCCTGGACACCCTGACGTGTCCGCGCAGGAACGGGGCTGAGCCCGCTGGGCTCCCTCGCACGCTCCCCGGGCGGGAAGTTACTGCAGCTCCCCAAGACCGGGAAACTCTTGCTCATCATTGATAGCCCCAGGCAGTAATATCCGCAGTTTAGAAAGCAGTGTTCCATACGTTCAGTTCTCTCGTTTGTTAGCCCAAATAAAAGCACTGGCTTCAACCTATTTATCAAAGACGGGATTTGGACGACTGTTTAATTTCGATTGCAGTTCCTTCCATAGGAATAAAGCTCACACTAAATTAATAGAAGAGCACAGAAGAAGAGTACTGGTAGTTACCAATTACCTGGCAACTGTTGTTGGCACCTGGCAGCAAATTGTGTAACAGTTATTTAGAAGTCTAAATACTTAGCTCCTTGGAAAAAAAAAAAAAAAAAAAGCAGCTTCACTGGTTTATTACTCAAGTCTATGATGAAATTTATACATTCTCCCAGACATCCCAATTGACTCTGGCTTAATTGGAGTCACAAGCTTGATCTAACATCTATGTTATCTATTTCACAGCTTGATCTGAAATCTATGATACAGTTTCAAATTACCCTAATCATGATTTTACAATAAAATAAAATCTTATTATTGATATAACAGTCTTTCCAAAATAGAGACAACATTGTTCAGACTTTCTTCTGTGTCTTCAAACATTACAAGGGCAGTGGAATTTCACCAAGGTCTGCCATTAGCAGTCTTACATACACTTGGTAACACCATTTTGAGTAAAATTTTAATGCAGTTTCACTGTAAGAGCAACAAATGTTTCATATTTTGAATATGTAGGCCTTATCAAGAACATGTAGAGGTGATCTCCTGCATGCTACAGAGGGGGTCCTTCATATACCATTTGTAGGTTGAGTTGAAATTGCAAGACTCAACCACCATCTTTCAATAAATAGTCTACAAGAAGCTACTAAGCAAATGTTTTCTTTTTCACAAACCAAAGGTATGTGCAAGGTTGTTCAGCATTTTAAGCATTGTGGGCAGAGAACATTCTGCATTCTGATCAGGGAACCTGGCAGTGTATAGGAGACTGTTCAAAGGAGAAACGGCAAGAGCTCAGGAACAACGTAAAAACAAAGCCCAAAGCAGCTCTGAACCATGCTCAGGAAAGCCCGTGGCCTTTGTACTGGGTGCTGGCTTAAAGAGACTGGAGCAGGAAGGTACTCTTGTGTTTTGAACTCTCCCATAAATGAGAAAGCAGGAATTGTAATTAGAAATCCTGAAAACAGATTTAATTGCATCAAAGGACTCCTATTTCTTTATGATTTCCCATCCTAATTAGGAAAATATACAGGTTATTTTACCTAGCTGTTCTGCTTAGGAAGGACAATCTTTGTCTAGGTCAGTTTTCTGGGTTTTCTAGTGAGAAAGACTGAATTGCATTCAAGATGAGTGGAATGTGAAAGAAAGAATAGATTACTGAAACAATTTTTAAAAACGTGGGAAGGATTCAAGATAAAGACCTCTGGATTTTGAGCAATAAGTCTGGGAAGGTGACGTAGTTTATGATTTCATCATAGTGAATAACTGCAATAAAACCTGGGAAGAGTATCTTACACATTCAGTCTGTGGCACTTTCCTTGAAAGATGATGAAATAACGGTGAGTAAGCAAATGGTTTGCACTGAGATAGAAGCATCTACATTTTGTTACCTAAGCTTAGGGAAAAAAGGTATTTGAAGGGGAAGCTTGGCAGCACAAAGTCTTCTTAGGGGAAAAAGTGTTGCTGTATATGAAGTTGTGAAGCTAATGAAGATTAGAAGATTATTTTAAGAAAATATTTTTCTGTCATTAAGGAACAATTAAAATGTTCTGAAAGTATTTCAGTCATATTCAGTATAATTCAAACAGCAATTTTGAATTTGAAATAGAGCACCTTCTGTAAGTCTGGCAGGTAATTTTGTTACTTCAATTATTAGAATTAAGAAAGCAAGCTGTAATTGTAGAAGACTACTTATGTTAAATACAAAACTAAAACAATAAAGTAGCATTTTACATTCATTGCTTTGTAGCACTTCTTCACTAAAATAAAGTAGAACTAAAACCCCAAACTCTATTTAATGGTCAATAACATTTGATCAATGAAGGAGGAGCAAAAAGTTTCATAGCAGCTGAAGAGAGACAAGTAATTTGGTAAAGGCCATGCAGCAATGACTGCAGACAGATATGGAACAAAAATCTGCCGGAAAAAAGCTCAACATCAAAATATGGTCAAATGCATGAAAGACATTTCCCAGGGTTAAGGGCTGGATCACCCAGGCTGTCATATAGTACCACGGGAAAAAGGATGCAAAGATACCCTAGAAGAAAGTGACAAACAAAAACCAGAGCACCACTGTGGTAAGAGTTACAGTATGTGATGGTAAACTTGGGCAGATCTCAAATGGGGTTCTCCTAACAGCATTTTGTGTACAGCATTACAATTGTGCAGCAAGATCCTAAGGACTACAAGTGTTGTGGGTGAAGAAATGCTCTAAAGAAGAGCTAATTAAATTTGACTCAGTTTCATTCAAATTGTGCTGGCTAATGTGACAATTACTGCATGCCAGCAGTGCCATGAAGAAAGTCTGAGACATCCTTGTGTTGTTCTTCACGATTGTGTATGATGACATACATGTTTAATATTTATTTTCATTTCTAAAATTGAAAGCACAGTGGTTTGTGTGAGTTAGTGCCTACTCCAGGTTTTGATTCTCTTTCCTCAAACTGCTCCCCAGCACATTCAAGAAGCAACAGGTAAAATAAATACAGTGGTTCAGGTTGAAATAAATAACAGCTAATCCTGTAGCTTTATTTTTGTTTTTTCCTGCTATTGTGACTCCTGAGACTCTCCCATTCTCCTATTCTGTGGTCAGCTGAGCCAAGTTATATAGAAAAAGCCCTTTGGATAGAGTTGTGCTTACTGGTGGATGCTTTATTTTATAGACCAAATATCTAATACATATCCTATAACTAGCACTCTGATCTAGGAAAAAAATCACTATCAGTGCAAACCTTAGTAAGATTTATTTTTAGTGCAAGTAACTATCCTAGTGAGCAGTGTTATTAACAAGATATTGATACTCAGGACTCAAGTCTTCAGCTTGCCTTGTTCTCTCTCATTGCAGTAGTATATATGTCACGGCAAACTTTAAATATAGGATATGAAATGGAATTTTAGAAAGAGCGCCAGCAAAGAAGGGCTGCCCTCTCTCATTCCCCAACATACCTGTCATGCACAGCTCCAGAGAGGGGCCATTCTGGTGAATTATACATCAATGTCTACTTTGCTGGATTAAATTTAATAAGTCAGTATTTTCTTTGCTGTTCTCTCATAGACTCATAGGTCCTCTCTGCAGAAAGGTGAATTTAATAATTAGTTCTATTACATCCTCCTACAGCCCACCCAAGATGCTGTTCCCCAGAAATGCTTTGAATTAATACCCTGACCACATCTTCTGGCCACAGAACCACGAATGTTAAATGAAGGTTGGTGGAACATCACTGAAACCTGCATTGAGCACAGCTGGCCTGCCAGCACATGTTACTAATGGTCTTTGCAAACTGAGGAAAACTCCCTATGTTACAGCTCCAAAACATGTTGAAGATAAATGTAGAAGAGTATCTTAAGTCTCAAGAATCTCCTGAGCCTCAAAGTGAAGTATTGGCAGTTGAATTTCAAAGTTGCATTAAAAAAAAGAAAGGCAGTTATTTATTGCCAGGAAGGCTGAACAGAAGGAGAGTTTCCTCCCCTTTCAAGGCCCATTCTTGAAGTGTCCAAACCATCAGGCTCACTTGCTACATTGTCAAATTCATGAGTGAAAAAGAACAAGGGAGGAAAGCAATGAGCACACTGTATAATTGTCTGAAATGGTGGTTCAAGACCATACTGGGTTTCTCAAGCACAAAAAACAGATGTCAGCCTGACAAGAAGGCAGGAATTTCAATAACAGCATCCCACTGAAAGCTGGTGGAAAACAAAACTCTGTGAGTGCATTACTACATAACTGCAGTACTGTTGGCATAAATTTTACAGGATTTACAGGATTTTAAGAAATAAAGTTTTTGGTTATTGTTGATTTAACTGATTTCCAGTGCAAGAAACATTCTGTTGTACAGTCTCTGTTTGCATCTGAGTGTCTCCTACTCTGCAAGGGCTTGTGAAAATGGGCCAACTGGTTCAACCAGATTTGACACAGGCTGAGAGTTTTCAACAATAGTTACGTTCCTACCAGCTTCGTAAAAATAGGGAGCCAGAGGGAGAGAAGAGAAAGAAAGACCTTGCAAGATCAGTCAAAGGAAATGCTACAGCAAGAGATCACCCCTTATAAGCCTCCAGATAATCCTCTATAAGCCACACAGGACTGAAACCTGATGAATATATTGGTCACAAGAAAAGCCTTATTTTGAAGTTGTATCTTTCTTAAAGCCAAAGTCAGTCAGCCAAGAGACACACATTGGGAGGTTCACTGGCTACTTCAATACTAGAGTTCACAGCACAATTTTTTAGTCTGATAACACTAGTTTCTGTCTGACAAAGCAGTTCTATACAAAACCCCAAGTGTTTGCTATGCCTCTCTATGTATGCATAACATACCTAAAGGATTTTTCAGATGAAAGATGACCTTAAATACTTTGAACTAAGTCCAAATAAGGTATCTTATTTTTAATATTCAGATTCCCTAGTATTTCTTAAATCATAGCTATATATAAGCAAAGAGAGAAGTATACAGAGCCTAGAGTTTAGACTGCCATCTAAAACTAAACCACTGCAGTTTAAAAGCAAATCAGAAGCATTCTAACTCTGTAGCTTTCATATGGAAGTATTAGTTATATTAGTAAAAGCAAAAAGGAGAAGCATGATCTTACACACAGGTGAGCTCTTTCCTTCAATTATTAATTCTTTCAAATAAATAAGGCAGTATTTTGAAATTCTGTCAGTCCAAATATTGCTTAACACCATCTAGATTTATAATATACATAGAAAAAAGTAATAAAACATTAAAAGTTAAAAAACATTACAAAAAACAAATTGAGCTTCAAAAATTCAGTTATTTTTGTATAGGTAAGTCTGAATGATAATCATATCACATAAAGTGAAAACAATAGATGAGATAAAATAGAACACAGAATTTAGATATAGGGTATAAATTACACCACAAAGAGAAAATATTTTTTAGCCAAATTTAGAGCCTATTTTGATATTTCCAAATCAAAACATTCAGTTTTTATTTTGAAAATAAATTTCTCATTTAAAAAATTTACAGGACAAGATATGTATAAAGTGAAACATTTAGACTAAAGAAAACATTTTGCATTAAGAGGAACTAATTTTATTTTTCTTTTAAGTACAAAAATTTGCATTTCATTTAAACTGAATGTCACCCCTCTCCCCCCTTATTTTTAATTTAGGTTTTGAATTCAATAATGCATTGTCCAGATGTACCAAGAAATAGCAAACTTATGACTGAAGTCTTTCCTGCTGTAAGGCCTAAAGCAAGTGGGAAAAAGAAACTTGAATTCCCCCAATCCAAGCAAACAGGTGATCTGTCAGAAGCAATCAGAATGCTATTCTAAGATGACTAAAAGAATAGTATCTGATGAATAGAAGGCCTTAACTGCGTCTGCACAGGAGAAAGACCTGACAATCACCAGTTGAAAAATCTGATCTAATTTGAAAATTGCTATCAGACATTTGCCTTGTCACTTCTAAAACAGTTTTAAAAAAACATCATTAGCAACTGGTGGCTTGTCACTGTTTCAGCAGCTACTACTAAGGGATTCACTTTGACAGAATATTGATGCAATTAGACATATTCAAGATGCATATCAGCACTCCCTGGGAAGATAAACAAAGCCTTTGTTCTTTTCATTGGTAGGCTGAAGTGTCTTTTTTCACAGGGGTTGGAATCAGACTGGCTGATTTCCTAGGTGTCACATCTAGAGCTATTCCAGAATTTGGTTTCCTGCAAAGCTTGTTTTGTTTTTCTGATTTTTGCAACAGAAGGATGAAAGGCTAGGCACAGGGACTTTTAATGCAGGAAATACCATTGAGAGATAGCTACTAAACTGAGGGACCTTCAATTTAATATCCTTTAGAAACAAACTGTTAAAAAGATCATTCCTATATAATTCTTAGTGTTATTCTTACAGCAAAATTTACTGAGGATGTTCTCATTTAAGGGACAAAACACTTATTTCTGTGTCTTCATTTAAGTAGTAACATAGTACAACTAGTGGTCAGAAGTCAGCTTACTGATTTCAAAAGATTCTGTGTCTGCATTTAGTACCTCCTTACACCATCAGTCTTAATATTTTCAATAAGACTTTAAAGAAGAAGAATGCCTTTGTCAATTAATCTGAAGTCCACTGAGATAATTATACAATCATGTTGCCTCTGAAATTAACGTGATTTTGATGAGGTTCATGAGCAGAGTCCTTAAAAGCCACTCCACATACTTACTTGGTGTATCTTTGCCTCCAAGCCAGCACTAAGGCAGAGGTTTTCCATGACTGTGATACCATCTAAAGTCCATAGCCTTCCACCAGCACTTGGAGGGCAGGTCTCAAATGTCACAGCACGGGAAGCAAAACTGGGTAATTCTCAAGTACAGCTATGCTGAATCATAGAAAATGAAAGAGAGCTTCACTTTCATTATAGACTTTCTCTACATTGAGTTTTAAACCTCTAACAGCAGAGTTACAGGCTGAGCCTGAAAAGCTGTACTTTAGTATGGTCACAACAACTACATTTTATGTTTCAAAAAAGCTGATTACAGCAACTGGATTTAAACATAAAAATAAAACCACAGAGCTGCTCACATGGATGTCTTATGGGATGAGTAGATGAGTACAGAAAAACATCACAAGATGTAACAGGAAGGATGGTAGAATCAACAGAGTATTTGCCTTAAGGCACAATTTAGCTCACATACATTCATTGTCCCTCTAGCTCTAGGTGCAGATCATAGCCCTGTGGTAAAGTGTGCTGGTAGTGTAAATTATGCTGTGTTTGTAATCCTTCCAAAGACTGGTGTCCTAATGAGACTTTGGAAGACTTAGGTCTAAGGAGACAGACTGTCAGCAAAAACCCAAGTCCTTGTATGTGCTTATGTGTCCTATCTGCAGGTTACACAGTAACCTAGCGTGCCTTTGGAAGATCTGATTTGGAAGCATGGATGTGCACTGGATGATTTTGGCTACAAACTTTTCCACAAAATCATTCCCCAGTGCTTGGGCTGATGTTCCAAGCCACTGAGCATTTTCAAGTAGCTGCCCATTTTTTAACATCGGTAACAGTCAGAAAATGTTTCTTGTTCCCTAGCTCCTACATTTCTTCCCAAAATTATTTCTGAGATGCACACTAGGCAACATTCAGCTCTGCAGTAACAAATGCTCACTAACTTGTCTGTTTGTACTTTAATTGTTTGACTTCAACTGTTATTTTTCAGCATCTGTCTTCCAACCCAAAAGACTCCCCAGTACAGGCTAAAGTAGGAATTTTAAACTTGAGCAGAGTCGTCTCTGTGTTGTTTCACTCTTGTTGATTTCATAGTTTTTTCTCTGCTGTGAAAGCTTTGCACACATGGTGTAACTACCCAGATTTTCTGAGAAAATACTAGAACCAGTTCCATAAACATAGCAAAAGCCTTGGAAATTATTCCAGAAATAGCATCTTTCAGGTATGTATGAAAAGGCATGTGATGTGGAAAAGAGGTTGAGTTGAAATAAATGGCAATATGCCGTGCTCTACTAATAAAATAAGTTGATTTACTTAACATTCAATTCACATTAGACTTCACAGATGTTCAAAATATGACCAAGTTAACTCTACTGGAATCAGACTCTGCATATTTGGCCTCACTATGTAGTACTGCTTGTCTATGTGCCACAAAGCCTTAGTTCACTTTCACGAACTAAGGGAGAACTTTTGAGCTGGTTATGCTTGGTGTAGTGTCTCCTTCACACCCATTTCAGGTGATGGAAATGAGCACAGCTCACCACACTCCCAGACACTACTGCTGTGAAATTGGACCCTTTCTGGGTATAGGGAAATTTAGAAAAAGTACAGGATAGGAGTGCAATAGAAAATAGTTCTCTTTAAACTTGTTTGAATGCCATTGTGGTTATATTTGAAGATTTTATTAGATGTCACAAGGTGAGAGCTGCATAGCTTGTTCATCACTCTCCTTAGCTTATTCCTAGCTAACAAAAGCTTGTTGTCATAAAAAGTTGTTATTCTGCTTGTTCACAAAGTTTCTTTTGTGCTTAAATACATACACATAAAAAAGAGGAATTCTTTGAGCCATCTTCTCTTTAAAATAAGACTGTGACTTGAAGCTCCTTCAAATTAGTACAAAAATACATATTCATCCATTTGTCAAGATGAAGTTCATACGAAAACACCTGTAATCAGTCACAACCATGGCCTTTTCTACATTTTCTGCACCCTGTAATCTGTCCACTAACTGCACCTCTCTGTGAGTTGCCTCTCAGGCCACGAGCTAGGCACCAGGAAGCAATCAAAAATACTTTTCTTCTTACTTCAAAATTAATTGAATTAAAGGTACAAAATTAGAAACTTTCAATTTAGAAAGAGACAATTTTTTGATGATTAACTGTTAAAATAAAAGTTTTAAAGGAAAAAGTTATCATAGAAAGAAAAAAAAAAATCACCATGTTTCATGCCAGTCATTTCTATCCATGATTTTGCTGCTTAGGGAAAAAAACAGTTTTGGAAAATATCCTTGCAAAGGAAAGTACTTAGAGTAGATTTAAAGTCAGTAGTTATCTCTGGCTTGCCTTTGCTGGACTTATGGGCTGTGGAGGAGATCGAGAGTTTGTGTAGGTAGTAAATCTGAAAATCTGTTCAAACCTCTGTTTTATCCGACAGAGGTCATCAATGTGGTCTCATCACATCTCAAGAAAAACTATTATTCTATAAAACATACTTAAATTTAATGTATAAATTTCTTATATACCCTAAAGTTCCACTGTTCATCTTCACCAAAGACTGTATTTTATCTTGCTCTGGAGGCTTCTTTCTGTTTTGCAGTCATTTTGTTAGCCTGTCTAGACCACAGTGTGAGGTCATCATTGTACCATCTGTTAAACCTGTTTGGGTTAGGGTGTCTGCAACTCACTTCAGCTCAAATGTTATTAGAACATGCTCAAAAATGAGGGTAAGTCAGGCCAAGTCATACTTCCCCAGCAGAGTACAGGTTCTATGATCTGTTAGTAGTAGATTTACTATTACAGATAGTACAGCTATTACTCTGTCATAGGTTTATTTTAGAAGTACTTAGAAGCCATTTCAAGCTAATCTTAAAATATTTTCATATGAATATCTGAATTTACACTAAAGTCAGCATATTTATGTAGCATGAAATTATTTCACTTATAGCACTGGAACAAATGTGGGAAAAATGCCTGAGACCTGAAAACACATGTCAAAAGAAAATATTAGATTTTAATATTCTGTTTGACATTGTCTAAGGCCTTGCATATAAGGCCACAATCTCAATCAGATGATGGGGAAGGAAGGGCATCACTTAGTGGTGTTTTGTGAAGAAGCCAGTGTGACCCCTCCTTCTGTGGCTCCAGTGTTTCAGGGCATACAGATTCATAAAAGAAAAAACTTGCAAATTTTTTTGGTTTGATCATAACAGAAACAAACCAAATGTTAATAGTGAACTTCTATTTTGATTTACCCTCCAATGAACTTCCATGCCAGAAGCAATTGTTTATATGCATGTGTTGCAGAAGAAGAAATATGCCCACTGAGGGTCTCTTTATCCCACCTTGGAGTGTAACAAGGCGATTAACACCTTGTTCTACAGAGAAATAAAAAGCCTTTTGAAGTAAAACTCTTTATTTTTTGGACAATGTTAAAAGAAAAAAGAGCAGTAGCTTTTGTTTTTTGTCTGTTTGGGTTTTTTTTATTGTTTGGGGTTTCTTTGCATTGTTCTTTGTGTGATATATTTTTAAATCAGTAAAACATGGAGAAATAACGAGTAGCACCGGATACAGCATGTGTTCAATTTCTTATGAAGCTTTTTGAAGTGAACACTTTGCAAGCTTTGTTGATAATTATGTAATCTGCTTATTTCCAAGAAATCCTAGACTTTATTTACATCCATATTTTTGCTATACAACTGCATTTCGTTTGGCATCCCTCATACGAACCATATCCTCTTAAGTAAAAAAACCCAACAAAACATAGTAAGTTTTTACCTGACTCTTGAAAAAGCTGCTTCCAAGCTTGTCTTCAGAAAGGAAAGGAAATTGAAATATTGCTAGATGTTTGCATAGATATGAGTTAGGTCCTCAGGATTTACAAAATTATACTATTTTCTTAAAAATTATAATTTTGTCCCAATAGCAAACCCTAAAGAATGCCAGTACTCACTGATTCTACTTGGACATCAAGCCACTAACCACAACTGTTTGAGTGTGACCACCCATTTCCTTATCCACTGAGTACTCCATCTATCCAACCCACGCCTCTCAGTTTAGAGACAAGGATGTTGTGCAGGACAGTGTCAAGTGCTTTTTGATAGGTAGATGATGTCAGTCTTTCTCTCCTCATCCACCACTGCTGTAAATCCATCATAGAAGGGTCACTAAATTACTCTGTCATGACTTGCCTTTAGTGAAGCTTCCCTATTTTCCATGTGCTTTTTTATGTATTTTATTAGGGGTGGAAATATACATTGACCTCTTCACCCTGTCCCTGATTTTTTTTCCTTTAAGCAGGTTTTGCATCTGAATTGAGTAGTGCTGCACATCAGCTGATATAGCCTCATTTAAAGACCTGAACATTTCCAGACTGTAATAAGTAATCTGTTCATTCCCTTTCAAACAAATCCTGTTAGTTCATTTCAAAATACATTCATCCTCTAAACTACAGTAATGTTACTCTGTTGTGAAGGTCAGTATGAACTGATACCATTTTTGGGAGGCTGGGAAGTTCAACCAGCAGGAAATTAATAAAATCAAGGGGGAAAAGAAGTTGATTTTGTGCCAGTGCTTGGAATATCAGTTCTGCCAATTGACTGTCATCCACTACTAACAGATGTGCTATAAAAGCAGATGAAATTCATTGTTAGCATATTGCTTGGCAGCCAGAGCCAATTACAGAATGGAGAATTGAACCTTTATAACACAAGAATTTGCATATGGACATTATGTGTACTTACATATAGTGATAAGTATTTTCAAACTGGTTAAAGGAAGGCCTGACTAAACTCACATCGTGTTAGTATGCATTAGCATAGCTCCTTATTTCACACATAATACAGAATATTTTCACTATTATATTTTAGTCTGCTGCTTTATTTTTGCTGATCATATTTCTTACTCTTTATAAAAGTTTTTCAAGATAGAATACACTTTGATGCTTCACAACAAAAGTGTATAATGATTTCCAGGAAGAGAAAAACCTTTTTTTTTTTAACAGAATGTGAGTTAAAAAAGCAGGGGTTGGTTTAGTTACATCACATTGAAATATCTGCATTTAAAAGAAGTTCTAATTCAAACAGTGGTATCTTAAAATATTTTACTGTAAGCCTTGAAATAAATGTTTCAAAACTAATTTATATGGTACATATATGCATACCTGTACACAAACACGTTTCATTTAAAATTAATTTTGATTTTTCAGTATTTGAAAGCATTAAATGTGGGTTTACTAAGGGCAGTAGCTATTAGAACATTTTCTTGTCAGTCAGATGTTGAAAAAATTCACATAGATGCAGTATGTAGAAACATCCTCACTTTCTATCAATCAAATAAATAAATATTTCTATACAAATTTAATTTGCTTCATGTTTACAAATATGTAGCGATAACTCCTTCCTTTCCTTTGGGAAGTTCTTCCTTCCCAAATTACGCTACATTAAACACACTTCATTGCTATGAGAGAAAATTCAGTTTTACAATGTAACATGGGCTAAATCTTGAAATATTTTTACACCAAAAGTCTCACTGACATACACTGGAGTTTCACCTGGGGTAAAAAAACCAACAAAACTCCAAAACCCACCCTTTCTAGATTTTTTACTTCTTTGTTTCTGGAACAACCCAAACAACCCAAGGTACTTAATCTATCTTTAAAGTTTTGCTCTGTTCTTTTCTCCAATGTTGAATAAATATTTCTTTTCGGTAAAATATATACCCAAGATGAAGAACAGAAGGTCTGCTTTGGCTGTTTTGTTGCATTCCTGTCATGCAAGACATTCATGGGTCTGATTTACCTAGGCCATGAAGTAAAGCCAGTGCTGCTGCAGTACACTCTTTTTACAAACAAGTC
Source organism: Molothrus aeneus (assembly GCF_037042795.1). Lineage (NCBI taxonomy): Eukaryota > Metazoa > Chordata > Aves > Passeriformes > Icteridae > Molothrus > Molothrus aeneus. The sequence goes on along the minus strand of NC_089652.1, from coordinate 18,465,832 downwards.
TAAGATACTCTAAGCTATTGCTAAAACTCGCTGATCAGGTCTGATCATTTCACTTTCCAAGCACTGCCAAATCCTCACCCACAGCTTCAACAGAGTTTTCCCCATTCCGTATGTTCAGAAAGCTGCAGCAATGGTCAGTCTCCTAGCCTGTGGCTTTCAGGTATTTGCTATCTATTCTCATGCCTGGGGTCCTAGACTCCCTTAAAATGATAGTCTTTCACTGAAGACTGTGATTGGCTGGATTCTGGTCTCCATAATATAATTGATTAATTTTCAAGGAAGCACATTGATACACTCTCATGCTAAAGAGGCAAAGCTTATTATCTGTTTTCAATTAATAAAACATATTTGTTCAATATTTGCTCAGTATTTGCACTGTTTGCTCAATAAATGAGAACTTCACTGCAAATTGTTAAAATAATAAAAAAGTAGAAGGAAAATATTTATTAGATAGTCTCTACTTGTAGACAGACCAATTTTCAACAAGAGCTAATTTTTAAACAAAGATTTCTATTCGTTATTAACTCTAAAACTGGGCATGGAGTAGTAAAAGAGGTAAGGAATGGACATGAACAAAAAAGGTCTTTATTTTCACAGCAAAAATTTTGGACGGTTTTCAGTTTTTACTTCAAACCTCCTATGTTCATAAGTTTGTTTGGGCTTTTTTTTTAAGTAATAAAAACTCAGTTTTCCAAAGGTAAGACAGAAATTTAAGAAAAAAACCCACCAAACCACCAAACCAACCAACCAGTTAATTAGAGTAATCTGTCATTGAAGAACAGCTTTGATAGTAAATATTTGACCAGCCTGAACAAGGCCCCTGCTTTTCTAGTGAGACTATTTCAATTTTCAACACATATTGCTACTCCCTTCCACTTTGCCCAGTGGTGTACACAGGAATCACAGATTCCCACTCAGTTCTGGGAGCCTGGCTGTACACCTCTCCAAGGTGCAGAGACCCTGAGGCTCTTTGAGTAGCTAGATTGAACATTTTGAACATTGAATAATTACATTGAAATGGTTGCTATTTGGTTTTTCATTTCAAGGAAAGAAGAATTGTGATTTTGGTCCCTAACCTAAGTATTGTAGCAGTAAAATAATACATTCCACAAAACACTCTAGAAAGAGCTAATTCACTAAACAGAGCACTGTAAGATTATTTCATCTAGGATAACATAATTCTTTTATTGTTTGGGAGACCTATGTTCATCTCTTGAAAAATATCACTCATCTTTCTTCCCTGCTGTCTTTGCAAAATACTCTCTCCCATGGAAAAATGGCATTTCACAAGTGCTCACTGACTTAGCAAGACATACTGTGGGTTAAAAGGGAATTGCAGGTGCAACTAATGGTCTGTTCTAGACGTTTTGTGCTGTTTTGCATGACAAGTACTGGGAGGATCAGCTGATGCTGTGAAGTCTGGATGTAGTAGGCAGAATTGTGTGTGTTCATGCCATAAATTGGATACCAAGTGGAAGCAAATGAAAACCAAGGAAAATGGGTGGATATAGAAAACTAAAGTAAACAGATTACTCACTTAGAATGATTACTGTTAGTGGTTTATTTTCTGCTTCCTGCTTCATTCATGTTGACTTTTAGGGTGTAAATGGGAATAATATTGGTCCAATTTAGGAAGGTTTTATTTAGCTTGTTTTTTGGCTTCTCTGTGTGTGGAAATGAACAAGAGTGTGAATTGCTGCAGTTCTTTTTTATTTTGGAAAACAAAATCCAAACAATTCTTGGAAACTGGGGAGTGAATGGGAGGTATTCCATATATTACATTAATCAGATTGCCAGCAGTAGCTTCTGCTTTGAAAAGGCTGGTTAAAGAACAACATGAAATTTTACAACCAAGCCAATTCTAATTCCTACTTTTGTTCCTAAGTGACAAGGGAAAATGAACCCTGTTCAGAACTATTATTTAAAAGTCTATTTCCTTATTAAATGATAAACAAGCTTTTAAAGTAAAAGATGAATGGACTTAGTTGATAGGAAGGCCTAGTGAGTACCTTGGGAAGGAAAGGTTTTCATGAGCATCATAATGCCTGAAGTCATAATTCCTGAATGCAGGAAGCTGGATTTGTTGACCAAAATGTTCAAAATGGTTCCCACAAAGACTTACACCCTTAGGGACTTAAGTCAAGTTATCCCCCTTCTTGGGAAAAAGTAAAATTGATTTTATTAATCAAGCAGTAAGTTGCACAATAGATGAGCTTACATATATATAAAAATATTTTCTAAGTGTTGTTGGATAATAATTTATGTGGGTTTTTTTCCACTGGTAAGTCATGCATAGCATACAGAAAAGGAGGGGGTTGTATAAAATCCACACACCCCAATTTTTATAGCATGCTGCTTATGGCATAGAGGAAATCACTTATTTGTGTTGGTAACTAAAATAAAATTTAAGTTGTCTACAAATTAACATATATTTAGCCTGGCTTTTGTGGTTAGCAATGTGGGTATTCAAAGCACATAGAATAAAAGTTTGCATACCAAATTATTTAAGAACTAACTTTGCTTTGAGTAAAATTTTCCAAACACATTAGTTGGAAATCAAATTTTATAACTTACTTCTATGACACAAAATTTTGTAATGAAAAGGAAAGGAGGAATAAAAAAAACACAAAACATAAAAGAATGAGTCAAAATCTGATCTTGTCCTGGAAAATGTCCAGAGTGTTATAATTGGTTCTAGCATAAATTGAAATTAGAATCTCTCCCAGATTGTGCAAGAAATTGGCCCAGGAGATGAGAAATAGAACTCCAACTCATTCCATGGCCATATGACAGCTCTGTTGAGCTGCACAAGAAGCTTGCTAAGCATTAGGCAATACACAGCCATACAAAAATTTTTAGTATAGCTGATATTTGATGAGGGAGATTGAATTCAATTAAATATGTTTATTTCTTTTTGAATTCAATTAAATATCTGGGTAGAAGGGAACAGGCACAATCTCTTTTCCAAACGGCTCTGAGATGCTGAATAATGCTGATTGGCTGCAAGGAAACTGAGCTGGAAGGACAGATTTATGCATTCTTTTTATAGAATGTGAAGAGTAACCAAGTCAGTACTTTAATTTCACATTATCTTAAGTCAATGGGTTAATTTTTTTGAGACACACATTGGCACTGAAAAATACACAGTGCCTGTCTGAGCTGGGAAGTAGAAGGAATGAGACTTATTAACAAGTAAATAGATTTATCTGAGCACTAAAATGGATATGCTAAATAAGTAGCTGTGCCAGAGAAACTGATTGTAACAAGTGGACTCAGAAGACAAAGGATCACCTGGTGAAGATGTTGAGAGTCAGCTTTCCAACACAATTAGAGATTATGGGAGGTAAATGGTGGGACATCAGTAATTTATATAAGAGAGAAGAACAGCAATAATTGTAGATGTCAAAAAAGGCTCTAGTTAGGCAAGAAAGGCACATGCAGGAAGAGCTCAAACTAAAAATGTGCTCAAGAGTGGCAACAAAATGGGAATGTGGAAATTTAGAATATGCTTTCAGTTATTTCATCACAGAAGTCTGCACGCTGGCTGCACCAGCTAAATTTTCTGGCATCTGCACAAATATTGCTACTATCATGTCCTTGAGGAAGGAAGTGGAAAGAAGAGCTTGTAAAGAGACAGATATCTGAAAAACCCGTGCTTGCTGGTATCCTGAGGAAAGGAGAGTATGTACAGCCTGTAACCATGGGTCAGTGACCCACAGTGGTTCCCTTTCTATGAAGAAGTAGCAGATAGAGCTGCAGGAAGCTTGACAGGGCAGTAGAGTCCTCTGAGACCAATGGAAGCACACAGATTTCTGCCATGCCAAGAGCCAGGTGTGACAGCCCAGGGTGCCTCTGCTTCACCATGGTCAGGGACAAAGGCACTGGTACATTTGCATTTGAGCACTTTCCCATCAGAGAAAAGCCATCTAGAGGTCTAATATCAAGCAGATTAAAGCAAAGGCATGCTAAAATAAAAGTCTTTATATGGCATATTTTTCCCCTTTGAGAAATATACATCAGATACCTAAGTGGCATGGACCTATGAATATTAATAGCATAAGAAACAAGGTAAAGAAAGTAAATCTGAGGAGCTTCAGAGCCAGGCTTACAGTAGAAATAAAGGGAAGGCAGCATGTCCAATGAAGAAAGATGAGGCAGTTATTCCAGAAATGGAAAATTGCCAAGCTGAGATTTGCCACAACAGGCATTGGAAGTCTTCAAATGAAAAGGCCTGGGAAGCATTGCAATTACCCTGCCTTGGTTCGTCTCCCATGCTGCACATTTTAGAAAGCTAAATGCCTGTCACGTGTTTCTTGAATAGCACTCCTCATCACAGAGTTCCAGAGTTGTTTCTAACAAGAAAGCTCAGAAATAGACTCATATGCCAATTAAATCATCAATTCTGCTTGATTAAAACAAATTAAAAAAAAGCAAACAAAAAACTAATCAGAAAACTACATTCATGACATCAAATGGGTTTATTTTAGTTCATAAAATACTGCATAAGTGCTTAGAAATCAAAATATAAAGTCCTTGGAAATAAACCTAATTTCAGTTTTGTGAAGGTCAATATTTTATGAAGTAGATTTTTAAATATGTTTGGGGCATTTAAGTTTTCTCCTTCGTGTTTTTTGTATTTAATTTTAAATAACATACTGATAGTAAAGTTAATAGTCAAGGACTTATCCATTAATGTTAGAAGTATAGTGCTACTGGGCCAAAACAGTTCCACAGATTACAATCAATATGGTAGACTTTAATACTCAATTAGAACATAGTATCAGAGAGCTCCCAGGGAATTGCTCAGAAAATAGAAGAGTGGATTTTCTTTTAGTTTTTGACTTATCATAGAGTACTCAATTATATTTTATAGTTAGACACTTAGACTAGGAAAGCTTTAGTCTTCCAAAATGATCTTTGTCCTTTGAAAGATGTTGTTTTGCCAATAGAAGATGATCTGAATGCTTCTGTAAGGAATGAGAATATGGATTAACACATTTTGATAATTTGTTATATGACATAATGATTTAAATGTTTTCTTTCTTGAACAATGAAGAAAATAAGCTCTTATTTACTCTAGTGATGATTAATAGAAGACTTCAAAAAATATTTCTCATAGATGAGTAATGAAGATGAAACAGTTTACAAAACGGTTTAAGAGGTGAGTGTGATAGGGTAGCAGGACTGCCATATGAGGTCTGTCTGTTTCCCTAGAAATCACATCCAAATGGAGGACTAGCCCAGATTATATTTTTAAACAGGTCATAGACATTCTTCAGATTGCCACCATTTCAGATAGTCCCTTACTAAGTAACAAACAAACCTAAGAACTGATTCTTTGTGCTGCATCATGTACCTACTGATCCATAGGAGAAATTGAAGGCCCTAGATATTTCAGAATTAGTCATCTTCCATTATTAAGTCTTTCTGATATTCTTTGATGTCTTCCCGGATTTGGCTATCCTAAATAATGGTGACTTTCCTCATATTCCTCTTTACCAGATCATGAATCCACACAAAATACTGGTTGTAATATAGTTGTCTGGAATATACATTCAATCTGCTTATTATGTCACTAAAAGATTCATAAATGGAGAAGAAATCAGTTCCTGACATGTATTGGGTCAATAGACTACTGTTTCTGTGCAATGAGCTAACTTCTACATAACTTTTGCTTTTATAGCTGGATGGAAAAAGAAGAACTTATGGAATTTGTGGCAGGAAGAATGCTAACCAGACATTAATTTTGTTACAGATGTCAAAATCAGAGGTGTTTCTAGGTTATTTTCAGTTTAAAGGCTGCAGTGATTGATTTAAAGTACTGCTATACTTAAAACTAAAAGCTATTTGACTATGATCTGCTTCAAAGAAAAATGCCATTGTTTGGCTTTCCATTTACAGAAAGATTTAATTATGCTTCAAGGTTCAGACTTTTTTAGATGCAGAAAACATTTCCTGTGTTCCTATGTTACTGGATTTCTGATTGTGCTGCAGCTGTTAGGCAGCTTGCATATCCAGTATAGCTGAACGTGGAGGGATTGTCTGTATCACCAGTACTGGGGAGGGGCAAACTTTCTCAATGGGTCAGCCTTGCTTTCAGTCCATGGTCCTCCAATGACTGGGACATGTGACTGCTCCTGCTCTAGGGATCCTAAAGAGTCCTGGAACATCTTGCATAGCTGCTTTGAGATGGCTTTGTGGACACTGCTAAGAAAACTCTCAGGATGCCTTCTGTCATTCAGAGGCTTGGCTGAACATAACCACTGAATTTGAGACCTCTCAGGTGATTGGCTGAGATCCTGCCTCCTTATCTCATCAGCATTCCAAACCCGTGGGATTGATGGATGCTTGGCTGTATCTGCTGCATGCCACTGGGTAAGAAGCATAGGCATAAGGTAATGGTACACCTTTTAAGCAAAGAAAACAACATTATCTCCAGATCAGTAGTCATCAGTCCTGCTATACATAGTCACTTAAGAACTGCCAAGAACAGAGAACAATCTTTTCCCCCAATTTGTATTACTCACTGTCTACTTTGTGAAGCAGTTGATACAGGAAAATAAAGCTTGATTATTTAAATGCACTGATAACCATCTTTTTCCTTTGTAGCATGACATAAAACATGGCAAGGAGATATGTTGATTCTTGCAGGAATCAGAAGTAATTTTAGAAAATAGTCAGAATTAAATTTTCACAGTTCTTGAGGCACACACAGTACCAGTGCTTGCATGGCTTGCTTCATGTCACACCCTAGAGCTGCACTGAGACATTTACTTTAAATGTCAATGAGGTTCAGAAAGCAATGTAAATTCATTGCTGAAAATAAGCTAAACTTTCTTTATTCTTGTGGTTTGGAGTTCTAGAAACAAAATCAGAAATGTTTTATGTTGTAACTGGTTGAGCAAGCTAGAGATTGATGTGGTTTTGTGGTTTCCTTAGTTGTACGAGGAAGTAACCAAAATACCCACTGGTCTTCTTGCCGTGCCATTCTCTGTATTTCTGCACATTACAATATGAGAAGGGAACCTCTAAAACACTCTGAGTTGCTTTTTGCTTGTTTGTCTCTAATTTCATTGTATTTTACTTCTTTTTTACAGTGGGCTTCAAGCTGTATGGATAGTTCAAATGTCATTATTGAGTCACAATCAAACATGAATCATAGAACTATAAGATGTTAAACATTAATCTCAGTGCACAGTTTAATAAGATAAAAGCATTAGTTCTCAAACCCTTACCTCTTAACCTTATGGTATCTTGGTTTGAATTTAATGGCACCTTCCTCATGCAAGTAGAACATCTGAAATAGAAGAAAGAAAACAAAATTAAATTTTGCTCCTGCAAATAATTTTGGTATTTCCAGTCACAAGTATTAAAATAACCAAGTAAATTGTAGGTGAATTGAAAATTGTTTAATGTTCAAAAGACTCTTGTTTAATGAGAGGTTAGTCTTGGAAAGCATTGCTAAAGTCTTGCCCTGCCTAATTCTTCCCCAGGCCTTTGCTATTAGTGATGGGATAATAGGCTAATGTGAACTGTTGATCTGAACTAATGAGAACTTTATTGTTAAGCTGAAAGAAACAAAAGAATCAAGAAGGAGAGTGTGAAGAAAATGCAATTCGAACATATCTCCTGACTTTGGAAACAAAATCTGAGATATTTCAGAAAGAAACAAAAATATGTGAATCAGTCCATTACTGAAAGCACTTCAGAGAAGGATTTTAGATAGAAGGTAAAAAAAGAAGCAAAGATACCATCTCTATGAAGAGCCTGGATTAGACATAATAAAATCTTCTAAGATTATAAGTTTAGTTTAGGATGACACTACTACTTTTCTTAAGGGTCAGAATTTCATATTAGATACATATAAAATTTCTTACAATGCCAAGTTACGCTGAAATAAAGAACTACCAATCAAAATGCTTGCTATGCCACCCATGAACATTTGTTAGGGCTAGAAGAGCATCTCCTATTCATGTGAAAGATCTTGTTTTTAAAGTTCTTGTTTAACACTTTTTAATTACTGTAGCAGGTATTCCTTTCCAGATACCAGCAGGATGATCTGATCTTAGTTCAATTTAAATTTTGTAGCAGAAATGTTCTCTCCTATCCCAGTACTGTTTCCTAAGCGATCAGCATTCACACATGCCCCTTCTCATTACCTACACAGTCCTGCCTGATGATTTGACTTTTTCACTATTTCTTGGTCCTCTCTGCCACCAAAAGGAGGTGGTAGAAAGGTATTGTTGCTTACTGATATGACATTGACCAGAAATGCACCGGGGTTGAAGTGCCTTTATTGGGAGCCCATCAGCATTGCTCCTGCAATGAGGTCCTGTGGCTCAGGAGAGGCCTCTTCCTGGACAAAGATGAAACCTGCCATCCCTTCCCTAAAATAGCAACTTTTTGAATGATGAAGGTTTGGTGAGTTGGCACCACTCTCATGATTAACATGACACTTACATGAAAAAAAATAACACCTGCACCCCAAATATTGTAGTCAGTGCATAATAGCTGAGGCAGAGCACTGGTGCACACTTCTGAAGCGCAGATAATTTGCACCTCATTGGTCTGGACTAGAAGCTGCACAAAACAGGTCAGACAGCACTGACTCTTCTGCACAGACCCCAGGTATGGTGAGCTGTCCTGGCTTTTTTGACTGTATGCAATACAAACTATGGTTTCAAGGCTTGGGTTTTTTTTTGCTCCTCAGGAGGTTTCTCACTCCTTTTCAAAGAAAGAAACAAACAACAGCATTTATGCAGCTAAAATCTCTTCATTGCTGTACAAAAATTATTTTTCCTCCTCATGCTGAATTCCTGGCACTGTAACAACATCTCCCTCTAACCTGAGTTAATTTACATTTAAAGTTTTGGGTTGGCTTTTCAACCTTCTAAAATATTCATTAACGACTTTATTTAGTTTTTCAAATTATGTTAATAAACCAGGACAGTTTATTTGTATTTGTTTGCATAAAAATCTTTAGTAAACAAACTACAAATTAAATTTGATTCGTAAATAAATGGCATCTTTTCTGAAGTTAACCTGACTTCATAAGTTTGTCACTGAGCAAAATTTGACTAACTCAAACAGTAAACACTTTCTACTAATTTTTTTGCATATACATAACTTTAAGCTCGGTCCTTTGCAACTTAATAAAGTTAATAAACTTTTATTTGTAAAATTAACAATATTGTTTTCCACTTTGACCCCTTTCATTTGCTTTCCCCCACTGTGAAATTGTACAAAATCTTGCTTTTTTAATGTTTGCCCTTTCATCCACATAAACATTTTTTTTAAAACTTGTTTCAGCTCCACCTCTGTTTTCACCTCCTTTCAGTAATGCTTGAGTCCTTGTAATTGTGTGTTCCCATCCTAGGGGCACCTCCATGTGCCAAGCCTGGCTCAGATATTTGTTGTTAATTGGCTGTGCAGGTGTATCCATGTGGAGTCACCCACTGTTCCAAATCAACAAACTTTGTAGGATGGTCAAATGAATCAGTCCAAAGGGAAAATATATTTTAGAAGTGACTATTATAGAAGTGTATCAGGACTGTAAAGCTGAATTATTGCTGCTTTTGAGTTACTGTTCTGCAACTGTGTGAACAGTGAGTTTTGTGATCTGACTCCTGGTCCTCAAGTGATAAAGCACCCTGGAGCATTTTTTGGAACAAATTTAATTTCATTCCAGATGTGAATGTTTCAGTCAACTGTATAGCAGATGTTTCAGACTGGCCACTATGAAACTAAACAACTGTGGCTAAAATTTCCTTTTCCACATGACCAAGAATTTAAAAAATAAAGGTACTTTCAGCTCTGGAAGTAAGGCCAGGGGAAAACCGAATACTGTTCTTTCAATCTTATTTGTGTAGTCCTTGTTCACGTCTTAATTCATAAAGATAAAAAACCCGCCTCCTTTGTTTCAAGCTAAACAAAACTGGGAAGCTCTGTCTCTGTTTTTTTTTTTTTGGTTGTTGTTTTTTTTTGGGGGGGGTGTTTTGGTTTTGTGGTTTTTTCTGTTGTAAAACAAGTAGAAAAAGAGCAGAAGCACAATCAAGTCAGGAGGGTATAGCCAAATCAGAAGTCCCATTTTTTGCTTTGTTTTGCAAGGGTCTAATGTATGGTACACATGGACTGAAGCAAAGAATCTTTCTTTGTCTTTCTCAGACCTGCCAATACATGTTAGGACAGTTGTAGAGTACGTACTGCATGAGGGTAAACAGCAAACAAAAAGTGGGTAGACTTGCTTGTTTGGTATGTGTGAGGTACAGCATAAACATCCCAGTGATCACATTAGACACGTTTTCTCTCTGCTCATTTGCATTTGTTTTCAGCTAGAGCACTCTGTGCAGATGTGGTTGAAAACACTAGAGTTAATAAATACCTGATGCTACAAGAAGGCCACAACTACATAAGCACTTTCAGTTTGGCAAGTGAGACATACAGTGGGTTTCCTTCACCCTGAAGCTCTGCTATCCATAGAAACAGTCTTGTTGAGTGACCCAGAATACTTTCAAATTCCTGTAACATAACCTACATGCCTTTGCTATAGGGCTGAGGGACTGGTTTTTATAATGTGATCGATGCATATCATACTAGGGAAAGCTGTGGCTTCCTCAGGAGACTGGGGTACAGGAGGACATAGGCAATATGCTCTGAGTTATCACCTGCTTGCCTTTGAGGTGGGAAGAAGGTGCAACTTCCATTGATTTCACTGATAGAGTGTGCATGGGGAACTCCTGTCTGTAGTTAAGAGGGTAAGGATTCAGGACTCCTTTCTTAATTCCATCACTGATTTATTGCAGCAGACAGGTAATTAAATGTCCTTTGAAGAGGTGTTCTGAGATTAGTCCTATAAATAGTTAATATGTGAAAAGTTCTCTGATCTATTATTGTATATCAGTAGTATTTATGATCAATGTGTTTCTAAGTGATTCTGTTCTGTCCTAGCTTTTGAGTGAAGTTGCTGCTGTGTAATGGCTGATGCATGTTTTTGAAGAGCAGCAGTATCTAAATACTGCATAAAGAGTTGGACTGAGATTTTTGTAAGTGAAGTATATTTTGCCCAGAAAGGTGTTGAAGCAGCCTTGTTTATCTTTACCACACACATTTTCTAGTAAAGGTTTGATGTTGAGAGACTTAAAGCACTCAAAAAGAAGCAAGCATTTAATGAAATTATTAAAAGCAAACTCCATTGTCATTATACATTTTATAATTTCCCTGTTACTGATTCATTTTTCCTATACAACTTCTTTACCCAAATCACCTACAAGCTTTTCTGACTCAATAGTGGTTTTTTCCCCCAGTCTTGCTGTTTCCAGCATAATTCCCAAATTTTGGTACACTTCCTTGTAGTAGACTCCAGGGAGACAATAGTAGCACATGAAAGAGGAGCATAAAATCCAAACTGTTCCATTGCCCACCATATGTAAGGTAAGACAAAAGGAGCAATGACTGATTTACCACCTTTTAACAGTAAGGTCAAGCTCTTTGTTAGTGACCAACCTGTTGTAGGACAGGAATAGAAGACCTGGAGTTACAGATTTAAATAGAAGGAAGAGAAGTGGGGAGTATATATTTTGATTCAGCAGTGTTTGAAAAGGGTTTGAAAACGTCTTGTTCCTGGAAACAATGAGATACAAACCTCTTTGCATAGTTGATCTCTGGCCAGAAAGGATTCCTGTCAAGTGAAATATTAACCCATAAGGAATGCAATTTCTTAGGGCAATGAACTATTGGCTTCAAACCAACTTTAATGCAGAGCTAAGGTGACCATTTAAAAAACATATATGCATCTGTATGGCTGCCAGACCAGAATAGGATTACCCTTTCTCTCAGCTATAGCTTACCTGTTTGTAATTGGCCTGGTTCTGTAGTGCTGGAAAGTAATTTCTAGCTGTACAGTGGACAAATGTCTATTACTTTGGTTGTGTCATTGCTGCAGGCAGGTGTTTATATTATGAAAACTATAATAGCAGCTGGGAGTTCTATTAGTGATTCTATTGTTTCAGGATAGAGAGAGAGCTCAAGGAATGTTTCCTTCCCAGAGTCTCTGCTGGGAGTGATAATCTTCCTAAGCAAGGCCAAATTTACACAGGATCCATGACATAGGAGGCATGAAAAGGGAAACATGAAAAGCTCTCAGCCTGCTGAAGGTGACAGGTAAAAAGTCCCAAGCCCCATTCCTTTGCAGCATGATGTGCTGGTTCTGACAGTAAATGCCACGTTCAAGATGCACCCACTGAACCCACCAGGTAGTTGCTGCTCCAGGAAATGCTTTTCAGGCCTCATGGCATCTATGCTAAAATGCAAAAATACCAGTCGAACAACTCATTCTTTCTGTCAACTCAGAAAGGCCTAAGCCTCTGAAGCACAATCTAGACCACAGTGTTCATGCTAAATTGTTCCCTCTTTTTTTTGTTCGCAAAGCACAAAGTCTGACTTTCTGTCCATGGGCTCTGATGGACTCTGATGTACTTTGCAGGTGTTCAATGTACAGCTGGAGGAGGCCCAAACATGTTGGAACTCATGCCTGTGGGATAATTTAAAAAAAACCCAACTGTGTTCTCTGCAGAGTGAGTTTCTTTCTCTAAGTACTATTCACTTCCCAATGACTTGGTGGCACTGTGGAGATACTGAGAGTAGGACTGATGTGCTCCTTTTTTGGTGGGTTTCAATCCACTCATAGGTTCTTGTAGATTCCTTACGATTAGAACGTTTTTGACTAGGAAGTTTAGGAGAAAGAAGATGGGAAGAGGTAAGCATTACATCCCAAATCCTACTCACTTGTGACATTAAAATGGGAATTTATTCATGGAAGGTATATGACTTTAAAGAAATAAGAAAGCCCTTATTACTATCAATGTTAAAACTATCATAACTAGGAAGCTGGGTAAATCCACTCAGAAGAAAAAGGTGGCTCCATTTGCTGTGCTTTTATTTTCTGTTTATCACAGGGTCATTCCAACGTTCATTCACATTGGGTGAGTTCCTAGTCACAGCAGAAGGAGCAAGAAAATACTTGCTCTAGGATTTCTTCTCACATTAAATGTTTGAATATAGCCTCAGAGAAGGACTGTCATGGACAGTGTCCAGGAAGTGTCTCAGCTCTCATTAAACACAGATCATTAAACATACTGCACAAGGAGTCATTGTGGCTGTCACATATAGTTACGCCATACTGCTGCTGTTACCACTATGCAAAAGGCAGGATGTTAAGCTTTAGTATCCTCACAATTTTGTCCACAAAAAGATGCAAAAATTTAACCAAAGCAACCACTTTGCTTTCCCTAACTCCTCCTTTTATCTCATACCTGTTAATATTGACCCATGGTGGGATTTCACTCCTCAGCAAATATCAGTGGCTTATAGACAGAGTTGACTGTAAAACTGTATTTGTGGGCCCATAGCTCACGTTGCTGTCAATGACAAGGAAACAAAGGCCTACAAGGGACTAATTGTTTGAAACACTAAGCATTTCTGACAAGGCACTTCGAGTAGAAAATGGAAACCTGATCCTCTTGCAGAACCAAACTGAGCAAACAATCCTTTAACAAGAGAAAAAAGGGAGAAAATACGGCCTTAGATAGGATTTGTAAATGCCTTCAGAACAGGAGGCACTACTGAACTCCTATAATGGCATCTAGAGTATACCACTGTAAGATCACCTTTCTTAGGGAGGTGTATGGAAAACAGCACATCAAACCGTACCCTCTGCAGTCAGTGATTAAATTGCTGCTAAGTCCATGAACAGAGTGGGTCCCAATGTGGTGGAGATCACTGCTACTATTTTTAGTCTGTATTTCAATAGCTTCAGATGTCTTAAGCAGGTCTTGCCCCTCATCCCTCTCACAGGGATGTACTGTCAACTACTGTGTGTTTGCAGCTGGGATGCAGCCTAATTCCAGCCTTCCTCCAATGTGCTTCTGGTAACACAAGGACAGAGCATTTAGTAATCTGTGATCCAAGTACACCTGGTGGTTAAAGCTATTGCAGTACAACTAGAAGAAAAAAATAAATTGTCTGAAACAGGTACTAAATGCTTGAATGGACAATCTCCTTCCTTTAAAAAACCCCAAAACAACCTAACCAAAACCAGAAAAAAACCTCACTGATTCCATGTTCTGCTTTTATGTAAGAAAACCCCCAGAGCAGAATAGAAAACCCATCCCCAAAAAAACAAACAACGCTTCACTCAAAACCACCACAATTCAAGTGATGAGGTGATAGATAAACTAACCAATTGGATTTTGACTTGCTGAGGTCTATGTGATAACTCAGATCATGTAACCGGGAGCACTAAATATATGTGAAATAAAATTTAAAAAACCCCAAAATCTAAATTTTAAGAGAATCTGCCACCCCCAAATTTAAGGAAATTGTATCCTGTTGTTTTATCTTCATTATGACAGAAGATAAACAGGTTATTTTATTTGTGATCCAAATAGAAATACATTTTGGCATCTGTTCTATGCCAATAGTTGCTCTTGCTATGAACATGCTTACATTTTATTGCATGGGCTATTTGCCATTTTATGTAAGCTACACCAGCTGCTCTTGCTGTTGCATGACAGATTACTGTATGCAGCACTCTGGTTTTTCCTAAAGCAGATAACGCTTTGTAAAATCCGGATAACTAAGTCTCTAGGAAGTGATTGTAAGTTATATTAAAACTGTGATAACTGAGAACAGAAACAGCCCTGAAGAACTGCACTAAAAAGCTGCTACTTCAAGGGAAGATTGTGGTTATGGATAGCTGGGTTTTTTACTAATGTAAATTCTTACATTCTTTTACCTGCTATATTTTTTTCTAGTACTTGCTGTTTTTGCTTAAAGTTGGCAGATAATGAAGAAAAATCTTAATAATAACCTTATATACGGAGAAAATGTCTATTTTCATTTTTATGGCAATGAAATACACTGAAATCAGTTTTGATCTACTGCAAACAAAGCCTCCAAATTCTCTTTGTTGCATTTCTGTGACAGGTTTCATACTCTGTTTTTCTGACAACCTTCTGCCTGGGAAAGCAGCATTATGCAAATAAAAACTCAAATGGCAGCCACAGAGGGAAAACACAGCACACTTTTTCTTAACATCTTGGTAATATAGGTAAGATCATGATATCACAAACTAAATCAAGTTCTTTTTTTCAGGAGTAAACTCTGCCTCAGCTACATTTTAAAACCAGTTTTTCTATTATTTGGATCCAACATGGCTGCAAAATCATATTAATTCCAAAATTTAGAAATGACATGCTTAAGCAGTAGTTGAACTTTGCTGGTTTGGATAGGTGTTGGTGATTAAAGTGCCCATAAGTGTAAGGTTGTGTGGGCACTGCTGCTGCAATAAAAAGTCCAAGTATAATTGGTCTGAGGGTGTGGAGAGAAGCAGCAGGGGATGCTGGTAGGGACAGTACAAGCTCAACAGGGTTACGGAAACCTGCCAAATCTCCATCCTCACCGCAGGGAGCTCCTGATGCTGCCAGGCAGTAAGGAAAACAGATGGCTGTTGCTTTTAAAGCCAGTAACATTAATTTCTGTGCCTGTTGTGTATTTTTGCTCCTTCCCCTCAATTTTCCAACTCCTGCAGTAGTTCCTGTGGCAGCCAGGCATTGGCAGACATGTTGGAAGGCAGCCACGCACGCGGGTGAGTTTCAGCTGAAGATGATGGCTGCTTTGTTTTGGTTTTCCTTTTCCCCAAGCTGCTTCCACAGTTTGGCAAAGGGGTGTCAGGATTAGAAATAGGGGATTGGAGAACATGCCAGAAACTATTAGAGGGAAGGAAGCAGAGCTATAGTAAATGTCGAGATGGAGTAGTGCCAGCAGGAGCGTGGGCATGGGGGTTTGGATGCAATTAGCACAGCCGGACAAACATACCCTAACACAGACACTTCACAGCTACATGCTGAATAATCCTCTGTTTTCTGCTTATTTTCAGTGGGGTATAGCTAAAACCTGTAGATGGGGCCGTGTTCTTTTCCTCAAAAACAGCAATAATGTGGACCTGGTAAGTCTGTAGTAGCCAGAAGTGATTTCACAGAATGCTCCAAATCAAATCTTTATATCTGAAAGAGAAGAGCATGAGATGGAAAAAATGACTGTTTAAGTTTGTTTGCACTGTGTTTCAGCAATTCTAAATGACCAAAAGAGTCTGGGTTTTTTCCCTTAGCTTTCTGAAACTTCTAATGCATTTGTATGGTGTCGTGAAGACTACCAAAGCACCAGTTTGCAGGAAGACAGAAACATACTGAATTTTAATTTTAGATGATGAATTTTAATTTTAGAATATCATTAAGAGAGCTGAAAGAAAGACACGGGCTTGAGTTGAGTTAGGAATTTAATGAAATATTGACATGCAGAGTAATGCTGACACATGACTCCTTGTCACCTACCTTAGGGGAAAGATTCTGCCTTTGTGCAGGTTTCTGACTGTTGATCTCAACCAATGAGTGTTTTGTGCTTTTAACAGATGTTTCTGATTTAGGCCAATGAAAGCTAATGGAAGCTTTTTCTAGTCTCTGAGGGAAGAGTGCCAGCCCAATCAAACAAGCAAATTTGGAGCTTGGCATCTGAATTGAATAGCAAAACTGGATAATTTCCTCTTGCAAAAGCTGTGTGCCATCATTATTCTATGATACTCTAAAAATTTCATAATTAGTACTGACTTGTTATTTTTGCCATCTCCTGGATTTAATCATTTAGCCATTATTGCTGTCTACCAAGAAAGACACTAAAGCCACTTATTCAAATGGCCTGCCTGGCTTGTCCAAAATAGAACACAATTCCCGAACCAGCAAAATATGATGCATACAGCTGCCCCAGCTATGTAATTGTAGAAAATATTTCTAGAAGCACAGCCACAAAACAAACTTAATAGAGGCATCTACGTATTTGACAGGCATGTATTTCCAATTTATATTCTTTTACATTTTTCTGTGGTGGCATAGGCTATCACCATTCTTGTCTCTGGTTTATGAGCTTTCACATGGGAAAGCTAAATATAGTGTAGAATAGCCATAGTGCATTAAATCACAAAAATAAAAAAATCTCATTAATAAGTCCAATTGAAATGGTACTTATGTCTCAATGGTAAAGTACTTAAGAGCTATAGATTGATTTTTTTTATTAATGCTGTAGAACATGCTCCATCAAGCTACCAATACGTATATACAAATAGATTATTAAAACACTGTAGATATTCATATAGTCTACACAGAACTGAAATTATAATTTAGCAAAAAACCATAACATTTCTCAAGAAAGGCTGTAGTATAGGTATAGATCATTAATTTACAGCTTCCAATTAGGGATGGTCTGTGATTAAAGCACTATATTATTTCTTTGCTTTTAGACACAAGTAACCCTACCTCCCTTGCAGTGTTTGAATCTGCAAGTAGCTGAAGGATCTGGTACAAAGTGCAGAACATGAATGAACATTTGAAAATGGGTGGCAAGAATTTTCTTGGCTCATTAATATTAACTAGTTGTGGAATTGGAAAGAAGATAGGAATTGCTTTATTACCTTCTGTTCTCAACAGTCTTAGAATTTTACTTTGTATGTGCTATATATACAGGATTTATTCCCCTGCAAAAAGAAATGACATTTTCTCCAAGCCCTTAACTTACTAGTTGGCACAGTGGTATGTGTGATAAGAGATACTGGACCTCTGGAAGTGTATCTAGTTTCCTGTTGTGATGCTGCTGTTTATGGCATCTCTCCAAGCATGTATTTTGGAAATGCATTCATGGGTTTAGTTCCCATTTTGTGCAAGGCTGTTGATACATGCAAATTTTTTTTTGTGAGGTGGAATGGCAATTTTGTTTATTACTATTATGCTCTTGCAGTACCTGTGCTGTTTTGGTGCAAGCACATCATTGTTTCCCTGTGGGACTACTCTTTTAACTGTCTTGAGTGTCTAAGTTGTATATGAATTCAGTTATTCATTGAGAGTCATAAATTCTGGTGAGAAGTGCTGTGTAATGCCCTTAGACAAAGGCAAAGCATTACTAGCTGGATAGAGAGGTGGGCATAAGAAATTTGGAAACTCTGAAATGGGGTGAAAAGTTCTTTTCTTTCCTGTAGTGCTTAGAGAGTGCCTAGAGTGTGCAAAATGCCCAAGTCATGTATCTTTAACCCAGTACCTGAAGAATATGCAAAACCTCAAAGTGGTGGGTTTAAAGGTTTGAGGGAAATTAATTTTACCAGTCTGAAGATGTGGAATAAGTTACTCAACTGCATCCTAAAGAGAAGGCTGAGGGACCTGTGTGTTTTCTCACTGATTTGACTCTGGTATGGGAAAATTTTCTCACAACTGGGGGATTTAGTAATCCTCTGGCTACAGACTTTGAACTGAAAATACACCCTACTATCAGAGCTAGGTTCCTCAGGCCCTAATATGGGATTATGGTGATAACTGCATGTTAATGTGATAACATTAATAAAATGTTGTAGTTGGGATTTGAGCAGGAGCTGTTCAGATCGTGCCAGCATAAACACTGGCCACAAAAACAGGACATGTAAACTCTCAGCCCTGCTTAGAGCAGAAGGCAGCAGGCCAGTAAACAGCATTCTAACAGATGCTGAGGTTATAAGACTTAAGGTTGTAAGATGTTTAAAACTAGATTTTTACAAAAACTGACATGGTAGATTCTTGTGGGTTTATACAGGCTGCATGACATATATTAATGCTGCACTTCATGTAGACACCAAGATCTAAATCAGTTTTGTGGAAAGGAAGAAAGAAATTAAATGTTTAATCAAGGCACTGTTCAAGTTCACAATGTGTGTGAAGGTGGAAAGCCTATGTGAACATACTCCTGGAGGCAGTGAGTGAAATCCTGCACTGATCATTTCAGGGAAAGAGAAGTTCTAAAACACCCAGTAAATCTGCCAAGGTTCTTTCCTTCATTTCCCATTCAGAGCTAGAAGTGGAGGAGAGAAATGTATCACAGGGGTGGTTTTCCCTTGTTGATCATATTGTGGTGTCTGGGTTCTCAGAAAGCCCTAAAAGCTTGTATTTGTTCCAGTCACAAAGAAAACCTACAAACTGACATTTTCAGTAAGAAACGAGTTCATACAATGTAATTGGACTGCTTTCATCACCTGAGCCTCCTTCCTGAATTGCAAAAACACCCTGAAACCACCTTTACTGAGACCATGCTTTGTACTACTTGAAATTATATTTGTGAGGGTTTGGTAACACAAAATTAAGTGATACTCATCAGACAGGCATTGTTGACTGGCAAACTGATGGAAAGTGAAGAAAGAGGAGGAGGAGAGTGTGGGTAAGGATGGCTAATCTGTAGTAGCTAGCTGACTGTGATTTCAGAGAGAATAAAACTATTTTTTTTTCTGAGGAAACTCCCTGAATTTGCACCTGGGGTTCCTAGAAGTAAGGGTGTCTTGAGTCTGAAATGATGAAAATTTTAATGGACTTCCAAGTTTTTCCATACATTTTTTGTGAATGGTAGCTTTCCAGAAACCATTGTAAAAATCAAGGAAATTACAGAAGTACTACTAAGCAGTGAAGCTCTGCATGAGTTGTCTATTTTAGCAGGGTTCAGAGTTTCAAGAAAATCAAATAACTGATAGATGGGTCACACTCCTGGTTGGCCTTAGGGCCAGCTGCCACTCTGCATACATGAATGCACATGAGTCATCTCAATGCTTTGGGGAGGAGGTGGCCCCATGGGTTAGGGCAACATGACAGCTTGTTGGAAATTGGAGCAGAGGGAGGGGCCCTGCAGAAGTTTATAAACAGAACAGGTGGCAGAAAGTAAGGGGTAATGACACGTTTTAAATTAAAAAGGAAAAAATCTCTGGGGGCTGTATGGCCCCAAAATCTTCAGCTAGGTCTAGGAGGGCTCCTGTGAGATTCAATGCTTCAGTCACCTAGCAGGCATACTTTGGCAGGCTGCTCTGCCCCCCAAAAAGCTATTCCCTTAGTCTGCTCTGCAGGATTTATATGCTTCACTGAAAGTCCACCTGCTGCATGTGTATGTCAACAACCAGCTCCTGAACAGCCATTGCAGGGCAATGGGGTTTTGGTGTTGTTTTGTCTTTGGGATAGACTTTTGGGATATATGCTGCAATTCCTTGGCTCATCCAAGATGTAACCAGAAACAGTTGAGAAATCATCTGAATAATCTTGCTGCTTCTAGTAACAAGGAGTTAAAGGATGCAGATCCTCAACTGCATGATGCACTACTCTCAGATCTTTCCAATACTGACTTTCAAACTTTTGTTACTAGAAGTCCAAGTTGGCCTGATGAAACAGATTCATGTGGTCAGCATAGCAGTGATGCTGAGAGCACAGGGAATTCTAGAAAACAACAAGAATTTTATTTTTTAAGAGCTAATCATTTGTATAAGGAAAAATAATGGAAATACGTGAATGCAAATAACTTGTTTTCTGGTATTTTAAGAATCTCTCCAGGTCCCATCAACAGGGTCTCAGTGTGGTAAGATTCCATTATTTCAGAGAAGATTATATCCTTGCATGTAATATATACAGCTTCTAAATAAAAAGGCAAACAAAAGAATTTGTCAAAAGCCTTGATTTCACTTATAGTACTTCCTCTTTCCTTGATTCTAGTTTGCCACTGCTTCAGGTCTGGGTAGTGGTGGTCTGTGTACAAGCCTTATGTTAACAGTTGTAATAATCTTCTTTGCACATTTCCATTTTTCCTAATTTTTTTCACCATTGTTTAATCCTTCCCATTTGCTGCTCACAGTGACTGACCATTCACCTTTTGAAATATTGCTGGCATTTTTATTCTCCTATTCATTCTCTGCTTCTGAGCACCCCGGCCCTGAAAGTCGAAAAGCCAAGGCTGCGTGGCAGGTGGGCAAGTTCTTCTTGTGCAAATACATTCATTTGCATTTGAATGTTCTATTTGCATACAAATGCTTTCATTCATAGGAATAAAAGAATTCTCTCCACGTGCACCATTTGTGCAAAGAAAAATTGGATTAATGAAACCACTCAGAAAAGTAGGGGAGAGATCAGGTCTCCTGCAATTCTCACTTTGGTACTGTGTTTACAATTTGATAGTATGTGTCTGAGAAGAACCCAAATTCAATTTTCCAGTACTATTGATTTTTAAAGTTTTTACTGCATGAGATTGTTGTTGGCTTTCCACGCTGTGCATACAGAGACAGATAGTGTAGATCTAAAGTAGTCTCAATTCTTACTGGGACCACAAGAAAGAACCATAGCATAAATGAAACTACTGTTATAGAGATGAAGAAGGTCAAATACCATTTCTCCTCAGAATTGCTGTTATTGAGCAGAAACTCTGAAAGTCTTTTACTCTTAAATTTTTTAGATTTATATTAGATACATTTGTACTTAAGTCTGTGTTTTTTTAATACCCTTTACTTGAGGTCATCACTAGCATAGGCAGACCTGCTTCTTAACTTGGCTCACAGTTCTGTTTACAGATCACTTTTCTATCAGGAATAACCAGTCAAATGCAAAGTGTGTCAGAAAACCTAAATAGTATTATGTATCTAAATAATTTGAGTGCCATCAGCAAAGAAATGGTCATCATAAGAGATAAGGCCAGCCAATGCTTGGAAACAGACTACTGGCAGCACTTTTAAAAATTATTTATACTTTTTGACTTGCATTTTAAGTAGGATGGGAGGAACTGTTGGAAGAGCACACTTGCTTAAATTTTGAAATTTTCCTTTATGTATTAGATGTTGAGCTGACCAAAAATGTCTTTTAAAAATTTTCTAATATGATGGCTACTTTGTGATAAGAAAACCCAGACCCTGTAATCTTCCACCAGAAACTTCTCTCTGGACACTGAAATGCTTCTTTTTGCGTTCTGGTAGTCATGGCTCTGCACAGATCAAAATGAGCTGAAGAAAATTTTGAGGTAAGAAGCAGTGGTCATAGTGTTTCTCGAGACATTTCATCCCAAAACCTTGATCTTGTTCCAATTGTTTAGGAGATTAAATAGGTTGATGGAAAGGATTCATAACTCTGTAGTACCTGTTTATTTCTGTCATGCAGCACATAAGCCATTCAATTATAGTCCTAGGTGTGCAGATCAGGGCTGAAGATGCAGTACTGCAAGGTTTATTACATGGCTTCCTGTGTTTTGCAGTGTGCAATGATGTGGTGGAAACTACTGGTTCAGTGCTTGTGTCACCTTTAGAGAGGTTAGTGCAGTACACTAAGAGTGACCAAAGCTGTGAAACAGTTGCTTCTTTTACATGTGCACGTTGTAACCGAGGTCTGTAGAAATCCTAGTATCTGAATCTTAAAAACTGTGATTAGGAGATTATCACCCAGAAACTGACCATCAGGATGGTGACCACAGGGGACTTATTTGGTAGAGGTGATGTTGGCTAGCAGTCTACTGCTACTTGCGGTGAAGAGAGAGCCAACAGCTAATCAGGTGGGGAGTGATGTGGTGAGACTGTCCTAAAATCCAGTTAGCTTAAAAAATTTTCTAAAGTTAGTATTTGAAGTGGCCTAAAGTAGAAACAGGCATGGAAAAAGTTAGATTCTTCTTTTGCCTTGCACCTTCTCAAAGACACCTCATAGCAGCGTAGAGGAGCTCTAACACTTTTATAAATCCAACACATTAACCAGATAATTTATAGTCATTACAGTCAATATGTGTTTCAAAAATCCAAGAAAAGAATAGGATGGGGTTATTCCTGGCCAGTGTTTGGAAAGATAAAAAAGAAATAACAGGAAGATGTTTCACAGCTTTTTCAGAACCACAACTCAAAGGAATCATTATAAAGTGAAGAAGTAAAGGCCGGTGTCGCCGCCTTGCACAGAAGGATCTAAAAACTTTTTGTATTTTCTATCTCTGATTTCATTACTCTTAATAACTCTTTTCCTGATGGAAGGTAAAGAGGCACCTGAAATACAGATTTGAGTCCTTTTAGTTAAACCTTTATCTCTTTGTCATAGCGGGTTTTTTTCTTCTGTAGTTTCATTCATCTGCTCTACTGGAACTTTCAGTCGCACAGTGTTAAAATATGGCTGTTCTAAGCTAATATGCATTAACTTTTTAAAACCTGTTTTATACATAACCTATTGTATTAATATAAAACGTTAAGGCCATTTTTTTCGTTTCCTGGGAATGGCCCATTACATTGTGAGCAATCTACTCTTGCTTTTTTAAAAAGACTTTGAACTCAATACAAAAGGAAAATATAATCATGTACAACTATAAAGACTGCTTTTTTCCCTTTTGTGCAGAGTAACAGAGGTGGATGAGTAGCATGGTAATGAAGAGATGGACCGTCTTTATTAGCAGGCTTGGTGAAAGGGTTCTTTTCAGAACTTCAACTTTTCTTATCTTCTTAGTTTTCATGACGTCTATTTGGACACTTTCCTTTCTTGACTTCCTTTTAAATATGTCTAACAGACTAGCAAAGCCAAGCCAGTTCATCCTTCTTTCCAAAGAAGGTAGATACAAAGTCTAGTGGTTTAGATGCTTCCATTAAAGCTTTTCATATATTTAGAGAAATATTGCTGTTTGCATTGCTTAAGAAATAGTCATGTGTATTGATGTCTCACAGTCATTCTTTATTTCTCTAAAAACACACACAACAAACCCTTGCAGTGATGTTTTTATACTGTCGTTAAAAGAGGCTAATGATATAGGAAGCTTCTTTGAGTAATAAAATAGAACTAGAAATACCACTTAACCCTCTGTCCTAGAAATTGGTTAATATAGTAGATTTGTAGAGGGCTATTTGATGAGCTCTCACCCTCTTCTACAATGTGCTCCACAACCCTTTTTGATATTTTCCTGCTCCTCCTCTATGCTCCCTATTTTTCGGCTGTTCCTCCCACTCTTTCTGCTTCAGTATTCTTTCTTATATAGACAGTTCACTTTTAATCTTGCCCAGTTAAGGAATTCCATTACAATGAAAAGTGATTGCCATGTGATTGCAAAAGAATTCAATCTGTATGGTACAACAGATGAAAACTATGCTCCCTTCTGCCATTATGGTGCAGAGGAAGTATCCCATCATCACTGTGTTGAGCTCTGAGGAAGGAACCTCAAGAATAACAACCAAGAAACAGGAAACGTTATTTGTTATCTGATGCTGGAAAACCGAAACTTGTTTGTTGACTAGTATTTGCCTGTTATAGTATTATAAAGAATATTACAATCCCCTGTGAAGGACATTTATGTTGCATTACTTAGAGTAATGTATCAGTCCAAGAGTGTTGCTGTTTAGCCCGTGTATCTTCAGTGCACTAAGCTATTAATAGATCTTGGTTTTGAAAGGATGTGGCTTTTATACAAAGAGTGCATAGCAAAATCGAACTATAAATAAGAAATTATGAATTGTGTAGACTGAAGGATACAAATAATGCCATAACAAAATTGACTCTGGCTAGATCTCTTGTTTTGAGCAGCTCAAAATAATGAATATGATTAGTTTGATCAATAGATGATGTGTTCCAATGAAACCGAGTGCCTGCTTTCTGAAAGATTTACAAGGCACTTATCTTCAATATACAGAAATAGCTTGAAAAAGTGATTTAAGGACTTTGTTGTTACAGGTGAGAAAAGTAAAAATTTGTAGAACTGTGAATCAGTAAGAGGTATGTTGATATGAGCCATCTAGAATGTACTTTGAGGAGGACAAGACGATCTCCAGAGGCCATTCCAATCTCAAGGATTCTGTGATTCTGTGAACCATGATTTTGTTTTGCATATAAACTAAATCAGTGGTCATACAGAATTTATATTTCACCATTTACAGGCATATACCCAGATCAAACAACATAAGAGTGTGTATGTGTGTATGTATAAATTTCAGCAATAGCATTACCATTCCAGGGAATTATATCCCTAAAACTGACATGAATTGCATGCTTATTAAATAAACCAATACCAAGTGATTAACGCAGATATATAAGAATTATTTTATTTCCAAATGGAAATCTTATGTCACCACTAACAGTAATTCTGATTTTAGCTTTTCATCAGAAGATTATTTAAGAGCTGGTTGTTGTTATTTAAATTCATTGGCTAGAGGTGGATTAAACTAGATAAAAGAAAGACAATTAAAACAGTTGTAGTTTCATTTTTTAGTTTTAACCCAGAATGGTTACTATAATCTGCTCTTTGTAGCATGGACTTGAGAACATGTTTTCAGGATAAAAAAAAATTATCAAAAAAAATTATTAATTATAAAGCAGATATTTTTGCCAGCTCTGTAAACTGTTTAGGTGATTTTCACTATTTAAAATTCTTTTTAGATATGAGCACCATTTGTAGTTCAAATAGCATTTTCTTCTAACAAGTTTAATTTTTTAAATTGGAAAATAAATTTTCCTGGAAATATACCAAGTGTTGAATTTCTAAGGAAGTGTTGATTTTTTTTTTTTTTTTACATTTAAATACAGAAAATACAGAATATGTAACTAGAGATACTTTCTGTCTGTTTTGGGAGACAGTCTCTTTCAGCTGTATTGACTGCTTAGAAATGTAGAAACAGTTTTATAGCTAATGACAGTTAAGAAATAACAAGATGCATCTTGTACACAAGAAGCATATATGCTCACAACAGTGTAACAAGTCCTGATGTGGCTCCTTTTAACTGCCTACAAGATGTATAAAATAATTTTTTCCTTGGCAGCAAGTTTCCACTCTACCATTCTTTCTTATGCATTGTAAATGTATTTCTGTATTGAAGGGATCCCACTTTTAGTGGAAGCTATTGCCCAGTATGAGGCTTTTCAGGTGACTGTGAAAACTCTTGAGACCATATTCTTAAACTGATATTATCATTTTCATGTCATTTCAAAATAAATATATACATTTAAATGGGTTGTTTTTAATAAATTCCAGATTATTAGCCTCAAATTGAGAATCAGGTGTGTTGCTGAAGAGTTGTCTGGAAGGTAAAGCAAAATCTTTTGAATGCTCAGCACAGAATCCCTGTTGTCCTTACACATGTCCTTTGGCATTGGCTGCAGCCCATGCAAAAAATGTATCAATATCAATATTTCATTTGGTAGGAGAAAGGCATAAAGACAATTTGCATAATCTCTCCAAATGGTGTGCTATCTTTTCCAAGGGTTTAAGTATATGCAACATATCTCAGCCTTACTATATTCATTACATCTTTTCTAGGCCAAGTGGCAAGAATTACTCTGTAAAAAAATGAATTTGGAACCTGAGTTGAGCAAGAAATGTTGCAACCACTGGATTATTGATATACCATAAAGTGTACAAAACCAGCCTTGTTTTAGTCAGTTGGTCTGGCAAACTGGGCCTGTACTATCTCAACGTGCAGTGCAAACAGACACATTAATCTATTGATGCCCATTTAAAAGCATGAGCTCTGTCAGTTCAAATGAACTTCAGTAAGAGCTGTTGAGGTCTAGGCAGCCCATTGGGACAACATGGTTAAGACATATTTGTTTCTGTAGCATGCAGCCAACCTCAAATCCATCTGCCTTCTGCTCCTTATAGTAAGTGCTGATGACACAATAAGAAAATCCCCACACACTTTGTAGAAGTCTAAACAAGACTGGTGATGGGTAGATAGGATATTAGAAGGTAAGCTGCCTGGAAAGAAAGTGTATGGGCACATTCTTTTTGCTCAGAGAAATGTCTGTACTTCTGAGAATATGCACATCACACCCACTACAAAACATTTAGCCCAGCCATGTACTCTGTAACACTGGAATCTCCCTGCTAGCAACTGTGGAGCTACAGTAGGATATGATCCTCTACAAAACTACTTTAGTTGTCATATAATTGTATCATCATACAATATGTCAGTATTTACTCATCATGAAATAGTGTCATGCACATCCAGGTACTTACCAGGAAAACCTCATCTCCCTAATGAAACACAGCATGTGCAGACTTTCTGACATAAATCAGACTCTGGACTAAGAGGTAAAAGGGCTCCTGTGATGGGACATTTTCACTGGATGGTGAACATACCCCAAGCACTGCTTGGATGCTGTGCAGCTGACTGGCTTGCTCAGCAAATCTGTTCCAATAAGCTGCTTGTGTATGTGCAAAGACCTCAAATTTTACTTCCCTCTGAAATACTACACTTGAATTTAAAAAGTACTACCAAAAAGCTGGATAAAATAAGAAAAAAGATCAAATGCAAGGTAAAATGTTTAGATTTCCAAATAAGAGGAGCTGAAAATCTGTGACTGTAGCTTTATAAAGATCAGCAAACAGGTATTGTAGAGGTATAAAAAATAAGAAAACTACTACTGCTACTTTCTGCTACTTTCGACTACTGCTACTTTCGACTACTACTTCTTCCAATTCAAGTTTAGAGCAGAGATGAAAGAGAAGCATCACAGATTTAGAACCTAATTTTGAAGCTGATGAATTATATTTTAGATGCAACACATAAATAAATTGAATTATTCACTTGTACAAGACAACTGCAAACCCAATAGATTATCAGGACAAAGCAGAGGATATTGAGAACAGCCACATATATTTTGGACAAGATAAAAATAAATGTCAGAGTAAATATTAACTGACTGGACCAGAAAGAGAAAAGATCTAGAATCAGGTACTTTATTATAGTTGTCAACAGGGCTTACTTGCATTTTTTTTTTCTGAAATACTTAGTATTTGCTGTTGTCAGCGGCTGAATGATGAGTTGGACAAAGCAATCATTTGATTAAGAATGAAAAATGTAATGTTTCTGTTCCAGAAGAACTAGGCTAATTCTTGTATACTATTTTGTCATTTTCCTTAGAGACTATTGACACTGATTATTCCTTATGGTAAATTTCTTTTTGCTTATTGTTTAGTATTCAATAACTTAGAAGGAAATTCACAATCAGTGCATTTCTCTTCATCACATATGAGCCATGTCAGACTGCAGAGGAAAGTGGTTCCTACCCAGACTAGGGCTGGCTCCATGAAGCAGTGGTAGGTTGCATGCCCTCCTAGCAATTCCCAAGGAATGTGTCCTGCTCTGGAGGGACTGCTCAGTCCGTGTGGCTGCCATGGGAGTGGGGAGAGCCAATTAGACTAAATGGCACAGGTAGTTGAACTGGGACATTCATGCATCATACCGCACTGCTTTTTGTGGTTGAGAAAAACAGCAAGACTTTTCTGATAGTAAATTGTTTCATTTTCTTTATCTCAGTTACAGTGGTAGGTATACAAATATGGAAATAAGGTTAAATTTGGCTCAGCTTCTGAAAAATTGAATTTGAACTCATGCTTTATAGTGCAGATGCAGTGTTGCTCTGAAATATGCTGCTATAACGGTATTTCTAGAATGAAGGAAAAAAGCATTATAGAATTTAGTGAAAGATTAAGCTGCTGGCTGAAGAGTGACAGGCTGCTGTAGCAGCATTTTTTTTGTGCTAAGCTTTGCTTGCTCTTGTTAAATAGTCTGCTCAAAGTCTTTTACATTAATTCAGAAATATTTAATTTTAAATATAGGCTTAGGTGAGTCATGGATTTAATCACTATAATGAAATGATTTGCAACTCAATTGGATTTTCACTTTTAGCTGAATGTAATACTATTTTATGACACTCAGACACTTGTAATGTAATAGAGCCATTTAGGGCTACTTGCTTGCACACAATAAATAAACCAGTGCCTTATTTTTATGGAAAATTTCTGCAAACTTTGTATAATGTTAAGCAAGGGCAAGAGATCAAAAAAAAAAAACAAAACCAAAAACCCAGAAAAAAAATTAATATGACTGTTACTATTCTTCCTATTCTTAATGCTTATCCAAGAAGTTAGGTTATTCTAGTCCCTACAGAGTAATTTCAAAGCCTGGATTAATACTCTGGATTTATTGCTCTTTCAGTATGAACAGTATGAAGCCTACTCTGGATGGTATTACACTACATACATATAATGGCACTTTTTTTTTTTTTTTTTTTTTTTAAGCCATGATGGTTGCGCAGTATTCTTTCCCATTCTAATTACTCGGCAAAATTAAATTTTGCCCAATAATTAGAATGGGAAAGAATACTGCACTTTCCTCTGCAGTCTGACAAGCTCAGCTTGCAGTTTTGGATCCCCAGAATTCTGGAGGAACAGAAATCCTACTCTCATGGCTGACTATTGAGCTAAATGTGCAACATCATATATGCATACCAAACCAGATATGAATATAACTGGAAGGCAGTAGTACTGTTTTTATTTACTGGTGTGTTGAATCTTAATGCAAGTTCCTGGTTTTAATGGGGAAATTGGGATAGTTTGTGTTGAGAGTAGTATCTAATTTTAAATTTTTTCCAGTTTATTACTTCTTGCCCTGTGCAAAATAGAGACAGGGAATACACTTATATTATTCCTTTACAGTGTCCTTTTATATCCTTTAAGACTGTTACCATGTTGCCTCTAGTCCTCGCACACAGAAACCATTCTGAAATACCCAAAATTGGACATGGTGCTTTAGCTGTGGCCTAAGCAATACATAGCAGAGCAGAGGGATTATTTCTTGTGCCCTGCATGTTATTATCCTATTTATGCATTTCAAGATCATGTTACTGGTTTGCTTTTTTGGCTTGCTGGAAGCTTTCCTTTTTTGTTTTGCTACAGTGTGCTCAGATGTAGAAAGATCTTTCTAATGCATGCTAGATGTTGTACATTCCCAGGACAAATGTCAGATATTTTTAAAATATCTCAAAACCAAATTCTGACTCTAATTTTAACCTTCTACATGCTTATTGTGAGCAACACTACATGATTTGCCAGAGATTCCAGCTGCTTTTTTTTTGTCATTTTCTAAGCAATGCAATCACACAGAATATTCTGATCTGGCAGACAGAGCCAGAATGCTAAAGTGTAGAACAAAGTGAATTATAGTTAAATTATTGTAAAGAATAACTGTGTGCAGAAATATATTTTCATGCTTTCATCTAGGCTTCTGCACATACAAACACATTTTGTTGTATTCAATACTATGGGATAAGAAAAGCAGAGTAAAGGCAAAAGTGCTGGGGCTTAGATGGTCTATCTTAGGCTACCATGCTTGGGCTCCATTTCCCATTTGTTTTGGTGGAGACTGCTCAGTGCCTTTTACTTTAAGCAGGAAGTCAACACTACATATTTTGTTCAGAAATAAATCTGAACTTTAATTTCTTTGAAATCTAACCCCCATAGTTGGATGGATTTAAGAAATTCTTGACTGAGTGTCATTTTGATGTAGTTCCATCCATGTTTCTTAGAATATTTTTATATCCTATGCCCTTTAAAGTTTTCTTTCACCTTTATTTCAGAAGGAAAAGTATCTCTTAGCCTAAAAAATATTAAATTGTTACTGAATTTCAAATGATAAATTCATGGTTATACAAAACTAAACTGTGACATTTTGTAAGGTTGTCAATCCATATAAATGTATTATTTCATCTGACTAAAATGTGCTAGAGATGGCTCAAAAGTTGGTTCAATCTCAAAGAGAATTGCATCACAGGCAGTTGAGTCTTACACAGCTCTTCCTCAAGTAGATGGAAAAAGTTCTCTGTATCCACACAGAGAATTCTATATTTCCAGCCTACATGCATAGACTTTAGTATCTATGTATCTTTAGTATCTATCTTTTGAAATCAACTGGACTCCAGAAGAAGGCGAAGATTGCCATAGCAGGGATTTACCTATATTATATCTATAGGTGTTACAAAACTCTCTCTCTCTCTAAAGGCTAGCCTTTACTAGGTGCTACAAAGGCAGATATCATGTCTTAAAGATTTTCCCCATAATCTTTATATGCAAACCTTCTGATTGATGAAAACTCACTTGAGATGAACTAATCATCTGGTACTTTGCAATGGCAAACATTTTTAATATTTGATGCATTTTCAAGTATTTCTGGAAGCACAGAATGGAGTATCTGTGGTTTTGGCATTTAGTAGTAGTGATCTGGATCTATATGATGGCAGTGTGTTACTTAAAAGAAATCTGGATAACTGCTTTAAAAATGTTCTTTGAGGAAGGAATGCAAAGACAGCTTCAAGAGGGCTTAGAAATGTGTTTGGCTTGTCTGCTGAGAGACTTGGCTGCCATCAGTCTCTTTTATACTTTTGGGTCGGAGTAATATGTTTGCTTCTAATAATGTAAAAACAACTCCTTTTGTATATTTCCATGAGATGAGTACAGATTCATTCTTATAGTTCATTGAAGTTTGTTTGACAGTCTGTTGAAAATATAATTGCTGAATCATCACTGCCTGTCCATTATGAGTAAATCCCTCTTACCTTTTGAACAACATGACTCATTTTGAAGGATAAAAAAAGCTATTCATTATTGTTATTACTTCTTGGCCTAAGTGGTTGCCCTGAGTTTGAGATCCTGCAAAGAGTTTCTGTTGGAAAAGAAGCTCATGATAAGAGCAGAGGATCTCTGTACAGAGCTGCACTGAAGAATGTTTGAAGGTCTCATTATGTGCGTATAGGAGGATCTATACAACAACAAGCAAATCCTTTTGCCTGTACCATCACCAGGTTTTAGCACAAAATGTATGGAAGTTTTTCTAACAACCATTTTAC
The DNA here is from genome assembly GCF_037042795.1 of Molothrus aeneus. Classification (NCBI taxonomy): domain Eukaryota; kingdom Metazoa; phylum Chordata; class Aves; order Passeriformes; family Icteridae; genus Molothrus; species Molothrus aeneus. Next base: position 18,434,339 of record NC_089652.1, on the reverse strand, counting down.
TAGAGCTGTCCCAGGTTATATTTCATGTTTTTACTATTTTCCCCCTAGTTCTTGTGTTTCTCTTGTTTCTCCCTTATATAAAGGTAGATAGGTATTTCCTGAAATCACCTCTGCCCAGTGCATTTCAAATCATTGCAGTCTCACATGGACCTTTGGAGTGAGTAGAGGTGTTTACATTGTGAATTGAAGGCATTTGTTTTAATAACCTAACTAAACTTAAACAATGCGAGTACTATCCTGTATCAGCTTGGAAGAAAAGAGCACAGTGTCTGTGACTATTACCTGGACTATCAGCTCAGATTAAATATTATAAAAATTTAGTATCTTTTCCTTCTATTTTAGATGTTCTGTCTTCTCCATCTGTCCAGGCCAGCAACCTTGCTATCATATCAGGGTTTTTTTGTTGTGTTTCCAGGTTATGGATTTGTCTGGAAAGTCTATGCCTCTTTTCTGTGCACTGACCACCTTGTCTGTATAATCCTTACAGGGTGTACTTTTGAAAGCACATTGGTTCTGAACTCCAAAAATGGTGAGTATGGAAAGGAGGGAAATTATGCTGCCATGAGATTGCTTCTTCAGGCAATATGAAGTATATAATGCTTCAAATGAATTAATGAGCTCTGTATTTTACACTGCTCAAATGACATGATGAGGGAGTTCATATCAGGCCAAGAACTAGAATTGAAACCCCGCAAACCCAAAAGAGTTTGTGCAGATTTGACCCATCAAGTTCTGTCTTTATGTCTAATCTCGCAGAATCATGTGAGTTACCTGTGAATAAGCCTAATTATTTCATTGTCATACAGCTGGCTGAAGAATACAGGCACAAAGTGGTAACATTTTAGTTTTGGTTTCCTGAGATACAAAACTGCCTTCTGTACTTTGAGCCTCTTGAGAGCTAATCTCAGACAGCTTTCTCCTATTCTCTGTATTACCTCTCACAGTTTCTTCCCTCCAGTTACTCACTCGCACCACAACTCACCCCTTCCCCTTCCCCTTCCCTTTCCTTCTGCCTCTACCTGCTCCCTAAGCCCCCTCTTAAGCTTTAGTCATTGTCATAATCTTTGACTCCATCACAAGTTATCTCTCAAGCATCCCAGTTCTCTCTCAGTCTTTTCTTCATACCCTGTTTTACAGAATTCTCACAAGCATATGTGTGCTTCAATTCTCTGCCCCACATGCTACGTGCAAGATTTCACTTACCAGGAGGCAGAAAGGTGGTCTAAGGAGGGCCAAGTTTGGACACCCTTGCTTTTATTCTCCAGTGGCTGGAAGACAAGGACTCAATGGTGGGGATCACAAGGCAGAGGAGTACACAGTATTCCTACTGCAAGATGAGACAGTTTGGCCAGACAGTGGCGGTTTCCTCTCTTGTTTTGGGTCATGACAGTCTAAGCCAGAAGTGCAGAATATGTGACAGAAATTGCAAATTGTATGGCTAGAGGCCAGTTAAATCGGTAACTTCGCCAGTAAGACTGCCCCACCTACCTAAGGCATATGAGACATAAGATGACATATTCTTTGCAATGACTTTCTGTGTTTTTTATGATAACAATAATCAGCCAGAATGTGAAAGAAAGAAAATAAATGCTTTTCTAAACAGCCACTAAACCACAACTTTCTGGAACTGTTTGGGTCCTGCTGGACAGCTGTAGTTGCTACTTTTCAGACAGAAAAAACCCCAATATTTTTGAGAAAACGGATGTTGAAACCCATATAAAATATTCTTAATCATTCTATTTTCCCCCTTATATTCCCAACACAGAAGCCTATCATTCTAGCAGAAGTACATCACATTGTCAGTGGAAATTTCACCCAAGGAAGGATTTCGTAATAGTGGGTTTTGCAAGGCACATTTGTAGCAAACAAATGCCAACCATTCCTCTTCTCCACTGCAGGGTAATTGTGTTACAGTGAAAGGCTTTTAACTATGAATCTGACTGAATTGCTCAACCCCCCAGGAGACATTCCTGGAACATGAATTTCAGTCTGGCATGCTGAACGCACTGTTCCTGCAGCTGCTGCTACCACTGACCAGATACTCTGTAGGAGGGGAGCACTGTAAGACAGTGGTGGCAAGGCAATCCTGAGAGAGTGTGGGAGAGAACAGTGCTGCTTCAGAGCAGGAACAGCATTCACTAAAAGCTTCAGTGTAGATTTTAGAAGTGTTATACACAAAACACCCATCTGAGTAATAAGAATCACTGGCTGTCATTCTGCTCTGATCACAGCCTTTTAACTGCTTCACTATTTGGTTTATCTCAGCAAAAAAAGTAAAAACTAATGTGCTTTATAATTTCTCTGGTTATTTTCAATCACAAAATCAATTAAATTCTGTAATGTATTGTACTACTTACAGTGATGAACAACTGTGCATCAAAGGCTGCTGTTTCTCAACAGTGTCTGGTATATATATTTGTTTAATGAACATAAGCATGGACAGGTGCTTATTATGGAGAAACTGTCATAATTTTTATGAATACTTACGAAAGCATGGTGTTGGCACTAAGCTCCTGGAATCTTACCTTTTGCTTTTCATCTTGACACCCTGCCCAAAAGAAATGAAAAGGTCCTGTTGCAGTTCTAATTTTCCTTTGGAAAACAATACAGAAACACACTCAAATAATATTATTCTCTTATTCTAAATTGTTGAATACATAAGGAAAGGACACAAGACTTAGAGAGTCCTTCTATGGATACTGTCTTTTATTAGATTTTTATCTGATGCCAATTACTATACTTCCTTTGTGTTCCCAAAGTGAATTTACTCTTCAGAAAGCTCAAATTAGCATTTTAAATGCTCTCAGTGCAATTTAGGAAGCCCTGTGCTGCTCAGAAGCCTCTTCTCCCTTCCCTGGGCTGACCATTTTCCGAGCAAGGGAAGAGTCCTTCCAAGGACTAGTCCCAGCACAAAGTGCTTCAGGTAGTAAAAGACAGTAAAGTGAGAGCAGTGTTTTAATTTCTCATTGTATCATCTCTGAATCATTTGTGCCAAACAAGCGTGTACCAGCATGTTTGTGTGATTAATTCTTTTTTCTTTCTTCTTTTTTTTTTTTTCTGTTCAGGAAGAAGTAGGTGCAAACCTAAACAAAGCAATGGGAGACAGGATACTCACAATGAAGTGACTCATTTCTATTTAGCCAGTGGACTGAGATGAAAAGCAAAAGATTTCTGAAGCCTTATGACATGCACAACCACTATCCTCCTTCTCTAAAGGCATTTCCAGGAACAGTAACGCATGAGGAAACCTCTAAAACTGTTTAACAGCATCTTTCATATGATCAACTCAAAGTGCACCCAGGGCTGAATATTGTTCTGATAAGCAAACTATTCTAATGCACAGGATTTCAGAGTTGTGCTGGAAGATAAATGGATGGGCAGGGGCAGTTTCAGGACACTCACCCACTTTGAAGGTCACAAAGTCCCAGAGATGTAATGGTTCAGCCATGCTCATAGGAACACAGGTGCCCCAACAGCCTGAAAGAGAGAAAATGGGCAACGTGACTGGTTCAAGCTGGAAGTCTTGCAGCAACAATCTTTGACACATAGGATGATGGAATAGGCTATAGGGTCAGGGAAATGGGAATACTCTGAGTAAAGGAAACTCATGACACATGAGAGAAATATAAATTCTTTATGGCTAACTAGGATCAAATGAGCTCTCTTCAGCTTTGAGTGGGCTGTTATAAATGTAGCGGGCTTTGTTCTGGTGCTGTAACTCAAGGAGGACTTCAATCATATATTTGCAAAGAAGTATAAATATCTTGAAATATATATGTAGTCTTTTGAGGCATTTAAACTTTGTCATTTCCTCTGAGAACAAAAATCATACTTTATTTGCTGTTTATTTTAAAGGATTCTTCAAGAACATAGGATAAGTCCTATGAAGAGCTGCCATTGTCCATTCTGGTTTGGACTCTTTGAGATCCGCATGGTAATAAACAGCAGCTGTCATTACTGGGTACTGGACATGATCCCAAGGTGGCATTGTAACTACATCCTCAGGCAGCTCAGCAGGAGGAGACCCAAGCAGTGTTTCTCACCTGAGCTCCACTCTCCATGAACAGAAATCCCTTAGCCTGAGAGTCAAAAAGTATCATTAAGTGGTCCAAAAAGGTCTCAAATCCAGATGATGGGGATTCAGATCATGTGAAATATTGCAGTCTATACTTGCCAGGTATATACAAGATGTAAACGTGTTTTCAGATCTCACATGGTAAGAACACCAGAATGAAACAAAAAATTCTGCTCAGGGCTTAACATCTAGAAGATATTTCACTTCAAATATCAGATTTTTGAAAAGAAGTAGGAACTTTTGAAAGTCATTATTGATTGGTCTGATACACAAAATCTGAAAAATATTTTCCTCCACCTCCCTCGCTCTCTTTCAAAAGGGTTTGGGATATCATGTATCTATTTTCTGGGCTGTATCAGGAAACCTGCCAGGCCTAACACGTGTTTTCTGCTTTCAAGTCGAGTAAGAGTGATACCCACTTTTCTCATGTTTATTGAGTGACACACGTACTGGTTGCAGGCACACAAAGAACATTTTGGCTCATGGGATTATTTCTAACCTAAATGTGGCTCTTGGTTGACGTAGAAGAAAGAGAACTTTTATTGTCCTGAAAAGAAGCCTCCAAAAAGCTGCTGGACTGCAACCAAAGAGGAGGATGACAGGCTGAGGAGAACACTAGGCTTGTAATTCTTTTATTTCTCATTTGTGCTGTTTACAATTCTGAGAGTTCCTTGTCTTGTTGGCAGGTCTCTTAACAAGCTCAGCCAAGAAGCAGCCTATTTAGTTTGCTTTTGTTGAAGCTCTTTTTGCCTATAATAAACAACATTTAGGGGGATGTTAACTCATAAGGGTAGATGTTGTCTGTTTAGAAACCTTCATGTTAAGTACCTATCTTACACAGGTACAATGACAAGAATAAAAAGAGCATAGAAAGGAGTTGTCCTCTCCCAAATACAAAAGAAACCCTGTAAGTAGGAAATCTCAGTGATGGGGTGTAATGTGTGTAGCCCATACAAATATGATTAATACAGAACAAGGGCAGGGCCAGTGTAAGCTTAGTTACTATGCCTAATAACATGCATTCTACAACAGAAAACAGAATAGCTAGATACAACTGGGGATCTCAGTAAACTAATCAAAATCCATGTAGGTCAGCACTAAAGCAGTGAGATGGCTCACGGGACCCCAGAAAGCTCAGGTATCTCATTCTGTTGGTCAGACTCTTAAAGAACTGTTTAAAACAATTATGGTTGACTAAAATGGATTTTTTTTTAAATAAAAAATTTCTTTTTTTTAAGTGAAAATCAAGATGATGCCTTTTTAATGTCTGTTTCAAAATATGAAAATATGGCTAAACCAGATATTTTTAATTTATATTTTTTAAAACTAGTTGTCATTTTGGTTTTTTTTAATCTGAAACTGTGGTAAAAATTGTTATAGAAATCCAAATTCCACAACTGCTCCAAGAAGTAATTATAACAGCAAATTAAGGATTTACTTAAGTATTATTTGAATGCATCTATCATTCTGTATCTTGACAATCTGGGGAAGGAGATACAGTATTATTGTTACATATTAAGGTGCTGAAGGCAGAGACATTGTCTTTGCTTCCAAAGTGCCCAGCACATTTTAATAAGATGGTGTAATATAGCCATGTGGGCAGGTATATTTTTTTTCAACTGAAAATCTCATCTATTTCCATTTAAAAAAGATGAAAAATGTCTACCAGAGTCCCTCAACAATTAAGCAGTAACTGTATATTTTCATAAGCAAATATATGTATTTTTCCACATTAAAGCTAATTTGATGTAACTTCTGTGGAAAGCAAAATACACTTTTGTAGTTTTAAGGATCTCCTGGTCTTTTTAGATTTAAAGTGCTGTGATGAAATGCATGTGACAAGTCCAACCTTGCAGAATTCCCATCATATTGGCATTATGAAGTTTTTTAACTTGAACATTTCACATATTCCAAGGCAGCAATTCACAAAGTTGGTGACTTAATTTCTGCTTAAAGTTCTGACCTTAGAAGTACATTTGAGATGCAGCCCTTATCTTTTTCAGTGAATTTGTGAGCTTAACACTACTCCTTAAAGCCACTGGTGATTAGTAGCTTGTAAAGTATTTTTCACTGCTTTCTTTTGCTTAGTTGTCTGAAGACAGAGGCTGAAATATTGGTGCAGGTTGTAAAAATTTATAAACTCAATGTGCAATGACTCATAGGATAATTAGCATGGCATTCTCATGGAACATGTATTATCGACTGTCCAGATCTCTTCATAGTTGAGAGGTGTAGAAAATTCAGCTTCTCATTAAATGCTTTTACAGCTCATTGATATAAACCAGGACAAATACCATCCTATCTCTGAGAAAAGTTGTGTCCTGCATAATACTCAATATTCTATAAAATTTCTAGCTCAGCACAGATTTGAACAGTAGCTCTGCTACCTTCTTTCATCCAGTGGAACCCAGAGAAAAGGGAGAAGGAACAGGATCATCAGGGATGGAGAAACAGCATGACAAACATTTTGCAAAATATTCTGTCTTAAAGTAACAGGCCATGACCACAGGACTTCACAGTGCCAGTGCTACTATATTGGGAAGAAGTTTTCCTGACCTGATTCAAGTGATGGTTTATGGTGTTAGGCACAGATATCCAAGTCTATATTACTGAGATGGTAATACTCCCATTGCCTGTGATAGGGTCCTTCTAAGTAAAAAGCCAGTTTCAGTTAAAAAAAATAAATTAATAACATTTCTTTAATTCATTCCTTATCTTCTCTTTATAATCATGTGGAACTATTTGGTGGTTTTGGAAAGGTTGTGCCTGGATTCAGCATTATCAAACTGTTCCACTGATATTTGTGGTGATGACGATTCAAATTGGCTTTTTAAATTTTGATATATAACATGTTGCACATTAGTGAAATAAACCTTCCAAGTAAATACAGATGTTTCAGTTGGGGGCTGGGAGGAGGAAGACATTTGGTAAATTGTGCTTCCGAGTCCTGAACAACCTAAGTGGTGTTTCTGCATTGCCTAGTTACCGTTTCTGTTTAGTTGGCAATGGCGTTCACTGAAAATATTTTAGTTTCTGCTCCTGACAGCTACAAACGTGCTATGATCATATGTAATCTTATAAACTCATACACTATTAAGTGGATGCCCAATACACCTCCTCAAATGTGAGCAGTGGATAGCATTGCCAGGTTACAAAGTCAATATTGAACAGCACAGTCATGCTCAGCTAATTTACAAAAAGTTTTCACTGGCTGGTCCATTTCTTCAGCTGTTAATAGTCTAGCCTGACATATGTAGAACAAAGTTCAAAAGCAAACATGAACAATTTGCTAGACTAGCTGGCAGAAGCCAGACTGCATGAATGGCCTCAGGAGACTGATGCTGACTTTATGCCAATTTCAAATCTCTGCTCACTCTCCCAGTTTACCAAAAAAGCTACTTTTCCTTTCAGCCACACTGCTAAGGGCAACATGCGGAAGCCTGGTATCTGACTAATGCTCACCAAGTGTTACAAGGCTTGAGCAGAGGGAAATATGCAACCTTGTGACCCCGACTCAGAATAGCCAAACTCCATCTGCTCTGAAACTTTAAAGGGTAAGTACGCCTCCATTTCTTACTGGACATATTTGGAGGTAAGGACTGGCAATGACTGCTGTTGTGATCATTTTAAGTTGCAAAATTTTCATGCAAAAAATTGGGAAAAAAAATCTTAACTTTTCTGGGAAAAGTTAATCTTAAGAGTTAAAGACAACCCTCAGAGTTGAAGTTAAGTGATGTATTGGATTTAAATGCAGTTAGGAGTCAAAAAGTAGCAAAAGACTTGGTTGTATTGTGAGCTGAGGCAACTTCACAGTTCAGATAGCTGCAAGAACACAAAATGTAAAAGGAGCAAATGGATCTATTTACAACATACAGGCAAAAATGTATAAACATGAGTGGTGTAATGACATATCACACATGCATATTAGGACTAAAATATCTTTGGAATTTGAAAAGTTCCCAGGAAGCATTTCACAACTCAAAGAACAGCATCCAGTACAGTGAAATCCTGTGAGATACTATTTTGAAAAGTAAAACCAGACTAATCAGAGTGTTTAAAATTAGTGGTAGCTTATCTTGAAAGGATCATATGATCACATTTTTTATCTGCAAACGGAAACAGTGAGAACTACTTAAATATGTACAGTTGTGTCTGAGACAAACATATACAAATTATAACAACATTCTCTAACTTTCTTAGAACATGAATCATCTTTCATGAAGCTTTCTGTGGTAAAATTGTGAAAGCTCAGAAACTGCAAGTACAGAATCTCACAAAACCAGAGAAGAATGAATAGGTACTATAGCTTACAGCATATTGAGCATATTAATCACTGCCTGATAGAATCTTTCACAGCAAAATTTTTATGGTCCATGTGCTGGTATTTGTTGCAAGGAATCCTTATAACAGTTATATTAACAGACATAAATGAAAAATACCACTGATTCCTCCTTAAACAAACCAATTCATTCAAGTAAGTGTCAGCACTCCTGAAGACTAGTGTTTATACCCACACTGGAGTATGCCTGAAATCCCACTGACATTTCCCCCCAAAATATCAATATCATGCTTCTTTCACATCCTGAATCACTGGTTTAAAAAAGAAAAGTAAGTTGCATGGGAAATACTACTAACCATTAATTATGATTCTGCAGTTTAGGATTGGTTCAGTTATTTTGTCACTTAGTCTGATAGTTGTGAACTTTGTGCGTCTCATTGACTTCTTTTAATCTACCACCATGGAAACTCTAATCACTGCGTGCCATCTTCAGAGGATGGGTGCCTTTGGCGATTGTTAGAGATCATTCTTTTCTACAGTGAGAGATTATTTATTTATTAAATGAAATAACTTCAATGCCTACAATGCTTACAAATCCCTGACAAGTAGATTTACTGTCTGTAGTACCTTTCGCATTTGGCCCTAATAAAGTGGACAATAATGTCAGAGACTTATTGTTGTTACTTTTTAAACCATCACTTTTATAGTGATACAACAATAAAATCTTGAAAGGATATTAAGAAAAAATAGGAATAACACCCCATACCACATAAAGACTTCAGAATATACGCATTTGACCATCTCTATACTACTGAAATTGAAGGAATTCTCAAATTATCTAACGCTGCAAATGTGTAAATATCTTCAGAAAAGAACACAAAATGTTAATTACCTGCATTTAAAAATAATTTGTATCTCCTCTTTGATAACAGCTGGAATGATAAGTAAAGTAAGAGCATTTGGCTTAGAATAATTTAGGAATATGCTTCCATTGCCCCACAGGCATTTATTTCCTCATATTTATTTCCTCCAGCTATATGTTTCCAGTTTTTTTTTTTGTTGTTTCCATATTATTTGCAAAAGTTAAATCTTTTACTGAAAGACTTTTTAATCCTGCTTTTGGAGGCAGGAAAGAAGGTTGTTTTTTAAAAAATAATTTTATTTTTATGACAATTTGGTTTGAACATTTCAGGTGACAGCCAAAGGCCCAGTTACCTCCCACAGGCTCTTGTCCAGCAGTCTGTGAGCTGATAGCTGGATCTGCTCTCAAACAAAGTCTGATTTAGATTTATCTAACTTCACCAGTCTAAGAAGATTTTCTGTTTTATCAGGAATTGAACAAGCCTAGTTTCGTAAATGAATAAAGTTATTTTTAGATACTTTGTTTTGAAGAGGATTTCTGGAACTCTCAACCTAAGCTTTTCAACACATTTCTCAGTCAGATGGTCTTTTCATTTCTAGTTTGATACATACCCGTGCTTATAAGTATTCATTCCTCTGTCTACTGTCTGGAAAGTTAAATTTAATTATTATCATAGAGAGAAGAATTAAAGCATGGATAATGCACACTGAGGAATGGAATTCACTTTGCAAATTATTTTTATGGCAATGTTGGAGAAGGTAGCAGGTATTCACTTTGCACTGATAGAAACAGAGAACAGCTCTGTTTCTTGCGGTGGAATATTAAACAGCAAAAACATAAATAATAATAATAATAATGATCTTTCTACAAAGGGTCACGTTGCTGATATTGTCACTTGGTCACACATCCAAATTAATTCAATCAATCTCCTTTTTTATTTAATTTATGAGAAATCTAAAAAGCTGTTGTTAAGATTACATACAAATCCTACTTTTTGCACCATGAGGAGATCAGTGATTTTGGTTAAAACTAGAATTAGGAAAACAAAAATGCCAAGGCCATAAAGCAGTAGTTTAAATTAAGGCACAGTAACAATTTAAAGGAAGCAGAAGGAAAGTATTATCAGAAGAGATAGAAATCTCATAAGCTTCTTGCACTGCAAATGCTGACAAGTGAAGCACAAACCTATTACTTTTAAATTCCTTTTGTATAGTGTCTTTGAGTGCCTGCTATGGCATGACTATTCTTCTGCCAGCAAATGAGCATAATTTTCATAAACTGTGCTTTTGAAATAATTGAACATGTAAAGTATATTAGAACATAATATTAGTTCCTCTGATTTCATGTCCTAGCAGTTGCCAGTGCAAAAGCATCACGCAACAGAGTCATTTATACCAAGCACATTAATACTCTTGGAATGCTTGTAAACAGTAACAAAATTCTGACAAGTTTTGTGCCTACAAAGCAAATGTTTGTATATCTTGTACCCAGAAGCCTTTAAGGTGACAGATTGAAGATTTTATTCACTTTCTCCAAAACCCCATGCAGGATAGTGATTATAATGTTGTCTCTATCACCCAAGTTTATGGTTGACAGGATCTACAGGGCCACTTCTGCATAACTTTCATGGATGTAACATCTGTATTCCACTCCTACTTCAGTCTCACTCAAGTTAATGGCAAAACTTCTGTGTCCCTCAGGGTTTTTCTTGGGCTCTTTGAACCTTATGGAAGCAGAGCTGCTAGCTTGTTACAGATCCCTTGTCAGAGTGCTGCTGCATGCTTGCTTCCCAGAAGAATCTGTGTAAAACAGAAGCTTTCAAGGTTTTCTCCTTCCAGTGCCCCATCCATCTGTTAGCTTTAAATAATATCTTATGGATAAACTTACATGGGCACCTTTGTCATCTGGGAATATGTGATGGGTTTGTAACAGAAGCAGCTCAAGGAAGGAAGACTGCCTGTTGCAGTGCTCTGTAATTCTGAGACTATTGCACTGGTAAAGCATATACTCAGTTCTAGTGGATGCTTCTTACTAAATATTGTTGCTAAATATAGCTGTATTAAGTCTTCCAGACTAACCAGTGAGCAAATGCAAGAGCCTTACCTTATAAGTAATTAAAGTTACTACTCTAAAGCCACTACTCCACTACTAAGTCTGGAGTTTATATGCTTGAGTCCTTAATACTAAAACTCAAGCACGTCCTGAAAACAAATGTGTATCATAAACATCAGCATAGGCGCACTTCACCACTGAGGATAATACTGTGACACCACATATTTCCTTTGTAAAGAACAATACCAATCAGCTAATGTCTGAAAAGGATTTGGAAGGAAGTGAGTGTAGCACTGCAGCATTTTTATATTAGTTTGGTCTTGCACAATGCTGTCCCTCCTTTCCTTCCTGCCCAATACTATTTTAGAAAAATTCAAGGTTTTTAAAAGAGGCCAGAAAACAAGAGCCAGGACTCGATTTCCATACTAGTCACAAATGGCAGCTGTAGGGCAAACACAAAATGTTGCGATTACAATCAGTGCCTTTTTTCCTATTGAAAAGACTCTTTCCGTATTCACATAAAGTAAACTCAAAGGAAAAGCACAAAAAAGACATTTTCTCTTCATAGTATTTCTTTGGCATGGATAAGAAGTATTTAAAGTACAGCAGATGTGCCTATGCTGTACAATGGAAATGGAGTCTTTTATAACATCTGTTTAAATATTTTTATTTCAATACATATATTGCTGTAATTGGACAGTGGCATGCTATCCTCATAGTTTTCTATCCCAGAACTATGTTAGTTTCAAACATCTAAATGTTTTACAGCTTTATAATAAGATGACATAATAGTTCTTGGCTTAGTGAGGGCAAAACAAAAAATGCCTTAACATTTTGTAAATTTGTATGTTTTGCATATATCCCTGGTTTATTTGGTAGCAAATAAACGGAAGCATTTTTGGGGGATTTGTGTACTGTCCTCTCAATAGAAGTATTCTGCAACATCATCTCTTCCAGTGAGAAGAAAGCCTAGAGAAAAGCAGTCCCTCTGCCAAAGTGAAATGAGATTGGTTAGTCACAGACAATGTGTGCTTATACAGCATACATCACTCAAAACCCCAAAACCCAAAATTTTCTATGTAAGTAAACCTGAAAAAGATCAACAATATAAGTGAATCAGTGCTTTGCTTTTTTTGAGTTTTCCTGGAATCATTCAGAAAGACCTGTAGTATCTTTATCCCAGATCCAAATTGATTTCACCCCAGGAAACTTACTAGGTTGTTGTGTAAAAGGAATAAACATAGCAAAACAGTTCAAACCTTTAAAGCGCATTGTTTAAAAACTTTTTTTGTAAAGGTGTGCTTATAAGTGTAGCTATTTTGAGGGACTAAACTACTAAGGAGAGCAAACATAGGTACTTCTATGAACTCCTCTTTCCAGAGCTCTGCTAAAGGAGGAAAAGGAGAAGAATGGGTGCATGTGCTTCTAAAAAATATCTAAATGTGACAACATTTTTTGATGAGTACATGGCTCATAGGTTGATCAATTTTAGCCCTCATCATGGGGCTGTATCATATAATCATGCCTGGGGATTGTGACAGCCTGAAGGCTGTTGGATATTCTGAATATCCAGTGAGGGCTGTGAGCATGCCAGGAAGGTTTTCTGAGGGCAATATTGCTGGGCTGCACTGAGAACTAGCCCATCCCCATCCTGCAGGAAAGCAAAATGATCACAGGGAATCCTGGAGTGAACTGTCCCCAGAGATCCTCTTCCATCCCAGCCCTCTGAGGCAACCACTAGGCTGCTGGAGGAAATATTCATAGGCAGTAGGGAAAGCTGGCTAATATTTTTGTCATATATGATGTGTATCTGAACAACATTAAAAGTGAGAAGTCTAAAATCTAGTAAAACCCAGCAGGATGGACTTAGAGGCTAGAGCTAAAGATGAAGCCAGAGTCCTCTTAGGCATGTCCAGACACAGAACAAGAGAGAACACTCACAAACTGAAGTGCAGGGAATTCCACCTGAACTTGAGGAAAAAAAAAATCCAACAAAACCTAACTATAAAAGTGATTGAATAATGTAACAGGTTACATTGAGTAGAAGTAGAACAAGAGCACAAAAATCAAAATGTCAAAAAATGTTAATATGCTCTTTTTGAATAATGAAATGCAACAATGAAACCCTGCCTTGTCAGAAGCAAGTTGTGGCTATGTGAGGATAATAAAAACTTTTGGCAATTGTCACTTTTCTTTCTCTTTTCAGGAACACTTCCAAGTTCGAGGTAGTTGATGACCCATTACATCAATGAGGAGGTACTTTTGTGCTGCATTTCTGGGCTGCTCCTGGGAGCTCAGCTTCTTCTGCTCAGTGTCTAAGAGGTCTTTCTCTCTTGTTACTTTCCTGGTGATAACTTAATTTCATTTCTTTATGTGCATCAAATTTTCTCAGTAAGATTCTTCTCCGTAGTCCTCAAGAAACTGAGATCCTGTAAAAATTTGAAGTCAATGCACTCCTCACCAGCAATCTCTTTCCAGTCTGCTGCTCAACTCTTACCCTCTGTTTGTGCTGGCCTCTTATTTGATTTATTCTTTGCTTTTGTTTATCTATTCTTTCCATCCTTCCACTATGTATGAAGCATTAGAAAAATAGGCACTTCAAGATAATGTGCTGCTGTTAGGCAGCTGAACATTGCAACTCGGGGCAAGGGAGCATCTGAAATGTGGAGTCTTTCTTTCATCAGGAAAACAAGAGAACACCAAAGAAAACAGAGAATTTCTGTAAAAAGTTTGCTATATGTTGCCCAGTCTCTGCTTAAAGCTTTCAGATTTCTGTAACTTTTCTCTAGAACCAATATAACTTATATGTGAAAAAAGCCCCCCTGCTTCAAACTAGGGAATTATTTGGTTTATGCTACTGTGGTGTCATGAACAGATTTTTAATCCATACAGGTCTTCTCCTGTTGTTTTTACGTGCATGAAGTAGCACCTCACAATTGCTATTCAACTATGTGGCTGCTGTAGCTGGGTTTCCTGTTACACAACTCAACACTCTGGTTTTAAACCAACAAATGCCAGCTGTCTGTACCAACCAGGATGCAGCCCACAGTCAAGGCAGCTTCTTTTCTCACTTGCTAATTGGTTCACCCTTTTTTTTCCTCAGCCAGAATGCATTACTAGAGATGCCTGTGCTTTATTCAGGTCATTCTTGGTGTGAGTTATTTGCAAGTATAAGCATGCAAGCAAATTCATTGTAGGTGTATTTTCCAAGCTGTGAAAAGAAGACTATAAGCATTACATATAACCTGAGGTGTACCATGTAATTTATAACATATAAATAAATCATTAAATTTGTCTTTCTTTTTTCATTTGCCAAATATTATAATTTGATTTTTATGGGCATGTGTTGGTGCCCCCAGCAGGCTCTTAGAAAAATTAAATCTGGAATCCTGTGAACCAAATGTTGCAGAAAGAATTAACTTGTTTACTGTATTGTGATGAATGGAATAGCTGCATTAAATGTATATGAAGCTGCACAATTAATTACTACATAAATGATTTGTCAAGTGCAAAAGTATGTCATGCATGATCTTTACCTATAGCAGACTGTATTGCATTGTAGAAGTAAATATAAAGCTCTGAATGCTTTCATTATAGCACTTCTGGGATGCCAATTACAGTCCTGTTCTTAGAGTAGTAAAGAACACTCATGCAGAAAGGAAATCTCAGACTTATTAAACATCCTGGACCTTCTTTGCATGTATTTCTGAAATTATCACTTGCACCAGAATAATTTTTGAGTTTGATCTGAATAGTACTCATAGTAGTGTATCTTCTTTACTGAAAGAATTTACAGAAAATAATTAAAAGACTTGTTTCTTTAGTCACTGCAGATCACAAGTCATTATTTCATATAAAGTCTAATTAAATTACATGTCTTAATTATATAGGACTAATTCACAGAGCTTTTTAGGAGTGCTTATTTTGTGGTATGTTTTACAGCTCTCAATTTTGCAAACAAGGAATCAGTGTGACAGCTAAGGCATTGGGAGCTAGAGAAGGAAGGGTATTGAAAACACCTTTCACCCACATGACAGGAATTTTATTTGCCTGGAATTGAAGTACCACATTCCTTTTGTCCTTGAGAACCTCAAATTATAAGGGGAGGTGTGGTAGTCACATAAATAAAAGTGTCTACTACTGAGAGGTTGTTTTGTGAATTATCACAAAGGAGTTCTGAGAGAGTGCAGTCAAATGATTTTATGCCCCATATCTCATGAATAATACACATACAGAAATAAAAAGAAGAATCTCAGCATTGCATCAGAGTGTTGACATTTCATCAGAACTTTGTTTTTTAAATGTCTATGCATCAATACAAAAACAAATTGAGAAAAAAAAAAAAAGATACATTTGACTTCTGGAACTGAAGAGAAGTTAGGAGAAATGGGGAACAGACCAGGAAGAGTAAATTTCCCATAGTGATCAAGCAATGTTGGAAATTAGATTTGTGTCTGAAAGTGTATCTATCTGTATCTAGCAGAGAGAACTGACACCAAGTTGTGAAGATAAAACTTGGCCTGAACAGTTAAAATATGCTCATCTGGCTCTGCAGGTAAGCAAAACCACATTTTCTTTCAGCCTTTGATGAAAATCTATGAAATATAGCAAAGCTGGCAGGG
The DNA here is from genome assembly GCF_037042795.1 of Molothrus aeneus. NCBI lineage: Eukaryota > Metazoa > Chordata > Aves > Passeriformes > Icteridae > Molothrus > Molothrus aeneus. The sequence continues at coordinate 18,418,449 of NC_089652.1, read as the reverse complement.
AAGGATAAAGGAATAAGAAACTAGACATATAGATAAGAAGAACTTTCATCTGCTTTTGTCCTTTGGGTGAAAAAATGACTGAATAATTACAATCTAATAATTAATTCTGTTAGCCATGGTAAGTATGTTCCAGAGAAAGCGAGACATTTGAGCTGACAATGCAGTATGGACAAGGCACACTGGAGTCCCCAAGCGCATGCTTTGTCTTCTAAATGAACACTTGTAGGGTCAGGCCCAGAGGCAGCACAGCTGCTTCCAGGCAGTGAGGAGCTGAAATAACCTGTCAGGCTCTCGTGGGTATGTGGAGAGCCAGCCTAGCACTCCATGAATCCCATTCCTATGACTGGGCACAAAGCCAGACCCTCTTCATCACGTCTGTGATTCAGCCCCTGCTGATCAGTCTGATTTGGGTCTGTTAAGAAGCACTGATGTGTCTGCCCTGTATTCCCAGAACAAGGGAGTACAAGGCTGTGTATCTCTAGTGTGGCACCAAGTTCTACTGTCTCCCAAATATTTTACTGAAAAGGGTCATAGTGCAGTCTGAGTCTGAGCCTGCCTTGTATCTAAGGCATCTGCAAAGTATTTCCCTGATATTTATCACCTTGAAATTCCTGATCTTGTCCTGGGTTCTGCATACAAAATTTTGTTTTAACACAGTATGCTGATGTGTCCATAATAAAGCAATGATAAATTAACATTTATTAAATGCATTAGAGCATTGCATCTTCAGAGAACTATACTTCATTAGCTACCCTTAATTACTCTTGACAATACTCCCGTGACTAAGTTAAAACTTGTTTATTTATTTCAATAGACTTTCCTGTGAACTAACTGGGGAGTTATCCTGAGTAAGTGAGGAGAATTGGAACAAGAAAAAGAGAACACAGAATGATGCAGGAAGGAAAGGAAGTCCTTACTTGTTGTGAAACTCTCTTGCTAGGATATTGTATGCTGGGTTTTTTTGCTTAGCACTGAAGAGGAGAATTGTTATGTTGCTCTACAGGGCAGTTTTATTAATACATGCATTGGTTTAAAGAATGTACATCATCACATCTTTTGCAGCCCTCACAGCATACAAATCCCAAAATAACTCACATGCAGGTTTCTGTGTCTTTATTCCACTACAGGCTGATCACTCCTCTGAAGTCCATAGGTGCTGTGTGTGTACAACTGAACCATTTTGGTTCCTACAACCTGAACCACACTGAATGTGGCACTGCTCTATTCTAAATATGGATCACAGTCCTGTCAGTCTCCATCTTTCTCCCAAGACTTCTTTGCTTGAGGTAGAATTCATGTGCCTCATTCTGGACTTATAATATTTAAATTAGCTTCTGTATAACAATATAAAACATGCTTAAAATCAGCTTCAGTGAAATTATTACTGCAGTTACTTGAAACTCCTTGAAATTTTTGGTGTAATTAGTGGTATAAAGAGTTTTCCACAGTAGCTCTCCTTTGTAATCTATTACTGTGTAATGTTAATAAACCCAATAAGTAATTTTTTTCAAGCTCTAACAACTATGATTTAGTATTTTGGTTCATATTTTTTACAGCAAATTTCTAATTGAAGAGAATTTATTTTTTTCTGGAAAACTTAAGCAAGATCTCATTGGCTGCATTTGAGTAAAAGTGAGGGAATGAGTATTTGTACTGGCCAGAAAAAGCAAAGAAATGGAAGAAGTACTAAATTCAGAATGATTTGCCTTATGTCCCATAATGCAAACAGCAGTTTGGACCCTACACATTTGAACTCTTATTCTTACAGGCATGGCATAACTTGCAGGCTGGCTGATTTTTTGTTTTCTATGGTTTAAGGGGTTCTTAAGAGCATGGCCCTGTAACTCCTTCCTAAACTGTGGGAACTTAAAAGGCCAACGATCTTTCACATACCTCAGCTGGCAATTCTCCATTTCTCAGCAGCAATCTCCTTTGAAAGCAGCTGCCATTTTAATTTTTTGGCTGCATAATCACATCTCAGATTCTAAAAAGTCCCATTAGCCTTCTGTTCAATAAGGAGAAATTAAATCTCAAATACATTTTTTAATAATATTTTTTCATACAAGAGTATAGCTTAGGAATGAGCACTGTGAAGCAGCAGGAGGAGGTACAGGGTATAAACTAATGAAGTGTGCTTTAGCATTTTCATTCTAGTATATGTTCTCACAAGGGAGTGGGCACTTGACCCCATTAACATAAGGCCAGTACTCTGAAATTATGTTTCCTAGGCTTGTTATGGTCTGAATTCTTAAGAGTCACAGGATAATCTGTATTCTATTTGACTTGTCATGTGAGATATACGATACTTATTTGGTACTTTTCATTTCAAGAGAACATGGACTGTCCTGGGGTCAGGGATTTCTGATTTCAATAGTCAGGAGCTTGTGACATTTCTGTGCAGTTTGGAGACTCTTTGGTTGACACAGGCTGGTATCTGAACTACTCAAATATTTATTCCTTGCTGTCTAAGTTTCTCCGAGAAGTTTCACTGGTGTCTTAATTAGAAAGCTACATGATTACTCATAATACAAATGCCAGAGTTAATTTTGGCTGTCTTGCTCTAACTGTTCTCTAATTGGGACACTTGCGAATTGAAGTATGGATTCAGGCAAGGTTCCTGGCTCACTCTGGGCATGTCTAACTTACACAATCCACGAAGTGTTAAAGTCTCCTTTAATGGTTACTCCACAAAAAGATATCCATCTTTGAGTGGTGTCTGCCCACAGCCAAGCACGTGAGCAGCATCCCCTTTTTGCCGACGCGCACTGCGTTCCTTGGAAACCGAAGTACTGCTAACTACAGAGGGCTGTCCCAGGGCAGGACCCTTGCTGGGCCAAGGGCAGGGTCACGGCCCCGACGTGGGTTTTGAGAAGCAGCGCTGCTGGGAATCGCTCCGAGCAGCCTCCAGCCCCGGCCCTGCTCCTCCCGGCCCCGCTCCCGAAGGAAGGCGGCGCCGCTCGGCTGCCCTCTGGCGGCCGGGCCGGGGCGCGGCTCTGGTGAATGTTCATGTTTTATAACGGAAGTACAAAATTAGGGAGTTTTATTGAATCATCGGTCATGTACGCACTGTGTTAGTAATCATTAATTTGATTGAGAATTTAGAGCTCCTTACCTTTCAAGCTCTGGTTCTACTGGCTCTCAAACACTTGCATATTGACAAATGAATAGCATTGATTTTCCTCAAGTAGATTGATTACTTAGATGCAAAAAATTCTCTTCCCCCCCCATGGACGATAGCAAAGGAAGAGCTGCAGCTTTGATCTCACTGACTGGAAGCCTCTTCTATTCCTCTGGCATGTACTTTAATTTTTTTTTTTTTTTGAGGCAAAAGGAAAGAATTGCCTTTTGTGGCATTCTCCTCTGCTATGCCAATTTCTTAGCTGTATCCATTTAGCAAAAGGGATCTTTAGATACATTTCCTTAGATTTTTCATCATACTGTTCAGTATCCCAATGTTAAAAGTTATTTCTTTTAAAGTGCTAAAGAAACTGTGGCAGCAAGACAACCCAACTAAAAGGCAGATGTGAAATATGAAGTAGCACATGTATTTAAAAAAATTACTTGGGACAACCAAAGAAATTACAACAGAGGATAGAGAACATAGCCCATGGAAAAATGTGACAGGCGCTGGCATATGATCACCATTTGAATTAATCATTTTTTCCCACACCGTAGAGCAGAGAGGAGTTTAGAGCCTGAAGGAAGGCACAGTTTGAGTTTTACTCTCCTATAAGTTACCTGTAACCTGCTGAGATTTGTATAGCCTCCTACCCTTCTCAAAAGGTACTCAAGGCAGTTTGTGTTGACTATAAGTGGAAGCTCATGGTCATAAACTGACTACTTGGAAGATACTATCTAGAACCTGAAACAATTTATAGAAAATACTCCATAGGAAATATTTAATGTAGAATTTGCAAAGCAGAGAGAACTGCTGTTCTTCCTTCCTTTCATCATCAGTTTTAAAATCATATACACATGAGTATCATTAAAAGCCCTGCACCTTGCAGGCCACACACACACAACAGAAGGGTGTGGGCGTGTTTCACTGTACACTCGACTCACCCTTCTCATGCTATGTGTTGGGCTCCTTCCAAGTGCCAAATCCTCTTCACAGGTGCTGCCCAGCTCATTTTTCACGCACAAGAAATGAGAGTTTAGCACACATTTTCATGGGAGATGACAGCAGACTGGAGGAAGGGTCCAGGAAAAACCCTGAAATGCGGACTGCACCTTCCTTTCACTCACCCACATGCGTTTATTGCTGGGGGCGGGGGGACGGGACAGACACACAGTGCTCTGGAACGCCGATGAAATACTCCTGAGCTGCTTATTGCAAATTACAACGCTCGTATTGCCCCTCCAATTGAAACCAAGCCAAGGTGAAGCAAGGGGAGGGATCACTAAGCCGGGTTCAGGTGTGGGCACTGAGGAGCTCAGGGAAGCCGGAGGGGGACACCACCTTTTAGAAGGGGAGTGACTTCTTTCCGCCCCCTCCCCGGGCCGCTCCCTGCCGGCTGCGCTGAAGCAGGGCCGGGTAGCTCGGCGGCCGCAGGTCGGAACCCGTGAGGGCGGCGGGCGGACCCGCTCGGCCGCTGCGGCGGGGCCTGGGCGAGCCCATCGCGCCGTGCGCGCAGGGAGGGAGCGAGGACAGACGGACAGACGGACCGACCGACCGACCGGCGCGCGGGCGGGGAGAGCCGCCGCCAGCCGGGTGCACGGCAACCTGATCCCGGTCCAACATGGTCGCCGCTCACGCCTCCCATTCCTCGTCCTCCGGCGAGTGGATCGCGTGCCTGGATAAAAGGTATCGGCATCTTCCCAGGAGCCGCTGCGGAGGGATGCTGTGTGTATGCGTGTGTATGTATGTATGTGTGTGTGTGTGTGTCTGCGCTGACACCCCCCATCCCCGCTCTCCATCAGATCCTGCCTTACATAAGGAGCGTGCAGGTGGGAAGGAAAACGCCTGGGGGAAGCCAGGGCTGCGGGCAAGGATGAGGGCTAGAAATACTCCGGGCAGCGGAGGGGACAGGCAGTCCCCATAGGATTGCTGCTCCCCGCCGGGAAGATACAGCACGTGGTGGAGGAGGGGGAGCTCCGGGGCGGGGAGAGGGCCTGGGGCTGCCAGCCGGGGGCCCCCTGCCGTATCGGCCATGGCAGACCCGCTGCATTCGGCCCTCGTCCAGCCGCTGCCTCCCCTCCGCTCGGCACACCGGCCCCGCTCCCGCAGCGGCCGCACAGCCCCCGCCCAGCACCGTCGCAGGGCGGACGGGAAAGGACGAGTCCCTCTCGTCCCCGCTGCGGCGCCCCGGGGCCCGCGGTTGTCCCCGGGCTGCGGGTCAGGTGCAGGCGGGCGGCGGCAACCGCGTGGGCGGCAGGCACGGTTGGCTGACGTGTGCTCAGAGCTGGTGTGCGCGCTGCCAAAAATACGGGCAAATTATTATCATTAAAAAAGTAACGTTAAAAATTCTCTGCAGTGCTTTCTCTCGGGTGCTGCAGCCCAAAGTCTCGCAATGTCGGGTCGCGTGGCGGGTGGTTTGAACGCCCTTTGCTGTATTCATAGCTTTGATTCTTGGATTAGTTCAGAAGTCATTTAATGGCTGAAGACTCACTGTGTCTCCTGTGGTCTAGGAATTTAGTTAACAAAAATGCAGACCATAGATTCCTAAGGAGCTCAAAAGAAAGCTATCAGAGAGCATTCCCTTACGTGGTGCATGGCAGTTAGCTGAGCATCCTGAGCCAGCTTTTGACAGGTGGCATCATTTGGGGCTGTGCTGTGGCGAGAACCCTTTGTGCACATAGAGGGGACCTTCCCCTTCTCATAGTTTCTCCCCTTTTCAGGTAACTCTTAGTCTTGTAGGACTGCACTTACTATTAGGTTTTCCTTAACAGTCTAGGTAGCAAACCGTAAGTTAATGCAACTTCTAGGTTAGACACTCTAGACACCTACCACAGACACTGATCCTCCTCTGTACCATGTGACCTCTTAGAGATCAAATAATGTTTATAAACGTTGAAAGCTCTCGTAAAGTAAATACAAACAGAACTGTTGATGGTAATCTAGCCAAGAGCCAAAGTGAGGCCTCTCTGTAAAATGACGTTGAGCGGATGTGAAGGAGAGAATGAGTCCCAGTACTTCTAGATTGATGATCCTTTCGTTTCTGTTTTCCTACATTCAATACACTCTGAGATTCAAACTGTGAACTCAAATTCAGGGCTTAATGAAGTACGTAGCCTTGGGGAGTAGACAATGTATTTAGTAAACATATGTGTGGCATTGAATTTAGAAATCTCTCTGTCATAGTTAATAAGCTGACCCTTTCTGTAACACAAATTTCATTAGAGCTATTAAGGTGAAACTTTCCTTTCACTTTTTGTTACTTAGAGTAAGCTAGTAGCACCAATTTATGGAGTGGAAGGAATCAGTTCCAAGTGCTCTTAAGAATCTACCCTTTCCCAGAAGGCAGCCTATATGTAGGAGGAACCCATACTATGAACGATTGTAGTTTTTTTTCTGGTCTCTGCTTTTTGATCCTAGGAAGTACACTTATGCATTTTATTCTGTTTTTCCACCTAAAAACATAGATAAAGTGTTTTTAATTAACTTACACACTTGTGTTTCTAAAGTGTATTTATTTTCTATGGATAATCTTACCAATGTAGTAATTTGAATTATTATCAATGTCTATGTATTTTAAACCTTATGAAAATTGTATAGCATTTTCTATCCCAAGTGTGAATTCTGTGAATATGGGATCATTCAATGAATAGATTCTTGATAGAGTACCGTTTGTTTTTACTAAATAATAAATAGAGTTTTAATATGTTTTAGTCAATGAATATATTTCCAGGAGAAAAACAGTTCTAAACCTGATATGCTTTAGAATGTTAAGTGACCCTCAACAAAGACAATTAAAATAACATGTAATATGGATTATCCAGTATAATCATGTGGGAAAAAAAATCAAAATGGAAATAGCAAAATACATCATGTATAGAAATTAATGTATTTTGTATTTGTTCTTCAGGTTTTTCCCCAAATCATGTGTCACAGTGGAACTACTAACATTTAAAATTAGAGCACATATAAAAATGAAGAACTGCCAAAACTTTTACAGGAGAAATGTTATTACTTAGTAGGGTACTGTAGGCTGGGACTACTGGTGCTTTGTCTATGTGGCTTCCATATGTAGTTACTGGCCACAAAAGTCAAAGATCCACACTTAAAAATCAAATACCTGGGGCAGTATTTATATATAAAGTTATAAGTAAGGTAAGGAAAATTTCAGAACACTGTTCTCTATCAAGAATATTTAACTTTTGCAGGAGAGAGAGAGGATCAGCAGTGAGCAACTGTACATCCTGGTTATACCTGGAGATATGAAGAATTTTTCTCTTGAGGAAACCAGTCCTTTTACATTTGAAGTAATAGTTGCTTTATGCTGATTTCTTAGTCAGCAGAAGTACCCCTCTAATCTTGACACTTTTCTGTATGTCTGCTCTGCACATAATTTAAAAAGGGTCACTGATTTATGCATGTGTGTACAGTTAACTTGGGAAGAATGTCTTCTCTATTCTCATGTGTTCTTTCACACCAAAAACCATCTGACCATCTGAAATTTCCATGTTGACAGTATCTTTACTGAATGGTATACACAGTATGTATATATAACTATTATTTCTCTAAATCTGGTCCCATTTATGAATTCAGTTACTAGTTTTAATTGGATTCAGATGCAAGCTTTTAGGGATGTACAGCATGCACAACTGCTACAGATCCCAGGATTTCATACCTGGCTATGGTATCTGGTGTTTTTCTCTGAATTAAATGTAACCTTCAGTGCCTTAACAGACTGGAGGAGTGGATCACAGGGCAAAGCATGTAACTTCACTGGCCTGTTGTGCTAAGAATGTTATGGTCTTTGCCTAATGACTTCTAAATTATTTAAGTAGGAATGGGCTTTTCAAGGACTTCTGGTACATACTGAGCCTTTATAACCTTGTCATCCTTGTTAGTCTTGCATCGTTTATGTTTAAAAAATCTGAAATAATGCGTACTGGGTAGTATCTCAGACCTGTTCCTCCCACAGATTTGAATGCAAATTCAGATTGAAGCTACATAACAGCAACATATTTGAATCAGGATTTGGTTTTTTAGTTCAGTGTAACATGTATTTGAGATGCAGGCTTTGCTTGCTTAGTAGTAAACAAGGGATCCCTTGTGAGCATAAAAATAGGCTAGAATAAAGAATTGATATTCTGAGAGAATTGTTGTAGAATAAATAGAGAAAATGTTTGTCATCCTCTATAACCTTTAGTTATGTCAAAGATAACGGGATATAATTTATAATCAGGCAATATTATGAATACAGTTGCATTATGATGCTGTTTTATTTTAAAAAATATTTTTGCAATTGGTAAAACTTACACTGTCTTCTATATAAATTCCTCCCTTTTTATTTGTAACAAATCCATAGGAATATCCCCATTTTCATGTAGTTTGCATCTGAACAAAATCGTGGATATACACTGCAGTTCCGGTTGGCTTGTGTGCTTCGTGTTTTCTCTCTGTGTGCTGTGTGACTAAGCTGCTATATGCTTGGATCAAGTCTGTGTGGGGATATAGCAGCAGAAGGCACTGCAGTGGATGTGGAAACTCAGAGCTGTACAGACACAGCCCAAGTGCTTTCCAGCACTCCTGTGAGGGTGCAGTCTTCTGAGAGCGATGAATAACAAATTTATCTTTCCACATCATGCACCTCATTTTCTAGTTCAGTGCAAAGGTGCAGTCTTTGATGAATAATAAAAAAGCCTTTTCCTTTCCATGTTTTCTTAGAAAAACCAAAATAATTGTTTGTAGGTCTGTGCATTTCATCAAATATGTGAATTCAGATTAAATCCTAGTGAGAGCTGGAGTTGTATTTTAAATAAGCTGTTTTATTTTTGCTCTCTGGTTTCCACATTTGCAGTATTGGCTTCCATTTGTTTCATGTGGTCGCAGTAAGTTACACACTTGTGCCATGGACAGGTATTAAGAGGAAGAGAAAGTGATTACCCCAGCATTGTGTAAACATTGTCATAGCCCAGCAGAGAAAGGCAGTACGTGCACATTGGACAGTTAGGACATGATACATTCAAATTTAGTTGGTAGTCTTGTGAAGTGGCTGCAGGATTGGTATGCTACACGTGCACCTATAGGTTTTCTCTTTCACCAGATGATACTGGAAACATGTTTAGACTCTCGTTGCCTGAGTTCTTTCTGACATGTTGTTAGGATTTGATCTGTAAAATCCTGTAAAATCCTATACTCGAAGCAGATTAAATTTATTTTATAAAAAAACTCCATATCCCAGCAAAGGAATAAAAAAACCAACAAACCAGGTAATTGAAATTGTGCCCTCAAAGTCAGGTGTTCACCAGATATTTTCCAAATACAAGTATTTTTCTTATCTAGCATGACATCTGTTTTTGTCTGCATCTTACAATTTGCTGCATTTAACAAAGCTTATCATTCTAATGATACTTCCTTAGTGCTGTATTTTCTGCTCTGTATTTGGCATGATCAGTTACTATTTCTGCTGCTTTATCAATATCCATGAATGTTTCCTGAACTGACTTTCTCTTTCATCTTTGAATTTGTCAGTTGTCAAAATGCATGCAAATGTAAATCTGTAAAACTTATTTCATTATTGCTGTAAATTTTAAATTTTCACTAGCTGTTACAATGCAGATCCTAAACCAGGAAAGGTGCATCTGGCATGGTGTTATTGGTGAATAGTGGTGGCCAGAGTTTGAATTGAGGGATATCATCACTTGCATATTGTTCAATTACAGATTTCAATTGCAGTGTATCTCAGAGTCTGTCTTCATATTAAAGTGCTTTTAATGTTTATTATGAAGCTGCAGTGCTGGTTAATGTAATTTCATCTGAATTTACTTCTGTCAAATGGAATTTTAACTGTCCTGAGCTCCAGTTGATGTTTATGAAATTTGGAGGTTAAATTCAATAAAATTTAGTCACATCTTGATTACAAAGCATCTGTAATATATACAGATTCTCACTAATGAAGGAACATAATTCCGCATTTTGATTTCTCTTGAATTATTCTGTCTTTCTAGACAGCAAATGAAGATAGAAAAGAGTCTATTTCCTATGAGATCTATATTGTTCAGGTAGTGTATTTTTAACTTGAGAGAAATCTTTATGAATGTAAGCAGCTAATAAATACATCTTTTGCCATTCCACTGTATATGCAGATCTAAGAATTGATCTTTTGGAAGGGTGCATAATTGATACATCAGGGTATGTAAAGAAATGAGCACACTTGGTTGCTCTGTTTAACTCTCCAATAATTTTTCAAAATTGATCAAAATTATTTAAGTAATATGATAATGAGGTAGGTAAAGGAGAGTCCCCTGTATTTGCCTTCCTTTTGTCCTCACTAAAGAAGACAGAACTCAACTCTAACAAATTCTGTCTGACTGCAGCTGGCAGTCAGTCAGACTGCATTTAACCGGCTGGCCATTCGGTACCTGCGTAGAGCAGGATTATCTACAGTGTTTCTTGTACATTATGTACAGGACCTGAGAGGTTATCACAGGGATTCTGAGTGTAGGTGACAGTAGTAATTAACTGAAAACTAAGCACAGGCAATTTTTTGTTGCCCTTTTTTTAAAAAAATCTAAACTCCAGAATGATTTAGGTGTGTAAGAGTCCTAGGAAGCAGTTTTTAACTAAAATTCTATTTCCTATTTGTCAGAGGAAATGAGAGTTGGAATCCCAGAGTGTCTTAAAATGACATTCAAGAGAAAAGAATAGTAATGTGATTATTGTTTAAAAGCCTCATGATGAGACTTTTCCCATGACAAGGGAAAGAGGATCTGACTTGTGAGTGTTGAAAACAGATTTGGTAATACCTCTGTAAAAAGTGCTCTTGGTGGGAGTTAATTATCTTCTGTTGCCATTGAAGTAAACCCTTATCTGGAAACTACTTCAGATTAAAAGTAACTTCATTTGTTGTTAGCATTTAAGTGGCTTACTACCAGTCTAAAATGTTTTGATCACTGGTATTCCACTCTTATACTTTCCTTTCTCAAAGAGAAATGGAAAGTCAAAGATCCTTACAGCATTGTGTGGAGGAGAGCGTTGCAGTATTGTCCTGCTCTCAGTAAGGGAAGATGCTCTGTTGGTGCTGGTATTTTTCTGCATCCTACAATGTTGTTTTTCTGCATGTCAGGAAAGGACAGAAGAAAGTATAGGGAGCATAGAGGAATGATCTGGTTTTAATTGGCATTCCTTGGTGCTGTCTACTTGCTCATGTTTCACAGCTGAATATATTTTAAAGTACTATTAAATTCATTAATTAGCCCATGGTAGGGGTTACTGGTACTTTCCAGCTCATGGAGTTTGCCTTTGCATCTTTGCATTGATGCTTTGGTTTTAACCCAGCGATGAACTCGTTTTATTTGTCTGTTCTAGTGTTTTAGCTGTTTTCTACAGTCTCAACAGTGGAAGAAATAGATCCATCTGCTCATCTTTCGTGGGCTGTTCATTGCTGTCTGAATCAAAATACAGCTGTTTTAAAAAGTTAAAGAGATCAAGGGAAGGGAATTCAATGCTTTCATTCAGTTAGAGCACGATTCAGGTTTTTGAACACATTTAATACAAATAAACATTTTAAACTTCTAAAAGCATCTTGTCAAAGAAGGTAAAACCACATCTGTTCTGGTTTTTTTCTCAAATGTCAAACCCACTATGAAAAAGAACCTAAAGAAAAGGACATATGGTAACAGAAAGTAATAGTTTATAGCTAGATTAAGTTAACAAAAGCAAATAAAAAAACTCCAACTTGTCTTTCTTCTAGGTTAACAAGTCTTTCATAACATCCTATATAAACATTCAAATACTTCATCTTAAAAATACTTAATCAAAATAGGTTCTTTTATAAAGCTATGTATATTAAATGTGAGCAGAAATACTTTGCCCAGGTTGTGTATGTGAAGAATTGTAACAGTTATCCTCTGTCTGTATTTGAACTTTGAGCTTGAGTAGTTTACATTTAAAAATACAGGAATTTTAGAATGGCTTGGGTTGGAGGGGACCTTAGATTGTCTCATTCCAACCCCTCTTGCCATGGGCAGGGGCAGCTTCCACTAGACCAGGTTGCTCTGGGCCCTAGCCAACCTGGCCTTGAACAGTGTCAGGGATGGAGCATCCATAGTGTCTCTGGGCAAACTGTTCCTGTGCCTCACCACCCTCAGAATTTGAAATGTATTCCTAATATCCAATTTCAACCTATCCTCTTGCAGTTTAAAGCCATTGCCCCTTGACCTGTTACTACATTATGGAATATTAATCCCAATATTTCCAGGTGGGATGTGCCTGGCCTCGTCTGGCCCGTGCTGCTGGGCCAAAGGCAGCAGCTGTGGTGTTTTACCCCAGAGACACCTTTGGCTGGCTGGATGCTGCAGCTGGGCACTCGGAACAAATCCAGGCATGGTAGGAACTCAGTTCACCTCTGGTGGAAAAGGTTCAGGTGACGGTGAAGAGAAAGGAGAGGACTCTGCCATAGAGTTTTATTCCAGGATGGTAGACCTCTGAATCTTGTAACAGCTCCCAATGGAATATTGACCGCATGGTCTCATCTCTTTTAAGCCCCAGGGACAGGGGGCGGGGAAGGGACAGGTGAGGGCCAACCAGGTGTGAGGAGGGGAAGGCTCAAGGGATGCTTGGACAGGCCAATGAACCCGGACCTGAGGGGCATCTTTTGAACTTCTGCCAACCACACGACGCCCTTGGTGGAATGTTAAGATTGATGGACAGCTCTTAGCAGGAGGGCAAAGGGGAAAGGAAAGGTTGGCACACCTGAAGGGTTGGGATAGGTGAAACAGGAAATGGCATCACAGTGCAACACTACATGTCATGTCCTTCTCCAGCTTTCCTGTGGGCCCCATTAGGTACTGGAAGGTGCTCTAAAATCTCCTTGGGGCCTTCTCTCTCAGCCTATGTTCATAGGAGAGGAGCTCCAGCCCTCTCATCACTTTCATGCTTCTCTGGACTTGCTCCAGGAGGTTCATGTGCTTTTGCTCCTGCCTAGGATGTGGCTGGCTTTCAGGGCTGCCAGCACTCATGTTGAGCTTAACAGCCTTATGAGGATAGACGTGGGGCAGATTTTCTTTATAATTGCCTTTCATAGCTAGTCAAGCAGACATTGTCAAGAAAATTGTTTTGTCTCTATAAAATATGCTCCTGAATTCTTCACATCCAAATAAGGAGAGGTAAAATCAATCTCTTATTGACATAATTGAATAGAAATATGTAACTAGCACTGATGCTATCACTTGTATATGTATGCTGTGATGTTGTATTGAAGAAGCAGAAGACAGATGATGTCTTGTGTGACAACATTACTGCCAGCTAATAATTTACTATGCCCTGAAGAGGCAAATTAGAAATATAAATAAGAAGGCATTTTGGGGTCAAACAAAGCAAAGACTTGTAGGGTAGTGAAAATAAATTACTCTTGCTTTTCATCCCTTCCAATAATTTATTTGGTAGCTTTGCTTTGCAACTTTTAAAGTGCCCCCTTGGCTTTGGCTACAGTGAAATGAGATGTCAGCACAGTTTGACTTAAAATTTACTTTGAGTGGGGTGGTCTAGGGAGGAGGTGCTTCACTTGCCTTAAAATCCTTTTACTCCAGCTCATACATCTATCAAATGAGAGCTGGAGAATCTTAATTGATCTATTATATTTGTTCATACTTTTAGATTAACCTATGATCCTAATTCCATACATTGGTCTTGAGAATTCAGAAATAGGTGCAGGACAATCTTCTGCTTTAGCAGAAAATCAAGTGGTAGCTGAAGACCCACTGAAATGCATTTTTTGACTTTGTTTGCTCATGGATACGAGATTGTAACTCTGCAGCATCAGCAGTGAAGGGATACTTCAGTAGCATCAGCATCAATATAACAGAGCAGAACAGAAATAAATCTGCACCAGCAGTAGTTCACCAGAGGAGGGCCAAGCTTGGTGAGATTGAACAGCAGCAGTGATCACAGAGATCTGTCTATAGGTAATCGGATGAGGTATCTGGAAAGGTCTTTCCAGGGGCTTTTGGAGCCATATTGGGGGCGTAGGGATATTCCTTGGGATTGACTTTTGCAGCGTATCTTTTTGTTCTGGGGAATGGTTCCTTTTTGGATTAATACCATTGCTTTTTTAAAGTGTGATTGCAGTGAAAATAAAGCTTGAATAATTCTCCATCTGCCAGCAGTAGTACATTTCTATTAATAGATTGAATCATTAATTGTCTAAGGACTATATTATAACACCAGCTGTTTAAGTATTACTCCAAACTATGCTTTACAAAAACAAGTTTACAATAAGATAGCTATGATGAAGAAATAAATTTATGTTGTTCTGTCTGGACTGTTTATGTTCCAGGTTACGGAGCTTGTACTTAGGAAACAGAAAACAAAATTTGGCATCATAAATAGATGAATGTTAAGTTAATGAAAATTAATGTCAATTTAATGATAATTGTAAGTTACCATGATGATAATTTTATTAAAAGATGCTTTGTAGAAAATGGTCAAACTTTGCCTGAGTTTTGCAGTCCTGTGGAAAAGCAGTTAATGATGCCATGGTACATTTTTCTCTGTAACTAATACTTGGCTTTTGAAATCAGATTCATTGCTATAGATTATGAACACTTAGTAGAAATGAGTTTGAGTGCTACTAATACTACTGTTACACTGCAGTCTGAAATTCTACACAGGCAGAATTTCATGTGCTCCTAAGGATAAGGGCCACCTCAGCTTGGGAAACCTGTTGGTAATTCCTTACTCCTTAACACTGAGGACATTTCCCAGGACGTCTGAAAAAAATCCGGAGGCATCTTGTCAGACAAGTTGAATCCTTGTTAATTTTTATGAATAAGAATTAATTATCTTAAGCTGAATCTGGAATGGATGATTTTCTGAGAATGATCTCACCTTTTTGAGTTGTTGGGTTTTGCTGGTTTTTTTGAGAGTCTGTAAATTAAGGTAGTTGGTGTTTCAAGAGTTAGTGTAGTTTGGGTAGGGATCTTGTATAAGTAGATTGTAAATCTGTTTGCAAGCTGCACCTCCTAATCTTCTTAAAAGGATTTTGACAAGAGAGTTAATGCTTATTAATACTTGTCAGCTAGTGCACAGTCAAGAAAAAAAGAAATGGGTGAAAATCTTGCATGAAATATTTCAAAAGAGAGCTATTGTAGTTGATTGTAGTTTGAAGTGGTAAGAGAATGTCACTGTGATGTAGAAGCAAGTGCATACACCAGAGAATTATTATTCTCATCTGTAGTTAATAAGGGTAACTTGGAGTATAAACGAGAATAGAGATTTAATCCCTCCTTGACATAATTTAATAAGAAAGATGAGATACTGAGATTCAATGAAAGTAGGATCTGGGTTTCTTCACTGAGACAAAGATTTGGATTCCTTAAAGTCTTTGATTTCAAAGAGGAATCTTTAAAAAATCTTGTTGGAGGGAATGCTTGCACTGTTAGTATAACAATAAGGTGAATAAAGCTATGTATTTGTGAAAACTTAGTCTTCGCTCATTGTAGCTATCTGACTTCTGTTCATTATAAGCCCATCCACTGGTGGAAAGGACATTTTTGTCAGAAAAATTAACTAGCAACATTTGAGTGAGTAATAAGTTTAATGATTACTAGCAGTTATCTCTCTTTCTGTTATGCCTTTATACATGAATAATTTCTTCATCTGATTGAGTATGACGTCCTAGGAAAAATGTTTCTTTCTGTCCTTAGTGGTTTGCATTTAGTCTGTTACAATTTTTTTTTCCTAATGATGTCAGCTAGTGTTTGACTTACCTGCTGATTCATAATATTTGATAATCACATTTAAAGTGTGTTACAGAGCTAATTCACTTTATTTTCATAAATATGTAGTAGTATGCTGAACCTGCTGAACTGCTGGTCTACATGCTACTTTGTAGTAGAGTGTTCTGCAATTTTATTTTCCTTGAAATCTTGCCTTTTTTAAAAGGTGTTGCTGTCAAAGGTTTAAAATATTTTAAATACTGGAATTAAAACTCATGAGTGTTACTGATGAAAAATTAAGATTCTTGCTTGCATATTTAATTTGTCCAACACTAAGAGATAGACATTTCATGGAAGAGAATATACATATTAAAAGTTTCCTTCTTCCTTGAAAGTGAGAAGAGGAAAGTCAGTTTATAGTCAGTAAAATGCGGAAGAGAAGCTTGGATGTAGGAGTTACTGTTGGTATCTAATGCTTTCCATTTAGTCAGATAGAGAACACTTGTTCTGGGCACTGATTCCATGGACCTCTTGTGTGTTTGGACATCTGTTTGTTAATGTTTTCTTACAAACCTAAAACTATAAATTATTCTAAGATCTTTAGGATTAGGACTGTATCATCATATATACTTGTACAGTGATGCTGCATTGAGACTTTGGTGCTATGTGGGCTTCTGGATGCTGCCTGTGTTGAAATTATAAGAATCACGTTCAAGTTGATAAAGGGCAGTTGTTAGGATGTCTTGGAAGGAGTTCATTATGTAGTTGTAAAATGCATTTTAATTTGTTTATATTATGGTGTGATATTTAATGCAAACATTTTTAAGTTCAGTGCATGCAGGTGGAGATATTTCTCTGATTAAGCCCTTGTGTTTTGTTTTCTTGCAGGCCTTTGGAACGTTCTAGTGAAGATGTAGATATAATATTCACACGACTGAAAGAAGTGAAAGCTTTTGAGAAATTTCATCCAAACCTTCTCCAGCAGATATGTCTCTGTGGATATTATGAAAATCTGGAAAAAGGAATCACATGTAAGACAGCTTCAAAGGATTATGTATTTTATGTAGATAAACTTGGGGGTTAGACTGTGGTTGTCTTTAGGAGATTCATGAGAGCAGAATCAGTGGAATGTTTACAGTCACAGTCATGGGGCAAGGCAGGACTAAAGTGCTGCTTCCTCTACAAACGCAGTGTGTAGTGAATCTATGGTAGCAGGGCATACAGTAGGATATAATACTCTACCATATAATACTCTAACACTGTTCTGTTGAAAGATTACAAGCCAGTCATTGGAGTTAAGCCTCATTCTTCTCCTGTAAATGTATTATCGATTGCTTTTGCCAGTGCTTTGTGCTGTTAGGGGCAAAGGTGTGCCAGCAAGGCACATCACTGATAGTGTGTGGTTTCCAGGCACCCTGGCACAAGCCCCACCTGCAGAGCTGCAAACTGCTGAGAGGTGCAGCAGCTCTGTGCCTGCACTGGCAGCCCGTGGGCCTGATGTAGGTGCACACCTGTGCTTGGTCTGTGAAGCTGAAATGGAAATAAGTGGTAATCCTGTGATGGGAATGCATACCAGGGGAATAGCTGATGAAAACCTGTGGTATTAGTAAAGTCTCAGAAACACCTCAGGTAAATCTGGCATGCAGCACTGGGGTTTGCTTAGAGTAACAGGGGTTTTGATGCTCTGTAATCTCACAGTTGGAATGTCTGGACATCAAAGTCTTGCAGTTGCTGTTCAGCCAGAACTCTTACTGAATTCATTGGTAGCTGTGTCTGCTACCAATGAATCTGGATGATTGTGAATTTCAAAGGGACATTGTTCTGAAAAACCTTTTCCTTGTTTGTTTTGTTTGCTTGGTTAGTTAATTAACTAAGAGAACAGTAGAACAGAAGCAAACTGGGGAGAAGAGTGAAGCAGTTCTATGTGCTTTCATTGTTTCCATAGTGTATTGACTAGTTTACTAAAATATGTGCTTTCCAGTGTCACTGGAAGTATTACTGTAATTGTAAATAAGTACTCTCATATAGCAAATTGGATGGTGCCAGCAGTGACCACAGTATTGCAGTAATATGTGAGAAAATGTTTATTACTGTTGCTAAGATAACTCTTATTTACAAGATTTCATCTTTCCAGTATTCCGTCAGGGTGATATTGGGACGAATTGGTATGCTGTCCTGACGGGATCACTGGATGTGAAGGTGTCTGATACAAGCAACCACCAGGTAAAATAGATTTTACATTGCAACCATCCGGTCAGTAGTACAAAGGAAGAACATCATTTATGGTGAGGTAGATAACAACACATTCTATACAGGTATTTTGTCATATCACAAGGATGTCTATGTTTCTCTGAGTCTCTTTTAGTCTTAGTTGTCCTTAGTCTAAGGAAGGCAAATCATACCATTGATTACAAGAAACTGAAGAGTATTGCTCTGAAAATGGTCTACATTTCAATATGATACAAGTCTCCTCTGTCTTTTCCAGTAGTGCTAAAGATTGGAGAGTTGTTAATTCATTCTCTAGAAATATTTTAATTCAGTTCTTCTTCAGGAAGTTCAAGGTGAACCCACTAGCAGTGTAGGCAAATAACAGCATAATGCAGTCTCCACTGCAGAAATGGGAAGTGGTGTAGTAATAGCAGACTATTGGAACTGCTGCCATGTTGGACAAGAAGCCTGTAGGTAATACCTATTCAGTGTTAAGAAACAGAAGATCAAGTAAAATTCTCCCCAAATTTAAAGTGGTTTCTGAGTATCGTGGTGCTCCTGGATTTATAAAATTTAGAGTAAATAAAAATCTAAAGGGATGAGATACTTCTAGAGTCTCCCATCCATGTTGTCTAATGTCATGCACCTGCTGCTGTGAGCTTAGTCTTCTGGGAAGACATCCTGTCCCTTTCCTGCTCCCATGTTTGAGACCAGTGATTGTCCCATGATGTCCCATGGGGTTGTACCTCTGATAAGGGACTCGTTGTCCCTTTGCATTAGTATAGCTATCCAGGACCTTATAGAGACTACTACCCATTTTCCTCACCTGGATTGAAAAGAGCATGTGTGGGGGGGGATGTTGGTGGTGTATTCTTTGGCCAAAGTTTGGCTGATTGAGGAAAGTTTTTTGCTCATAGCAGAAATTGGATTTTTTTCAGTTTGTTGAGCATCGCATCACCATTGCAATTGGGTCAGAGTGCAAGTCAAGGCAGTGTGTGAGTACTGGGTCTTTCTATTTCCTGCAGTAGAATGGTAGATGCAAAAGGAACTTCTTTCATATTATTTTTAGCAACCTTTTCACTGTACCAAGTAGAGATTGATTGAGAGTATAATTAGCTTAATTTGAGCAATTCTTGGCGTGGCCTGGCTGTCACTGGTATTGTCACAATTTGGAACAGTACTGGGCTCTTATGAGACCCTTTTCTGTGGACGTCTAAAGCAATCAGGATTTTCCAGTGTTTGCCAAAAGATGGCACTACACTGTTGTGAAGAATCAATGCTCTTTACTCAGAAAGTAATACATCTGCACAATCTGGATGTTAAATTAAGAATCTCTTTGGAGTGTTGATTTGTTCCATTAGATGGAGTATGGAACACTTCAGTTTCTTAATGAATATAATGTAAATATTTTTTCTGCTTGTTCAGGTTAACTTCATTTTCCTGCCAGTAGGAAGCTGTTGAATTACAATTCATGTGATTCTAGTTCTAGAAATTATATTCTGCATTACCATTACCTCACATTTCCTTCTGATGTGAACAATGAACCGAATTCTTACCACTGCCTAGCTGCCCTAGAATATAGCCTCACTGCCAAAAACATGGCAGCCCATGCATTTGCCATTCCTGTTTGAATAACTTTCATGTGTGGGGACTCCTAAATACTATTTAAGTCCAACATTTTCTCTGGTTTTGCTCCAGCTTGGGGTTTATACCATGCCCCTCCTTATCCATTCTTGGTCTCCTTCTCATTCTCCTGCCTGTAGCTCCTGGATGTAGTTCCTGTACAGTCTTGCCTGTACTTTCTTGTTGGCCTGGTACCAGTCATTCTTGAAACTGAAGTACTTGCTAGCACTCCCTGCCCACTGTGCTCACTATAAACCCAGATGATGGAGGCAATACGGTGTTGTACTGCTGTCAGGGCAGCCCTGGCACACTCAGTTGACAGCGTTGTGCTCCCAGCTGGGGATGGATGACCAGTGCTTGAGGTGTAGGGGTACTTGGAGCACATTTTCCAATCACATCACCCAGGAGCAAAGGTCCTTTGCAAAGTCATAGTAGTGACTAATTGGTCAGGTGTTACTATTCTACCATAAATGGCACTAATGCTAATGAGAAACTTCCAGCATAGCAGGACAGATGCAGATGTTTACCTGAGTTTAGAAGTTTGTAGATTCATGTAAAAGTACAGGATTATTCTGTCTTTCCTAGTAGGAGGAAAGCTAACTTGGTATTTAGGTTCCTATTGGTTAAAATGTCTTTAGACATGACTAATTAATCTGGACACTGTTTAATACTTCAGATAAACAGAGGCTTTAGATGACCTCCTGAGTTTTCTTGCAGCTTGAATTAGCCTATGATTATATGATGATGCCTACAGTGTTAATGTAAATACAGAAAATCAATTCTCTTGATTAAAAATATGAGTCCCATTTTGCTAGGTATGTATCTGTGTGCTTGGGAAACTTAAATTTCATCAAGCCTAGGAATTAATGCATTGTGTAACAGCTACCATGTGCTACCTCTCTGTGCAGTCACCTTTGGTGATTGGTAGCTTTCTCCCATGAGAAGTGCAGTAAGTTATTGTGCACCTGGTCCCTACTAAAAATGCTTAATAATCTTTGTTCCTACAGAGGCATGTAGGAAAATGTCTTGCACTAGAAATTAAATCTTAAGGTACTAATGGATCAAGACTTCAGTGTAGCTAGTGAGGTATTAATTCATACGCATTCTTGTTGCACAGCAGCTTACTAATGTAGACACCTGTGATTTCTCTCAGAAAATATCAGTAATACTGATTAGGACCAAGTTGAGAATTCATGTAAACAGAAATATTGACGTTAGCTATTATATGATATTATAATAGATGTAATAGGAACTATTACAATCTATTGTTCTAAGAACTTTAATAGAGACAGACACAGAAGGACCTCATAAAGCCTTGCTTTCACACTGGTTTGGAAAAATCCTTTCTGCCTGCAAAGCTGTGTTCTGTCACGAGAGGGCAGCGTTAGAATGCAAAGCAAACCCGAGCGCGTGTTCGATGCTGCAATGGACGCTTTGTAAATCGTGTTCGGCTATTTAACATACACACCTGTTTAAAGAGTTTGGCCAGAGAAAATGTTGCTGTTACTGTTAGTTTTGTCCCACCGAGCTGGTAAAATGTGCTGGTAATTTCATATGCCGTTGGAATGGCTACAGGGATTTGACAGGATTACTCATCCAGTACACCCTGAGTGGAGTCTGCTCTCTGTGAAAACTATTAATGGATTTTTTCTGAGCATTCAACAATCAAGAAGAGATCAAAGAGAACTTTTTCTAGGGTGAAAACGTCTCACTGTGAATTCCAGAGGTAACTATAATGAACTGCTTTGGTCTTGCCTCAACTTTTTTGTAACAAATACCCTGATAAATACAGCACTTAAAAGTCATAGAAAAATATAGTTAAGTTACCTTCAAAATAAACAGCAAAGGCAGCCTCTGTAGAATATATCAGAAAGAGGTCTTTGCCCTCAGTTATGATCAGATTCTGACTTTCATTTTTATTTGGCACTGTTGCCTACTCAATGTTGAGATATTTAGTAATAGAAGTTTGTCTTAGGGATATTCCTAGTTTGGTGTTGTCTTAAATACATTGCTGACAAAGTGCCTTGTGTATGTTTCATTTTTGAACTCTGTTTTGAAGCTGAACAGTCTAAGGATGACTGTTGGCAATGTCTCAGAATAAAGCTGGGAAAAAATGCATTATGACATCAGTGTTACAATGTTGTCAGATTCTGCAACACTGTGACTTTCTGAATTAGATTCAGAGCCTTTTACCCCAAAGTTTTTTCTGATAAACTATGACGGAATGAAGAGAAAAAAGACAAAGACCAAATAGCAATTTGAACTTCTGGGTTTGTTTTCTCTATTTTGCCAGCTGAATTATAATGTGTGCTGGCGCCTTTTGCCAGCTTATCTTGCCTATGTTATGATGGAGTTTTTTAGGCAGGTCAGTTTTTAAAAACAGACCAAATTTAACATAGAGCATTGACTTAAAAAACAATTAGCCTGTTTTATAAAAGCTATAAAGGAGGAGCTGTGAGTGCTTGGATGGTACAGCACTGTCAGCTGTAAGAAGATGCAGAGGGCTGGGGATGAAAAGCCAAATAAGTTAGTGGGGTTGCTGAGAAGAATGACTGTGAAGAAAGAGGTTCAGATGTTCATGTAAGAAATGGAAGAATTTCACAGCTCTTTGAAACTGAGGACAAAGGAGGTGTGTGATAAGATGAAGTGGCAGCAAGGAAAGGGATTTAAACAGGATAGTCCTTGCAATACTGCTTTCAGCATGTAAATGTCATTATGTATTTTGGAGATAATCTATGTGAAGTTGTGACATAGGTTTGTACTGTAGTTCGTAGTATAAATATGCCTAAGCTAGATTACAATTATTTAGTTTGAGCATGAGAACTGCTGTACCCATTGTAACACAGAGATTGGCTGAACTAATGTACTAAGCTGAGCAGCAGAGTGTGTTGGCTCATGCTGAGCTCCTGTGTTGTGGTTGTGCTAATTCTGGTTTTGAACTTTGCTTATTGGAAGTTAATGCAGAAAAATAATTTCACTTCTCTCTGTCAGGTGATGTAGGAAAACATCTAAGACATTGCAGGTAGCTTTTATGAATGTGGTATTACAGTACAGTTAATCTGAACCATACATATTTTAATTAGGTACTAAAAGAGAAGCTGCTCACAGTTTTTTTAGAAGCATAATGCCTTCTTTAAGTAAATAACCTTGTCTTGTGTAAAGAGGGTGGCCTAATATGTTTGCAAACTGCCGTTTTAGTGTGTTCAGAAGGTATTTCTGTGTTATTGTTAGAAATATTTTGATATGGACTTCTTGTCTGAATGCCTGAAACACTGAAGTGAAGATAAGGGAACAGAAAAATTACTTCATAGTTTACTTTCATGTATATCCTTGGTTTCTCTGCTATAAAAGGAAATTTTTACTGAGGACAAACTGAACTGTGTCAAAGTAATAATAAGCAAGCTTCTCAAAATGCCAGCTTTGGCAAAACTCCAGTTAAATATAGAGATAGTATGATGTCCTAGAGAGACACAGATTTTCAGATGAGATAAAGATGCAAGGTGTAAGAAAATGATGAAATCAAAAACAATCTAGCTACATCAGCTCCCTTATAAACTCAAAATGTTGAACAAACTAAAATTTTAAAGGAATGTCCCCAATCCCTTTGAGCCTAGCACTAGTAATGTTTTCCCCGGTTTCTTCATTTCTCTTTCTGACACCGTGATTTTATTTATACACAGTACAAAAATTCTGTTTGCCAGCTAGAGAAACTGAAGGGGTCACAAGTCAAGGAGGAGGGATACAGGATGATCCTTGAGATGGTGGGGAAGGGAATAAAGCAGAGACTTTTTTCTGATTCTCATCCATTCCATTAAAATATTCTTGCAAATTCAATAATATTTTGGATTGATTGGGGGGGGGGGGGTGAGGGAAAGGCTTAAGAATGCATTCCCTGCATGTGTCTCATGTGGCAGTAAGAGTCAGTGAAACTGAATACACAAACAGCCTCTGATTTGAATGCTACTGTTTTATAGTGTGTATAGAGGACAGATAGCAATGACAGCAATCTCATCTTTCTAAGTCTCTAATACTGCCTTTTAAATAGCTGTGTGAATGTTAGCTGGTTACCAGCCACTAGAACACCCTGCTGCTTCTGGGATTGCAGAGGGGAACAGCAAACAGGGAGTTTTGAGCTGCCAGCAATCCTCCTGAAGTCTTCACTGAACAGCAGGAGATTCTTGAGTGTAAGGTTAACAGGCATAATAGGAAACACACCTGATTCCCCAGGAGGCTGGAGATGTTTAAACAAGGGGTAGCGAGAAAATGGGGCTCTGAAGCCTCGAAGAAGGCATATAGGTCTGCACCCCAGTGGGCTGTGAAACTGCATTTCTGTGGAGAACTGTGATGGCTGGGAAAAAAATCTGAAAGAACTTGATAATTTGATGTGATGCATTAGGTTTAAGCTTTTATATTTTTCAGATTCTGTACTGCTTTAGTGTGTAGTTCTGAGCTTTGTATTAAGGGATGGTAAGCTCTCTTCACAGAGTAGCTAGAAAAAACAATTCCTTCTCTAGCTTGGGACCAATGACAACTGATCCACATTTCAGGCCCGAGAGCATAAACAAGGTGAACTGAAGAGAGGAAAACAAGAAGGATGGGACTCATAACTTAAAGCTATAACTGGACACATAACTCCAATATGCTAATGTACTAGAACCTATAAAAGTGAGAGACCCCGTGACTGGTTGTCCATTTTGTGACCATTTTGGTTCATCTTGGGTGTAGCCCTGCTGGGCTCTTGTACTGCCCAAGGTGCATCCATGGAGGCCTTTTAATAATAGCTACTTTATTCTTTAACTTCATCTACCCTCTGTTCTAGGTCAGCCTTAACAAGGCATTGGATGGAAGCCTGGCTTTTCCTTTAACGAATGTAGATAGGACCATTCCAGCCTCTTGACCTAACACTCCACAGTTTTAATTTATTTCTTAAGCTTAACAACTGCCTCATCAGAAGTTATGTTATAATTTCTTAAACAACATTATCCTTTTTGCTTCTTATGTCTGTTCTGTCATTAAAGATTATTCTTTAGGGTTGTAAACAGTCAGAGAAGGTGAAATGTTTAAAATGAGTTTTATTTTTTGAAGGGAGGGGAGTGAGTGAGAAGTTAGAAAATGTAAACAATGTCTATGATCTACCTACAGGAAAAGTTTCTTTTAGGCCAGGCTGTTTGGTTGTCCTGTCCTGAACAGAGCTCTTTTATCTGAACTTTCTGAATAGGATTGAGAATGATGCATTGTATATCTGGAGATCAAATTTTGTATGAGCAGTAGCCTCATTTTCTTTGTAGATCCTTTGAATGCCATTGCAAGTATCGTACCATGCATAGAGTGTTTCAGCTCTGAAATGTAAGCTTGGGAGGGCAGATTTCAGTGTATAAACTGTATTACAGTCTGTTTGTAGAGGCTTCTGTTTAGGTGCCAAGGTGCTCATTCCCAACTAATCTTTCTTTTAAAGAAAACCTGTTCTTATTTTCCTTCCTTGAAAATTTATTTCTGACAGTTGGTAAATTTTTCCTAGATCTTCTCTGAGATATAATTGATTTTGTTTTCCTGAACACACAATTTTATATGGTAACATCTGTGTAAGAGCAATTTGCTGTGGCTCAGGGAACTGGACTATTAGGGGCTTTTGTCTGTGTATTGCAATTACAAAGCTACTAACCTTATATTAATAATATTTGAGTATTATGACTTATTTGATGCATGAAAGAAAAGCAGGGCAATTCTAAAAACAGAAAATGATGCTGAAACACATTCATGCATCTCTCCTGGATTATCAGCCATGAGGATAACAAACGTTTCTGCTTTGATTTTGCATGAATCCTACATTTTAGAGTTAAACTAGACTTCTCATGTTGTATCAAGTAAAGTTAGCATGTGTTTTTTGTTTATTTGTAATTCTCTATGTGCATATGCAATATTTTTCCTTTGTTAAGTACAGTTTGTATGATTTTAAATTTTTTATGCTGTTGCTAATTTTAAAAATTACTTAACAGACCGTCAGATAAGGCCCATCTCAGAAAAAAGACGAGTGTTTAGCTTCAAGCCTGTGATGAGGAACAAACCAACTTTTGAGCTGAAAATAGAACATGTATCTAAAGATCTTGATTCAAGCAAGTTGTTTAATGGCTACTTGTTTTCTCTGCAGTAGCTCAAAATTTTTATAGGAACTACTACAGAGGAGTTTCTCGCCAAGGGAGATTGATTTAGACATCATTTAGAATGGCACGTGCTCATATAGACTCCTTTGAAGTGGACTTTGCTGCTTGTTTGGGACCTTCTTATGGCTCTGTACATGGATCCATTTTTTCCAAGTTGTTTGAAATTTAATAGTTTTCTTGAAATCCCTGATTTATGTGAATTTTTTTTTTTTTTTAGTTAATTGAGAAACATCCATTAACAATCGAAAGATTTGCTGGCATTTTCAACAGAAAGGCCAAGAGTTGGTTCAACAGTACAAGCACATTGGTTGTACAATAGAGGTTGTGCAATATAATTGCACAATTATATTGTGCACAATTGGTTGTGCAATATAATACAAGAGGTTATTATAATTGAAAGTTAACGTTTTCAGAACAGAAAACATAACAGGTGAATTTTCTTTCTCATGAGAGTAGCTTGTGAAGGACAGAAGTTTATTTTCCAAGATTGCATTTCTGATTCTAGTTACCTTCTCATCACCTCTGACATTTCTAAAGATCTCATCATCAGCGGTGTTTAGAGGTAGATTAACAGAGATCACAGGTTTTTGTAAAGATGGAAGTGATTCTTGTGTTCTCAGATTTGCATTCAGAAATGTCTAATTCAACTGATGAATATAGAAAACAGAAGTCCCACTTGTTTCCATGTTAAAGCTTCCCATATTGCTTTAAAAGCATACTGATTTTTTTGTTGATGATGCTTAAATTAATTTTCTTTCTAAGCAGATTGCTGAAGGATCTCAAGGCAGTGCTATTAAAAATAAGACACAAAAACTCTCAAAACATCCTGAAACATTTAACGTTTCCTTCTTTTTTTTGAATCAAAGGATGCTGTGACGATATGCACTCTTGGAATAGGAACTGCTTTTGGAGAGTCCATTCTGGATAACACTCCTCGCCATGCTACCATTGTTACCAGGGAACATAGTGAACTCCTTCGAATTGAGCAGAAGGACTTCAAAGCACTTTGGGAGGTAAGTTCAGATTTATTTGCAGTTAATGCAGAAAAAAATGCCTTGACCTTGAAAGCATTTGTAATATAGTATTGTTGCATCGCGTGTCGGACGAGCCCTTGTTGCTGCTGGCACGTGCAGCCCTGGGATGGAATCAGCTGGGAGTGTGGCAATAAAATAAAACAAGGGATGGAAATGAATAAAGGGCTAGAAATGGAAAGCTTTAATGGAGATAAAAGGAGGCACGTGAGGGCACAACACGAAACATAAACAGCACAGATGTACATAGCTCCTTTAGAAGACCCCCAAATGGGGCAAACGCAGCCTTATATAAACATTATCTGAGGGCAGGGAACCAATGAACAGAGAGAAACAGAAACAATACCTTATGTGGAGCACAAGATTAACTAATCAGAGGGCAGGGTTCAGAATGTAACTTTATAAGGAATAACTTAATCTGCATAATGTTCCCATCATCCTTTTCTTCTCCTTCACATCTCACCATAACCGTACTAGAGATTTCTCATCTTAGCTTCTCAGTGTCCAGGGTCTAACATTGTTACTTGCTGCATGGTTGGCCCACAGCCCATCCTCTCCAGGATGGACCACCACATAGTATGATGACGTTTATATCATAAGCAAAGTATAATTATTTTAAATTAGTTTGGAAAAAAAAGGAAAGTTTTTACTTCTCTTTCGTGCTTCATATAATGTATGATTACGTACTCCTGTACTTCTTTCTTGTAGGCCTCTTGTAATGAAATAACTTAGGTGGTAGAATTTCTGGTAGAATTTATTTATATACTGCAGGTGTTGCTCTCTTAGCCTTAATTTTGCTTTTATTGCCAGCTTTTATGAGGAGAGTCTATTTTTATTATACTCTGAAATTTTAAATTATTCTCATTTTCTCCTGTCTCATCACCAGCTGTAAGGGGTTTAGAATTTGCAGATGGATCAAGATCACTTAAAAATTGACTTACTGATTGCATGTGAATTTCCTTAAAACTTTCCTTTGTGGAAAACATACTGCTGAGGTTCTTCATTCTGTAGTCTGTCTACTTTGGTATCCATGCAGAGAAGACTTCATTAACATGTTGCTGCAGAAAGTTACTGAACTTGAATCTGTTTGCCTTTTTGCAAGCACTACTTTTGGTTTGAAAAGTGTTGTGGGAACTGGAAGGCATCCTGTTGGCCTGGCCTACACCGCTGCCAGTTTGTACTTCCAGCTCGTTTGAAATGGTGACTGTACAAGTGTAGGTCTTGTGCAGAGCTGCCAGATGGTGTGACAGTGTCCTAAAGTTGCAGCTCTAGGGACACTAATTATATTTAAGACATAGGTGCTGGTTTTAACATTTTAGTTCAGCTTCTAACTGTGGATGGATGTATTTTTTTTTCTTTCTTTTCCCGTGAAAGAGCAGTATTATACCGCAAATAATTGTCCTGAAGCAGTTCTGACATCAGTATCAGAAAAAAAGTCAAATCCCCAACTATCTACATTGATGGAGGAAATGGCACTTTCATCATCTGCCTAACAATGTTACCTTGAGCACAGTTAATGGTGCAGCATTGCCAAGGCATGAAAGACTGCTGTGTGAGTGAAACATGCTTGTCACTGAATGCCCTGACAATATCAGATAATCGTTCTTTGAATTGCATAGCCAGGATTTGTACTGTTTTTTGGCAGGTTCTACAACTAAATTAAAATGTTTTGGCAATTTCTACAGTTACTGAAGTTTTGCAGTTAATTTGAAGAATCTGACAAGGCAATATTTTTTTGCAGTTCACAGGGTTTTTTTTTTTTTGCTACAGCAGCTGCATTGTAGTTTTAGGCCTTGGCGTGAAAAGATGAAATATGCCAGTGTTCTCATCTGTTTTAACATATGCAGCATTTGTCAGTAGTCAGAAATTTGATAATGTGCATAGTGCTTTACAAGATAATGATGGGTGGAATAAATCCAATTTCAGGTTTCTCTGGTAATGTTTTTGTAAAAATTCACTTTTAATTGGTATAAGCATAGTCATTTCTCCCATGCATATGAATTTCCTGCTAAGCTTTCAGAGATTGTTTTCTTATCAGGATTATTGGAGATGTGGAGATTCCCTTCTAAAAATTTTTGAATTTTATATTTTAAATTGTTTTAAAAACAATTTCAACATAATTTGCTCTTTAATCACTATAATACAGTTTAATTTCTAGCACTTTTGATGATTTTGCTGAGTTTTTTGATGATAGATGCTTTTGTGGAAGATGATATGCATTAGAAGTACTGGAGTAATCACAGGCAGCTTTAGCATACACCTTGTGTGTTGCAGCCTTTATGAAATTGGGCTGTAGAACACGTCACAAATGCTACAGGTGTCAGTCAGAGACCACAGTTTGGATTATGGTACTTCTTTGCCTTTTGTGCCATTTTACAGTGAACTTCTCATATGTTTTGTTGTGTATTTGTGTATTCTTTCAAGGAGGCTATCCCTGTGCTCTCAGTGAGTGGAAAATTGTTCAATGAAATACAGCTTTGCTGGTTGGTCTCAGATATAATAAAGTTGTTCATTTTTTCAAGGTAATATTTATTTCCTTGCAACCTGCTAATCCCAGAGTCTGCATAAACTGCAGCTAGCATGTGATAAAGAGACAATGTTTAAAGTAGATAGAAAATTATGTGAGAAAATTTTCCCAACAGTAGCACCAGTACTATATTAATATTAATATTGTTGTTACCTGAAGAAAGGTAAATACTTTTCTAAAGGGAGACTTTTTATGTTTTTGATGCTGCATTGTTCTTTCTGCCTTATCCTAAGGTTCATATATCTTTGCTGTGACAAAGTCTATATGAGGAAACTGTTATTGTTACATGTCATTCTGTTTTTAATTGTGTTTAGTGAAAACCCACACAAAGTCAAGAGTGGATCATAGATATTTAATACATATGGTACCATGGAAAAATGGGGAAAGGCAATGATGTCAGTTCATTACAGTCCAGATATTGTAAGAGCTAAAATCTACTGTGGGCAAATTTCAACTGTCCACATAATGAGAATTTAATTCATGAAAGAAGTGGTTTATCCAGAAAAAAAAAAGTCAAATATTTCCAAAATAATGTAATACTGCAGTATAAGAACAGCCTAAATAAATTGTAGGGTTAGTATTCTTAAAATGGTTGCTGATTTTATGTGTGTAGAATTTTAATGATTAATAATAGAAGTGCAAAAATACAATATATGTTATTTTTAATTTGTTTGTTATTTTTAATATTGTTTTTCCCCAAGAAATTAATTTTTGGGGAAATTTATTTCCTTCTTTTGAGAGAAATAACAAATCAAAACTCTGTTAACCAAATAACAGAGTTATTCCTTCAGAGGAAAGAAAATCCAATACTGCAATTTTAAGTATTTTTTCTTGTTTTTAGATTGTGAATGTAATCTCGGAAAATGAAACAACAGAAATATATTCAGTATTGGCTTTAATTTAATGTGCAACTAATCTGAAATGCTAGGAGTAAAAGCTATGAAGTGTCCTTCTTAACACTAAAAATTTGTTAATACTGAAGCCTACTGATGAAGTTCACATTTGCAACAAATATTTTTATATCTATGCAGTTCTTTGGAAGACAATTACATATCCATTATGCTGCTCATGAAACTTTTACTATACATCCTGAAAATAGATTTTGAGAGAAAGTTTATCTATTTTAATTATTTCTAAATTTAGAAAGATTTTTCAGTATCTCTGAAACTTCATATTGTGAATTTGCAGACTTCTCTGAGTTTTGTTTAAATTGAAAAGTAACTTATCCTGTATTAGCTGTATTGTGCTAAGCCGCAATGGTATTGGTATAATGATTCCCAGATTAGATATGTTTTATTGATGTCCTTAATGCACAATATACAGCAAAAGCATTAATTTCTATGAGTACTAATGTAGTTGGGTCTATATCTGAAAGAAAGAAAGATAGCTACTCCTAAATGGACTTCTTTTTTTGTTATTCAGTATTAGTCTGCCAGTTTTTTTAAATTTAAATATTCTTTAAGGAAAAGATAGGATATTCTTTATAAAAAATACAGTAGTGTGCCTTCTGTAATACATGCAGCCCTATATTCAGTCAGCCCTTTAAGTACAGAAAGATTTTCTGTGACCTTCATTTCTATTAGTCAGGGGAAACTGGTCAAAACAAATGACACTGTCCTGATAACAACAATTACCAGTTAAAATGAGCCAGTCTTTTCTCTAATGACTGTGTTGAAGTAGCATCCTGTTGGGGAACATCTGTTGATCTTCTCTGCTTACTCATCCTTGGAGACTCGTTGTCTATCAACGCTGTTACAGTGGATTAAAGATGATGAAATCTCACACAGAATTCTCACACAGCTGAACACTGTTCCCTGATAAAGAGCTAGTAGGTTATGGGAATCACCGGTGATGTTCCTTTGTGCACTGACTGTCCTTGGCTTTGGTGTCTGAAGAGCACTAACAAACATGAAAAAAGTAACTTTTTACTGTTACAACACTGTAGACTTCCAAGATACTCTATGGATCTGTAGGAAAAAATACTGTTTGTGTTGATGAGGGCTTGCTTTCCTTCCTCAGCACGTATAAGTGATTGTGGTGCTAGCTACCTTGCCCAAAAAAACTACTTCAAAGCACAAAGGAAAATATATCCAAAAATAGACATGAAAGTAGAAGGCTACGCATGGGGAGCTCTGGTCACGCACATCCTGTTGAGCACTACCTTGCTCCACCCCTAATAACTGGATTCTTTTAAACAGAGTAGGAGGGAAATGAGTGCATTTGAGCAGTGTGATCATTACAGTTCTCCATAATTCATCCTTAAGCTTTGTCTTTTCATGCAGTTGCAAACTGATTCAAACCCGGACAGGAAGGGAGTGAATCTGCTGAGAGGTGACTTATTTTTAGAGGTCTTTCCTACTGTGGTGTATTACTCAGCCTTCCTTGGATAACATACAAATAACCAATTTCCTTTTGTGTGGACTGTGTTAGAAGTTACTGAACATGCCTTGAGAAACACTTAAGTAATGAAGAACAGCTATTACTTCAGCATGCAGTGACTTTGGAGACAGGGAGACTTGGCCCTCATAAGGTCAGAATAATTTTTTTTTAATTCCTACTCAGCAGCACTTATACATCTTGTAAACTGATAAACTGTAGTGTAACTTGCTTCTTGCTTTTGCCCATCTGCTGTTAATTCAGTAGCCCTCAGCAGACTGAACTGCTCTGTAATGATAGCTTTGGGAGAAGCAGCTTTCTTACCCCCTTTGTTTTCTGAGCACTGTGAGCGCTAGGTTTTAATGAGCTAGTTTAAAACCAGGTCTGTCAGATCAGAAGTTTTACATGCCATTTCATTGGAATGCCATGTAGGAAGTACATGTATGAAAGGGGGTGCTATAGCACTATTCTGTGGGGTTTCTGAATAATGCTTGAGTTCATCAGAATTGGGACCACAGCTTTCCATGTATTTGTATGGAATATCAGTTTGTCACTATAAGGTCTATCTAATCATACCTCTTGTATCAAGGTGTAATATAATTTTATGTTTCATTTTATGTCCTGGAATTATAGCAGTAGGAATTATGAAAGCACGTAAAAATACATTCGTGAAAATAAATATGGAAGGATTTTAATTTGTTTTTATCCATTTGGTCATATTGTAAGCGCATTGTTTGTCAAAGGAGGTTACTGCATGTAACCTCGTGTAATGCAGTAGGCAGAATTTCAGAGAGGTGGCCTTTTCCTTGCCTTAAGCTGTTGGAAAATACATGTTGCATTGTTCAATGAGAATGTTCTTGCTTCTTTCTCTGGCAGGCTCCTGAACACTTCAGTGTGTTTAAGGCGTATTAGGAATCTCACGTAAATGTCAGTACTTTCTAATATACCTTTTCACCAATGAGTATTCCATACCAGAAATTCTTTCCAGTTCATTTGAGTGAGAGATTAAATTTGATCTGAGAAATGAAATATTGGAAGGGGGGAATCAAAGAAAAAATCAGATTAATGTCCAGCCCCTAAACTATCACCTTGATTTATGGTGTACCATTCTGCCTGTTTATTGCCCAGTAATCAATTGCTGAAGTCTCTGCCCTGATTTACTGATTTCCTATAGGCAAACATAGTAGAGGTATAAAACTACAGTTAATAAAATACAGAATATTTAGCTTTGCAGGATGGGTGATCATGTGATTTAAAATAGTAAAGTGCTTGGAGACCCACAAAAGTATAAAAAGGTGGTCATGGAACACTCAGCTGTCTTTACCCGCTTCATGTCACTCTCTCCATTGACTGCTCAAATGATTCCTTGATGATTTGTCTCTCTAATGGGATTTTATTTGAGAAATGTGAAAGTGATCAAATTGTGGTAGCCTGCATTTTCAATGTACCCAGAATACTGTGTTCACCAACCTCCCAAATAGTCATCTTGTCATAATAAGGAAGAATTATTCCATGTTATCATATACAGAATACAATACAGAAGAGAAATGTGGAAGTGATGCCTGGAGAGGCTACTTAGAACACATGCTAGACAAAGTTAAAGGTAGGTATTTATTGAAAGCCCTTCAAAGGCTGCACCTTGGGCAGTGCAGGAGGCTCACAGAGAATACACCCAAGATGGACGACTATCACGGGTTTTTTGGATGGGTATAAATTTGGTCTGTTTGCATATCCGAGGTTAATTATCCAACTACAGCTTCGGGTAATGGAGTCACGTTCCCCCAGTTTGCTCCCTACTTCACTGTTGTTTACATTTTTTGGTGCCTGAGAAAGTGAGGTGTCCTTGAGTTTCACATCTAGAGAGAAGTTGTTTTGTCTGAATAAAATGGGAGAACAGTATCTGACAGTCTCTGGAGTTTTAGAGTTATATACTGAAGCAGTACTGATCTGAAAAATATAAAAGCTAAAACTTAAGGCATCAGAAGGACCCAGGTATGTGGAATCTGTTGCCTTATGTTGTCTGCAAATCTCAGCTGATAACAAATACAAATTTTTATGCAAAGACACAGAGCTAGTGTGAGAGACACTGAAAAATGAAGTAATGGTAGGCAAGATTTTTTTTTTCCTATAGGAACACATGGAAGGAGGAAGAATATAAAAAATCCCTGTGGCCAGTTTTAGAATATGACAGTAAACACAGAATTGGCTAGATGTGAGCAAAGCTGTGAAAATAGCTAACATCCCACCTTCATACATTGTGTTAATACTGAGAAAGCATGCAAGTGAGTAGGGAAAGATTCCAGAATTGTTATTATACCAAGAAAAAGTGCCAGATAGTGCTCCCAGTTTTGCTGGTATGAATTGAACATATTTCAAGTAAATACAACACAACTGATTTAATACATGAGGAGCTACATGGGAGCAGATTCTGGCCTTTAGTACTGCATTTACATTGGTTTTGATCATCTTCATAATATGGTTTTAGTTTTCATCCTCTTGTTTTGCTTTTTCAGACATTTCTAATTTTAATGAGTGATGCTCTGTCTCGTAGAGCAGACTTTAATGAGCATGAAACAGCATTTAACTCTCAGGAGCCAAACATGCATCAGAGCCAGCCATGTTGTCAGCATAGCACCATGATCACTGCTGCTTTCGTTTGGTTGTATTAATCACGTCATATTTTAAGAATAGATGCAGATTTTGTGAACAGTATTTATGACAGTCTATAGCCTAAGGTAACCTTCCTGGCCATTGGCAGTGGAAAAGTTTTTCTAGGAACAGGATTTTTCACTTCAGTAATGCAGCATTTCCCTTGGTGTAATATGTACTGATGAAAGTGTAAAAGTGTTTTGGGAGAGCCTAGCTGTGATAAATCCTTTGCTAAATAATGACATTGTGACCGAAAAATTCATAACTTGTAATTGTCTGCTCTGTTTCAGATTATTTACTGTGTCATTATTATGATATTCAATATTGTCCATGAGGCAGAATTCTTGGAGAAGATCCAGTTAGTTTTAACTCAGAGTGTCCCTTTCTTTGTTGTTATCCTTGGTTTAAGGTGACAGTCACTGGTGCTTCAGACACTTCTTAAGCAACTGATAATATTGGAAAATAACATGCTGGTTGGAAAGATCTTGATCCTTCCTCATGTCTCTCTGCAATAAACTTTCCTGGTGCATGTTCTTGTGTGTCATCCCTACAACTGATTTGTATTTCAGTGTTCTGCTTTATTCTGAATCTATTCAAAGGCAGTATTTTGTGACTCTGTCCCTGATCACCGTGCAGAGGTGGAATAGGACTGTGTAGGTGTGGCTTCTCTTAAGCCATCCTACCATGTCATTTCTTTTAAGTGCTGTTCTGTATCACTGTAATAATGACCATCTGTTTGAACCCCGTGTTGAATCCTGTTATACCAGACACTGTGCAAAAATATGTTGTCATTCCTATCTACAGTCCATATAAATGCTTATATGTTCATTAGCACTTCAAAAGGTCCTAAATAATATTGCAGAAGGCTTGACTTTTTTGAGGTTGTTTCTTGGATAAAAAAGAATTGAGACATCCAGAAAGCATGTCAGTCTCCCTGTTAAGTAATGCCTTTATTGGTTTTCCCATATTTTATCATGGTTAGATGTGAAGTTGAAAAATATGAATTCATCTGATTTCCAAGAAAAGAAAGTATTTTGATTGATTCTTAAAATATTTAAATTACAGAAAAACATCTGACAAACTGAAATGTATACACTTAAAGTCTGCAGGTGTTTTTCAGGCTGCAATTTTTCTTGGAAGCTTTACTGCCAAACTTGCACTTTCTATAACCAGCTTTTTTATTAGCAAAGAAAATGTTTTTCATCCTCAGCAGATTGTATTATTAAATGTGGTATCTCTAAGCATGATGTGCAAAATGGCAAAAACATATATTGAAAAACACAACTGGGAGGCTGTGAATAATACTTCAGGAAACAAACTTCTGGTCTTTCATTAGTTCATTTTTATTAAGTAAAAATGTCTTTCAGAAGAATCATAACATTTGAAGCTTATAAAATTGATTCTGGCTTTTTTCCCAGACATACTTTTTACTATCAAATATATGTCTCATTCTCCTCTGTCACAGAGAGAAAAAAAAGCCTAACAGAATCTAACAGAATTGTATTTTTTCAGATATGTGTGCATATATAATCTGCTCAGTATCGAATCTGTATTTTGTGTGAAGATGCTATAAGGCAAATTTAGATTTGCCTTGTCAAACTTCTGTGTCAGATTGCCTGGAGCTTTGGTTCTAGCTGTTTGTGGTTGGCAGTGTCCTTTCCTGCCTTGAAGTGGATACCAAAGTGATCAGCTGCATAGGGCTTTGCTTACATTTCTCAACTTCTAGATTTAACACAGACCGTCCCTTCAGTGTGGTGTTGTATTTGAATGGGTTATTTCAGAGATGGACCCTTTCTGATCTTCTGGTTGGTGTTATCATCTCAGTCCTTTGTCTCTTTTCAGATGAATTGTACTTTTTCTTTCTTACAATAGAGGTTTATCTATTTTTACTGTTAGTCTGCAGGTTATTGAGAAAAATAGTAAGCCCTTAGAAGCTTGAGTTTTTTGTTGCTTTACGGCAATTGATACAAGTGATGCATTCCTCCAAGGCATTGCTACACAGAGTGTGTGCTTGCATTCTGCATTTCAGTGGGTGCTTTCTGCTTTGTACTATATTATGGGTGAGGCAAATTATCTGATACCATTTCTTGGATCAATGGATATGTTTTAATATCTACATTTTAAAAATCCATTAGCTGAAACCTGGCAGCATTAAAAAAATTTAGCAATCCTTGACAAGGAGTTTTGTGGCAGGGGATGATCTTAAACAGATTAGCACAAGCTGAAAGCAAGGTTGTTGTATCATAGTATGTATTCTTCCTTTTAATTCCCACAGTCTGGTGTAGTTATAAAATATTTTTACAAAATATTTTTAAAATGTTCACTTTCATATAGCAAGAGTAATGAAACATACAGGTCCTATTTAGTGGAATGTAAATTCTTCTATTTTTAGTGAGTACTCCCTTGAATGGGTATTCAGCAACTTAAAAGAAGCTAAACCTCAGACATTATGAATTGTTTAGGCATATGGATTAATAAATGGGTTCAAAAGAAGAGTGCTCTTTGCTTGCATTAGATAGTACAGTTCTCATAAATACCTTTTCCTGTTCATAATCAGAGTTCAGTGATTATTAGAAACCTTAGCCTGGTTCCTCCCTGCTTTTCATTCATGGTGAAACACTACCATATTGAAATCAATGAGCATTGTGAGATTTCAACCCAGGTAATTACTAATTGCTTTTTCCTCCTTGTATAATATGTGGCACGGGCTGATGGCGGTAGTGTTCGATTCTCTTTAGCCTTATCCCTTCTGTAACAGTTTCTACCCCCTGATACAGCTGATACAATGTGAGAGCAAGAGGGTGGAATCCCTCAAATGATTTTGTGCCTAAGTACTTCAGGGGTGCTTAACACAATGGCCAGCCCAGTACTGAGGGAAGTCATATCAAAGCCTTACGAACTCTCGGCATCCCTTGGGTACGCTTAAAAAGGAAGATATAGAAAATTAAGACCTAAATGTGGAATATCTCTCCTGTGGCAGAGAATAAGAATTACAGGGCTCAGCCTGTCATCTTTGCTGATTATGGCCAGTCCCAGATATCAAGAAAATAAAGAGATTTAAAAAACCCCCGATAGTCCATGTGCTTGCTCTTGAATCAATCCTCATTTCAATCTGAGCCGTAAAACTCCAGCAGTTACAGTTCTCAGGGTTAGTGGGTATTGCTTAAATTCCATTAGTTCAGTGAGCTACAAAATTCCTAGAAATCTGTTCACCAGGAATGTGAAAGGGCCTCCTGGCCCTCAGAAATGTTTAAATCTCAAGGGGATTTATGGAAGCAAGTCTGCTGCTTATGGATAAATATTTTTCTTTTGGTGAATAGTTGTTTACGCCACAAATATTGAAGAACATCACACAAGATGTGGTGCCTTTTAAGGCACGTGTTCCATGTATTTTTGAACTATCTCATGAATTGGATGTTCACAAAATTTGTGTTTTCATTTAGTATTTCTATTACAGGTTGTTGTTGAAATCAGTGGTTTAGCAGAGTATGTGGATTCATACCATCAGTCTGATGTAGTGCTTAAGGCTTGGTTTATCCTTTATCCCATGCCTGATTACATAGAACCATTAGTGTGTATTTCCTCTGAACTCTGCTTAAAATACCTTCTCAGTCAAATCCCAAGTGAAGAAGTTGAAAGAAAGCTGAAACTCACTATTAAAAGTTTACACACTGAATCTTCTGAATGAACTTTACTTCTGTTAATTTCAAGTTACATTGATAAAATACTGTTTTCTTTCTAGATGCTGTACATAGCTTTAAGCCAGGCTTATATAACAGCTGTTTGAGTGTGATAAATAATAAGCATTTAAAGTGAAAACTTGCTATCCTGCATCTAGTACTGAACTGATATAGTTCAACTTGCTGACATTTTAACCTCTGACCATTTCCCAAGTAATTTCTATTATATTTTGCATACCACCACTCTCTTGACCTTTGAAAAATATCTTTTTTGACTACTAGTGCAAACCTTTTTCTTGAAGTATTAACCAAAATAGACAAACAAGCTCTATTCTGTTTATTCCCACAGCACCCTATCCACATATTCCTGAGCGCAGGTTAGTGGAATCAGGTACAATTTTGTTTTAGTGTAATAAAAATACTCATTACAATATGATTTTTGTGTGACCTAATCTTTCAGAAACTGAGTCCTTCAAAGAAGTCATGCTGTTCTGAAAGGACTTGTTATAAAGGAACTTGTTCGAGTAACTTAGTCTTTTATACTTAATTCTCTCTGGGGATAATACTGGAGACTCTCAGTACAATTAAGGAAAGATTAAAAGCTCAGTACAGACTTATTTTCTTTTTTCTTCCTTTCTGCCAATATCCTTCAAGCCTGTATCCTCTCTGGAAGCATGAAACATTTTTCAAATGCCTTTTTTCTTTCTGCTGTCATTTCTCAGTGTTCTGGTATCTCTCTCTTCCACAGATTTATTAATACGGTTTCTACATTTGTCACTTCTGTTCCTGCTAGCATTTAATGGAAGCTTTGTTGAGTTCTGCTTAAGGGTTTATTGGGTGTTTCTCCTTAGGTTTATCTGTGACATTTGGATCTTACTAGATAACCAGCAATCATGAAGAAGTAAGGAAATAAGTCTTGCACTGTTAAAGGTGGTGACAACTATGTCATCACTTAGTATTTCTTAGCACATTTGCTCTGCAGAGCTAAAGGAGTGAAATGTAGTAAAAGTGTAGACAATTAAGCAGATATGTCTGAATACACTGATGCAGCAACAGAGTTAATTCCTGTACCCATTTTACATAATGTGTTATCAAGTAAGAGCTACACTCCAGTCTGAGCCTGTAATAGTTGGAGCATTTACTTATGCTGTTGCTGTGGTATGGTTGAAAGATTATATGCTTTGGGATTATAAGAAATTCACATCAAAACTTTCATTTTTGTTTCTTTCTGATGCATTTACATACATCTGCCACATGGAGTTGCCTTATAGAGGGTGCTACCTGCATCTGACCTCATATACAAAAGATACTTGGTGTAATTTTATTTTAAGAAGCAAACTTTTCCTATTTTAACAAGAGAATGCAGATTTTTCTGCCTTTTAAACTTTCTGAATATTCAACTTCAGGACTGATATATGCTACCAATCAGCCCACTAAGTATTGATACTTGAGTGGATTCTTGTCAATTTTGCACACTAAAGTTATGGGAAGGTGTGAGGCAAAGGAAGTTCTGCAAATGCTTCCAGCCCCAGCAGCAGTAGGAATACATATTTTCCTAATACAAGAGTTCTCTAAGACATTGATTTTACATGGGTATCCATACTGTTAATTGGAGTATCATTTCAAAATGGTAGGCAAATTTCCTTTCCTGGTATCCATTTACTGGACAAAGTCTTTGGATAAGAACTGAGTTAATTTGTATTGAATAAAATACAATAAATGGTTGTGATATCCTGGAGGAGACCATGAGTTATATTTTCCCTTTTTATTTAACAAAATAATTCAAACTACTAGTATGAAGTGTCTGCTTTTTAATGTGGAAATGAACAACTCACAAAAAACAATCTGTGAAACTGGTCAGCAAGTAGCTGCTACAGGGAAATGGAGAGGTACTTTGTATTTACCTGCCTTGCTTGACATTGATGTGGGGTTTGAATCAATAATAAGTTAGAAATGCATTTAAAAGTCTGCTTTGCAAATTTTTTTTGTGAACAACAGCCTTTTCACAAAACAGTGTTTTGTTCATTCCTTCCCCTCCCACTTCCCCCTCCTTATGAGCTATCTTCCCTTTTAGTAGAGTTCTACTGTGGTTTTTTTTCAGTAGAGGAGTGATGTTTAATTAAAAGTTACTTGCATGTTTTCAATTATAGATGATAATTTGTTTGACTTTACACTCTCAATTGCCTTGAGTAATTTCCTGTAGAAATACATATAATCCATTTGCATGTTTGGAGTATTAGTGTGTTTGCATAGCTTGTGTGTAACACTTAAGGAAACCACTGGAGCCTGGAAAGAGCAGATGATGCTTTTTGTGCCAGTGATACAATGGCTATTCTTTCCTCTCCTTGCTGAATAGTTATGGAAACAACTTTTTTCACAGAACTGGAAGCTACATTATCAAACCAATATGATGTTTCAGTAAAAATTGGGAGTTTGGCAGGGGGGCCAGCAGTAACGTTACATCCATAAGCACTTGACATATATCAGTGCTGATTGGTGTTAATTCCTAACTTCATGGTCTCATGTAGTGTAGCAGAGAAAATACATATTAACACACCCCAATATGTTGATATATATCAGAATTTCATTATAGATAAATATGTAGCTTTTAGCTACTGAAGATAAGGTAGCAGGAGGCTTACATGTTATTGCACCATGTATTAAAACCACAGTATATGGTCTACCAAAATGAACTCTTGTGTTCAGTCCAAGTGGAACACAGTATATCGTTCTGCTCTCCAGGGTTCAGAAGACATGAACTCAAAACAGGGAGAGGTGAAGAGAAGGACTACAGTGGTAAGGGAGATGGACTGTCTGTTTTATATGATAAAAGCACATTCTGGGTTAGTCTTGTTGGTGTGAAAGCTGATCTGGAATTTAGTTGGTGCCTGTAAGTACGCAAGACCACCATTCAGGGGGTGTAAAGTGTAAAAGCATGGTGCTGCTCAGGAGCAGATGGGTACTAAGCAGCTTGAGTGTTTCAGTGTACATCAGAAGTTTCTTTCTAACCATCAGAATGATGCAGTTCCAGACAAACTTCTGATAGGAGTTTGGGGACAATATAAATGGGAATGTTTGAAGTGGAGTTGATTTTTTGGTATGATTCTATGTGTATCTACAGTAGAAGCTGCAACGCTGTTTGTACGCCAGATTTAAAGATTTCAGGCTAAAGGCTAAGTACCTGTTTTGTAGTACAGCAAATGAAATGGCCAGGTGCTGTCAGCTCAGTGCTGGGGGTGCCTTGAAGCTCTTTTTTCACATACCTTCCCTCAGGAGATTGTCACTTTTTCTGGATGCCCTTCTTCAGTCATGCATTTCATTCCTTATCAACAACACGCAAAAAGAGGAGGAAAGCTGGGGAGGCTTGAAGTAGTCTCATGCAGTCCCACACCAAGATCTAAAGCTGCCTTTGAACAAATACTCTGCTAATGATTGTTCTTAGGTCTTTGTTACATTCTGTCCCCAAGGTTGTGTGCTCCTGTGGCAGGTATATGTATAATCCAGAAAGCACTTTGAAATGGATGTGACCACATTAGACTTCCATATTAGAGCAAAAATAGTCTTCTGTTTTAGCATTTTTTATAAAGTAATGAATTGATTCAGTTTCACTTTCTTTCCTGGTTAGGGTAAGACAGTTCATATAATGTTTTTTAAGAATGAATGCTGATAATAGACATTGAATAGGTCCTTATGAATAGCTAGAATTTTTCTGCTGTTCAAATATTGCTAGTGTTCAAGCAGCATACATTTCTTGTTTAATATTCAGGTATGACATTTGGTTCTTAAAAACAGAGAGAAATACTTCTATGATCAGAAAGAGTAGCAGCTAGGAACAGCAGTGATGTGAGTCATTTTGACAGTGAGCAGACTTGTCAGAATGTTCACATTTTCAAGACAAGATGGTCTAAGACATCAATTTTTTTCCTAAATATTTTTCAAAGTCCTTATAAAAATTTAAACAGCTGGGCCTCATGGTGTCTTGTATTGAAAAGATAATGAATTAACAATTGTATTTTACTGCTAAAATAGTAGGTGTTTACTGCAAAGTGAAAATAGTAACAAAAAGATTGTCATGTCCTTTGCAATACTTTGTAATACTTCGAATTTGCCAATCCCATAGTGTAAAATATAACAATCCTAAGGCAAAAAGAAAGATTTTGTAATGAATGAATACACTGTAAGGCACTGAAATAATTTTTAACTTAATCAATTTATATATTAAGTACTTTTAGCATAGAAGGCACTTAACTTGCTTTTTTTTCTCCTAAATCCTGTTTCTGTGAATTAATTTCACATTGTCCATTCTTTGGGATAAACTAGAGTTTCACTGTGTGTAGCACAATACCTTTGTGGTACAAAGTGAAGATCCTGTGGTTTTGGCTGAAATGTTGCTGCATTACAACCATCTCTTGCTTAG
Organism: Molothrus aeneus; assembly: GCF_037042795.1. Lineage (NCBI taxonomy): Eukaryota > Metazoa > Chordata > Aves > Passeriformes > Icteridae > Molothrus > Molothrus aeneus. The sequence goes on along the minus strand of NC_089652.1, from coordinate 18,375,952 downwards.
GGCCCTCTGCATAGGAGAATATTCCTTTAACAGAATAAATCACTAGAAGACTATAGCACACTTACTGGAACCATTCTTCTGTATCTCTGACTACTGTTCTTGCCAAAAGTGTTGAAAAATAGGCTCAGTGGATAAAAGATTTTATTTGTGTGGGACTACCTGCTTTGCAATGGTTTCAGAAAGAAAAAAAAATTGTGCTATGTTCACTGCCTCTTTAATTCGGATTGCCAATGATAATGCGGGTTCTACGCTGAAGAGAGGTAGGATACAGAAGCAGAAACATTAGTGCTAATCTGCTGCAGAAGGACGAGATAAATCAGCACAGCTCTCATACATCACTGAGAGAGAAGCTGATTGCAACTTGACCATGTGCCTAAGTGGTCACATCAGCAACAAGAACGGAGCATGGATAAAAAACCTAAAATGTATCCTTAGGGCTACTTGCTGTGCACGACCTATAATAACACATCAATGTAAGTTTAAGATTCCTTTTTTGTTTGTTTCCTTCTGTTGCAATTGTTGTTGTTTACTAGAGTATATTTTTATTTTGCATAGATTTAGGGAAAATGCAATGGAGCTTAATACTAAGCAGATAATACTTGGATACTGTTTATGTCTGTGAATAGTAATGGGCTTATTGCTGTGCGTCTCAACATAGTTCTTTCTTTGAAGATGTTTTAATATTTAATCCTGTAAGTCATATTCTGGGAATTGAGGAAGGTTTTGAATGAGATGATGGTGAGATCTTCCTTTATAATTTCTGTCATCTTATGTTTCAAAATGATCTTTAAAAAATTTATTTTTACTGTGAGAATTTTTGCTTTCTATACATTTTTTTTCTGTTAAGAAAAGTGCTCATAAAGACTGATTTATCTGGACCTTTTTATTCATGAATTTAGTGCAGATGGTAATTTTCCTGCATTTTTAAAAATTTGTGCAATTGTTTAATTTAGTGTCATTTAAGCATCTGCAAAAAGGGAAGGCAGGGATAAGATGAAAACTGAATAAGCATTGATTGCTAGTCTGAAAATTAAATTTTAAAAGTTTTTGCAGTAAATCTGATTTTGGTTCATTTTTACTGAATTAGATTATCATATTTAAATTGAGGCTACTGTACAGCAAACAAATGTGTGAAACTATCCTGGAGAGCACACATTTCCTGCTGTATCCAACGTTAAAGATGTTGATTGTAGCTACTCAGGAGTATCCTAATTGTAGAATTCAGAGCAGCATGTTTAAATAATGCATGGGAAAATAAAAAGGAAAGGTTCAATTTTACTGTTCAGATGTTAAGGTGATGCTTTGCTCTAAGAGAAAAAAATGTGTAGTAAAAGCTATTGATGTGGAATCTCAGGCTGTCTCTCATGGCTTTAGGCAAAAAGGCAGGGAAACCCAAAGCAGGTCTTGCTGTGCAGTCTGAAAGCAAGGGAAATTTGGAAGCATTTATGAAAATCCACTAATATTTCTATATTTATTTACTTGTTTCTAGAGAAAGAAAGTGGCTTTAAACAAACTAATTATAAAATATGTTAAAGGAAATGTGAAAGGCACTTCAGTGATAGGACCTTGAGAAAGTAGGTATAAACATACAGAGCAACATCTATTTATTTTATAGCATTGTAACTATGCCCAAATATAGTAGCAGGAGGCTTAGAAGCAGCCTGTATGAGTCTACAAATGGTTTATTTTTGTGGCAATTGAAAAATGCAGGGATAGTTGTGTGGCTGTTATCCTCTTCACAGACCTCAAATATTCAGCGTATGGGCCAGTTTCAGATTTTGTAACACAGGTGGTTTTTTTTAGATCTTAGCCAAAACAAAAGGTTTACCTGGTAGTAGTTGCAGCTTTCCTACAGGACTGATGGATGGAGATAGAGAAGAGGGAAGGTAAAGCTGTGTTGCAAAAAGGGTGCTCATTCTTCCCAGCAGAATAAATAACCAACCTAGCCAACTGGCAGATGAAACATGGACCAAGTAGAGAGTTTATTTTTATACAAATGTGCATATGGATGATCACACAGGCCCTCAGTTGTACTTAGCTCCTGAAGCAGAGATGCCATTGGAAACTCACAGCTTTAGCAGTCTGACTTAGAAAATAGTAAATTCAAAAAGAGAGGAAAGCTGTACAGCAACAGGAAGCAAAGAGGAATGGTGATTTCTTTGATCTTGTTAGGTCTGTTCTAGTGTACCCAATGTGGTCTTAAGTTGTCAACTCCATGGCAGAGATTCCTATGTTTTGTTCTTTGAAATACTCTCTTTACACATGACAGAGTAATATAATCAGTCTGGCTCCTCTTAATGGAGCTGGGCTTCAGTTGGTGAAATAAAGACATCCTTTTTTCCTGTCATCTGTGTTCATTGGAACAGCAGAAGATTATTCGGGTTGATGAAGATAACAAAACAAGTAGTTTCCCTTGTTTTGAAGTTATTCTGAAGAGTTAGAATTCCTATATCTGCTACAATGCTCTATAGTTGTGTTGATGTTTTGATCTTAAAACAAACATTTGCTTCCGTGTGTTTCTGTGAAGTTTCATAATGTGGTCACACTTAAATTAGATGCTAAATTAATTGCAGTGCATACGACAAAACTGGAATTAGGTAACTGCTTTTTTAATGTTTCATATTTAGTTGAAGAGACAAAAGTCTATTGAGGGCTGAATATGGTTGTGATGAACTTTCCATTTGACAAGACAAGGCTCACCCTTCTCCTCCAGAGTGAAATTCTGTGTTTGTCAGTCTGTTGCCCTGTTTCACTGTTACTTGTAAAGCTCTTTCACTAGACTCCAACAAGGTCTTAATTTTCGCCTTCAGTTTTAGTCAATAAATTTATGCTAAGTAGTTTCTTGTGCTTTAAAATGTGCTAATGGACATTAATACCTGCACTTTCAGAGCTGCAGGGGGCTCCTGATGCCAATTTCAGCATACTGAATTTGCTTCTACTTATGATATTTAGGAAAACAACATAAAAATATTTTTGTTACATTTGAGTTCAGTGAAAAATCTCCTGCCAACCAAAGCTGCCAAGGCAGGGCCTGAAACCTTAAAGCAGCATGAGTCCTATGGTGGCATGACACCCAAACAGCAGGCTGTCCTGGGAAACAGACAGTCAAAGGGGCTCAAACTGGGACAGTTGAATATAATTTCTTCATTTTCTGTCTACAGAATAGTACATCTTCCATTTGTAGTTGAAAGTCTGACCCCTGTTATCTCTATTAGTGGCAAAAGGAAACTGTATTGCCCCAAGAAGAGGCCTTTCAAGTTCCATGATAGCAGAGAGAGTCCATTTCTGTACTGGTGCAATGAGTATATTGTCTCCCCATCCCAAAGCTTATGAAATCCGTGGCCAGGAAAAGGAATGACATGGCTTTCCATCCTCCTGCTCCTCCTAGTCCTTTTTGGGTTTAGTCACTTCTGATAAAAAAAGAGGCACAATTTTGCAAGTATCCCGAGAGACCTAAGAACTGCAGGTCTTTAAAGCATGCGTAAAAAGCTTCCATCTCACTATATGCATGCAGGCCTAAGAGCTCATTGATTTGTTCCACAAGTTCAATAATCACTAACCCATCTATGGAATTGCATCTGGAATGCTCACAACCAACTTCTGGCATAAAATGTTAGCTCACAAGCTACAGTGTATAAAGCAGCCCTGATCAACAGCATCAGGTGCTGCCAGAAGTATGCTTAGAAGATTATGATAAGTGACTTTGACCTCAGACAGTGTTGCACATGCTGTGAAGAGAATACATTTGTAACTGTCTCAACAAAGTGATCTCTCATTCAAATATCATCATCTTCTAGGGAAACAGAGAATCTCTGAAAGGGGAAAAAATATCTGTAAATTGACTCTAAAAGAAATCGTACCAATTACAGCTTTTATGAAAAACAAACTATACCTTGATTGGGTCCTCTACAAAATTTTGGAACCTCTGTTGAAAACCATTAAAAAAATTATAAGCTACTGAGGAAGATCATACTTGAGAGGAGTTTTCTTAGTATCTCTCCTTCTAGTTTTCAGATAGTCTTTTCAAGCTTTCTAAATGTTGTCCATGAAGTGGATGTATTCCAGAACATAGTGAACTGCATGGTATCAGACTACTGGGGCACAAAATACAGTGATCTCAAACAGGTAGCTCCTAAGGACAGCCACTCATCTGATCTTTCAGTCTTTTTAAAGAAAGACATATAATAATGAAGGTGTGTTCTAAAAGGGGATAATTCAGACTGATGCCTAAAACTCTGCTATTCAGTGAAAATCATAGACTCCTAATTAGGGTGTCAGTATTTTGTGACATTTTGTGAAGCTTTTAACAGTTTTTATTGCCTCTTTGATTATCCTGGAAAGTAAATAGTTACATATTGGATAACCATATGGATGATGTGTTAGTGTATTTAAAGAAGATTGCTCAGATGGCTCAGAGCCCATAGTGGCAATGCCAGGATTTTTATGCACTAAAAATCTAAACAAATAACTACAAGATGGAGGGAGCAATTACTGAAAGGAAAAGTGAGCAATAAAATGTAGAATTCACCTTTACCATCAGTGACAGATATTAAGGCCATGGGAGAAGTTATAATGTGACTTCTCATACTAAACCTGGGCTGTGTCCCAATTAGCTTTCCAGCTTCAGAAGGGAAAGTAGTATGGGGTGGTTGTTCCTTGTTTCCAGTCAACAGCACTGGGCTGCCAGTGATTTTTTTAAAGTCCAGGTTTCTATCCCACTTTTATATTTCCTCAATGACTCCAGTTGAACTGCCAGCAGAAGGGATGGAGAATCAGGTTGCACTTTTTACCACAAACCACACAAACCCCATTTCTCAGCATACCAGTGTACCATAACAACTTTTTATGATAACAAGGCCATTGAATAACCTGGCATGATTTTCCTGGGACAGATGATGAGTGGTGGGAGGAAGGAAGGAGGCAGAAAGAAAGGTGTGAGGGATAATAGAAGGAAAATTCTTGAGGGACTGAGTAATTTCTTTAGGAAGACATTTCCCATATTTTTTGTTCAGTGCTTAAACGCTGTTCATGCAATATATACAAATAGTCTCTTCGAGTGAAAAAGGACCTTGTAATCCAAGTCTACTCACTGAACTGTAAATGTAACCTCACTGAAGGAAAGGAATGGTTTGAAAGACTGACTCTCCCATATATTTTAGTCAGGATTTATCATGATCTGTAAAGCACATAATTCTCATAACAGGAAAGCTTCAGTTGTTTTGAACCCTGGCAATTTTTCATTTGAGAAATACCCAGGCAGCAAGCCTTCTCTCAGATGAGATAGAGTGGGCTGTTTTATATCAGGAACTGCATTTCCTATTTGGCTTCATCTGCCAGAAATTCTCTTGCCAAAAACTCTGTCATTTCAATTTTTATCTGTTTTTGAGGGGAAGTTAGTTAACTATCTCAGGAGCACCACCATCACTACAAAAAAAAAAAATCTCTGCAGATAGTGAAAGGCTATGGAAAACTGATAATTGTACACAAATGCATAATTTTCCCCAGGCCATGATAAGTGATGATAAAATTGCCAGCTCCATTTTACAGTGAAGAAGATTGTGGTATGGATATGATTTAATGTTAAAGTAATCTGTGGACAATTCTGAAACAAAAAGGTAGCAAATATGTCTGGTCCATGCCTGTTACTACTTTTGCTGTGTTTGTATATAATTCATAAAATGTTACAGCCAGTACCATGTTCTGGTACTGGATCTGTGTTGTCAAAGGAACACACAAACCCTGGTTAGATTTTTCAATGTCTTAAAAAAATTAAACTTAATAATTAAAATTTTCATCATTTGGCTACAGGAGTCAGAGCTTTGTCCTTTTCAATTAGATTATATGCACAGACCAGACAGACCTCACTGGGACATCCCTTGCATGCATTTGATGGAAAATTTGTCCAAAAGCGTTTGACGTCCAAGCTAGCTGAAAGCTTAAACACACATGAGACAAAATTTTTTATACTATGTGATGAGAGTATTGCTGATTGTTAATTTATTGGTTGGCTGTTAGTAGAGAATATTTGAATATAAGTGTGGAGCTGAGCTTGCTGAGACTTTGTATGTGGTGCTCGGCAGTCAGAGATACCTTGGTTTCATGCGTTGCTAGTTATGTCAAGAATTACTTCTGTAGTGCATGGCATTATTCCAGATTGTATCTCAGCAAATTGATTATTCTTCAGTGCAAGGCTTTTCTAGGGAAGAGAATATCCAGGGTCCAGATTTGAAGGCTCCATTGCAGTTTTACAGTGCACCTGAGAAGAATGGTCAATTCTTTTTTTTGCTGAAAGCCTGTAATGTGTTTGCTGTCTGTGCCAAAAGGCAGTCAGCGAATGTTTGCAAAGGGAATTTGTGGGTGTGGATTTAAAAAAAGTAACTGAAGAGAGACTGTGGCAGAGAATAAAGTAACACATGACATATCACACACATGACATACCACTGCTTTTTTTTTTTTTAACTTCAAATTAATATCTGTAGTGTGCTAATAACTTCGTGGCAGTGGTGACTAAAATGATTGTTATCCTCGTTGTACATGCATTATAACCAGTTTTTAAAATGCCTAGCACCTATCCAAAAGGTTCTGTTCCATTTTTACAAGTGATGATAGTAGTGGTAGTGGAGTGAGGTATTGCGGAACAAGGCAGTTGAGCAGGGGTGAAGAAAAGACTTTCTGAAAGAACAGAAACACTGCAAGAGTAACAGGAAGCTGTTAATGCAGTATAGCTCTCACTTCAAATATAGAGAGCAAGTGATCAGAAATACAAGCCCACTTGTATTTCTTTATTTATTTATTGTATTCTTTATTATCTGAGAACATTTGTTCCCATGGAACTCAGTCTTGAAGGCACTAGTCCTGCTTTTCACTCCAATATGCTCTCCCTAATTGACTCTATTTTTGTTCTTATATGTACATAAAGTCCTCCAAATAATGTAAGCACAAAAATTTGGTGTAGAAAGAATTTTATTAAAAACTAGATGTTAGTGTTCCAAAGGAGACTAGAGGATCTCCTGGGATTACTGAGTAGATGGGAGGAGTGGATTGCCTCAGGCATAGCCCAGGGCCATTAATTACAGCTAGTCATTAATTCTCCTGTAATGCCCAGTGCTGATGCCACTGTTCCTGTTACAACACAGAAACAGGAAGCTGACTGACCTGAAAGAAGCTGACTGACCTCAAAGTCCACCAAAGTGGACTTTGAGTTATGTTATTCTTATAATGATTACTTATATTTTTAAATGCTTATTGCTGAAGTGTTCATCAGAGTTTCAGCTTGTAAGCTTCATGTCTTTCCAGAGAGTTAATGTTTCGTTTGCTACTCACAGGAAGCCTTCAAATAGCTCTTGAAAACACTATAGCCTTTATGAGGTATGCTTTGTATATATGCTCTAGGAAAGTCAAATTGACATAGATACTCCCTAAAAAAAATCAGTATACCTATTTTCATATCTAGAGAAAATAGAAATTGAATGTATGATTCCCTTACTCTGTGGTTGCCATATAAGGCAAAGTGCAGTCTAAATTCTAAGGACCAAAACCTAAAGATGTAGTTTTTGGGTTGGTTTTGAAAAGAAAAAAGTCCTGAAATTTTAATGAGTTTATTTCATTTCCTGAACAAATGCTAATAAAGGACAGAATAGTTATAATTTAGAAGAATATAAACCAATCATATAATATAAACCAGTATAAACTAACTTCCATCATATACCATTTACATGCATGCTCATGTACTCAGCACTGAACAGTGAAAGCATTGCTGGACTGATTGTAAAGTGCAGGAGGAAAAAGTTCAGGAGCAAGAGACAGCCCCCAGCACCCAGCTTAGCAGATCATGTGGACACACATGACTCTAAGCAGCACAGAGTTTAGGTAGCAAACAGCAGCTGTGAGAATTTCCGGATTGCTAGACTTGCATGTCTGTTTAAATTACCTTAAAATGTTTTTCTCAAGAAGAAAGTTATTCATCTGACCTTTTGCATAGAGTCCTTCTTTGTCAGGGATCCTAAAGTGTTTTACAGATGCAGAGATTTAGCACTGACATGCACATGTCAGAGGGAAAATTAACAGAGTGACTGCACCATGGTTGCACAGGAGTTTGGCAGTGCAGAAATATGACTACTGATGGGCTTCACTCCTGCTTTCCCTGAAAGGCCATACAGCAGCACTGCGTAGCACCCCAGTCGGGAGCGTAAGAGACTTTACTCAGCTGGAAATATAGGTGAGTTGACAGCACTCCTAGCCTGTATGAGAACACTGCTAAATTACTTAGAGAAGAAACAGCAGCTGAACTCTATAATTAGCACTTGTGGTGAAGACATGGATTTGTATTGCTGAAATGTGAAATTCCAGCACTACATTGATTCCAAGAAACAAGATATAATGTTATTTGAGGGTTGATTTAGGATAAATAACCACTTCCTAAGGTGTGTTTGTTCTCATTATTTACCTAGCTGGACCTTGTTTATTTATGAATTCAGTATTGATCACAGGAATGTTGAAGCATATTAAAGCAAAAGAGGATAGACTGTCTTTGGATATACCAAAAGGTTTGAAGTTTATGGAATATACTTGTAGGAGAAGTTGTACTTGAAGTTCCATAATGGCAATATGGTAGAAGATCGGTATATGGATTTTTCCCTCTACTTGTATGTTAAATCTCATTGACTCTTGTGCCTATTTCATACCCATAGTGGGAGTAGAGCCTAAAGCCAATGTTCTGTCTTTTTAAAAAGACTAACTAGAATTCTTTTCCATTCAATTATGTTTGATAATTCTAAGATTTCAGAATGAGTGTTTTAAAAATGATTTATGTTGTTCCTTTTCCTTCTCTGAATTTGCTGTTACAGTTTCACTTGTCACTGTGCAGGAGGAGATGAGGGAAGGAGGTAGTAGCCCTCTTTGCTGTGCCTATCTTCCCCCTTTCCTCTGGCTCAAAATAAGTCCTATACAGGGCTTTCAGAGAAAAAGAGGGGTGGGAGGAGGGGAAAGAGGAAGAGGACAGGAGAGACAAAGTGAGAATGGAAGGAAACATTTGCTCTCTGGCGTCATTATGAGGTCAACATGCATCCATCACCCATATGAAAAACCCTGTAATATAAATTAGACCATTTTAGTCATAATGAGGATTTACTCTTCTGTAGCTGGGACTTGGCTAATAAAGTCTTAATTTCATTCTTCTCTGATCCAATAATTTTTAAATACGGAACATGCTAAATGGTAATTGATTCAGCAAACAGGTCCCTCAGAGATTTGTGTTTTACCAGGTGAATCACAGGAACTAACTGATCTTCTGATCCTGTTGTTCAGTGATATTTTGGGTGAGGTTGTATCGAGTACCCCCCATTGACCAAAGCAGTCCTGCAGGCCCCCACAGAGAGTTGTTCTCAGTGACAGTGCATGCACAGTCCTGAAGAATTCATGTGGAGTTAGGGGTCTATCTCTTTATCTCAGAAAGCTGGAAGTAGTTTCCTCTGTTAAGATTCTTTTTTCTGGACAGATCTCCTGTCTGTTAGCTTTAATTGTCTGTGGGGTCTGGAGTATTCCAGCCTTCTGTTACAAAGGTTATTCTATAGATAGGAGTGTCTGAAATGGAAAGTGTGGAGCTCTGTGAACACATAGCAGAGCTGTGTGTGTTGTACACAAATGAAGGTCTGAACTACCAGTACATACAGAGACAACTGGAAACCATTGGGTTAAACCCATCCAAAGATTGTAGTGACTTCCTGCTCCCTGGCTCAAATATTTCAGAGAGGTACAAGCAATTCTTATGTGCTGTTCTCAAAGAGACATCACAGCAGCTTGATGGTGACTTACTGCTATTTGAATTTATCTGGTTTGAGTTTCCTCTTTCTTTGAAAGGACTTAGACTTTTTTTTAAACTTCCTTCCTGATGTTTGTCTTTTTTCCAGATTCCAAAATTAGATCAAGTCACATTTCCTCATGGAATTTCGGCTTCAAGGAGGCATTGAGCTATTGCAGCCCCTAGTCTGAAGGTTCCTGCTCCAGTGGATGACCTGCGCTGTCATGCACAATATACAAAAACAATTGGACAATGGCAAACTTAAAAAGTTAATGCATGTCCTGCTTACTGTCCCATCCCCCTCAGCTTGTGCTTTCTGACACTTGCTTGATGTCGCTGAGTCCTTTTTGTTGAAAGTGCTGTTTAGTCCATGACTTGCCTGCTGCATTCTCATTTGACCTGTTAACTGCTAAAGCAAAAAAAGTTATTTTAAGAATTGGCTTGTCAAAGAGAGCATATCTCCTTCCTTCAAAGACCTCTGAAGATTAATATTTGATTAAAATGTGACTGCAGCATTAAAATGGGTGCCCTGTGTCTTTTTACAAATGAATGGCTGGCAAAGTTGTGTACTGTCTAGTTTTTAATTGGCAAATTATTCAGTTAGTGCTTCAGGGGGAGTTGCAGGGGAGGACAAGGAGTTAGATGATTTTTAGATATATTCATTACCACTTTTATCCTTAGAGATAGTCTGAATATGATTAAATCCCTACATGAATCCACAGATTCAGTTTAAATTTCTTCTCTGGAAATAAATAAGAGGACATGCTCTAAATAATGGAATAATATCCCAGGTCCTCACTTGGGCAATCCATATCAAAACCATGAGGCTGGATTTATGGTCATTCAATGGTGGCTGTACCTGTGACCCATGCAGCTGCTGCACTGTTCTTTTTGCCTGCCTCTGTTTGTTTGCTGCATTCTTTTTAAATTCCAGTGAACGGCTGCTGATGAAATCTGCTCTCAGAAAAATTTCAAGACCCAATTCCTATCCATTTATATAGTCTGATGGATCAGAAAGACAACCTAATGTTTAGATGTTACTGTATGCTCTACAGGATACTCTAGGGCAGTCCATATGGAGAGGGAAAGGAATGGGTAGACTCAGTGTACAGCTACCTGCTAGTTACTCTAGCACTGTTAGGAACACTTATCAGTCTGCTGCAGAACATACCATGGAGTAGGCTATCAGGAAACAGAAAGAAGCACAGCTTGGATCAGTTTGATTTTACTTTGGAGTTTGAAAGTCTTGATAGTGCTTTGTAAAGAGAAGAGACTGTTCCATTTGGTGTGTATGAGTTTGATATTGCGACCTTTGCCTCCGTAAGTAGTGTGATCCAATGTTACAGCTCATGAGAGTTAAGATAATTCTCAAGAGGGCTCCAGAAACACCCTTTGACTGGATCTCTTGTGTCAGCGTGGGGCTCCTGTGAAGGTCTTTCACTAATTTTCTTGTCTCGGTAGTTGTGTGCTGACTTTTTATTAGAAACAGAACAGCAGAAAATATTGTGAAATGAAAGAATGAAGACCGAAGGGCTGTTATCTCCCAAGGACTCTCTTCCGAACTAGGAAGCTTGGTAGAAGTGAGATATCTGGGCAACCTCTTGTACCTGGATTCTCCCAGCCATGTAGACAGGCAGAGCACTATGGGTGGCAACTGCAGTCAGTGTTTGGTAGTTTTTGTTTTTGTTTTTTTTAATGTGCTCCATGATCTGGAAGACATACAATTGGGAATGATTGATTATTCTGGAGATTCATTTTCATACAGTTGGAGACAGTGAGACATTGCATGAAAATTCAGGGCAGACAGCAGTCAACTGTCATTTGAACTTTTCCCTCAGTGGAAAAATTATTTTTAATTAGAAGAAAGATCATACAGATAGGTTCTTGAGTCACCTTCATGTTATATTTTTCTTTTCTGGCTGATGTTAATTAAATCAGTTCAGTGAGGTACTCTGAAATGCAGTATGGAGTAGAGTGTACGCAGTATGTGCATATATATGCATCTTTGTTTCCATTGAAAGGCTGCTAAAATTGTATTTCTAAGATGCAAAAACAACTTTATGGAACAGTGGAAAGCAAAACCAAGTGCTGTGTTGCTTTTTAAAGGTTTTTAGTATGCTTTGGTTACTTTTACAAATGTCTAACTGGTCTACTGCAGGAAAGTGCAGATAGTTTCTCATGTTACACGGCAAAGGCAAATTTTGTTTCGACACTTGCCATGTCCCTTTCTGGCTGTTCTTTCTTGGCTGCATGGCAGTTTCTAAAAGACCCAAATCTGTTCACTGATCCCAGTTCATGGTAGGGCCCCCTTCCCAACCTTTGCAGACCTGGCCAAGAAGATGACATGGGCACAGGAGTAGGAGCCAGTGGCTGGCAAGGCTTAGGCCATTGTTGTGTGGAATGTTTTGTTTTGTGGAACCATGGCCAATAGCCTTGGGCTGCATGAGGAGGTGTGAAGGGCTTGGATGTAATTGGGATTTATGCTGGTTCTTCAGAAAGAGAATTCTAAGAAAAGAGGTCTAAACAGACTAGCACACATTGTGGGTTGCCACTCAATGTCATCAGTGTCTGCTACAAAGTTGTAAAGGTAGGAAGGCAGGTAATTAGGTGCTGATGAAGATTGACTACAGGAGGGAGGAAAAAGGTTCTAAGAGGGTGGTATTGAATAACTACATCCATTACTGACTTGTACTCCTTGCGAAGGAGTACATTAGATAGAGCTGTACCTAATGAAAGCTTAGCATGTGAGATGTTTGTTGAAGTAGGAATTACAATGTTAGGGAGAAAAAAAAGCATTTAAAAATGTTTTGTTTCAACTTTTATTTATAATTTCAGGGTTAGAAAAAGGCGAAGCTGCAATGCCTTCTATAGCTAACATGAAAGTCTCAGTGGGTTCATTCCTCTACTCTCTCAGGACTTCCTGATTTTAAGTAGTAAAAGTAGTTTGATTTTACTAATATTGGGGATCAGTAAGAATGTATTAAAAAAAAATGCACATGGTAGATTAAATTATTGGTCTAACCAAAGTGTTACTGGTTACTACTCCAGGTATGTTGTGCTGGATTTGGGCAGAATGGAGGCCTGTGATGAATATACAGTCCCTGTGATGCTGCTGGACAAAAAATTTGTTGGTTATAATGCAATTGTAATTGAAATTCCTCCTAGTCTTTATTTGGTGGTTTTCCATATAGCCAGAAGAGCCTTGTCTATCTCCAGTTACCTTTGCAGCCAAGTTCCCATTTTTGTGCCAGCTTGCTCACCCTTAGCCATACTCCTGTCCTTGGGAGACAATGCTGGCTTGCCGGACTGGAGTTGCCCTGGATAGCCCAGCATAATGGTTGAAGTATGGCTGCTGTTTCAGAAGCTGCCACTGACATTAAACAAATCAGAACTTGCCCAGCACTTACTACTTTGGAAAAGCCATCCTCTTTGGAAAAAGCATTTTAACTCTGAATAAAACATTGGGTTGGCTTTTAGCTCAAGAATAGCACTTTATTCCACTTGAATAAATATCAGTACCGACAAGTCACCACATCATGCCCTGACCTTATGTAAGTGCATGGCAACATTCCAAGTTAATTTTGGCTATTATTTCCACAAACGTTGGACAGGCATTTGTAGGCATTTGATTCCTATTTAGGCAGTGCTTTAGCAGATGGGCTGTAAAACAACCTGACAATTATCAAGGATCCATGGACTGATTAGTTCTGGGTTCAGACACTGACAATATCTCAGATACTTCCTTCCCAGCCTCCTCCTGAAGGCTTTGCATCTTTAAGGAGCATGTGACAGATGAGTGTTAACAAATGACTGAAGAGCTAGAATTTTATGAAAAGGTTTTGAAAGCAACATTGCTTTATTAACAGGAAAAGTTCAAGCAATTTAAAATCACTGGAAGACAAATACCTTCCGTTCTTACTTTTGTTCTTCACAGTCCATGAGGAAGGGCTGTCTACAGTGTGTAATCAGGGAAACAAGTTTTCTTCTTGCTTCACTGAGCTCACGTTCGACCAGTCTGCTTTCTGTTTGGACAAGTGAGTGAAATACCTTGGACAACTAAATGAAGCTTCTAATGCTACTGGAAGATCACTCCTGGCACTGTCCCAGTTGGCCTTGCCATGTGCTGTCATTGCAAAGGTGAACTTCACTATCATGGTTCTACTTTTTAGGACTGTGTTGAAATAGGAGGTCATCTTCATTTAATCACCCTCTTATTGGAGTTGGAGTATTGGTACAGATAGATTTTAACCTCACATGGTAGCCCCAAGTTGCCATATGCTTCTAGTGGGATTCTTAAGAGGCACAGCACTTAGGTAACTGCTTCTGAATGCTTAATATCTTTAAATTATGTTCCTGGGTTCAGTGAACATCATTGCAGTGTAGTTTCTGCAATGCCTAAGTTATTCCTCTAAATGCAGTGTGGTTAAGTCATTCTGGTGCTTTGGGAAATTTTGTACCTTCAGCTTGCTTGCCAGTTGAATAGGGAAGGTTATTTTGTTGCAGATGCTTTGTGTAGGCTATCACCCAAAATATGAATGTGTGGAAACATAGACTCCTGCCATATTTATTTTGACATTTTTATTTAATGTAAGGAAAAGCAGATTGAGATTGGTATTAATGTTTGACGAAATGCCCTCTCTCAGTGCTCTGTTGCTATACAGCAGTCAAATCCCACATACTTTACCATGCTCTGCCAGGGAGTCTACTAACCTTTCATATAATATTTAATAGGTGTTATAGCCAGTGCTGCTGAGTTGTTTTCCATACAGGAGGATTCTCAGCTTTTTTTTTCTGCTGCCTTTGTAAGACTTGCACTGGTTCTTTCTACAGTGCCAGATGTTGTACGTAAAGTAGGAAATTATATACTCTTCTCTTGCTTATTGAGCAGAGAAAAGAATCTACTTTTAAGACCTAGCAGGGAGAGGTTGCTAGAAATGCCAAGTTTAAAGAGAGAGATCAAGTATAGGAGATGAGAAGGCAAGACAAAACTCACTTGAATGTGAAAATGAATGCAAAATCTCAACGGAAACACATTTGATGTGCTGACATTAAAGGGATTGTACTGAATATATAATCATTATGGATATATGCAGGGGGTTTTGTATTGTACAATAATCAAATGAGTGGTTCTTTGTACACTGATGGGGATCTCAGGAGAGCTTTAATGATCTAGATTTAAAGAGATACCAGCCTAGTTATGGACAGTGGTATTTGTCTGTTTCTGAAGGAATGCAATGTGAGAATAATACTATATGTATATGATCCTTAATCTATGTATCTTGAAGCGTTTTACAAATACTAAGCACTTAATTCAGTAGCATTCTGCTGGGCTGTGTTCACAAGCATGGTGATGCACTAAATACAGAGATTAAGTTGAGGAGCCCCTTGTGGATAACCCTAGTGCCCACCTGGCCATGCCTGGACTAGAGGTTCTTTTTATTTGCCCTGGAGTTTTTTTCCTGTCAGGTACTGAGGAGCAGTTGTTTGGCCACTATACTGCTTAATAGCCAAGTGTCTTGTGCTGCTGTTCCAGTGTCTGCACACTGAACTCTGCCACCTGTCCATGCTGGAAGAGAGAGTGTGGCCTGGGATGTGTGGCAAGGGGCCACCACAAAACTGGCCTCTAGATGCCATAGCTACAGAGGTTTGAACATTATGCTGCAAAGCATGAGAGGAGAACAGTAAAGGAAGACATCAATCATACTAATTCTCATTAGTAAGCAAAGCCTAACATATGACACAGAGAATTATAGTTTTAAGGGGATACATCTTTTATCTTTCAGAAATTTCTAAAAGATACTGATAAATTCAGAGTTGATTTGGGTCAAGCTCTTAATAGCATTTTCTATTATAGACAGAACCACTTTAGGAGTTCTTTATATGCATGTGTGTCACTGTTCTTTTTATTGTTTAGGGGCTATAGTAAGAGAGCTAGATAAAACAGCTCTGTGAAAGTTAGAGAAAAGGCAATCAAATTGTCTGCTGGGACTGCTGCTCCAACAAAGAGTGTCAGTTGAGTACAAAGTCTTGTCACTTTTGGCTTTCATCTTCTGGTAGCTTGAAACAGCTTAACTGGCCACCATGATCCTCCTGCTACTAGTATACACTCTGAAAATGTCTCCTGAATTACATCCCTATTGCTGCAGCTAACCTGATATATGAGCATTATTTTACTGTGTATTTATCTAGCACTGCTGTTTGCTTTGTGTAAATATTATTCCTTGTAATACATCATCTCCAATTGGTTCAGAACAAGAACTGCTGGGGCACATGAGAAGCAGGTGTTGGGACCTCCCCAGCACTGCTTGATGTGTTTAATAATGTTTTTTCATCCTTTAAATAAACAAATGAAACATGATTCCATAAACTATTAGCAGGAAACACAAATATATAGAAGAAGTCAACGGCTGAAAACAGTGGACTAGAATGATGTTTTACTCCCAAAATTGATGATCTATTACTGTATGCCCTGACCTCATGAAATCTATCCATCTAGTGGTTAGGTTGAGATTTCAATATGCCAATGAAATTCTTTTTAGCCATGTGCAAGGGGAAACCCAGAAGAAATGGCTGTTTGCTCCATTGGAATGGAAACGTAAAAGTTCAGAAAAAAATATCAGTTCCTAGTAAGTTGTCTATGGAATAGATAATTTTTAAAGTTTTAGAATACACTTCTAAAAGCCAGATCCTTCAGAATGACAACCTAAATGCCACAAATTTTTTACTCAGAACATCTTTTACTAGTTTGAAAGAAGTTGTCTTAGTGCAAGAATCAGCTTTACTCATTGCCCCTCTGATGGGGAATATGCTTCCTAAATTTCCCTGGAGAACTGCTGTGTTGTTACACTCATAGTATGTGGCTAACTTTAAAGGTCTGTTAGTGAGTCTTCCACAACCCCTTTTCTCTTTCTCTTATTGGTGATTGTTTACAGTGTTCCATCCTCATCATCATAATCATCATTTGTGTAGTCCTATGTAAACTTAACACTGTGTCTCCTTGATTCTGATTATATCTAGTTAAAACTCTGTCTGGGACAGGGTTGGCTCCATTTTATAAATTATTTGCTTCCCTTTGTGGTGGTACAGCTTCAGTGCAAGAGTGTAATAAATAGATTTTTGTTTCAGCCTTTGGAGGTCTGTCCTACAGTGAATGCCAAAGCTGTGAACTTCTTGTTCTCAGTTAGCTCATGCTCTGATGGAATCATACTTGCTTTATGTGAAGAAAAATCTCTGGTGAAACATTCTCATCTTGAGTTTAGTTAAATTGTGCCTTTCTGCATCTTTTGTGCTGTGTCACTTGCCTGGTTGCATCCTGCCCCTAATTGCACTCTAGACATTTCTGTTTGGCAGGAGGGAGACAGGATCTGACCTTTTATTTTGTGTGTAGAACTTAGCAAAGCTGGACCCCCAGTTAAGCTGATTTCAGGACTCTATTTGACAAAGAAGGAGACTGATGTAATGTTACTCTCTGTACACTCTTTCTTTTTCTGGAAAGATTATTATTCACTTCAGTTCTGTAGTTTACCCTTCATTATCTTGTGTCTCCATGTTTCTCATGTTCCTCTTGTTCCATTTTTCTCTTTTGGTCATGTATTCAGCCTTAAAATCTCCTTAATATTTTTTTCACTTGAGAAATTCTACAGTGCATCTTCATTACTGAGCCCCACTGCATATCTCAAATGCTGCTCTAACCTTGATGATGAATAACATGACAGATTGTAGGTAGATAGGATGAAAACTGATAATGAGGAATGAAAATCAAGTTTACCATTTTCTTGTGGTTATATATTGTACTGTGAAGGAAACACCCCTTCAGAAAATGAAATAAATAGAAAACAAAATCAGATAATACAAATATTTAATAAAATATTTAAATACTTTTATTTACTTAATACTTACAATACTTAAATATTTAATAAAATATTGACGATGGTTTTTAATAACAAATTCCTCCCCACACAGAAGTGTCAGCTAGTAAAACTAGGCTATATACTTGATGTCCAAGTCAATTGGAAAAAATCCAGAATTTGAGTAATTTTTAAATGGTGACTAGAAGAATTTGGATTTATTTTTTTTTACACAACTGAATTAATCTGTGAGAATGTTTCATCATTTCTTTAACCAAGTCACTGTTCAGAATCACAGAGCAGTTTGGACTCTGCCTAGTGTTTACTGTTTTAATCCTTTAAAACTCACATATTATATTTTCTTCTAATTTTTCTTTATAATTTACATCCCAGAGCGACATAATGAAAAATATTGCAAACATTTAGCATGCCTCACTATGGAAAATAGAGTAAAAAATAGAAAAAGCTTGTGATTGGATAATTGGCACAGACTTGTTGATTTGTGTGCTGTTCATCTCAATTTGCATAATCTTTAAACCTAAACTATCTCAACACCAGCCAAGTTTAAGGAGCCAAGCTTCTGCCTGTCGTGGAATTGTATACCTGTTTCTAAGACATCAACAGATAGGACAAGAACACATGGTCTTAAGCTGCAGCAGGGGACGTTTAGGTTGGACATTAGGAAGAAATTCTTCACAAAAAAAGGTTACTGAGCACTGGAACAGGCTGCCCAGAGAAGTGATGGAGTCACTGTCCCTAGAGGTGTTTAGGAAAGATTTGGTGTAGTGCTCAGTGCCGTGGCCTGGTTGACAAGGTGGTGTTCAGTCATAGGTTGGGCTTGAGGATCTCAAAGGTCTTTTCCAACCTAGTTCTTTCTGTCACTCTGTGAATTGCTTCTCAGTGGAAAAAAGAGAGGAGGGAGTTTATTACACATATCTATAAGCTGCATCACATTCTCTCTTTTTTTGTCCTTTTTTTCATAGTGTGCCGTCTTCCTTGTAGTAGTCTCTTCATTCCTTGTGACAACTGCAGTGGGTTGAAGGAGTCTATTTAGGCTATATATTGCACCCCCCTCCTGCCCTCCACCCATTTTCAGTCCTTTCCTTCTTATTTCTTGGTACTTTTTCTTTCCTTTCTAACATTTAACTTCCAGTGGGACTTCCTTACTTCTTTCTCATCCCTGTGTGCCTCCATTCCTCACTGTCCCCTCTTGTCATGAGGTTTGAAAATGTTTCTAGGGCTAAGCTGAAGGGAAATACTGTTACTTTACTTTTTCCCTAAGGAAAGAGTTGTACAACAAACAGTCACAGCAGGACTCCAGGTCAGAGCTGCAGCACTGACAGCAAAATAAATTGTCTGTGATTTGAGGAAATCACTTGCACTGATCTCAGTCTGTAGGAAAAACCTTGAAAACTGCCCCATCCGAATAAGGGTGTTGCATTGCAGTTTCTTCATGCAGTTTACTTAATCCTTGTTTATGGCACAGCTGAATCACTGTTACCAGTGTTTGCTCTTCAGTTTGATAAAAGCCAGTCATTGCCATCCAATAAATTTTGAAATCTTCAGAAAAGATGCTGTTGTGCAAAAAGAGATTATGTTTAACAGGCTGTTAAGAGGTCTTTTGTAGGGAACTTCAGACCTGAGAGCCATGAGATGTTGGACTGTTAATGTGGATGCAAAACAGTGTAACTAAACACTGTATTACA
This sequence comes from Molothrus aeneus, assembly GCF_037042795.1. Lineage (NCBI taxonomy): Eukaryota > Metazoa > Chordata > Aves > Passeriformes > Icteridae > Molothrus > Molothrus aeneus. The sequence continues at coordinate 18,356,600 of NC_089652.1, read as the reverse complement.
AAATAGCTGAAAAATTATTGTGAACTCCTGCATATATTATAATGCACTGTGCATGAAGGGGACTCCAGATTTGAGGAGTAGCTTGACCCTTGGGAGGTTTATGCTGACAAGGTAATTCCAGTGGTGCCATTGCAAGGACTGCAGGGTGAATTGGAGGCCCATGTATTTAGGGTTGCTGTAGGGTGATATCAGTCTGATTGTGAGTGATTTTCTGGCAGAATACATGCTTTTCACTGGAAGAAATCACCTGTGTTCAATCATACTTCCTGAAATAGGATTGTTTACTTTGTCTTTACATTTTTCCCTCTTATTTTGTCTTGTACTTGCTTTGATTTCTCTGCAGTGTTCCTGAGTGAGCTACACAAACTGCTTTTAAAGCAGCTCACACTGTAATCAAAATAATATTTAAAAAGCTTTGAAGAAAGATGAATGTTATAAGGGAAATTGTATGTTTACTTATTTACACTTATTAAATATCCTTGTTATTGTTATGCACAATTGAATAGAAACAGTCAGTTTGGAGAATTATCCATGAAAAGGAAGCCTTTGATGTTAGATGAGTATTGGAGGTTGATGTGTGCTTGTTTCTGTGAGAAGCAAAAGCAGTGTTAGATTGACCCCACTGAACTACTTAAGAGGTTTATATTGATTGTAGAGTAATTAATATTTAACCCAAAGTTTCCTTCCAGATGAAAAAATTTCCTCCCAGAAAAATTTCTAGATGAACATACTTCTATGTTCAGAGGTTGTAAATGTGAAAAGCAGAGTTACAGATCAGCTCACTCAGCTCACCAGCTTTTTCTTTGTTTCAAATCACCTTTTAAAAATACATGTAATGGGAGGGAAGAAAAGAAACTGTTTATAATAACCATGAATAAAGCCACTGCTGTGCACAGTGTCATCATAAGGCCAATGTGTCATTTCAGTTGCACTTAAAACCTATTTTTAAGACTTTGCTACTGCAGAGACCTTGTAGTGAGCTTACAGAATTTTACTACAGAGGAGTATGACTTCGGCCCACTGTCAGAGCACAGCCTGTAGTGGTAGGTTTCCAGTTTATCTCAGCAGCACACACCTAGTTTCTCATGAATATTTTCAGATTAAGTCTGTTTCATTACATTCATGCAAAGATATGTAGGTCATATGTGTCAGGCCTTCTGTGTTTTCAAGGTGGCAGTCTCAGGGTGAAACAGCAACTTGGTTTAGAGGCTCTTACTGGCTTCCAGCTTGCTAAATACACACAATCCTTGCTTTTTCAGTGTGATAGTTGGAGGGTAAGATATGTTATCAGAAGATATCAGAAAATGCTTATGTTGCCACAATTACAGAATTTACTGTTCTGTCAAAGCACTTTCCACATATCTCTCTTTGAGATATGACCTTTTCTCTCAGCTGAAGCTCTAGTTCAGAAAAATGCTGAAGATCAGTCAGGGGTGCACACAATATAGAGGAAAAACTGCAGGAGGCAGCCTGTAGCTGCCCAGGTGAGAAACTGAACAAAGCCAGCATCATTCTGTATTTGTGAGTCTCCTGTTACTTGTCTTGCAAGCTGAGATCATCTGAAAGAACACATCTTTGTTTCTCTGCTCATTATTATAGTTTATGTGAAAATAAGAGGTGTGACTGTCTGAAGGTAAAAGGAATTATTTTGTACCTGGAACATTAGGAAATTGTTCTTCCTCTTGTGCTTGACCCAAGAGATGATTCTAGACTTTGCTTCATCTAAGTCCTGTTAATATAAGTTTAAAGGCTGGCTGTAGTGGTAAGAAAAATTATGTTAAAATAGCACATTATTCTGAGTTGTTCTGCTCTTCGTTTTTGAGATGTATCTGCTGGCTTTGCTAATAAAGATGCAGGTTTACAATTAGTGTTGCGGAACAGTTTGAAGAGGAATGAGGTTCTGTTCTGTCACTGTGTTGTTCAGCTAATTCCAGCTTAGGTGTGATTTGATGCTTCTCTCCTACATGTGATAATGGAAGAGGAAGAAAGGAGAGCAGCACGTCTTTATTTTATGATCTTATATTGAGTTTGAAGCACTGTTGGTGACATCATCATTTGATTTTAAAGATATCACAGTGAAAAAGTAAATATGGAAATGTATAAAGCTTTTTCAGCCCCTTTCAAAAGCTTGAACTTGATGTTAAAGGCAGTTAAGTATTTTCTCCTGTAAATATATTATCTGCTTTATGTTTACACAATTGAAGTAAAATAAAACACATAGATCAGATGGACTCTTTGTTCTTAATTTGGTTTTTTTGTCCTCTTCTAAGCGTATGCAATCTTTCCCACCCCTCCCAGCCAAGTCCTGTCACCACCCAAGTGCATTTCCTGAGTGGATTTCTCTAGGAGACAGACTTGGAGAGCTGTATGATGGCATTTCTATATTTAAATTAGATGGAGCAGAATAGGCTGTATAATTTGCTTAATCAGTGCTCATGCTCTAATTTCCTTGGATGAGATTTTTTTTGTTGTCCAGTCTTATCTTTAGCTTTCTATCTGGTAGCCAAGTCTGCTATTTGGCATGATTTCAGAGAGTTGGGTGCATTTTTCTTCTGACAAAATATCAAGGGGATGCTGTGATAAAGCAAATTCTGCACACAGAGCTTTTCAAGCATGATAAATTGATTTAGGTGGAAATGTGACAGGAAAATACATGTCTCCAAAATAAAGAGATGGTGTAAAATAAAGCGTAGTTGATTAGAGCTGTGCAGCAACATTGTGAAGATGGTAAATAGGTAAATAAATGGAAAAGATGCAGATTCATCTGCTGTTACATAAACTGTACCTATTCTGGGATCAGGATTCAGCAGTTTTGGTACAGGCATTTCCTGTAGTTATTTTATCTGAACATGACCAAATAGTGCTTCACTTCTGTTGTTTCAAACCTTTTCTATCACATTTTAATGACTTGATAGACTCATGTATACAAAACAATCTGTTTCTGTTCAGTAAGTTGTGGTGAGATCTTCACATGGCTTCTTTTCTATTTTTCCATGAAATAAAATACATTTTTGCTATTGTAGCATTATATTTTTCTAATAACTCTTAATAATTTCCTTCAGAAATACCTCAGTTCTGTTCTCTTACCTGTGCTGTTGATGACAGCAAATGTTTATATTCTGTTAATGACAAAGGCAGACATTTAGCAATAGTCAGGATACTTGGTGTTCTAGAGTAAAGCACCAGTTTCAAACAATGATTTTTTATCTAGTATTAAATAGCCATGGGTTAGGTCTTTTTTGTGATAGCCAGTTAAGTGACATTGACCTGAAATGTATGGAAATTTTCTGATTGAGCTTGCTTAGAAGAAATACCCTTGGTAATTTGTAAACATCCGAAGAAGACAGTATCTGAAGTCAGAATTAGGCTGAGTCTGTTGGGGGACTCAGCACATACTTTTGGGCAAAAGCAAGGGTGCTGTTTGTTTTCCCCTTTGTAACAAGACTGGGATGAAAAACAAGTATCAGTGTGATAATCAGTCTAGGGTGGTTTTTTTTGGTGAAAATCTCTAGGAACATTAGGCACTTTTTGTTGGATAACACAAACAGATAGCAGGAAGATGACCTGAGATTTTACCCTTCAGTTCAGTGAAAACCAGAGTATGAACTCTAAAGGCAAAAGTCTGGATTTTGCAATCTCCATTTGATTTGATGAGTGAAAAGAAGGCCCAACAATCTTCATGGGCTCTTTCTCTCAGGGGCTTCTCTCCTTATTGTTCTGGAGAAAAGAGGAGAAACAGTGCACCACGGGAGTGGCATGCCCTTGTGAGTAATGCTCATGAGGGACGTGGTTCACTGCCAGCTTAGAGGAAGAATAGAGTTGTACTGAGAGCATCAGTGATCAATTATATATTGTCAAAAGAAAACAGAGAAGCTGGCTCATATTGTCAAGCTACAGCATATATTCCCCAAGAGAAACCATTGCAGAAGTATTGACAGCTAGTACAGGAGTTTTGCAGACCTCAGGCAATAGTCACAATAAGAGCATCTGATGAAATAATTGCACAAGGTTTTGAAAAATGCATGAAAAGGTCACCTTGATGTTTGGCTTAGGACTTCTATATCTGAAATTAATTATTTTGTGTTACTCCCAAGTTTGCAAGTTAGGCAGGCTTTGCTTTGTCACCTTCTGTGTTCAAAGTTAGGGGTAGGCAGAAAAGGAGGCAGTAGAAATGGTAAAAAATGACACCGTGATTGAGATTGTGACTAGAGGAGAAAGATGGAAAAAGAAAGTTCATGTATTGAACCAAGCACCTTTGGAGGTCTACAAAACTGTCCCCAGTACAGGACACTTAATTCCTAGTATCTGGCCACAGATTCCTTGGATCTGTAGATTGACCATGGTATGGGGAAGCATCAGAAGCCTGAGTTCCTAGTGCTACAGACCATCACTGCCTGGGTCCTTACTGCACAGCCCTTACTGGCCAACTGCAGAACTGCTGCTCTTGGGAATATTTGCTGTAGAACCTGTGTGGAAATCTTTATACCCAGGGGCTTTTCCCTTCATCAGTCCTGTGTCTTTCCTGTTAGAGTGCCTGGGGTTTTGCTACACAGTGAACATGGATAACAAAGGCTCATCTATATTCTTTGCATGTACCTGGCTTATTCTGGAATGTTTGTAAACAGTTATTAGCTCTTCACTATTAGCAGCAGAAGAGAAGGGACTAACCAAAAAGACCAAAGGCATATTTTATATGTCTTGTGTATGCTAGAAGTGTTTTTCAGGAATTTAGAGATAGCTTGTATCACAATTGTAGTAACTGCCTTTCTAAACGTTAGCATATAAAAATATGCCTAATTATGTTCAGTGGTTGAAGAAAACCTATTGTACTCATGAAAGCTTATAAGACAAACTGCAGCTAACTACACATAAAGCCTTAATTTGAGCATACAAAGAAACACACTGAGAAACCTGACAGCGAGTGGCCTTAGAAACCGTTCCCTCACAGCACCTTCCCAGCAGGGCAAGTGTGTGATTCTGTTTCTTCCTTTTCTTCTCTCCCCAACTGTTTCTTGTCACCAGTCTTCTTTGCTTTAGGCCATAGCAGTGGCTGAAAAGGTCAAAACATGTTAATTTTCACCACTGCATGGGTATGAGGCAGTCAGCAACTGGAAAAAAAATACTGTCTTTATTACTCATGCTGTCAGATTAGATGTGGGAATTGTCTGTTATTTCAGCTGTTGCATGATAGAGTTTATAAATTGGTAGAAATCTGAAGGCAGAGTGAATAGGTCACTGAATGTAGCTTTAAAAGCTGCTGTCATGTTGGATTTACAAAACTTGAAGACTTCTGGTAATAAACAAGCGTATGATGATTTGATAATTGTTCCTGTCTTTCATAAGGAAAGCCTTTCCAGACTTCATACTACCTGTGGAATATATTTTCAAAAGCCTTTTTTAAATATCTTGTCTGTTAATCTTCAGGATGATTTTAAATGCCACCTATGAATATAATTTTATTTACTGAATTTTATTTTCATTTACAGACAATATGGTAACAAGATAAGTCTCATTATCTCAGCTTTCACTGATGTCATGCCTGGAACTTTATTATTCCATCTGATACTGGCAAATCTTTATGCAATTACTTAGATCTGTCTTTGTCTTTTAGGTTTCCCAGCAAACAGTGTTTCTCTGACTCCTTGAAATAAGTTTCCCTTGACATTTAATTTGGCTGATGTGGTGACACAAGTTTAGGCATAAATTATACCCTTTATGTCAGCCCACACCCACTGAGATATCCTCATGAGAGACCATGTGTAGGCAGTTGTATCAGCCCTCCCTCCAGAGATACCCAGATATAGAAGAAAGTTTCATTTATGCGGAGGTGCCCTGGAGGAGTATGAACAACTGAGCTTTCTGAGGGCATGCCTTGAATTATTTCTTCTGCTGGTAGTGCTGCTTGAGCTCCTTCACAGGCAGCACTGCTCACAGGGTTTGCTGTATCAGACTCATAAGTGGACTGGTGCCGGGGCAGGGTGGGACCCTCATGCAGGAGGTGACAGAGGGGACATCCTTGGGTGTGATACCAAGTTCCTGCCTTATGTCTCAGGAGTCTGTTCCTGGTGAACTTTGGTGTCCTGCGCATGAGTTGTGCCTGAATGGGATTAGATGCCTCCTCTAAAGTTATGTATCTAATTCTGGCTTACTCTCTCCCTGTAGTTTTTTTCCTGAAGATGGGACCTCATATCTTTTGGAAATTGTATGCTGTGTCCTGTGTTTTGTCTCATGAGAAGAATAATCAGGAAAAATACTAGAGAATTAATCAGAAAAAAAAAAATGCCATGCAGTGTATGATGGCTGTGGACATGATATGGGAAATAAAAGAAAAAACTACTCTCTTCCCACAGTTTAAGCTCCTTATAGAAGTGGCTTAAATGTGGACTAGTAATGTATTTCTGGGAAAATGCTATTTTGGGAAAAACAGAAAAAAGAAATTAATATCAGCTAAATGTTGATGAAGAAGAGAAAAACGTCTTATACTATCTGTTTTTATCTTGTCCCAAATGAAACATTCCAATTTTACATCTATAAATTACATTTCAAGACCAAATTCAGTAGAAGGTAGAACAAAACATTTATCTACTATTTGAATAAAATGTTATTTCAAACCATTGGGACACACTTTTGGTTTGGTTTCCTTTCTTTTGACCAATGAAAATTACTTTTCCCCTTGGTTTATATGTGTGATTTACTAGTTGAACTGAGAAAATAATTATTTCTTATGTTCTTCCTCTCATTGAGTTCAGGCATGGGACTGGATGCAGAATATGGGAACTGAATGGTTTGAGAAAGAAAATAGGAGAGTTTTATCCTCAAATGAAATAGCATTTGTTTTGTGTGACTGACCAGGGATATAGCATAGATTTGCTTTTATGAGTATTCAGCTGGATTATGGGTGAGATTTAAATAATATGTTACTAAGCTTTAGGATGTAATAGCTTGTCTAAAAATAGGATTGGATTATTAAGATTAATGTAATCTTTATAGCTTTTGTTATTATTTAGAATGCAAGACATTCAGTCTTTAGTGTTAGAATTGATAATATTTTCATTTCCATTTCCAAGAAAAAGAAATATATGAAGGATAATTCAAGCATTGTTAAAATTCAACAGGCAACATTTTAAAAGTGAATACATCCAAACAACTCCATAGAGCAAAGGATAAAACTTTGAAATTAAAATTGCACTATTGCACTAAAATTGCACTTTCTCAATTATTGTGTGTGCTTAGTTGCAACCTGCATGGATTTCAGCTGGTTGATTGTTCATGTTGAGCTCGCTGCACACCCAAAGGACTGTATGAGGAATTTTATTTACGCTGAACATCAGAATCCCTATTGCACAAGTGTGTTTTCTGGCAGTTCCAAAAGGGAATTATAATTGTTTATCCTTAATCATGACAGTAACATAGTGTGATTTGAAACAAAAATGTGTTTCTTCATAATTGAATGATTTGTATTTGATAAAAGGACAATTTTTTCCATTGGTGTTACTTTTGTTGCTTCTGTGAGTTTCTTAAGCCTTAGACACAGTTTTGAACCTTACTGATCATATCATCAGCAGTCACTGAAGAAAAATACCAGTTGCTGACATGAGGTACAATTACATAGCTTATGGTGGTATAAGGGATGTTATTTTTACAGTTACAAAGTTTCATCTGCTAATACAGTTTTTGTGTGAGGATATACATAATATGAGGTGTGAGGACTGTGTGTTCCGTAGCCTTGTAGTTTCTGAGTACCAAACTTAGTGTCTTGGGTTTAAATGTTTTGTTTTCACTCTACATCCTGTGTATTCCAAATATGACACAAAAACTGTTGTAAATGATTTTTATGAATCCTTAGCTCATCTCCATTCCTGTAATAAAGTAGCTTTCTAGCTTGGATTCAGATAGGTAGTGTAATTTCAAATGAGCTTTAAAACAATCTTTATGGGAAATCACACAGCTAAGTAAAACATTGATTTATTAAAAACCTCAAAGTCATGCTTTGGGGAAGATGAAAGAGGGAACTGGTTTAGCACAACTTTGAAATAACAGCAGTGTGTACTCCAGTCAAGAAAGCAGACCTTGTGGTGTTAAGAGTAAAGATATGTTTGATTGTCTCATATCTCATGTGTGTGTGAGAAGCACAAGGCAGGAGACACAAGAATAAATAGCACATATTTCCTTGAATGGCTTTTTACATCTGTACCTGACTGAATCTGCCATCATTGTCTTTCAGAAATATCGACAGTATATGTCTGGACTTCTCACTCCTCCTTATGGTGTTATGGAAACTGGCTCCAACAATGACAGTAAGTATGAGAGATTAGATATGAGGTGGTGGGCAAGCAAATGAGAAAAGGAAAGAAAGGGGAAGATGGAAATTCTCCAGGTTTGGGTACTGAACTTTAAAAATGTAATTCAGTTTGGTATTACAGCTGCATTAATACTGCATGTAGTAGAAGACACTTTGGAACTTGCCCAACTGCCTTCCCAGCTGTGTACAAGTGTACACAGAGCTGCACCAAAATCTGCACTATGACCCAGGCCTGTTGATGAAAACATACTGGATGATGTTGTGCAGCATTTTACTACTTGTGTTACATCAACCATGGAACATGGCCATGAGTCCTGTTAGTAAAATAAATATAACAAACTGTCTCAATTTTTTTTTAGTTAGGATGGGCTACACAATTTGCAGGAGAATCTAGGTTAGTGCTTGAGCTTGCAGTAAACATGCTGCTCTCTAATCTTTGTTACACAGCTAAATAATTTTGGGTATGTCTCTGCCTCATGAGAACCTGTCAAGCTGTGGGAGAGTGCTGTAGACATGAATCCTAGGGCAGCCTTTGGAATTCATCACTTATGTAAAGCAAAACAGTTATATTTATTTGCCAGGGATCCTCTGGATGCCAGGCAGGACAATTTCTGATGGCTAGCAATTGCATCTGCACATTGTGTCTCCTATGTTAGACGTTCAATATGTTTTCTTTGCAGGATAATAGTATAGAATATCATAGCTATGCTGATTAGTGCAAACTCAATGTCACATTTGACTGCCAGGTACTGAGACACAGATAATGTTAAATGAAAAAGTATAAATAACTCCTGTATACATGCTTCAGATACTAAATTTTGAATAAGAACCGTGCTTAACAAGCTGTTTAAAATATTGACCCAAGTTAGCTTTTTGTCTTTTTTGTGTTCAGCAGAGGAAGCTTTTTTCTGAATAAATGTTTTGCTCTTTAAAAATTGCAGATTAATGTGTGTGTTATCAAAGTATTGAACTCTCAAATACGCTGTTCTACTAATAAATATTTCCACTGTCACTCAAAGAATGTACAGTATGTATTTATTTTCTGTATTCTTTTTTTAGGAATGCCAGATAAAGACAGTATGTCAAACAGTGCTCTTTGCCAAGTTTCTAAAAATTGTAATAAGGTAAATCACTCACAGTTTTGCCTCTTTTTTTGGGTTTTTTTTTTTTTTTTTGTTTGTGTTGTTGTTGTTGTTGGAGGGGGAGGAATTTGGTTATGAAAAATGTAAAAGTATTCAGCATTCAATTGAAAATAACTGAGTGCAAATGCAAGCGTGTGGTTGATGCATTTGAGTACAGTATACAAATTATAAGAATGCCTTAGACCTTTTATCATTTAACTGAAGAAAGCAGCTGGTTCAGGATTATTACAAAGTGTACTACTACCCAAGTTTGTGTTACAGTCTGGTTTCTTGGTCTTTGTTGGAAAAGTGCTGAGGATAAGGAAGAAAGGCAGTGCTATGACAAAACCAGTGGATAACCAGTGGATCATAAAATTCATTATTAAATCCTATTTTAAGGTGTACCTGAGTCTGAACTGATGCATAGGCATTGTTCTGGCCCTTTGCTCAGGGTGAATTTTCTCCTATGTTCAGAGAGCAGCTTTACATCCCAGCTCTCCTTTGTAAAATAGTTCTGTGCCTTCAGCCTCTCCAGATGAGGACCCACATGAAAGAACTCATGAATATTTCTGTGCCAGCCTCAATAGTGGGATAGAGTATATATATAGATTAATAGTGGGAAGAAATAGTGTGAGGCATGGCTGTAAAGATTGATAACTTCTAGAATTTCTGTATGGCAGGAGTAGAAAAGTTTCAGTAATAAACAGATGCTAGGTTGCTTTCTTTCTAGACATGGGAGCTTAATTGGATGCATTTGTGTGATGTCTTTAAAAGGTTAAAGGTATTTTTGTTGCACAAAAAGTATCTCTTGACAGCAGATGAAGACAAGGAATATTTTAGTATGTTTCCTTAATGCAAAAATAACTACTTCCACCTCTCCCCGTCTGTCTGTCTTGCTTCCTCAAGAGTACTGACCTTTTTTAATTGTCACATTTAGCTTTTATTTAATGTATACATGTAACAGTATGCAGTTCCTTTTCCTAGAGCCTTATTCACTAGCTATACTAGTTCTGGACACAACCTTATCCTGTAGGAACATAAATATTTTTCCATGCACTGAGTAATTGTTCTTAGATACTTAGCCCCTTGGATTCTGGAAGAATTTTATGTTACAGTTATGAATTATGTCTAAGTGCTTCTTTAGGTTATTGGCATTTCAGGTGTACACTTGGAATTAAGCCAGGTCAGGGGTCTTGCTGGATTTCTCAAGGAAAGCACCAGGTGCAGAATTCAAACTAAAAGATGTTTGTGTGTTTTCTGAAGCAGATAGAAGTAACAGGTAAAGGTAAAAAGATAAAAGCATCTGTCTCCCCTAGAAGGTAATATCCCCCCAGTAATGGGAGGTGATGCTCAGCTAAGGGTGGTAAACACTTTCAGGTACAAAGTATTTTAGAAATTGAGCAAAATTTAATGAATAATACTTTTGCCAATAGCTGGGCTTTTCTAGCACAACAGGATTCTTCCTGTACAAAATAATTTCTTGAGTAGGAGACAGAGGTTGGCTAGGGCAGGCTCAAACTGCTCAGTGACTTTTACAAGAACAAAGTCCTTTGCAAACCATATTATCTTCCTTTCCAAGACGTGTATGAAACAGACATCCTTCTCCCTCCCACACTGTACACGTTTCTCTGGAGAGAAGCTGAGTGAGTAAATACGTGACAAACACTTGTCACCTTGTTTCATCCTGGAGGCACTCAGACAGTTCCATAGCAAATGTGGCAGAAGAAGCTACACAGCATAGAAATGGTCCATGAATTCCAGTTCTTTGTTTTCTCCATATGACCACAGCTCTCTTTAATTATGTTCAGTGAAAGGTAAATGCAGAAGAGGTAAATATGTGAGTATTTTGTTTACTGCATACAAACCTCATTCCTGCAGTTTTAAACTGTGCAACTGTTACAGTGCTTTCACAAAATGTCTGTCACCCTTCATGCCCTGCAGTCTGGTGAACCATCAGGGAGTTACTGGAATTCCAGGGCCAAATTCCCAGAGTTGTTGCCAGCTTTTCAAAACAAAAGATCAAGATACCAGAAAACAGTGCTGTATTTCTAGATGTTGCATATTTTGCTTATTTTTAGGATGATGCATGACTCCCAAAATGGCTAGTGCATCAGGGAAGGGCATTCATCCAGGGAAAGAGAAATGCTTTCAGGACATCTTTAGACTGCTTTAGATGGCCAGAATGTACCTGTGAGGCAGGCAGCAAATACAGTTCAGAGAGACCTGCAGACTACTCTGTAGTGTTCAGAAAAAGACTGAGTGAGGAACCGTCTGACATCCAGAGAAAGTTCCTCAAAATTTTTCATATGGTAAAAAGACATTGCACTCTTAGGCAGAAAGAGATAACATCTTCAATACTTCTGATCATGATGCATTTATTTCAAAGTGTGTATGTGTTGTTTTCATTTTCCAGGGAAGTTTATAACTGTAAATAATTTGCTTCAGATGAAATTTAATGTATTCCTCTCTGGAGATATGAAATGCATGTTTTTCTTTTTTAGCCTGTGGTGAATCTTTTACAAGTACTCTAATAGATGTTTTTCCATAATTGCTAATTATTTGAGTTTCATCTTCATAGCTTAATTTTTTTCTTCTGTCACATCTATTAGTATTTGATGAGTAACATAAGATTTTTCTTCTAGTACATGCTTTGGAATTTTCTCACCATATGGGGATGTTTGGTTTGTCTAGTTCATTAAAATCTACAAAAAAAAATCTATTAGGAGAAAGCAACAAAGAGATTCTTTTTACCAAATGTGAATTCATTTGCATTTGGGGTTACATTATTGCACATCATTTAATGCAATATAGCAGTTAAATTGAGCATAAAATACTGAGAGGGAGTATATTACTGTCCCTAGTTATATTTTGGGGAATGGAAACAAAGTCAATTTAGTGCTGTCTTACATAAGGGAAAATGACAGAGCATCAGTCTTTTTAACTAGGGCAGACTGGGCTCTCTCACTCTAGTTTTTGAAAATTCCCGTGGGGTAGAGTTGCATATGTGAGATGAATGTAACCCTAAAGACAAAATTACAAAATCAATAATAATTTCAAATACGTTTTTGGAAAAGATACAGAAGAGTACTTAGAACGCAGGGGAGGCCTGGTTCCAGCATGCAGACAGAATAGTTAGTGGTCCTGCTTCCATATATTACCAGCAGAGCTGGCAGCAGGGTTGCATAATGCTTCCCACTACAGGAAGATAAAGTTCTTACAATTTGGCCACTTTTTCACCTGTTTATGCTGAATTCACCATGCTGAGAGTATGCTCCTGGCTGATTTTTAAATTGAAATGGATCAAACCCGTCTGACATTGAGCTGGAGGAAAATACATAGCACATACTAAATAGCTTTTCCAGTTATCCACTGGGAATCCTATCCTTTGGACTAGAAGCTTGGCTTTTGGGGCTTGTTTGTGCAGTAAGGAGTACCATTTGTGAGCCCCTAGAAAATAACCTTATTGTTAAACATTGAAAAATGTCAGTTGAAACTGGCTCACCAGAGGCTTGGTGCAATTTCACTGCAAACTTGTGCACTCAGGCTTCTTTTAGACCCTTTACTGGTACCCAAGTAAGAACAAGAAGTATCCCATCTGCTCTGGAGATATAAGGTAGTTTGAAAGAAGAGGGTACTGGAGGAATGAGTTCTGGAGATAAAGGAATTAACGTGGGTAAGTACAGAGGACACAGCCCCACTGAGAATGAGTGAATCTCTACTGTCTTGTGGATTGTGGTGCTGAATGCAATTTTTTGCTATCAGCAAATGTCTTAAACTCCTTTGCAAATTGTGGATGCCTGAAAGCATAGAAATGATACACAGAAAGAAGAGAAATTTATGATTTGTAAGTTATTTATTCAAGTAGTAGATAGGAAGAAATTGCTAATGATCCAAGATGAAGTTTTATATTCTTTTCCCTAACGGAATCTTCATATTGCAGTTTGCTGAAAGAACCCCTACATCCTTAAGATCCCACACAAAATTCTGCTTGAAAGGAAGGCTAAAAATTAAGTGCCCAAAAGCAGAGTATTTCAAGAATGGGGGCTGATTGAGCAGTGTTAATGAAGTCCTCTTATCTGTGTTTGTTACAGTGGAGACTTTGATTGCCTTCTCCCATACATTTTTGCTGTGACACACTACATTTAAACAACACCTTACCTCAAAAACCATGCTACCTTTCTTTTTGTACAGCTTCACCTCAGTGACTGTGTAAAACATACATGAGTTTGCTCCCTCTTCATTGAGAGCATACATCCTTTAAGGGGGAAATGCTTTTCATCTCCTTTGTACTGAGGAATCCATGGTGAACACAGAAGACAAAAGCAGATAAAGTTGTGCAAATTCATACAGTAATTGTTGCTATTGGGTGAAGAATATGTATTCTTTTGTGAAATCTTTCATGCTGTATTTCCTTTATGTTCCCTAAATCGTCTGCAGGTTTTTATTGTGATATAGAGTTGCAGGAGCTCCCCCTTGTGCACGAAGTAATATTTGAAAAACAAATTGATTGAGTTTGTGGTTGAAAAATCCCCTTTATGTTTTTCATGAAATGTCTCTAAATCCTCTAGACTAGAAGCTTATTGGAAGTGATTTATTTTAAGGTATTTTGCTCCTATAGATTGTGCTGCAATACTTCTGTGAAAGTCACCTTTCCATCTATCTTCTTTCCTGGCTAATATGATGTGGTAAAATAGAGATTCCTTTCCTTTACTGAATTTTCAATAAGATATAGTTACCATGTTGATTTTTATGTATTTAAATAACAGGGGTGATTGTGAAAACAGTATTTTTTCTTTTTATTAATTCTTAATGCATTTAGTGCAATTATATTGTAAAGATCTTAGAGTGGACAGAGAAGGCCATAATCAAGAGTTAATCCTCAAAGTATTGCAATTTCAACATTGCCTAGAAATAAACACTATAATTTTGCTTCTGATTTCCCTATATTTCAGTTTACTTTTCCTGGATGACCATTGTCAAAGGGAAAGCCTATTGAGCTATTCAGTGTATTGTTAAATGTGGATTTTGATAGAGCATTAGCAGAATTATTAGGGAAATGTTTCACATGCTCATGAAATTGTGAGCCAAAAAATAAAAAGAGCGAGAGAGAGGAGGAAAGCAGGCATTGTTCTATCAAAGTGCAATTGCAAGTTGTTTGTTTGAAAGTTGTATCATCTCCAACATACACATGAAAACTGTGTTAAAGGGTGACTTACTTTCTGTGTGGAGGGTTTATGTAGCTGCCCAGTGATACATGTGCATTAATTTCTGTTCTCACTTGGGTTCTGCACTGGACAGTTCTCCTATACAATATTTGCATAGGATTAAAAAATAATTCTCTTTTGTTTTCTGTTGTTGAAGAGATTTCATGAAAGCACTACATGCAAATATTTCTAAATAATGTCTTTGTGTAGTCCTAACTGTACCCATTAATTTTAAGGGTTACTCTGATATTTTGGCACCAGTTTCACATATATAAAAGTAATTTGCCTAGAAGTCTGTTCAAGTTCTTCATTTTTCTCTAGGTGAAAGTGTTTAGGGTTCAATTATTATCACAGCCTGTAACAATCTGGCTAGTGCAGAGGCTCTGCATATAGACCCTGGCAATGAGTCATACAATGACAGCTTATGGCAGGGGAAATACAAAGACAGGAGTTTGAGATGAGTAGGAGTCTGTGAAAAATATATTTTTTGTATGTTAGTAAGGAACTTCATAATGAAAAATGTGAAGGTCTTTATATGTCAGCAAAGCTCTTTAATGTAAACAAAATTGTCAGTAAGTCTGAAGACTTTCCTAAGTAGACTTTGCATAAATTGTTACAGAACTGCCAGGGAAAGCTGGATATCTCTGGTTTCAGCCAAGTAGATGATATAGAGCTGTAGACTTCCCTTCTGAGTGTCTTTGTGAATAGCAATACCTCAAAGGAAAGCTTGCAACACCCCATGTTCTTTTACACTAATCAGCTCCCTGATAACCTATGAAATATCTGTGATTCATGGTTTTGTTGTGTACCCCAAATTCTGGAGGTCCTAATGACAATTTGTACTGGAAATGGTTTCTTCTGCTGTGCTTAATCATATGACTGAGCAGACCAATACAGAACTAGCCAGAGTAACCCCAGTATGAAACCTGGAGATGTGGGGAGTGGTTCTCATTTGATCTAGTGCTATACAGGAATGAGTAGCATGGCACTGTGGAGACAGAAAATCCTTAATTCAGGTTGCTGTGTATTTGCCTGTGTATGTGGCAAGATAACTTAATTCTCTTCAGTCCATATTTGATTGATTTCAAGGATTCCTGAAGCCCTTTCATGTATTTGGATGAAAAAATTATTGTCTTTCTGTCTGTTTCTTTCATTGAGGAGTTTTCATTGTGGTGGTTCTAACGATAAATAGCATTGCCTATGATGATAGTGGGAGTGGTAAGAGATGGAGGCGAGACTTCTCTTGGTGGATTAATTAAACTTTTTGGAAACAAGGGCAGAATTTTTCAAGCTATAGGACCTAAAGGAATACTCCATTTTAAATTTTATCCTTGTTTTCTAAGAGTAGTAATGTCAGAGTACTAAATATATGTAGGTATATTTCAGTCTTAAAATATAAACAATTGCTACATTTATCTCTTGGAAGAAGATGAATAATGGGAAAAATAGTGACTAGAGTCCAATAACATAGTATAGTTGAATTGTCAGCACCTAAAGAGGAAGCCTCCCTTTTTCTGTCACCGCTGTAAAACATTGCAGAAGCAGCTACTGCCCTTGACTCAGGAATGGAACACTGAGCTTGGAAAAGCTTTGAGAGCTGCAATGGCTTTCTGAGTCAGTGAAACTGCCTGCAAGATCCAAGTCACTTTTTATCATAAGGGAGGAGTGAAAAGCTGAAAAATTAGCGGTATGGGAAAGAGAGAGACTTCCTCTGTTACCAGCAGAATAATCCATATACTCAAGTCAATGCTTGAGCTAACCTGTATGAGTTTTTGGTTTCATGACTTTTGCATCTGAATATTAATATATATTAACCTCCACAGTATTTTTTTGAATGAAGAGCCCCCTTAAAGTGTAATCATTGTTATTTTGTTGCTCTCCACTCATGTTGCCATTCATTTTTATTCTTATTTTTATTCAGACTTTATTGCAGTTTTTGTGCATTCCAAAGCCATGAAATTGTTGTTTGTTTTGGGTGCTTGGAGGCAAAGCAGGGATGGAGTCCTCTGCTACAAAGAGCTTTCAGTCAGAGAAAAAATAGAGTGACTGTCAGACAGAAATATGCTGGATTACTTTGCACATCATAAGGCATGAGATTCATGGTTGTTTGTATGTTTCTAATAAATTTTCTTATAGGAGCTTATTGTGTTCAGTCCTTGGTGTGATAATCCTAAAATACACTGGAAGTGGAAGGAAGAAGTTCAGAAATCAATAGAAATATGCAAAACTAAGTGATATGTATTTCTTTGTTAAAATTGTATTTTGTTGGGGATCTAACTCATGCTGCTGACCTCTTTCAGTGTATTAGTGTAATCAAGTACTGACCCATCTGACTAACCTTACAAAAGGGTTGTGGAGGTACTTGGGGTAGCCCAGGGAAGGCAGTTTGGCCGAAGAGACATTTTTCCTTTCAGACTTCTCTTGCCTAGCTGAATGAGTGTTGCTGTTGTGGTTTATATAAATAACCTAAATAATGGAAAAAATAACAGAAATTCCTAGAAAATACTAAAATTGTAAAGTACTCATTACTGTGAATTAGGTGTGGGACCATCTTTCCGCAGAGGCATCACTCTCAGTTCCACTTGTATGAGAACACAGCCTACTACCTTCTCTGCCAGTGCTGGCAAGGGCAGTCTGTGACTATGTATTGTGGAGTCACATTTGATGACTCTTGCTTCTTGACTGTGTTTTCTTTGAGATTCTGTCCCAGCCCCTAAAAAGCACACACATATACTCCATTTATCTCTTGCAGTTGAAAGGCAGGAAGAGTGGGTAATTATACTGAGAAAAAAGATAGTCCCTTTCAAGGTTCACATCTTCAGACAAGTCAAGCGTATACAAGTAACACATTTGGCACTTATATTTGAAACAGCAAAAGGAATTTTTTTGAATCTTGTAATTATTTTCTCAAGTTTGGCAGAAAAATTGGATCAGGGATCTTAAAATCAGATTCTTTCTAGTCACTCATATTGTCTCTCACAGAGCATTTTGACTGCCTGTCCTGCAATGCATGCTGGAAATTGGTATTCCACAAAGTCAATTATAGTTCTGAGCCAGTAAGAAGGAATCAATGTGTCTGATCTGATCATTTAGCAGCATCGTTTTTTCTTGTGTATGGATGACAAAAATTTGAGAGGTTAATAAATAGTGGGAAAAAGCTATTCAATGATTTTGTTCTTTTTCTTGTGTTAGCTAGGCAAGAGCAGAAGCCTGTTGTGCTGGCTGCACACAAATAGCACCACAAGTGTCCAGTTTGTGGGGCTCATTGAGAGCCATTCCAAGTCAGAATTGCAGAGGCAAAAATGTCAGATCTCTACAGCAGAGGTGAAAATGTAATTGGGACTCTTAGCACCTGTGAGGTTAAGGATAAAGTGCTGTTGAGGTATTTATGATTTATGACTTTCATTATTTATTCTCTTTGTGAATTTTTTCCTGAAAGAAGGCTTGGCACAAGACTGTGAACATGTTTGATCTTTGTGTACTTTATCATCAGTGATGCAGCTGTCTTAAAATTAAAGATAGCAGTTAGTGAGGAAATACAAATACATGTAGCTGAGTTGAATAGTAAAGAAATCAAAAGAATATTTAATTTAGGCTCCAAAATAAAATTTAAAAAGACCTCTGCTTATTTCCAATACAGATTGATACACTGCTTTTAATTAGGATTTCTCAGACACACTTGTTTTCATCTCAGTAAACAAAATTATTTATAATCTATTTGTTTAATAACCTTAAATATGAACTGGATGGAGAAAAAGCCAGTACCTTAGCAGGAGAATTATGATTATGTCTTCATAAACCTCCAGTACTGCTCTGTCCATCCTTACTCTTTATAGTAACTTTCTCTAGAACAGCATTTTTACACCGAATCTTCATTTTCATGGTTTGCTTAATGTGGTGCAACAGTTGTTATCCTTTACACAACCCACTAAGAGTCACTTAAGAGTCAATTAAACCAAATAAGATTTTGAAATTGTGTTTAGAAAGGGGATGAGTTGTTGACAGATGGCAGGAACAGAATTTCAGCTAGACAAAACAATACCTTAAGCAATAATATGAAAATCAATGCCAACATTGAAGAGAAATGGGGAAAAGGGGATAAATTACAAAATACATACAATAGGCACTCTTCCTTTTCACAAGGATGGGGCTGGTTCTGTGATATCTCTAAAAGCCAGACATCACAGAATTTACACAGCTTGGGCTACATACTGAGAGAGGTAAAAAGAGGTCATCTCTTTCAGAAACATGCTGTGGTGAATTGGGATGTAAAGAGATATGGTTAGCTGGGGAAAATGTCAGGCAGAGTAATTTCACCTCTCCTTACCCATCTTGGGTTAATTACTGCAGTGTCCTGTGTGCATTTGTGGAGCCAGGTTTTTTTCTCAAGTTGCAATAAAGATTCATTTAGCAACAGAAGCATCTCAGAGTATGTTTAGAAATGTCTGTTCCTCACTAGTTAATCAGGGAAGATGAGATAAATTCAAAATTAAGAAAAAATGTGAATAGGCCTGGTTTATATAGTAGCAAGTTAGGCAGCAGCAAACTGTAGAAAATTAGAGAGAAGACAAATTAGCAAATATGAAATATTTACTATTTTCCAATTAAATAATATTTTGTTGTAATTGACAGGAATTAAAAGTATTACTCATCTGCTGTTTAATCAGAGAATATCTACTGTTCACACAGTTGCACATTAAGTCAATATTGGTATTTTATTTACTGATTATTCCCAATGCACTATGGAATTAATGTGAAAAACAGCATATTGATCTGTCTTGTTCAGATCAATAATTTGATTCCAAATGCCTTTGTATGTTTTTAATCAATGCAATTACTGACACTCTAAAGAGCACTGAATGAACTGATTAACTAATACAGCAGTTATGGTTTCTTTTCATCCTAGTTAAATGTGTGAGACCACAATAAAATGAAAAAAAAGCCCTTCTACACAGCCTGAGAAACTGGGATTAGATAGGGTAGGTAGCATGGTTTAGCACATCAACACCCACCACTTTGACAAGCTTTTTGCAGACATCAAGGGAAATAGAAGTTTTAAGAAAGATAAGAAGGTTGTTTTGTGGATATTTGTCAAGAGCAGAATACATATCTTTTCCACTGACACACAAGTATGTAAATTAAACCAGTGCTTGATGGGTTTTTTTAATGTTTATGACAGAAGACTTAAAACCATTGAAGTAGAGAAGTACCTGGCTGAAAGAAGAATGTTTGTGCTTTTTGTAAAATGTGTTCTAATCAAGCAATCATTTTGGGATTTCTTTCCTCTGTTGATTTTCATATTCTGCAGAAACAATTGTTTACCTTTTTAGGAAAAATATTCCATGTAGATGGAAAACATCAATATAGATCAATAAAAATCTCCTGAGAAGTAGGACACCAGAAGGTGTTGCAGTGGATGTTGTTAGATTATTCCTTCTCAGTTTTATTTTTAGCAAAAAATGATTTCTGAAGAAGATGACAGGAAGAAGAAAGAGGAGTAGATAGGGAAGCTGGACTCTGAGGCTCATGTGCTGCACTCATTCAATGTTTCTTCATTTCATGTACTTTGACACAATGCACTGTCCTGAACTTGGAGAATAAGGAACATGAAGTCACCAGAAGAAACACAAAACAGGTTTAAATTAACTTCTCTTGCCCACTTGCCAGAGGCTTTACCTTGTTGCTGACCTCCCCGGGGAGCTCAGGAGGTAGCCCTTCAATGTCTCTCTTTGATGACTCTTCCTTTCTGTGTTCAAAATAACTTTAAATTTCCCAGCATGAATTTGTAGACACTAGACTTCCAGGATTCCAGTTGCAGCATTCAGCAGTGTTTTCAGTTGCTTATTTTCATCATTTGCTGAAGTTGTGAGTAGACAGTGTTGTCCTCGTTTTACCATGGAGAGGTTGAGACACTCAGAGGTACAATGACTAATGGGGATCACACAATACATAAACTGCTGTCACCCAGGAGGCAGTAGTCCTCTTGCCTCACTTGGGTAGTGTTTTGACTACACTGAAGTCAAGAATTTTGCCACTAATTTTAACAGGTTCACAGTTTCACACATAATTCAAACCTCCAGGTCTTGGTGCCCTTATGTTTGACATGAAATCACTTAACCTAAAATTTCACTACCTCAT
The DNA here is from genome assembly GCF_037042795.1 of Molothrus aeneus. NCBI lineage: Eukaryota > Metazoa > Chordata > Aves > Passeriformes > Icteridae > Molothrus > Molothrus aeneus. Next base: position 18,335,835 of record NC_089652.1, on the reverse strand, counting down.
CCTCAGAAGGCACTTCTGGCATCTGGGTGTAATTGAAACCTAGGAGAGCCCATCCAATCCTGTTTTCTAGACAGAGTACCTTCTGGGAGTCTTGAAGGTATGCGTGCCAAAGTTAAAAAGGTACCTAGAAATGTCTTCATCATCGCTTCAGTTTGTCTTTTGAATAGATGCTGTGTGCCTAGAGCATGCCTGAGAGGCCTTAAAAACCGGTAACCTTGCTGTCTGGTATTTATTGTTCTTTTAAAGTCTTTGTCATTATAACTTGTTTCTAAAGAAGTAAGCAATTTCAGGTAAGCATACTTTTAAAGCCATGGACACTAAGAAACCAGTAGTTTGCATGAGAGACAAAAAAAATTTCTATTCTTTTGTAGGTTAAAGAAAGGCAGGAGCAGAGAGAAACCCTGACAACACTGGCTGGAAACTCGTTATGATAACTATAGTCACACCTCTCTCAGAATATTGGGAATGCTCACAGCAGAGTTAGCATTTTCTGACATTTTATTCAATGCAGGCAGTGTAGTTAGAGCAGCTGTTTCATTGTAGTAGGGAAGTAGAAAAATGATGGGAAAATAAGACATCATTAGCCATGTTCTGGGGGGCTTTGTGCACTGGTCATAGTCTGTTTCAATATTCTTTTTCCCTTTGACATTCACAGTGAAGTGTCATTTTTGGTAATGGCTGAATCATTTTGTGTTAAAAGGAGGGACATTTATAGTTTGTTGAGGTAACACTGTAGAAGTGTTAATAATGTGAATTCAATTTAACTTCCCAAAATTAATTTGCTACACTGAATATTTGAGAATTTAAAGAACACATTTTCCTGTTTATGCTGTTAAAAAAAATGTAGATTACTAAAGATAAGCAATTTTAGAATGTATTTTAAAATACAGCATAGTCTTCACATTGTATTACATTTAAAGAACATAGATTTTAATCCAGTCATCATTACTCTGAATATTTTGATAGTAACTCATTTGCTGACAGTATTCAAAGCATTTTGCAAGGGTAGAAATTATTAATATTCCTCTCTCCAGAAAGAGGAAAATGAAACACACTGTGATTAGGTGATTTTTGTAAGGTCTTGCAGTCAAAAAAGCCAGAATAAAACTGGGCAGTCTTTAACCACTGGCCCAACAATTTCTACTAGGCTATTTTTCTTGGTTTAGATAGTGTGTAGTTAGATTATGGGATTTTAGATTACAGGTGCTATAGCTTTATGAAACTCAGAAGATTTTTTAAATTTGATCGTTTTCTTACCTAATTTTGCAAACATCCTGTGCCTGTGTGTTCATTCATTAGTACCTTGCCATTCTCCCCATTTTGATGTTTTCAGATGTTTGTTAAGAAATTAGAATAGTTGACTTCTGTGAGCATGGGTGGCTTGAAGGTCCTTTGGTAGTACAATTTGAGACTGTCTAGACTGGTTCTTTTAAAGGAGGTGATCTTTTTGGGTAGTTTGTCCTTTGTTCATTGCCAAGTATTTGTTAATTGCAAAGTCCCCTACAGACCTGGGATGAGGTCAGTCATTGTCAGTTTTGGACTTTTCCATTTAGGAGATGTGAGCAGGTACTTTGCTTTTTTTGACTGACAGTGCTACTCTGTGGAGCACAGGCTGGTTCTCCCAGCTGTTGCATGTGTTTGTGGGGAGAGTGAAGAGGAGAATGAATTGTTTACAATTGTTTACATGATAGGAGTGATGATTGCATTTCTATTTCCACTTTTTCTGTTTTCTGATGGGGTGTGGTGAATCTCCCTGTATGGGCCATTGATCTAAGAGTTGGACTTGATGATCCTTGTGGGTCCCTTCCAACTCAGAATATTCAGTGATTGGCTCTGTGATTAAATGTGGCAGTCTGGGTGGGACCCAGAGCTCAGTGCTGGTTCCGTGTCCCAGCCATTGAAAGTCCCCACGGCAGGGAGTGTGTGCCAAAGTTTCTTATGGACCATGCACCCTCGGGGGTTAGAGGTCATCACATAGATTGTTTTCTGATACCAAGCATTGGTCAGTATATCAGCATATTCTACACAGGGCTACTCCAGAGATCCAGTATGGGTTAGTATAGTCACAGAGCACAGAATATTCTGTGTTGGAAGGACCCACCAGGATATAAAGTCCAACTCCTAAGTGAATGGCCCATGTGGAGATGGGCCTGCAACCTTGATGTTATTAGCACCATGCTCTCACCAACTGGGCTATTCTCAGGGGAACTCCTACGATATTGATTACATTTTCCTTCAAATTTTGGCAAAAATGTCTTCCAAAGGACCTTTTTATTGTGAGATCTTTGGTCAGCTGTTTCTCTCATGTTCAGCAATCTGCATTCAATAAGGGTATTGTTTTCCCTGTAGTATCCTAGCAGAGGTTGGTGCAGTCTGCATAGACACTCTTCACTGCAGCTGGAAATAGGACCAATGGAGTTAACTTCAAGATACTCTATCCAAGACTGCTTTCCAGCTGAAAATGCACTCCAAAACCTGTGATACTGTATGTTCAGCTTTATCCCTGTTATATGGTTATTCTGTAGTGGTGGAAATAATGTCCTGTATTGGAAAAAGAGTCATCTCTACACCATCTTTGGAACTCTTATCTCTACCTTTGGTCTGAAGCAGCACAAATAGATGACATTACAAAAGCTTGAGAAAGAATGGTGAGGTGGGAGGTGTTGTGTGGGAGGGCAGTGGGGACTCTGGCTAGTTGTCAGCTATATCCTACTGGTTTGCTCTGATTTTGCCAATATTGTGGGAATGGGGATTTTTTTGTATATTTTATTTTTCCCATGTGAAGCAGATAGGGGCACTAGAAGTTTTTTGGGAAATATATACAAAGGAATTCAAAAATGTCAGTTGAGAGAAGGCATCAGGAGTCATTTGGAACCAGTAAGAGCTAAAGTTGCCCTGCTCCCTGAGATACACTTGGGAGAATCAGATGCTGTGGGCTTGGCTCAAAATTCATTGAATCAGTTAGGGACTTCCTAGAGATTTCAGTGGGATTTGGATTAGACCATGAATCACCAATAGTGGTAAATACTGAGGATGTAAAACAAACAGACCTCTCTTAGTGAGGTGGCTGTTGCTGCTGACACCTTTCAACGTGTGTGTGGCTTTTGTCCTTTGTTTGTTCTGGATCCCCTTGGCAGCCAGCAGGAAAAATAGATGTTGCTTGCAATTCTTTTCAGTTCCCCAGCTGAAAATAAAGGGATCAACAGTAGTGCACAGGTTTATCTGATCACCCTGGTAACATGCTGTGGTTAACTCCAATCAATACTGAAACTTGTTTTCTGTTCAGAGATGAGCTACACTGAGGTCATGTGAAAAAAACCTGATTCATTGGCTTTTACTTTTTTCACCTTAGTTCTTTGCAATACGCATATCCTATGTTTGCATTTGAGAATAGTAAATTAATTTCCCTTCATCACTTGATTTTACTGATCCAAATTGCTGTAGATCTAAAGCGTTCATTCATATGTAAAGGCTCAGAAACATCCCTTTACAGCTATTTAACAAGGGGAATAGAAATATCTATTTTTGTAAGAGATGTTCTTGGATTTTATGAAGCAGAATCAAAAAAGTTGACAAATACAGATCTCATAGTAGGTCACTATTATTGTTGTTCATTTTATTATTTATTTGTCTGCATATTGCTCAGTGATGTAAGAAACACTAAAATAAAGACAGGCCTTGCCCTGTAGTTTGAAATCTAAGGCCTATTTCTCCACAGATTAAATGTGTGCATAAAATTATACACATGAATAGTCCTATTTAAATCTGTGATATTGCTCTCATGCATAAATATTTGAATCTCGAAAGGAATGGAGGCTAAAATTATTGCTTTCTCTGCTTCACCCCAATTTAAATAGGGAATTTTGTGATTGGCTTTGTGAAGGGTTTGTTTGAATGGCTCAAATGTGAATCCATAAATGTACAGATAAGGAGTTTTTCAATGTTAATGCTAAAAGCCTTTTTACCAGTTTCTCATAATAATTTTCTGCTTTCCCCTACCAACACCAGCAGCTTTCCCTTCTCCACCCTCTAGACCCATATGACCTCCTGCCCTACAGGGAAGATCAGCAGGTCATAGCAAACTGTGTGTGGTGTTGCTGTGTTGCTTTATCTCACACTGAAGGAAGGCTAAGAGCAGTTACACTGGTCACTCCTGTGGCCAGGAGGTGAATAATAGTTTGTAAACTATTGTAATTGGCTTGCTTATCTGAGCTCTTTGCCTGATAACTTTTCCCTTATTCAGAAGTCCTGAAAAATGGGATCATCAAGGACCTCTGTTCCACATGTATGTACTTTAGTCTCATTAATTCTTCAAAGGTACCAGGACGTGTTAAGAAGTCAATTAAACACTCTCCTCACACTCTGCTGTTTTAAAGGGAGAGCTCTTTTTTTTTTTCTAAAGTGCTTTCTAAGCAATCCTTAATGAAAGATCCAGGATTGTAAAGATTCACAAAACAATCTTGGTCTTTAGCCAATCTGTGTCTGTCCCTTACAGAATGCATTTTTTTTCTGATGGGAGGTTGTTGCTGGAACCCTGTTATCTCCTATTAACTAACTGATGTTACATTTCTCTGCCTTTGAAATATGTCTTGCCTTTCTGTAGCAAACTCAGTCCAAGACCCTGTGTTTCCATTTATTGCAGTTCAGCTAATCACTAGTGCAGCTAGAGCTCACTGCAGCAGTTCTGAAAGGCTGTAGCTTTGGGGGCTCTTTGCTGGGCATGTCTTTTGGATGTCATTGTCCCTCGGGAGCAATGATTGTCCGGGCTCACTGCCCCGGGAGCTCTATCACTGATCACCTCTGTCCTCAAAAATTGCACAGTACCATGTAGTGAGGCTAAAAACTACTTCAGGAAAGCATTGAGTCCATCCCCAAGCCACATGCACACTATAGCAGTGTCACTCCTGACAGATTTCTTGTGTATCCTCCCAAAGAGGTCTGGAGGAACCAGACCTCTCTGGCAATTGACTGTCCACACTGCGAGGAAAGCTTCAGCGATGCCTAAACTGAATCTTTCTTAGAGCAATTTAAATTATTCCCTGATCTCTGCATGATGGACTAGGCCACTTCTTTCTCCTTTTCAAAGGCCTTTTAAATCAGAAGACTTTTTTGATCACACCTCTGCTAAGATTTACCTTTTCCTTAGCTTAACAGCTTTGATTATTTATGTTGTGCTTTCTGATTATTCTTGTTGCTTTCCTCTAAATTCTGTCCAGCTGGTCTAGATGCTTTTGGAGTAAAATGGGCAAATGAGACACAGTGCTTTTCTTACCTAGGCTGAGTAAAGCAGAACGTCATTATGTATCTAATATATTACGACATTCCACCATAGTATTTGCTGCTTTTACACAAAGTATGGCATTAGTTATTCAGTTGTGTTTAATATTTAAATATTTAAAACATTATAAACCTTTTTTCCTTTTAAGTGGTACTGCACTAAGACACTTGTTCCCTATCCTGTCTTTATTTAGCTGATTCCACCTGCTTCAGAAATGTAGTCATCACTCTGTATTGCATAAAAGCATCATTTTTAGACCAATTTTTCAACAGTTTCATATTGTAAACCTCTTCGGCAATGTATGTGCAATGCCTCCCATCCTGAAGTTTCCTGCAGAATCAATAAAGGTGTATTCTGCTTCATCCCATGTTAATATTTAATGTTATCAGATGTGATATATTCTTGAATGCTGCTTTGAACAGACCTCTGGTATGACTGCCAGTTTGACTTTGCTTCACTGGTAATTGATTTCCAAATGCACTTTTCCAACTGACTTTGCACCTGTTTTGTAAGAATTTATTCTGACTGTTGCAGAAGAGAATATTTGATGAGAAAGTGCTAAGCCTTACTAAAGGGTTGAAAATCTGCTGTTTCTTGTCTAATCTATCAATGTTGCTCCTCGATCATGAAAAGAAATTAGATCAGTGTGGCATGATCTGTTCTTGGTTAATATATGTCACATGTGACTCATCTCCCTGTTCTTTTCCAGGTGCTTACAAATTGACTTTTTCTAGGAAGACTTAGGGCTGTCATCTGTATTTTTTCAGCTTCTCCTTTTCCATATTTCTGTCTTCAGCTGCCTTCCTTAGACCCCAAGAGTGGCTGCTGATGGTTCCGAGATGGTTGCAATCCTCTTTAAGTTTCTTCGTGCTCTTCAAGTTTCCTACATGTAATTCTACAAAGCCAATCTGAAAACAACTAATTTATGGTTTTGGGTTTTTTTTCAAGGTTGAGATTTTACTCCTGTCACTCTACTACTCAGGATATTAACCATCTCTCTGCCATTGATCTTTCTAATGAACGTTGATTAAAAATAAATCAAAAGTTTCTGGCCTTCCTGAACCACCTGTTAATAGATTTCCCTCTTTTAAACAGTAGCTCAACACTATTTGTTTTCTTTGCTTTACTACTAATGTACTTGTGGAATATTTTTGTACCTCTTGACATTTCTTGGCAGGTCTGTTTCATTTTATACCTTTGCTTTTCTAATTCTGTCTTTTGTTATTCAATTTGTACTTGCTTTAGACCCCCTACTTTCTCCTTTCTGTGTATTTCTTTCTTGTGTGTCAGTGAAGAGCTCTTTCTTTAGCTAAGTCTTTACTTCACCTTCTAGTTAAGTTCCAGTATGTATTGTATGTATGATTAATATGGTTTCTTTAGGTAACTGCCAGCTCCCATTAATCCCTTTTACTTCACACTTGCTCCCCCATGACCCACTCCAGGAATATAGGTATCAGTATTCTGTTTTTATGGAAACTTTTCTTCCTAGTCCATTGTGTCTGCTTTGATGCTCTTTCTTCCTTCTGTAAAGTTCTGACACTGGATCATTTCATGATCACCTTCACCCAAGTTATGTTCAATCTTTGCAGCTGATCCTTCTGTATTGGTCAGGATGTAGGTGAACAAGCCTTCCTGCTGCTTTCTGGAGATTCTTGTGCTGTGTCTTAGCTTTCACCTTTTTGGGTTGAATCAGATTTCTTCCAAATGCTGTCTTATATTCTGTTTTGATTAAGTTAGGAGATTTATTAAAAAATCTTCATCCGTGGTAAATTTTTCACCTGTTAGTTTATGCATTTTTGCTAAAACTTAATTGAAACTCCAAAGAACAAAAATGTGCATTTGTTTTTGCTAGTCTGTTGCTCTAAAAATCTCCTATATTTTTTGTCTTACATATTTTATCTCTCCTCTAAGTATATTCCTAACTAGAATTAAAATCTGGAAGCTAGATTGAGGATATTGTACCTGTTTGAGATTGTTATTCTATGGTTTTGTTTTCATTAGAGGCATCTTTGAAAAGATTTTTGCTATTCTTTGCCTATGTTAACTGCAAATATAGACTATCTAGAGCAGATTCCATACAGTTCTAGAAACCAAGAAATATTGAGGGATGTGCTACTGCTCTTCTGGCTGGACAGCAATGTTTGGAACTTAAATGAGTTTATGAAAAATTGTTGACTTATTAAATGAGAAAAATCAGGAATCCCATTTTAATTTTATTGATATGCCTTTTCAGAGATTTCTTTTAAGTTATGAATAGAAACAAGAACTTTGTATTGGTTTCCATATACGGGCCTCTATGTTAAGATTACTGATTTCTGTCATATGCTTCCCTCATTTTCCCCTTCCCACCATAGTTTCCTGCTGCATTTTCGGCTCTTAGCCCTGTTTGATAACTACTGTGTCACATCATTAAAATCCCATGGCAGCTAATGGACAGATGCCCAGTGTAAGGAAACCAGTTCCTCATCCCAGAAGTACCTGGTGTGTGTTTCAGTGACTTCTGGCCCGGCTGCCTTGGCTTTGCCGCAGGGCTGCGAGGGCACTGTGGCTGCCATGGGCCAAGGTGCAGAGTCTTGCCCTCGAGGGAGAGCTCTGCTCAGCCTGATCTGCTGTCAGCCAGCCCTGAGCACCGGCCAAAGCCAGCCCTTGTGTCGTGTCCTGACATTGCACACTCAAAGTGAATTTGGTCCATGCTGTAACTACCAGGCCCTACAAGCCAAAGGTCTGCCCATCATCCTCATGGGGCTGCTGAAGTTCGCTCTTGCTCTCCTTTGTCTCCATTTCTACTGTCCTTTAACCTTCCGCGTTCCTTTTCCCTCTGTGTTGTGCCATGTGCTCCCTGTCTCCCTCTTTCACCTGTTTGTTATGTGCCTGTTTTCCCATTTCTCTCATCCCCTTCTCCCCTGTAGAGCCCCGATGGTCTTTCCTTTCACTCCTCCCTTTGTAGAACCAAGCCACTTGCTTTGTTCTTTCCTTTTTTCTTCGCCAGCCCCAGTCCTTGCCTGGGTCCCTGCGAGTGGCCTGCCTGCCTCTGCATTTCAGAGAGCGGCTATAAAAGGGTTGCCAGCTCAGCCTGGTGATAATTTAGAAAACACAGAGGAAGAAGATCTCTATCTCCATTCCTGTTTCTTGTGCTGTGCTGTAAGGGAGAAAAGAGCTGAATAGAAAAAGGTGCTGAAGGAGGAGAGAATTTCTGTGGTGGGGGGCCGACTGGCAGAGCAGATGCGTGTTGTACGGGGCAAAGAGGTAACTGTGCCTGTGTGTGCTCAGATCTGGTGTGACGTTCGGCCATTGCCCATTTCATTAGTACTTTACAAAGTTTAGCACAGATTTGTTATTCATCTTCACATGTCATGTCACTGTTTTAATTTGCTGAGCCTCAACAACCAAGTTTGCCTTTAGGAGGATGTGTTCAGAAGCTTTTTATATATTCCTATGTCCTGGGCAGAACTTGGACTTCCACTTCCACATTATTCTTTGTTATTACAGCTTTTTTGTTAATTTTTTTTACTTTAGTCTTTATTTTTCTGGTCAACCTTAAAAAATTTATTTAATTTCATTTTATTTTTCAGACACCTCTTATTGATCCTCACATCCCACATCATCCTACTAAAACCATTACACAGGTAATAGAACACAGGTGTGCTGTAGAGCCAGGCCATTAGACAAATAGAAATAACTATCTATAACAGTGTAATATGAATCAGCTGAAGTGATGCTTTCTGTTCGATGTGAGAAGTATATGAAATTTAAAATCCCAAATATATACTACATTGCTCTGAAAAGTAAGCTTCTGTGAAAGAGGATTTTTAATTCAGGAAGGAGCATTTATGGTTTGTTTTGCAGAAAGCAGTACAGAGATTCCAGAAAGTTTAAAATCTGTGTTTCTTGGTCTTTCTTTTTCTCCATGATCACCAAGGTTCCCTCAGAAAAGATCCTTAGAGCTGGAAAGATTTTGCGAAATACAATTCTGTCCCGAGCTCCTCACATGATAAGAGACCGCAAGTACCATCTGAAGACTTACAGGTGTGTGAGCTGATTGTATGGAGGTCTCTGAATTTTTATGCCTGCCATTCTCTGATTTGTCATGTATGCCTTACCATACTTGCAGGTGTCAAAAGGTCTGAAATTATTCTGTGATGCTATTTGAGTTGGATGTTATGCAGTCTTTAATGGGCCTGGTAAATCCTTTCTGAAGTAATTTGACTGGAAATTGAGTCTGTGATTGTGAACAGAATGTTCACATACAAACACTCTTCCAAAGCATAGCTAATAGTGTAGTTAGCTGGAATATTATGTGTAGTACCAAGTTAAAATGAAGATTCTGTTCTCTTTGTATATCAGTAAGAGATAATAGAAAACTTTATTAATATATGATGTTCCTGTACTGATTGCTACAGCAGTCTTGCTCACTGTAGTGTTCTGAAAATTCACCTGGTGAGAAATATTCCTGATGCAGATTTGCTGTTCTATTTAATTTTTTTCCAGTGTATTGTCAGACTCTCTTGTCTTCCTGCTGGTGGCAGCACAGTCTTGCTGAAGTGGGATAACAATGGCACTTGTAGAAAGAAATCTGCCTGCAAGGTGTCAGGATCTACCTACTGTTGGCTTAAGAAACAGTCAGTTTGTTTAGTGTCTAATGTTTAAATCAAATACCTAGTTCATTATTCAGAGTGTTTTTAAGTAAAAATTATTTTTAAATCTCTGAGTGTGTCTTTTTCTAAATAGTAAATCAATATGTTTCTGATCTTCATTTGAAATAAATGCATTGATTTTCCATATTTCAGCCCAAAATATATTTAAAATACAAAGGTATTTGGCACACGTGAGTTGATTCAAGAATATGTCACAATATGACATTGCTGATTGGTCTAGAATAACAGAAGAGCATATATGATAAAGGAAGAGCAGTGCTGGTCAAACAACTGCACCGTTTTCTCTTACACAGAACTGGGAAAACTCTTACTGTTCTGCTGAGTTAGGGAGTGTAAGGATAAGGAATTTTACTGAGTGACCATGTGGCTTTTTGCTTTTTTAATCCTTTTTGGCTGTTCTCCAGAACTTGAGACCTGCTCTCTGCCTCTGGGTCAGTCAGGAGGTGCAAGGTTACCAAGACCTGGCATGAGAGAGCCTCAGAACACTGTACCAAAACCAGTGTCTCCAAATACAGTGTGACAGAAGTTTGATTACAAATGCAGGAACACCCTCATAGCACTCACTCTTCCTGTGGAGGCTGCATAGGCATAACTTTTACAGTATTAAATTTCTATTTTCATGCAAGATTCTGAAAAGCATGAGGCTTTTGGTATCCCATGGTATACAGAGGTTTATTTTGAAAACTGGGTTGGAGGTTATTGCACTGGTGCTATAGGTTTTGTACCAGGTGTCACAGGCTTGAATAGATCTTCTGAACTCTGCATTTCCCAAAACACTTTTTTGCTAAGGTGATCTTCTTAAAACTGGACACCTTCACTGGTATTTCCAGCATGTGTATGTAGATGGTGACATGGGGTTTTCTGCAGGGAGATTTAACTAAGTCTGTACAGAGTTTAGGATATCACTGTTGTTGGCAGTCACTGTGTGCAGTCTCTCTCTTGGCAGGCTTCCTTTTCATTCCTGTCTGTTTATCTGTCCTTCAGGCAATGCTGTGTGGGGACAGAGCTAGTTGACTGGATGATGCAACAAAGTCCTTGTGTCCATTTACGAACCCAGGCTGTTGGCATGTGGCAAGTACTGCTGGAAGAAGGTGTTCTTAACCATGGTAAGATAAAGAAAATCAGTATCTTGACTAAAATATGGGCAGTGTGTGACATCAACACCTCTGTATTCTTTTTCATGAAAAAGAAAGGGATCGTGAGCCTAAAATAAATGCCACAGAGCAGCCTGTTCATTCATAGGTACGAGAGCAACACACAGGCAGTATTATTTGAATCTTGCTGCCAATATACTTTTTAAACTTATGACCATATTGCATCATAAATGAACAATTGATAATGATAGTCTCATTATACTTAGGAATATACTGGCTTGTGCTTATATTGTTAGAACTGGGTAGCACTCAGGGCAAAACCAAGGGATGCATTACCATGCATTAAACTAACCTCCATCAAAGATCTGTGGTATTTTGAAGTGAATGTGAGTGTTTGTGTTTGCTCAGATTCATAATTTTTGAATGATTTCCATTGATTTTGGACGGGTTCCCAAATTCAGCACACCAGATATTCCAGTGCAGAAATCTGTGATTTTATATTAGCTTTCTGATTGCATTTTACATTGACTTTCAGTTTCCATTTGTTGGGATTTAGTTGGTAATAGGATATTACAACCCTCAAAAAGGGTAGGTTTCTAAAGCAATATTCATAGGTGAAGCTTTGTATGTACATTTTTATTGAATGTAGAAGAGCAGCTCTATTACAGTAAACTTGCATTTATCATCTGTTGTGCTTCCCATATCCCAGGGAGAAATTTCCATTTTTGCCAGGGGGAAGGCAGATTGTTTCCCCTGCTGCCTTACCCTAAGGGATCTAACTTGAATTCCTGCCATATATTCCCTTGAACTCTCTGGGGAAAGCTAGTGCAAGCTGCATCACAGTATCCAACTCAACACATCACTCTGACTTACTTGGAAGACCAGGGGTTTGCAATATCATAATGTTACTTTAGAGGTCTTCTCTTGGCGGTTCATCCATTAAGTTATTCCCCCAGGACACAGGTCAATGCACTTGCCCCTGGGATTACACCTTGATTACAGACATTTCTACTACATCACAAGGAGTTTAGTTGCTTTTGCTACCTTTTTTCAGCTTGTCTAAGTACATAGAGCAAAGTGTTTGTGCTAGAGAATACCTTTTAGAAATTCATAGTATAACCATTTTCCCCAGTGTAATTTGTTTGATTAAATGAAATAGTTTCAAACAATAAGAAAACAGAACTAATAAAAAAACATATACATGTGTATGCATGTATTTATACACACCCACAACACACTTATATGGAAGCCTTTTGGATAGTATTTGTAGTACACAATTTAAAAGTATACCCTTCAAGCTACATACATGAGAAATATTTTCATGCTCTTAGAGTTTTTCTGTAGCTTTCTTTCCCTTCTTAAATAATCTATCTGTAACAAACACAATACTACACAGATTTCTACAAGGTTTGTTTCATTGAGGAGCATTCAGTATTTGATGTGTTGTTTTGTTTTCAGTGGACCAGGAACACCACTTTCAAGACAAATACTTATTTTATCGATTTTTGGATGATGAACGTGAAGATGCCCCTTTGCCAACTGAGGAGGAGAAAAAGGAGTGTGATGAGGAGCTACAGGATACTATGCTGCTTCTCTCTCAGATTGGGCCAGATGCTCATATGAGGATGATTCTCAGGAAACCGTAAGCAGAATAATGAGTTAATATTATGGGTCTTCCTTGTGACATGGAAACAAGAGAAACCTACATTGATTATCAGCCTTTTTTTTCAGACAGCTTTATAGTGACTTCAAAGCCAGTATAAACTCTGTTTGACCCTCCCTTGAAGGCAAGCATTAAGCAGGTAGGGTTTAGTGGCCATGGCAGACATATTTTACTGAAATGCACTGAGAATAAGGAATAACTTAAACTCACCTTCACTGAAGATTTTCTTGTAAGGGGCCATTCAAGACAGGCAAGTACACAGGGCTGGATCCTGCTACATTGAAGCCATTGGCAAAGTTTGTGCTTGCTGTGGGTGAGGAGTAGGCACTGCTTACAGTGTGAGAACATTTTTCATAGTAAAAGATTTTTGTGTCACCTAACCCAAGCACTGTTTCTGTTCCATCTGTATCCTTTCCAGACTCCATTCCTGTTTAGATCACAAGCTCATTTCAACAGCGCTTTTCCAAAAACTTGCTAAAGGCATTGAATTTCAAAAAGTGCCATCAAATACTTGTGCTTATAAAAACAGGAAACACTGTCATGCAGCAATAGGTTTGAGGTATACATTTTATTTCTTCTCCTTATTAGAGATCTAGTCAATACAACCAAAGGAGCACTTGTTCCCTGTCACACAAAATACATGGACAAGCCAGAGTGAGAGCAGAGTGTTTCCATACACCCTTAGGGAGTCATGGAATTGAGATCTTGTACCCTCGCAGACATGTCCTGTGCCCTTTCCACTGAGCAGAAAATGTGAGCTTTTGCACCTCTGAGCAGACACCAGTCATTGGAGTCTGAGCAATGCTGTGTGTGCTGGGACCCTGCTTCTCTGCACTCTGTCCTGTGCCTCAGGCCAGCTGAGCAGGTCATTTCTTGGAGAATTTCCCTTTCACTTATTGTGGGCTTTGGCTGCCCACTACATTTGCTTTCTGTCATGACTTCCAGAACAGTGAGTGTAAGTTTACACTAGCAGGATAAATACTGATTATCATCTGGACTGCTTACAGAGTGCTGAAAGGCTGGAAGGATGCTGTGGAAAGTACTGCTCTTCTCTCTGTATTGTCACTTGCACAGCATCAACTGAAAGAATACTAAGAGGAGATTTTTCATGGAATATCGTGAGGAGAAAGAGGTTTTCTCAAGACTAATGTTCATCTGACATCTTTCCCTATCCCTGAAAGTGCTTATTTTTGCAGCCCTTTGCTCACTGAAGTAACCTTGTACTGCCAGGGACCATATTAACTATTGTTCTAGTATTCAGTTTACATACGTAATGATTTTGTTAGTTGAAAATCCTCCCTGGACTGAGCTGTAGCAAAGCTGTTAAAATCTCCATGAATCCTCAGAGTCCTGCTAGTTTTGACTAGACACTGTTACAGCTGCCAAATGTTCAAAGGAATTGTCAAGGCTTCAGAGATGCTGACTCTAGCTGACCTGAGCAGGACCCACAATTTTCAAACCAACACAGCTGCATTTTATAACAGTAACCATTTCCAGAGAGGTTGCAGAACTCAGATAATTACCCTGAAAGAAATAAGACAATATTCTTTGATGAGAAGATTACTTTGAGAATTTGATTGTATAATGAAGCTGTTGCTTTGAAAGGTACTTTCTATTGTTCAAAATCTGAAAATCTCTAACAAAAAATGTCACTTGTTTTGACAGCCAACTTAAAAAATTCTCTGTTTATTACATTAACTGCAGCATTTTAACTGTCAAACTGTGAAAGAATGTTCTATAGTTTAAAAAACAGAATAGAGCTCAGGGAAATTTTTGGCAGGCTCTTGTTGCTATTGTGTTTTTTTTTTCCTTTGGAAACACATATACTGAATGTGAAAATAGCTTTTTGTGAAGTAGCAAACACAGCTCTCTGCTCTTTATAATGGCTGTAGCACAGGTGCAGACCTTGCTAAAGTCCCTGTAAAAATTACTGTAGAATTAATACAGCTCCTCCTTAAGTGTTTCCCCCCTTCAGTACGAAAATATGTCCTGATGGTAAGCCCTAATTTAATAGGATGCTATAATACAAAGCTAAACACAATAATAACAGGAGTCTTTAAAGGAAGACTTGTATTCATCTGACAATAGTATTTAGCTCAGATAATGTTATGGATTACATTCTCTCTTTAATGCCCTAGCCTAAAGTAAGTTAGCAGTGTGACTGAAATAATAAATCTGTGTTATATGTTCTTAGTGGCTTCACTTAGCACATTTTTTTCTTCATAGAGAGCATTTGACACTTAATCACAATGTTATGGGGTCTCTGATCTTTTCCCTTGTTCTTATTATCTGAGAATTTTCTGGTTAGTTGTACAATAAAAATAATCAATGATACTGCTTTGACATACATGGCTTATCAATGGTAAAGTACTGTGTTATTGTCAACATCCTAGTCACAGAGAAGCTTGATGTCTCTGACCTTGGTAAATCTCCAAGCACTGAACAGTTTTTATTGATCACTTAATATCACCTGTGTTCTGTCCATTAATGTGTACCCTCATTCCCTACCTATTCCATTTATTATCCGCTCTATAACCAGCTATTGCTGTTAGAATGTGTCCCCTGCAGAAACTAGGTCTTTACACAGCAGGATCCTACAAATCAACATCAGTGGGTCACCACACAGGTTTTAAAGACACAGTGATGCCTAATATCTCTCCACGTGACATCTGCAGGAACAGAAGTAAAGACTGGGTACAGATACCTGCTACAGATTGTCAGTCCTTCCAATGTGCTAGCATAGGAAGCAAATGGACATGCTGAAAGAAGAGTGTGTCCTTTTGTCTTTATGACAGAGATCTCATATAGCAAGACATCATCCTTTTGTCTTTTGATTTAATGTAGAAATTTCTTAACTTGTTACACTATATTCTCCAAGACATACTCGTTTTGCAAGCATGTAATAAAATTTAAGTTGCTACTTCCCTATTATTTGTTAAAATCCTTACTTTTTCTTTGCTAGCTTGTACTGGCTTAGTTTTATGCTGTACTTAATTAAGCTGCCCTGCATAAATCACTAGGAGTGTCAGCCTTGTAATTTCAAGCCAGATTCAGAAACAGTGGAGTATTTTGAGTCACTAGAGGGCATAGCAGTACCAAACCAATTTCTGGTTTTCCCTTAATAGTTTGATTCTGTATGAGAAAAGAGTAATTTAATCCAAAATTATTTGTAGTCTAAATTTGTCTTTAATCTGGGTAATAATAAATGCATGCCATTGGTAAGTGAAGAACAGAAGAAAAATAAAGCTTGATTAGCAGAGATGTCAGTTCTCCTTATATTTTCTGTGACTTCTTCAGTATTTCTTTCATCCAAAAGAAGTCTCCATCCAGCTACTTTTGTAAAAAGATGCAATATAATCCTAGAGTAACAGAGCTGGGCACTCCCTGTGTCTCACACAAGATGTAGACAGACTGTTGAATCAGGAGGTGACTAGGCAGAAAATCTGTAGAGCACAGTATTTCTTCATATGGCTTTCCTGATCCTCTAGGTGCTAGTCTCCTGTAATACTGACATTTTAGGAGGAAAACTTCTATCATTGTAGTTTTTCTTTTAGGGCTGTCCAAAGATTAAATTGTGCTGTTGATTCTTTTGACACCACACATTGCAGACAGCAGGATTTAGAACTGTGCTTGTTGTAATGGTGGAGCATGTAAACCTTCTCATTTGGAACTCCTGCCCCCAGACTGGACTTCTTGTATCCCATTTCCTCTCTTGTATCCCATTTTCATCCTCTCTCTTATGTCTTTATTGCTCTTTTCTTTTGTTCTTGGCCCATTGAGTTAATTACTTGTAATCTACTTGTCTCAAATCTAAACCATATTGTTTGGAAGGACTCAGTCCTACAAAAATAGCTTGAAATAATGCTTTAAAGGTATTTTTCTTCCTGTGTGTCCATATGTCACTCCAATGTGCTGTCTGAAATTATGTGACAGGAGAAATTGTTCTTTTAGAAAATAATACTGTATTAGATATTGTAACTGAAGAGAATCTTGTGAGTGATAAAAAGATTGGGAGTTACTGTCAAGCTCCCACAACTCCTCCTGTGTGCTGTTTATTAGATCCTCCAAAGCATCTCTGACACACTGCAGTCCCCACAGTATTTGTGTCCTTCTTTAGCAATCAGAAAATTTTGGGTAGGTTACAGAAATGCAATTATTTCAGCCACAGTGCCAGCCTCCTTACTGCTCCTTGTGCTAGAGAAGAATTATTCCTTTATCAATGCATTGATGAGGGAATAATTCTCCTCTAGCACAAGCTTCTTGTATTTTTCAGTGAGAGAGGCTGAAACTACTGAGTGGTTCTTATTTACCTTTGTGGCTAAACAGCAGCACTCAGCATTAACTGTAGAGCAGTCGTTAGCTGTTCTCCAAGATGCACTGCTGCATCTCCAATTTGTTCAGCAGAAGTTAACACACTCCTTTACAAACCACTACAACTGTGTTTGCTACAACTAATTAGTACTGCTTGTGAAAAATAGTGCATGCCCCATGCTCAGGAGTCCTTTTGAAAGGAACAAATCTTTATGTACCATTTCTGATTTATGTGACCATTTTATACATATATAGAACACTTGATTTAATCAGAAAAGCTGCCTAATCAGGTTCTCTCTAAGGTGGTTGCCATGGCTGCTGCTCAGTTTCATTCAGGTAGCATTCACAGAGCTTCCATCCTTTGTGTGTTTCAGTCCTCCAGCCAGAAACATCATTCAGTCCCTGTTTAGTGAGGATGTACACTTCACTAGACAGTTCAGCAGCATTTTGTGTTGTTCTGTCCTTCTGTGAAGTATTTATTTCAGCATTTATTGCATTTAATTATCCCTTTTATCTTCTCTCCATAGCCCTGGCCAGAGAACTGTAGATGATTTAGAATTTATATATGAAGAACTTCTCCACATTAAGGCCTTATCTCACCTTTCTACCACGGTAAGTAATTTTAAAAATTATATCTCATCACCTAAAGGGAGGCTCAATTTTTACTTCTGGTTTTACTTCTGACTTGAACAAAGTTGGAGAGCCTGTAACCATTTTCATTTATACTTTCCATGCGAAGAATTTATTCCATCTGTGAGAATCACCCAAGCACTTTGCAGGTGTAGGTTGTCTATTTGATATCAGATATAATTCTCTTCAAGTATTTCTGCACAGCCCCTCACTTGGCACAGGTACCACTGTCTGTGTTCCTGTGCATGTGTAAATTAAGGTACTGGTACTACTGAATTTTGCAGAATTGATTTCTGTAGGGAGTCTTCGCTTGAACCAGTTAGGAGGAGGAATTATACTGTGGAGAAAGGTGCACTGTGCAGTGCTTTCTGGTTGGAGTTTGTCATTGAGTGAAAGAAAGCTCATCAGGCACTTTCTCCCTGAAGTGGTCAAGAGCAGCACAGAGAATCAAGGATAAATGGAATGGACAGGAGAATGCATCTGTTTAAAGTCTCACCATATACTGTGCAGACAACTGAAACAAGCTAAATAGCACTTTACTTGGTAGCAGTAAAATGTGGATGCTTTTAGAGAAAGGAAACAAGTCAGAAAGTAGATTCATATTTGACAATGCCTTCTTCAGAATCTCTTGTTATTTTCAGTTGTTCTCAGTTAGCTTGGACAGATGCAGCTAATTATGAAGCTGCATTACAGAAAGATAGTACTCCATGCAAACATATAAAAACCTGAACTATGTTTTTCAAAAAAAGAGTAGGCATTCAGAGTTGGTATCTGAATTACATTGCTGTTAAGGAAACTTCCCAGTTTGATCATTTGTGAGACTCTAACTGTCACACTCCCAGCACCAGAGACTGTCACTGCTGGGGCTGGAGCCCCTTCACAGGGGGCAGCTCCAGTGACCTGGCAGGTCCTGCTGGACTCATGCACATCCCCCACTCACACAAACAGACCAGGTTTCCTCACTGCTTCCACCCCAGGTTTCCCATAGCAGAGCCTTGTATGTCTTGCTCCATAAAGCAATTTATTCACAGTGTTGTAACACAGAAACAGCTCAAGCTGGTGCCTCTGAGGAGGGATCCCCAATAAAGAAACCCCTGGGCTTTTATCCCCTCACCATCCAAGCATTCACAAGTCTCACCCTTCTTCCTGTGTCCTGTGCTCCTGCTGTGTTCTCCCAGTGTGCATTCACCTGGCTGGTGCCACTTGAGCTGTTTGCTCTGAAGAGGGCTGGCAGTCCATGGCCTCTTGTCTCTCTGGGCTCCCACACAGAGCTCAGTCTGCAGACAAACTGCAGCTTGCAAACCAAGGTACCTGCACTAGATGCATTCCTCAACATCCAAAAGCCTTAAAAATCTCTGGAATGTAGAGAAAAGAGTAATTAAAGAAAGACTACTGTAAGATTCAGAAATGACCCTTTAAAAGTTAAAGAAAAGAAACTACCCAAGATAGACAGATATTGAGATGGAGTGGAGAAAATTCTCAATACTGTGGACATAACTCAGAATAAAACAATTTGAAACACTAAATATTTTCAGCTCAGAAGAAAATCAGACTTGAGGTCAGATACCACAGCAAGTACCATATGGAACAAGTATGGAAAGTAATACAAACTGCAAAAATACTTGGCATTTTGAAGTACAGATGATTCCATGTTTTTAGTAAGAATATGGAAATGGCCAGCTTATTGCGTGCATCATGAACTAAAGAAGAAGGCAGAAACTAAGACTAGCTTAGAGGAACAAGAGATAGCATTGCTTCTATGAACCAGAAGATTAATGACCAATCAACTTGAAAGGAAATTGAGTGTTTAATTTATTTTAAGTAAGGCATAATTCCTAAAGTATTAAGTTTTCTTGATATGCCACAAGCAGTAGAAAGTAAAACGGGTAAAGCTCAAGTCTCATGGTAGTGAACTAATTCCTGCCAGAGAAGCCTGTGAAGTTAATGTACAAATGAAGAAGAATTATATAACACAGTGTTAAAAACAAGTCAAACCTCGGGCTTCATCAAGTGGATTCATTCACAGCAAAGGCCAATGACTGAATCAACTGAGAAGACATCTGAGAACATAAATGGATAGAAATGGTCTCTGCTATGTGCAGAACAGTGCTAATGGGGTTGTATTTCCTGGCCTTATGAAAGTATCATTGCCTTTGAGCAGAAGTTATAAAGGAGTTTGGTGAGTTAAGTGCTACAGAAATCGCAGGCCTCTGAGTGTGTTCACTGGTCGGTGTACTTTAAGAAACCTCTATTTATCTCTCTTTTTCTCCAGGCTTCAAAAAGGGAGTGCTTTCCCCTGATTGTCAGAAAGGAGTTCTAGGAGAGGTGGCTGATGTGATATGTTTATACTTGGTGCCTGAGCACCAAGGTTGGGTGGGTGCCTTTAAGTACATCAGTGCCCAAATTTTTCCACCCATCATAGGAGATGCAGCCATCAGATTCTCATTTGGATTGTGCCCAGAATTTGAGAGTTCCTTCCCAAGTCTTTCTTCGTGGCCTAATTTTTTTTTAATTTAAACAAACGAGACAGTGGTGTGAAAATAAATAGATGTTGAGGCCAGATTTTCATCTGTATATAGCATGATTAAGTTACATGGTAGTACCTCTGAAAAATGGCTTGTCACCAGCTGACATTCTCCAAATAAGTGAATCCTGCTGCTTGGAAATTGGCCTCTAAGTTCTTGGAGACTTGTGGTTGTATGAAGAGAAACATAAAACACAGAAGAACTCAGGATCATACAAGATTCCTAGTGCTACTGCTATTTTGTGGCAGAACACAGTAGCAAAAAGCAGTTGTAAGCAGTGTCCAGAGACAAGTGTCCAGTCAGCCAGAGCTGATCACACCAAGGGCAAAAGAACCCCAGCAGGGGGCTGGCTGACACCAAGGGCGGTGTCCTGTTCCTGGAAGAGGTACTGAGCTGGATGCTTTGCCTGGGAAGCTGTCAGGCAGAGAGGGGACTCAGCAAGTCCGGATGGCTGTGCCTCACAGCTTGACCCAGCAGGAGCACAGACTTAGATCAGTCTGAACCAGATTCCTCAGGAGAGAACAGGAATATTTCCCTGCAGTAATTGACAATTTCTAGCTATCTTCTGTATACAGATTAACTACTACCATTTGAAACTTCCTGTCTTGTTAATTATTGATGGTCCTTTCACATGTGTGTGTACAAAGAAAGATGTGGAGACCCATATCTTAAAGATGCCCTTGTCTGAGCCATTTGGAGCCAGGAATTGTAGCTCTGTAAAGCCAATCAATAGGAATTAGGAGATCAAGTGAAGCAGACCAACAACGACTGATCAATGATGCAGAGGGAAGGAAAGTACAACGGGGCTATGTTATGTGACCTCATCACCAGGAGGAATGAGATACATATAATAACTATAATTTCTCTTTCTATTTTAAGGTAAAACGGGAATTAGCAGGTGTCCTCATTTTTGAGTCACATCCCAAAGCAGGAACAGTCTGTAAGTAATGGAATCCTGTCAGATTTCTTTCTCACCTGTGCTATGAATATTTAAAATCCTAATGTTTAAATGACAAGAGCAAAACTTAGATGCATTCTTCAAACTTGATTGTCACTTCATGTTTAAAGCCTAGGGTAATAAGTGTTAGCTTAGTCTGTTGCCAAGTGTGGGGACAATACCAAAATTTATTCTGTATCCTTGGTTGAGTGTATGTATCACTTACAATTTGGGTGTGTTTTTACCTAGAATTTTTGGTTTGACCAATCTCTATTTAAAATGTATTTTAATATAATCCTGTATTAAAAAAAATCTTCCTCCACAAAATAAAGGATTTTAAATGGTAGATTACTCAGACATGTTAATACTGAGACATTTTAGCAAATGAATATTAAATTCACAGTCACTAGAGAACTGGGTTAGAACATGGTGCTACTAGTGGGATCCAACCTGTGTGCTAATAGTAATTGATAACCTGACATATCGATAAAGTAGTTGTTGGAGCTGTAATAGAAAAGAAAAGCAACTTTCACATCAGTGTAATAACATAACATAACTATGTGGGTATGAATTGTTTTTCTAAATTCTGAAGGCAGTTGCTTTTAAAATCATAGTATGCCCTTTTATACAGTAGACATTTATATGACTGTAGAGTTACCTTGAATCTTCTTGGGTGAAGAATCTGGCCCATTTATATTTTGAATAACTATATTCTAACCATAAAATCTTTTCTCTCTTGTAGTATTTAATCAGGGAGAAGAAGGTACTTCTTGGTACATTATCCTAAAGGGATCAGTAAACGTAGTCATTTATGGCAAGGTATTTTTTTCAGAAGCTATTTTGTATGATTGTTATTATTGAAATTTTAAGAGTAAACTTTGAAGGAATACAGTTTAATTCAGAGTGAAATTGCTTTGTCTGACAAAACAAATAGATTGTAATTTTATTAAGAAATGATCCAGTGGTTTCACTGATTATACTTCCAGTAGATTGCTCTATAATTTTGGGATATATTACACAGTTTCTGACTATAATCCATCAGAGTTTCATCAGTATCTTTAGGACAAAGTAATTTCCTGGAATTTGGTGGACTGCCAGACTTCTCTCTCATGGGGGTTTTGCCCCATCCCTTTACCACCATGTTGTCGTGCATTTGAATGACTAACTGTTTTCATGCATGTCTGACAAAAATACTGCTTTGTGACTGGTGGTTCTCAGGTTGGTTGAGGCTCTTCCAAATTTATGCCAGCTATTCAGTTTAGTTAAGCCATAGACCAAAAAGCATCTTTATTAAATTTCCTGTTTATGAGAGAGATTTTTCAAAGCAAAAAAGATATTGGTACACAGGAATCCCTTGAGTCTTAAACCCTACTCCTCAATGATTTCTGATTCAGTGACTGAGAATCCTCCATTTGAAAACAAAGCATTTCACCAAAATCTAGCACAAGGGTCCTAGTGATAAGTCTGTTCCTCAGTAACACATATTTAGCCATGTTTTTTACATCACTGGGTGGGCCAGATCCTCTGTTACTGTGAATTGGAGGAAACAGAGCACTGCTGATGTGCAACAGCTGGAGATATGTTGTTCTATGTTAATTCTGCAAACTTGATTTTATTTTTTAGGGCCCCTATAAATAAAAAACAAAATAGTCGACAACTTTCTGTCTTCAGCAGGCTGAGAAGGGTCCTTCAAGCTGAATGCAATTTCAGAGAACAAGCTGATTCTTTTCTGTTCTTGCCTCTTTAGTAATAGTAATAACCAGCTATCAAGTATTGTTTCCCAGTCATTATTTTGGCTGTTGATTTCCTGCCAAATAGATTTATTTTGGTGTTTGATTGTGAAGTCCAGTGTTTGTACAAGGACTTTCAATAGAATCCAGAGTAATGATGGGTTTCTGCATGTAAATGTTTTGCTCTGTGCAGGGTGTGGTATGTACTCTACATGAAGGAGATGATTTTGGCAAGTTAGCACTTGTGAATGATGCTCCCAGAGCAGCATCCATTGTTCTGCGGGAAGACAACTGCCACTTCTTGAGAGTAGATAAGGAGGACTTCAACAGGATCCTTAGGGTAAGAGTGGGGAGGGCTGCCCTCAGTGTCATATCAGAACTTGCAAGTTTTTCTAGAGGCTGTCATTTCTATGAATATATTAATATTAATAACCTTGTTTGTAGTATGCCTAATTGTGGAGCAGAGATGAGACAGTCTAGAAGGTCACATAAAGAATATGTTCATCACCTTTCCTCTCTCAGCTCCCAGCTCAGACATGAAAATACAACCAAATGGAATCTTTTCTCTCACATTCTATAATCTAGAATTTGCCCTGCTCAGCTTTTCCTCATGCTGCTCAGGATTTCTTAGTGATATTCTGTCCAAATATTGAAAAAAACAAGATCACCCCTTCTCCCACATAGGTCAGTGTCGGGTACATTAAATTCGAGAGTTTCAAGGCAGA
The DNA here is from genome assembly GCF_037042795.1 of Molothrus aeneus. Classification (NCBI taxonomy): domain Eukaryota; kingdom Metazoa; phylum Chordata; class Aves; order Passeriformes; family Icteridae; genus Molothrus; species Molothrus aeneus. The sequence goes on along the minus strand of NC_089652.1, from coordinate 18,312,287 downwards.
ATCAAGTGGCAAATGGCATAAGTTACAGATGTCTTTACACAGATGTCTTTATCAGAGAACTCTAGAAAGATATTCCCGGACTAATTTGACAGTTATTCATTTTGGGGTAAATGTGTTCCAAAGTCCAGCTGTAATTCTGTAAATGCAGGCTATTTTGTGGTCATTCATAGTAGAGGAAGTCAAAACTAGCATCGTCCTGTATTTTAACCTGTATATGCCCAGTATTGTAGCAATAAAACAGGTCCAGAAAGGATACTCCACTATAAAAATGACTTGTGGTTGCTGTAGAAAAGGGAATGAGGATCCCTTTGGGAGTAAGGCTGGGTTGGCTGTGGAGACTTAAAACTGATTAAGCTTTGGTCTATAATTCAAAGAAGATCCAAGTCCATGATCTTACTGATTTTTACCTGTGTTTTTTGAATGCACATTATACTTAACTTTTTTCTTTTTCTACTCTGAATGAGTTGGTAGTAGAAAATGAACAGTTTACTGAGCTAAGACTTTCTATTCTTAAATGCTATTTTCTTCTTTTTATTATTATTTTACTTTAGAGAAAAGTCAGATTGTAGAACATAGTATTTGCATTTAAGTGGAGTAGAGATGACATTATATACGACAAGTTGGGCAGAGACTGTTTTCCAGCAAACTTTTTTTTTTAAATTTGACATCTCCATAAAATGGAGATTTTTATTATAGTTCTTGCTCTAGTCTCTCCCACAATTCTCTGTTTCTGGCTTCGGTGCCAGTGCTTCCTTCTTGATTCTGCCTGTGAGGAAAACAGAATAAAGACAGATAAATACAGAGGGAAGGAACCAACACGTATTTTGTGTTTGAAAGTCATGCAGTTTGTTAGAGTAACTAATCAGGCAAATCAAATACAGTCACATTTATTAAAAATAATTTGTCTTGCAGGATGTGGAAGCAAATACAGTAAGACTCAAGGAACATGACCAAGATGTCTTGGTGTTGGAGAAGATCCCAGCAGGAAACAGAATTTCTAATCAAGGAAATTCACAGCCGCAGCACAAGTATGTTTTCATTCAGTAGTGCAAATGTCAGACAATTATTAACCTTTTTAAATGGTACTATTATCCAAACAATAGCATATTCCCTTTCAGTGGAAGACTGCAGTGCATATAAAGGTTTTCTTTTTTTAGTCATCAGCACATGCCCCATACTCAGTAATATATCCATTTCTAGCAGCACACCAGCTCTATGTATTTACACAATAATTCCCTGAAGATCTCAGTGTAAATACTTACCTCAAGAAACAGCTTCCAAATAGACTAAGCATGGAGATTGATGAAACCCTATTAATCTGAGTTACTGTGTAAAAGATGGGAGGAAAATACATTGTTTTATTGTTAAGTACAGGTATCTTTCTTTTGTATTTTGAGCTCTAGATGCTAAGAAGAGTTTGCTATGCACAATTTATATACAATACAAAGATCTCATGCAATGAAAGTTGCAGAGCTTATCTTACAGAATAGTTTAGCACTGTAATAACAATATTAACTATATTTTCCTTTCTTACTGAAAGGGAAAAAGTACAATTCTGTTTGGATACTACTGTGATAAGAGTAGAGTGAGGCTATTATCATTCTGAACCTTGGTAAAACCCCTAAAGGCTTTGTAAATGTGTTATTTGCAAATGGATACACAATTTTCTTCAGAAGCATTCAAACAATTTCAACAAGTTTTGAATCCTTTACCCTGAACTTTACTTTCTCTTAAAAAAGAGCCAATTTATTGTGCAATACTTTGGGTACAGTTTTTATCTCATCTGGGATTTTATAGACTTATTTTATCTGCACAACTGAATGCAAAGATTTATAAAGATCTGTGAAGGTTGCATAAGCCATTCCTTGCATTTTATGTGCACATTTCACATTTTTCAGGAACTTCTATTTTATTTTTCACTTGATCTATGAAAACAACTAGAAAAACAATCTATGCTACCAGGTAACCATGTACTCCTACAGAAGTTTTTCTTTGCCCAAATAAGGGGAACTTGACCATAGCCAGTGGATTTGCATCAGCAACTGCAATGCACAGCAGCTTGGTCATAGGTTTAGATCCATTTTCTTGGGTCTGACGCATTTTTCATGCTTCCAAAAGTGAAAGTTCCATTTGAACATTTTGAAACGCTCCCTTCCTTGCAAACTCTTTGCACCAGTGTTACTTGTATTATTTAACATTTTCTTTTTCAGAATTTGATAAAAATAGCCAGAGATATTTATGGTAAATGGTTAAGTTAGGCCTTACATACCAGGAGTATTTTTAGGTAAAGCTCAGAATTTCATTTCTGTAAATATTTTACTCATTTGTTCAGGTTTTGGGTACTATAAAGGTGCCAGCAAAGGAGCTTTTGCTGGTAACTATGACCAATAGACATAAGTTACCCAAAAGAGGAAGTTACCCTGAAGGTTCTCTGTCTGCTTTTCACCAGTTGGATTACTTTGTTAACACTGTGTTGGCAGTGTCTTTATGTTTAAAGTCTTCAAAGTAAGTTCACTGGGTCTGAGGACAATGTTTCTTTCCTTAGGAAATAGAGTAAGTGGCTACAATTATGTTTGAGAGACCAAACCAAAATTACCAAAGTTTCTTGATTTCCAGAATGTGTTACTGGAATGTGTTCGTTGAGTGTTCAGTACTTTTGAAAATGACTGCCCAAAAGAGGAGCTTATCAGACACCTCTTCTCAGGAGAAAACCAATTTTCTAATCTTGGCCTTGGGAGAATCTTCATTTTGGGAGCAGATCCTTTTGGTTACAGTTTGTATTCCACTGCCTCCTCTACGGAGGAGACAGAGCTCCTACCCAGCTCCCTGAGCTGTGCTTTCCCTCAGTGCCAGTTTCACTTGGGAGGACTGGCTCTGAAGTTACCACTTACCTAACTCTTTATGGGTGATCACACTCATGCAGCATGAATTCAGCAGCCCTGCAAGTCACTTCACTGTTCATTTCCACTTTCATATTCAGAGTACAGCAACCTGTGATTTCTCTGCTTCACTCACTTAGATACTTGGTTAGTATCTCTGTGAGAATGTGCACTGGCTTAACAAGTGTTTGTGTTCTTGGGACATCAATACAGTTCTTCCAAAGAGGTTGGCAGGTAAAAGAACTGTGACGGTCAGTGCTCAAAGTGAGGAGGAGCTCCCAGGAGCTCAGCTCCACCACTTATTTCTCAGCAGGAGCAGAGTATCTTCACTTCTCAGGGTTTTTTTTCTTTCTTTTTTTTTCTTTTATTTTTTTTAAGTTTCATACTTCATCAGTTGAATTCCAAAAAAAAAAAAAAAAGAAAAGAAAAAAAAGATGGAAAGATTGAAAGAATGGAGTGAAATATAAAAAAATCTGATCCATGAGAAAAGAGAAAAAAAAGATGACAAGTTTTCCAATATCATATGATATTCTGCTGGTACTTAAAATCTTGCTAGTGTTTTTGCATGACTCAGAAAAACCTGGCTGTTGCACTAGTTCTCTCACCTCACTAAACTAATTCCAGCAAATGGTACAATTCTCAGTTTATCGACTTGAAACCCCTCAGCTGTGCAAGGTGTTGCACAAATTTGAGGATACAGTGTGCTATTTCATTATCTGCCTCCTCCTTCCCAGACCAACCTGTGTCAGGGATGCTGAAGGAAATTGTTTCCTTGCTCTGACACTGCTACACACTAGTTCTTATTTCAGGCTCATGGTGAGCCTGTTAAGATGCTTTAATGACTGCAGGTTATTGCTGTTACTTAGATAGTTATTCTCAGTGGAGGAGCATTTCTGCTTGTACTTCTCTGAGTTTGGACCTTTGCAGCTCTGCTGACTGTGGTGTGATTGTGGTGGTGTTGTACTGAAGTACTTGTGTGGGGAGGGGGCTGTCTCTCATCCCTGGGCAGGGTGGAGAATATTGCTGTTAAGGTTTACGGGGGGAAGCCAGCAAAGATTGTGAGGGGTTTTGCCCTAAGCACACAGAGATTCTGGTCAGAGCAGGTGTTTGGCACACAGCAACACAGCAGTCCTGATCTTCTTGCTGGTACACAATTATTTCTTGATTAGCTCTTTTGGCTGTGAGATGCTAACTGCTCCTTTCCCTCCCTCAGGTATATTGTGATGTCAGGAACCCCAGAGAAAATTTTAGAGCACTTTCTAGAAACTATGCGCCTTGAAGCAACTTTAAATGAAGCAACAGGTACCTACATGGCAGAATCTGTTTTATTATTGCCCTATTAGGTGGATTTGCTGTGGGAACACTGCTTTGAAAAGCCCCTGTGGTGGTGGTTTTTCCCAGAAGAACTGTCTGCTGCTCTGAAACAACCCCAAGAGAATGAAGGAAATCCAAAATTAAAAATAGGAATCCACTTTTCCAAGCCTGCTCTATTGTGTTTGTACTTTAAGGTCATAGTAGAACAGCAAACCCTCCAAGGTGCCAGACCAGCACTTATGACTTTAATTAGGCACAACCATAAGGCCTGGACAGAGCACCACATTAGTAATGGCACTCCTTATTCTGGAGGTCACTGTGTGAAATAGCTTGATACATCCAGACATTACATTGTGCTAGTATAAGTGTTCTCAAATCTTCACATCACATTTAAAATATCACAATTTATATTTTGTGTTTGTGATATTTTCCCATATGCAGGGAAAAAAAGAATTGTTACTCAATGGAGAACTTGGCACAGCATGAGCTGAGTCCCAAGAATGCAGGTTGCTGCATCTGCACTTAGTGGGCTGCTTTTCATTAGTGTAAAGAGAAGGGAGAATTAACATCTAGGGATATAGATATTTGCAAACTTACATTTTAGTGCTTACTTTAATTTTTGAAGAATCATTCACAAAAAATCCTCATAATTCTCATAAAGTAATGCATAGACATATATTAAACTATGTAACATTGCTTTTGCAAGTTCTTTTTACACTATAGATGTCTGCTAAGTACATATTCAAAGGTGTTCTTAAATCCAGTTAATCTGTAATTGACCTCATAGTATTGGAGACATCTCTATAGCGGTCCATAAATGGTGTAATTGGTGAAAAATTACAGAAATCCTTTTAAAGTGTATGCTTCCACTACTTTAAAGACAAAAATAAGAGGGATCCTTTTCACAGATACCTGTTTACTAGAATTGCAAGCAGAGTATTTTTCTTCAGGCTTGCGTATAATCACAAGTTTGCCATCCGCAGAATGCATATATTGTATATTTTTCAAAACAAATTATTTTAAAAATATTTCAAAACTTTTTACCAAAATATCTAGTGACAAAATTGTACCTATATCCCAATACAATATAATGTGTCACAATTCATAGAGTTAGTTTTAGGATATAGGATCAGAGAATGCTGGAAAACTGAATTTTTTGTTTATGCATTCCTTTAATTTAAGAGTATTTAAAAACCAATTTGCTCTGCGTATTGCATTGAAAAACTGCTGCCCTTCCAGAGGTGAGTTTTTTCAAGTGAAAGATACTTTCATATAGGAAGTGGAAGCAATGATGTAATATTATATTGCACAGTTGTCTTCATATTTCTTCTGCCATTCTCTACAATGTTTTTAAGTTTCTGTTATCTCAGAAGTTGCACTGTAGAAATAATACCCAGGGGTATTGTGTTCACTGTTTCTCAGTGATTCCATATAAGCCTGCCAAACTCATTCTGGCCTCTGCAGCCAGGCTTTATAAATCCTTCTTGTTGTAACAAATACAAAGATAAGGCAAACTGGAAATTACACCAGCACTACCACAGGTCATTTTAGCAGAAAAAATAGCGTGCTGGGTTTTGCCAGAGGAAATGTCAGTCATATTGTTCATATACATTTTAATGTAAATGTAGCAGCTGTGATACCTTTGAATCAAAATAAACCCAGAAATTTGACTGTCCATTTACCTCTTTTAGGCATTCTACTCAGTGCTAGGAAATCAGCAAAGAATGAAATTATTTTCCTTTTCCTGTGTAGGACATGCTAAGTGTGCTGCCTGGTATTGTAACTGCTAAAGCCAAATGTTACAGCTCTTTTTAGGTACCCAGGTGTGAAAGGTCAAATTCTTCCTTGCATAGAGCTCCACACTTGTAGAGAAGTATATCCAAATATTTCACTTCAGTAAAGATGTGGGGCTTTTTGCTGTGCCAGATTTCTCTTTGACCCAGGGCAAATACCTGCTAACAATAAAATTAATGCAATAAAGTTCATGCAGAAAAGACTAAAAGATTAATATTTTAGCTCATATTTGTTCCTTACCCTTTTTTGTACCTAATGCCTACAAAGGAAGTGCAAAAAGACAACTTTATTGTCTGCAGAGGGCTAATAAGATAGTTCAGGTGAAAGAAAACTCATCCTTGATACTCTCCTAGCTGTTTGCAGAGGTTTAATTGACTATATTCTTTCTCTTTTTTTCACAGATTCTGTTTTAAATGATTTTATTATGATGCACTGTGTTTTTATGCCAAATAGTCAGCTCTGCCCAGCCTTGATGGCACAATATCCTTTTTTAAGAGAAAAGTCTCTTTAGCCATTATACCTATCAGTGACAAAAGTGAAGCTTTCCTCTCTCAAGAAGTACATCATGTCAATTACTGGCAGATTGTTTAGTTCAGTTTGAGGAGCTGTTGGACCTAGAGAGTTTTCCTTGTGCACAGTGACTTGAAGCTATCAAGTGACTGGGAACATTAAATAAACATATAATGTTTTCTGTTTTATAGAGTTTTGACAGGGGTATAATAACTTCAGCTCCCTATTTATTTGTTTTGAATCGCAATGCTGTGAAAGTGCTTTCCTTCAAGCTCAGTGGGGCGAGTGACATCTGGGAAAGCTCACCTCCTGAAACCACAAAATAGAGCATTGTGTCCTTGTCTGGCAAGCTTGAGAATCCATTTGTGTTACTCCTAGCGAGGAGAGTAATTGTTTTGAAAACCTTTGGACCCATGAAACTGGTCTGTAGAAGATTGTTCGCACACCTGAAACAAACACATTTCCAAAATCACATTGTTTTGGATATCAAAAGTATTATGAAATGCTGTTGCTGACAGCATTGAGAGGGGAAGAAAGGGCAGCACTTTTAATGTTTCGGGTTTTTTGTCCTGATACACTTAGCTCATATTATTCAGTCAGTCCATTTGAAATTCAGGCTTCTCTACCCTCAGTTATAATTGAATACCTCTATCCAACAACTGGGAAAATCAGACCCATAAGCAAAACGTACCTCATTCTTTACAAGGGAGAAGCTTTTCTGGTAATCAAAGTTAAGGATAATCACACTTAAGGACTTGTGATGAAATCTGTTCTGGAGATGATGCTAAGACCATGGCCTTCAGTGAGTCATGGCAAGCATCATGTTAATTCTTTTCAGAGAGGAGCTGGAAGTAACTGGTATCCTACTGCTCTAGTGTTAGCTTTCCTGGAGCTGAATTATTATTTATTTGGTTCATTCTGAATATGGAAAAGCTAACTGTGCTTTGTTGATTGTACCATTGAAATTTATTGTTAGAGTTGAAAGGTTCCTAACAAAGCTCATCTTTTTGGAGCAAAATCACGCTACAAAAGTGTTCGCCAGTGCTGTGAGACTAAGGAGAGATTAGTTATGCTCAATGAGGAAATTAAAACAGAAAAAGAAGAAAAGTTGATTCAGTCGGCGACTTTTTACTTCAGCCCCCAATTTTGAATCAAAACAAGTCTATTTTCCTACACCCACTTAGGATACTATTTTAGCTGGCAGCATGCAAGTATGAGTAGAGCTAGACTACTGAAGTGCTTTCAAGCATAGTACAGAGTATAAATTATTTGGGTTTTCACTTCTTGTGCAGCAGTCATTTGTAAGTTATTTTAATTCTGAAAGAAATGGACAGATGCACCATTTTGTCCAAGCAACATTATTGGTTGCTGTGGATTCCATGCTTATTCTCTGCTGTCATTCTGCACACCAAGTCTTTTTCAGTCATGAAAGAATATAGATCCTGCAATTTGAAAAAAAACCAAACTTCTGTTTTATAGGGAAGCAAAGCATGCTCCCCTGTCCTGGATCAGGATATAAGCCCTGTGTGTTGGACCAAGGCCCCTTTTCCCCTCTTCTTCACAGAATAGAAATGGACAAACTCTCAGAGCTACAGCTTGTCAGAGGGAGGCAGGACAAGGCCTGAAAGAAAACCTGAAATAGAGCAGCAACTTCAAAAGTGACCTTGGGTTAGTGCCAGCGTGTAAGCATGTGTGCAGGGGTGCACCTTTAAAGGACCACTGTCTAAATATTTGCAAAGTATAAACTCCTCTTTTGCTCTTTGTAGATGATAGTTCTTCAGCACATTTCTCCTTTACCATCGTGCCACCAAAAAAGTTTGCATTCTGTTGTAGCAATGATCTTGCACAGCTCCTTATATAACTGGATCTTCCTATACAGGGAAGAATAGCCTTCAAAATTGCTTCAATTTCTTAGCATATGCTAGGGAAAATTAGAAATATATATATATATATATTGAGCTCTAACCATATTGGTGTTGATAAATATTTTGCAATTATCTGACACTTGTTACAAGTATACATCACAGTTTATTTCTGACTGCAGTCTGTAGTGAAGCTGCATCCTGAAGATCACATAAAAATGTGAGAACCTTTCATTGAATTTCCTTGTGATAATGTTCATAAAAGAGAAATCAGTGTAAATGAGCAGTAAAAATACAGAAAAATTACAAGTGCCTGTGGTGAGTCAGTTAATAAGAAAGTAAAAATATATTAAATAATTATAGTGTTTGAAAGGTAAATATGGCATGAGAAAAATGACTCGGTAGAATATTAAACTTGCTCCCTAGGATATTGGAGCACACAACTTAGAATGAATTATTTACTTCTTATGACTTCTGCCTTTCTGCCTTAATTGTACTGTCATGTTTAGTTCTCTGCTAATTTTAAACCTTTCCAAATGAAATTAAAATGCAGATTTCTGAAAGTTTGTCAGTCAAATGAGCATCCCAGGGGCTTTGGGCTGCAGGATCATTTCAAAGTGTGATGTAATAGGTACTTTTCCCCATTGGATTTTATTAATAGTATTGTTAGGAATTTTTTTCTAAATTAGAAGCTTAGAATAAATACCTTATATAATTTGTATTCCTCATTAATATTTTTATTTTCTAATTAATATTTTTAAATATTTTGGTACAGCAACTGAAAGTGCATCTTGAAAGGACGCAAGGATGCTGCACACGGCTGTGAGGGAGAGTGTCAGTGCTTTAATGTTACGTGTTACTATGTAATTGGGAATAGCATTACTCATGGCAGTCCAGAATCAGAATTCTGGTAACTGGGAAGCAAAGTTGAAGATGTAACTGCACTCATTCGGTGCTTACTTTCCACTCAGCTCTCAGTTTATTTCAACAGTTGAAATATATGTTGTTAACCATTTTTCAGTGAGAAATAGACACACAAATTGTCATATCCTGTTTCTTCTGGAGATACTTCATTTTCACACAGGTTAAAGGCTCAAATTCTCTCAATTTATTACCCATTGTGCCTTTACTTTTTTTATTCTTTTTTTTTCCTTTCACTAAATGTTACTTTTGGCCTTTTAGCTATTTGTGTTGTTTTGTAATGTTGACACTTTGTCTTTAAAAGGTCATTGAAATGTTTCCCATTTTTTCTTATTGTTCGTCACAAAATAACTTTCACAAATTATTGTGTTCAAAGTACACTTTATTTGACATAGTGGAAATGTCTGATTTCCTCATGACAATGAGGCTACTACAAAATTTATTATTTTACCCTGTGTTTCTATAGTCAGTTGAGGCTGTAAATGTCAAAATCCCCCTCCCTTAATGGCTGAGGTTCATTTTGAGTTACAATAACTTGTAAAAACAAAAGGAATAGCACTGGTAGTTCATTCTGGTAGTCTTCCTAACAAATGGAAAATTGGAATTGTTAATGAACACAAAGTGACATTTTTCTTTTTCTTCAACTGTTTCCAAAGAGGAACATGGAGAAATATCCTTCTTCAGTCTCCATGGTTAATCCTCTTTGTTGTTCCAAGTGTCATTTCTCTTCTGTTCTCCTAGAGCAACCATCTCTGTGGTGAAACTGTGATCCTTCCTGTGCTCTTCAGAAAATTCATTTTCATTTTACTTTTTAGTATGAATGTGAAGTTTGCAAATTGTTATACTAGCGGATGTCAGAATTTAGAAGTGTATATTGGAAAGTTATGTTTGAGCACCCTGAAAGTGGTTTGTTGGAAGTCAGTTGTTCGTGAATTCATACTGTGTTTGATATTTTCAATCACTGAATGTTTTCCTTGACACTGGGGCACCTATCATGCCCAGCCTTCTCAGGGTACAGAGCAGGAGAAGATGGATTATGCCCTCAACAATAAACGGCGAGTCATTCGACTGGTTCTGCAGTGGGCTGCTTTATATGGAGATTTACTGCAAGAAGATGAAGCAGCAATGGCCTTTTTGGAGGTATAAGGGAATCATTGTATCACTGAAGTGAAAAAGATCATTTCAAAGTGCAAAGTTTATTTCAGTTTGTGATGTTTTGTCAGGTTTAGCTGCAGACAGTAAAGGCACCACAACAGTGTTTGAACCATTGCCAGACTCTGGACCTCTGAAAATTGTGTTGCAGATCCTTTTCTGAAAATAGTGTTGCAGATCCCTTTCAAAGCACTGTATGGGTAGCTTGTGTTACAGCAGTAACTGGATTTGCTTTTTCTAGTATTTTCTTCTGAATGGTTCAGGGGCCCTACAGACTGAACTGGAGGGCTGTTTATGCCTGCATGAGGTGTGCCAGGAAGGAGCTGGAGGGCTGCCACTCTACAGAACCAAAAGTCCTTTTCATTTGAATGAAAGCTGTACTGCAGCTATTGGAACTTAAAATCTTTGTCTTCAGAACCCTTGTAAATTCTTTGTGGTAGCTGCCATATCCTTGGATTTCTAAGATAAGAATGCACTGCCAATTCCATGTTAAATGATTGGGATTGCCATTCTTATTATATATGGTGCTTATGGAACGTAATCCCATATGTTACTGGCTGAATGAAAGTTCTTGTCCTAAAGAGCTTAAAACTGAATCTAAGATTTAGCCGAGGGATTCGAATAGAGAGGGACCTTAAGAGTGGTAGACACCCCACAAACCCACATGGGAATGTTTTTCAAGCTTTGGAGATGCCATAGACTTCCAGTAGTCCAGAAGTTAATGAACAGTCACTAATTGCAAGCACAGAGAGCCTTCTTGGGGACAGTTTTAGGTAGCTATAATAGGAAGAGGATGGATGAGGTTTAAAAGTAGGTAATACTGTAATGGATTAGAGTCAGTGACTCAGGAGCAAATCAAGCCCTAAAAACTACAACAGCAATGAATAAAACAACCTATCATGCTGGATTATTTTAGTCTTTTTCCTTGAAAATGTGAAAATGCAGGTTTTACACAAGCAGCTGGTGGTTACAGAGTGAGCTAAGGAGCCTCATCAGGCTTCCCTTCTGCATGTGTAACTCTTGCTTTAAATCAGCTGGAGATAAACAAGTAGAAGTAATAGAGGGTTGGGCCCAGCATGTGTACCTCTATGCAGATTATCATTCTTTATAATCATTAAGCTATCAGATGTCATCTCATAATCCTCTCTCCTGAGTACTGCTCATTTACCCCTATAGTTACTTAAAGACTATTCTGTGTCATTTACAGGAATTTTATGTATCTGTATCAGATGATACCAGAATGATTGCAGCACTAAAGGAGCAACTTCCAGAGCTAGAGAAAATTGTAAAGCAAATGTAAGCATAGTTTTTGCTTCTTTCCTTCCCCTGACCTTTTTCTCAGTAAATTGATGAAGAAAATTTATTGGTTATATATCTATTAAAAAGCCACTTTGTGAATGACACTCAGTTATATGAAATTGAAAGTTTGCATGCAGGCTTATTTGAATTAATGTCTATGGCCCTCTTTTCCACATCATTCTTGCAAACACCATAACCTTACTGAGAGATTGACAAAAGCTTTATGTCATGCTTACATGAACTTTGTATAATATTTTTTTCTGCCTTGGTCATAGATTAACTGTGGTATCATCTAGTCTTTTCATATATAAATAAGATTATATTGATATGCTAGTTTGACAAGTGGTCCATGTTCTATATGTGATTTTGTACACAAAATCTTCCAGGCAATATTTCATTGTATATTCTATGCTTTACCTTTTTATAGTTCTGAAGAACCTAAAGCACCACAAAAGAAGGTAAGAAAATTTATTTGTTAATTTTCTCAAGTAAAATCTTAACGACAGCAAATTCATGAGCATCTTCTCTTTAGTAATCATGGATATATTAAAAAAACACATTGAGAGATAGCTTTTGACATTGTCAAATTTTGCATTGCTACTCTTTTTCATGCCATTGATAAGAGATGAATTGTAGTTCATGTGTAGCACATGGTTATTCTTGCACATGGTTATTAATGTGAATCTCAATGATTCATTTTCAGCACAAAGTTCTTCTGCAGCTGTTCAACACAAGTGATGACAGAGCACAGAAACGCCAGCCTATCAGGGGCAGTGATGAAGGTGAGTTTCTTCTCTGCTAAGTTTTCTTGAGCCACTGACATCTATATAAATTTGTCTGTCTCAAAAAAAGGTCTAAAAATAAATGAAAGCACCTACCTAGAATTTTGGAGCCTGACCCAAAACAAACCCTCTTTGCTTTTGCTAGCCCACTGTTCTCTGTTGTTGATTTGAGGTGCTCCTGATCTTTTCCCTTAGTTACTTGTGCTATCAAACACTGCTTCCTTGGAGGAAGATGTAAAAGCCTTTAAAATAAGGAATGAACAAAACAGGGAAGAACCAATAAGACACTGTACTGCAGGGAATGCCAGTGCAATAAAGAGTGGAAGCTGAAGGTCACATTTGAGCTTCTGTCTCCCCTATGAGCATGTACAGCTGCTCTTTGCAAGGTAGGAGTGGAGCAGATAATCATGCCATGGATCATGGATCTAGAATCCAAGAATCTAGGCACACAGCCTAAAAGCCAAAATCTGCTGGTTTGCCCTATTGGTGTTGTTTGATTCTCTGAAGAGATTAAGGTAAAATTTACCTCAGTGTATGAGAATGTCATTTTCAGATTACTGATGAGGTACTTTTAATGGTTGTTTTGTGGAACTTCATCACTTAAAAAGCTGCTTCTTCAACAAGTTTGATATTAAAGGATAGCTCCTGCTAATGAACAGCAGTAAAAACAAGGTAACAAAATTCGAGGTCATGTAGCTGAGAAAGCTGGTGGCAGAAATCGGACCATTAGAAGAACCATGTTAAAGCTGGAACTATATATGAACAGCAGACATCCTGCAGTCATGCAGCTTCTGTCATCCATTGTGGTGTTTCTAGCCTACAAAGAGGGAAACAGTTCCTGCTGCCAGGAAAATACTACCTCTTGTGTCTGTCCAGACAGGCAGTAACTGCTCAGTTCACATGGCTGCACCTTTCTCATTCATAGGACAGAAACTGTCCTGAGCACTGAAAATCTAAAATCCAAAGCTCTGGGAAATCAGAGATTTCTGTACTAGAAATTGTAGAGCATCTATGGAATGGGGAGCTATGTAGTGATTTATTGTTTCTTTATCTCATTTTGTGAAGCTTGGTTACTAAGTGAAAGTAATTTGTATGGTAAATGAGTGGTTTTTACACGTGGAATAAACTGTGCAATGTTTTTTTCTTTAGTTCTGTTTAAGGTGTACTGCATAGACCAAACTTACACCACTATCCGTGTGCCAGTGTCTTCTTCTGTGAAGGAAGTGATCAGTGCAGTAGCAGACAAGCTGGGCTCTGGAGAAGGCCTCATCATAGTAAAGATGAGTTCAGGAGGAGGTACTGTACTTACAACATCTTAAACACTCCTCAGTTATGGTGAAGCAGAATTTTGGATTTGGATTCAGTCAAGGTTTTATACCCATGTGCATGTTCAGCTCTCACACAAGTCCTAATGAGAGGCAAGTCCTTCCTCTACTGCAGGCACAGACTGCAGCTCACAGGGGAGACAGGACCAGTGGAGAATCTTGTGTATCTGCGTGTTCCAGAGCACAGCTACCCTGATTTTCCTTCACTGTTAGACTTGTAAGAGTTTTTTAACCACAGAAAAAGGAGGCAAGTGTGGATATATTCATGCTGGACTCAGGAATCAGTAATGTCACAAAACACTGCAGTGCCAACATTCTGGCAGTGGTCACTACCATTTTGCCTGCTCTGTCCATGCAAACCATTGAAGAGCAACTTAGTGCCAAACACACAGACCTAGTGTTTGCAGAGGGTCAGGGATCAGGCCCCCCTCTAGGCTGTGGAAATGTGAGAGTCACTGGCAGGTGAATTCTGCTGGAGAACTGGTGTTGCTCAAGTGCTTTGGTTGAGTATGACTGTGTGGAGACACACAGAGGTAATGAGAGCTGTGTTGGAAGGCATTTTTGCAAACAGTGGAGCCTGCCAAAAATGGCTCACTTCCTGAGAACTGACACCAGGCAGCTTTACTTTTTGCAGTTGAAGCAATTTTATGTCAGATTTGCTGACCACCAACATCTGCTGGAAGAGACTGTTTTGTAAGTTACTTCATTATCTTTTCTTTACCTGTGATGTGATGCTCTTTTTAGCAAAGTTGTAATGCATTTCCATCACCTCCTTGAGCAGTTACTGCCTTCCAGAGCAATTTCTTTTAAGAGCAGCTCTCCAAATGCTTACAGCTCAGCAGTGAATGAATGGACTCCCTAATTAGGCTTAATTTTTGCAGGTAATTTCTAGTGATAGCAGCACAGCCTTCTTGACCTGTCTGTACAGTTTAGGACTGGGATTCTGGTTCTGTAGGAGACTGGTTTGGGCTGAGCTTACCACATTTCTTCAGTAAAGAGGATCTTGCTGTCCTCTATTCTGTATCCTGAATACTGGAGTTACGGGGCAAAATTTGTTCCCAGAAGGGTGATGTGTGCAGCTGGTAGGTCAATCCTGCTGTAAATTGTAATAAGTAATAATTTGTTTCATTTTTACAGAAAAGGTTGTGCTCAAGCCTCACGATGTTTCGGTGTTCACCACTCTGAGCGTTAATGGCCGGCTGTTTGCCTGCCCTCGGGATCAGTTCGATTCTTTGGTACGTGTGTGTGCAGTGCTCAGGAACATCAGGGCTTTGGTTTATTTGGACACCTGGCCCTCTTTGCATTTCCACACTTCAGATAAAAACTAGTGGAAACATTCACAATAAAGGGCTTGTCACACTGCAGTAGGGTGAGCCCTGAAAATAAAACAAGCTGATGTTCTAATTCCCTAAAGTAGACCAGAAATCCATCCATCTGATCCACATAACAGAACTTGGTCCCAGTACTCTCCCTGTCACACTGAGCATTTAGAAAGAGCTGAGTATTGTTACCAAGACATGCAGTAATTCTTCATTACACAATAATCTCCTCAAAGTCATAGAGATATATCTTCTAAGATAAGTGTTATCAATTAAAGCATTCTGGAGATTTTATTCCAGCAGTAAATTCCTTAATTTTGTTTTATGTGTCATCCCCACAAAATACTGTGTCAAAATCGGAAATAATTCTAAGTAGAATCACAGAAAATATTCCTGGTAGAAAGTCTGTTTTTTTCTTAGGTAGAATTGCTCATAAGTACTTAGAGTTTATACAGTCATTCTAGCGATCTCCATGGGGTCTGCTTTTATAGAGTTTGATTTGACTGTACTTTTTGTTCCTTTTATTTCATTAAAAACAAATGTCATTGCCAAGTCATGTCAGCATGAACTCTATTACTCCTAGCCTTGTTTCAGCCTCCTGTATGCTTTTAACAAGCCACTTAGTATGTATGCCTGATTTCTTTTATGGATATGGTAAAATCTATTCTTTGCTGCTGCTTTCAATTTAGTAACCAGGGAATGCACATCCAGCATATGTAGTTCCATGCAGAGATACCTCTTGTTCAGCTTATTAAATTCTGGTGTTCCCTTAAGGTTAATTAATCCTGCCAAGTAGATACCCTCATGGGGCATGCTACTGTAAAGCAGGGGTGTTGCATCAGTAAAACTGTGCTGGGTACTTATTTATGGCTCTGCATTGTCTATGTACACATAGCTTTTGCAGCAAATTGTTTTGGCTTTCTGTACCTTTTTCCTGTGCTATTTACCATGCATCAAGTACTCAAAGTGCTGCAGGGAGCTCTAAGATATAGGGCTGCAATGTGCTACTTTTCATCAACTAGACTGAATTCAGTAAGAATTACAGAAGTACATTCAGAGACTTAAAAATGGTCCTCAGCATTGCATAGCAAATTACAACCCCTTATCAGCTGCATTTTTTCAAAGAGGTATAAACAAATTAAAAAATGTTACAGCCTTAGCTGCCTCCCAGTTTAATCCTTTCACATTCCAGTTTCTGGCTTCTTCCTGTTCATGAACATTTATCCACATATTACATTTGGCAATTCCCATGTGAAAATTGTTCTGGGTAGATGAATTTTCAAATATGCTGTGAGTTTGCATCTAAGTGCTTCTTTCCTAGCCTTGGAAAATATGTGTTTGTTATGGTAACAGCTATGTTGTGTTCATCTCCAAATGGGGGGAAAAAAAGACGTCTTTCAATCTGTAGGCAGTTCTCTTTCCACAGATTTCCACAAGTTAGAATTTTCTACACAAAGCTGCTCTACTTTTATTTCATATGTTGTCGTAAATTAAAGAAATTTTGTGTTTGTGCAAATCCCAATTCAAAGCAATCTGCAGCTTTTTTTAATATTAATGGCTGTTCTGGATTTTTTAGAGAATACTTTTCTACTATTTTTTAAAATTATAGACGAAGCTTTTAAGGTGATAATGTTCGTGATTTAGTTAAGTTTTTTTTAGTTAGTTTGTATAATACAACGATAATTGAAAGGAAAGTTTTCCCTAGAGTACAAAGCAAGAATGCATACAGCAGTAAAACCCTTACGCACTATGTGCTACTGAGAAGGTGTTTTGGTGTATTCATCCAGTCAGATTTATTTCTGTTGCTAGTATATTATTCTTATATAAAATAGGGTTCATTTAGTAGGCTCATTTCTTATATTGCAGCATCTAAATAAGGTCTGTCAATCTGGCAGACTCCACAGAGTTTGTGCTGGGAAAGCAGCCTGTTGCCAGTTCCGTGCTCCATCGTTCCTCGTTTAACAAAGGCGCTGAGCTCAGAGTCGGGATGCTCGTGTGTGAGCTCTGCCGCCCTCTCCTGGAGCAGCGCCGCTGACCCGCGCGTTCGCTGCCGCCTCTGCGGGTGTTTCACCCTCCCTTTGCCGGGGGGTTGCTTGGCAGTATCTTAGCAGCACTGCTTCAAACACTTCACCCCGATATGTTCAACAGACTGCTTCACATCTGACTTGATCTCAAGCCATGTTTTAAATCTCTGTTTAATACTTCACCTGTGTGCAAAATCATAGATCACGTCTCATTTACTGGGTGGCATGGAAATGCCTTTCAGAAATGGTTTGTACTCGGTTCTTTCTCATAAGACTGTGTTTATATCATTTCAATCGGCCTAGCCAGGAACTTGCAATCACAAATTGTGCATCAAATTTGTGTACTGTCAAAGAGAAAGTAGGAGGTTTCTTTTATAAGTGATCAGAAGATCTTGCAATCACTGCAGATTTCTGAAGCATGCTAGATATAGCAATTCTCATCATTAGAATCAAGAATATGTAAAAGTATTTGGCTTGTCCTTGATGGCCTAGTTATTTGTGTATGTGAATAAGGAAACATAAAAGTTTTTTGGAAAGACCTATGCTCCTAAACAAACACACATGCTTTAGTTAGCACAACGTGTGTTATAGATTCAAATTTTAGAACAATTTTAAAAAAAACACACTGAGAACAGTCTGGCTTATTTTCTTACATTGTCTCTAAAGAACTTTCCGAATTTTCCTGACTATCCTGTGCATACTAGATAGTGGTTTTGCTCATTACCCAATACCTGGGTTTAAAAGCAAATTTCAGTTTTACTGCAATTTCAGTTTTACTATTAGAAACATGATTAGGAAAGTGGTCACACTGAAAAAAAAGTTAGAAATATTACGGAATGAAAGCACCAACCATATGATTTAGCCTGTCTAAAATATTTTTATAATATTTTCTTGTTTGTAGGCACCATTGCCAGAACAAGAAGGACCATCTACTGGTACAGTAGGAACATTTGAACTGATGAGTTCCAAAGACTTAGCACATCAGATGACAATTTACGACTGGGAGCTCTTCAACTGTGTGCATGAGGTATGAGGATCTATCTATTCAGCAGGTTAGAATCTATTAAAAAGTGTTTAGCTGTACATTGTAGCTTTGTGCATTATTTCCAAAAACTTCTCTAAGCTTGATTTTTGAAAATTCTACAGTAAAGCCACCTACACGTTTTGAAAGTATAAGACATTCTTAATTTTATAGGTAAAATAGAAAAATACAGTTAGACTTCTTCTGGACATGTGCTGCTTGCTGAATAACTTTGTTTGTTTTAAGGTATTCAGCTGCTGCTTATATATAATCTGTAGTGACACTTTTGCTATGCCTCAGCTATTGTATACTGGATTTGTAACCTGAGTCCTTGTCATCTGGGCAGCTATAAATGTAAACTAAACTGCAGAGCAAGTTTCAGGCTAGATACTTACCTGGTCAGTCTTAGTCTCTTTCCTTGAAGAAACACAACTTCAAAAAGAATTCCAAACTGTTTTCTCTTTCCTAGCTGGAATTGATCTATCACACTTTTGGAAGGCACAATTTTAAAAAGACCACAGCAAATCTGGACTTGTTTTTAAGAAGATTCAATGAAATTCAGTTCTGGGTGGTCACCGAGATTTGTCTTTGCTCTCAACTCAGCAAGCGTGTTCAGCTGTTAAAGAAATACATTAAGATAGCAGCCCAGTAAGTATGCAGTCATGTGGGAGCTGGAAGGGAGGTTCAGTATAGTCAACGTGGTTTTATTTTCTCTTTTCAGACAGCCACACAGAGTAGAGGTTAAAACATTCTGTATTTGGTAATTCTGTCTGTTTTCTTATAGGGCTGTATAGAACCTTGTTAATACATATTCTTCTTTCTTGTGCTACTCTCCATTGCTCCTTGATCTGTGATCTCTTAGGGCCGTGTTTGCACATCAAATTTGTGAGAAAATATATTTCAGTTCATTAAAAGAATCCTTCATTTACCCTTCCATACATTAGCAAATACTAGTATGTGAATTAGTGAATATTAACAAAATTGAGCCTAATTTTCCTGAGAACAGAAATGTTTCTTGTTCTGCTCAGGAGAACCATTCTCAGAATTTCCCTGACTGGGAAAACCAAGAGGGGAGCATATAGAGATGCAAGGAGAGCATGGAGATGATGACACTCATGTTACTTTCATTCTGTTTGGGATTTACAGCAAGTTTGCTGATGATACAAAGAGTAGGGAAGAGTAACCCCCAGCAGCAGCACAGGTTGGGGGCTGACCTACTAAGGAGTAGCTCTGCAGAGAGGGACTGGAACTGTTGGTAGATGACAAGGTGACCATGAGTCAGCAGTGGGCCCTGGGGGCCAGGAGGGCCAGTGGGATCTTGGGTGCATCAGGAAGAGTGTGGCCAGCAAGTCAAGGGAGGTGTTCCTCCCCCTCTATTCAGCTCTGGTGAGGCCACATCTGGAATACTGTGCCCAGTTCTGCGCTCCTCAGTGCAAGAAAGACAAGGAGCTACTGGAGAGGGCCCAGTGGAGGCCACAGAGATGATATGGGGTCTGGAGCATCTCTCATAGGAGGAGAGCCCACAAGAGCGGGGCCTGTTTCGTCTAGAGAAAAGTAGACTGAGAGGAGATCGCATCCATACATTCAAATATCTTGAAGGGTGGTGCCAAGAGAATAGTTCCAGACCCTTTTCAGTGGTGCCCAGTGACAGGATGAGGAACAAGGGCCTTAAACTAAAACACAAGAACTTTCACCTCAGCGTGAGGACTAACTTCTTGTTGAGGGTGGCAGAGCACTGGAACAGGCTGCCCAGGGAGTTTGTGGAGTCTCCCTGTCCACAGAGACATTCATAACCCAGCTGGACACATTCCTGTGTCACATGGTCCAGGTGACCCTGCCTTGGCAGGGAGGCAGGACTGGATGATCTCCAGAGGTCCCCTCCAACCCTAACAATTCTGTGATTCTGTGATTTTTTTTTTCTAATACCTTTAAATGCAAAATATGAATGTCCTGTCTTGCTACTAACTGCTGGGTCTGAGGTTGGATAGCAGGCATTCTTTCTGTCTTCCTATACTGCTATCCAAATTTAAACAGTTTGCAACCCTCATGCCAGAGATGTCAGCCTTGACTCCCTAAAGAGTCAAGAGCAGAGCAGTGACTGACTTCAGAGGGAGCAGGGGTATATCCATGCCCTGCATAGGTACACATTTTTATTATTGTTATACTCTCCCTCCCTTTCCAGCTCATGTGTATTTATTGATGTCTGAAAAACAGTTTTCTAAGGTTTGTAGTGTTTTTCTACAGCTCTGGGCATTGTAGCTAGAAGCCTTTAGGCAGTTCTACCAACAGAGATGTTGTTACTTGCAGTTGAACCAAGGTTTTAACTTTTTTGCATCATTACATGGAGTTGTGTAGAGGAAGAGATTACTGTTGCTGCTGGGATGCTGCTCTCCTCCCAGTTAGTAATTGCACATAGCTGAAGTCTGTGTTCACATCAAAACTGGGGATCAGTGTGGCTCCTTTCTCCAGGACACCCTGCTCTGCAAGTACCAGCTTCCTTCTGGGATCTACTTTGGGCCCTGCAGTTGGATTACAGTTGGTGAAGATTTTAAAAATCTGATGGTGGACATGCAGGATCAGTTTTATATTTAGAACAGAGGACAGAATTTACCTCTTTAGTTTCTAAAAATACACGCACCACATATTCCATTATCTCACTGCAGAGCCCAGGAGCGGGAAGCAGCTGCCGGCCTGGCGGGCTGTGCCCAGGAGAGGGCAGTGGCACCCACACAGACGTCGGGGTCTTTCCTAATCTCAGGCATGAAATGAGAAAATGTTGAAATGTGGTCATTAAGATACAATAATAATTTCCATAAACACTTGAAATCAAGTATCCTAAAAATTACAGTTAAATTTCTCCTTAATAAACTGCCCTAGCCTGCGAATTCCTCCGAGTCATGGGTTTAATCTTGTGCTATTTACAACAGCCTGACAACCTCCTGTTTACTTCCATGTTTCTGGTATCACTACAATGCTAAAAATAAATAGCTAAAAGCAGTCTGCTCTGCTGGGTCCTCTTTGTCTCCTAAAAGCAGAGAAATCCAAAGCACAAGATTTTCCTCTGTACAAACCAAGAGGGCAGGTTTAATTCCAGCCGCTGGAAAGGCGCTGGGAAGTTTTGCCAGGCTGCTGCCCTCTGTGCAGTGCTGCCATGGTAACAGCTGCTACACATGCACTAAAACAAACACAAAGTGCACCGAAGTTAGAGAGGAGAAAAAGCCCAGACCTTGAAGAAATATCTTTGAGGAAGTTTTGCCTGTGAAGATCCCTGAGACCTAATGAGAACTTCACCCTACCTAGAAGTACTAGACTCATTAGAAAAGTGTTCAGGGAGAACAGCTCAGTGCTGCACTATTAATCTTAGGCATGACTGGTGGTAACGAGATGCCTTGCACGTACTCATTTTCAAAGATAACTGCTACTGAGAAGCTTTTTTCAGTTCTGTGGCTTGAGGTGCAGATATCATTGCAGAAGGCACATCATTTTGTGTCTGCCACCCCATGCACCCTTGATGTGTGCTCCCAGTCTGTGCAGGCAAGCACAAGGCCAAGTGCTGGCTCCAAGTGCTGTGCACATGTGCTTTCAGTTCCAGGAGCCATGTCACCTCAGCATCTGCTGGAAAAGGATGTAGAGGTTACCAGGTTCATCTCTTCTCCAGTTATTGTAGGAATAAACTTTCAAACAAAGGGGAGAAGTTAACTGTATTTCCAACAGTGAGTTCTTCCCATATTAATTGTATAAGAAAGTCCTTCTGGGATATGCTTGCACATACTCTTATGGATGTCTGCAAATGCAGTTTGTGTGTATTTCCTCTTTGCAGATATATCCACAGGCTATTTAGCAGCCTTCTTGTGTATCAGTGTACTCAGACACTTTCATTCAGTTTTTGAAAATCATTCTTTGTGTACATTTGCATATGTTATAAGCCCAAGGAGCCTGTGAGAAATCTCTGAAATGTGTGTTTATAGAGAAAATGGCAAGATGAATATGCTTGTGTAAGTACCAAGAGACTTTAACCACATACACGTTTGTTTTGGAGACCAGAGAGTGTATGGGTGTCTTTGCTATTCGTCCTAACAAGAAGATTTTTCTGGTACAGTCCATTCTGTGAGGCAGAGTGACCTCTGCTTTGAGGTGGTGCTTTGTGGTGCTTTAGAGGATCCACTTTCTGACATTTTACATGGAGTTCATATGCAGTAGAGTGATGGAGCATTTTTTTCTAGTGCCTTACAGGGGTCCTTTATCTGGAACTGAGCTATTTATAGTAGTCCCTGTAGAATTTACTGAATATCTGAGGTAGAGCATCATGTATCTATATGGATTTTAACTGGGACTTTGTCAAATTGTATTCCTTAACAGCGTATTTGGCAAAATATTTTCTTTTTAATATGAAGATGGATTCAAATTAAATATTGCAGATACAGTTGCAGCTGCCTACTTTGTTTGAGCACTAGTGCTGTGTGTTACTAATTATTTTACCCTGCCATAATTTATTCCTAATCCTGTCATGGGCTGTGGACAGGTATCTCTTTATGGATTTACTTGTGCCTAGGGAAGAGGTTATCACTGACAGCCTATCCTGCCTGCTTTTCATCTTTATCTCCCCTCAGATCCACTAATGAGGCACTCCCTGACCTGTACTAGTAGATTAAGTTGGTGTAGCTTTAGCATTTCAGTTTATCCATTCTACCTTTGCTCACTGTCACTAATCTGATGTGGGAGAATTTGTGTGAGCAGCTCTGCCAGAAGATCTGAGAGGGCATCAATCTCCCAACAGACAAGCCAGCATATGGGAGAGATCATTTATTCACATGCTCAGTATTCACACAGTGCAGACACAAGTGAGGCCGAGATCTCAAGGACTCACTCACTCAATACATCCAAATCTGGTAAAATGAAGGTACAGAAAGAATAGAATGGCATGGATGATGGAGAATAGGATGATGTGGCAATTATGAAGTCAGTAGGATGAGATGATTGTACTAATTTTGTCTGAAGCTAAGGATACCTCAGAGGATCAAAGAGCTTCAATGATGAATTAAAAATATGGGAATCATAGATTGAATCTTGTTAAAGTTTTCTTGGTAAATCACAGAATCATAGAATAGTTTGGTTTGGAAAGGACTGTAAAGATCATCAAGTTCCAACCCCCTTGCCATGGGCAGGAACAGCCCATTCTTCCACTAGACCAGGTTGCTTAAAGCCCCATCCAACCTGGTCTTGATCCCTTCCAGGAATGGAGCAGCCACAACTTCTCTGGGCAGGCTGTTCAGTGTCTCACCACATCAGTGCCCTCCTTTGCACTCACTCCAGCAGATCCATGTCCTTCATATGTTGGAGTCTCAGAGCTGGACCCAACTCTGGAGGTAGGGCCTCACAAGAACAGCAGGGGAGAGGCACCTCCCTTGGCCTGCTGGCCGTGGTGCTTTTGCTGCAGCCCAGGACATCGTTGGCTTTTGAGGCTGCAAGCACAGATTATCAGTAAGAGTCTCATGTAAGAGTCTTGTCCATCAGCACCCCCAGGTACTTCTCCCTGGGCTGCTCTCAATCCATTCTTCAGCCAGCCTGTGTTTGTGCTTGGGATTTCCCCAGCTCAGGTACAGGACTTTACACTTGGCCTTGTTGAATCTCATGAGGTTCACACAGCCCCAGCTCTCAAGCCTGTCAAAGTCTCTCTCGATGTCATCCCTTCTATCCAGCGTGTCAACTGCGCCACACAGCTCGGTGTCATCAGCAAACCTGCTGAGCGTGCACTCAAACCCACTGGCCATGTCACTGACAGAGATGTTAAGCCCCAACAGTCTCACTACCAACCCCTAAGGAAAGCCACTCACAGCTGAAGAAACAGAGACTGAGGTGCTGAAATTGGATGCTGGCACATCAGCTGAGAAAAATAAGAGATTATTTGCAAAAACACAGTGAGATGCAGTTTTGTGAGTTTTTTTCTGATAGGCTTTGTTTTATCTCTTCCCTTCCTATTGAGTCAGTGAGACCCTGATGCAGACCCAGCTGAGCAGTTGTGTTGACTGTGCCCATCAGATTGTATCTACTCCTTCATATGACATGTTGGATCTTCCATAGCACTCAATTACATGTTACAGTTTTTCCTGCCTGATAGCAAAATCCTTCTGTGCATTAGAGATGGAATGGGACCTGGAGCTCCTTTTGCCCAGGACCTCTTTAATGAAGCTGGTAACAAATGGCTGCTCTTTTCCTGAAACATACTAGACATCCCAGAATCTATAAGGAATAGAAATCCTATACTGCAGGAGAGGTCACTGGCATGGGCCATCTCTAGACAGCTGGTCTTCTCCCTTTAAAAAGACTCAGTGGCCCTGTAAACTGCAATGAAGATTGCCTAAGGAGAGCTTCAAGCATTCATTAGTTGTTCAGGAGCTGTCAGCAAGTTCTGCAGCAAATGAAGTTATAAACAGTTGTTTACACTGTTTCTGGTATCCCTTGGGACTGAATTGAGCCCAGTTTCAGGACTGTGTTTCTGGGTGGAGAATTGGTTCAAAGACTAGAATTCCTTGCAGAAGCTGGCACCCAGTGAAGTAGAAAGAAGGGAGGTCATTTTAGGAGGGAAGGGAAAGAAGCCTGCAGAGTGTGGTGAAGTGCTAACACATTGGAAAAGAGGTGTCCGCAGGCATGCTGGCCAGGACTGCCTAAATTCAGTGCTAGATGCCTGGGTTCAGCTCTCTTGAGGTAGTCATAAGTACTGCTCTGACTGATATATACAACTTAAAACCTGGACCTTTGTGTTTCAGCTGTAAAGAATACAAAAATCTGAATTCCTTTTTCGCTATTATTATGGGACTGAGTAATGTTGCTGTGAGCCGTCTCTCATTAACGTGGGAGGTAAGTCTTTGCTAAAATCCTATTCCAGGAAGCCTGAGGGGGACCTGTGCTTGTAGTTAGCAAAAATGTGAATTGGGCCTTTATTATTGATAAAGCTAGATCTACTAATTCAGC
Source organism: Molothrus aeneus (assembly GCF_037042795.1). Lineage (NCBI taxonomy): Eukaryota > Metazoa > Chordata > Aves > Passeriformes > Icteridae > Molothrus > Molothrus aeneus. The sequence goes on along the minus strand of NC_089652.1, from coordinate 18,287,113 downwards.
TCCTGACCATAAACCTTAGCTAAGGCTGACAGTATTTATTAGTAAGGCAGTATAGTACACCCATGGACATCCTGAATACTCACAGGAGTTAACAAGAGTGACAACAGTGGCTCCTGTTGCTGAGCTAAACTGCCTAACAGGATGAGCAAGCTAGCCAGCTAACCTCTTAGGTCAGCCCATCCTCTGTGTGCCTTCACTTTACTGGTGGTTCAGTGAGATCAGTCCACTAATAATTCTCTTAAATTCATCCTCTGTTTATACATATTATTTTCTGATCTCCACAGGGACTCTGTTGCCCTGTTAAAATGTGGGTTTGTCCTAACCAGTTCTGGTTTTCTCTCTGACATGCATTTCCACGCTTACTGGCAGTTTGGTCTTCATTCTCAGAGCTTCCACCTTTTTCTGTGGCTTTGCTCTTTTGTATGAGGGTATAAAAAGGGTGCAGTGTCCAGCACAGTGTAACCACTGAGAACATACTGGATATCAAAAGCAGTACAGATTTAAATGTGCACACATTTTGTTCATTAGAAATTCAAAATAATTAGCATGACTGGGGTTATTGATGCAACTGAAAGCAAAATTTGAACACCTTTAAAAATGTGCTCTTACACAGGAGATCAGACTAACATGTCTGAGGGTACACCAGTTCTGTTTTCAAAAGTACATTTATCATATCAAATCAGTGCTACAGGCAAAGATTTTCTGTTTCTCAAAATAATGAGCCTTTATTTGTGGCTACTGAGAGGAGTTGGGAGAGCTGAGACAGTGCAGGACTAGAGAAGAAGGAATTCAATGTATATACTACATACAGCAATCTGAAATCAGCACTAAGTCTGAGCTGGTGAGGGGGCACAGATCATTTGTACATGTGGAGGATTAACTTGAGATCATGGAAATGTTATCACACTCTGGTTCTGTAGAGCAGTTGCTTTAACAAGAGAATTTCTGCAATTTGATTTTTAGCCAGATATATACAGAAAATACTTAAAGACGAACATACCAAGACCTAATTTTTTTTATATTTCATGCATTTATATTAGTTGCATGCAGAAATTAGATATTTGCAGGTGCAAATGTCCAATTATACCACTTACTTCACAAATACCTAATCTGTATGCATATGCAAACTAGGCACACAGTTGTTGACACACATCATTAAAAATTAGGCCCTTGCTGTGGCACAGTGTAAATAGCTTGCTAGGGTACACACTTCAAATGTAGAAAGTATTGCAAAAAATAATTTCTGCACTATAAAGTCTCTATTAATTTTTAATGTTATCTACTGCTAATAGTAGTCTGAAAAACTCAGCAAATACAGAGAAATTTCTTACTAAAAATAACTGACATGTTCTGATGGTACGTAAAAAAATTACAGTGATCTTTGAAACCAATTTATAACATATCTTATAGTATTTAGAGTAAAGTTATTTAATCTGTGTAACGTACTATGCATGAGGGGGAAAGAGTGTTTAATAAAGCCCATCTCATCTCAATCATTGCATGATCAACTGACCATTATTTATTTGTGTAGGTATTGTGGACTGAAAAAATATTCATTAATTTGTACCCCAGAAAGTGATGGAGGACCTTTGCTGCTGAGCATGTCAAGATTTTTACTAATAAATGCATCAGCATGAGCAAAAAAAAACCTGGAAATGCCCAGGCCTGAATATGAATGTTTGCAAGGGCAGTTCATCATAGGTATGAATAATTAAACTGATCAGCCCCTGTGCAAGCTGGGTGTAAATTATATTTTCAGATAGCTATAATCAGGGATGTCCTGAAAGCATCCACATGAATTTCCCCTTACATTCTGAATTCAGTGATTGCTATGTGAGCCAAACAAAAATCTGAATCTAAACATCCCAAAGGACTAAATTCAAGTCAGGGTTTAAATCAGGATCCAGGTTTCATGGCTGGTCCCGTCTCTATTTTTAATCTGGTTGCTAGGAAACATGTTGTATTTTAGATTAGCACATTGTTAGAAATATCTGGCAAAAAAAGAGCACTTTCCTGACTTAGGGCGTTGTAGAAGGAACTAGCATTTACAGTAAAATTACTGCACTGATCAGATTTAATTAAGGTTTGCTATTTTTGTTTTTATTAACAGAAACTCCCAAGCAAGTTCAAGAAGATCTATGCAGAGTTTGAAAGCTTAATGGTGAATAGCAATAGATCCCTTATTCTATGCACAATCTGAGATAATTCAGTTTCTGATTTGAATTCCTTGATTCAGAACATTTTATATGTCCTTGTTTGACTTTAAGAAGTTTATGATCCCATTTTAGAGCTGCTAAAACAAGTATGTATGACTAATAAATTATACTCTTAGGAACCTACTCTGAGAGAACTTATGTACCACTCAAAGTTAATCTGGGAACTCAGAAAAGCTTTATCACTTGTTTTCCAATAGTACATATGGGAAATGCTATTTTTCAACCTGGATTTTTCCAGGCAATACATTTTACTGCTACAACATATGAAAAACTGGATCTGCAGCTGTAAGGAGGGATGAAAAAATATATGGTTTCTTTTATGAAGAATATTTTTGTAATCATATCTAACCTAGGTATTTGGCATATGAAAAAATGTTTGTGTTTAGTGGTTGCATTCTCATTGTGTAACCAGTCGGGGAGAATGATAAAAGGTGTCTGAATTTGCAGATGCACTTTTAAAGTCACAGGAAAAAATAATGTTTTTAATAAATACCATGACATCTAAATTAATGTATATAGTGTCTTGATACATATAATAATACATATTAGTAATTATTTGATTTCTCTTTTTTTGTAAGGATCCATCAAGAAACCATAGGGCCTACAGACTGACTGTAGCTAAATTGGACCCTCCAATAATTCCTTTCATGCCACTGCTTATAAAAGGTAAGCTTGGATGTTACCAGAATTATTAACTTGAGAGCTATTTGTCAAATATCTGAAGGATAAGAGTAGCAGCAAGAAAAAGCAAAAATCAATCTCAGTGTGAGGTATGATCTTTTTCCATTATGAAAAGCACGATACAGAGACAAGACAAACTGCTTTTGTACATCTGAATATCATACCTCAATTTTATTACTTAAAAATGCTGCACATTAAAACCTAAATTTTTTACTTTACAGCTGCTACAATTTTTGTAAGGGTAGATAAAACATTCTGCTATTTTGTATGGTCATGATTCAGAAATGGGCTTTTATGTGTTTTTTATTTCTATACAGACATGACGTTTACTCATGAGGGAAACAAGACATTCACTGACAATCTAGTAAACTTCGAAAAAATGGTATGTATGACATATTTGAAAGGAAACTTTAAAATACCTCCCTATTCACCTCTTCAAGAGTGAACTTCTCAACAGTGACTTTCAGGGCTAGGGAGAATGAAGGCAGGACCAAGACCTGGCAAAAATAGCCTGCATTGTACACAGAGCCTGGGGCCTCTGGTTTTCTGGAAAACCTCACAGAGGTGGAGAATAAACTGAGCCATGCACAGCCAAAATGTTTCCTAGGAGAGGGAGCATCAGGGACAGGAAGCAGAGCTGTTAGAGACGCTTTTTAACAGTGTGGGACCAACCTGTGATTTTTAATGCTGTTCCTTCAAACAGGCCTGAACTGCCTCAGGCTGGGATAGTTCTGCATTGCTCCTTGGAGAATGAAAAAAGCATTGCAAAGAACTTGCACAACATATATTTCTTCTTTCTCTTCACTAATGAAAGGAGATGTCTGTGGCTTGATTGCTTTCCTACTGGAAAGGAGAATCAATGATAAAAGGCTAGAGCATGCTCAAATCTGATATAAGTCCTGCACAAAAGCTGTTATAATTTCAAACACCATTGTCAAAAACTGCAGGCAGGCAACTTTCCATTGAAGAAGTCTCAACTGAAACTTGAGTTTCTCAGCAGTGAGAAGACATTTTCTTGGTTGCTAAGGTCATGTTCCTCATTAGTGTGGTTAATGACACCTGGATCTGAGAACCTGCATTAGCCAAACCCAGCTATGGCATCTGCATAGGAAAACCAAACCTGACTTACTGCTCTGGCAGTCAGTAGTAGAATCACAGGATCACTAAGGTTGGAAAAGATCTCCAAGATCCCTGAATCCGACTCTTAGCCCAGCACCACTGGGTTCCCCGGTAAACTTTTTCCCTGAGTACCACATCCACATCCTCTTTGAACACTTCCAGGCATAGTGATTCCACCACCTTCCTGGGCAGCCTATTCCAATGCCTGACCACCCTCAAAGTGAAGAAATTTTTTCTCACATCCAATCTAAACCTCCCCTGGCACAACTTGAGGCCGTTTCCTCTCAGCCATTCAGCAGCCATGCTAGAGCATATTTCCTCTGGCACCTACATGTGCTTGTTCTTAGTAGTACAGTAATCAGAACCACTCCATTCCACTGGAGTTACATAACTCCAGTTATTTCCACTGCACTGTGGAGGCGTTTGTCTGACCCTCTGAGCTCTGATAACTGCAGAGGGGAAAAAAGGAGTACTTTAAGCTCTTTAAAAAACTTCACAGAAAAGTGATCATCACTCTGAGTGAATTCTCTTAGATTTTAATCTGTAGCTCCAGGATAGCCTCTGTCCTTGGTTGAAAATACCCCTTCACTAAGATGAGACATTTTGTAAGTAAATGGCAGTGCTAATGCCTGAGTAAGGGCCTGACCTCACTTTGCAATAATGGCATTCTGTAATTGCATATGCAGACTGTGTTGCCATCTCCTTCCAAAGGCCTTGAGCATTCTACCTGCAGAAAAAGACTTTTTTTCTGCACTGCCTGTTTTAATTAGGTATAGAAATAACAGTATAGATAGTAAATACTTTGGGGAACACAAAAGGGATCTCAGACTTGGTTGGAACACCTCCAAACCAGAATGGATGGCAGCTGCATCGCTATAGCCATGGTTCTGTGGCTGGCTCCATCATCTCCACCTCACTTGGCCTGTTTACACCTCCTGAGCCAGAAGAGCCAGTACATCCACTGGCCTCAGAGCTCCGTGCTTCAAGCTCTTTATGCCTCATTTTGTGTGAAAGCCACTACAGGAGGGAGGAGTCCTCCTGTAAGCACTTCCCATAGACAGAGGTTCAACAGAGGCTTGTCATTTAAGAATAGTTCTGCACCACTCTGTACCACATTTAGGCAATCGCAAGGCCAAGAGTGAATTTTATAGCAGCTTAAACTGATCTATATCTAAGTTGCTGCAGGTCTGCCCTCTTTACCTTAGTCTGCACATTGTCTTATCTTCAAAAGAATGTTACCCCCAGAAAAAGAACTCTTTTTCTTCAGTGCTACTGGTAGCACTGAAAAGTTTTAAATAATGTTTTATACTGCAAGAATGTAGTGCCAGTAATCTGAGTTTTGATAATTTTCTTTAGGAGAGGAATGTGAAGATCAGTTAGTGCATTTTTGATGCTGCATATTTTTTACGGAATCAGTATTACGTCTCATGTTCCTCAACTCATCAGAAAGGGAAACATTCTCCTTTTTTAGTATTCTAAGCCTTTCTTTGGTTGGTATTCTACCTAAAAGCTCACTCTGCTTTTTCTCCAAGCCTTACTGCAAGTATATCTTTCGTCTCTTTATTGTTCTTCACTAGCTCTTCTGCATGCTTCTAGGTGCTTTTACTGCCTTTCTCAACCCGTAGCTGTTCAGAGCAACCTGTATTCAAATTCCACCCACATAATTCGTTCAAATCCTACTGTGGACCTGGCAGTTTTTAGCTTTTTGCATGTGTCATCAGGTCAAGCAAAGAAGAAAAGCCCACTGTTAAACCTCAGTCGCTGCCGCCTACTTGCGTTAAGCTTAAAACTGTCATATCCACACATAATTGCCAGATATTAAACTGTGAAGACAAGACCACTCAGTCAGATAACTCTCAGGTAAATTCTCCTCTCTTTTAAATAAGTATAAGCCCAAGGTGTTTTTGTGATGTTACTCCGCCATTTTCAGGAGAAAAATAGGAACCAGATTTTTCACAGGAGTCATGTCCTGCCATTTGTTGTTGCTGTCTGTTTGTTCTGCTGCATGATGTTCTGTCATAAGCAGATGGAGATTCCTTAGAGTATTGCTGGGAGCCACTCTTACTGATGTTTCTGAAACATCTTGGTTCTTTGGAAGATTGTTTCCTTTTATGCTTGCTGAAGTTTATGAATAAAAATAACTGGGTAGTTGCCACTGGTGGTGCCACTTGCCACTGGAGGAGGTGGGTCCCTCCGACTCCCATGTAAGCACAGTGATGAAACTGAGAACAGCCTCTGGCATCACGTCTGCATTCTCACCACAGAGCCCTGATCCCGACAGCTGATGTGCTGCTGACAACTTTATTCCTGTAACTGGCAGCCAAAAGTAGAAGTTTTATCTAGTGGCATCTCTTCAGCTGAAACAGCTTCCTTTAAATCTTTCCTGTTTTGCAATGTTTTTGTTATTATTTATATTAAATGATGCATCTTAAAACATGCAGAAGCTGTCAGGCAGTGTCTGAGCCCAGAGCTCCCTGAGTGCCAGAAACAGCAAGGCCTGGTTTCCTAAACATTTGTGTTTCATGGCTGCTTGAGCTCTGCTCAGTTCTCTCCTTGTGGCTGGGGCATGTGTTGTTTCTTCATGGCTGGGGAATTCTGTGTGAATAGTCTTTTGTCATAACATAGGAACTTGCACTACAGCCTTTTTCCTGAAGGAGACAGGAGGGCACTTACACAATCTTTCTCTTGTCCATAGCCATCTGTTTTCACAGAAAATTGGTAGGAGCTTTCTTGTGTTTGAAAACTCTGGGCTCTTTTTTCAAATTGAACAAAATTATCTAGAGAAGAAGGGGAAAACAGACAGATGGTGTTGAGCTACATTAGCCTAGTCTTTTTTAGCAACTCAAGCTAACAAAGAAAAAGACTGAGTCAAGTTTTTCCTGCTACTCTTTCCTATATATTGATCTTTTCAGTGGTGGAGTGACAGAACTGTGGTATTGGCAGTAGTAAGGGGACATCACTCTGCAGAGCATTGCTGAGCTTTACCTGCTGCTGCCTTTGTGACTGCCTGCTCTTTCTTCCCCTTCCCCATCTTCTGATCCCCACAGATGCCTTATCTGGAGGAGGCTGTGAGGAGTGGGAGGACAGGGACACCTAGCCAGGGAAGAGAGTAACCACATGTGGCAAAATCACAGCTATGGGTAAAGAGGGAAGTTTGTAAACAGATCCATTTGGTTTATACAAGTTGTGGGTAAACAGTACTGAACATGTCAGAAATAGGTATGCTCTTAGTCTTTGTATTTGCACTGTGTTTGTGCTCTTTACTCATGCCATTGCATGAAGCCTTAAAATCCAGCCTGAAAAATGTTATTTATACATTTGTCAATAAGTAGGCAAAATTACTAAATTACTTAGCGTAAGGCTTTGTCTTCAATAGCAAACAAGACATGGTTTAAGAGAAGTATTGAATGTCTTTTACTTATCTCACTGCAAGAAGCTGTTTCCACCATGGTGTTGCTCAGATATACATTCTAGTTTGGCATATATGACATGATACCAAACCACCTACATCTCTTCTCCCCTGGTGACTTGATAGTACATGTTAGTTGTAAATGAGCCTTCAGAAGACTCATCTATGTAATAACTGAAGGCATATTTATTACAGAGGAGCAAAACTTTTAAAGCTTTTTAAATACTGTAGTTTTAGTTTGGAAGGCACATGGCAATATACACCATTTAAGTGACACTGCTTTTATAACTAAATATTTAGAAAAAATTTGTAAGCGCTTTCCTAGAATTAGGTCTTGGCAGGGAAAGGAGAGAGGAAAGTGAGGAAAGTACTGAGCATGACTTTCCCTAGGAACAGGCAATATTTCATACTTTTGACCACTTACTGATTTTTTTCTTTCAAGCCTCAGCTGCCTAATTGCACTCTGACTGCCAGTACAGAATTTTGTATTCATAGACAAAGGGAAGATTCAATTAATTGGGAACTTTATCAGTGCCATTTCTGAAATCATCAGAGAGCCTGAACAAAGATTACTTACTGTGGCAACTTGTCCATATGACATTACCCAGCATTATCTCAGGAATAACACCTGTAGAGGGAGTAGAAGTCAGGAAAAAGCTCTGGAAGTGCTGACCTGCCATGGCAGCACAAGACAGTGTCATGGTGCTGACCACTAATATTTCTTTTTGTCAAGCCTCTTCACCCTTCAGGTGAGAAAAGAGGATTAGAGAATTTGTGCATATTTGTTTTCAGGTTTTGTGGAGATGAACAAAAGGAAATTCACACTCTTATCCATATGCAAAAAAAGGGGGCAAACATTCTTTAATTTTTGGAACATAAAGATTATGCAAAAAGTGTGTGACTAATGCCCTTAGTAGTTTTCAATAGCTTATATGAATATTTATAATATTTAGCAACCTGGGTTTGGAATGGATTTGAAGATAATGTGCTGGCCTGCTGCCACAATTCCAAACTGTAAAACTTGAAAGGGTATTGTTGTGTATACACAGCATGCTGGTAGTAGCCATTATTTATTATATTATGCAGTTGGTTCTGTTTCAGAAAGATCCAAATTTAGGTTTGTATGGCTTTTTGATAGTGGTCTTGCTTAGCACTGTGAGTAAACAGAGGTTAATCTTTGCAGGCATTGACTAGAGGTAATCCTCTATTTGAAGAAAAACTGTAAGGAGCAGGCAATTAAACTTCCATCTGAGCATTTTTTCTGTCCATGTTTCTAGTTTTCTTGCATCAAAAGAAGACAATCTAACTTATCTATGAGATTTGGGAATGGAAATTTCACTTTGTTTCATAACCTGTTTTTCTGTTCACTTTGTACCTTACAAAAAGGAACTGTTAGGAGCTTAGACATTATGAGACAGTAGCACAACACTTGGAAAAAAAACAGTGTGAAAAGAGCTCTTCAAAGATATATAATGCTTCAGAATCTCCCCATTGGCTTGTGATGCTGTCTTTGGGCCACATTTATTCAGCCTTAACACTCTGTTCCTCATTGGTTTGTATTTCATCATTGCCAGGATAATTCTGAATGCACAGATAGAATCACATCATCCTCAGGAAAAGGCAAAGGAACCCTTTAAAATGAAGTCTTTCAGCCAACTGAAGGAAGCCAGGCAGTTCAGCCTTTAACCAGAAGTCAGACAAGTCCATTGCCACTTCTATTTTTCCTTGCCTAGAAGAGCCCACATAATGGCAAATTTGAAAACAGCAAAAATTTTTTTTAAAAACCTTCACTACATACCCATAATTTTTCTTTCAGTACAGTACTGCATTACAGTATTTATTCTGGATGTTCTGCTTTTTTTTGAGAACAAACTCACCACAAGAGAAAAAAGAGTAAAATTATTCCAAAGAACGCTTTTTTGGATAAATCTAAGTTTTCACGTATGAAACTAAATAATAACAACTCCAAGGATTATTATGAGATGAGGCTTCAAAACCTAAATACTTACGGGTATGAAAAATTAGGGTGTGTATTAACAATCCATCTAGAAAGCACATCAAACAAAACTAGCTATCTTCCTGAAAATGAACTGTTCTTAGCAAAGCTTCCTTTGAAGGTAGACAGTCTTGAAACTTCATTGTGTTGGCTGGTGCAGTTCAGCTTTATGATCTCTCCTTGAAACAGTTATTGTAGATGAGTATTTTTTGAACTGGTATAAATCAAAATAGCAGCATCACATAACAGAGCCAAATATGAAGCCACAGAAGTGTGAAACAGTCATTTTTATATGCTTATGTTGTTTTGACTTATATTTGACTGGGTTAGAGTGAAAAACAGACACTCTTCCATGCAGTGTGTTCTGTCTCAGCCCAGTTACCTTGAGTATTTAAGAGGTTCCATTGAAGTCAGTGGAGTTTATTCACATGCTTAATGCTAAGCACCTATGAGGATGTTTGCAAGGTAAGTGCCCTAGAGAATCTGCATAGTAATAGTGGCTTGAAGAGGTATGAAAATTACATTAGGATAAAATTTACACTTACTTGAATTATACATGTAGATACATGTAACTTTAGGAATAACATAAGCAGATCCAGATCTGGCTTCCCTAGATCTTTTGGGAAAATGTGTTTTAGAAATAACATATTTTAGATCAGTTTCATTTGCTAATACAAGGTGTTATCCACAAACATTTAGGACCTCATATATCAGTAGCGTTTCTTACGCTGACCAACCAACGCATTTTTGTATGCTTGATAGTACATTAAACTGTGTGAGATTATCCATTGTGTGTGTAAGGAATGTCTTACATTGGTGCTTCCCATTCTGGAATGAGAGATTTCACAAGCTTAGTTAATTTGTAACATTTTCATTTAAGATTATAACTGTGATTTCATTTAAGATTATAATGAATTTAGAGGAGCATATGCCCCAGGCTTTCTTGTTCACGAGTAAGTGATATATAATTCCATTTTGTGAGAGCTTATGGCTAACTAGCTTGTTAATCTCACACAAAATTTCCATAGTGTATGAAGCAGCCTGGTGAGAGTGGCTGTGTTAGAAGATGTCACTGTGTTGGAACACAGACATTAGAGTCTGATAGGGAGTAGCATTTCCTCCCTCTACTTTTTTTAAGCAAAAGAAACTGAAACAAATGTCCTTATTACAGGGATTGAATCAAACTATTTAGCTAACTGCTGAAATTTCAGTTTATTTGACATTATGTAGAACAACTAATTCTGCCCCATACTGGTGGGTATATTATTTCTGTGGTGCTAATCACAGAAATCAGTTAAAATTCTACAGTCCAGAACTAATGTTTTGCTGTATGACTAACCTTAATTTATTTTCTTAAAAATCTATTGTAAAATAACATCTGGTTTATCACAGCAAGTGTATTGATTGAAACTGAATTGAATGAAATGATGGGGGTTTTTTTGCTGAAGAGGAAGCACAGCCAAGAAGGACTGAAGTGACTTCTGCTTTTTTTTGGTGAACTGTCAGTAGAAGGTCCACCAAAAGTGAATCCACTTTTCGGGTTGAGTTAGATATACTTGTGCAAAGTAACACTGTGTAACAGGTCAAAGTAACACTGTGTAACAGGTCTGTTTATGAAACTTGGCTGCAGGCCACGGTACTGACAGTGGCCTTCTCACCTGTGAACGGAGCATTCTGCCAGTGGAATCACCCTCATGTGCTTATTTACACTGTCAGCTTCCAGGAGAATGCATTTTAAACTCAAGTTTGTATAAAAGGTGAAAGCTCTTTAATTGCTGAATATATTCTAGAAATGGCCTTGCTGTTAGGAGCTGATAGTCTTTAAATTAACGTGTATATACACCATGGTATTCCTTTTACTTTTTAATGTGGTAAGATGTTATCAAAGAAATGCACATTGAAGGGGCTGATTTTCATTCTTACTTAGGGCCTTTTACAGCATTCAAGCAAGGGAAAGAGTTCTCTGAGTGCATGTAAATTATACTCATGCTTATTTAAAGCCTGTGTAAATGCAAATCACACTCTATACATTAAAGTAGCAGCATTAAAATTATATTTTCATTCATATGACTGCTTTTATTGGCATGTGTCTTCACACTCAGGCACAGAGGTGCTTCGTTTGAATGCTGATGAAATACAGTGCTTGTTCTCTGATTGCATCCCATCTTTTCCTTCCAGCGCATGATTGCCAACACTGTCAGGACAGTGAAATTCTGCCGAAGCCAATCTTTCAGTAAGTGTGTTACAACATCTGTACTGTCAGCATTATCATCAGTAGCTACAGTAATTACAACTAATTCTGTGTGTACCAGAACTCAAGAGCCTGCTTTCCAGCGATTCTTCCATGTTTGGATCCTGTGATGCTTCACAGGGCGAAATATCCTTCAGGAAGCTCTAATAAGCCCCTTCTCCTCTATCTCTTTTCCATGCATGTAAATATCTGTGAGGTCTCTACCCATCTGTCAGATTAGAGCCAGTTGAAATTAGACACTGGATTCAGAAGTGGTTGAAATAAGTCTAGCAGGCAGCAGCACACAAATACTTGCTTGGATAAATGCTGTTTTAATATGAAACCAGTCTGGAGACATGACCTTTATAAATGACATAACTGCATAAGGCAGTGAATTTAAAACCTGTTTGTCAGTATAATTACCAGAACTTCTTGAGGCCATGTAAGATGACAGAGCTATATATATGGTCAAACAGGCTTCTCTGTGGGTCTCATCCCATCGAGCTGCACTGTCAGTCTCAGTCACATGCGCATTTCCTCAGCACTTCATCCATTTTGACTCACAGTACCCTTCCTCTTTCTCAAACAACAGAATAAGTAATATAAAACTATATTTTTATAAAAATTGTTTCTTTCCATATGAGTCAAAGCTTAACTGTGGATCTGTAGAAATTTCTGTAGAACATTAGAAATTAAGAAAGATTTTTTTTTTTCCTCCACAATCCAGGTCTTCCTGGCTTTGTGTCTTTAATTTTGATGTATTAAGCATGAGTGAGACCTCCACATACTTAGAAATGGAAGCAGATTTTCATTATATATGATATAACAAAATGTCAGTATATTGATCTACTGGATCTAAATTCCATGGTTTTTGTGTGTGTGCATGTGTAATGTAATGTAGATGCCTCAGTATAATTTTTTAGTTGAATTTAAATTACCTAACACATATTACATTACACTGTAAGCTGTTCCTATGGGGCTGAAGATACTTAGAATTTGACTCAGTAGTATTCCATAACTGCTGCTGGAGTAGGTATAATGTGGTTAAGAAATGTAAACAGGTAGTAAATTCTGAGGCTTGAATGGGGCAGCCACTAAGCACTACATTGATACAAATATTTAAAATGAGAATATTGCATGAAAAGAAGCTGAAATCAATTACATTTTGAATCTGTGAAAGTTCCTGGTTCAAAAGCAAATGAGCAGCTTTAAATTGTACTTGTTAGCTGTATAATGTATAGCTAATGACTGATAAGGTGATGTGTCAAACTGTAACCAAGGGCCATCAATTTTAGTAAATGTAGCCAAGGATGTCCAAAAGAAAAGTTAATTTGTGGGGGTAGTAACCAGAAAGACCATCAGATATGGAGAAAAGGTTTCCAAGAGAGCAATTTCTAAATATTTCCTTTTTAACTCGCCAGGATCTAATCTTTCCTGTGACAGCTGGTAAGGAGTTGTGCATTTTGTTCAGGCATTTGTCCATTTACGTGTATCAATCCTACATCATTTCTCTTTCACCAGATCCCGATGCAGCCCTAACTAATAAAAACCATCAGGATGTTCGGAGCTACGTGCGGCAATTAAATGTGATTGACAACCAGAGAACTTTATCACAGATGTCTCACCGACTGGAACCGCGCCGAGCATAAACATTTGAAGCAATGATGAGAAACGATCTTTTATCCTCTCAAGGTCACTTGTTAAGAACTTCACTTTCTCTGCTACTGCACTGCCACTACAAAAATAAGCAAAAACATACCATAAGGTCTTGGGCAACGCACAATATACCAGTCTGCTGAAGAACTTTGGCTGAGGAAGAATTTATGCACTGTAGGTGTATGAGTGGCCATGTGTGAACTGTTAATTCATCTTGAAGTGTAGTAAGTGATATCTCATACAGATTTTAAAAAAGGCAAAAGATAGAATAGTTAGTGGGAAATGCACAAAAACTTATAACAGTTCTAAGGTAGGTCGTGGATTCTTCTCCCTTAATTAAGAATCTGTATTTTATGATTTATGCTTCAGGTCAGGACCAAAACTGATTGTCAGTTTAGCTTGCTCAGCTGCTCTTGACCTCAACAGAAGATGGATGTAAGGATCTGATGAAATAATGTAGGTTCAAGAGTGGTCCAAGGTACAGTTCCATTCAGAGAAGACTTACAAATATTTCCATTTTAAATCCAACAAATACTAAGAAAAATTCCTAGTCTTAATCATACTGTCTACTACTACAAGCAGTGTGGCCATTTCAGAAAATTGACAGGACTGAAAATATTTGAATGATAAATAGATTAATCAGTGTTTACATTTTACTTCCTTCTTTTTAAATTACCAATCAGGTTTTTACAAAATTCAGTTAAAAAGTAAGGTCATCAAAATCAATAGCATTAAAGGTAGCTAAGGACTGGTTCAAAAAGAGCACAATATGCACAAATGGATTTCAAGAGAATATTTTCCTGGACATTAAAACCTTAAACTTCAGCTAGAATTAATCTTGGCTGGTTAACACATCTTCTGGTCTTACACATTTACAAATATTTTAATTTTCAGCCAATTGTTTGCACTTTCAATAGACTGTAAATAAATGTCAATTCATTATGTTCTAGAATATTTATTTATGTAATAGTTATTGTGCCAAAATAATTCTGGTTTATTTATTTTTAGCATGTTATGAGAGTACAGCTTTTGTCTTCACACTCTGTGCATTTACATGTAGAAGTTGTGTGATCTATCTTTTCTGTAAATAACATGCAGTACCTTATTAAATGTAATTGCTGGAAGGGTTTAGTCACTGGCCTTATTTGCACTTTCAGCTTCATTCCTGCATAAACACCAATGCTACTAATTGGCTGATATATCAAACTTGGCTTGTCATTTGGTGGGCCTCAAACCCGCAGTTGGCCTTTGTGCACCGAGAGATGGACGATGAGATTAAAGCCAGTCAGATCCATCCCTGCCACGGGGATGACAGTCAGGCAGTGACGCAACACCACTGTCTCATTAGCTCATTTGTTTCTCAGGAGAAAACATTTAAATTGGAAGGGTTTAAATAAAGAAGGGATATATTCTTAATTTTAGCTAACTAATTTGTCCTGCTCAGTCACTAATGTGAGCACTACACGTTATCTTATCTTGGGCAGGATTTTACCTCAGGTTAGCAAACTCAAGACCTTGGCTAACAGGGCACTTGAGAGATCTCTGGGTTCCATGACCACGGGGAGGTCTCTCAGGGCCTGCAGCCATGAAGGGAGGGGTGGTCTGGCATGTGCCCTTTCCCCTCCTGAATGCTCCTGGGGATGGCTGTACTGCTGCTGGGCAAGCCCAGATGGCAGCCAAGTGCATGCCAAGGGAATGACGATGTTCAAATGGTAAAAGTCTTTCCTATTGCATTCACACTGGTTCTGCGCTGTGAAGCTGGATGTCATAAAAATTATTAAGCCTGAAATTAGAAGTTGCAACTATTATCTCATAATTAAGCTTCAGAAATTACCTCATTGATATAGTCTACATTTTGCTTTGGACACAGAGCATATTTTTTTTGGCATTGAGCAGGACTGTGTGGAATCAGTAAACACATACAATTTTTTTTAATCTATAAAAATAATTACATTCTTTTTGTCAAAACAAATTCTGCAAAAGTTGAGAGTCAGTGGGGAAATGCTGACACAGAACCACAATCTGTTGGTACCTGCATTCTGCAAAGGAAAGAATTACACAGTTAAGAAATATTCTGCAGCATGATGAAATAATTTATTTTAACTTTGCTGTCTGATAGAAGTTCAAGATGATTCAGAGGAAAACCAGCTAATAATATAGAGACAAATTTGTGTCTTGTCATTTCAAGTGAGAAATATTTATTTCCATTTCTGCTGTTCAATGAATATACTTCATATGGCTTTTTCAGATACAGAATCTTCCCAGAAGCAAAGTATGCAGTAGAATAAACTACAGGGATACAATGAACGCAACAGGCATTTTTATCTTTGCAATCAATTGGTAACATTTCTGAGTTCGTTATTTTATTTGTTCCAGGTTTGTTCCTATTGTTTGGACTTTCATTTATTTCTATGTTAGCTGGTTTATAAAGCTGCCAAGTTTTGGCTTGGCTCTGCATGTAGACTAATTCTTCATCTGTTCAGTATGTTTTTATCCCCTAGGTTTATTCTTTTTTTTTCTTTAGAACTTCTAACTGTTTTACTTATTTGTTGCCAACAGTCTCTATCGTGTAGTTGTATCCCTGTGATACAAAGAGAGGTTTCATGGCACCTCCATGTCAACAAATGAATGCAGTTTACCTACTCAATGAAACAGGTATCTGACATTTTTTAATTTTCCAATAAAGGGTGCTGTATAAATAACAAGTGTTGCTATCTCTGTATCTAACTAATTCAAGTGGCTCAGATAGTTGCTATGGTTCTAATCACTGTCTAAATACCTAGAGATTAGATGAATAAAACTACCTTCTGGCTCTAGGGTCTGTCCTGGGCTTCCCTAGCTCCCTGTGTTGACTTTACAACAGGAAGGCAGCTGCCAATATATTGCTCTAGCTGTAGGAAGCCTAAGCGACTGTTGCACTAGAGTGGAGAATGAATAGGAACTCAAGAAACATTGAAATGTCAAAACATCCATCCTGACTTCACCCTGTGCTCGCAGCTGCAAGTCACAGCTTGTTCGTGCTTCACTGAGGGCACCGCCTTGCTGCTGACTCTGCGACGGGTCTGCAGGCCTGGCTGCAGGGAGCAGGGCAATCCCCAGCACCACTCTGCTCATGGCCCATCCTGGTGTAGGTGCACCACTTGGTCTGGTTTTGGCCCATGCCAGCTACCTCTGCAGGAGAGTGTCCAGCCATTACTTCTGGGGGATCATGCAGCCAGGCTATTTCCAGGGGAAACTACAGAGCTGTCTGTCCTGCCTCTGTCCCGCCCCCACAGTCCTCCAGTGGGACCCGAGGTGCTCTGCACCTCCATCACACCCACTTGCATAAACAGCGCAAACACAACAGCACAGCCCCCCCCTCACTGCAACACTGCAGGCTAAAGAAACATAAACCTGTTCTAAATCCTAATCAGGATGATTATGCCTGAGGGTCACAGGCCATACAGTGCTGATATGGCTGGTCCCTGCTGCTTGGCCTCAGGGCCCAGAGCTCCTGGTCCTGTTTTATTTACTGACAGAGTCCTAACTGTAGTATGAGTTTTCAGATGAGATATGACCAGGAGGCAGTGTCCATAATAAATATCCACTGCTGGGCACCACTGAGCCAGGGTGGCGACACCTTGGGCATTTTGGAAAATGTTCTGCATTACAGAGCTCCACCATTAGCCTTGTTTTGCTCAGGCAGCAGTAGAGAACACAAACTCTGTTTAGGGCTGCAGAGCCTAAAGAGTCACAGGGTACAGCACTCCCTACCCTGGCACATTTCACTATTGTTAATTTGTTAGGATTTCTTCTTTTTCTCAATGACCAGGCACAGTGCTGACAAAAGCAGGGAAGAAAGGTTAAATCCAGGGAAGCTTGAATCCTGTACACCAGGAGGCTGCAACTCTTTGGTAAAGGCAGGATTAAAAATATTTTCCATGGACATCTTGTTCAAACCCAGTCAGCCACAAAGATGTAATAGTGACAGATAAAAGAATTCAAATGTATTTGCAGGGCTCTGCAGATGGAGGGTTTGGGTTCTTTCTTCTTAGGTAAAATATTGTGAGGGCAAACAGTCTCTTCAGACCAGGTACAAAGAGAGACAGAAACAAAATGCCTCTTTTCAGAGACACTGGCAAAGCAACCTTTTAAGTACAAGAAGTTTAAATATAATTTAGAAATCGTACAAAATAAGTTAGAGTGAAATCAAAAGATTTAACCTTCAGGGGTACAAAAAGAGGTAATGAATTTTGCTTGGGGAAAAAAAATTAACAAAATTATAAATCTAAATTGTTAACACAGCTTCTTAGTAAGGTCAACTGCATAATATAGAGCACCTTAACCTCTTCCAGCAATTTTTAAACACCATGCAGCTTAAATAGACTACTTCTGAATTCAGCAGTATTTCTTCTGGGAGCTCTGAATGCAAATCAAGAGGTAATAGGAGAAGGAAATTAAAAGATGTGCTATTCTCATTTCATTTTTTGTACTGATAATAAGGAAAGCAGCATAGAGTGATATGGCAAAGTGAACCTCTAACTTCAATAGCTTTTCTTTCACTGTTAATCTGAAATGCATTACACTCTGCCTTTTCAAATAATCATAATGTTCTTTACTGTAGCCTGCATTAAA
The DNA here is from genome assembly GCF_037042795.1 of Molothrus aeneus. Taxonomy (NCBI): domain Eukaryota; kingdom Metazoa; phylum Chordata; class Aves; order Passeriformes; family Icteridae; genus Molothrus; species Molothrus aeneus. Next base: position 18,269,192 of record NC_089652.1, on the reverse strand, counting down.
GTTTAGCAGGCATAAGCAGCAGCTGTCACCAGAGGTCAAGGTATTAGCAATCAAAGAAAATAATGACCAGATTAAAAAGTTATCATTAAAATTGCGAAACCAGAAACTTCTTTAAAAGCTTATCTTTGGAGCCCTGCATCCAGAGCTGTAGCTGTGCCCATGGAACCCCTGGCACCCCTAGATGTTCTCCCCACTGCAGTGTGGTGGGGCTGGGCCGCCCTTGGCTGGAGGGGACCCTCACCTTTCTACCTCCTCTCTTAGAAAGGTGCAGCACTGCCCCAAACTAATTCCCACAGGACAGAGAGCACTCTGGTGTGGCTGGTGGCTAAAGCCTGACGTCAAGCTTCTTGCTGTGGTCAGTGTTGGAGGAGCATGCAGGGTACAGTGCTGCATGCTTGTACCTCATGCTGTCCAACAGCACAGAGAGAGTGGCTCCAGCCCTACCTGCCCTGTGCACTGCTTTAGCAATTACAGTCCTTACACATCTAACTAAGGCAGCAACTTGCAAATCCACAAAGGAGCATAATCCAACCACAGTCTTGGTGGTTTATGGCTCAAGTGATGGGGGGACTGCTGTAGAAGGGGAAATTCTTAAAAGGGAAAAAAGAGCATGTACAGCTACAAAATCTATCACATCTAACTGCTGAAGGGTATTTCACAAAGGGTTGTTTTTTAATAGGCCTGGCACTCAAAGGTAATTTCTGAATTCAAAATAAACTCAGAAACTGACATGATAATGCATAAAGAACGAATAATTACTGACGCAAATTGGAATATTTTTCTTGGAAACTCCATGTAATAAAAATGTGACACATGGGGGTACTGGTAAGAGCTTGACCTTTATTTCCTGGCCCTAATCCATTTGGGTCAGAGTGACAAAAAGCAAACCCTTTCTCACATGGTAGGGGTCAGCCAGTTGTGTTTAATTTTTTTCCTCTTTTTGCTTTCAAATGCAAATAAAGCACATTACCAATGAAAATAATGATTGTAAATGAATACCTCAATTAAAGGAAATTTACATAAACATACGTAGGATAATGGTAGCAGTAGATATTCCAACATCCTAACAGACAATAATCCATTTCTTAATCAACTTCTGTCAATAATCATAAGCTTTCTGCTCTCCATGGTTTCCTCATTATAACACCACCTCTTGTGTTTTTAAATAGTTCTTTCTTCAGATGCTGTCCGAGCCAGCAAGTGAACCTGCTATCTGTATTTGCCGACTCTTTGTGTTTTTTCACAGGTGTACATTATTTCTGCACAGGACTACTGTCGGCAGCATTGTGGATGTTCTCAGATAACAGAGAGACAGTTTTGCCTTGGGTTTTCTTTAGATGTCCTCATTCTCTGTAGGACTGACCCTTGAGGGCTGCAGTACTGGCAGGTTGCTGTCTAGAGTCTGTTTGAAATACAACATTTCCTTCCATTTGAAATTCCTGCCCTAGTGTTTCTCCTGTTCCTCTTGTCTGGCATGTAACTCCTTTGTGGTGCTCCTGACCAGTCAGCACTGTTGCCAGAAACCAGTTATAGGTTTACAGGGATTTTTGTTTCCTTCCTGTCATAACTAGAAACTGTTAATAGTGTGTTTGTGTTTTGGGGGAGTTGATTACCTTTATGTGGAATCACAGGAAAAGGGAGTGATATGATACAGCTAAATAGATTTATCTACAGTAATGGCTTTCTGAGGCAGTCTAATATTATGGACATTTTCTAGTCTTATTTAATCTCTAAATACAAAGAGAAAAAAGATGAGCTCTCCAATAGACAGATTTGTTTCTAAATAATGTCCAGTGGATTACGTAAGTAGCAAAAAATGTAAGTTACAATACACTACAGTACATCATTAAAAGGAGTTAATATTTTCTTTGTAATTCAAACCAATTCTCTGCCAATGGTGGCCAAAATTTTCATTATTCCAGTACCTGCATTTCCTTTAGAAGAAAGGTAAATGACATAAATAATTTGGTAATAATTGGTTTTAATAAGGAAAATATGATAGTATGCTTTAAATCACTAGTTGAAAGTTCTGTGTTGTTATCTTCCCTTGGTGGTTCCCAGAGGTGGTGGAATTGTGCCTGCCTCTCCCCAAACTCCCTGTAACTGAGCAATTTATTGGGAAAAAATTTAGAGAGAAATGCAGGGATTGTTGCTTCAGTGGAGCTTGGAGTGATGTGGATTAGAAAACACAAATGGGCACAGCTTCAATAAATTCAGTACAGCTCTAAAGTAAAGAAAACAGTGTTAAACTGTATTACATTTTAGAGAAAAAATCTGCCAGAATTAGAACAACAAATTAAGTCCATTGGACCAGAAAATTTAATATAAGAAGGAGTATGAGCTATATATATATATATATACAATTAAAAGTATATCATGAAATGGTAGCTGAGCAGAGTACTACTGAGTGGATTACAGCTGACTATGATGATCGGCTAAAAATTGTGGTGCCAGAAAAAGATAAGAAAATCACTTTTGTAAAACAATCAAGAATTGGATTTCTTGTTAATATTTTGCCATCTCATGGCTATCTCATTACTAATTATATTTACATTTTTGTAGAAGTTACATGTTCTTTTTACACTGAACACGTGCCTGATCAAAAGACAATGTACAAGCTGTAACATGCCAGCTCTGAAAACCATTGTGCACAAAGCAGGTACTTGATCCACACCCATTGCACACAAGCATATTCTGCCACATGTTTCTATTTAATCATTCTGGTCTATGTTAAATAATTTTGTGCTTAATACTTTTACAATTAATTATTATTTAATAGTATATTTATAATTTCATGTTAAATATACCATATAGGCACCTTCATAAAACCCTTATTTAAAAATTAAAAAGAAAACCCAAAAGGTAAGAAAACAACAACTGAGATGGGTCTCGTAGATGGATGATGGTTGGTACAAGCTCTTTCTTCATTTCCCATGAAGGACAAGAAGAAGCCATTTCCCACAGCACACCAAAGACTGGGCTGCTGAAGCAAACAGGAATCACGGTTGCAGCTGTGCAAGCATGGGGACTGCATGTAGCATCATGCTGGTGTCTGTGGGTGTACACTCACCACCTCATGTACACCAGGAATGGCAAGACTGCCTCTGAGCCAATTCCAAAGACAATTCCTTAGATTTTCCACTTGCTATCACCCAGAAAGTAAAAAGGTAGCTTATTTTGGCTTGCAGTTGTCATGCAAGATGTCTTTTGGCGTGCAAGTTGTCTTTTAGTAATGAAAGCAATCCTGCTAGTTATGTTTTGGGGTGTAACAGTTGCAGAGTTGTGTGATTGCAGCATGTGTAGACATACCTGCACATATTTCAGTCTGGAAAGCAAGCATAAATAATGTAGAGAGGGCTTCAGCTCTTCTAGATCCATCACAAACCTGATGGAACAAATGGCATAAACCTAGTGACACCATGTAGTTACAGCTAACATTGCTCAAACTAGCTAGATTAACACTAGCATACACTAGTGCTACATGTTCGACAGCAGGGTGTACAACCTTCCCAGTATATCCCAGGCATGACTTCCACCATTTTTTCCAGCCAATTTTTTAAGCTAGAAATGGAAGCAAGCCATAGCAACCGAAGAAGCAGTCATGCTTCAAAGAAACTTCTGTGTTAAGCCTGAGATGAGCTCTGGGCCAGTCTTGAAGGAGAATTGAAAAATACAGAGCAGGTTCCACCTCCAAATTATCTGTGTCACATACAGTTTAAGCTGGCATGAACCACTACACTGCTAAATAAGCACTTCCAGGCTCCATCCCCTCTCAGCTGCATTTATCAGCCCTTGTCCTGCCTTTGTGCTGGCACAAGTCCTTGTTCAATTACCTGATGACCTGCATTCTGCTCTGAGTGAAAACTGATTTGTTTTCTCTGCAGTAGCTTCTTCTGCACAGCCTAACTCCCTGTGCAGCCATGCAAACACCATGCTGGCAGAAGGTGAGGTGGGCAGCACAGCGGCAGGAACAGGGCTCAACAGGCAGGGCAGGGCTGTGCCTTGTGCTTTTGGCAGACAGGATGATTTAAACCACCTGGACATATGCATGACACTGTATTTTCCATGTTGAAATGTGGTAAGATGTCATTACACAACCACATCTCTTTACACAATGAAGTGTAAAGAGACAATTCATATGAATCTTTTCAACTCTAAAAGTTGCTAGAACTGCCTTTATCCTTTGCCAATTTTTGTGGCTTTACAATAACTTTTGTTAGCTTTTAAATATTTTCTTTTTCTGCCTGTCCCATATCAATTGAAGAAGCCTGAGATTAGGATTGAGCTCTCCAGAGGTAACTTTTGAGTTTCTCTGAGTTTGCTGCCCCAGAAAGGAGGGAAAACATACCACCAATGTGTTGGTTCACTGTTCTATACAGTAAGCCAATACATTTAAGAAATTGCAATTACACTGGTTTCTGATCTTTTCTAGCTATTTTTAATTTAATTTTCTTGATGATAGAAAAACAACTTGAAAATATCCAGTCTCACCAGCCAGAAGGGAGAAAGAGTACAAGCCCAAAATGCATGCTCGAAACCTTGTTGTAATAGTTTCAGCTTCACCACTGGGGTTGGACAGTCCTTGTGCAGACTTCTTTGCTTTCTCTTACTTGTCCTCTACTAGAGCAGGTGCAATTATGGGATTTAAACAAGTGGCGTGTTAACACATTGCCTGGTGCAGACTTTGCACTCCTACTCTTGAAGTAGGAAATATTAACCACCCCCTCATTTCTCATGTGCTACCAGAATAGTTTATTTAGGCCCTACAACCAGGGCTTTAATTCAGATATGGTAAATCCCTGCTCTGCAGATACACAGCCATGGAAAAAAATGCCCAGACAAAGCACAGTAGGCAAGAGACCTCTGAATGCGTGTGCTCAAGGAAAATGCCTATGAAACAGGTGATTTAACATTCAAAGAAATTTTTTAATCATTTGACTAATCGGCAATTGCCTCTGGGAGGAAGGACAAACACTTTAGTTACAGCATTTAAGAGACTAAGTATGTGGCACCTCTCCTCCTCCAGAGCTTAGTTCATGTGACTTGTGTTTGATATTTGTGTGTTCCTTTAAAATGTGGCACCTTTGACTGGAGGCTTCTCCAGGCTCATTGCATATCAGTTCATAAGAATGCACAAGTGCTCTCAGATCAGACAAGAAGTGTCTGAAACTGCAGTATCCAAGTAAAGCCAAAGCATGCTGACCTCCCTCACTGCTTGTCCTGGCAATATTGAACCTATCTGGTGGGCAAAAAGGGGTCACCAGGGCCTGCTTTTTGATTTTCTTACTGTCTTTACATGCTTTCTGCACTGAGTGCTTAAGATCTTGCTGAACTTTACTCCTACTTTTATAGTTCAGTGAAATGTTTTATTTTAAGCACAGAAAGTATTAGTACTTCTAACAGGTATTAGTATTTAACGGGTATCAGAGGCTTTCCCCCATGTTGTATTAGTTGTGCTGAACTAATACAACATGGGGGAAACCTCTGATATCCATTAAATTATTATATTTCATTAATCAGTAAAGTGTTCTTCCATGATTCACCTTGATACCATACATCTTTGAGATGTACAATTAATGGATATGGTTCAGTGGGATGCTGCATAGCTCTTTGTGAATCGTGCAACACAACTGGTTTTATATGGAAGTTCTACACATGCATGTAACAACAGTCAAATATGAGAGAGAGCAAGGAGCTCCAGTTCTCCAAAGAATATAAAATCTCAATGTACAGTCAGCAGTAGATGACCTGGGGAGTGCAGAGTAAAGCAGTGCTAGGCACTGAGTCTTGCACGATAAATTGTATCATACAGAAGATGTGCTGTTACAGCCACGCAATGTGCTTACCTCAATAGAAAAATTGTTTGCTCCCCAAGTCTTTTGAGTCTCATCCTTTAAGTGTGACAGCAGTAAGTTTTCTTATTGAAACAGTAATGATTCTATTTGCAGAAAGTTTTCTGCAACAGCAGAATACCTCAATGCCATTGAAATGTTTGGATAAGAAGCGGTCTGTATGGCTGTTTCATTTCTGACCTGGGCAGCCAGGGAGCATGTACGAGGGATTTTTTTTTGGGGGGGGTAGGTGGTGGTTACAATTGCCAGTCAAGTCCTCCTCTTTTTCCATATTCCTGAAAGGAGGACTGGCTGTAGGAGCAGATTTGCTCCCTTCCTATTCCTTGGGACCTACAAATCCTCACCCACAGCAACATGGCAATCCACTATCCCAGCCCCCATGGCACAAGAAAACGAGCAGAGGTTTTTTTGTTAACTTCATCTGGTCATTTTGGTAAAAAATTTAGCCATACTACTGGTCACAGAAGGAACCCTGGAAGGAAGAAGTTTGTGCTTCCAAAGCTGTGGCCATGGCAATGCATCCCCTTGCCTGGACTCCCTCCACCTGCAGTGGTTGGGCTGCACTTGTCCAGTGGAAATACTTGAAAGAACAGGCCCTGCTCAGTCCAGAGGCTCTTCCCAAGTTTGGCACAGCTGACCAACAAGCAAACAGCCACTCTGCCAGACACTGACCTCCCTGGGCAGTCCAAGCCAGGAGAGCCAACCCTGTCCTTGGGTACATCCCAGCCAGGCAAGGGATGTGATTGTCCTGCTCTGCTCTGCACTTGTGCAACCTCACCTCGGGTGCTGGGGGCAGTTTTGGGCACCACAATATGAGAAAGATATAAAGCTCTTAGAGGGTATCCAAAGGAAGCCAACAGCGGTGGTGAAGGGCCTTGAGGGGAAGCTGAAGGCACTGGCTCTGTTCGTCCTGGAGAGGAGACTGAGGGGAGACCTCATTGAAGATACAACTTCCTCATGAGGGGAAGCAGAGGGACAGACACTCACCACTCTGTGGTGACCAGTGACAGGACCCAAGGGAATGGCCTGAAGTTGTGTGAGGGAAGATTTAGATTGGATATTATTAAAAGGCTCTTCACACAGTGTGGAGTTGGGCATGGAACAGGCTCCCAGGGAAGTGGTCACAGCACCAAGCCTGACAGAGTCCAACGAGCGTTTGGACACCACTCTTCAGGCACATTGTGTGGTTCTTGGGGGTGTCCTGTCCAAGGCGACGAGTGGGACTTCATGGTCTTTGTGGGTCCCTTCCAACTTAGTATAGCCTGCGATTGTGTGATTCTGAGAACCTGACGCTCCGTCCCGCTCGCCTCACGCCAGCCCCACCACAGCGCTCACGGTGTGGGTGCAGGGTGCGTAGGCCGGGAGGGGCCACGCGCGCCGAACGACAACTCTCCTGTCCCGGGCCGGGGGGGCCACGCTGGCCTCCGCCCGCCGCCCCCGCAGCCCGAGGGGCCGGCACCGCCCGCCCTGCCCGGCACCGCGCCCCCTACAGGCAGGGCACCGCGCCGCCCGGACCCCGGAGCTGGCGGCGGCCGCGCCTCCCCGCGGGGCCCGGCGCGGAGCGCGGGGTGGCGCCGCTGCGAGGCGGTGCGGGGGCGGCGGCGGCTTCGGCTCCCGGCACCAACCGGAAGCGCGGGGGACGGAGCGGGAGACGCGGTCGCGCCGGTTGTAGCCTGCCTCGCCGGCTCCGGGATCGGCGCCGCTCGGGTCCCGCCAGCCCGGAGCCCCTCGGGAAAGGTGAGGACGGCGAAGCGCCCCCCGCGGAGGCAGCGCTTGGGGCGGCGGCGCGGTGGGTGCGCATTCGGCTGGGCGGAGGGAGGCGGCGGGCAGCGGGCCGGGCCCTGGGTGTCCCCTCCAGGTTTGACGTTCCCTGTGCTGAAGCAACTTCAGAAGCCCTGTGAAGGGAGGCGGCCGGCCGGGCACACGGCCTGACCTTGCGTCGCCTTGGTCCCGCCGCGCCGGCCAAACACCCCCGTGGTCAGCGGCGCCCACGCTTGGCCGCGCAGTGGGACGGGGGTCGGGAGACGAGCCGTGCCTCGCCGGGAGGGCAGGACAGGACAGGACAGGGCAGAGCGGTGTCCGCCGAGCGACAGCCGGGCAGCACGGCCCGGCGCGAGAAAGGCGCTGCCGGCCGCGGCCGCCCGTGAGGACGGGCAGCGGGACACGGGCAGCGGGACACGGGCAGCCGGCGTCCGGCCGGGGGCTGCTACGCTTGGCCACCCCTGCGCTCCCTAGTATGTCTTTCAAATGCAGCGCATCTGCTGCATTTTGCTGTTGTTTTGGGCATAAAATCCGTCGGGTTGGGATTTGAGGTGTGACTTTCATTCCCTCCGTTTTTTTTCCTTTTTTAAAGTAAGCTGTCGTTGTTTGGTTTTGCTGTGTTTGCTTAAGTTAGCTCGTTTCCAGCAGTATGATCTTTTATTAAGCTCGCGTGTGTGAGCTATCTATTACCCTGTATCCAGCATGCTCTACTGGGAGTTTTAGTGACAGAGCCGTCGGGAAAGCCATGGATCATTACTTTTTCTAAGTTCCAGAAGCAGAAATAATTTGAAAGCACTGGATTAACTGGGTCACTGCCCGAAAACATCATAGCTTTCTGCAGGAGGCATGTGGTGAGATGTTTTCAGGACTTTGTCCTGGAATTGTAAGTCCTCTGAAACCTACTTATTTTATCTATCTGTAATGTGCTTCGCATACTGGTGGCATTGTGTTAATAATGGTAACCCTGGAGAACCTGGCTCACTGTGAGGGGAAGACAGAAACATGGACAAAACTGAGGCCCAGGTCCTGCAGTCTGGTCTGTGCCAGGACCAAGCTGCACGATGGGCCTGGATGCAGGCTTAGCTGCCTTGTCTTTCTTGCGAGCTGTTGTGTGTGTACTACTGGCAGGCATCACTTACAAGGTATAATGTAAGTGAAGTGACCAGTTTAGTTTAGGGGTTTTCTGAGATAAAATGTTTTTTATTTAATGTGAAGTCTTTATAGCCTTCAGTCTCTGCCATTGACACAGCTTGGCTTGTATCCTCAGTACTCAAACTGTTTAGGTGGAGTTGAGCCATTTTTTTGTAGCAATGGTTATATAAATTAAAATAAAATTAGACATATTATTAATGGAAATTATGCAGAATTCTTAGGTTCTGACAAAGGACAGGCTCAAATGTTGTTGAGTCTGTAACTAAGGTAGGCAGAGCCATGCTTCCAGTCTCACCATCTGCAGGGCTGCTACTCAGTCTGATTAAGAAAGTTTAGGAGTTGAAGGGGTTGTTGGCTTTATTTTAAGTCATTGGGAGATTAGAAGATTAAAGATATTTAATTTGGATTTGTGCTTGGAGTTTGTTTACATCTTATTGATCAACAGTTCATGATATGATTGAAGGGTTTTTTAATTTATAAAAACTTTTTTCTGCAGCAGCTTTCGTAGCTCAATGTCACTAACTCCTTTACTGTTTTCTGTTTGGACAAGACAATATTTAACCATGTTTTGGTGTTTGAGGGTGGATTTTTTTTGTTGGACATTTTTATTTGTTTTTTTTTTTTAATATATATTTTTTTAAACTCTGTTTAAATATACTGCTGAAAAAATCCAGGTTGGTATGCTCAAGGACTGCAGGCCTTGTTGGATACAAAGGATGATTTGGGTCTAAAAATGGATGGTCAAAGATCCTGAAAGCAAATGGGCTGTTTTGCCAAATAAGGAAACTTGGCACATTCAGCTGTGTATTTTAAGATAGCACAAGTGTGGTGTGCTACTACTTTATTGGCAATATGTTGGCAGTGTGCCTTCTTGCAAGAAGCACTGAATCCTACTTTGTGGAACCACACAGTAAAGCGAGGGGCAGGGAGTTGCACGGTTGTTTCCCATAATAATTTACAAAGGCTGTTCCTGCAGTAATTGAATACTTGAGCAGCGTCAGGTGCACGTGCAAGATGAGAGATGCAATTTTCGGTTTCGCAGCCACGCACTAAACAAAGTATGAGTTGCAGTTACTGTGCAATTTGTAAATTATTTCCTCCCTCCTGTCTCTAAGTCCCTGGAGTGGAAGCTGTCTGTACTCTGGGAGCAGTAGCTGAATGACAAACAGAAGGGTCTTCTGTTTTGTATGTGGAATAAAGCAGAGTGTTGGGCATGGCAGCACTTCCCCTACATTGCAGTTTGTAGGGAGCTGGGAGGTAGAACTGAATGTGTTGAGTTCTTCCAGTGTTGCTGTGCCAAGATGCAGGGCAGGCTGCAGCAGGGTCCTGGGGGGTTCCCTCACCTTGGGGGGGTCTAGAGGAAGCAGCAAATGTGGGACCTTTGCAGGGCTAGGACCCTCACATGGGTTAATCCCCTGAAGTGCTGTAATCACAAGAAGCTAGTGATGGTGGATGGTTTCCTACACCTGCATCACTGGTGTACTGAGCTGAGCTTGTGGTGACATAATGTGGTGACTTCGCTTGCTGCGAAGTGACTCTGTGTAATGGTCCTGACATGCTGCATACTATTGTTAAATAATAATTTCAAATGTTAAACACTGCCAAATGGAACTCAGATCTCTTACTTTTTGGTATGAAATGAACAGCTTCCAACAGCATGCTCAAATATAAATTACTATGTGGAAAACAAAGAGCCAGGAGAAGATGCAGATGTTGCTGCAAGATTACAAGCTCATGATAACTTATTAGAAATAAAACAGAAAAAGGAGAAAATTCTTTTACCCGCAAGAAGATCCCATAGGAATAATTGAAATAACCAGCAGTTTAATTATTTCCTGAAATACTGTCATTCACTGTTTCTGAATTGTCATGTCTTCATTTAATCGAGAGCAAGCAACAAAGTCAGTCAATGCAGTGTTTCCCTGCTACACAGTGATGGTAGTTCAACACCCCAAACCGTGAGTGAGGAAGGAGGGTGCGGGTGCCAAACCCTCTGAGCTGTGTGCAGGGAGTTGCTGTAAGGCCCCGGGCTGTGTTGCAGCGAGCTGCTCTCCTGTCTGCAGAAGTGTAAGATGAAAAAATGTGCCACACATTGTTGGAATGCTGTGCTTGTTTCAGATGCAAGTGGAAGACTATAGAGTTTAATGAAATACCTGATTTTTTCTTTCTTTTAACCAGTTTTATAAACTCAGATTGTTAAATATCTTTAAAAGAGGATGACAAGTTAATAACTGTGTGTGTATTTGTCACATACAATTTTTAATCTAAACAGTTGTTTTCTCAAACATAACATAGAGATTGATCTTTCTAATTGAGGATTACCTACCTTGAATCCAAAAATGTGGAGTAATGTTTAAACAGGCCTGTTATTTAATCTAGAAAAAGAAAACGAATGCAGCCTCGTTTTAATTACAGATCTCTAAATAAAGAGTGTCTCTTGTAAATCTCTTCTACTTTCTCTAGAAAAAAAGCATCTGGAGCAACCTGATGCCAACCAATGAATCATTCTTTAAATAACATTAACTTATTATATGCTGGTGCCCTATAGTGTCTCTACAACTACCTCTACAACACAAGAGGTTGTGGTCAGGCAGGGCTGAGCCCCTTCTCCCTGACAACCAGTGACAGGACAAGAGGACGTGGTCTTAAGATGTATCATGGGAGGTTTAGGCTGGACATGAGGAGAAATTTCTTCCCAGAAAGGCTGATTAAACATTGGAATGGATTGCCCAGGGAGGTGGTGGAGTCTCTGTCCCTGGAGGTGTTCCAGGAAAGACTGGATGTGGCACTCAGTGCCATGGTCTAGTTGACATGCTAGTAGTATTCAGTCATAGATTGGACTCGGTATCTCAGGTCTTGCCACCTGATTCATTGTGTGATCCTGTGATCTGCAGCTGGTTGACTGCTGTAGGTAAATTTGAGACTGAGAAGGTGTTTAAAGAATGAATGGTAGGTTCTGCAAGTGCTTGTGTGTCAGGCACTGCATTGTGAGCGCATGGAAATTGAGATAAAGTTTAAAGCAGTAAGGAGGACCCATCAGAAAAGTACTCATTTGTATTTGTCAAATGTCTGGTGTGCATGTTATTCTCTGCTAGTGTAATTTTCAGAAATCAAATAATTTACTAGTTTGTACAGTTGATTTGGTGGTTCTGGGTGAACAATAATGTGAAATAATTTGACAGCTCTTCAAAGCTATTGAATTCAGGTAGTGAAGCCCAGAAATTTCTTTCCTGGGATGTGTTTTTCTTTTCACTTGGTTTCCTTTTCCTTCTGCCATTTCAAATGAAATGATCTTTTTTCAGCTGTTCCCACCTTCCTGTTAAATTTATGGTCTAGTCAGTGCATATACTTTTGTCTGTGAGTAACATCACTCTTCTAGCTAATTCTGTTGTCAGTAAGGAAATTGTTCACTCGAGTGTGATTACCTGTGTGCATAAATATGTGCAGGGCCATGGCCTTAAATTGTGAGGTTTTTGAGTTGGGAAGTCAATCTGTTTTATTTGTCTGTAAAGTGTCCCATATGCTTGAGACACCATGTACAGAGCATGAACTTGGAGAAGCTGCTGGAGTAAATAATGCAAATGAACTTTTGTTTCTGAAGATCTGCTAATTAAGCAGCAATGGCAAGGAGCAAAACATTGAAACTTCTCTTGGTTTGTAGGATTGACCAATTTCCTTTGAGCTTTCTCTAAAGAAAACGTATGCAGGCTGTGCAGAAGATGACTATGGGATGACAGGAAATTACACCAGCAACAAGGTTAAAACAAGAACAGAAGGTCAGCAGGACAGTTCAGGCACTTGTATTAGGGAAGAGGCTGCAGAGCATTGGAAGAAGGGACTTTATTTCATATCCTGCTGGTAACCCCTGCTCTGACTTGCAGCTCTGGGGAGAGAGCATTCATGTTCCCTCTTTGGGAGCTCTGCAGGCTGGCTGTCAGTGAAAGGCTTAAAGCTGGCTCCTTGCTAAAAAGCCTTCAGTACACATAGTAAAGTTGTTGTGGTCTGGTCAGCATTTATCTTTAAGGGTGGTCAAGAGGTATAAAATGAAGCAGGCAGTTTAAGAGAAGGCTCTGTTATGTTGTGTGTAGAAAAGTGTTGATATCATCATCTCTCATTTGGAGAATAGCTGCAATCAAGTAGTGCCAGAAATTCCTGATCTAATGATATCTTAAAATTTTAATCAGAGTAGCTACACAATCAGGAGAGACAGGGGGCAAATAATGCCTTTGTGTTTGTTACAGAAGGGACTGGCATAAAGAGATTGTGGCAGTCAGCAGTACAAGGAGTTAACACAGTTGTGTTTCGCAGCTCTGGACAGCACATAACGTTTTATCTCAAAAAGCCCTATGGAATGGAAGTTCCCAGAAGACATAGTATATTTTGATACTGTAATTTACCAGTGAAATTGGATATGTTGTTTTCACCATCAACCCAAAATCTCTGGTTCTTTTTTTGCTTGTTTTGTTAAAACTAATATCTCATTTTATGCTGATAAATTTACTGTCATTAATTGCAAGTATAGTAACTTTTGCTGGTAATTAAACCTACTTTCTCTAGGCTGGTGCATCTGAACTGAACCAGCAGCAGACTTGCAGATGATTCTGGAGTATGCCGTGTCCTGCAGTCCCACTAAAGACCTGAGCTTTCTGATCTTATATCATTAAAAAAAGAAACCTAAAATTAGTCATTGTTCATGTATTTAGGTGATAATGTTTCTTGAAATTTGCTACAGCCATAAGCTTTATCACCATGAAATCTCCGGGGAGGACATTCTGTTCCTCCGTCAGCAGATTTGGGATCATCTCCTGAAACTGCCAACACCAGTCTTGGCACAGGCTGCAGAATTTCACATATTGTAACCCAGATGAATTACCCTGTACTTGCGCTTTGTTACAACGTGCAAACAGATCTGAGTCACTCAGGAAGAGACATTTACCATGGCCAGGTTTTTCCACATCCTTGCACGAAGTGCTCCGGCCTGGCCCGGAGCGCTGGTGGGGCGCGCAGTGTGTGCCGAGGTGCCGCTGCTCGCTGCCCGGCGCCGCTGCCCGGCCGGGCCGGCCCGTGCCCGTGCCCGTGCGTGGCCATCGCGGCCGCAGGACGGCATGCCCGGCGTGCCGGAGCGGACAGGCAGCCGGGAGCCGAGAGCACGCTTCCTGTGTGTCCGCGGAGAAGGCAACCACGTGCCTGCCTTTTGCAGAGCTGCTTCCAAGGTGCTCGGGAAACGTCAGGATTGCTCTGAGGAATACTGTTAGTTGTTTCTGTACCCCAGCTCCTCCTAATAGATGGTGCAAATTATGCAAACTTTAGTACTCCCTGTGGGAATGCACGTCCTCAGTCTCTTTTCCTCCTGTGGCCTGTGGATGTTACTGGAGTGTGCTTATGATTCTGATTTTGGGGTGACTGAACATGGGTAAGAAAGTCCATAAATCCTTGGAGCATGTGCATTAATAAAACCTTTTCTCTTCACAGGTTTTGCTGTGGTATATTTTGTCATTATGAGATGTCGTCTACCAGTGCTTCATTTGTGCAAATTAAATTTGATGACTTGCAGTTTTTTGAGAACTGCGGTGGAGGGAGTTTTGGGAGTGTCTACCGAGCCCGATGGATTTCTCAGGACAAGGAGGTGGCAGTAAAGAAGCTGCTCAAAATAGAAAAAGAGGTAAAAGTTTACTTTTCATTCACTTTGTCTGCTGTGGTAACAACAGAAATTCTTTTCTAGTGTTTTTGATCCTCTAGGTAATGCAGGCAAACTACCTTGGGATTTTTGTTTGTTTAATTACAAAACTCTGTAAGCGATGATGCTACAGTAAGGACGTAATGAGCAGTCCAACCCTTCACTCTTGTTGCCCACTTTTTTTATTTTGCAATTCTCCTCTACCTGGCCCTGAGGAGAGCTTGCTGCACCTGTGGAGCTACTAATTTCCTGTTGATACTACCAGCATGTTGCTAGATAGGAAGAGATAGTGTCCCTGTCATTACCTGATTCCATTTTGTCCTCTTGACGTCTGTTCTGTGGTTCACATATCTATGTTCACTACAGGCTTAGAGTTGTCTCTTCCCTGCCTGATGAAGATTTTGATCTAGGGCTCCACTAACTCCTAGTTAGTCATAGCCACATAGTCATAGCTTGGTTTTGCAATGAGGTAGTTTTAGCCCTCACTGTTCTGCCAGTCTCCTTCCCTTGGGGCATCTTGTGACCTGGAAAGGTGGATGAGTCCTTGGCAATCCTGGGGGAAAAGGCAGAATTTGCTAAGGGCACCTTTACCAGCTAAGGTTGGTTTGTTTTTTGTTTTTTTTTTTTCAAAGCTTTTTAAATTTGCCTGACAGTCCTTTTGACCCCTCAGCTTTGTACAGTTTCAGCAGAGATGTGGTGTATGTGGTCCTCACAGTACTCCAGTCTGCCTGCTGGTCAGCACTGGTGATGGAGCAGTGAGCACAGCCCAGTTTAGTGATGGACAGCAGAGTTACTGGGCTGTTGTTCCATCATGACTATATGTATGTAACTTGTATACAATCTCCTCAGACTGTTGTAGGAAGACAGTTACAAGCTGGAGGACAGCAGAGCAGTGCTAGGCATAATAGACTTAGTAAGTAATCAGACACCAAAGTTCATCCACTGCGGCAGCAGCTGAGCTGCCTTGATTGTGTCATGCTTAGTGATGTAATTAGCATGTTTGATCATGATTAAGCATGTTGCTGTCTAAAATAATGTAAAAGGATCTCAAGATTTTTCTAGGACAATGGAAGATTTATACATTCTGTCCAATGTCAGTTTGTGGTGTTCTCTTTATTTCTACTATTTGTTAATATCAAAAGATAAATGAAAAGTAAAATTTGAGCTATGCAGTATCAATAATGTGCTCCTTAAAAATAACCTGGCTGGCAGATCTCAGTCAGGGTCAGTGAAATACCTTTATTGAACATGTGTGTTTCTGAAGGAGTTACACCTGTGTGTGTGCTAGACCTGTTGTTATGTACTAAAAACATTTTTTGAAAGTAAATTTAAGAACAATATTACTATGTCTTGTGATGGCATAAAACTCAATGGAATGGGAAAGGATGGAGGAAGGAAAATCCTGTGTATTACATGACACAGTTGGACCATTCAGCAGAAATACATTTTTTTAAGACAGTGCAACACAAAGTTCAGCTTGGAGTAGCAAGGAGCACAGGCTGTATAGCAGTAAAAAACCCCATATGCCAGAAAGTGCTTATTATAATGTAAGGATTTATTTAGGGATTAATGAAGACTTGCAGCTCAGTAAGAGCTCGTATCATGGTGCAGTTAGGCAAATTTGGTTAATTGTTTGGCATATGCAAATCAGGATAAAGTAATTTGTAACAACCAGGTGTGGTTTATCTTGGTATGTAGCACTGGGAAAATTGTTGTTAGGCATATGTGGTTCTGTTCTGTTTAAAAGAGTGTCAATGAACAGTAAGAGCAGCCCAAGGGAATCTGCAAAACACCGAGCGGAAAGTTGGTGAGAGTGGGGGTGTCAAGAGGGGGTGATGAATATCATCCATCAGGATGAGTTGACAGAAGGAGAGCAAGTGCCTTCCATCACAAATTTGTTTATTTTTCTTTGGACTGGTTATAATTTGCAACTTAAACTAAATCAGTCAGGTTATGGGAACAGCTTGGTATGGGCACTTTCTCTTGAAAGTTTTCTGGAAAGGCAGTGGAGAGGCAAGTGGTGATGCCTTAAATAACTCTGACAAGCTTTGGCAGAACTTTTCTGTCAACAACCTTAGAGAATTAAAAAGTAAGAGCTTATATACAAACATTGCATTTTCATATGGAGAAAATGATGGGATAGTTTAATCTAGTGCATAAAGTTATTGCAGGAACTAGTGCTTGGAATCTGTAGCCAGAAAAATTAGAATGGAAAGAAAAGCAAAATTATCGGGAGTGAGGATGAGTAACACTTGGCACAGACTACAAATGAAAGCAGTGAAGATGGAGGATCCTTTTCATCTGTCTTCTCATTGAGATGTCTTTTTAGACAATTGTTTTTGTCAAGTTGTTGAGTTCAACACAGGAGCATTTTGCTGAAGTATAGTGGCCTGTGCTGTACCAGAGGCCAACTTGGTGGCCAAAAGGTCTTCTGGCCCTAATGGCCCTCACATATTTACATATGTAGCATCTTCATCTGTAGTGATAACAATAATCAATGTCTGTGGCTGGACTGCACTGAAGTCATGGTGACTTAATGACTCTTCTGATATCAATACAAAAATAACTTGCTGTAACTCTTGTGCATCTGTGTTTAGTAGGTACTTGGATGCGTTTAGTCCAGAAAACTAATTATTCTGTGCATTTGGACAGTGCTCTCAGGCACTCTTGGGGATGGTGCTGTGTGGGGCTGAGAGTAAGATTTGATGATCTTTGTGGGTCCCTTCTAGCTTGGCATAATCTGAGATTCCACTCTTTGTAGTTTATTTGGAAGGAAGTGTCCTTTTATCTCCATGACTGCATGTCTTGTATTTCTGTTAACTGCTGCCAATAATCCATAACAACTGATTAGAGGGAAAACATAGGAGAGTTGTGAAAAACTTGCTCAGAGGCATTTCATGCTAGCCAAGTCCAAGGGAGCAAGCCAAGTCAATAGAGCTATGGTATCATTCTGCAAATATGTTGTATCTATGTGTCATTTTATTAAACAAGCCAATCACAACCAGTAAAGATCGTGAAGGTTTTATATTAGCCCAGGGGCTAACAAGTTCTAACATGTGAAGCAAAGCAAGTTTTGTTCCAGCATCGCATATTAGAATATGTGCTCAGAAAAACTTAAAAATACTTGGAAGAGTGTTGCTTAAACAGATTGCTTTGAAACTCTTTGAAATCTGAGAAATAGCTCTGCAAGGCATTAACTTTTTTTATGCAGGCAGTAAAACACAACTTTATGGGGAGAGATGTGTGTATATGTGAAAAAATACACCTGAACAGGTCTGCTAGGAAAAATACACATATGCTACAAGATCTTGGTTAGAATATCAGACGTGATACTGGGCAAGAATTGTGCTAATTAAGTAAAACATAGGAATGTAGCCTGAGTGATTAAATAGAAGCAAAACATAAATTAAGTTGCCATTTTGCTATCTAGTACAACCACTACAGTGGTTATAGGTTTAAAGTAGGAAACAGGAGTTCCTAGTGAATTGTTTTATAGAAAATGAAGCTGTCAGTGTGATGTTTATGATGCATGTAGCAGAGTAGAAATGCCTCCTGTAGCAGGATCAGTCCTTTCACCCTGAGTGATAATTGTGTCCACTCATTGAAGAAAATTGCACATCTACTACTCCAGAAGTTATTTGGTATTTTTGTGAGGGATTTATATGAATTATTAGATAAACCCATAATTTGGCTCCCACTGAAATGAATGGGACAGACTGAGGCCAGAGGCCTTATTCTGCAAATTGCTAGCAGTTCTTTTGACTCCATTATCTTGAGCAGATAACTGCTGGAGTGAAGTGTTACAAATGTTGTTTTATGCCTTGCCACGACTGCTTTTCACTGAAGAGCACTCACCTCCTTTGATTGCCCATCTCTGAAGTTTACCTGTTATTTGTCATTGCTTTTGAGGGCTGTGCTTTTGGTGGCAATTTGTTGGCAGCTGGTTTTCTTGGTGTGGTTCTTCACCAGGAGGTTTATTACTGCTGGTATTTCACCTGAAATTTGAATTTAATTTTAATACCACAGGTCTTTGAAAGTACTCCATGGTCCATGAGCTGTCTCCATGCTATTGATGGGCAGCAGTATTGCTTCAGCTTTTACAACCAGGGTACTTGGGTACAAGATTTCTTGATTTCATGCAGAACATATGTTCCTGGACTTCTTCAAAGTGCTGGCAGTGGTCTGTGCAAACTGCAGGAGAGTGGTGGAAAAAAATCCAGTAAAATGTAATTGTAATCTTAGTGGGAAATACTTAAATATTTCTGGTGAACTAACAGAACTAACTTGTGGATAGAAGAAGTTACATTGAGCAGCATTTACTATGCATGCCTTGTTCAGTCGTGTCTGTACTGCATTTGAGTTTTATAAGACTCAAAAATAAAGTCATGTTTTCTCTGGTTTTGTTTCTGTATTGCCTGGAGTCTGACTACCATGGAAGTTAATTTTATATTGTCAGGGTTTCTTGTATGTAATATATGTGTTGTAAGCTTTAGGGGATATTTTAATGCTTTATAAAATTTTTCATATAGCATATAATGCAGCTTGTTCACTTTTTTGATTTTTATGATCCACTTCTGGAATGGACTATCCAGAAGGCATAGATTGGGCTTGTACCTTCTGAAGGGGATGAGTTAAGTATAATCACATGCATGTCACTGGACTTACCTCATTCATGTTTGTAGTGCTAAAAGAGAGCATGTGATAATTTTTATGTGGGTCATGAGAGTAAGGACTGGCAGTGATTTGCAACAGTAACAAGAGAAAAACAACAGAGTAAAAGCAAAACAAAACAAACTGAAATTGATACTTTAGCCCTGACAGGACTAAAAATAGTAGATGTTCTTTTTCTTTGTAGTTTGTAGCTGATATGGGTGCTCTGGTGCCAGCCTAGAATGACTCTCCACACTGGGTCCTGGCTGTAAGGAAGGGAAATTTTGTTGTTCTATTAATATTTTACTAGCTCTTTCTAGGAGCTTCTACTCCCTTACCTCTCTCAGGTCTGAGTCAGCAAGTATAGAGAGTAATGAACACTGAGAGAGGACTTAGAGTATGTGCTGTATGAAATTATTGCAGGGTGTAGGAATCTAATATATGAACTTTCCAGGGATATCTGCACCTATATTGAAAAATTACAAAGTTCACAATAACTGATCTCATAGGAACCTATCCAGCCCCATATTCATTGAAAGAAAAACAGAATCACAGAATCAACTAGATTAGATGAGACCTTTTAAATCATCAGATCCATTCTGTGACCTAACACCACCTTGTCACCTAGACTGTGGCATTGACTGCCACATCTGGTGTTTCCTGAAATACCTCCAAGGGTGGTGATTCTATCACCTCCATGGGCAGCCCATTCCCATGCTCAGTCACCCTTCCTGTGAAAAACTTCTTCCTGATGTCTAGCTTAAGCCTGCCCTGGTGCAGTTTAAGTCTCTGTCCTCTTGTCCTATTGCTAATTGCTGGGAGAAGAGACTGATCTTCACCTGGCTACAACCTCTTTTCAGGTTTACTGCTATGTAGTGTTAGCTGCTAAAAGGAGATAAAACTGTATTTAATATACCAGAGGAGTGTCTTAAAATGCCTTAGTTTCTGTTTTGCAGAGTGGTTATTTTGCAAGGTTTTCTCTTTGGGTTTTTTAAATATATTTTGGTAAAGGAATGAGCTTAGAGCACTCCTCTTGGTGCTGACTAGGGTATTCTCAAAAGGTATCAAGAGGATACTTAGCACCCTTTATAGACTGGAAGTTGTCAAAATTGCTTCAGATGCTCCAGCTGTTCTGTATTCTGTATCTTGCAGAATAAATCATTTTGGATAGGACAGACTTCTGCAATGAATCTGACTGATTCTTTATTTGCCTATTCTTGGCTTTCATTCAAGGGGTAATTTTCTGGAGGACTTTATTTTCTAAATGAATGTTATTTTTCCAGGAATCAAGAAAGTCACTACATGAGGTTTTGTTAGTGGATGCTTTGGATATGACTGTGTTGTGTCATGGCATATGTGTTGCAACCAAAATATTGTCCAAACCCCACATTTGGGAGACACCAGTATAATGAAAGATACCAGAATACAATTATTCTTGCCAAAAGCAGGCTTTAGTTTCATTTTGTCTGTTTTAAGAAACTTCATTCCTGTGTCTCTCTGTCCTAAAACAATTTCGGAAACACAGGAATCAGACATAGAAAAGAATTTGTCTGTATTTTGCTACATTTTATTGTAGTGGATTTTTTTACTCATGTATTTAAACATTTTTATACCAAGTTTTTCATTAAATGAGTAATAACTTGAGAGTTGCCTCATATAAATAGTAAGTATTTGTAGAACAAGTTGTGTGGTTTAGTGGGTTTTTTTGACTAACTTAATTTGAGATTGGCTTGTATATATACGGTTTTTTAAATCAAGCCAACTTTGGACATCAGCTTCAGTGAAACTGGTTTGTCAGGGTCCACACTGGCAGTATGTGGCTTCAAAAGTTATTTTGAATCAGTTGAGACATAATAACTGTCAGTGGTGCAGACCACTAGATTTTGTACTAAAATTGTAAAGGGGCAAGTGCACATGTCCTCTTGACTGGTGGCCAGTGTTGAACAGTTGCTACATAAACAAATTTGATTAACAGATAAATTGTTAAGCTAAGATGCACCACGTATGTCTGTTGCTTCCTTTTGCTTGTCTTTTGAATTACCTTGCATGTGCTGCTGATTAGGAATATAGGTACAGCTTCCTTAGCTTGGTTGAGTCACAGGAAATTACTGTGTGCCTGACCCTAGGTTAGGAATATCTCTAGGATATCTCTTAGACCCTTTTATCTCAGTTATCTCCAATTGGTCTTCAATTTCAGTGGTTTGTTTGTTTTGGGATTGTTTTTTTCAGAAGGTGCAACATCTGCAAGTGAACAAGTTTTTATGCTGGTTTCCTATAAATTATGAATAAATGTTGTTTAGAATAGAGAGAAAATGTCTGATTGTTTAGAAAACACTCTATCTTATCCTCTTTGCTGTCCACAACATGCAGGATATGTCCACAACATTAGAATATTATTAAATATTCTTTACTTTTGTAAATAGTTTAATTCCATTCCATATTGTCATAAAAATTATTCTGTCAATTGCAAGTTTTTGTTTGACAGTGGGCTGTTCACATTTCCAGTAGATAGTTAGTTGCAATTAAGGGCATTTTTCCTAGGGTGATTTATTTTGTTTGTTTGCATGTTTCTTTATTTTGGGGGTTTTCTGTGTGGGTTTTTTGCCTTTTTTAAAATTTTTATTTTTAATTTTTCTCTAGATATGTTTCTTCTGTTTCAGTCTGCTTTTTGCATGCACTCAGTTGATACTTATAATTTGGAAGAGAGGTTATGTTGCTTATTTTTTTATGCCAGCAACTCTTGACATCAAATGGCAGCTCTTTTGTTTCCCCTCCCACGACATTTCTTGACCCTGAGCTTCTGTTGAAGTGATTAACTCCAAAATGGTATTTTTGGATATTTAAGCTGTCCTGAAGCTTTGCTGTGGAAATCTCATGGATACAGAAGAAATCCTTTTTTCTCTAAGTGCTGTTTTAGGCTGTTGCAGGCTCAAGCAATTGAGGATCGGTTCAAGTTAGTCTTACGTAGACATTTATTTAACTATATGGTTTTCTTAAAACAGTGTTACAAGTAGAAAATCACAATGACAGGTGAGTGGTAATTTGAGAGATGATAAGCAATTGCATGTTTGAGTTTTATGTGCTTTGAGGGGACAGCTGACAATTTACATGTCTGTGACCCACATGGAAATCCGTTGGTGTTGCAATTCCTGGGGATGCTGATTAAATAGCTTGCACTGACTTGCAGCATACAGAGTGACAAATTGTTTCTGATGACCCCAGAGTAACTCTTGAGGTGAGTGGAAGTACTGTTTCAATCTGACACGATTTCTAAGTTGTTGCAGGCCTGTGTGATGGTTCAGATGAAGTCAGAGACCTGTGCTGGGGTTGATGTGATCTGAGTCTGGGACCATTCATCTCCTGGAGGCCGTTTTCCACAGGAGTATTCAAAGCTGAGCATGGGGGCTGCAGTCTCTGGCTGGGTCCCCAAACAACCCGGCTCACTCATGGTGGCAATGGAATTTGGAACAACATGTTTTGTGCTTTTAAGAGGGCAATAAAATGCTCTATAGAACTAGATAGGCCCTACTTTACTTCCCTTTTTTTTGTTGTTGTTGTTTTTTAGTCATTAATTTTAAACTGGCTGCATGTGAGTTGTGTAAGGGTCTGGAGAACAAGATTTCTCTGAAAACAGAGTT
The DNA here is from genome assembly GCF_037042795.1 of Molothrus aeneus. Taxonomy (NCBI): domain Eukaryota; kingdom Metazoa; phylum Chordata; class Aves; order Passeriformes; family Icteridae; genus Molothrus; species Molothrus aeneus. Next base: position 18,246,462 of record NC_089652.1, on the reverse strand, counting down.
GAAGAAAAGGGAAAATATATCTTAACTTGGATGCAAGCATCAAAATCAGTCTTTTTAATTGTAATTAAACAACTAAGACTGTAAAAGTTATTTCATATTTACCTACTTCCACTCACTAAGGTGCTGATAGAGAAAGTTTCCTTTTTAAGAGGACAGTAAAAACAGTCACAGGGAAACATTCAGATGTGTTAATGTTATCTGGAGGCTGCAGAGGAGCCCAGAGACAGCTTCAACATTAACGCTTTCTCTTATACTCAGTTAATTGTACTCACACACCAGGGAGATGAGGCCAGCAAGGGCAAACACAGAGCTGTGCTTCTGACCCAACTGCCTCCAGACTGCCCTGTTTATATTTTTAAATGTTTCATCTGTTGCAATCCAGCCACTGGGGAAGAATCCTAGTTGCAAATACATGTTTGTTTATTAGACTAATGTTTAGAGAATCTGCATTCTGCATAATTTCTATTTAGGAAAGACAGCTCCACAGGGAAACTGGGTGTCTTGCACACAAGAGGGGCCCCCTGTGGGTCTACCTCCTTGGCAAAATAGGGCCTGGCACTTGGATGTCATTCAAGGGGAACAGTGCCACACACTTACCCACTTATCTTCTGCCTCTGGTTGCTTATTTTTTTTACTCCAAAACTCCTGAAAATTGAGGTGCCTAGTGGCTAAATGGTGGAGATGAGGGAGAAAAAAAATTGTGTTATGATATACATGACTGACCAAATAGCTGTGGATTTTGTGTATTGGGCGCCTGATTTACCAGTAGCCACATCAAAAATAAGCATGGGTGGTAAAATCCCTTGAGCTGTTGTAGGAGAAGTGAGGAAGTTCTTGGTAGACACCAGAAGATGAGATGCAGTTGCTTGTACCAAGTTGCTCTTGGAAGGTGGGATAACCAAAAGACAGGCATGCAGGCTGGGCGGGTGGCAGCCTTTTAGTGAAAGCTGAGGCACTCTGCAAATTGTTATCTGGCAGAGGGAGCATAGGAGAGATGAGTAGATTGTTCTGGGAACTTGCTAAAATCAACTAGTTGTTGCACCTTTGAGCAGATGAGTGACATTTGCTGAGAGGTTATCTTTTCCTCTTGGAAGGATTGTACAGCTGAGAAAGTGTCATGCATACCTATGTGAACTTAGAGGGGGGGAAAGGTGCAGAAATCACTTCTTGTCTAATTTTGTAACAACTCTAATTTTAGTAATGTTAGATGCATTTGAGGCAAACCTTTGAAACATGAAGGCTTATATGTAGTGATTGGTGGGTTTCCATCTTTGTGAACTGTATACTTTTAATCTCCTAAACCAAGGAAAAGGCTTTTTACTTCCCTGTGATATGTCTCTGTATGCTGAGGGTGCTGTGTGTAGTATAAGTATGGAGCAACAGATGGCTACAATTTGGAGATGTTGAATTCCTCTTCCTTTTGGATGTTGCCTTGCTGTTACCCCTGTAAGAGTTTGTGAGAGCCCTAAAGGCAAATGCAGGATCCCACTCAAAATGACCACACATTTTGGAGTTCTGCTCTTAACTCTGAGTTCTCAGTTGTTTTTGTCTTTGTACCAAAGTCTTTATTGTAAAGTCATCTCTCCAAGCCAGTGTCTCATCTGTCCTGTGCAGAAGTGCAGAAGTTGGCAGTAATGTGGTTTCTGGCACTGTGCTCTGAGTGGTTTACTGTGTTCCCATTGCAGACCAATTCCCTGTAAGTGCTATAATTCTGGAAGGAGTCCTGCAATTTTTCACTGACTGGGGATAAAGTTCAGTCCTCCTAGGATCAACAAGCGTTCTGTTTTTACTTGATGTATTTGAAACCTGCAGTAAGAAATCTCCTGCCTTTTCACTCGTGTGATTCTGCGCTACACTGTGAGAAGCAGGATATTCACTGCCTGTTACAGCTGTTAGTGAGATGAATGTGAAGTAACAGCACTAACAGGGTGCCTGACTCAAGAAATTCAGGGCGAGTGACACTTGATTCTGTAGCAACATTGGCATCAGCTGTCAGCTCTGGTGATATGGTCATTGCCTTGAAACTGTGACCCGAGCTCCCTTTTTGAGAAACGAAGAACCTGCAAGCCCACTTCAAAGACCAGGGCAGCTGCTTTGTTTGCCTTTTAAAAATCTGTATTTCTGCCTTTTTGCTTGGTCAATGTTTAGAACCATTTAAAAAGTAAATGTGACATGGGGACTGAGATCCTGCAGCTAGAGCTCCTCTATAATTACATATTCAAGCACAGCCACACAAAGGAAAATGAGAGTCCCTTTTCCTTTATGTACCATATTTCAGCTTTCCCTTAGGTTTAAATTGGCGTTTTGGGCTATGCTCGCTTGAGCCACTGAAGAGCTTATCAGAAAAGGAAGGAAACAGGGGGAGGGAAAGAAAGATAGATTTCCAAATGACAAGCGTTTGAATAGTCAGAGTTCAATCCCTAAAACAAAAAGTGGAATCTTTTTTTTTTCTAAATAATGTGCTTTACAGTCTCACCTCTCATCTTGAGAAACATAAAAGAGCAAGTAAAAGAGATGACCCAAATCACAGAGTCCTTTGAAAGGAGAAATTCAGCTGTTTTGAACACTTACAATCAAAGGAAGTGGTTTCCCTAATTACATGAACTATGTGAAAGCTCTCAGAATAGCTCTTCCACCCCAGGATTCCTTGCACTTTAGAAGTTTGCATAAAAGCTCACATGGAGAATCAGATGCAAAGTGTTTGATTCAAATTTTATTAGGCAGAAGTGAGCATACATTCCTATCTCTGGGTTTGACAGCTGCTTGGGTTTGGACCACAAGCCTGGGTTTGATGGATTTCAGTCCTATACTTAAATCTTTCACTCTTCAGGTTCTCTGGTGAGACACCCCTATCGAGAAAAGTAGAATTGAAAAAATGGAGAAAGGATAGAGGGATTTCTTTGTGAGCTTTCAGTTGAGGATTCTTCACCCTGATTAGGCTGTTCATTGTTGTGAAAACCCCTCCGTGTACACAGCTTTTATGAGGAATTTTGCTTCTTCACATTTTAAAGAAACTGTGTATCTTAAAATATACATTTGGAAGAATTGCAATCTGAATTCTAAACCTTTAGTATTGTTCTAGCACCACCATTTACTTCAATCCATCAAAATTCTGAATTCAGTTGGGACTTTGAACAAAAAAGCAATATTTTCAAAAGACTATTACACCTTGTGGTTTCTTTTTGTACATACACAATAATAAAGGGATGTTAGTCTAAACTAAACAGTGAGGACACATGAAAAGATGCAGGACACTTCTAAAGGCTTAAGATCTCTTGCACTGTCCCTGAGGATACAATATGGACTAATTAATGGTTTAAATATTTAAAAATAATATTTGCAAGGTTTACAGTAATATACAAGACCATCACACTTGCTCTGCACAATAGTGACCTCAAAATGGTCTCATTCTCCCCTCTGAGCTAACTACAGTAATTATATCCAGATTTGGATAGACAGAGATAATTGATAAAATCGACCTTGAGGAGAGATCTAAAAACTCTTCAAAGTGCAACAATCCAAACTCAAGAAGGAAAAAAGGCAGGAGGATTATGGCAGCCTTCTGCATGTATGGAATTGGCCAAATCCTCTTTTATAATAACACTGCCAGTCACGAGATACTCCTAACTCTTCTTGAAGAGAAGAGGAATGTTTCTCTAGGTCCTTTTTCTCCTGCCAATACTGTTTTGTTTTTCTCCCTCTCTTCCCAGGCAGAAGGAAGGACTTTACCTGGAATAAGGGAATTCAGGTAGTCTCCTAGAAGTAAATACCCTCAGGAGGCCAGTGGTGTTGCAAACAAAATGCTCAGCACAGTAACAGCACATCTAGAAAGGGAAGGGAAATGTTGCATAGCCATATAGCTGTGACAGAGTGGGAAAGTGTTCTTGTTGTGTCTTCTAGAGACTTGTGTCTCAGGCAGCAAAACTACCAGAGGATGGTTTCCTTGGTTGAAGAAGAACTCTTAAAGTCATTCCAGCCTTGCTTGACCTGAAAGTGGCATGGAAAATCACGTGCTTGTGTCTGATTCTTGGTAAGAGTCAGTTTCTTAGGCAAGGGTTTGGGTATGTCTGGCACTGGAAAATGGGAAGCTGTGGTATATGTGATGCTGTTGTTCTTCCACACCAAAGGACCTATTGCAGATTTGAATGTACTTTGTGCCACCAAAACATCACGGAGTTCTGGGCCCTGGGTCCAGCTTGTGAGTTCAGTTCATTGTACTGAACTTTGCTAATCTAATCCTTGTCCTGCTTGGAGCATAAATCAGTAGTTATGCAAAGACTACAGGCATTGCTGGAATAGGAAGAGATGCAAATTCTCTCTGCTGCACTCAGATTCAGATTGGAATTGTCATTAGCTGCAGCATAATGCCTTCTTTTCAGCTCTTTAGGTACAGCCCAGGAGAAAGGTTTTCTTGGACTCTGCATGTGACCCTGGTCCTGAAAGTTCCTGTGGTCCCATATATATACAGTTCTGCTTCCTCTTTGCTTCATTTATGGCAGGTCCTCGGCAAGCACAGTGCAAGGTGATGGAGGAATTAGTGCAGGTCAGTGGTTTTGTAACCACAGAGTAGATGATCTTCATTTTGTAACTGGCCTTCTAAATGTTATTCATTCCCCATTAAGTATGTGTGATGTTCCTCTCGTATTAGTACAGACGTGGGTGGTGGTTACAGTACCTCTGGATGTTCTTCCCTAATTTGGGGAAGGAACTGACTAGAGATATTGTTGTTTCAATGGAGAAGAGCAATGCGAAAAGAGACTTTTGACTTAATTTGACATCCTGTAGTGGTTCAAGACCCCTGTGAGTTCTCTGCTCCTTGTAGGTCTGCAGGACTCAAAGCAACTGCCTTTGTAGGTCAGGCTGCAGTCTCACTCTTCTAGATAGATTCTTCTGGATTTCCACTTTCTGCAGAGTTCAGAGATACTGGTATTCAAGTTATTAACTTCCTAAAAATGTATTTTGAGGCTGCCTATTTGTATTCCTGTATAGCAAGGATTAGAAATGAAATGGTTGTTGCTGCCATATCTGTGTAAGCCGAGAGCTATAAAGACAGATAAGATAGGGAGTTCTGTGTACAAGAAATTCATCACAGAAGAGTAAGGGAAAAGCTGAAGTTACATGTCAGAAATATGTAGTAGAGTAATACTAATAAATGTTGATGTATGACACTAAAAACATTTTAAAAATATTGCTGGGTTTTCTCCAAGGTTTTTATCTTAGCCATTGTTTTACTTGAAATTTTTTAGTTCTAATGGAAAAAAAGATTGAGCTACCATAAAAGCAGCATGAAGAATCCCAAGAAAAAATAAACACTGAGTCCATGTTTCATGAAGATGAAAGCTTAAAATTTGATGAGTTTTGTCTAGTTTTGTTGTTGGTGGTGGTGGTGGTGGTGGTTTTTTTTTTTACCATTGCTACCCAATAGAAGTAGCATTTGAACCAAGTTTCTAAGTAAAATACAATTTTCAGTCTTTGACGAAGAAGAGTGACTTTTCTGAAAAGCAGGTAGAATTCACCATGATTCATGCTGGATCTTTTGGACAGTTTCACATAAAACCATGATGTGTGTCATTCAGATAATGGTGGCAGCTAATTGTCCTGAACATCTCAGATTTGTGCGGTTGTGCTTTGGGATCAGTAAAAGTCACAGAAAAATTACTCTCATTCACTTCAGCAGAGTACCAACATCTGTAGTTGGCAACTACTTTGCTTTCTTTTTATGGCTGCTCGTCACAGCTGTAATTTCTATTTTGAAAGCTTTTTTAAGTTAGGTGGAGTCCAGGTAGGGAACTATTCATACCTTTTCTGCAGGGGCAGCTCAGTTTTGAGCAACAGCTGGGGAGAGCCTTGTGCAGAGCTGTAGCAGCCCATGTGGAAAACAAAACCTTGTGGTGTGCTGTTAACATATAACATCTTATGAAGTGGTTATTTTTTCATAAGGGTGAGCTCAAACTGCCTGGGTGAGTTACATTTTCAGGAATTATAACATTTACTAGAGTTCCAATAAGAGGGATTCCCAACAAGTGTTGTCCCTGTCATTATCTATAGTAGGCTTGATTTATCCATTCTAAGACAGGCTTTAAGTGAGTGTTCATCAAGAACATGCTGGGGTTTTTTTCCTATGGTTAAATTAGTTTTCATGGTTAAGATGAAAAAATACTTCATTGTAAAGATCATAGCTGCTTTAGAGGAGTGGATCAGGATGCAAAAGTACAGCTGTTGCTGTCTCTGTTGCAGTCTATGCTAATTGTTTAGCAAAAGCCACTGTACAATGAGATTTGACTTGTTCTAGGTTGTCTTATCAAGATTCCTTACAAATACCCTGCAGAGCTCAGGAAAATCACTACTCTAGTTACAAATGTATGGCCATGACTCTTTGAGGGTGGATTAGTTTTGCTCATCACTTTCATACCAAAATGCCTTTCCAACAAGGAGCTCATGAAACCTACAGTGACTTTGATCTCAGAAATAATTTCCTTGGATATTTTTCCCTTTCTTGGGTCTGGAATTATCCCTGTTTTGCCATGATATCTTCTCACCTGGAGAGTACGCCAGGAGTCAAAGTTTCAAGTTTTGTTATTCTGTTGTATTTTAGGAATGTTGAGGATTTTGTTACTGTTCTCCACAGTCAAAGCCAGTTTGTCTTCAAAGTGATTGTCAGTAACTTGGAAAATTTCCCAACATTGAAAAGAGAAATTATGATTGCTGAAAATAAAGAGCTCTATGGGAGCTCAGGTATTTCAGCCCTGCTGTTTAGTCCACTCATCTATTGTTTCTACTCAGTTGCTGGTGTTGCTTTGCAGCTGGAGGCAGCTCAGTACTCCAAATCTGCCTGAATTAAAAATAACAAATATTGCAGATATTGCTCGTTTCTAAACTCTTACACCAGTACAAATGCATAGTTCATGCTTGTTTTGAATGGTTTTGCTTTATATGAATAACAGTAGTGAAATCCAAACTAAACTTGTTCTTGACAGATCTGCCTTTATCAGATACCTTTTATTAAATGCTCATACAATCTCATGTTGTATGCTGCCAAATGTAACAATCCTTTGGGTGTATTTCTACTTGAAATCTGTTTGAAAAATAAGCTATTTTTCCATAAACTTTGTTTATGTATTTTGTTTATTTGGATTTTTTTGTAAATGGCAATGCAAATGTAACATAGAATTTTTTCAAGCTTACTAACCATTCTCTAAGGATTTTCTGCAGAAAGTGCCTCTGCTTAGTTCTGTCAATCTGTTAGCAGCCTCTTGTCTCACAGCACATTTTTAACCCTCCTCATGAGGGAAACACCATGATCCTGCAATGTCTTAGTTAGTGCTGCATGGGCTCCACGTGGTCATTGCACTGATGGAGGTCAGAGGAAGGATTGAGCCAGTTAGCTTGATCTCATTCCCTCTTACTGCACAAGGCAGAGGGTCTGCTGCCACATCACAAGGACAAAGCCCCTATGATTTTTAGAGGGACCAGCTGCTTTTCATGGGCTGAGCAAGCCATTGCAGTGTTTTGACAGACACATTCTGAATTTCCTAGCTAGTACTTTTAATCTTCTAGCCTTCAAATTATCCATAACATACCGATTTCTGTGCCAAGGTTGCTATAAAGAAATATACTAGAGTATAAAACTCAGTTTTCTTTTCAAATGGTCAATATCCAATACATTTCACTACTGACAAATCCTATGGTATTACATGATGTAAATTCATTTTTTAAGTAAATTTCATAAGATGGGATGAGTCTAGAACAGAGTAAAATAAGTTTATGTCCATATTCTTTATCTGTGCTATATTGGTATATGATATGATTGGTATACTGTGGTACTATATATGATAGTTTAACGGAAATGAGCTCTCTTAGTAATGTGCTTTTTTCTTTCTTTAAGATTGTAACCTTAGAATCAAAACAAGGTATTTAAAGCGTGTGTTTCTATCACAGTTATCTCCAAAAGTGAGATTTTTTTGGTGATGTACACCAGTGGATTTAAAATTATGGTAAAATGATTGCAGAGTAATAGGAATTTATTAGTTTCCTGTGCCTTTCCACTTTTAGTCTCTGGGATTTTTAACAATGTAGGACATAATTTTGGATGCAGATTTGATGCTTTGAAAGATTTGCAAATCTTTCAATGATGTACAAATTTTGTACATCATTGTAGATGTACTTATGAGAATTTAATTCTGTTATTTACAGAAATGCTGGTGACATCAATCTGAGAATGTAATTTAACTCTTTTCTCTGTGGTTTAAGAAACAGGATACTGTTTTCTAATAGAGCCTGAGTATAGAGGCTGTGTTGTAAGGCGTAAATGCTGACAGTTTTAACATGTAAATGGCCTGTAGAAACCAACTTTTTTTTGGGATAAGTTATCATCTAAATGAATACTAGAAAAGAAGCCCAAGCTCATACAGTTTTAAGTGCCATGCCAACCATAGTTTTAAAACTATGATTGCCTGTGGGAAGAGGTGGTAGCACATGTGTGCTGGGAATGTGCCCATTGAAGCACTTGGTAACTGCTTATTTGCAGGTAAAAAATCTCATTGAGGATTCTTTGGCTTTGCCATGTCTATGTGATTTTCCTCTCGCATTGTTAGTATTAAAGACTGTTAAATAGGTTTTACAAAAATTCTCTGAACTGGACAATCAGTATCCTTTGCCTGTTATTTGGGCCCCCAAAACACAAAATTCTTGTTTATATTTTTTTTCTGTAGAAAACTTTATGACAACAGACGAATCAATAGGCAAAGTCCTAAATTTCTATTTTGTAGCTGCATAATTTTCTTTTCTATGTTCAAAACTGTAATAATTACTTAACACCATTGCTATATAATTCTTGGTAATAATTTTATGTTTCTGAAATTCTCTAAGTATCCCTTTATTGCATATTGAGAAGATAATTTGTTAGTTATGACAGATGCTGACTGTGTTTTTATTTCATCTGTAAAATGATATTTTGGGCTTGTTCACCTAGAGAAACTGATGATATAGAGGTGTCATCCTTTATTAGACATCAGTGAATTCAGAGGAAGGGATTAATGAGACACTGGAAATGAACATAGACTGGATATATTTCTGAGCAGGAGTCTAGAAATAAAGGTGTGGGATTTATATGTGTTAGCATTCTGTATCTTTTTTGTATGTGGTTTTCACTAATAGAAATTATTTTACTGAAGCATCAGCTGGCCTCTTCCAGCTGCCCTTGCATTAGACTGTAAAATTCCTTGAGAGTAGCTAAGTTGCAGCTCTCCCAAGAACATGACAAAGGTCAAAGCCTTTAAAATGGTACAAGACTTAGGAAAAAAAAATCTTTCCAAAGCTGCCTTAAGTGTGTCTAAATATCTCCTTAATGAACATGGCAAACAGTTCTCTGGAAAATTAAATAGCCAAACTTTTGCACAGTGTAATAATATATATTTTAAGGCAGTTAAGGAAGTTGTGTTAATGAGATTAAATCGCTAACCATGTACAACTCTGTAATTTTGCATGGAGTGAAGGTGCCACTTGCTGTGTGGTTCCCTGATTTACTAACAGGTGACACAATGGTCTCATAAGGGGCTGCAGCTATTTCCTGTGTTAATCCTAAAACAGTGTGCTCAGACCAGGGTGGAAAGATACTTTACTTTCCAGTCAGCTGCTCCAAAGGCACCTGGAAGAAGTGGTGGTTGAGTTGCTTTGGGCTCAGTTTGTCTGGACCCATGCAAAAAAAGCCTTTTGATACTGAAGAACTCTGTGAACAGATGTCCTTTTACAGTTCCAGCTGTGCTGCTGGAGCAGACTGCCCAAACCCTTGATCACTTCTCTTCACTTACAAGTGTGAGCGTAACAAATTTCTAATATATTTCCAAGGAGAACCTGAGTAACTAAAATATGCTGAGTTGTTTGGTCTTTGCTAACTTTAACTGCCTTGGGATAGGGAGCTCTAACAAGAGCAGCTGCAGCTGCTCTGAGTAGCTGGCAAGCACCAACACAGCTGTTGCAAAGTGCCTCCATCCACATCCTTGCTGTCTTTGCGGCTGCAATTAAAGATCTGACGATGGGGCCTTGTCTGATTCCCAAGTAATGCCAGCTCAGCATCAGGTGGCCACTGCCCACATCTGCAGTCAGCACCGACCTTGAAGACCTCGTCAGAGCTGAACTGCACTTGCTGTCTTTGCTGCACTGGTTCAAGGCAGAGCAAAAACAAGTGAGGGCTTGGGTCATCCTGGTGAGCTCAGGCTTGTGGGTCTCATAACGAGACCATGCTGTCCAGGCAGCTTGCTTTGTCCCCTCATCTGCTGCTGGCTGTGGTTAGAATTTGTGTTTGTGATTTCTGTGCAGCTATTGCTGAACACAGACAAGACCTGGAGGAGGACCTTGTTTTTACCTGCTGAAGCACCTGAAGATATGGTTATTCAGGCATGGTTGTTTGTACTACAAGGTTAAGAGCAGTACTAGTGGGTCTACAAGCAGCTCTAGGGTAATGTCAGTCTTAGATGATGTAACTGCCATTTTCACATATGTCAGTAAGTAGAGATTAAACAGGCATAAAACCAAATTACCTGTTAAACACTGTGATCCATACCATGGTTCAGAGGACACAATTACACTGTTTGTACACTTAGGGATTACCTGAATTACAAACTCCTACATTGTGATTGTTTTATGAATTGGCTTGATTTACAGTAAGCCAGTAAGTGAGAATTAAATGAAAAAGTTTTCAATGTAATTTGTTCTGACCTTGAATTTTGTGGTATTTGAATTATGTAAGCAGTGGATTAGGTTTGTTTAGAAATCTGAATCCCTTTGCCTTCAAGAAATGGTGTGTAGTCTGTAATCCCTTCAGCAGGACTCAAGAGAGGGACATAATTTCATCCATACCTGTGATGTAAGTGCAGTATGAACAATTTTAGCATAATTTGATGGTCAGTAATAGGCTGTTACTAAGTTTATCATGGTACTAAGCATAATATTCAACTCTGCTGCAGTTACCTTGTGTGTCTGTGTCTCTATGCTATGTCCAGGGAGTTTGTATTTATGTGTTTGGATGTCTTTCATTCAGCTGAACTCCACTAGTTCTGCTTCAATCCAACCTTAAAAAAAATTCTGTCTTTCACACAAAAAACTAATGCAATGAAGTAGTTGAATACATGTTGCTTGTCATCACTATTTAGGAATTGGTGCTCATTTAGCTTGCATAAGATAGATAGCAGCTTTACTGAGGGAAGAGAGTCATGCCCAAGCCAGCGAGGGCTGACTTCTTCAACAGCTTGTAGATAGGTAGATGCATGACAGAATTTTCTTCCAAGAATTTAGGAATTTTGGATTAAAGTACAGTTTTGATGCTTAAAGGTGATTCTAAATATTCTTGTTAGTGTCTAAGAGACCTTTGAAATACCAGTCTTTAACCACCACTTTGTAATTTGCTATCTGAAAGTCATTTTCATTGAAATACGGCACCTTCTTGTCAAAGATAGTACAAAAGCTTCAAAGATATGGACTGGCTTGCATGTGGTTCTCACTGTAAGGAATAAGAGTCTAAATTGGCTAATACAGTTCACAGCTGATCACAGCAACAGACGAGAACAAAACATGAAAGGAATAGTCTAGAATCGCTAGTGCGAACAACAGCATAGTGATTAAAAGTATTTAGAGAGGATTTCTTTGTGATATAATGGTCCTTAGGAAAAGTTAGAAATTTTTTTACCCCACAATTCTTCATTGTCATATCTGTGGGCAATTAGAAGGTGCTTCTCTGGATTTCTTAGATGGAAGCTTGCTTTGGTACCTGTTAAATCCCAGATTAGAGTATGAACATCAATGTGAAGGTGATGGTATTAGCTGTGGTCGATACAACATTTTTTTTGTAGTTCTGCAATGTGATCTTTGTGTATATAACATAAATAAGATAGCCTTAAAAATATTTTATTGCATTTCCAAGTGATAAAAGCACCGCGTGTCTGTGCCTGTTGCAGTGAAGTACTCATCTTCTTGGCCTGATACTCATATTTTGATTCCAGTCCCTGGCATGGTAGCACTGGGTGATTGGTTGGTCTGGGGTTTGCTGCAGTGCAGCCCCGCCTGTTGTCCACTGACTCTGATGGACTTTTACTGGATTCAGCAGCATCTTGTCTGAGATGGAGAACAGTCACTGGGTTCTGCACATAGTTGTGGTGGGATAGGGAGCTATGGAACTTGGATTTGTTAATCACAGGGCATTTTTAATCATTCTCTGAAAAGATTCACCAAGTACTTGTTTTATAGCCAGGACCTAAATATATTATGCTATTAGAAAATTGAATATGAGACCCATCAATTTAATTCTGACCTATTGAAGTACTTGTGTTGTAAACACCACAGCAGATGGTGTGCTCATAGCTTTGAAGACATGGTGTGTTTTGAGTACTTCACAAGAAGATGGTTTTATTCCATTCCTTCTACCAAGGTGTTAAGGAAAAGGTGGTTTAGATAGTTTTTGTAACTGTTTGTATTATTCCCGTCCCATACCAGAACATTCAGCTAGGCAGTCAAGGAGAGTGAGGTCTCCTGGTAATCTGGCAGTAATGCTGGTAGGAATTAGAGAAATGAATGCCCAATTGAATATTTCCTAAGGAATATACAAAGATAATACAAAAGTTTCTGATATGGAGATTTGAACAACTCAGTGGTCACCTGCATCCTCCAGCCTAGGGAAGGAGGTTGGAGGTACAACTCCTGCTTCTGCTGCTGCAGGAGTTCCTTGTCTTGGGAGATTGGTGGGGCTGCAGTTGTAGGGCAGAGCTCCTTCTGCTGGCAGATCCCTTGACTGGCTGAGTCTTGAACGTTGCTGTTTACCTGCAGGCCAGTCTTTTCACATTTGCTTAGATATCTGCCATTTAAATTATTTTGTGGCCTTTTGGATTAACTGAAAACAGGAAGACTATAGCAGTTTTTATGCAGAAACCCATAGTACATCAGCTACTATTATTCTAATAAATTTAGAGCTATAGCAAACCAATATTTGTTTGGCCTATGTTTTATAGATGGTACCATGATACATGTGCTTATGTGCATAATTACAGATAAAGGCATTAGATGACTCATTTTTTTGCTGTTGTTGTTGCTTAAGGACTTTTTTGAGTAACTTCAACACAGTTTTGAAGACCTTTAGCTAATGCTCAGATATTTACACATATGCAATTAAATCTTAACCATAGCTTTGAATTTAACTTGGGTTACACTAACTCTTCATGCTGCTTAGCCTGCTCAGCGAGAAAAACAGTATTACCATCAAGTGAGTAATCTTTTTTCACAATACCAGAAAATTAACTTTTAAAATGTATGCTGTTTTCAGCAAATCATACTGCAGACTGACTTACCTGCAAGTCTACAAAATAAATTAATTGGCAGCTTTCTGAGAACATGTGTGAAGACTCACCTGTGGGCAAACAGCAACACTCCTGCTGCAAGTCAAGGGATCTGTGAAGGGATCTGTCAGATACTCTTGATAAGTTCTGAGGCATTAATTGTGATCTTATTTTTGTTAGATGCTCTTGCCTGGCACAGAGTTAACATAATCTCATAATCTTAAAGCATTACTGTGAAGAAAAATATAAAGTAGTGCATATCTGTATTTGCATAATATCTATATTTGTATAAAAACATGTGTCTAAAATCTGTTATATATTTGTTTTGATACACTGCAGAGATGAAACTGTTGAGACACCTTCCCAGAAATACCTGACCTTTTTTCTCAAAAGCTACAGCGCTTATATGTGTTAATTTCTGTGAATACAGTCTCATTGTCTTGCAGTCTCTTGCTCAAACCCAGCAGCATTCTTCATGTGGAATTTGAAGGTTTTTTACGTTTTTCCAGAATTGCCAAACATCTGTAGTCTGCTTTGAGGAGCAGTTTAAACTGCTTTGCTGGGTATTTGGCAATCTCAAGCATGCTTGCTCTGTGTATTTAATCAGACTCCACAGCGCATGCCTAGAAATTCCACATTTCCAGTAAACATTGGATGGAGCTATGTGTGCATGGAATGCTATAACAGCCTGGAGTGCTGGACTTGCTGAACCCATGGTACTTTGTGCATAAACAGAAATTCTGGATTGGACTGCTGCTGCTCTGCCAAAAATCCCAGATCTTTCTTGGAACAAAGTTTTCCAAGATCTTCAATTTTTCCAAAGACTTAACTTCCTACATCAGTGCCTTAGCCATGAAAGAATAGCCTCAAATTTATTTTTCCCACCTTCCCACCCCCCCCAAACATACAAAGCATTCATCTGCCGAACTCTCACTAGGTTTTCAAATGCCAAGGATTTGTGAGCAGTCTTTCCTAGATATGTGTGTGCTTAGATATATATATATATATATGTATGTATATATATATATATATATATGTATATTATATGCTGTATGTGTGTATACCCAGTGGTGTATGAAATAAGTTATTATGATAAATGACCCATTCTGAATTGTCTAACTTGTTTGTTTATTTGTTTGTTTTCAACAGGCAGAAATACTCAGTGTGCTCAGTCACAAAAACATCATTCAGTTCTATGGAGCTGTCATTGAACCTCCAAATTATGGCATTGTTACAGGTAAGGATTTTTGTCTGACCTTTTCCTCGACTCTGTAAAGCTACAATGTTACAAGGTTATCTTCAGTGTTACCCAATTGCAGTGTTTTGCTAATTGTTCTGGTCTTTTTTAAATGTTAAGAGTGCTTGGCACTACCTGCCTCAATGTAATTGGGAGTGCTAGAGGTGGGAACCAGGCTGGGAGCATAGCTGGAGGCAGCATGAGGCAGGTGAGGCCTAGGGTGTTCTTAGTGCACAAATACAGGACTCCTTTAACAGTACCTTTCACTGTGTTCTTGTACCCTGTTTGGAGAATTGCTTTCCCATTCTAATGTGTGTCACAAAAGTAGAGGTTTTCATGGTATGAAGTTCTGGCTGGTTCTGTTCTGGAAGGAAGGTGGGCTGGGTGTCTGCCCAGAGCAAAGCTGCCCCATGAGTTCTGCCTGCACTAAAAGTAGGAGAATTTGCATTGTGAGGTTCACAGTGGGAAGAGTTTGAAATAGAGTCAAGGGTTAATAAGGCATTGTAAGACAACTCCCTTTGTACATGGAAAACTAGGTTTTGTTTGTTTTGATATTCCTAGAATTATGCAGAAGTTGCTTTTTGTGGTATTGTCGGGGTATTTTGTTGGTGGTTGTTTTTTTTCTGTCACCGTTTTAAGCTTCCTGCTCTTATCTTGGGAGATGGTCCAGATAAAGAATTTTCTCCCTTTTCTGTATGGCACAAACTACATAAGATAGGAGTAGAAAGTAAACCGAAAGCAATTTCCCAACTGCTCAAACAAATGTTTGAAGAGATAAAACTCATGAAAATGTGGATTAGGAGGCATGTTTTGGCGTGTCTGTAACTTTCAAAGCTCAGTGTGAAGAGTAGTCTTTTGCATGTGGCACAATCTAACACCAATTTGAGTCACTGCTGGTCAGGTTTTTGTTGATTGGTGGTCAGAACTTGTGAAAATTCAGTTATTTCTACCTGCCTCTTAGACTTCTGCTTATCACAGCAGGTGACAGTGTAATCTGAAATGCAGCATGTTTCAGGGCGTGGGGAGCTTTGCTTACTCCAGGAGTATCAGCCTACTGGAGGTCATGGTGTGGCAGACAGCATTCCAGAGGTGCATGGGGTGACCACAGTCTGCACCACTTAGAAATGCACTGATGATGTCATATAGGCAGGAATTTGAATTCCTTCTGGAAACAATAAAATTAATAGAAAGCTAATAAATCAAGCAATGTAATTTTACTATCCTTTTTAATATAAGTGTAAACCAGCAAGCAGAGTAGTAAAGGTGAGGTGTAATCCATGACCTGGGATGATGTCTAGATCAGAAGACCTCAGCTTGATCGCACCAAAAATCAGTGTTTGGAGGACATATGACGTGCTTACCAGTCACAGGACAGACAGCAACTAAATTCACTGTGCTGTTGAGAATGAGGACTCTTTAACTGCCTGTGAGATAGAGACTACAGTGTGTAGTTCAACAGCTTTGTTCCATAGGGAACTCTGATCACACCTGGTTGAAAAAGAAAGAGGTTTGGGGATTTTTTAACAAACTGTTGATTCTCTGTGCAACTTCTAAGGAGACTGGAGTCCTGTGGATTGGAATGGAGGCAAGACTCCCTTTCCCCACACCATTTTCAAATGAGAGAATGGTTACTGATAAAAGAAATGTTGCTTACACTTCAAATGTCTTTTAGAGGGATTTTCACTTTGTGATTTTTCTGGATGGCCTTCAGTGTTGCAGACAATCCTGTGTTTAGTTAGAGATTTGTTTCTTGAGAGAGAAAATCCCAAATAAGAAGAAATCCTGAGAAATTAATGTTTCTTCAGAGTGACGGAGATGAGAGCATTCAGCCAAGTACTGGCATGTACTGAGCATTAACTGCATCTAATGTCTCATGTAGGATTGTTGAAGAGTTCTCTGAGAAGGGCTACAGCTGGAGTTAAAAAAATGTTTTCCTCCTAGGATGTATGTCAGTGTTCCAGCTCATCCTGCTGCCTGTGAGCTGCTGTCATGGATCCCATCATTCTAGATGTTACTGGCCATCTCTGTCAGCAGCAGTCTCAATATGTAGCTTTCACATATGGCTTTTGGCCACAGCTGCCTCATCCCAAAAGGTTCTCAGAGCTTGTGCCCCCAATGCACAGAACCATATGTCTGCCACAGCATCACAGGGTGGGCCCAGTAAGGCAATCAGAGCTTTTCTTTCTAAAGCAAATATTTCTTTTTCATTATTTGCAAAACATTGTCCTTGCAATAGGCTTTCCAAATCCACAAGCTCCTAGTAAATATCTGTGGCACAGTAAGTATATGGAAGAAATACTAACAGTGGGGCTTTGTTGATTGAAGCTTCCTTGCCTCTGTTCACACAAAGTGGCAAAGGGCTGAAGGAGCTGAGCTGTCCCCTGACCCTGATGGATCCAATTATGCATTGTAAAGGCATGCAAAGCATGCAGCCAACCTGTTCCTGAAGAATCCATTTATAAGACAGATGATGACATCATGGGTAAAAAAAGCTTCTGTTTTAATTGTGGAAATGTGCAGGTCAGCAGCTTACTCCTCTGTTGGTGACATCAGAAGCAACATGTCTCTCCTTTCAGTGGGAGGTTGTACAGCAGGGATCCAAAGCTATCTTGCCACTTGAGTGTTTATTTTCACAGGACTTGCTATTTTCTCCCTCTTTCATTTAGCACTGGAGTCTTCCCATCTGACCTGCCACATTCTAGGCTGCAGATTCAGTTTGGTCTCAGTTTCTTTCCCCATGCAGTGATCTCCCAGTGTTTTTTGGTTTTTTTTTTTTGGTTAGGAACAATGGAAATTTTTGTATGCATTTACACTATCATGTATCAATCATTGATTAATATTATTATTAAAAACAATCAGATACATTTGATGTATTCTTAAAAGCAATGATTTTGTGGCTGCTTTGAAATAAAATGAAGATTTTGAGTCTTCTAAATAGGTTCTCAATTCTGCCTGAGAAGCACATTGAATAGCCTTGGGAGAGAGGGACAAAAGGCTTAAGTTGCTCCTTGTATCCCCCTGCACTGGGTGGCATCTGCCTGCTCTGTCACTGCAAACAGATAAAAGAAAATGTATCAGCTGTTTCATCTTACAAACCTCCTGTTGTGTTTTTGGTGAAACAAATTCTAAATAAGATAAAACTTATTCCTATTAATATTTCATATTAATAAATACTGAGCAGAAGAGCTACAGGCTTTAAACTGCTGTAGATGACCTGCAGCACAAGAAAATCTGTCCTGCTTATCACAGGGTTAGCCTTCTGGTTTCATCCTTCTGTTTTTTCATGAACAAATTATTTGATCTGCTGTTTTGTTTCTCCATGGGGAAATAGGAAACTTTCTACTTGCAAACTCTTTCTTTGTAACAAAACTTTATATATTTAGCATGTGGCTTTACTTTAAAAAAATAAATAAAAAATTACGTTTTGATATGGGGCATAATTTATACACAGTACTGCTTACAGCGGGGAGTATCCTCTGATTTTGGAAACAATAAAATGAATCTAATACCACCAAACTAATCTGTTAATTGTTCTTTGATTAAATGTGGTTATTCACTGTTTAAAAAAGTAAGAATTTTAGTTTATATGAAAGTGGTACTGTAGAGATTTCAGTTGTCTCCAGTTTCACACCTAAATATGTGTAGGGCTGACTAACTTGTTTTCCCTGCTTAAAGCCCCACAACTCTGACAGTCAGACTGGATTCCATCTGCCACAGTTCCAAACACCAGTGGGCCCCAAATGCCCTTGTTTGTACCCCAGAATTCTGCTGTGGGATTCTGTAGGTATAGTTATGGGAAATAAGGAGAAACATCTGCTTGTCCTGACCAAGGAGCTTGCACAGCCTTTTACTCTGGAATTTGAACTGCTTTGCCTGATCTTTCTTGATGCTGGACCTTTCTAATGCCTTTTCATTTTAATGCCTGTTTTTCTATATGATTGCACTTTTTAATTTGTTTTTTTCATTTTTTGTTAGTTGTAGCTTATGTCTGCATTGGGATAATCAGATAAACTCTCTTACTCTACTGGTAATAGTATTAGGCTGTTGAACCCAAATTCTTTGTCATTAAGCCAGAGGACTGCTTTCTGGAGCTGGCAGAGTTTCTATTATGTCTTTCAAGTTAGGTGCAATGTTTTTAAATATCTTGGTTTGTTTGTTTTTTTTTTTAAACAGAGTATGCTTCTGCTGGCTCACTGTTTGATTACATTAATAGTAACAAAAGTGAAGAGATGGATATGGATCATATCATGACCTGGGCCACTGACATAGCTAAAGGTAAGCAAGAAGAGTGGCATATACTGCCCTACACAGCCAGCAAATGTACAGCTTCCTTAGTCAGGAAATCTTTCCTAGTCTTCCTTTATTGAGATGGTAAGAAAACCAATCAAACATATATAAATGAAAAAAGCAAAACCCATTCACTGTTCTTTTCAATATGTTCCTTGTTTATTATGAATCCAAAAATATCCTGGAGTGAAAATGGCTTCTGTGAGTCAGTTCTGGTGTGCCCCTAAGTCCCAAGAGGATAATTTGCTGATGTAGTGTAATTATGAGGTAAAGTGCATAATTGCCCTTACATTTGATTTGATTTGGGGCATTTAAGGAAGCTAAGGACTTATTCTCAGCAAACATACTGAAACTCTTCATATAATAATGTAGAATAAGCTGTTCCATCCTTTGTGTTCTCTGTGACTGACCACACAAGAATTAGTGTAAACTAATGAAAAAAAAGTAAATTCATATCTGGCTTAATTGTGTAGACACCTCCTTAACTATATAGTTAGAGAAAATAACTACATATGATATTAAAAACCATTAGCATATCCAGATAGATGCTTTGAGAGATAAGTGAGCTTTGGTTAGTGCTTTTTACTCCAAGCAGATTGTGGGAAGCTTCTCCTTCAGCATGTCAGTATGGCACACAGGTATGGCAACTTGTAATGAGTACAACTAGTGGGAACCAGGAATCGTGACTGCAGAAACGGGATGGCCCTGCTCAGCCTGTCTAACTAGATTGTTCCTTTGTTTTGTGTAGGAATGCACTATTTACACATGGAAGCTCCAGTCAAAGTTATCCACAGGGACCTGAAGTCCAGGAATGGTAAAGTAGCAATACTCTGAAACGATCTACAATTACTGTTACCCATTAATGTGGCATTTAAATCTGTGCCTGAGTTTTGTGAACAAGCAGAATGCCTAACTAATGCCATGGTTGTCATCAAAGCTGCACTTGTTGAGGCACAGAAAAGTTGTTGTCTTGTTCCCTCCTCCCCATCCTGAGCCTGTCTGAAGTTCATTACAGACCTGGCATCATCTAGAGCACTGTGGAGGACTCTTTCAACTTGTGTCTTGCTGGTCATGATTGGCCAAGAAAGCTGATGAAGCTTTCAGATACTGCCTGGGCACTCCTTACTTCTTTTTTCTATTTGGAAAGGTTGAGTACCAGGAAAGGCTGGCAGACACCAGACACTCAACAAGACACAATAGACTGGATAAGGCCTATTATTTCTTATCAGAAAATCATGTCTTTGTTGTGGCTTTTTTTGAGGTTTGACAGATATTCAGGCTTTTGAGTCATACACATTCAGTGTGGAGTCTGTACTTAGCAGTTGACAGTAATTTCTGAAATTTGCTGAACATTGCCTTTTAGATGAAACTTCTACCACTAGTGGTGGGATAGGAGAGGCACAGATTTCAATGATGTATAATAGTCAAGAAACATGTAGGTCTCACTTCGGTTGTAGGTTTTCTATTTTTTATTAGTGACTCTTCCAGAGAGTTTCTTGTTAAACCTAACTGTACTGGGGAGAATGAAGTTCATCTGTGTTGCTGTCTTTTAACTCAGTAGGGCCTGAAAGGTTTTGCATTTGTTTAGAGGCTTGTGAGTATTCAGCAGGTGTTCTGTCAGCTTCCCAATGAAACCAGGACAGGTGTGCACATTCAGATGCTGGCTCACCTTAGGGTCATTTGTCTTATTGAAAAATGAAGTATTTTGCTGTAAAAATGTATTGGACTTGCTTTTTGCATTCTTGTAACCTTTTGTTTTTTCATTTTCAGTTGTTATAGCTGCTGATGGTGTGTTAAAGGTATGAACACTTTAATTATTTGTTGAGAGATGCTGCTGCTTGACTGGATCTTTATATGTCTGATGAATGAGGTCAATACTCACAATACCAGTTTAATATTTTATTTATTTTTGCCAGATCTGTGATTTTGGTGCCTCAAGATTCCACTCCCATACAACACATATGTCATTAGTGGGCACTTTCCCATGGATGGCCCCAGAAGTTATTCAGAGTCTTCCAGTGTCTGAAACATGTGACACATACTCGTACGGAGTGGTGAGTGCCTCATCTCACTGTGCATTGTGGCAGTTTGTCAGTGAGACAGAACTCATGTGCTGCAACTGCAGCAATTCTAAATAAGAACAACAACAAATGTCACAGTTCCTTCTATGACTGACCCATAATTTATAATTATATGCTTGAAAATGATAGGAAGAACATAGTATCTTGCATGTTTGGTAGCATCTCATTAGATTAGCAGCATGCTAGTGTAGGAAGTGCCACAATTATTCAGCATATGTACAAAGGCTTTCAGGAGCTACTGAAAGCATCATGAATCTCTGCTAGTGGGGCTTTTTTTGTGGAACTAAAGAGAAAAAGCTTGTCTTGTAATGGGGGGTAACATTAGCATTCCACTTTCCCCAAAATAGAGTGTCACTGATTTTTATTAAAAAGCAACTCCTCAATGCTCAATTGTTTAAAAGACTGCTATCACTATATGTGAGAATAGACCCCATCTGAAAATAGAGAAGCCCAGCACTGCTTTGCTGAAGGGTGAGGAATCAGTTATAGTTCATAAGAGTGTCAGGTTTTCAGATTCAGTAATGTGAATTACTTTACTCTGTCAACAGTTAAACTCTAATTTAGTTTTGCTCTGCAATACAAAGTAGGCTAGAAATAGCCCTACTGGACACATCAGTTGTGTGCCTAACCCCATAGCCTTCCTCTGGCAGAGGACAGTAAAGAGTATTTGGGGGAAAAGGAAAGGAAGAGGGGCTGTAGTTTCTATGCATATTGGTGCATTAACCATTTTTCTGTTTGGATTCAACAGTGGGTGGCAGAATGAGAAATTCTTCACTACCTGCCAAATATTGTCTCTTTCTCTTTGAGGAATGGGAGGAGGTAGATGTGAGGGAGGCACTGTGATTTTAAGCTAGCACCTATGGCTGTACCTAGCTAAGCTGATGTCTCAGTGGAGTGACTTAAACTTTTTGCCAAACAGTTGTTTATAGTGAGAAAAGTTTTTGAGACATGATGTGACGTCACTTATCAGTGAAAGTTTGAAAGTTTGCAAGGATCCTATATGGTCAGATTCAAAATCCTTGCTTGCTTAACTGAACTAGGTCACAAAGAGTAAGAGAACATAAGCTAACAAATATAAATATTAATGTAAACTGTTACTGGAAGCAATCACATATTGTCCACAGAAGGGAAACATTCCAGTTTCAAAACAGAACAACAGTGTTGGAGGAAAAATTACAAACATGGTATTATAGTTCAAACTTCTCACATAGTCATGCTAGTTTGAATTGACTTTAGTAATGTTTTCAAAGTGGGAGAAGGTAAGAAATCAGGTATTAACAGTGCCTTGGGAACAGTATGTTGTGAAAAGTTTATTTGACCTCATTGAAAAAGTCAGGTTCCTTTGACAGTTCTGTGCTTGGAGGTAAAACTGAACTATCCTCGTTATGAAAACAGTTCCGTGTTACCAGAATATTTTAGCATTGTTATGGCTGTGTGGTGCTACTTTAGAATGTCTAGTAATGACCCACAATTTTTTAATACATTATTTTTAAATTGATGTGTTCTACTGTGGGTAGAAGCTTATGAATTCATAAGCACTTAGGAGTAATTATTCTTTTTATAACTCTAGTCTTGGAACAGCATTGTTTTCAGAGGAGATAGATGGGTAGAAATGAAGAATGGCAGTGGCTCAAGTTCTCTGTTTCTGAAATAACTGATATTAGGGGGTTATACCAGCAAGAAATGGCCTGAATATAACATTGAAAGTTGGAATCTCGCTATAATAAGTGTTATAACTACCAGAGAAATAGCTAGGGGTCTGAAAACAAGAAATCTGAGAAAGGGTGTTTTTGTCTCTTTAAGTTATTATCATCTATAAAAACAAAATGTAAAGAATCTCTTTTTGAAGCATAACACTTGCCAGCAGCTTTTGTGCTAGAGAGACAAATCTGCTTTACTTCAGTTAAAGTCCTCTTAACAAAGAACAGAATCCTTTCAAATGTAAACTAGTAAGATGCTAGGAATAGATATTTCATTTGCAATATTTGTCATCTTTCCCATGGTTTTCTTTAATTTCCTTTCTTTTATTTTTTTATCTGACAGTCTTTTCTTTCTTCAAACCCATCTGTGATTTTAAATGTTCCGCTTAAGCCGTGCGAGAGCTCTTTTCCATGAAGTGTTGAAGTCTTTCTGCAGCCTCATAGGTCTGAGCTGCTTCTCAGCTGAAATGAATTTTCCTTTTTGTGAACAGTTGTATGCATGTTTATAGGTAATGTTTAGATTAGCTTGTCCTGCCCTTCATGGATGGTTAAACAGGCCTATGCATTCTCTGAGATACATAGTCAATAATTTATAATACTGTCATGAAATGCTAAAGCTAAATTTTCAAGCAGAATTTATTACCACACAAAGAGAGATCTTACACTTTCCTTCAGCCATGCTGTAGTTCCCCTTTCTGATCCATTTCCAAGTCTGTACTCTAAACAACTAAAACCAAGTGTTACAAGTGATCAACCCTGAAACTGACTTCTATGTCACTGTGTGTTGCTCAAAAATTATTCCTTGCCATCTCTGTCATTCCTTGCTGTCTCTGCCAGATAGGAAAGTGTATGTGGAATGACAGTGTCACTCTAAAAGCTGTTCAAAATCATGAAGACATATGCTCAGAATATATTATCCTGGCAGAGCTGTTTGTAGTGCACCACAGTGTGTGTTTGTGTATCAGTATAAATGTATTTAATCGCAGAAAGCTTATCCGATATAGTTGAATTATTTTATCACTTACAAGAACAAATAAGTAAAACCATTAATTGGATATTGGTGGCCTAGAGACTGCCATTAAATGTAGCAGCTGTTCAAACACTGCTTTAGTTATGAGAACATATGTTATTTATAGAGGGAATGTTGGCCAGCTCCAGGGGTTATCCCTTACTCTTTTTGAAAAGAATGATGCGATCTTTAACTGCGGTTGGATCAATGCAGAGAAGACAGACCTAATTTTCATGCCTAAGGGCAGTACCTCTGTGAGTGCAATGCTAATGCTTTTGCTGTACCTCTGCTAACTGTGGCTCCTGACCATTGTCTGTGAACAGTTTCCTACCAGACAAAGCATAGTTTTTTTCAGTGAAGGTGTTCAGAGTGTTTTCTTTTCCTCAGATTACTACTTGGATGTTCTCCTATCCACATGGCACTTTGAATCTTTGTTGGCTTTGCACCAGTGTGGAGACAGGGTATGGGGTAGAGGTGTTGTGGATTTAGTTTTTCCTTTGGGTTGTTGTCACATAATTGAGAGGATAGGAATTGAAATGCACAGCTGAGCTGACAGAAGTAAATGTTTGAGCTTTTTCTGAAGACCACCTATTTCTTATAGTCAGGTTTGTGTATAGGGTGAACATTCATCCATTTATCTCTCCTTTCTCTTCCTCTATATGCAAAGATGAGTCCAGCATCTTCAGAGGCTGCAGCTTACTGCACTATATTAAATGGCCTTGCTTTGTTTTTCATCATTGTTTCTAGCTTGGCTGTTTTCTCTGTGAGCACGTGCTGTCCATCATCACAGAGATTGGGAAAGGAGGTGATCCTCACCATTACATGTGGGAGGGAAAGTGAACCACGTCAGTCTCAATTAGATTATAGACCAGAAAGGAAAGATAAAATAATTTCCATATGAAGTGAGCTGGGGAGCCAGTTCTGAAAATGAACAGAGTGTACCTCACAATGAAGAGGCTGGAGTAAGTTAGGCTGAGGTCCTTGTCTGCTGCTGAATCACCCTGGGGAGAGGAAGAGGCAAGTGAGAATGCAGACAGTACCCATTTGCTGCTTTTTAAAAGACTGCTGATGCAGTCATTCACCTTAGCTGATGATTCAGGGTAGCTAGTCCATGAGAAGGGTTTGAAACTCCTGTAAAACTGAGCATAGACACACATCACTGTTGGAAGGAAAGGCTTTCTCTGCACATTTGGCCTGAATATGAAAATTGCATTGTTCTTAAAATATTTTCTAAACCTGTGTAAGTAAATGCAAGGGTTTCCAACATCCCACTTTCATATCTTTTACTTTCGTTTATTAGTAAAATGAAGGCATCAAGAAAAATCCTTCCTGTTGTGTCAAATTGCTGTTTTTCTCTTCAACTGTGTGCAGTCTGGGACGAGTTTTTAGCTAGCACTGTTGGTTTAGGGAGGCAGTGATCTGTTGGGGCAGTGGAAATAAACACTAAAGGTGTCATGATAAAGGAATTCGGTGCAAAATGTTCTGCACAACCATATGTGCATGAATGAAACAAGACAGCTCTTAAAATTTACAGTCTTCTGAAAGAAAGATAGCACAGCAGTAGTTTTCCAGCTCAAGGCTCTTGAAGACATTTAACATGTATTTCATTATGTTCTTTACTGGAAGGTTATTTAGATACTGCTCTATCTGATGTGCAAACTTGAGGTTTTTCCTCTGTAATGTCATGGTACAGTCCCAACAGATAAGGTTGTTCTGCAAGGCTGCTCAACCACATGTTCGATTTGGTCCAGAACCTTTGTTTTAAACTGACTGTTTTATACACTCCTTTTTTGTCTGAAGTACATGGGACTGGTAATTTTTTTTCCCTTCTCTCCAGTAGAGAGGTAATAATTTGAGTTACAATTGAGGTGCCTTTTTTTTCTTCTGAAAGGATTGAACTGAGGCTAACAGGATAATTGAATAGGTCTGTGATAGTTCTCCCCATATATTTCTTATTCTCAGAAAAACTGTTCTTATTTTTCCAAGATACTCTTACCTTTACTAATCAGTCTTCTGACTCAAGCAGAATTATTCAAATAGGTCTATTGTTGGAGTACCCTGTTCACTTGATTAAAGGCCCAACTCTGCTTCAAGGCCTTTTTTTGCTTGACCTCCATCTGTCAATATTATTCCATTTGCTTTTTCATTATCTTCATAGCTGTCCACAATCCATTCAAAATGATGCAGCTGGAATAAACCTGGGCACTAACCCAAACACTGAGGATATAGAGACTTGTATAAGGATCTTAATGCATTTTGGCAAATCCTGCATTAAAGATTCTTTGTTGTTGTTGTTATACCTGATATATGAGCAGAAGAAAAAGGTTGCAGATATTTGCAACAAGATGTGTATATGAAAGTTCTGCTTAAAAAAAAAGGGGGACATAAACAAGTGAAGGTACAAAGTGCTATTAATTTGGTTGAATTCCAATATGTTGTCCCAATGGCAGAAAAACAAGTTGGATTCATTGACTTGAAGCCTTTTTGATGATGCCAAACTCTTTTCTACAGAGTAGCTTAGATTCTTGGGTACTGTGTTATCAAAAGGCTAAAAGCATGCAAAAGTAGGAGATCTTTCTCTAGCTAAGGACAGTATGTCTATAAAAACTCAAGGAGGAGAGTAATTTTTTATATGCTGTATATTGCTTAGTTTAATATGATCACATACTTGGAGATAAATAATTACAGTTTTGATTGCAAAATTGTATTTTTATAGGCATATCAAAGGAGCTAAATACCTTTTGGATCATATTCACTGGTTGCAGTTGCATAGAAATATTTTTAAATGAAAAATTACTGCAAAGCAATGTCTAGTTGGAGCTGAGAAGGAGAGGAAGAGCTTGTCTTCCCAAGACCCAGTTGCCAAATGTGAACTTTATAGCGTACAAAGATAGTAAAAAAGCAACCCAGTTTTTCATCTTAGCTTTTCTGTAGAGGAAAAAGCAGAAACATTCAAATTAATTTTGTAAGAGGATCTTGCACACAAACACTGGTCCAAGTTCCTGCAAATGAAAACTGGTTGCCTGGTAATTGGATACAGAATAGTGCTGTATCAAGGTTTAATAATGTATTTAAAATACAAAGTACAGAAATAAAAATTCTTTTCTTTTTTTCTCTTCCAGGTTCTCTGGGAGATGCTAACAAGGGAGGTCCCCTTTAAAGGCTTGGAAGGATTACAAGTAGCTTGGCTTGTAGTGGAAAAAAACGAGGTAAGACTACGTTTCTACATTCAGGTACATAGATCAGAAAACAGTATTGGGGTTTTGCAAAAGACTTTTTCATCTTCTTCAAATTGAAAGTAAGTTCACGCGTATGGAAAGATTAGCAGTAGGAGCTAACACAAAGGGTCAAAGTGATGTTATTCCTCATGAATGGACCCTTTACATCTAATTGTTGCAGCTTCACGTCGTGATGCTGTAGATCAAAAATTGTACAAGTACTGTACTAGTTTCTCAGTCTCAATTGTAAAACCTAGGGGTTTGTTCTTAGTGATGAAAGAAGCCATTGCGTCCAAGGTAGGGGAACAGTTTAACTCCATCTCCTGCGTTTAGGACATCTTTTTACTGGCCGGGAGTTGATATATCTGTAAGAGACCTTCAGCTACTTCAACTTAACTCTCCCAGCAGGAGTCACTATAGTACAAGAAACTGCCGCTTAGATGAAAATTTCAAAAATAAAAGAAGAAAAAATAGTTTTAAAAAAAGAGAGAAATTACAGTTTTGCCACCTACGTTCAACACTACATTGAAGATGAGCTCCTCACTGGTATCGGCAAGGCTGTGGCATAGCTGCAAGCCTCCTCATGCAGAGTCTTTCCATTTCAAAAGCACTTCAGTGGTGTAAACACCGTTTGTACAGTGTCCCCAGCCTCGCTTTTCTTCTCCTCACAAATTGAGGCTTTCAGTTAGTTGGACATGTGAGCGTATATCTGAACACATAGTCCCTTGATATCAAAGAGAGTAACTACATTTAAAAAACATTTAAAGTTGTGACTGTACCACACACAGACAAGCATGGAAATCCTCCACAAAGATGAAACCTCCTCTATCTAGACACAGCGGAAGCTTGGGAAACATTACAATGGCGAGGCACCGGCTGTACAATACAGATTTCTATTATCTACATAAACTGTTTCTCAAAATGCTTCAGAGTTAAACAGAGGAGTTAGGTTTCCTCCTCTTAGTTTAATGTTTTTTGTTGGTGTTTTTTTCCCTCTCTCTTTTTTTCTTCTTTTTGAGGACTGGATTAATTCCAGTGAGATATACCAATTAGTTGGAAATGCTACACTAACAGTGTGAAGATTGTGAATGTGGTCTTCTATTGCATTTATCAGAGCAGGGGGCACAAAGACACTCTTTCTCCTAGTCCAGGAAAAGCCTCACACATCATTTTGAAGGAGGAACCTTAAAGCTTTCCATCAACAGTATTTGGCTCTTGTGCCTACCACACGCAGTTTTATGTAAGGGGTAAGAGTGGAATGTTGTAAAGACATGCAGTCACATGCTGAAACATGTCTGAGAGTACAACACACATTTCTCTACAGTTTTCCAGAGCAAGGAGTTGCGTAAAATACAGTATGAACTAAATGTAGATATGACTATTTTACTAAGGGCTGAAGAAACCTAAGGGGTGGCATTCTCAGAGCCAGCTCTTTGTCTGTCAGGTACCACTAGCCTGTTGTTACCACTTTTCTTAGGGGGCTGTGAGGGAGCTTAGAGGGCATTACATACTTTTAATTTTTTCTGGCCATGACATGGGTAACACGTCCAACATAGGCCTTGAAAAGTCAGCTTGTGCTACTTTTCTTAGTTTTCTGTGTCCCAAAACAAGTGTAAGGGTCAGGTTCTGCTCTCAGTTCAGCCTGTTGATATCAGTGGGATTGCATGGTTCCAGTCCACAACAGGACTGGATCACTGTTAAGCCACTCCTCCATTTTTTGGATTGCAAGTCTTTTGTTAAAATCAGTGAGGGATTGAGGCCAAAGCATAATTGCAAAAATCCCCTTTGTAAAGCCTGAGGCTAGCAAATGGAGTAGATTCTAATGTGTCTGTATGGATCTCTTTTGACACTATGCATAATTTCACAGTGTTATTTTTATTCTGGTAGAGATTTTTTTAAGAAAAGCAAAGCGTGAGAGTTCAGGTTAGGCTAGACATGATCTCATAATAAATTGCCACTGAGAAATGTGTTCTTTATTATAACATGACATTTGGATCCTGCTACCTTTATATTATGTATTATATAGACGACATTCCTCACAAGTGAGACAAGTGGTGATTGCTACTGATTGTCCACCTCCTGGAACACTGAGGGTTACTGACAATACTGCAGCAAGACTAGCCAGTGTATTTTTAGGCCAATGACTCAATTAGACATTAGGCACCAGTGCAACTTATTTGTGCATTGTACAAATTTCTGTGTATTTCTTCCACAGAAACCCTTGCACATAAAGTTATGACATTAGTAATCAGACTTCTGCAGTGCCCGGCCTCTGTGTCTCATGTTTCCAGTTCTTACAGGGTTCAAATGCTTTTGGAGCAGTATTTAACTCTTACTTTCGGCTGCTGTGTCTTGTAAGGCTTTGCAGGTCACACTGCAGTAATGTAATGGTACAGAGTGATGTAACTTGCTCTGCTTTGCTTCTGAAATGGCAATAGTAGGGCAGATGGAAGGGTCTTCCTGAGAGGATAGTCTGAACAGGAATGTAATTCCTCGTTCTCGCCTCTTAGAGGACAAGAACCCTTTTTCCAGCTTGACCCTTCTTACATTTGGACTCACTTTCACTGAGAAACTGGTTTTCTATCTAACTTTAAAAAAATTATTCATATAATATGAAACATCTGAAGTCAGTTAACAGCTTTAGTGAGAGCAGAGGGATCTCCTTCAGTTGTAATGTTGAAAGCATGTGCAATCAGCTGGAGAGGCTTCAGTATCCGTGTATGTGAGAAAGGATTTGCTTTTAGGCTTTCTAGTCTGGAGGCAGGCTGTTAATGTAAAAATCTTCTATTTTAAAAGTCTCAGCAAATGAAACCAAACTAGCTGCAAACTAATTCTCTGTAGTCAGTGGTCCTGGCTATAACCAGCAACTCCTTGTCTTCAGTCATTAGGAAATATTTATGAGTTCACTGTGCTCTGTGAGTGCTTTCTGAGATCTGCATGTCCTCATTAATCCTTCTGACCACAGGCTCATGAAGCGTCTCTTGTGTCATGTAGAGCTTCACTTAACTCTTTTTAACTCACTTAATGTAATCTATATTTCAGCTATTTGTGTGTCAAAAGTGATTATAGTATTGTACAGCTAGATCATTTATGTGGGAGAAAGGAATTAAAGCAGGCTATACATAATGCCTGACAAGCAACTTAAAATACTATGCAGTAACCTCCACAAATGATTGTTTTAGTATTAAAAGCTGTTTGTCTTGGTTTTGCTTCTTCTCTCTGAGCTTTCTTTAGGAACCCCATTTGTGCATTTGATACGGTACTTTCTTATAGCTCTATTAAAAATTATTTGTGCTTCTTGCTAGTGTTAGTAATTTTGATTTTTCTTTCTAATATGTCTCCACATTTTTTATTATGCTTAAAAGAGAGAATGTGCTTTAGTTCTTTGAAGTCTATTGGTCTCATAGGAAATTGCTTAGTAGCAGATTAAAGGGAAATGCTTTCAGTAACTGGTACATTTTCTTTCCATTAGAGATTAACCATTCCAAGCAGTTGTCCCAGAAGTTTTGCAGAACTGATGCACCAGTGTTGGGATGCTGATTCAAAGGTAATTAAATGTGTGTTTGATTTCTGCACCACCACCACCACCCCAGCCTTGTTTTGCAAAGTGCATTAGCATTTCTTTGGGGTACAAGTCTGAGCTGACACCATTGACATATTTCTTGACAAAGATACCCAGGACTGTCTTTGTTTTTTTAGTAAGTTTATATATTTATACCTAAATAACTCTCTCTCTTCCTTTTAACCAAGAGTTACTATGCTGCTAACTTTGTAACTACTAAAGACAATGACAGGGAATATGGTAAGATGGCAAAAATGTGGCCATTTTGGAGCAAGTGGAAAAATTGTGGGTTTTATATTTGCTTTCAAAGGTTAATACTTGGATGTATGTGAGCATCACGTTATAAAATACAAATTTCCAGGTCCAGTTCTGTGCCCTACTGGTGTTGAAAACACAAGTATAAGTAAAGAATAAATTAATCCATAAAACATGGGTCGGAACAGCAGCAACACATTCTAAATTAACATTAAACCTTTCCTAATCTGTTCCCTTAGGGCTTGAATAGTGAGCTTTATAATGACTGTACTGTAATAATATGATAATAGCAGTGCTGTTTAACCATGAAAACAGAATAAAAAGTTAAAAGAGCTGCACCATTGTTACTATTAATCTGCTGTTACAAGGAAGGGATTGAATAAGTATTTAGACAGTAAAAGCTTGTGTAGATTATGAGAGTTACCTTCTTTAAATGGACTTTGTGACCATCCTATTGTACATAAAACTGGCTGAAAAGAGCCTTTGGGCATACTAGCTTTAGTACCAAGGATGGATTAACATCTATTTCCTTTGCCTATGAAAATATTTGAGACATTGAAGAATAGTTAAGCAAAGGAAATTGTGCTCTTTTTCTCAAGTCAAGGCACCAGGAAGAACTTAATTTCTTTAAACCCAGGAGAAAGTTAGCAACTACTTCAAGGAGACCAAGATTAATTCCAAGACAAATGAAAGCATATAGGTGCTCTAAATTAGAATTTATCACCAAAGAGTAGCCATAGAAGAATAATATGAGAAAGGAAATATGCAATCTTGGTCTCTCTTTTAAAAGCAAGAAGTTGCTTTCCTGCAGAATGGATCTGGAAGACTGAGATCCATCAACATGTGTTTTCCACATGAACACACATATAATTGCCATTCTTTTAATAATTCCTTGTATCCTCCCCACAGAGGGGGGAGAGGGGAGAAAAATGCTTCAAGTTTTTGAATCTACAAGTAGGCTGCTTAAGTTCTAGGTCCGTAATTACTGAAGAGGACCTCCAGTGCCGACTGCTTATCTTTACTAACTGCTTCCAAGTGTCAGCATCACTACCAAAGGCCTCAGAATAAGAATTATTGGAGCTTCTTTTCTGTAATTGTCACATACTAGATCAGCTCACTTTGCCTTGTTTGAGCCACATCCATAAGTGTCCAAAAGACTGTTGCTGTTTCTCAAGGAGAAGGAGGGATCTGCATGTTGTAAAAGAATGATGCTTAACCATCAGGCTGAGTTCTGTCTGATAGAGTAATTTATCTGGGTGTGGGCTGGTTCCTGGGGACATTGTTCCCAGAAGTCATGCAAACTATGAATCTCATGTGAGATGGGGTTTTTCTGACAGTCTGCTCTTCGCTAGTTTTTTTGTGCAGCTCTTCTTCTGTAAGGCAATTACAGCTTTGTTCACATGATTGAAATGGAGTAATCTGTGGTCACAATTTGGACATGTGACTGACTTATTCAGTCACGTGCTGGGAAAGGGTCGCTACTTACAGCTCTCCAAGTGCTTTGATAAAGGGCTGTGTGGCCTGCTTGAGCCAAAAGATGGAGCACGCTCCTCTGAAATACTGCTCTGTGTAGCGTTCCCTTTTTGCCAGGATTAGCTTTAGAAAATCAGATCATTGATGCATGAACAAGTTACTGAAGGTCAAGCAGGGGTGAGCTTGAGTATGTCAGCTGCTCAAAAGCAGTTGCTAAGGTGCATACTTCTAGCCCACAGAATTCATGGGGTAACTTTTGGTGGCTTACCCCTGCGAAATGAGGGATATACATTTATGGTGGGGCTAAGGAATACACTTGGAGAGCTGCTGCAGAGCAGCTGGCGTGTCAGACACTGCTCACACCATAATTTTTTCAGACATTGTTATTAATATTGCTTTGAATTCTTAAGGATTTCTTCACACATGGAGAAAAATATCTGTAGTGCTCCACATGATACTTGGAATGGTAGTCTTCATGCAGTTTAAACTGCTAGTTGAAACAAACAGTTCACACATTAAAATTTCTACTGAACAAGTTGCTTTTGCTTGGGTATTAGGTAATTGTAGAAACAAGGTTGCTCATCACTGATGTCTTTGTTTACTGGGGTTACTTGCTTTTGAGTTGTAGGTGAATAATTCTTTGTCATTTCATCTGTTCCTTCAGTTTCTTTCCACATCAAAGATGTTTATAAATTACAGAGTATTTTAATGGAAATCAGAAATCTGGGAACAGAGAAGAAACAAAAAATGAAAGACATATGGATTAAATATCCTGGTTTTATGGAGATCTATTCAGTAAGAAATACTGAGTGGAAGGAAACAATGAAAACATTAGCCAGAATTATTTCTAGAGGGGCATATATTTTAAAGATTTCAGTATGAGACATCACAGATATAAAGGGAAACAGTTTTCAAAGGCGACTCATGCCTTGATATTTTAAGAATCCCTTACAAGGGCTTTCTAGAAAGTGCTAAGCAGTTACCAACTGAAAAGATTTTTTTTTTTTTTTTTTTTTTTTTTTTTTGAGTTTCTCAGCTCAGGCTCCCAGTTTCCCAAATCACTTCTTGCCAGTTTTAGCCAAGGTATCACTCTGCATTTAGAGTGCATTTACTAAATCTGAAATTATCCTTTCCTAGGGGCAAAAAAACATCAAAACCCATGTGACAGTGTAGGCTTGTGCCTTCCTGTCAGGTTTGTCTCCATGCAAAGCTGCTGCCTGTAAATCTGGCTGCTTCAAAGCTGGCAGGGTAACTGCTGGCTGTTTACAGAATTTGCACAGCCAGAGATGTACAGTACTTTGACATTACTGTGTGACTCTGTCTGCATTTGTTCCAGCTCCAGTTGCACCAACTCTGCAGCCCCTTTGCCTGTAGTGCAGGACCCATCACATGATTGTTGCTGCTTCTCCCAAATCAGTTGGTTGATCCTTTTGCCTGCCCTTAGTAAAAGCCCTGTTCTCTGTCATTGTCTCCACTCTGGTTACTCCAGGCAAGCCTGATAGTAGAGCTAACTGTGCTCGCTTAGTGTCAGCCCTGCCCTATACTTTCCTCTAAACACCTGAGAAAAAAGGAGCAAGCCAAACTCATAGATGTGTTTTGTAAATTATCCTGAATAGTCCATAAAATATTGTAGATAACGCAGCATGGGAATGTTTGTCCTTGGTGTCTTCCTAAAAATAGAATTTGTTTTGTATAGGCACATTATGTACCTGCCAGTCTGTGGGACAATGCGTAGCAGTTGCAGTACCCTGGTAAATTTCAGGGAGCCGCCATCTCCTGTATGGCAGCTTCCTCACCATTTGGGAGGCTCTTGAATCCCTTCAACAGTTCACATCCACTGGTGTGGTCACAAGAGATGCAGCCATAGGAACAAACGGTGTGAAGGCTGGTCAAAGGTTCTTCTGCCCCAAAACTACACTGGAGTCAGTGGTGATGGTACCAGGGATGGATTTTGTGCTGTGTGCCCCCAGTGCAGCCCACTCCTGACCAGAAAGTTTGGGCTCTTCCCAGGGTGTGTTCAGAGGATCTGCTCAGCTGTGGCAAGTCCAGCACCATCATGGATGTGGAGGGGAGGACAGCTGCCTCCCAGCCCCTGTAAAGGCAGGGTGACCCTGCTGGGTTTCCATACAAGGGACTGTGTCACCAGTGCAAGCAATGTGCGGCTGCTTAACTGGTACCTGTTGCTGTGAGCTCTGTGTGCCCAGTCTGCCCCTCTCTGCATGCTGGGCTGGGGAGCAAATTGCATAAGCACTTGTGCTGGGACAGGCATGTCTGTGGCAAAGAAAATGTGTGTAGCTCACTGAACTGCCCATTGCCTGAAATCATGGAGGTGGACCAAAAAACGACAGACAAAGCCTCCAGTTACAGCCGAAGAGTGCAGCATTACAGTATAAGAGAGCTTGTCTCTCTTTTTGTTATGCATTTGACACTTTTTCATGCTGTTTGACATTTAAAATAAAGAAATTGTCTGTCTTTTATAATGTGGAAATCACTTGGATCTTCCCAAGAGAGACACCTCAGCATTGTTCCTAATTGTTTTTGTGCTCCCAAATTAAAATGCACGTTTTAATTGCGGCATCTGTAATTTTAGCAGAAATGGTATAATTAAAGGCACAGTAGAGAGAGAATGTGCATCATCCCCTTATTATGTATCTACATTTTGTTTCAACCTTTTGTCTCAACCTTGTCTGGGGTCTGTCAAACAGACTAACAGAGTCAGTGCTCTTTCAAGAAACACATTTAACTGGCTTTTTCAGTTTTCAGTTATTATCCTACTTCATAGCTTCCCTTTGGGACTAAGGGAAAAGTGAAAAAAAAAAAACCAGAGAAATTTTACCTGGTCTTTCTGACTTGTGAGCACAATGGGTCTTGGATGGAGAGCCCTGGAACAAAGTTCAGTAAATGAGCCCAGGACAGAAGAGCACAGAGTCCACTAACATGAGCTTAGCTGCCAGGCAAGACATCCTCACCTAACCTCAATCTTCACTTCTTCCCTGGCTGCTCCTGAAGTAGCTAAGTGAGAGTTTTTCTGAAAGTATCTCCTCTGCAAGAGGGGAACTGCAACCACACAAAAACCTGTTTTTGATAGGCAGCTAAACGGCTTGTTCACACACCAGAGTTTATATTAATACCTGTAAAAGGCCATCTGTATAATTACCAGTTGCTGATGGTCCAGCCTTCTCTATTTGGAAGCATTTTCTCTCTTAGCATGAGAAAAATTATTCTTTCAAATTAAGAATCTAGATGATTGATGATTCTAATGTTTATTAATCCTGTTTTACTAGCAGACATGGCAGACTAAGCTAAGGCTTGAGTCTTACTAGCCTGTGCAACTCTTCTCAAACTTTCCTTTAATGGAAGAACAAAAAGAAACCATTTACAGATTTACAGTCCTCTTGTAGGATGCTGTGGTCAGAAAGAAGTGTGGCAATTCCTTTTAATTGTGGGGTTTCAGTTGATAATTTCCTGCAGATAGTTCTAGTAGTTTTTATATGAATGCAAATGCTCTGTTTTGGTTTTCTTTTTTTCTTCAGAAAAGACCATCTTTCAAGCAGATTATTTCAATCCTGGAATCTATGTCAAATGACAGCAACCTTCCAGACCAGTGTAACTCATTCCTGCATAACAAGGCAGAGTGGAGGTAAGTTTTCTTCCTCCCAAGATGATATGATGTGGTTTTACATTGAAATGGCATGACTGTTTTTTTTCAGAAAGACATCAGACTCCAATGATGTACTGGTAGAAAATATGTGTGCTTGAAGTATTTTTAGAACATAACTTACCTTGTTGTTTTTCAGGAATGCCCAGAATGTTGCGAAACTTGTATTAGGAGCCAATGCACTTAGCTGTACCCTATATTTATTATTACAGTGGTTTAGGCATCATGATATTTATGGTTTTGTGATTCACATCTTGAAACCAATTATAAGGTTTCAGTCAATAGTGTGGGGGCAAAAGAACCCAGATAATGGTTTAATGCCATTTTCATAGAAAGTGTATCCGTGATGTTAATATTAAAACTAAAGAAGGATAAGGGGCCTAAAACCCCTACCTTCCAAGTCAGGCTTCTATTTGTGCTCACTTGAATGCACTCTACCATTTTTTATGTGTTCTCTCCTTTGTCAGCTGTGTGTTCACACATCCAGCACATGCCCATGCCAGTCCCATTTTTTACAGTGTTCCAGCATTGCTTGAGCATATGATTTTAGCTATTGCTGATTGTAATTGTTATTCATAAGTGATTAGAAATGGAAATGACATTTGAGACAATTTCATTACATTACAGTTTTGCAGTAAAGCTTCCTGCCTCTTTTTTGGAATGTGCCAAAACTTCAAAAACCTGTCCCTGAAGCTTATTTGTGGGTTAGAAAACTTGCTGCTTCCCAGTACAACCTTCTGTTTGAGATGGACTATTGAAAACAGATCTGCACAGGGAGATGATTTTTGCAGATGATCGTGCCTTGCTCTATATTAAGAAGCGTTGGCTCTATGCCGAATAAGCAGGGAGCACAAATACCAAAAGATTCCCTGCATCGAAGAAACCGGGACGGGGGTGGAGGATGGGGCTTGTGTCAAGCCCGGCAATCCCGCGTTTCTTCCGCTGCCTTCCAAGGAAAAGCAAGACGTAGATTTTTAACGGGGCGAGTGGAAAAACTGAGCTGTCGCTGGGACGCCCCCGGTCACACGGCGGGGTATAAATAGCCCGGCCCGGGCCCGCCCCGGCTCGGCCGCGCCGGCGGCGGCCCCGGGCCCGGCCGGGCGGCGGGGGCTGCGCGCCATCTGCTGGCGGCAGCGCCGCACTGCGCCGCCCGCGGGGCCGCCCCGCAGCGCCCCCGGGCCCGCTGGGCCGTGCCCCGCACTGCTGCTGCTGGCACCGCTGGGCCCTGCCCCGTGCTGCTGCTGCGGCTGCGGGCACCGCTGGGCCCTGCCCCTTGCTGCTGCTGCTGGCACCGCTGGGCCCTGCCCCGTGCTGCTGCTGCGGCTGCGGGCACCGCTGGGCCCTGCCCCGTGCTGCTGCTGCTGCGGGCACCGCTGGGCCGTGCCCCGCACTGCTGCTGCGGGCACCGCTGGGCCCTGATCCGCTGCGCTGCTGCGGGCACCGCTGGGCCCTGATCCGCTGCGCTGCTGCTGCGGGCACCGCTGGGCCCTGCCCCGTGCTGCTGCTGCGGGCACCGCTGGGCCCTGCCCCGTGCTGCTGCTGCGGGCACCGCTGGGCCCTGTGCCCAGAGCCCAGTGCTGAGCGCTCCGGGCGGTGTTTAAAGTACCCCAACTGCATGGCACTGTTGTTTGTGCAGACTCTGAGCATCGTATCGTGGGTTTGACAGCAGATAGAACAATGATGATTGGACAGAAAGTACACGCTAGTAAGGGGTTTCTTATAATAAAAATATTTATTTAAAGGATGAGCAGGTACTCAGTTGCCTTTAGGAAAAACTAATAACTACTTACATCTTGCCAATATAGCAAAATAAAAGCTGTACTAACTGACATTTGGCGACCAACATTGTTGTACTTTATCAGTTTATTTCTTGAAGTGTGACTCAAGTGGCCCAAGTATTTCTTGCACATTTATTGCTAAATTCCTCAGATGAGGAATGTTTGAAAAGGTGTTAATGAAAAGCCGTGTAGCAACAAAGAGCTCTTTGGTACTATCAAGTAATGAAAAAACTTCTTACCATGAAGACTTGTGTTAAAAAGAAATGTGACATTTTTGGTGGAAGAATAAATGGCTTAGAGACCAGGAAATATGAGAGAGAAAATAAAAATTCAAGATGGGACATGATTTGCCTGAAAGCAAAGATGATTTTTGAATTCAGCTGAAACGAAAACACAATGTTCAGAAAGAGTACAAATCATGTGGGCACTTGTTTGGAAGCTGGAGGGGTGCTCTCCTATCCAAATTCTGGTAACAGCTTCCTGCCCTGATGTGAAAGCCATGTCTGTATGGAAGCTTTCATGAATGCTTAGCCAAATAAACAGAAAGTATGCAAAAAAATTGCCACCTGAAATAGATAAAAGATGCATAAAGTGATCCCAAAGGGTAAACTAAAAGAGACTTAAGTCAACTTAAAACAACTGCACATTAGTTTAATGTATTTTAACTTCTGTATTGAAAAATCTTTGCTTTTACTGATTTTTTTTCCCATGGTTTTTTATCTCATAGTGATTTGCAAAGAGATAGTGAAACTGCTTACCAGCAGGAAGGAAAGTATGAGATGTATTACCACAAAATAGGGAATATTAATGAAGCCTGGATATCAGAGCGCCAGAGAAGGGTGGGCTTGGAACAAGCAAAAATTATGCTTGTTCCTTTGAGAGACCTCTGAATTAATGATCCAGATACTGCGCTTTCACAAGGATACTGCACTTAGCAAAGCAAAGCAAAGCTCAGACAAACTGGATTGTGTTTTTCTCCACTCTTAAAAAAAGGCAAGCTGAGGTCCTTTTTATATAGACATGCCAAAATTGTAGCTGCAACAGCAAGTAACTGGAGTCTTCAGTACCACTGACTGGCTGGCATGAAAACTGAGAGTGGGCTGAGTCTATACATGACTGCTGGAGTTGACAACACAAACGATGCTTTGACTTATCTATATAATGCAGTCTTATTTGCAACGTTTTCTGGTATTCATTTTTATATTAATATCACATTATGATCTGCTTGTTCTGTATTTCCCTAAAATAATTCAGTGTCTTTTTTCCTAACTGTTCCACACATGTTCAGCACGTTTTTATTATTAATAAAATAGGGGCACTACCTTATGCCTGAGTTGCATAGGTCTAGTTGCATAGGCCGTATGTTTAAGTTCATATTCTGTGATCTTTTTGGAGCCCTTTCTCAAGTCACTTGTATTACAGTCAAAAAAAACTAGTGTAGAAGTAATGATGTTGCAATTCAGTGAGAGATCCCATTTGTCTGCATTTAGTCATATATACTAACTGCATCTCTCCTTCCATCCTCTCCCCACGAGTGGCTGCTCCAATGATTAAAACAGTTTATTAGTGATACTTACATTAGTGTATTAGTAGCAATTCAAGACATATAAAGAAATGCCAGTCATTGTTTTTAATCTGTGAATATCATTATCATTTTTAATAATGTATTAGTATTTGTTCTTCAGTGTCACAGAATGAAACTATTCTAGAAAAACCAGTAAACTCACACTGCAGAACTACAGAAGCAAACAAATCCACATGTCCTACCATGTATAATGTTTCAAGCTGCTTCATTTATGGAGTAAGACTCATTAACTGGGCAATGTACAGTAGCTTTCTCTTTAATTACACAATTTCATTATGCAGTGGAATTATTTTTCAGAATACAACTGTTTTTGCAGACTAACCTTTTATTTTAAGAGAAGTTTCTGTCTAATGAAGAGAGATAATTACAGTACAAAATAGACTTTTGACACAGAGAAAACTATTGTTACCAGGACTCCCCTAGCGCATAATATTATTTTAAAAGAGAATGTAATTTACATATTTAAAAAATTATAGAGTTGTATGTAAGTAGCAGTGATGATGAGAGACAAACTAAGAAAAGCAGTGCTTGCAACTGCCCTCAAATTGCTCTGTAGTTTCCACAGTAGATAGCATAGTATGTGTTTTACCTGACAGAAGGGGTTTATGAGGGATATGGGTGTCTGGGGATGAGTCACTTTCTGATCTTGGGTCCAGTGCCTTTTAGTTTGTTCCCTTGTTGTCTCTTTATTATGATGTCTGACCACTTTCTACCTAGCACAGGGATCAGTCTTAATTTATGCATGCCTAAATATGATAGAGAATTTTTCTTGAAATCTGAAGCATGATAATTATGAGGGGCATTTGTTCTGACCACCACATAGAACAGCTCACTCAGCAGGACTCAAGTGTGATAAATGCCTTTGCCCCCAGGTGGCTGATTTCTGCAGTAGAATTAAGCATGGTGGTAAAGTTTGCAGTAGGGTTTTCTGGTTATTCGAGCTCTGAATCCTTTCACTGTACTTTTTAAGCAATGCTCTCTGACAGATTTCTTATCAAAATGAGAAATTCATAGAACTAATAATATTTATATAATAAAATAATATAAATATTATTTTATTTGCTTAGACTCTTTGGGTATGCTATTTTCCCACATTGAGAGGCTGAACTGTTTTAGTGGAGAAGAGTTTAATCATTCCATGCCAGGACAGGAGATTTACAGAAACAAGTAAACTCTTTCTCCACCCCAAACAGAAATGACAGCTAACTCTGTTAGTCCTTCTACTTTCTTTTTTAAAACATGAGAAGGAACATATTTTGTTCA
This sequence comes from Molothrus aeneus, assembly GCF_037042795.1. Lineage (NCBI taxonomy): Eukaryota > Metazoa > Chordata > Aves > Passeriformes > Icteridae > Molothrus > Molothrus aeneus. The sequence goes on along the minus strand of NC_089652.1, from coordinate 18,206,034 downwards.
CAGCGTGTTAACACAAGAAAAATAATGTGGAAGTTTGAGCAGAATATTTAACCTTGCAGAGTCCAAATAGCTATCTTTGGAGCTCTCTTTAGGATTTCTTGTCTTCTTAGGAGCTCACTTTTTCAAGGAGAAAAACGAAACACTGTGATTGACTCTTCCCACAACTGTCAGGATACAGTGCACAGTCTCCCAAACAGGCACAGAAATGTTAAGTGCAAGTACAACCTCAGATACTAATAGGAGATTTTTCTTTTCTTACCCCACAAGCAAAATATATGTCTGAATTTGGTGACAGAATTGTTGTTCACCTTCTGTGTATTTATGTAGTGCAAAACTTGTTAAACTTTTTTCCAAGAGCAGTTCAGTTCATGTGTTTAAAATACACCATCCATCAGAAAGTATGTCAAAGGAAACTACTTTGTTAAGGGAGGTACGTGCAGTGAAACCAAATACATATGGTATCTGCAACTTAGAGTACTGCCTTTATTTCCTGCCCTTCCTACTTTTCATAACTTTGCAAGTATGGTGAGAACTGGAGAGAAGTCAACCGAATCCTTTTCACAACTGTTCCAAACTTGAGAAGCTTGTATTTGTAACCATTTGCAGGGCTGGCTCATATCACAGTTTGCATTTTTGCTTTTGTATTTTCACCTAAAGAAACAGAAAGGTAAGGGGGGAAAACATTCCCCCACAAAATGCTTCTGTGCATTTTGAGTGTAAGTCCAAGTAGTATTCATAGTCAAGTTATAAACCCAGACAAATGGACTTCTTGGACTGCCTGTATTGTATTGTTAACGCTTGTCCCATTACCAGTTCTTATCTTTATGGATCAGATCATGTTTCATGATGTCGGGGGGAAAGAAGGCATTTTCATTTTAAAAATGTTTTTTTTATATGGTATTTTACTCTTTTAAATGTTACTTTTCTTCAACTGAAGGTATTATGGTCCGATGTACAAACATTACCCTTTCTTCCTAAAGCCGTGAAAGACTTTGCATTTGGTAATTAAATGAACTGCTTGAGTTAGTATTGTACTTTTCAGCCTTTCACATTTAATTAACATTCAAGTGGGAATTATGAACAATTTATATCTGTCAGGAAAAGACAAGACGTAACAAATTGTCTCCGTGCAGATGTGAAATTGAGGCAACCTTAGAGAGACTAAAGAAACTGGAGCGTGATCTGAGCTTTAAAGAGCAGGAGCTAAAGGAACGGGAGAGACGTTTGAAGATGTGGGAGCAGAAGTTAACTGAACAATCAAATACTCCTGTAAGTAGACAATAATTCAACCTTTCATCTTGTGTCAGAAGGATTTGGAGCTTTGTCTATATAAATCTCAAGACATACTAAGGAAGTAGTGCTCCTGTTTTTAGTTGTTCCTCTGGGCCAATTTTATTGTATCACTCTAGATTACAATATTTTTTTAAAATTTCACCTAATACATTAGGTACAACATATTACTGATAGTTCATATTGTGACATGGGCATTTTAAGTAGTGTCCATTGATTTATTTAGAGTTCTCAGCTTTAAAAATTGTTTACATGCAATAAATTCTTTTTTCAACTAGAAAGTTGTAGACTTTATGGGATGCAGGATTTGGTCTTAAATGTAAGAATAATTTGTATCTTCCAGAAGGCATGTCATGAAACTTATGCAGATTTTTTTGATTCTGTTCTTTTTCTTTGAGAAGTAGCAAATTCCCATTCTGTGAAAAGGGGGTCAAAATTCAAAGTATTAATTTAAGGTTTTGTTCATAATTATAATTAACATAACTTTGACTGGCCGGTTACCAGCTGGTAGAATTCTCACATTTCTATTAGTAAATTGAACAAAAAACTTCCTTGCATTATCTTGAATTTCTTGATGAAATACTAGCTCTTCAACCACTGATTGGCAGAGGGAGGACCACAGGGTTAATGCATGGCAAGACGTTACAACAGAGTTGCTAAAAAAATTACTGTGATACCTCCTTCTTTTTAAAGCACTAGCTAAGACAAATACCAAATTGAGATTGCAGTAGCATATGATTTTTCTTATGCACAATTTTATCCTACTAATAACCTTGATTCCAGCCAGACCCATTTACATATGACTTGTTTTTAAGGCATAGCTTATTGCTGTTCTTTGAATGAAGTTGCATTTATGTTCCAGCTGCAAACATGCAGCAATGAAATCACGGAGGATAAATGTTTTCCTATGTGCAGAGTCTGTGTGTTTTCAGTAGATATCTCTATACCTGCTTTAACACTTGCCAGATTCCAGTAACTGAGCTGTGGGCCATCCTCTATCCTGAGCACAGCATGAGACACAGCCTTAATGAGCAAACCTTTTCACCAGCAAGGCCCTAGGGTTTTTTTATGCTGTACTTGCTTATGACTTGTACTTTTCACTTAGAGCTGGCATTGCTGCAAGAATAAAGCATTGTGCTAAGGCCTATTGTGCTAAGCATGAACTGTCTTTCTGCATAGCATTAACCCAACTGTCCTATTGCATTTAGGTGCAATTTCTTCTAATAGACAAATACAGGTTTGTTTTTTCCATACATCTTAAGTGAACTTACACAGAACGTATTTTTTAAAGAGCCATTTTATTGGAAAAAATTTGATGTACTGGCAAAAAAAGGGCTTATTCAAGCAGGATTGGGGTTTTTTGTAGCACTGGTTACACATACAACTATATTGTAAATTCATAGCTGTAAGTCATTTGCAAAATATCTTTGGGCATTCTGTTTGCAAGCTGTAATCCTTGGGAGTCAAGCATCTATCTTCCTCCATTAGGTCAGGCAGTGTCTGCTCAGCAGCATCAAACTAGAGAGTTACAACAGGGAGTTGCAGTGCTTGACTTTAAACTACCTTGACTATAAAAGCAGGAGTAAAGATATGGCAACTAGAGCTGTGACACATCTTAGAGTTCCCGCTAGGCATAAACCTGGTTCTTAGCCAAAACTAGGCCTCATAGTGTCTTAGCTGGTACTTTTGTCCCTGCTCTGTGTTCTGCAGTCACCTTTTCACTTGTCTCTTCAGCAAAGACCAGAGGCCAGCAGTGGTGTGCAGGAGTAGAAACTTAAACCAAGTGACAGGAGAACAGTGAAGCTGTCTCTGCCACTTGATTCTCCAGTGTTGTAGGATTGGTAGAAGCTTCATCCTGCGTGATAGGTAACTCTGAGTGGCAGGCTGCTTCTGCTCCAATGAGTAAAGTATAGCTTCACACACTTCAGCATGAGGGAAGGATGAGGCCAATATTTAGAAATGCTTCTGTGCATTTTCTCCCTGCTCTTGTTTTGACCCTTTTTCTGCTGCATCTTATACAACAAGCTCCTTTGAGTCTGATCTCTGCAAATTCCTTTGTGTGCATCTCCAAAAGCCTCTAGCACAAGGGAATCAGGAGCATTTTGGTGGAGTTAATTATATCCGTAGCTGCCATGGAATGGGAGACTTGTCCTGAAAGAAGATTTGACTTTGCAATGGTAGTGGATGTAGCTAAGATAAACAATTTATTAGAGGAAGACGGTGAACAGGACATGAAATCCATATATCACCTGTGATGCCCTGTACCTGCAGGTGGTCATTTAACCATGGAACTTAGAGAGACTGGTGGATCCTAGCCATTTCTAAGGGTCTCTTCTGATAGTCATCATATGTGGTGTGTCACTGAAGGCATGTCCCATCCCAACAAACTCTTTAAATTCTCCAGATAACGAGATGGCAAAATATGGAGGAAGTAATGTGATTATAACTTGCAAAATGAGCCATTCACAGCTTACCCACTCTCAGACATTGAACAGTCAATGACCCAGAAAGATGTTTCAGTGGAGAGCTGATTTGCAGCTTTGTTGATTTTTGTTGGGAATTCTTCCCATGTCGGAGATGCTCTTCTGTGGATCTAAAGTAACTATAACTACCTGGCAATGAAGTGTGTGTGCTAGGTCTTGTTTTTGAAAGATTCCTTCTTTTTATCAGGAAGAGCTTGATCCAACTAGTACACTGTTGATGGTGTAGCTGGAGGTTTTTGTAGAGCCAGGTGTACAGAAGCTTAGCTGCAGGTTCTTTCATCACCTAGCAGTAGGATGCATGAAGGCTATTTAGGGCACCCCATCATGCCAACTTCTTATTTTTATTTTTCTTTCTTAAACCCTGATCACTAACTTTACTTAACCACAATGCAAATAGTAAGTCTTTGTAAGTAGGGAAAGCTCAAGTGGAACAGAAGACAGATGCTGTCTTTTTTAATGATAGAAAATTAGGCAATGTAAGTGGTTTTACCAAGAAATGGGCACTCTTTGAGCAACCCTGGCTGTGAAGCCTCTTGTGTTACAAAAGCAGGGCATCACCATAATCACCCCTGTAACTTGTTTTGATCAACTGCCATTGACTCTTCAGTCACTTTTCTGATTAGGTTAAAAAAGATATGAAAACCCATGAATTTTGGGTAGGTAGTTTTACAAATGCTTTGGAAAGAAATGCTAGTGCAGATGCTAGTGCACCACACAGCTCCTTTGCTGTTGTTTTAGTAGTGACTCAGTTTGGCACTCCAAGACAAGCAGTAGTTTAATTTAGGGTGAAACTCCTGCGTTTTTATTCCCTGTAAAGCACAGGCAAACATGTCACAGAGGTTACTAGTCTGGCCACTCTGAAGAGGCACTAATCATTAACCTGAAGAGGGCATATTTCATTTGTTACTACAAACAGACTGGGTCAGGAGAATGCCATTATCTGTAGGTGAAGATTAGCAGAAATTTAATATGATGTACAAGCAATTGACAGATGTCTCTTGATACCACTAAAGAAAAAAAAAAAGCTGAAGAAGCTGACAAGCTGACCAAAACCACCCCTCTTCCCCTGCCTGCTTGTCCCTGGGATGGCTTCTGGAGGTGTGGTGCTGGTGCAGGCTGGAGGCCAGTTCTCCTGTCCTTTGCATTGGTGAGAGACTTATTTCTGATTGTGGCTGTTGCAGGGTGACCCTTTCTCTCCTTTTGAGCATACACTCAAAACCAGTCTGCTGCTGCTTTCATTTCTGATATTTAGGGGCTGCTGCTTCTGCATCAAACTGCAGAGCTTGTTTGGCTTCTCTGGTCTTAACCCAATTTATTCTTCAATCCTAAAAGGTTGAATTAAACAGCTCCAATTGCCTTGGAACCAGTCCACCTGGTTGGGAAATGTCATACTCTGTTTTGTGCCATACAAAATGAAGGATTGAAGAGTTTGAACCTTCTTTTGTCATGAAAGCTCTGTTGCCTGTGGTTCTTGCCATGCCACTCAGTGATTTTGGTTTAAGAACAATGACCCCAGAAGGATGCTATCTGTTTTAATGAATTCTTACTTGACCTCCATGTTTAGATTCACTAATCGTATGCTCTCTGTTGATTGCTGACTAATCTGGTGGTGTCTTTTTCCTTGATTTTTAAATTGGTTCTAACTTTCACTTTTGCTCTGTCCTTTCCTCCTTTTAAATAGTTTTTCTTACCTCTTGCTGCAAGAATGTCTCAGGAGTCTTACTTTGAATCTAAAACAGAGGAGTCAAACAGTGCAGAGATGTCATGTCAGATCACAGCAACAAGTAACGGGGAGGTAGCTGGCATGAACCAAAGCCTGAAGGCCTTGATGATGACGGGCTTTGGGGATGTCTTCTCTCTGAACAAAGCAGGATCTGTCCTGCATTCTGGAATGCAGATAAACATGCAAGCCAAAAAGAATTCTTCTAAAACCACCTCTATGAGAAAAGGGAAGAAAATCAACATGGCTTTGGGTTTCAGTGAATTCGACTGGTCAGATGACGATGATGATGATGATTTTGATGACACAGATGATAGCAGCGAATGAAATAAGTTGTAGAGTTAACCCTGAAATCGTTTTAGCAAAGCAAAACAATAAAGTTTTAGAACAAGAATCCTGTCAGTTTGGTCTGTTTAAATCCTGTAAAAGAACAAAAAGCAAACAAACACCAACAAAAAAAATTTTTACCAGGCTGAGCGTATTTGTATGTTGAAAGATATGTTGTTTCTGTTTCAATTGTGCTGACTTATTTCTGCTTTGATGAAATTTAGAACTAAACTTTCCAAACTAATTGAGATTATTATTATTTCATGATTATATCTATAATTCCTAGTGCCTGATTACAGAAACTATGGCTTGATAAATTTAAGATCCGGAAACACTGGGAGAAACTTCAATGCCATTAATGCCATTAATGTCCTTCAAATTTTTCTTTTGTGTTTTTTGTCATTTCCCTTACCCCTTTAATTGTCGATCATATGCATATGCTTGTACTTTCAGATTTGCTATTTTCTACATCCATTCTTTCTTCCTGTTGTAGTGAAGGGGTTTGCTGTGTTTCTTAATTTAAAGCCGTTTTCAAGGCAGCATTGTGGGAAGTCACAAATACGTTTCTAGGAACAGAGAAGCTTGGGAAGGAAGAGAGGAGTTAGTTAAATATATAGTTTAAAAATGGAATAGCAGCAGAACTCAGATAATCCCTATTAGTAGATGATTTCTATAAATGTTCTTTTTTTTCCCCCTCACGTGTATGTGCATGTGTATATAATTCACTCTAGCAAAGTAAACTGCAATCAGACCTCTGCATCTATTATCAGATATTGTGATCTAGAAGCTAATTTTCAGTTATGTTGATGTGAATCCATGAAGCCTCATTAACTTTGATGGACTTATTCTTGTACCTGAGAGCAAAAATTGGTGTTTGTAAATTTTGATTCTGTTGTATCTGCTAAACAGCATGTGCCATCCTTGGGAAAGGACAAAGAGAAGCCACTGTGACATTTCAGCTTGGGCCCTACTACTGTGGCTTGTGTGAAATTCTCCATAGTAGAATCTGGCAGTAATGTCGGGAATATTTACTAGACTCTGCATAACTGTTTTTTGCAGCTACATTACTTTTAAAGTATTGTCACTGCTGTTACAGCTTACCATAAAACTCAGTGTCTAACAATCTGCTGCAATAATTGCCTGCCAGGCACTTATGTTGAGAGCAGTGAGGATGTTTCTCCTGATGACCCCTTTAGTGGTGATGCAGAAGGAGGGAGGGAAACCAGTGCGAACACAGATGCAGGTTAGAAAGGAAGATGTTGTAAAATATTTGCCAAGGAAGAAGGGCAGCATTTCAAAAGAAAAATGTTACTGTGTAGTTCAGCAGTAGTGGGAATAAGCCATCAAAATTCCATTCTCAATTACTGGAAGGGTTTCTTTTATAAAACTTGTGTTTTTAAGTGGCTTCTTTAATTATAGGCTTGCCTGTTACACAGCTCTAACCTGTATATTATGGTGTTTTGTGGATAGCTTAGAGAAAAATGGATACATTAGATAACAGCAGGCTTGAAATCATTTCCTATTCAGTCAACAAAACAAACTTCTTTGAAGAAGTTTTTCTAGAGTGGGCACCTCTTTGGGTTGTGAGAAAGAAAGAATTGTTTTATCCTTAAGTGTCAGCGCTGATCCAGTCACCTGCAAGACACAAGTGCTGTGCTCAGGCTGGCCTGCTCCATTCGCTCTGCATGGAATCAGTTCCTGCAGGATGTCATTTAACCCTCTTCCAGACACTCCCAAACCTCTTGAATTGAACTTTCCTCTTGTATCTGGAAGCTATTCTCATCATGAAATTATCATTTAAATGATGCAGTGAATGTTCAAAGTATCCCAAGGAGAAACTCTCTTGGCTCACGTGGGGATGGCTTCTTAGGTCCATCAAAGAAACCTGATTTTAGGGAGAAAAAGTGACTTGGAAGGGCGAATAATGAAATGGAAATAAGAACAAATAGCCTTTTCCAGTATAGATTTGTACTATTTTTGTAAGTCTACGTCTGCTAACACCCACTGCAATGATACTATTTTTGTAACTGCCACTTTGCACTCAGCAAAATTGTGATGGATTTGTGTAATGTAATATGTGCACTTTAGATCTTAAGGTGTGTATCATTGTGCATAAATTACTGTACCACATAAGCAGTGTAGGGATGTACAACTGAAAACAAAATTTGTTTCAGTGCATTTCTAATTCAAAAACCCAAAAAAATCTGTTCCTAGCACTGATATTTTGCACTTTTTTGGTGTTTGACAATCTTAGAGCACTTCATGCACATTTATGTTTGTGTGGGTTTTAAGTGAATTTGTAAACTAACTCCTTAATCTTTACAGAAATAAAAATAGTTTTTAAGTAGTATGACACAGATTTTCATAGTTGCAACATCACAAGGTTTAAGTCTGTCTTCAAGGTTTTGTGCTTACCCAGGTGTGTAACCTATATCAGCAAATATCATCAGAATGTGGTAACATGCTTGTAGTAATTTCTACCTACTTGTTTCAGTGTTTTTTAATGAAGCAAGATGGATTTTTTCCCCTTTGCCTTTTTTCCCCATGTTGTTTCTCAAAGCAAATTAAACAATATTAAGGAAAAGTTTAAGCTCTTCTAAAACTTCCTCATGCATTTAAAGTAGCAAAGGTGACCTCTGAATTGTAGATAAGGTGATAATGTGACAAACTCTTCTGATGCAGTTGAGATATGGTATTATACTTAGGATATTGGTTGTGCTTACTAAAAAAGCAGTGGTATTAATTGCATTTTTACTTTCCTGTGATGAGTTTCACACCAGGTGTCTCCAGTTTGCAAGCCAGTTACCATATGTGAGAATCAAGCTGTGTTGTTTCTGCCTCTGAAATGCTTCTCACTAGATAAAGGCTTTGAAAATGGCTCAGGTGGACAGGTATGGTGGCTGGAGGAGGGCAGAGTATTTCATCTTCCACACCTGATTTTGCTCTGCAGTGTATCCAAGTCCATCTTCTACCTGTCTCATCATCAGATTATACAAATCTCCACAGCAGTCCAGAGCCACATCGTGTGTCAGCTAATGCAAGCATTAGCCAAACCCAGAAGGGATTTCTCTGGCTGCTCTGGGCCAATGCCAGAACAAACCACCAAAAGCCTTCCTGTGCCTTGTACACCTCTCAGCTCACTAGGCCCTGCCAGGCCTTTTGGGTTCCAGTTTCCTCTGTCTTCCATAAAGCCTGAAGGTATTTGCGGTAAAATAATATCACTGCATTTGATGGAGGGGAAAGGTAAGAACCAGGCCTGAACTTGGCATATTTACTAGGCTGCTGTACTGCAGACATGAACTTAGGTGGGTAAATGGCCTCAGAGAAGAATTGGGAGGATCGACTTTTGGCTTGCTTAATGGTCAGCTGGGACCAAGACAGGATGTCCAACTCCCAACTCCTTTTCTTTAGCAGTGGTGAAAAAATATGGGAATGGGACTTAAAGAAGGAAAACTTTTGATGTAGTCATTTTTGTGACAATGTCATCACTAATTTCTTGGAGTAGCAAGTGCCTTAGGGTACTTAGGGTTGTGGGTGTGCTGCATTGCCAGCCATTGTGTGCTCCCTGACGTGGAGCTTGTCCCCTCTGGACTGGAAGGGCTTTCTGGAGGTGAGGTCTGGCGTGGCCTCTTGTCACACAGTCATGTTCATGGCTTGTCATTTGCTTATCATTCCAGAGCTTTTCTTAGATGTTGATTCCCTTTCCTTCTGGGTTTTAAAGTGTTTATTCGGAGTTAAAATATCTGAGGCAGTAATGATGGGTATTGCTCTCAGCAGTAGCAATAGATCTGTAGTGTGCATATAGCTGTTAAGTACTGAGCAGTGTTACTGTGTGTCTTTAGTGGTGTACTTCCTTTATCTGTAATCAGGCAGCTTTTACAGGTTTTTAATAAGACCTCTGACTTGACAGAGGTTTTAACTACAGTCCTAGTTAGAATGTTCAGGTAGAAAAAGTAAGTTCATTTAGTAATTTTCACAGCCCTTAAAATGCACTGGTAGGAATCTGGAGGAGAGACCTTTCCCCTTTCCCCCAGGCTTCAACTTAGTGTACACTGTAAAATCTGCACAGAGATTTCTGATGTGTGAAGATTTAATTTTAAAACTGTAGAACCAATTATTTTCTTTTAACATTTTATATTGTGTGCTAAATACTCATATGCCTTTTAAAGTCAGATATAGTCCACTGCATTTCTTGCTTTTGCACTACTGAAGAAGTTTTGTACTGAATAGTAGGAGTCGATGCTACTTACACTTCAGGTTTGAACTGATGGAATTCGAATAGAAACTATTTTCACAGTGTTAGAAAAATTAATTTTCCCTTCTGAAAAAGCAAAGCTGAGCGCAATGCCTATGCCAAGACTCTTGTGCTGTAAACTGAATATATCATTTGTGTGGAACATGCAATGTTACACTTATGTGTGGTAAAATCTTGCAGTGTCAGTTATTCTCTTTATTGCACTTGACATACCATGTCTTGTTTTATTCACACTGTGGATTCGATTTTCCAGTGTAAAACCAAAGCAAACAAACAAAAAGAAATCATACAATGTATTCAATTTCCTCAATTGGTGTCATAAACTTTCTTTTGGTGTGAACTTTTCCCTTGCTTCTCTTTTGTTCCAAACTTCTATTTTGCAATAAACATTTTGACAGTAAATTGTATGCATTTGTGTGACTGTGTAAAATGCTGGAGTTCCAAGAGGTTCCTTATTGTCTACTGGTTTAAGTCACTTTTCTGTATTACTAACTGTGTGACATTTCTCCTTTATTCTCCCATTAAGAAAAAAAAAAAAGATAAATAATACAGAACTATTCTGCCACTGGTTGTATTTAAACCAGAAGAAAGCAGAAAAAACCCACTGTACATCTAAAAATGCGTTATTGGACTTCTGCAGTAAATTATTCAGTTGTACAAATCATTTTACCAGGCTGCTGCTGCAGCACCAGCCAGTTTGACTCTAAGTACCTACAAAAGGCACAACTCAGCCTCCTGAGGGGGTTCATGATTGCCACTTGCCCTTCCTTGTCCTTTAGTGTTGCCCCCAGCACTACTTTTGTCCCACAGTGTTCTGCCCGGGCTGCAGGTCACTTAGTGTGCAGCTGGAGGTGCTGGGATGCCTAGGGGACATGCTTGGCTTGTGGGTGGGGTCTGGGGACCCTGGGGGTGGCAGGATTCTCTGAAGGAGGTGACAAAGCCATGGGGGGTCGGGGGTAACCGAGCTGAGTCTCTCATAAATCACTGTTATCTACATCAAAAAGTCTGCAACTACATCATGATATTGAGCTGCTGGGAGACACTGACTGTCCAAATACAGATCTATAATTAATGGTAATCCTTTAAGCTGAATAAAAATGCCAAGAAGATGACACTTTGGATACCATATATTTGAATGAGTATAAAAATGGCAATCACTGTTACAGTGACGTCTTCTCCTCTGTCAGTTTTCACATCATCCCAGAATTTTGTTTAATGCAGCCATTCCTCCGTGGTTTCCTAGTGCTTCAAGAGCTAACATCATCTTGCATCCAACAAAGTGTAGGAGGAGGCTGGGAAGTGCTGCACTCCTCCAGCCTTACAGGAGTTGTTACAAAGCAGTGGCAGAAACCAAGAGAGACTTGTCTGTACATGGGTGGGAAGACAGGCTGCAGCGGCCAGACTCCAAATTCTGTTTTCACTGCTGTCCAGTGAAAGTTTTCCTTCCTTTTGCAGAAAATACCCATCATTTGGGAGGGAGTCATAATCCCAGCATTATTTTCATTGCAGAACAAAGCCATAGCAAAAGCCTTCCTGTAGTGTCAGAACCAAGAGGAGAGGCAGATAGAGTCCCTTGCCATCAGAAGGTTTACTTTTGCTTCTTAAGTTGTTTTTGTTGGAGATCTGCTGGTAATTTTATCTGCAGAGAGGAACAGGATCGATTTAACACTGCCAACATGCTGTTGGAGCCAGCCCACAATCAGTGTGAATGCAGTGGTTTAGTGCATCAGTATGAGTTGCAGCTTAAGTCCTTTGCAGGGAAAAAGGAGCAGAATGGTATCAGCTACCAGAGTAAAATTTGGGTGGAGGGGAGAAAAATGGTCGGATGGTTTTCTTTTCAATTCGTATCTCTCACACAGTTGCTGCCCTCCTTTGATATTTGTGCATGGACCGAGGAAGATGTGGTGAGTATTCTATGTTAATGTGGCCAGGGTCCTGATGCTGGAGCTCCCTGACAAATTACAGCGGGCGTGGTGGGCGGGAAGGCTGGATCAGAACATCTAGGTGAGATCTTACTGCTGTTTGGTAAAGCTTGTGTCCCAGAAAAGCTTGAAAATGACCAGGAGTAAATTTGAGTTACCTTCATAAAACAGCCACATTCTCCAGTGTCCAGAAAATAGTGGGAGCTGGGAACTGCCAGCAGTCAGGAGAGCATTCCTGGGTCCTCATTCAAGGAATGTGGAAGTGCCCAATGACCCAACCCTGGACATGACAAAATGAGTTCAAAGGTTTTATCCCACTGTGTGCCACCTGGATAGCAATTAACTGAAAAAAAGTTTAGAGCTTTTTAGGGGGTGTGGAACCTCTCTTTGATATAAAATAATGGCATTGAGTACTTTATACTTTTTCATTCAGTTAAAAGTCTAAACAAGACAGATTAGTGATTTATCTCTGACACAGTGATGTGTCAAAATGATTTTAATGTCCTATCAAGCACTGCCTTTGTGTCTTATGCATCATGGGGTTGTTTGGCTGACATTTACCAAAGGACTGTCTGGAAAGCCAGTGTAAAATCCATAAAAGCCCTGGCTCCTTCACTTCAGCCCTTTTAGCACATGACATTTCTCAGTTGCTTTGGTCATTTCAGTTCTTCATGACCATAAACTGAGAAAGGTGGGTGCAAAATGGAAGGCAGTTTGGAAAAGTTAAATAGAAGTAATCACTTGCATTGGTGAGTCCTGAGTCCTTTATCCCAAGGTGAGAAATGTTTTTAAATTTTGTTCTAAAAAGGATAATTACTTGTGAACTCCAAATAACTGTAATACAAGACTTTGATAATTTGAACTTCAAGATTGATTCTTCTTTTTTGCAGTTTTTCTGGATGCAACAACTTACTAGAAAAGGTAAAAGCTATTCATACGTCCTTTCACGCTCACATTTATGAATTAATATACATTTGTTCATTTTCCCCCCTCCAATAAAGTGCCATGTGGATTTCTGAATAACCTCTTTTATCTTAAGGCGATGCTTCTGGTGAAATGAGTGTCTATGCTAGCTTGTTTAAGGAACATCATATCACTGGGAAGCAATTGCTTCTTCTAGAAGAAGAGGATTTAAAGGACATGGGAATTGTTTCCAGAGGACACATCATCCATTTGAAGGTATTATCAGCATATATTGAATGGTGCAGTAGGTTATAGTGTGAGTATTACAGAGTCTATGGAGTTTCAGTAGTGTTAGCAGCAAAAAAGTTTACAAAGCTAAATAGAGAACATATTTGGTATCTAAAATAAACAGAATTATAGCTTCATATGGATCTAGAACTCAAAGCAACCTGAGCATTTTATGAGGCATGAAAATGTGCTGTGGTCTTTACACTTCTCTGTAGTTCTTAGTTTTCTTGTGAGCTTGATAGCAGTACTGCTGCAGCTTCACCTAGGAGGGCCATTCTCCCAGCAGAAAAGCTTGGGAATCTTCAGAGAGAACTCTATTTAGCTGAAGGAGCAACAGATACGAAACAGTTATTTGAACTGAAATCTCAACTTCTCAATTTCCACATCTCATTTATGGCATAAGGAATATTTAGACTAACAAAATTCATTTGGACAACTTTAAAGCTGATTGACAGACAGGTTTCTTTGCTCTTAAAACTTTGCTTTTAAACAGTGTTTTAAATGTCTAATGTTTGTAATGAGTTAAAAAAATCACGGTCTGGAAAATGTGATCATGACAGCAGTAATGGTATTAGTACTGTATCCACAGGAGAGTTTTCTGGCAGTCAGCTTTGGAAAAGAGATTCTATAAAAGCAGTGTCTCTAATTCTGTTGAGTCTCAATCATTTTAGATCCCAATTTGCTAGTAAAGAGATACTTGTATTGTAATTGCTAGTCCTGCAAATTTAGCTTTGTAAGTCACACAAATTTATTCCCCTTTTTCTCATCAGCCATTTTTTCCATGCCCACACACCATTACAGTTATATTTAATTTACATTTCCTACAGGGAAAATTATTGAAACTTAATAAAGTCAATAATGTCCAAAATGAAAGATCTCAGCTTCCTGGGTTGATTTGAGCATAAATAAAAACAACAAAAAGAAGTTCCCTGAACATCTCTTTTTCTGATTAAGCAGATCTGATTCTGAACACAAATCAGGGCCAATCTACCACAACAGTTTCCAGAACAGGGCTATATTTTAAACTCTTCTCACATGCCCTAATGTATCCACAGTGGAAAACAGGGCATGTGGGGTTGTGCTGTTTTTCATGCTGGTATTTGCAGGGTGAGATAATAAATAACTCCTATCTGGTTTTGTTGATTTTTTTCCTAGACTGCTATTGAGAAGTTGACCCATGACTACCTAAATCTATTTCATTTTCCACCATTAATTAAGGTAAGTCTCACTGTTGATATAAGACATGCTTCTCGTGCTGATATGAATATTTCCCGGTTCTCATGTCTCAACTTTCCCCCATTCAGGGGAGGGCAAGGTTGCAGTTCCTACAGAGGGTTGTAACAAATGTGGAGAGTCAACAGCAGCAATGGGTCACAGGAGAACAAATAATAGGATAATAGAAATTGTTTTCAGGGAAGTTCTCAGTTTGAGTACTTTATACCTTTTGTACCATGGAGCTGGTAGAATTAAATTAAATGACAACTGGTTGCAATTTGCTTGTTGTCATTAATCAGAAACTACTTTGAAGAGCCATTCCTCCAAACTGCTGCCACCAACTGGTCACCACTGAAGAAGCAGACCCCTGGCCCAGAATAAGCCCATAATTCCCCAGTCTGCTAATGTTATAGGAGAGAAGGGTGACAGGATGATTTAGTGTCTTGCCACCCTGACGTTAACCCATTAGTTTTCTGATAATCAGTAATAAGACCCATGCAAAAGTGAGGGAGTGTTTGGGAACTTTGGTTTTGCTAGAGCAGATATTTGCCTTATTTAATTCAGTAAGCTAACCAAGGAATTCTAGACCCCAAATCCTGAAGTAGCTTTTTTAGTCACAATTTATTGCACAGCAATAGAGTGAAATCCACGTAAAGAAAATTTTCATATAGCAAAACTCTGTTCCCTGGAGGGAAAAATGAAAAATGAAAGTCAGAGCATTGCTGCTTTGCTTTGCTGTGCCAGCTGCAATTCCAGTGGCAGAGGCCGTCACAGTGCTTGCAGGGACACTGCACTGTGCCAGAGCAGCTCAGCCAGGAGCAGGAAATGTGCAGCATCTCCCACTACCAGCTCTAAACCCATGCAGAAGCCTTTGTCCCTCTTGGAGTGTGATGTCTCCTTTCTGTTGCCTGCCAGACTTGTCACACCTGAAAGGCAAATCCTTTCTGCCACCAAAGGGTGCGCTGCTGTCTCCCAGTGGGTTGTGATAGATGTGAATTCTCACCTTTGCCTGTTTTTTGGCAGGATTCTGCAGGTGGAGCTGAAGAAAGCATTGAGAAAGTAGTGAATCTTGAACTTGTGTTTGGTTATCACTTGAAGCCAGGAAATGGTCCAAAGGTAAGCTGGGAGTGCTAGATGAGTTGGTTTGGTTAAGAGTCTCTACCCAGAGCGTCCAATATCTTCTGGACACAAAAGATAAATTTGCATGAGAATTCTCTTGTTTTGGAAAGTGCTGACTGAATGTCAAGGTAGCATATGGGGCTGCATCAGTGGTGAGGAACTGTTCCCCAGAACAAGCAAGGAAGAAAGAAGTGGCACAGAAAGTTTTGGCTGAAAGCTTTTGTTTCCTTGTGAACTATTTTTTAAATTGTAATTTTTATAATTTGGGATTTCATTTTGTTCCTTTTATCCCAGTGAGTGTGAAATGGTAATCCATTTATTCAAAAAAACCCACTGACAGTTGAGCAGTGGCATATGCCTGATGTTGGTGGGCAGACTTCCTTTTGTCTCAGCAAAAAGGAGATGCTGTTTTATGCAACCAAGAGGAGTTTGGGAAATACATGGTATGCATGGCTGCTGGCTGGGCAGGACTGGTCCTGGTGGAGACTGTGTGCTCTCGTGGTCGTGGGGAAGGAGGGAGGGGTGGTTGGAGCACACTGCACAGAGCTGCTGTGCTCCAGCAATTGCCAGCGTGCCACATGCTAATCAAACCTCAGCTCCAAGCCGAGCTGCTTCAAGGATCTCTCGTTACACCCTGTGTAGCAGGAGCGTTGATGACTCCAGATGTTCCAGCAAAGGATTTCTACCACATTGTTTTTTCTCAAGAGTGAGGTTTGTCCCATGCTTTTTGTTTGCTTTGTCCAGCTTGCCATGGACTCTGAATTCAAGGGTTTTAGAATTAATCATCTATGTGGAAATGGTATGCAAAGCATTTCTGAGCTAGAGTCAGGGGTTGTGACAGCAGGATTTGTTTCCTTTTGTATTTGATAAATCTGCATTGTGTGTCCACCCTAAACTTGTGGGAGGCTGACTTTCATCTTGTGTTATCTGGCTGCTTTGCTTTCAGGGCATATTGTTTGCAGAAGTCTCTTGATTTCTGTACTTGGTGGTGCTTGCAGAGAAAGCATTTAGGTTTGAACTTAGTAGGAACTTGTACTCATACTGAAATAATTTCATCAATTTGAAAAAGCTTTTTGTCTGGAGATTTCCTTTTTTAGTTTATTTCTTTTATCCTGAGTACTTCTTTTTCCTATAAAAATCTTCTTTATCACTATGTGAATTACTTAGACTGTCTCAGTGTTCTTGAATGCATGTTGCTTATGCAGCTGTACAGCTGCTTTTTTGTAGGTGTGCATTTTTCTCTCCCATGTGCAACTGACTTGAAGGAGCTAAAAGTCCATGAAAAAACTCATATCTCCCTTCCATTTCCAATATGGGCTGTGAGCAATAGTACAGGGAGTTGGGCAACCACCTGCAGGAAAGACCAAAAGAAGGAGGAAATAGACCTCTGAGCACTGGAAAGAAATTCATGTTGTACTAATGCCTTCTTGAGTTTGAAGATGAGTAGATGTTTTAGCCATGACAGCAAAATGTGCAAATGAGACTGTATGCAAAGTCTGTGGGACAGAAGCTGAATTGTTATGAGAGGGCAGAGTTAGTTCAATGGGCCTGTGTAGTGTTGTTGTAACCTCTGCAGGCTTCTGACAACCTTTTTATTTGGTCCTGCCTTCCCTGTGAGCTCCTAATTGGTCCTGTGTGCTCTGTGTGCTGTTGGGCCCTTTTCTAAGAAGCTGTGGTTGCAAGCCAGGCATGCCTTCCCTGTCAGCTGCCCTGCTGCAGCACCCTGTGTGCTCAGTGATGGCATTCCAGGGAATGCACAGTTTGTCACCTGAGTATGTCTGGGCTGGAAACATCTGTCTGAGATCTGCACATTGTACCTGCCTTTAAAGATATTGCAGCAGAGCCAGTTTGAAAAAGTGAACTGGAAGGAGCAGGTTGGTTGAGTTTTTTGGGCAGAGTGCTAGGGCCAACATGGGCAAGTAATTTGCATTAAACATAACATTAACAAAGACTGGTGTGGTAGAAACTGTATAGGAAATTTGGCTAGCTTGCTTCTTTGAAAACCCCTGCATACAATCTTCTGGCTCCCCTAGAGGCTGCTTTGAGCTGCCAAAATGAACTGGGAAAAGGGTGAAAACCAGATTGAATAAACTTCTTTTATTGTCCCATTTTTGTAAAAGAATGGTGCCTGTTCCTGTAAAACTGGGTCAGCAGAAGCACTTGGGATCATACCTTCCACCATCTTTATAGCTAAAAAGCTGGCCTACATCAGTTTAAAAATAAAATTCTCAAAGGAACTTTACCCTAATCAGTCCCTATAACCAGCCTAACTAAGAAGCATTTCTCCTGTTTTAATCATGAGGAAAAAGAGGCAGTAAGCTCAAATCTGGGTTACACATTGAGGGTGTGTGTTCCCTGGGTGGTGTGATGGCTGCTAAACTTGTGTACAGGGAGAGAGATTATTAGGCTCAGCTGGGAGGTGGTGCAGTGCAGCAGGAAGGGCTCTGTAAGGAGAACAGGTCATGCTGGGAGGTTTTACACCAGGCTGGCTCTGTGCTGGTCTCTGAGTCCATGTCCCTTTAGTTATTGTAGTGCATCTTCTGGTGTAGTTGCACGTGGAACCAAGGCATCCATGTCACTTGAGGTGGCTCTGCCCAAGCTTGGAACAGGATGGACACATAGGACAAAAGCCTCCTGGTCCAAATGAAAGCTGGCGAGTGCATCATGACATACAGCAATGCCACCAGATATAAAAGTGCTGGAGAAGCTTGTCCAGGACCCAGAAGCCATTTCAGGGGTGCTGGTTAATTCGGGTGTGTTTGGCTGGTAAGAGCACAGCACTATCTGTGGTGTGAAGATGGTTCCTCAGGGCACAGATGTCCCCTCCTGGGCACCTCACTGTGCCCCATCAGCACAGCCAGCACACCTTTCTTTGTCAGCAGGCAGAAAATTAAGGCCTTAGGAATGGCAGTGCCTTTTAGCAAGGATCCTGCTGGATATGCTTCAGGACAGCATTTGAATGTTCAGCCTTTTCTGTATGCTGAATGAAACATTGACTTCCCAGTAAACAGCTTTACCAGCCCCATATTTTTTATCTAATTTAAACTGCATCTTGTAGTGGGATTATGTTGGTTTCCACCAGCTGACAGATGCAGTCATTTCATTACAGTTTCCTTCCTTTTTTAGCTACATCTTTGGAGGCTATAAAAGCTCAGTTGACCTTTGTGCTCTCTGAATGCATCAGGAGTGAGCACTGCAAAGCTAACCTGGTTTTTAGAGGTTTCTTTTCCAACACTTGTAGTTCAAGTTATGTGGTTACTTCCATTCACTGCCTTTTCATGACCTTTGTGTACACAGTTCCCAATGAGCTGAAAGGTGATAGATTTAGACTTTTTTCTCCCCCACAAATAAAAAAAAAAAGCAGGGGACCACCAATTAAGTCCAAGACGGAGAGTAAAACAACAAACCCTGGCAGTTGTGGCTTGAACTGATTTGCAGGACTGCAGGGGGAATTTTCAATGGCTTTCTCATCCTAGATGGCTCATTAAAATTTTCCAATCAGGGAAAGGTGCCTGAGCTATGTCGGCTCCACACTGATGAATCACCAAACCCCTTGAGAAGGATGCCTTACAGTCTTTTTGCCTTCTATTGATGCATTCTTTAGTTTTGGTCCTCAAAAGGGCAGATTTCACTATGCCATTGAATGTTTTCATTTTTTACCGAGAGTGGCACAATTTGACCTATATCCAAACACAAAGCCTTGAAGTTGGCTCACCATTTCGCCTGATTTTTCCCCACTTCCCTCTCCCTCCATTTGACAAGGTAAGGAGCAGAGCCTCTTCAAAGCCATCTGCTAACTGTGTGAACTATTTTCTAGCCTTGAATATCCAAACTGAGATGTATTTTAATGCTATTATTTAAATGTGTAGTGGCAAAGGTAATATACTATTAAGGCTACTTTAAAGTGACATTGTGACCAACTCTTCATGTGGAGAAGCCCAGGCCAGCAAAATGCAGGCAGTACAAAAAATCAGTACTGAAATAGTTGTAACTGGAATGTGGTTTCACAAGTGCTTGAGACCATTTCTGCTGCTTGTTCCTCCCCACCCTCCCACTATATCAATGCTCATAAATTCTTTCTTTACTTTCTTAAAAATAAAGCAAGAGCCAAGGTATAACATTTGAAATTTCAGCTCTACAGTTTTTCAGTCATTTATATTCTCCATGCTCTGTAGGTATTTTAACCCACTTCACTAAGTAAAAATGGAGGAGGAATTGGTTTTATCTAACCCTCCCTTTGCAAAATAATCACAGGTACCTTGACTTTCTAACATGGGGTTATTTGTCCTTATCTCAAAACCTCATCTTCTAAATCCTCCCTCTTTAATTCCATTTCAAAGCACAATGCTTTCAGTACTAAAGACTAATAGTTAATGCAAGAATCAGAGTAGCTGTGTTCATGTGCTATTTTCATAAATTTGTTCCTATTCTATCAAGTACTCAGTGAGGGGACACAAAAGATTACCTAAGCTGTAAAATAATACCACAGCCACATTAAAATATTGTCACCACCATTGAGAACAGAATATTCTAGTCTGCTAAGAAGGTGGATCAGTGCAGGTGATCTGAGCTCCTGGTATTATCTTCCAAAGACTCTTTTCAGGACCATGTATTGTTTTTGCATCAGGTGGAGCTGGTATAACTCCATCATCTCCACTGGGATTGCTCCAGGAGCTGTAGCATCCATATGTGACTGAAGTCGAACTCAAGCCAAGACCTTTAAAAATCCTTGTGTAGACAGTGCTAGACCAGAGATTCCTATTAGAAATTATTTCATAGCCGTGAAGAGACATAGACTTTTCAGGTAGGTATTTTGTTCACTTGACTTTCTAGACTTTTTTAACCTAAAGATTTATTTTTATACCTTGGCCACTGAATTAACTTGCTACCTTCCACACGTTATCTCTCACATACTGCAGACAGGTCTGCAGAAGCACAGAGAGGTTCCCAGTGATCTGTAGGCTTGGCATGTGCTATCCAGACAAAAGCCTGGAAGAGAAGCCTTTGTTCCCAGCAGAACAGTGGCCCTGCCATGCCTTTCCTGAGCTCCTGAGCACCCTTGTTCCCTCAGCCAATGTCCTGCAGAGCTGCAAGTCCCCAGAGTGTGAGCAGCCACTCCACATGCTGCACTGGGGACATGGTGTCCCCATGGCTCCAGCTCGTTGTCCCCACGAGTGGTCCACAGGAAATGCCACTGCAGGAGGCAGTGTGTACAGGAGGGCACCCATGCAGCCCTCAGGGAAGGGACTCCTTTTTCATGCTTCCACCTTTACCATCCCACTGTTGCAAGGAGGCTGCTCATGTGGATGATGCCTGTGACTGCAACACCCCCGTTTGCTTCTGATCCCATGGCAGGGGCAGCTCTTGGTAAATGCTGGGGTATCACTGAGCTCTTGCCTTGCCTGCTGCAAGCCCCTGTTCTCAGGGCACACACAGCAGTGCCTGGTACTTCCCATTATGTGCCACTCTGTTGTGCACACAGCTCCACAGCCCTGGATGTTGAAGGGCACTGCCAGGGGACAGATATTTTTGGTAGTGCTGGCTGCTCTGTGTAACTGTTAAGGGGCCTCGTGCTTCTCCAGGCAAAGCTGCAGCCAGTCAGTGCCTGCTGCCTCGCAGGGGAGTAAGGGCTCCAGCTTGCAGGAGGCACCCAGGCAACTGATAACATAAATATATCTTCCTCTTGCTTTGTTTCTGTACATTTTAAGACCATCTCTCTCGCAAGGCCTCCCCTCCGCCCCTCTTTTTTTCTGCCTGCACAGCTGAAACAAAACCAGCGGTGGAGCCACCTTCTCTTGCTGGAGCCTGGCTGGCAGCAGCCTGCCCTGACCTGAGACACCAGCCATTGTTAAGGGTATAACACATTTACATATTTTGCAATAAAACATCAGTTATTTGCATTACTGTGTCAAGTTTTATTTGATTCTTTCACCTAAAAATGACTCATTTTCCTTTCTTGTATTTTAAAAACCAACTACTCTAAGCTTGTTTGAGAATAATCAAAAATTGCCCATTTAGCTAGAAGTCATTTTCTTTTCAAAAGGCAAATGTTATTTAATCTTTCAGCTGTTCATTGTGCCATCATAAATACTTTCTTTTCAGCACAGTTGTGGGGACTGAAATGAGCCCACTAATTGCCTCCCATTTCGACTGACATGTGGTGGTTTAGTGGAAAGAGAACACAGCGGGGAGAAGGAAATAGGAGGCTGAGAAAATGAGAGCTAATTATTTTCACTGCCTCATGTCAGGCTCTGTGTCAGCCTTGTTTTTACAAACTGGAAGGTTTAGCACTAAATAAAACAAACTGGCGTCATGTTTTTATATACTGGCAGTGTCATGGAAGCAGCTGCACATCTCAAAGACAATATAATGCCTGCATTCGCATGGACACCATCTGACAGCCACTGTGAGCCACTGCTAATGAGGATATCACAGTGGTGCCAAGTGAAAGGTGCTGAATTATGTATGATTCTTCATCAGTGCAGCAATAGTCCTGTACATCATTATGAGACATTGTTTTGCTGAAGAGATTAAAACATTCTTAGTTCCAGACCCTGCAACCTATACATGCTACAAGAGGTTATTAATGGAATTTTTAGGGAGAGTTTCTTGTGGATTTCTTTTTGGTTAAAAATATCTCATGGGACAAAGCTGTGGTGGGTCATGACACTATACATATAAAGAAGAGAAGCAAATTAACTATAATTGTGTTATCTTCCTTTAAATCCAGTATAATAAAATATAGTGTAGCAGGGTGATACATAATGATAAATAACCCAAGTGCTGTCACTAGATGTTCAACTCTAATGCCTTTAAAACAGCAGGTTTCAGCAGCTGAGATAGATAATAGCTAAGAATGTAAAGGAGCTTCTGGGGACCTAAATCATCAACATGCTACTACTTTTAGTAACAGCATGGCCAACATTTTTTTCTTATTTGTTTCATCCTCCGCTACATCTTACTTTTCTTCTAATATCCAGTTATCTGCTGCAATGCCATTTCCATTTTTATTTCAATCTTTAAAAATCAAAAAAGTTTCTTGCAACCACTGATTTTAAAATGAATCCTTGATTTGGGCCCCCTTGAAAAATGAAGCGCCTCCCTAGCCGAGGTTTTAAACTGTTGTTGCAGGATATGTGTTTGCTGTTTAGAGCCTGTGCCTGATCTTTTTCATTTCCCTTTCAGGTTTTTTTTGCAGACATAAACGCATATGGGGTTAAAGGAGTATTGTCACCACAGTAAGCTGGAGACTTAATTTTTAACGTGTTCTTACTTCCTGTTTCAAAGAGAAAGAAGCAGCTCAAATACATGTGTGATTTGCTTTTCTTTTCTACAGTAATTTTGAGAGGCTGTTGATTTATTGCCTTTGTCAAAGTGTTATTTGGAAATGTTTTCACACAGAGTTTTGCACGTTGTGCCTTTCAGTTCTGAAACTAGATAATTTTGTAAAACAAAAAGCTGATTTTTTAAATTTAGATCAAAATCAAGCAGGTAGATATTGGGAGGTATTTTAATGCTTGAATGACAAGATATCCAGGGAAGTCTCTTTGAAGGACTTATGTAAGCATATCTATCAAGCAGACACATTGAACAAGCCATTTCCAAGTTATTTTCCCACATATGGCTGGCACTAAATGTAGTTTTGATCTAAGAAGTCATATGCTTACAGTTCATCAAAGAATTGAAATTCATATGCTTGGTTTTTCTGGCCAAATTTTTGCTTAAATGGATGAGTATCTCCTATTATAAGAATCTGGAACTCCATTAGAAAACAGGGAAGTATGTCCCTTCCTTTCTACAGCACACAAATCTTGCATTTACTGTTTGGTTGAACAGAATGGTTACTAGGTTTGTAAGACAAGTAATCAACTACTGATCTTAGATATTTGCTAAGTGCCTTGATTCTAAAGTCACCTGCCTGCTGCCTTTTCCATTTCCTTCCTTCCTTCCTTCCTTCCTTCCTTCCTTCCTTCCTTCCTTCCTTCCTTCCTTCCTTCCTTCCTTCCTTCCTTCCTTCCTTCCTTCCTTCCGCCACTTCCGCCACTTCCGCCACTTCCGCCACTTCCGCCACTTCCTTCCATTCCTTCCTTCCTTCCACCACTTCCTTTTGCCACTTCCTTCCTTCCACCTCTTCCTTCCTTCCTTCCTTCCTTCTGCCACTTCTTCCGCCACTTCCTTCGTTCCGCCACTTCCGCCACTTCCTTCCTTCATTCCGCCACTTCCTTCTGCCACTTCCTTCCTTCTGCCACTTCCTTCCGCCACTTCCTTCCTCCCTCCCTCCCTCCCTTTTAATATATTTTCCCTTTTCCTCCCAACATCCCCTTGCCTCTGACTCTCCTCTCTCTCATTCTCCCTTTCCCCTTTACAGTAATGATTTTCTAATAACACAAAATGAAAACCTTTCCAAATAAAATGAGGCATGTATTTTTGAGGGACCACAGCGGGTATCCTGTTATGGTATCTTGGTATCTGCACGGTCTGGCTGGAAAGGGCTCCAAAGAGGATCTAAAGGTTTGGGGACTGGATTTGAGGGACAGGAGAGTGAGTGTTTCTGTGAAGATGCAGTTCAGAGCTGGGGAAGGCAGTGTTTGTGCAGGCCTCAGGTATCCACCCCTGCACAGGGCAGTTTGATCCATGACTGCATGGAGAGGGATGCTGCCTGTGCCACAGACCTGGCAAGGGGTCAGGCAGTGGCAGTGCCCACCCCCTGCCAGACCCTGGATGATTTATTGATTGTTATTGATATTAATGACATTATTGATAATAATGATATTATTATTGATTTATTTTGTTTATTAAAATGAGATCATACTTGTCAGATCTAGTCTGCAGGGAAATGTGAGTGCACAGCACAAAATCCTGAGTCAGGAGGGCATGGGAGCCCTGGCACAAGGTGCAGCTCTAGCTCTCAAGTGCTTGGCACTGGTATTACTCAGAGATGGCAGGAGATGTGCTGAACTAACTGGAGGATAGTACTTTATGTTGATATTTTTTTCTTTTCTTGGCTCTGGTGTTTTTGTAAAACTTAAAAATGTATCAAGCATCTTGTCTCTAACCTCAGGTTTGATTTGCACTACCATGAATCTCCTGCAAAAAAGTCTGGCAACAAGAACATTGGGCAGGGAGAGGAGCACAGTTCGAGAGATGAGAAGTAGTCAGAGACAATTCACTTTGCTGTTGCTGTTCTGTTTCAAAGCATGTGCCCTCCTCACGTCAGAGCCAGTGCACAGTGCTGAACCTGCCTGGGACAGGATAGGCATTTCCATAGGCCAGCTCACAAGTGCGAAAAACAGGACATAAAAGAAATGTGCAAGGAGATACAGTCTGTGATTAGGAAATGGAGGCACAGGGTGACTTCAGCACCTGAGCAGGTTGCACAGGAAGCCAGTAGCAGAACTGGAAACTGAACTTGGTGCCTCTGAGTCTTGGTTGGTGCCCTGACCACTGAACTGCAGTTCCCAACGCTCAAACTCACACCAGGGCAGTGCGAAAACCAACTCGCATGGCCTCTCTGCTTGTAAAATGTGGAAGCTTTCAAAGCAGACAGATGGACACACAGGGCCTGTCATAAACATAATTTCTTGTTGCAGTTCATAAATAATTATATTTCAGTTTTCTTTTAATTTGGAATTGCCAATTCAATGTGTGATGGAAAGCTTTGAGCTTTCTGAGGGCTGAGCTCCTGTGTTACACTTGTGAGAGACACACGTGAAGACACCACAGATGCACCACCTGTGCAAATGGGTAACTTTTAGGCTGCTATATGTTTGTCTGTGCAAATAACTGCTTACACAAGCCCGTGGCCCTAAGTGTCCATCTGTGTCCCCACTGAAAGTTTTTCTGAGCAAAACCAAGGTGAAAACTACCTTCTGCAAGCGCTGAGCCCACACCTGCCTTACAGGTGGCATGTGGCAGACACAGACCCCTGAACCGTGGGCACATCTGGAGGAGCTTCTGGCATTGTGAAGGGAAGATTCCCTCCTTCCTGTATGGGGGTGGAGACACTCTGCTTCAGTGGCAGAGTGGTCCTTCAGGGGACTGATTTTTGGAGGAGCTTAGTGCACTGCACAGTATTTCATCCCCAAAGCACCTGGCAGGCAGACAGCAAATGTTGGCTGGTTTGCACCATGGACAGGCAGTCTCTGGTCCCCAGTGGGAGCCTCCCTGGCCACAGACACAAACCCCATCTCCAGCACTCAGTCCATGTGGGATGTCCTGCAGGATGCTGCCAGTTGTCACTGTTCAGATCAGGGGATTAAGGATATCTTTTATTGCTGTGGTTTATTAGACTCACTGTGATTATTTTCTTAGCTGAGCTTCTTTATCATTAAAATGCAGTTGGAGGCAAGCAGAAGTTGAGGATGCTCAGTGCCTCACTGTGCTCTCAGTATCTGAAATAACTGGGCTGTGATAACAAGCTCATCCTTTGGCCCATTATTTGAGTGATTGTCTTGAAGGTGTTGCACAGGCTTTGTCCGTTCATTCCTGGGTTCACTGGGACAATGTCCTTGTGCCTGGCTGCCAGCTCTGGCTGTGACCCCAAGTGGTGGCTCTCATCACTGCCCTGTCCCTCCACTGCCCTGGGGTGTGCAGAGCTCCCAAGCCACATGCTCCAGCAGGCAGTCTGTCCAGGTGAGGCCATTCAGGGACACCACACCTGAGAAGATATCCAGACATATCAAGGTGGCAGCTGCCTCACAGGGTGAGCTGAGAGAAGAGGGAACAAGACAATGAGAGTTTTCCATTATCAACACTGTACTGCAAACATGTATAAAATGTGTACATGCCCCTTAACTTTCTCACTGGGTTATTTCTTCCCTTCATATATTGAGGATTAGATTTCGGTTGTTTCGGCTTTCAGTTTTGTTTCATTTTGGGTTTTGTTGTTGGGTTTTCTTTTCCTATTTGTATTCTAACAATCCAGCACTCTTTTTTTTATTATTCATAGGATTGTAAATGGAAAATGTACATGGAGATGGACGGGGATGAAATTGCAATAACCTACATAAAAGATGTGACATTCAACACTAACCTACCTGATGTAGAGATTTTAAAGATGACAAAGGTATTTACAGCCTTAAAGCTTTCAGGAATTCACAGATCTCAAACAAAGACATTAAAATACCACAGCAGTCGACTTTTGTGCTTGCAGAAGCTCAATCTCTTGACAGCTTTTAAATAAAATGCACATTTTAAATAGAATTGTATCATAATAGGAGTTAGGTATTTTGGTTCTCCTTTAAGCTGACAATAATGTTTACAATAGAAAAATAAGAGAAGGAACTAATTTATATTTTCTTGGTTTAATTCCATGTTAAATCCTCTGAATTTATTACCTGTTTTAATGAAACGAATGTTCCAAAAATTGCTTTATTTTTCAAGAGAAGAAACCAATTTAAATGTTCCAGAAACCTCATGCGATTTGTCTGGGGGGTTTTGTCGGTTTTTTTTCTCTTTCTTTTTTCTTCTCTCTCTCTTTTTTTTTTTTTTTTGTGTGTGTGGTTTTAGAACTTTTATCTGGTTCTAAAACTCTCTCTTTCATGCACCAGTGAATTGCAAAGACTGAAATCCATCGCAGACAGTACAGCACTGAACATCTGCAATTCATTGGCACTGAGCATTTTACCCTGTGTCAGAACCTGCCTGTAAATATTTGCCAGTAAGCATTTAGACTGCTTTTCCCTAAGGAACAGAAGTTTTGTTGATGCAGAGGGCATTTTGTTAGCTATTATTTTAATTGTTTGTTTTTATTAATATGCTCCACTTGATAATAGCTAACAAAATAAATTTCTAACTGAAAAAATATACAGCTTGATTGCCAATTAGAATGCTGCTCTAATGTGCACTGGTAAAAACACCCAAACTCTTGAGTGCCTTTAACTGTGAATTTTTGTGGCAAAATTGGGGGGGAAACTTTTAGTCATTTTTTCCTTTAGAAAAACAGATTGTCAACAGTCAGAATTTTAAGGAAAATGTGATATAGGTGTATTTGCCAAAAAATATTCTAATATTTAATTAATGCTAACACTATTTTTATGGTTAGTCATTTCTGGAACAACACTTGTGATTTTTTTTTTTGTTATTATTATTACTTTTCTTATTATTATCATTAGTTTTCTGTCTGATTTTAATCTTGGACATTTCAATTTTTCCTTTAAAAAAGGCATGAAGTTAATTAAACTAACAACTAGATACAGTAAGACTAACTTTTCACATACTTCAACATTTTTATATTTGTCAAGAAATATCTTTGAGAATCTCTAGATATTTGTTCTTGCTTTCCTCTGTAAATCTAGCAGAAGAAAAAGTGTACACGCACAAAATTGAAAAAGGTTCATGCCCCTCTGAAAATATTCCATGTTGTCTCATCTGCTCTGTGTTTTGTATGGCAATCTCTTCTCATTTCCTTTTGTAAACCAGGAAGTAAATATTTCAAAATTATACTGCTTTGTCTCACAGAATTTTAAGGAAAGTATTGATGTTAGCAATATAGGAATGAATGAAAAGAGGCAAATATAAATCCCTTCTGGGTGATTTAGAAACAAGTTGGGAGATGAAGAGCACCTTATAAAACTCCCACCATGTTTTTTCCAGCCACCTTTTGTAATGGAGAAATGGATTGTGGGCATAGAAGAGCACCAGTCTGTAGAATGTGTTGTTACATATGAGGTAAGCTCTAAGAAACAAATAAAATAGTTGATCCAGGACAAAACCTACACAGGAGGTGTGGAATAACATCCTCTGGCTTTGTTATATCCTATAATCAAGTTCTCAGCAGCCTATAATTAGTTGTAAAATATAAAGTTCAGAGCAAAAGCTGAATGAAGTTTACAGAGACAATGGCCTCAGACTGCTGCCTGGGATGATCCTTCCTCCCAAGGATGAAAGCTCCTTTTGCTTGAAGTGTAATGGTCAGTGTTGCTTGCATTATTTAAAGAGGCTGGTTTTTCTCTTTTCAATGATGTGCTAATTAGGAGAGCAGAGAAGAAATAGAAAAAAAAGAGAGAAATCAAGAATAAGATAAAATAAAACCCAGAATACAATTTGATGTGATAGAAATTAGTTTTGTAAAAAAAGTTTGCAGTTACTTACAATACTGATTTTTTAAAGACTAACTCTGTATGTCAGAAGAAGGTTAATAAATGAGATTCCAGCTCTGTCCTGACCAAGCATTCAGGCAGTGATGGAGCGATGGGGAAATCCTGGACCTTGCTTGCTTTTGCCAGAAGTAAAGAAGTAGTTTTATTTCAGGCTGAAGTTTCTCTCAGGGGTCATAGGTCCTTAACAGCAAACGGAAGGATACTCCAGGAAAATTTTGTTGGGGACCCCCCTGCAAAAATACCTTAGTCCTACCTCTTTTAGTAGAAAGCAGTGCACATTTGATCCTCATTAACAGAACTAATAAAATGTATTTTTGTGTTTTAGAGGAAGGCCTTCAGATCTTTCCTCCGCAGGGTACAAGAATTGAAGCAGTTATTCACTACCACATTTTTAGCATAATCACAAGTACCAGCCAAAATTATCTCGAGTCTAAAAATATTTGAGAACTAGCTAAGTGGTTTTGCAAAACAGGCTCTATATTGAAACAACTGCTGCCACCCAGGCACTAGTGGAAGTTCCCTCATAGGGGAGTTTGGTGTGTTGTGTGTTTGTTGTTATATCCTCACACTTGTTGTGTCCTTCCTGAGCAGAGTGATGTTAGAGCTCCCAAAAGCACAAGGCACATCCAGGCTATCTGCTGGAGCAAGCTGAAAGCACAGGATGAGGTTGAGGCAGTACAGCTCCTGATACAGACCTCGCTGCCCAGTTCGGAGGGGAATTCACGGAGCAGATCTGACTCGGGTAAGTCAACACACGTGAACTTTATTGCTGACATGGGCAGGGCATGTATGGGGAGGACAGCAAAAAGTCAGTGCATGTCACCCACTCAGCTTGGTGTCACCTGCAGGTGTGCTGAGGGTGCACTCAATCCCTCTGTATGTCAGTGATGAAGATTATAAATAGCACTGGTCCCAACATGGACCCTCAGGGACACCACTTGCTCCTGATGTACACCAGGACTCTGAGCTATTGACCTCTGGATGCAACCATTCAACCAATTCCTTATCCTAACAGTCCATTCTCAAATCCATCTCTGACCAGTTTAGAGAGGAGGATGTTGGGGATCATGTCAAAGGCTTTACAAAAGTCCAGATAAATGACATCTGTAGCTCTTCCCTTGTCCACTGATGTTAAGATCAGGAAGCTCCCCCAGTCCTCATCCTGTTGTCCATTGACTTAATAGGTGTGGGAAGAGAGGCTGACATTGAAGATTGAGACAAAGCCTTCTCCCCATCTGTTGTTACCAGTTTTCCAGTGCTGTTTATCAGGGGGTACCCCTTCTTTGAAGTTCTTATTTTGTTAAAATAGCTGAAACCCTTTTGTTATTCTTTGCATCCCTTGCCAGGTTCAGTTTCAGCTTTGTTTTGCCCTTCCTCACTAGATCCCTATACAAACAAACTTCATATCTATACTTTTCCCAGGCTACCTGCCCTTGTTTCCACTTCCTGTGCATTTGCTTTTTCCCCCTTACTTTTACCAGCACTTCCATACTCAGACACACCAGTCTCTTACCTTCTTTGTCCAGTTTCTTGCTCCTGGAGAGCTCTTGCACTCTCTGAAAGACTTCCTTAAAGATCTGTCAGCTCTATTCCACTCCCTTGTCCCCAGGGGATCCTTTCCTTATGTCCTTGAGGAGCTGGAAGTCTGTTTTCCTAAAATTCATGGGCCTAACTACCCAACCCATGTCCCTCAGGACTGCAAACACTACCAATGCATGATCATTGCAGCACAGGCTGCCTCCAGTCTTGATGTCCCTGATTAATTGCTTACATTGGTGGCCATCAGATCCATTTTTCCCCCTGGCAGAGCTGCCTGTTGCCTGTCTCTGAAGGGTAAGGGGGATGCCCTGTATGCTCCTGTAGGAAGCAGGCTGGAAGGAGTCCATGGTGATAAGCTCACACTCAACTGGAGTGCTTTGTCCAGCTCTTCCCTCCCACCCTTAGCCACCCAGCACACAGCTTTGCACAGATGTGGTAGTTGGACAAAGGGCCCCTCCTGTTAGAGATGTGTGGGTGCTCTTGCTCTGGCCAGGGCTCTTGCAGGGGGACACACATACTGAGGCCGTAGCCTTAGAGACAAGGAGTTCCCTGTGGATGATGCACTGTTTTGACAAGTACAATACTGCCAGCCTGGCAGGCCAAGTGCTCCTGACATCCTGCTCTTCTCTGAGGAATTGTGGAAATCTTCCCACAGCATTCTTCTTCCACAGCTCAGCTTGCCCATTTGAGCCAGCCCTGGCTCATCATTGTCTGACCTCTGGAATGGTGTTTGTTATGGCTTCTGGAGCTTAATTTGTTCAGTGAGGTATGTTTAATAATGCAGTGGGCTCTACAATGCAGTTTTCATTTCCTAATACATTTATGCTGCTGACAGATTCACACTCATCTCAGTTGACTCTAGCACAGTTCTGCCTTTAAGACCTGCTGTTGTTTTTGTAAAGATGTTTGTTAGCCAAGCTGTTTTTCACTATGAGTTCACGGTAGGGCTACAGAAATGTTTGGGTTGGGACACCTTGTTCCAGCAGTACAGGAACTGGAACAAGATACCAGTGAGCAGAGGAGGAATTTCTCAATTTTTTACACTACTGGCAACTGTAGAAGAATGGCCCTGTGAATTGAGAGGTGTTCGGTTTGAACTGCAGACACATCTAACACGAGTGTACTTATTCCTAAGCAATTATGATCCATTTGCAACACAATTACATTTTATAATGTAAGTGAAACCTAGAACATGTCCTGAAATATACATCTTTACTCCAGATTAGCTTTGCAGATAGAAGTTACCCTGGTTTTGGGGTGATGAGCCCTGCAGCCATACCAAGTGTGGTGTGTATCTTCACAGGTTGGCTCAGCTGCTGTAAACCCAAATGGTTGCTTTTTTTTCAGTGAGTGGTGGGAGAGCTTGTCTGTCCCTTTGGCACACTGGAGGAGTTACATGGAAGCACTAATGTTTTGTCAGCAGCCAATTGAATAGGCACTGTTCAAAGGAGGTGGGTTACCAGCCAGCATGAAAGCTGTGCCTCAGCTCTAGCAAACCTTCTGGCCTGTCTTCTTTACCAGACCACCTATCCCAGGTTTAAAAGACCACCAAATCCAAGCACAAAGGTAAGGGTAATACCTGTCTAATAGGCTAAAATAACTACCTCTGTGGGCTACCACACAGAGCTCAGTGTACAGAGATGGTGGGTCAGAGACCACGTGAGGGAGAAGCCCCCCAGCCCATGAGAGGCATGAGAAGCTCCTTCTCCCAGCCCCAGAGGGCACACTGGAGATCCTTGCTGGGCAGCTGGATCCTGGGCTGGCAGCTGCTGTTGGCTGTAAGGAGCAAGGACTGAGCAGCCTGAAGGGAGCCCCTTGTTCAGGGAGATCAGCACTAGTCCCATAGCACATGTGAGGGCCACCTGAGTGTTGATAACAAATGAAGATCCAAACTTGAGTCCTGAGCCTGCTGTTTCCAGGTTTATGAGGTCAGTGATTTACATCCACAGCCTTGGTCGGAGGGCATGGGGGAATGGCAGAGGCAATAGTTTCTAGCAAGTACATGTTGGCATGCATGTTTCTTTTGAAACCAAGACTTTCAAGGAGGTTGAGAAGCAGAGGAGGCAATTCCCATCTGTCTTTCTGTGAAAGAAGGTTCACCTCTGAGTGCAGGTGGAGCTATCTGCTGTGTCAGTGTCATACACACTATGACAGGGAAGACAGTTTCTTTTTGACATACTTGACAATAAGTTGAAGTGATTTAAATCTCTTTGGATTCAAACAAAGTCTGGGGAAAAGAGGAGTTGAAGAGATCATCCATTACATTTTAACAGGAGAAATCCTAATGAGGACAGAGCTGCTATCCAGCTCCCACAAAACTCCCCATGGTCAATGAAGTGTTCCAGCGAGAGGCAGAGAGGGTTATGCTTTCTTGTTGGAATGATATTAGCAATCTTTAAGGACAAATAATTCAAATCTCTCTAGAACAAAATTATTTTAGCTGCTCCCCATGAGTCTTTGGCCAGAGCTGTGGCCTCAGATAAGAGGAAATCCTGTTCTCTGCTCTACCCACAAAGTAGCAAACCAGGCAGCCTTTGCAGTTCAAATGGAAAATTTACAGCTATTGTATTTGCTAAAGGCTTTCATGGAAACCACAGGACTGACTTTCAAAACCACTTCAGTGTGATCTCTGAAAGCTACAACTTTTGTTACAACCCCAGGGCTGTGACAGTAGGTGTAGAGGGAACTGTAATACCCTGAGTTGCTCTCAGTTAAGCACTGTCTGAGCCAGCCTGCCTGAAGCCTAATGCCTCACTGACTTTTCCACATACAGAGTCAGTTTTCTGCATGAAGCTGGATGCAAAGTAGATTGAATTCTGAATTTTCAGTAGCAACAACAACTAAAGTAGCTCTGGTTTTTAATGGTGTGTAGCAGTTTGAAAAGAAATTGGAGGCAGAGGAGGTGAATGTGGCTGCTGCAGCTGGGATTTGCACTGGCTCTGCACTGCGTCCTCTGTGCTGGGCTGTGAACAGCACGGCTGTGCCAGCTGGGATGGGTGCAGCTGGAAGGCAATGTTGCAGCAGTACCTTGGGGTGACCTCTGTGTCAGCTCCAGAGGTCTCCAGGCTCTTTTCTAATGAAAGCTGTGGAGAAATCTGCTGAGGCTGCCAAGAGCATCACAGGGCATGTTTAAAACCAGGTTGGGTTCAAATGACCAGAAGGCACTTGGGGGTGGGAACCCACCTGAACAGCCAGGTGGATGGCTCAGTAACCATCTTCTAGTCTAAGCTCCGTAATCTGCAGTGGCATCAGAAATATTTGTATCAGTTGTTATGTTAAAAGCCCAACATTATGTTCAAGCATAACATTGAACATACTCAAATCTAGGACTATTTGCTGCAAGGCTGGGAGGGGAAGGGTGGTTTGAGGTTCTTCTGAGAGAAACCCTGGTACGTAACCTCACACCTTCGGTAAACCTGAGAGCGGTTTTCCATCGATTCACAGAAAGCTGACTCTGTTTCCCTTCCCTCGCCAGGCACTGACAGTCAGTGGATGCAGACCCTGCGCATGCAGCAGCTAGCAAAGGCCATTTCCCTCCAGCACGGCCACCCGCACAGCCCGAGCACGGTCACGCACTACCTGCCCTACCTGCGCAGCCAGGACTCGTACGCCGCGGCCGTCCGGAGGACGCGCGCTCCCGTCAGCCAGCAGCTCACGTCCATCAGCCACTCGAGGAACTCCTCTCCCCTATCGCACAGCTTGATGAGAAACCTTTCCAATCTGCACTTGAACTCAAAAGGCAGCAGCGCCTCCAGCACGGCCTCTGACACCCCTTCAGAGAGGGACAGGTCTGCCGGCCAGGGCAGGACCGCCTCGCACGGCGCTGCCTCCCGCAGCTCCTCGGGCGGGCGGCGCAGCGGGACCGGCTCCCCGGTGCCCCCGCGGCCCTCGGCAAGGCCCGGCAGGACTGCTCTGCCCGCGGGCCCCCCGGCTTCCCAGCACCGCAGGTACCCCCGCGCCCCTCCGCAGCCCTCGGCCATCCCTGGCATGCCCCCACAGGGTGACGGCGAGCCCAGGAGGGGCGAAGGGGAGAGCAGAGCCAGCGAGGGCGGGTGGATAAAGGTGCAGCACGCAAGGAAACCCCACAGGCAAGCCGCCGGCAAGCCGGGAAAGGAGAGAGCCAGGGGGAGCTGGCGGGGCCGGAGGACGTTCTGAGAGGAATTTGGCCCTTTATTTAACTGAACGTTCAACCTAGAGAAGATATGCCTGCTCCTGTTCAATTTGCTGCACCGAAGCTGGTACCCACCTGGCTGGGGCCTGCCAGCGGACAGGGAGAGCTGCCACCTCTCCTCCGGTCATTGTCAGCACCAAGGGATTTAATTTGGTTTTCTCCCCTCTGTTTGGCTGCTCATGTTCTCAGCTGACTGGACATCCACTCATTTGCTTAATATGTCAAAAATAAATTCCGTAAGGCACAACCAGGTGCCACAGTGAAAGGCTCTCAGTTTCATCCTTGGGAGAGTTGTGCTGTTACCTCTCTCCTCACCTCACTTTGCTTCTAAGTGCTGAGTCCAGCTCTAAGCAGGGTCTTCTCACCCCTTGTCTAGTCTGCTTCTGCCAGGGCTATAGGAAGAGGTATATATTTCAGCATAGTCTGAAAAAAAGGGACACAAGGACAGTTTTCTTCAGGTCCACTTTGGTAGCTTCACTTCTCCACTTCTCCTTCTCAGGAATTTCTTACTTTGTTCCTTAATAAAAGCCCCAACATTAGTTACCCAACACCACTGAGCACACTCTGTCACGTACACAGTTGTCTTAATCAGAAGGAGAATCAAAAACTAGGCTTTATTCTTTTGGGGGAAAAAAAATTAAAATAGAGTGAGAAGAAGGCATTGCCTTTATCATAGTTACAACTAACCCCACTGAGGTCTATAATAATATTTATCCCTGTGCAGCTGGTATTTTTTAATTGAATTTTTAAATGTGGCCAGACTGTGTCACTTTTGTCTTTCAGTATTCAGGTAGTAAAGACAAGGTCAGCAAAGTTTCTGATTAATGTGGTCTTTAGCTCTGCTGAGAACAAAGACACAGCTTAGACTCAGTTGGCGTCAGAAAGTTTCTTCGTGGCCTTTTCACTCCAAGTTGATTTTACACAATTAAAAAGGAGAAAAAAAAGTTTGGGTTTCACAAGATGCAAGAGAGAAAAAAAGGAAGAAACAGATAAAGGAAGCTGAACCCAAAGCATTGCATGGTACCCTCTGAAAGCCAAGGAACTGTAAATTAGAGATGCCTTTGAACAGGGTGCTGCACAGCACCCATCCCTTGCTGGCACACCATGGTGAGCGATGCCGGCAGAGCTGCAGGCACATCACCTGCTCAGGGTGAGGGGGTATCACCACAGCCCTGTCACTGGATGGTCTAAAGGACATGTAAAGTCCCTGCTCCACACAAAGGCCACTCCTGTGGGTAATTGCAGCTCTCCTTTTTCTGATTGCCACCAGCCCCAGTGAGGGCAGAGCTCTGGGGTGAGTTTCCAATACCTACCAGAGTGGACTGGGACTCACATTTCATGAATTCAGGACAGATCCACCAAAACCAATGGAGCAAGACACAAATGACACCAGGTATCAGGATTTGGATTTCTGTCACTCAAGTGCCTTTTCCTCTGACAACAGTTTAGAGCAGAAAAAATATAAGCTTTACCTTGAAGTGAATTCAGCTGCATGTGATGCCCTTTGGTATCAAAGTTTGCCATTTTCTTGTTGGCTTCAAACTGGCTGAAAGCTAGTTACCCAGCTTCTGACCCTGGTTTACTGAGCCTGACAACTAATTTGAGGGACATGGACAATCTAGCACTGGATGTTTCTCTGTCACAAGCAGGGGACTGGGATTTTGTCTAGGTTGGAGATCCTTCCCTGACATTTCTTGCCATGACTAAAATGGGCTGTAGGATACCAACTGAGAGTAGTTGCTCAGAATGTGCTTGTGTTACTAAAATTTGGATATGTATCTCAGGAATCACAGTTGGGCCTGTACAAATCCTAAGAAAGAGGTTGCAAGAGTTTGGAAGGTCACCTTTCTCTTCTAGGGCGATCAGGATGGCGGTGCAGTTGTACAAGCCTGAGATACTGTGGGCTGGTGGTGGCAGTTCAAGATTCATCAGCTGTCTGTGGTTGTTCATCAAGATGTCCAGCAGGATTCCTCTGCTGTTTGTAGGCTATTTAATGCCGTGCCTAATTTTAATCTGCAATGTACTGTTTGTCCACATCTGTTGTATTAAAGTGTTCATTAGCATTTAAAGAAGGAGCGGATGGTATTGATCATGCCCATTAAAATTAAACAATCATGCATTAGTGACTGATTAGAAATCCTTTTGCTGTACCAGCATTGCTGGTTAAAGCAACACTGAGTAAACTTGTGAAAAAAAATTTTAGCAAGATTTAGTTTTCTGTCTTGTTTTTTGTCACTTTTGATGTGGCTACTCTCTATCTTGATGATAATTCGTTATAAATAAAAATGTGCTTACATTCTTACACATACCCCCAGTATTTTACAAAGCTGAACCTTTTTTTTCATGTTTTACTAACATGCAGCTAGAAGACCATGCACAGCAATGTGTAAAATCAGACTGTCTTGGGCAACTACGCCTCAGGAAATGCTCTTTGAAAAGGAGCCATGTTATGTTCATTTAGGATTTTCTTACAAATCTGTTAAAGGCAACCATATTGAAGTACCATTATGTCTAGGTTTGCATGCCAGGAGCTGGACACACTATCCTCCATCCACACACATATCCTTGGCAGTGCTGCAGCTGCCATACCCTCCCTCCATGGCTGACTCTCAGAGGGGCACAAAATACCACTGCTGTAGAGCTGCCTCTTGGTTTCTTGGCTTTTCTTTCTCTTGGGCTTCATATCTCCATGCTTGGATGCTGATGTTTTCTTAATCCCCAAAAGGTACCTGCATTTTCCTCTTCCAGGGTTTAAAATGCTCTGAATTGTAAGAAACGAGCTCTGAGATGCCTGCTGGAGTGGATGATGAAAAACAGCAAAGAGCTCATGAAGGCAGATTCAGAACAGGATGTCCAAAGCGAGTGAGTATTTGCATCCTATTGAGAGAATATTTACAAAATCATATTTTCTTTTCCTTTTTTTTTTTTTTTTTTTTAATGTGAGACTTACTGCCAGAGCTTACACAGAGTCTTTCTGTTCATTCAGCAGCATTTTATCTGTTCATTCAACAGCATTTTACTCTGGATCTTGTGGGAATCACAAGAGCTGCCCCGCTCTCTCTGGATGCCAGACATCAGCAGGAAAGTTTCAGGGTGAACAGCAGCATCTCTCCCCAGCAATTGGTTCTTGACCCTGTGGGTGGGTTGTGAGGGAGGAAGCAGTGCTCAGTTCAGATAGGAAGAGCCGGTTAACCTCAGCATCATGGTCCTTGGTTTTCTGAAATTTTACAGGCTTTACCTCCACAGCTGATGTCTTCATAGCATGAGGAAATAAACTTTCCTTTTCTGCCAACAAGATATGTGGTTCAGATTTTTCAATGTGGTTTTCTTTTTTTTTTTTTTTTTTTTGTCTTTCCCATATACCTAAGAATGTCTTAAAAAAATGGGAAAGAACAGGAGAATGGAGAGCAGTCACTTACCGCTGAGGGTAGCAATCATTCTTCTTCAGCTTGGTGGCCCAGAGCTGGATCTGACCCTGTTGGCTTCTTAAGAGCACAGGTTTCCCCAGCAGCACTGGGGTACCTGCCGCTGCCATCAGGACTGGCTGTAAGAGAGGAGTGTCCTGGGGAGCTGCTCCACAGAGGGAGTGACAGCCAGACCAGCAGCTCTGGGTGGCACTGCACTCTCCAGGAGCTTGTCCCCTGTGTCCTGCAGGTCAGAGGCTGTGCTGTGAACCAGCTGGCATTCAAGTGCCTGTGAAACCCTGCTCCTAAGCAGGGCAGCACTGAATGTGAGACTCCCTGGAGCAAAAATGCTGCCCAGGCCTGCAGACACAGGCTGCTTTTGTTTGCATACAGCCAGGGCAAGTCCCCGTTCAGCTGGGAGGGGAGAGTGCCCATTTGTGCCTCCCCCAGCTCTGCCATGACTGAGCTACTGCCCCCTGAGAACCTGCTTTCTTGCTGTGAAATGGGGATGGGTGGTTTTGGACATGGTTTACTTTTTAAAGAAAAAACTGGCTACTGCAGTTTTGCTCTATCTTATCTGCTCCCACAGATTATTTCTAGCAGTTGGCCATGTATGAGAGCATGCTGACCAGAATCTGGCAACTTGCTGAGCTGATTTACTGAGCAGGGATTGCCTCACTGAGAACAACAGCCCCCAGCCATGGCACCTCTCACCTCTGTCCTGCTCTTTAGCTCAGCTGACGCTGCTCAGGATCAAACCCCATGTATTTTAAGACTTTCTATAACTTGCAGACTTGCTGCAAAGAACATTGGACTGTACATCAAAAATATGCAATTGATTTTGTTGATTGTGCTAGAGAATGCACTTTGACATAGCAATAATAATAATAATTATTATTACTTTAGGCTGGGAAAGATGGGCAGTGACTTATATAACTGTGGAAAAACCCCAAACTGAGAGACCTCCTGGCATCTCATGTCACTAAATGGAATCAAATAGCTGTGCTACCTCTGAAAATTACATCTGACAGAGTTATTTTCTGTATATGTGTCCACCATAAAAGGGTTTTTACGTAATATTCTTATCTAATGAATTGCCACGCTTAACAGTTCAAGCCAGTTTGTTGCAAAAATTTAGAGGTTAGAGAGGAGAAGTCTATTAAGGCAATAACACTAATAAGGGTCTGCCAAGATCACGTTTGAGTGAATGTAAATACAGGGCATTTGAGATTAACAACTCAGAGGACAGAGGAATGGCAGGCAGCGTCCCCCTGGGAGGAAGGCGAGATGGGGCTGCAGCGTGCAGCCCTTCCCTGCAGCACCTCCCACGCTCCCAGAGCCCCTGCCCGGGGCCGGAGCCTCCTCCCGGACACCTCCCGGACACCTCCGGGACACGTCCCGGCCACCTCGGGCGCTCTTTGGCGGGGGCTGGCAGGCGGAGACACGGACATTGTGCAGTGTAGAATGCACAATGTACCCGGGGCTCAACACATACATTCCTTTCCCTGCCTTAGCAAGCAAGGTGAGGGCATTTCCCTCATGCTGTGGAAAATCCCAAGGGCTTGAAAAGTTGAGATGTGCCCTGGGGACCTCTGGCAGGCACTAGCGAGCCCTGAGGGAGGCTTTCTACTTGTCCTCCTCCCTCCCTCCCTCCCTCCCGAGAGAGCTGCCTGGGGAGAGAGATCCCGGGAGAGGAGGTTATGCCGCCACCTTCCTCACCCTCATCCTCTCCCAGCAACCACAGCTTGCTGAAGGCTGCTGGAGGCAATGCAAATCAACACTTGCAAAAAGGCAGTGGCAAAGCTTATATAAGAGGGCAAAAAAACAGACTACAGTAAGTATTTTGGTTACTTCCTGATAGCTTTCTGTTTCCCACAGCTATACATTTGCAGAATATTTTGTAAGTGATTTCTTTATGATGTGACTAAATGTAATTTGTGTTTTCAAAGGAAAATAAAAATCAAAGCCCAACAATGAAAGAGCTGGGATCTTGCACTTTTGAAAGTGGCTACTGCATATCAAAACCAGCTACTTTTGATCAACATTTTTTGCTATGCATTTTGTGGAATGGCTACAGGGTAATCAAATGAGCATTGTAATTACATTCCCATAATGTGCATCATAATGCTCTGGGCTCCAAATGATCTGCTATACTTTTGGAATAACCATTAAGGTTTCTATCAAAAATGACCACATTTCAGCCATTCTCTTCGTGCACTGATAAATGTAGTATCAATTACACTTTTTCTGACACTGACTTGTATTATTCCTTTGGTTTTCCTTTTCTTATTCTTTCAGTTTTTGTGGTCTTGCCAGTTTGTGTCAAAGAAACACAGTATCAGATAGGATTGGACATGACCACCTTCAATTCAACGTTCAGGATGCATTGGCACCCAGACTTTACTAACAAGAAAATCACAGCAAAGCACAAGGAGATACAAACCTGTTAAATTAAAAGGAGAAAATCTATTTCTCCTTGGAGAGAGAAAAAAGGAAAAAGATACTAATTGCATTGTGGAGGTATTTTATGGAGCTGGTAGAGTTGGTCTTACTAGAAACTGCTTGTACGTGTTATATATTTAAACTTATATTTATTTTACAAAATCTGAAGTATTTACATTAAAAAGGTATTCCATAAAAATTCATGTCCAGCAAACATGTAGAGATCTAGCTGTAATTAATCCTCCAAAAGTGGCTATCCTCCTTCTTCTGTGTAAGAACAAGTGTGTCCTTTCTGGATTGCAATCAATAGCAGGTTACCTGATTATACACCTTATTATGTCTTATATAGTAGTGTGAGCCACTGGAGGGTGACATGTGAACAAATAGATATGCTTGATCAGATCTTTCCAGAAACACACCTTACAGGAGAGAGAAAAACAATTAGTGTGTGTTATAGGTTACTGATTTACAATTTACATCATAAATCAATGTCTGATTATTTTAATGCAAAATATTTTTTAGCTTCATTTTATTGCACTAATGGTTTCAATAGCACACTATAATTTTCTCAGATGAAGAGGTGATTGGACAGCTCTTTCAGAAATTTTTAATTACTGTCATTAGTGGCTGCAATATTTTTTTTTCTATGGACCTAAGATATGTGTTACTGCTTTGTACTGTGGGTACTCTGTGGCCACAAGAATCCAAACTCTCCCTTTCCTCCTAAATGTTTGCATCTGTAAACATGTGTCACTGTGCAAGTCTCATCGCAATAAATACTAGCATCACACAAACATTAACTAATGTATTGACATGCTATTTTAGGCAGGTGTGGTGGTACATCCCCACCCTTGGGCCATACTGTGATTTCAGAAATACTCATTAAGCCTTGGCCTTGACAAGCACCACCTGGGCTAAGCTCTTGAGCTTATCAGAAACACTGCCTGCTTGCAGGAGCTTATGCTTTCTAGTGAGACTGTTTTTTAATGAACAGCCTTGAAAACTGATTATTCTTGCCTGAATAAAAACCCAAGTGGAACAAGATTTTTGTCACCACAATTTTAAAGAAAATTACCGACCCAAATTGTGGCCGGGATGGAAAATTACTATGACTAAAGCCAACTCTTTTGTGACCCTCTAAAGAGCAGTCCTGAGACCCTTGGAGCCCTCCTGGACTGCAGCAGGCTGTGACCAGCACCTCCCCCTGAGTGGGGCCTCTCAGAGCCAACTCTCATGTTTGCCATACCTGGGGCACCACTGCTCATCACCAACAGTGGAGCCTGGGCTATCCCCACTCCTCAAGACTCAACCCTTTGCCCATTGAGAAGATGCAGAGAGAAAGATGAGAAAGGCATCTGATGTGAGTACTTTGATGAATTCAAAGGGAATTTTTCAAATGTATTTACCTTGTATGTAGTCCTTTGTGTCTGTGTGAGCATGCTATAGCAAATGTACTATGATTGTTGCTCTCCTAGATTCTTAAGTACTTTAGATTTGTAAGTAAGTTGGGCCTGTTGCTGAGTTACTGTTGTGCTACAGTATATACTATAAGAATCTTTTGTTAAATTGCTTACATTAAGTTGTCAATTAAGTGCTGTTAAGTTTAAGTGCCATTAAAACTTTTAGGTCTAAGCCATTTTTCAAGTGTGGGGCTAAGTTTGGTAAGGAAGTCCATTCTGAACCTTGTGACTCAATGGGAGGGTCTCCCTTATTCTTTTTTTATCCTTACTCTTTCTCAGCCTTACCCTTTTTCCATGTAGATAGTTTTTGGTTTATTTTAGTTTTAGATTGATTTTAGACTTCAGTAAAATTTTTCTCTGTGTGCTTTAACCAGCTAGTAAGTAGTAGAGTGAACCTTGCCAATGAACTTTGTCATGCTTTCACTTTTATATTAAACATACTTTTGCTGATACCTTTGCCAGGGATTCTTTGAGTGTCCTAAAACACTCATTCACGACAGCAGGTAAAAATGTATTGCTTTAATTTAAAAAAAGAAAAAAAAAAAAGGAGGGAAAGGAGCATAAAGAGTGTTGAGTGTAGTTAAGATAGGAAGTGTGTAGGAGAGCCAGGGACAGGGCAGCAGGAGCCCTGCCTCCAGAGAGAAAAGCTGTGTTACAATGCCAACAGCCGAAATCCGAAATCCGTGGGGTCACACAAAGGACAGCACTTGTCCTTTGTCCCAGCAGACCAAAGGTCACATCTATTGTTTCTGACAATGGAGCTATTGTTGGAGGTCCATGTTCTTGCTGCTGCTTGAAGCTCCTAACATGTAAACAACTTTGCTTCCCCCCAGATAAATGCAGAAAATGTTGCATGCTCAATCCACTGCATGTCCCTCCATGATTCCAGCCTATTCCCCTAGCAGGTCTTCCAAGGGCTGCTACCATGTAGTGACAGCTCATTTCAAAGACAGATGAGACCATAACAGATTATTTTCTTGAAAACACCTGATAAAATACTCCAGATGATCATTGCTGACATGTGAGCTCTGAGGGAAGAGCTTGCTGGTAGCACTGGACAGGCTATGCAGGACCCTGACTGGGGGACTGAACAGGCAGGGATGTTTTCCTCCACTCACATTAGCCTTATTTAAGTGTGTCTGAAAATGCAATATTCACCTTTGAGTTCAGCTTTGCATGTCTGCAGCTACTGTTAATCGCTAGATGTAGGACAGTGGTGATGCCTATGTCCTGACAAACACAGAAAAACCTTTTCCATCATGGCAAACCAGTTGGTAAGTTTGTTGTGTCCATCCACCCAGGGTACCTGGGCCCTGCAGGGCAGAGCAGGAGCATGCAGGCCATGAAGGTGAAAACAGAGGAAATCAGAGTGTTGCAGGTCATGACAACCATCTCCTGAGTTACAGACCTTCATTTTCTGGTACCCTTGCTGTGTGCTGTAGGAAGGGAAGCCTCTGCCCTTCACATACCCATTTCTCTTTTCCCTGTCCTGAGCTCTTCTCCCCAGTCATCTGTAAAATATGTGAAGTGATGTACACAATTTTCAATAAAATAATTATTTTTCCCATATTAAAAAAAAAACCCTGACAATACAGTTCATGAAATGTCCTGTCTGGATTCCCCACAAAGTCTCTGCTCTGGCCTATTAATCTGAAAGCCATTTGACTACATATGTAGTTTGAAAATTTGAAGAATGCTGTTTGCATTAAGCATTAAATGGACAAGTAACTGCAGACTGAAGTTCTGCTTTAGCTAGTGTCATCAACACTCCATAACATTTCATATGATGCTTTTGAAAGCTGTGAAGGTTGGCTACTTCTCTAGTAAAATTCTGATAATTTTGATTCAAGATATTAAGGGCTTTTACTGTTCATAAACTGAATCTCTTCTTCCATGTAAGTAAACTAGTATTTGTAGATTTCTTTTTCTGAAAGAAGTAAAAGTACATCAAAATTCAAAAAACAAGCTGTCTTGTCTGGAAGCCAGGTGGGTGGCAATCCTCCACTAATGGGGATTTAGAGGAATGGAGTGTGGTCTGGTCTCTGGAGAACTGGTTTAGTTCATCTGCTTTTGTGTGTGCTGAGAAGCCAGCAGTGCAGGTAAGTGTGTAATTATGGGCTTATTTAAAATGGAGATTCTTTTACACGACAGATTGCAGCACGCGCAGGAAGAATAATGCCCACAGAAAATAGAACACCTCCGTGAGGGCTCTTGTACCCTATTGTGCCGTAGGCTATTTACAGGCTTTGGCTCAGAGATGATTCCTGGTTTGCCTTACAGGGGCACAGGTTTGCACGGGCCCGCGGCCTCCTCCCTCCTGCTGATGGCAGCGGGACTCGCCTGCTGCCAGGGAGGCACCTGGAAATGCTGAGCTGCAACAGTTGCACTGGTATCGGCCCTGCTCAAACCGCAGCATAAACAGAGGATTATAGCAAACACCAGGGCCACAAATCCCATACAGCTTCTTTAGGGCTTCTCCCGTTACTACTGCTGCCAAATACCACGTAGCAGTTATTTTGCTGCGTTTAACGGCTGTACTTGATTTAATGTGCTATTATACATGTTACCAAAAATGGTTTAAAATGACTGATCTATTTTCTCCTGGCCTGTCTTCAAATGGTATTGTGATTGCTGAGGGCAAGGCAGCCAACTTCTTTGTAAAATTCTGGTGAACTGCTGTTACCCGAGGAGCAGAGGCGTCACCCAGAGTCTCACTCCTGACGCTGATCCGTGGGGCCCTGGTGAGTGATCCCCCATTCCTCGGGGGGCTCTGGGCAGCCTGCGCGCTGCGGGCGGCTGTTCTGACACAGCACACAGACCCTCGGCTTTATTTCGTGGAGAAGCCACACTGCCCTTGAAAACTGGCAGGTTTAGGGAGTTTTTTTCAGTTTATTTTATTTGGCATATAAATTACTTAAAACAAAAAAAAGGAGAGCTAGGAACGGCGGAGGCTTCCCCCAGCTGGCCCCGGCTAGGCACGAGCGGCCACGGGCGCGGC
This sequence comes from Molothrus aeneus, assembly GCF_037042795.1. Classification (NCBI taxonomy): domain Eukaryota; kingdom Metazoa; phylum Chordata; class Aves; order Passeriformes; family Icteridae; genus Molothrus; species Molothrus aeneus. The sequence goes on along the minus strand of NC_089652.1, from coordinate 18,161,398 downwards.
CCCCGCCCCCCTTCTGCAGCCGAGTCCCGCCACGTTCCGCCCGGGAGCTTTTCGCGCCACAGGGCCAGGCCCTTGCAGCTCCACAAAGCCTACACGGCGAATATTAAAAAAAATGGGACCTCCGCAGCGGCCCCTTCGGGGACATCGCGGGAGACCTGACGAGCTCCTTAGCAGAGGTGGGCTGGCGGGCGCAGGGAGTCCGCCGGGTGCCTGACCCCGCGGGGTGTGCGCTGCATCTGCCAGGACGCGGGCGGCAACGCGGGAAAGGCGCCGCCGGCCCCGCCTCCCGCGGTCCCTCCGCTTTGGCGCGAACCTTCAGTTCCAGCGCTCGCCGCCGCCGCCAGCATGGCCCCGCTGCGCCCGCAGGTGAGCGCTGCCCGCCGGGCTCGCCGTAAGGCCGCGGGAGAGGTCGCTGCTGCTGCGGAGAGGGGAGGAGGCTGTGGTGCTCGCCGCCGCTCCCGTGGCGCTCCGGGGTCTTGCGAACCTGGGCAAGCCGGACTGAGCTGCGCTGCAGAAGGCCGGTGGGTGGGGGGGGGGTGTCTTTAGGTTGGGCACCCCAAGGAGAGCGACGTCGGGGAAGCCCCACCACTCGGACCCGCAGCTCCGGGTCTCCTGCCCCGCCGCGGTGCTCGGGTCGCACGTGCGTGGCGCTGCCCTTGCCCGCCTTAGTGGAGTGGGGAACTCGGCTTGAGAGCCGCGCTCGGCGGGGGGCTGGCGGCCGGGAGCCATGCGCCCATCGCCCCCGCCTCGCCGAGGGCGCTGGCCGGTGGTGGGGCGGTGTTGCGGGGAGCGGCCCCGCGCGGCACGGACGGGACGGGCGGAAGGAGCATAGGGGTGGGCCCGGCCGCGTGTGTGCGGGGCGGCACCATTTTAGCGGGAGGCAGAAGCGGCGCTGGCCGGGACGGGTGTGTTTGCCGCCCCTGGCTAGCCCGGGGCACCCGGGCCGGGCTGCTCCGCGCCTGAGGCCCCCCCGGAGCGGCCGGACCGCGCACTGGCCCCGGCTGCGCGCACCCTCAGCCGCGGCGGGCGGCACCAAAACCCGCCTCTTTTGTGTCTGGGGTGGCCGGGCCGCACTTCGGTGCTCGGCGGAACTGTGGAGCGAAAAGCCGCAAGCCGAGCGGTGCTGAGGAGGGGACGGAGGGCTCCAGGTTGGCCCGGGCAGCTGCTGCTCAACTCCGTGTGTCGGGCGTTCGGCCCGGCCGGTGGGCCCGTGAAGCTCCCCCGCTCATAACCCGGCAGTACCTCAGTGTGGGTGCTGCTCCCCGGCCTCGCTGCCAGCCAGCCGCGGGGGATAAAATGGGTCACTACCACTAGAAACATCTCCTGGGAAAGGAAAACCTGAAGCCCACAAAATAAAGTCTTGTAAATCGGTGGCAAAATGAACAAACCAGCAAGCTGCTTTGTGTAGAACGGTTGTTTCAAATCTGTGGGTAGGATTCTTTGGCCCTTCCTTAAGAGCTGCAGAGTATTTTAGTGTTTGCCTCAAAGTGCAAGTAATAAGTGAGTCAAAGTAGATTTCTAGGTACTTTTCGTGTACTTGCCCTTTTTCCATCACTGGCTATGATGACTGGGGAATGGCATGATTTATATGTTTATTTCCACTTGCCTGTGTGCATAAAAAGAGTATTCTTAAATACTGAATGAAATTCATCTGCAACAATGATCAGAACTGTATCAGAGTAAAAACTATTATCATTCCTAAAGTAGAGATTTATTTCAAAACTGATGCTTGTTTTCTGACTTGCATTCAAGGTTGCTAAACATCCTAAAATGTTCAAACTTCCTAAGCTTCAGTACAAAGATATTTTAAAAAGCTACTGTGCTGCAGTAGGTCTCTTCTTAATGGTGTTGCTGTTGTCCTTTTGTAGCGTCGTTCTGGAAGGAGAAACTTCACAACCTTTCGAAATACGAAACTGATTCCCATGGAAACATCCTCATCCTCTGATGACAGTTGTGACAGTTTTGGTTCTGATAATTTTGCAAATACAGTAAGTACAGTACAAGAACAAATAAGATAATATGTGCTGGACTAGTAAAGATTGCAAAAATGTAGAGCTAATAATGTAAGACTACTTGCTCTGCTTATGTTTTTGTATAGTAGTTATAAACCTGTGCTATATGCTGTAATTTCTTTTCACTCTTTACATGTGCTTTTAGATGGTAATTTTTGGAAATAGATTAGCTATCAATTCTGGCCTTTGGTATGTCACCTAACCTGATGTACCTGGTAATTTACAGCTGTGGTTCCAAAACCCCTTGTGAAATGCCTTAACTTTTTTTTCTTTATTAAAAAGCTATTTGCTTGTACAGCACGTATAAATGTTAAAAATTTTCTGTACAACTTAAAGGATATGTTCTTTTTGTAGAAATGCAAATTTAGGTCCGATATTAATGAAGAACTGGCAAAAATATTTCATGAAGCCTCTGATGATGAATCTTTCTGTGGCTTTTCAGAAAATGAAGTTCAAGATGCATTGGTAAGACAGTTGATTTTTGTTTGCTATTATTTAAATTCTTACACATTCTTAATTGGAGAATAATGCTAGCTTCAGCTCGAAGTTCACTGTTTCAGAAGGAAGCATCATTTCATTTAGTAGACAGTCCAAGCCACCAAAGTTTAGTTTTCTTTTTGTCTCCATGAAAAGCACTCAAGAAATGGAGATTTAAAAACATGCCATATGTATTTTGAAATATACCGCTTATACCTGTCCTTGCTGGATGTTGCTCTGTTGAAGCCTAACATTTCTGGTTTCCTCAATATGAAATGTTAGGCTAGCCCATGGACTCCAGCAAGCCTCAGAAAAATTCCTGTGTGTCTTGACATGCAGTGTCTTGACCTCCACTCTGGCAGCATAACAGGGAATGCTGAGCATCTGTCAGCAGTAGAGAAATAGTCATAGGTAGTGAAATCTGCCTTCCTGCTTTTCCCTGACATCCGTTTTATTGCTTAAAAAGATCAATAGTTGGATTCAGAAGAGAAACTGAAGTAGTACCACATTTGGCAAAACCAGGTTCATCATAACTTCAGCAGATGCTGAGAAATGACTAGAAAAGAAAAATGGCTAATTGGAAGAAATTACACCTGAGTTAAAACACAATTGTAAAGAGGGTAAGTAGGAGACAAAGCTGGAGTAGATAAATACAAAAAAAGTCAGTAACTACACATAATGTACAACCAGAATCACATACCTGCTTAATTAAAACCCTGTAAATAAAAATGGCCATTTGATGTCCATTCTTACTGCTGATCAAAGACTGTCTTGTTGTGTCTAAAAAGAAAAATCAAAGCCCATTGCATAATGAGCTTTTAACTAAATTATGTCCTCACTGAACCATTGGTTCTTGGGAAATTTGTAAGCAAAACATCAGAATTTGAAGATCAGAAAAGACTGGGATTTTATTCATAATTATTTCATTGGTTGGCTCTAGAAGGAAGTGTCCTTTTTTTGTCATTGATGTGGTGAGATGACTGTACTTGACAGCTTACAGAATTGAGTTTGACCTTGTGCAGAGAACTGCATAGTGGCTTTTTTACAGCCAAATGCTATATGTAGCAAAATGGAGCCCTTTAAAGGCAGTTCTCTTTCTCATATCATACACACAAACTGTTTTTGCTATTAGACCTACAAGTGAGAGCTAATACTGCTGCAAATACTTTTCTCTCTTTTCTGGTGTGTTTGGCACAACTATGTGGGTCTCCCTGAGAGGTTTTTATCCCTGTATCCCCTCTCCTTTCCTCCCACTCCAAAATACACTAGGACTGGGTGTCTGGATTTCAGCAAGGTAGCCTCTTAAACTACTCCTAGACAAAATGTTGTCCACTGTATTTAACTGCAGAGCAACTCCCCTGGATTTACATGCTTCCATTTTGGTTTGTTAACAGAAATTGGAATCAGATTCAGATGAGAATGATGCAAGTGCTGAAAGTGAGATCGATCAGAGAGGGCAGAAATGCTCTGTTCCTCTGAAAGTAGCCATGAAGTTTCCACCTCGAAGATCAGAGAGGAGGAAGGGTGGCATGGAACCTGTTCCTGAAACACCAATGCCTGCTCTAGATTCAGACTCTGACACTGAAGAAAATGGTGCTATGTTTTTAGAAAAAAGAGCTTTAAACATAAAGGAAAACAAAGCAATGGCAAGTACTCTATGTCTTCCTGTGGACTGGCCCTTTCCCTCCACCCTTTTCGACTCTTGGGGGACCTCTGTTTAAATTCACTGTAATGGGAATCATGTGAATGCATTGAAATGAATTTGCATTCCTAAAATATAAATCTGATACTTTATATTTACTGGCATATGAAAATCCGTAGGCTGCAAGCCTAACGACATAATAAGTTTTGAGCATTTCCAAATTACTTGCAGTCACTAAAACATAAATAAGACATAAATGCAAAGAGTTGAAGAATGACTGCATTTCCTATAAGTAATTGTACTTTTAGCCAATTGCCCTAGTAGTCTGTAATAGCACATAAATACCCTTTTAAAGCTCTGCTTCATTTTTCTCTCTCTTGTTAGCTTGCAAAACTAATGGCTGAGTTGCAAAATGTTTCTGGTATCTTTGGTGGGAGAAAATCGTTGCCAGCTGTCAGTCATGTGAGTATAAACTTACTGGATTTGCATTCAGATTTCTAAGAGTCAAATATATTACAAAGCAGGATTCTCAATGTAAAAACGTAATAAACTGTGCAGAATCAAAGTCCAGTTAGAATTTTATTGCTTCCTAAAATGGGTATCCTAATTGTGTAATTCTCTTTTGATTTGCCATGGTACAAAGCAGAACGGATTAATTTATAAAGGTTAAGTGTCTCCATGGGCCAGTAAAACCAAACGAGGTGCTGTGTAAATATGTGTTTATACAAAGGCTGGAGATAAGGGAGGGCAGCTCAGACCTGAATATTCTGTGAGTCTGGAGCCTTGAAAAACACCTGGCATTAAGCCCAACTTTTAAGAAGGTTGGGTTGTGAATCAGCAGTGTAATGAATTTTACTGTTGATGTATTTGTAATTTGGGTGAAGATTAGAACAACCCTGGAAATCACAGCTCCTCACAGACACGGGTTCTGCTGCTTTTGGCTCTTTCTCAGTGACTAGCAGAATCCCTAACATGAACCTGCTTAGGATCTTCTTACCTTTGGTTTTCTGACTGGGACAGGGATAGACATGTCTTTGGAAAAGATGAGAGGAAGGCATCTTTAGGGGAGGAATTAAGTGTAGGGTCAGGAACTATCTGTGTTGTCACCTGTTTCATTAGGGGCTTTTAAACATTAGCAGGGACCAAAGCGACTTCCAAGGCGTTCACTGCCCAAATGTGCCTTGAGGAGGAACCCAGACCGGAGTTCTCGGCCTCACACAAGGTCCAGGTCCTTGATTGAAGGCCCTCCTACTGTTGCACCAGAAGAGGAAGAAGATGACCCGTATATCTTGGTGAGAAGAAGAAAGATGTCTGATGAATACCTGGAGGTATGATGAAGATCTAGTTCTCCTAGGGTGAGGGTGGTTTTGTATGAAGTTTTCCCTTCAAGAAAATAGCAATTCATAGAGAGTTGATGAGGTTTATCAGTATGCTATGGCCTTAGAAGAATTTAAAAAAAAAAAAAAAAGGGCATTTTATATATGCTCTCCATTTCCCCTTCCTTGTCCTTGAAAAACCACTTCCTCTTGCACTCTAGCAGGAGTGAAGCAAGACCAGTAGCACCACTGCACCCTGAGGGGGACAGATCAAGTAAAGGTGCTAAAGCTTCATCCATATCGTGTGTCTGTACGAAGTTTTGTTACATCTTGCTTAAATATACAGTGGGTGTTTGAGACTTCAGCATTGCTATGAAGATCCTTGCTTTTGTAGAGTTTTTGCTGAAACTAATACTGCAAGTATTGTGTCTTTGCTGTTCAGCATGAAGCCCGTACTCCCAGGAGGGGTCACCGTGGTGCTATGGCTTTTCCACATGTTGTGCGCCCAGTTGAGGACATAACAGCAGAAGAGCTGGATAATATCTGTGGATCTGCAAGTGAAAAAGTATATAACAGGGCCTTGGTAAGTATATTCCAGCTTTGTGAAATGTGTACTTAGTGAAGTAATTTTTTTTGTTATTCTGTGTTTGTGTTTTAGCATCAAATAGGTTGTGCTCCCTCTCACTGAGAGAAAGGATGTGATTTTTGGGAGAAATATGTCTGGGATCTTGAACTGTCCTTTCTTATTTTTGCCTGAATTTGTAGAATGGCCCTTACCAAGCCAATTAGCTTGGTTTCACTCTGGAACAACTGTAATACCTAAGTGATTACCAGACACTGAAGATGCAATGTCAAAACAGTCTTGGTTCAAACTTGCAAAGTGGCTTTCTGTTTCAGGATAAGCACTGATAGCTGCTAAAGAGATTTTTTTCAATGCTTTTTTTCCCCCTATCTAAAATGCCATCTTAAATGTCTCGTTTGTTTTTTTGTGTTCTAGGGATCCACCTGTCATCAGTGTCGCCAGAAAACCATAGACACCAAGACAAATTGTCGTAACCCTGAGTGCGTGGGAGTGCGGGGCCAGTTCTGCGGGCCCTGCCTCCGCAACAGATACGGGGAGGATGTCAGAGCAGCACTGCTGGACCCGGTAGGACAGTGCTCAGTGCTGGCTTTTGGTGCTTGACTTCCACAGACAGGGCTGTTGGTCACATGCAGCAGTGGTTTTGACAACTGCTTACAGTGCTGTAATACATCATGCACTTGTGGCATGTGATTCACCCTGAATCACAGAACTGCATTGTGTAGAACTTGTTGTATTTATCACAGAACTGTGTTGTGTAGAACTTGTTGTATTTACTACTTCTGTAGTTTTAATTGCAGGAGGCAAGTATGAGAACAGAGCAGCGGCAAAAATGTTCTTGTGTTTGAGTATCAAAATAGTGTTCTCTTTATCTCTGCATTAGTGCTTAATGCCTTAGGGAAAAGGAACTGTATTGTGGACAGTGCTGCTGCTGTGGGCTGTGATGTAGGAGTTAAAACAGAGTGGAATGCTTCCTGTAGTTATGTGCAAGGCAGGCAATGGAGAGCTTAATCCCCTACAGACTGAGGAATTGGTACTCTTGGACTGGTTTAGACGAATTTATGCAGTGCTGATGTTCACTGCAGAACTCAGTGTGTAGCAGGGCTCTCTCCTAAGTGAGTGTGAGTTACATCTGGCATAGCATCTCAGCTAAAAGGGCTTCTTGTTGTCTCTCTTCTGTATAGACATGGAGGTGCCCCCCATGTCGTGGAATCTGCAACTGTAGCTTCTGCAGGCAGCGAGATGGCCGATGTGCCACCGGTGTCCTGGTCTATCTGGCCAAGTACCACGGCTTTGACAATGTCCATGCCTACTTAAAGAGGTGAGTGTGCCATTGTGTCAGTGATGTGATTGCATTAAGTGGGTTAAGCATCTCAAAAGTGGGAGGGAAAAGATGTCCACATCCTAGTTCGTCAGGTAAATCTCAAGATTACTCTGTGTTGCCTCCAGAATCTGAGATTTTGCCCTGTGATTTTTCTGATAACACTGAATTTTACCTGAAACGAGTGATATATTCACTCTGCCTTTTAGCTCTCAACCTCAGTGTGTATTGTCAGGGTTTTCACTAATTGGTTCAAAGAGTTTTCAGTGTTTTGCTGCAAGCTGACTCATGTTTTTACTTGCCTTTCAGTCTGAAACAAGAACTTGGAATGGAAGACTGAAGCTGTGACTGCCTTTAAATTACATATTCTTTCACCAACATAATAATATTGCCTGCAGTGAATTGTTTAATCAAATGAGATTACAAAGTGCCTTCTCTGCTTCCCTTTCCTTTTGGGTAAAAAAGGATAAAAACCTTTCATTTATTACAGCATAAATCATACTTGGGAAAGCTGTTTAGTGCAGGTCTTCACCCACAGGCCGTTGTTTTCAGACAACTTTGCAAATCAGATAGCATCAGTCCTTTTATTCATGATATTAACTTCTTTTTTTTCTTCCTGAAAGGAGATGGGGCTTTAAGCCATCAGTTTCACTCATGCAGCAATCTATGCTGCAGGTTTACTTATCCTCCAAAATTGGTTACAAAAAGATTGAGATGCTCTGAAAAACTTGGGGTGGTTTTCTCCACAGAACAAAGCACCCAACTTCTGCAATAAAGGCACTTCATGATCAAATGGAATTGTAGAATCCTCTGAAACAACAGCATGTTCTTAAGTTCAAAAAGGAAGCTCTGTAAGTCGCAGCTGAGCAGTCTCCAAGCACTAATGTTTGGTTTTATAGAGTACTAAAAGTTCACACTGGCCATTTCAAGGGAGATTCTTTGAATTAAAAAAATGCAGTAGATGCTGTTTGACGTGGCACTTTGTGTGCTCAGATGAGAGAAGGCCACTGCTGAAAGCTTCCACAGCACTAGCATTGCCTACTGGTGACAGTGATGGGAATGTACTGGTATACATTGTGTAGTGACCACTGTCTAAAACAGAATGTTCCGTGTGGTAAGTTACTGTTTTGGTGGACTCTCTTTTCCCTGTTCCTGCTGCAGTTGCAGAACTGCTTTGCAGAGTCAGCAGTGGTCCTGGGGAAGAGGGATACCTCCAGACCAGGGCTTGGTCAAGTAGAGGGTTGGCAGTTCGTGTGGCTGTTGGCCATCTTTGAGTGGATGAAAGGTGGTAACTTGTTTAGTTTGGTTATCAGGAAAACAGGCAATGAATGTTTCTGTATCTGACTCTTTGTGATTGTGGAAGGTTCTTTCACATGACATTTGTGAAATGTAAGTACAGCAGAAACGGAGCTGAAGAATTCTGATACGCTGAGCACATAGAGGTCTCCTGTACTCTGTTGTAAAAAAGAAGGTGCCATGCAAGTTGTATCCAGAGAACCATAAACTGTGTAAATGTGCTTAGTTTTGTTATGGAAACTACTGTGTAAGCTTTGTATAAGGTTTAGAATGTAATGCTATAAATAATGTACAGTTGAACAGTAGAAGAATCACCTTGGGTTTATACTTCTGTGCCTGTGCAGTATTTGCACTGTGTATACAAAATGATCCATAGTTCGTACCTTTCTGGGAATTGCATCAGTATGTGTGGCAGGGGAAGAGAGAGGAATTTAGAAACAACAGATATTTATGTCTCAGACTTGCAGTTCTGTTTCATAAATCATCTCTCCTATTGAAAATCTCTTGTCCTCTCTTTGTCTGTTTTTATAGTGTGAATAGCTGTGCAATCTGAGGTGTGGAGAGTGCTCTTCCCTCTAGGTACATTTTGTGAAGAAGGAACTCATTTTAGAAATACTTGTTCTGACAGATAAAAGTGGTTGGGTTTTTTTTTTCCTCCTAATTGCTTGGCTTGCCTTCTGATTGCTAGAGTGTGAAAGTACTGTGCTAAAAGCAGACCCTTGTGTTATATTACAGAGACTGCTGTATTTAGATTTCCTCAGATCTACACTGTTCTGTACAAAATTCTTTATTTTGAAAATAAAAAATTTCAATTTTAGAATATTTTTGTCTCTGAACTGGTTTTAAAAAGCCTGTTAGAGCTGTACTTCTCTTTTACCACTTTCAGGTGAACTTATACTGCAAAGTAAAGGACTTGGTTGTTCCCATGATACCTGGGGGATCAGTGGGACTCTGCCATCTTATCTCTGGCTCTGTGTTCCTGAATCAGGCTTGCTCTGATATTCATGCTGCTTGGAGTGAATTGTTCAGTACCTGGTGACTAAATGGTGATGGTCAGAATACAGAGTGATTAGTTCAGGCTTAACAGAGACTCTAGGTTGATGTGCTGTGTGCTTTACTCTTCTGCTTTTTCTCTACTTGTTTTTAAACCAGATGCCTAGATCCTGAGTTGACAAGGATGAGCATCAAATTTTGGACATGAGTTGGAGTAATGTGTGTGCCATTTAAATTTATTTATTTATTTATTCTTTTACGAACAAGCTCTTAAATAGCCTCTCAGGAGCTCTTTCTTGGAGCAGAAAATTCCCTGAGGGGCCTTGATTGCATTCTGATAGTGAAGACACTTGTGCTGCTCTTGTGCCCTGGGTCTAGAGACAGGAGTTGCATGAGGCTGTGACAGAAGGTTACACAAAAAGCTGTAACCTTCTGTAGTGAGAAGAAATGGAAAAGAAGTGATCCAGCAGAGTGACTGAGCTGTCCCAGATACTCTTTACTGGTAAAATCCTCACCTTGTTACTCTCACCTAAAAGCTATCTTTAGATGTGCCTGTCATCACACTGCTCGTGATGTGAGAATAAATTCATATTTATGAATTGTGGAGGATGTTAGTTTGTCTAATGTGATGATTTTGAGGTGTCTCAATACCCCACTTTCCCCAGGCCCCTCTACCACAGTTACTTAAAAGTGCTGTTGATGTGGACCTGAAATACAGTTTTTACGAGCTCACAATTTATAAGTGCAGTGAATGAGCAGCAGTTTAGGAAACTGGAGAGGAAAAGGTCCTGTCAGCTTTAAAAACCAAAGATGCATGGAAAGAGAGTATCACTGTGTAAGGAAGAACAAAAGAATAAAGCTCATGTGTGAGGTAGAATGACTACTGATTTATAATTGAAAAAGGCTGCATGAGTTGACATTCCCTCACTACTCAGCTTTAGAGCCAGGTGATCTTGTGCATAGGTCTGAAAAAACTTTTTTAACCTGATATATAATAATTTAGAATGACTTTATATTACATACTGATTAAATTGGTAATAAATTCCTAATTACCAGAAGATTTTCTTAGGCTGGTATCAACTAATATATATGTTGTTTGCTTTTTCCCCATTCCATTTGCTTTTTAATTTGGCCAAACATTGAAGCATTAGGTCTCTTCAAGTCTTGAGAAAAAAATTTTTGTCTTCCTTAACAATTAAACTTTTTTTCATTATATGTAAGTTAAAAAAACAGCATGGCAGTGTTGCTTCACAGGCTGAAGCATACAGTAAACATTGCAGAGCAGCATGCTTGGCTACCTAACCAGTTATATTAGTGTAGGGATTGGAATATTAACTTTGGAAAGTACCCCTCTTCCTTCCTAGCCTCATGTGCTGATACACCTTTATTTTGACTGCCAGCAACCTAAAAATACATTTTGAAGAGAAAAGCACAGACATGATGGCAACATACCAAAGCATCATCATCATTTGCTTAGGAAGGCAAATGAAATGAAAAAGAGCAAAATGGTGGCGTCTGGTTAAAGAATGACTTGAAGCGTTTCAGGGTGAGGGAACTCAGCTGACTTTGAAACCATCTGTAATACACTGTTATCTGAAACTTTTGCCAAGAGTCACCCACTGACCTCTGCTGGCATCATCCAGTTTATTCTCTTCAGCCTTTTGGGAGTGCAGCTTTTGCATGGCTAATGGCGTGAGCTAGTGGGGAGATTTGGAAACACTGCCTACTGTTCTTTGAGGTTCTTTACCTCTAAAGCAAGTGAGTAAAAAGTTAGAACTGTCAAATAGAGGCTGGCCAGTCTATGGGATCCTGAACACCAGCACCCAGATAACACTGAGCTTCATTGTAGATAACATGCGAGTGTCTGGGCTGCAAATGCCAAAGAGAGAGGACAGCACTACACCTGCATGACTGTGTCTCAGTGTTCTTCAAAAGAATAAGCCTTGGTCTCCTAAAGACCCCACAAGCCCTTTGGAACTGGAAAATGGTAGGGGAATTGTATGTTTGAACTCAAAAATGTAATGATGAGTGTTAGAGGTAGAAGTCTGGAAATAGAAGGTGAGAGGGGAACTGGGAATCCTATTGTGACTGATACAAGAAGTTGTGGATATTGAATCTGTATGAAAATATGTCTAGAGCATAGAGATGCAGTCATATTAAAACAGCTCTTGTTGCTGTTTGGTACAAGCTTTCATCCAGCTAGAATTGATCTAGCTCTTGTTGTAAGGATGGCAGAAATTTATGTTATGTGAAAAAAATAAACCAGAAGTCATGGTATGGTCAGGATGGGGTAAGAAGGCATTGCATCTGTCTCTGTTAGTAGTACTTCAGTAGTTTTTGTACTGATCACTTGGGCTAGAAAAAAAGTCAGTTGAAGTGTAGCTCCAGCTGTGTTGAAATCTACTGGTACAGTCTTTCCCTTGGAATATATCCACAGGCAAAACTTATATCTATTCCTGAAAGCAGATATAAAATGTTACTGAAATTATAGATTTGTGTTTGGACTCAAACTAGCATTATATCCTTTCCTGTCTCTTAATGTAACTGCAGGCACAGAGAATGAAATTATGTGCTAGGTTGTGTCAAGAGGTGTAGATAACAGAAGCCTATGGCAACCATCCTCACTCTCTTTTAATCACATACACAATAACAAAGCAACCCTACCAACACTCCTTTTGGCTTTCCCTTACCTGCTTTTAGCTTGAATATCCATGTAAAAGTGGTATGTTTGTGAATTGCTATATAAGCTTCACAACTGACTGACACTAGGAGTGAGGGTGAGATGTCTCCCAAGAACAAAAATTGTTATTGTTTGTTTTCAGGGAATTAGCAGTTATGTCTCCTCTCTGGATAGCCAATCAAACTCCTGTTTGAAAGTAATGAAAGACTGGTAAGACTATAATGAATATTTAAACATTTTAGACTTGGGAGAAATTTAGATGGTTTCTACTTTATTATATAGCTGAAGTAAAATAAGTCCAATCAGTGTCCACCATTTTGTTTAACACCTTGGAAATTCACCATTTTTAGATGTGCCCTAAAGTTCCAGATATAGAGGCTTAGCAATGTTCCTACTCAAATGTGAATGAACACAGGCACTCTTATCTTACATGATCCTCTTCTTATATAGCTTATTAGCAGAATTTAGCAGTAGGAAAGACTCTATTTCTTAGTGCTTTTGTGCTGTGTATTTTTTTTGTTGTTGTTGGGTGTGTTGGGTTGGTTTTGGTTTTGGGTATTTCTTTTTGAGGCTAGTTGTAATGTGAATACAAGTGATAACAGTGAATCATCAGGAAAAAAAAAAAACCCTTTGGAAATAAGCCAGAGTCAAATTCTTTTCTCGTGCTCTGTTCAATCTGCTTCCTCTTTAAAAGAAAACTTTCACATTAGCAGAAAAATAAATGCTTAGCCAGAGTTCTTTTTGTGTCCCTTTCAGCAGGGAGAAGGGAATGAGTGTGCTGAGCTCAATGCCCATGCTGGCTTCCTCCTGCCGTGGAGAGTTAACACTCTAAAGCTTTTTCTTCCCCCTTTATTTCTCTTTCCATTTAATTCTTATGAAAAAGTTGTGATGTTACAATTTTAGTATTGGAAACTAAGCACAGAGTTTTGTTGTGAGGAACTGAAATGCTTTGATGTAATCCTAGATTTTTTTCTGGGAGAAGTAACTTATAGTTTTTAAATAGTTGGTGTGGCTAAAAAACAGCATTGGTATTACAAAGCTCTGAAAAGCACCTCCAGTAAATAAAAATATACCTGTGTGTAGGATATCTATGTGCCCAATACAGAATACAGATTCAGGGTTCTGTCAGAACCTGCTGGTGTGATCTCAACCAAGTCACTTTTCCTGTAGTTGTAAGACCAAACCCCCATTCTAACATAGCTAAAGCCTGCTTTGGGAAATTATTACCACTTGAATGTTCTTAATGTGAGTACAATTAATTTTCATCAAGACATGCAGACTTACCCACAGCAAGGAATTTTGCCTTTTTTTTTTCTGGGTACCTACAGCACAGGTGTGTGTAGCACAGGCTGAAGACACACACCCTTTCTCCTTAAAAACAGAGATAGTGCATATTATACTTACTACTGAGTATGTCAAAGAAATAAACTATTTCTTTGGCATACTCACTAGTTAGTATATTTTACATTGTAGCTGATGCATGGGAGTTGAGAGTATTGTAATCTCTTAAGTACCATTGGTTTTATCCCCATCTGTTTTTCTAGTTTCTAAAATCTCATGTCTAGCTTTTGATTTCTATTTTTCTTTCCAGTTCTGAAGAAAAGTTATGAATGAGATGAACAGTTTGGCTGATGTCAGGCTTAACTAAGTTGCTAATTAAGCCTGACTGCTGAAATATAGCTTCTGTTTTCCCCTGTACAGATACCACATTCTACTTGTTACATACTGGGATCCACAAAGAAATGTTGTTCCTGCCATAACTTGGAGTTCCCTGATATCTGTGCAACAGCTGGCCTTGCTGGAGCTCCCTTGCACCTCCCAGTGAGTCACAGCTTGCTGTATAATGTGCAAGAAGACGTGGATTTTGTAAATGGAAAACCTGTTTACAAACCTAAACATGTTGACCTTTTCCCTCAGAAACCAGTTGCTGCAGCCAGAAGAGGTACTGGAGGTGTCAGACTAATGCTGCTAGTGCTTTTACCTGTAGTTGTACTGAGCTCTGCAATGCTGTATTAGTGTGCTTTTGGGACATGGAGCACCAAAAATAAAAAGTGGGGAGAGAATCTGTCTTGTAGTTGCTCTTCATTGCAAAGATCATTCAGCAGCTGCTGTCAGCTCCCAGTGGTGAGATGAGGGAGGTTATGCTTTGTTTGACAGCCTTTCTGGAAGCACAGGTATTTTTCAGCTATTGTTGGCGAGAATGAGGTTCCTTCACATCTGTCACAAGAGAAACCTGGGTATGAGGAACCTTATGGGAGCAAATGCTAAGGGTCCTGAAGTAGAAATGTTGTTAAGTGAAGCAGCAGCTAAGGTGGATCTAAGTCCTGAGGTCCTGTGTAGAGTTAATTGCCTGTGGTTTACTTGGAGGTGATGTGTGTGTGCTGGTGAGAGCCAGAGAGGCTGTTCTGGTGACACAGCTACAGCTCAGCTTGGAGGCAGTGTCTGTGTGCTGCTGAGAGCCAGAGAGGCTGTTCTGGTGGCACACAGTCACAGCTTGGTAACTGCACTGTGCTCAGCCCAGGGAAATCTGGGGGAGAGCGCGAGTCTGGGAGACTGAGCTAACAATCTCAACACTTCCCAGGTTTCCTTAAACTAAACAATCAAGAGAGAAAATGCAATTCAAAAATGTCCATTAAATAGGAAAAAAATCCTTTTTTTTTGAATTGCCCCTAATGACCCTAGGTTTACCCACACCCCTTTTACTTTCACCCTAAATGAAAGTCTGGTTTGAACAGAAAATCTGATAGCATAGACCAGCAGTGCTATTTATTGATGTAGATAAATTTACTTTGAAATTATTTAAGTAGTGCTTTAGCTAGGGAATTAGATCTATCTAATAGGATACAGTATAGCTGGAGGTGCAGAAAACATTCTTACATGACAAAAATGCAAAGGGTTTCCTCCTGGTCCTGAGCTCCTCTGATGCCTTTTGTTACAGTTCACTGCTTTGTTACAGTTTCATGTGCTACAGTCTGCAATTGCTGAAAAAGGAGTAAATGATGCTGGAAAGTAAATATAATTTACAGCCTTGGTTTGAACTATAGGTTCATGTTCAGCATATTGTATATTTCTTTATTTTTCTTGAACCTGTTAGAAGAATGTTCCATCTGAGCTGTTGTTCAAAAAGCAAATGAAACATAAGGCATCAATGTTTGTTCATGTGTTAGTTCTCTGAGATAAAATGCTTTGTTGTATCCTGCTAATAAATCCTAAATTTTTTTTTTTGTTATCACAGACCTACACATCAGAGACTCCAGACTAGAGCAGGCTGCTTTCTTGAGGGATACGAGAGACATTCACATTGGAGCACTCCTTCTTAACCTCCAGACAAACCCTTTATCTTCACTAACATGCATTCTTTTACTTTTTGCAGCAGATACCCCAAATTCTGTTTTGCCATCTGCTCTGCAGCAATTGAGGCTTCAGAGGATTGGCTATTTATTACTTAATAGCCATGGATAGAAATACAGTAAATTCTTTACAAAATAAAAATCAATACTCACTGACATACTGCATATTGAGGAAAATAATTGTTTATGGCACACAGCTTAAGCTGTTCTGGTAATCACGTTGAAAAATACAATATTTATTCATTAGATCAAATTTAATGAGGCCTCCTGGCAGTAATTATAAAAATTACTGTAGCAGTAAATTACTAATGAGTTGTGATGTGCTTCCTACCTGTGAGGAAGGACTGGGGGTTGAAAGAATTGATATCCAGACAACACTAGGGAGGGTGAGATCTTGAGGCTAGGAGTCAAGCTCACAGCAGCGCAGAAGTTGTTCACTGCACCGGAATGGTTAAAGTAAAAAAAAAAAAAAGCTGAGAGACTAATAATCATGAGTTTCACTTTAAATTGTAGCCCTACATTTGTTTCCAAACTGACACCTATAGGCAAGGGAACAATGTTATCAATGGGAGGAACAGACTTCTGTACATCCTCTTGCTACAGACGCAGCTGAAGTGACCTAATTTACTGTAGTAGATTTTAGGCTGGGAGCAGCTTCTTGCTTTCCAGTTCTTATAAAGTTCCATGCAAAACACAGCAAAGAGGACAATGTTTTCTTAGTGCCCTTAAATCTTCAGAAGAGTAACCTAAGATGTGGAGCTAAGACAAAGGTTTAAATCCCCCACCAGCTTGCTTTCAGGCAGGGGAGTTTGACCCGGATTTCTTTCTTCTGAGACAAAGCTTTAAGGAATGCAGAGGCTTTTGGTAGCAAATGGTACACAGTATGAATAACACCAGGGCAGAAAGGTGTAAAAATGGTGCCTCTTCTATCAAAGTCCAGGTTGCTGCTGAGCACAGGGTGTTGCTGCAGTGGCAGAGGCTGGCTAGAGAAAGGGGTTCTGCTGCATGCCAAAATGAATGCAAAAATGAACTGGCATATAATTATATTTCTATCTGTAGCTTTTAAAGGTGCCGTAGATGTGACAGGTGGTCTTTGGTATAGTAAAACCCAATTAAATTAGCAAGCTTTTAGCAATTTCTTTTGCAAAAATATTTTTTAAAAGACTTTTTAAAATCTTTTGCTGCAAAAGATTGATTCTGGATTGAAACATCTAGCCAAAATCAAATGGAAAAAGGCTGTGTGTTTTTCTCTCTCATGGCAGAGAACTGCTCTTAAATACACTGTTGAGGCTTTAAAAGGTGTGGGGAAAGCTAGCATGACTTATTTACTCCTATGTTGGTGTGTTTTATTAAAAGGAGCCACCAGGCATGGATACTTCCACACACTCTTACACATAGTGAAGTCAAAAGGGTGAGAAGTGTGTCAACTCACCCTGTAGTCATCTTCCAAAACCCTTGAAAGAAGCAGAAATGCAGGTCCCTTGGACACAGAGATGCAGAGATGCTGGCTTTTGTGGAGCTAGGTGTTTCTTAAGCTGAAAGAGCCCCTAAGAGTCAAGCATTACAGTACTGAGCCCAAGACCCTTTGTGGCTTAAGCCTCACACCTAAAAGGTTATATACATTGAAAATGCATACAAAGCCTTGGGCAAGCTAGGAAATGAACAGCAACCTGTCGGCATACAGCAGCATTATTTTTGCAGTTTCCATACTTTCAAGACAAGGGTACATCTTTTTCCCCCCTCTAAAAAGCAGTGGTTTGCAGTGGTTTGGCTAATTCTCATTACCTGGCTTCTTGTTATTGTAATAAGGCAAGAAGAGCTTTTGCCATGATGCAATTACAAAAAGACGTCTCTCAGCCACTCAGAAATTAACCTTATTTAACTTCATTGCCACTAAATCCACAGACCTACTCTGTCTGTGCTGTTATGTCACACTGCAGAGAAAACCCATCTGGTTTTGGCTGTGAAGATGATATCTCTGCTGCTCAAGTCCTTAGTTCTTTTCCTAGCGTTGCCACACATTTCCTCAGTGGCTTTAGGAAATTCTGTCTTCCCCTGTTTCTCTTTTTAAAGCACAGAAATCCTCTCCAGGCTTTCCCTTGCAGTCTGGTCCTGTCTGGAAAAGAAAATAAAGTGTGTTTTTTTTATTATTAGCTAAACCGAATTTGGCAATGGGCAGATGTTCACTTTGCATACAGCTGTGCTGGCTGAAGATATATTTTTCTGTCTTTCTGGAAGCTAAATTAACACTGATAGAAAATTCTGTGGACTTCAGATAGAAAACACTTTAGAAATAGGAATTATTGTGGGTTGGATTTTCAGAATTGCAGTCAGCCACAGCTGAAATCAGGGGAAGCTGTGGGCTGAAAAAACCTGGAGCCCTGAACTACAATAGTTTACATGAATGTAGAAATAGTTAATGGCTGGCACAGGATTTTGGATCAATCTCCAGTAAAAGCTCTCAGGTAAATACAAAAGGTAGATGTGGTGGAATGCTCCTATTTGGGTTTTTTTTCCTGCGTTGTTTTTTGATGTTTGTTTCATTTTTTTTAAACTGCAGAATGCAGGTCTGAGGACTTACTGCCCAGAAGGCTATGAGCTTTCACCATAGGCTGTCTGTCTATTGTCTAATGATGCAAAATAGGTTTTTGGTTTGTATTGTGAGTTCTTAGGGCAAAATGAGAGCAATTTACCTAATGTTTCTTCTTCTACACCTATGAAATTAATTTACTGTATGTGGAGGAAGGGGGGGACACTGGAACTAAATCAAAAAACTAAATAATAATGATGAAGCTTTTAAAAGAGAATGTCTCACGATCTGACATAAGTAGTAAGATTGTTGCTGTGCACTATTACTATAATTAAATTACATTATGCTATTGCATTAAACTAATCCGTCAGTAATACTGTACTTAGCAGCAAGATTTTGTCACATAAACATTATGTGCCTTTAAACTTCTTCATTTTGTCTTGCAAAATGCAGGGAAAATACAGAAATTGGAGGAGCAGAATATAACATGAAAAGCTATAGTGCTGGAAAAAGGCCAGCTGGTTCAACATGCCAGTCCTTTTAAAGCAGGTAAGTAGAGTGTTAGAATACATTTACCAAAAGGGTGGAACATGAGATGCATGCATGAGGTGCCTGCTATTACTTTGAAAATGTTAGGTACTGATCTAAAAATTATCTTTCCAGCCTTTTCCCAAACAACAGAACACATAAGGCTAAATCAGAAGCTGCTGAGGGTAAACTGTTAAGAAAAACATGCAAATAAGAACTGAAATGAGTCTGCAATCTTTTATCTGAACAGAGGCAGAAAAAGAAGGGGGCTACGGATCACTTAGACTATGATCAGTGAAACGGCAGCTGATCAGAGAGGTGCAGTCTTTAGAACAACGTTAGCTTTTGCAGACCTAGGAAGCAAAATAATATTTTTCAAACTGAAGACTTCATTCCCATCGTAACAGATCAAACCATCTTTCAGAGCAGCAGATCCTGTCCTCTCTCTGCCTGGTAAGCTGTTGTACATTTATTCTGGTGCTAGTTCTTTTCCAAATGAGTTACTGGTGCTTTCATCCACATCCTGTTGACAGCTATCCCTTTCTCACCTTTGCAAAATACAGACTGTGTTAATTGTTCCTTTTTGTTATCATGCACAATTACTTGGATTTTAGCAAAAATTATCAAGAAAAATGACAAGCAGATTTCTGTCCCTTTGCTTACCTCTCCCATAGATAGCATACAGATACACACTATAAACTTACTGTATGCCAAACTGCTGTAACTAGGACTAGAGCATTTGCTGTCCTTCCTGTATTTGCCTCTGCCTTAAAGTGTTCACTGAACCATCCCAGCCTGCACTCCCTGTGATCTGATTGTGCCAGCAATATGCCGGGATGGACATGCTGTTCATTAAGGATTCAGAATATAGGGGTTCTCTTCCAGCTCCTGGGGGCAGGAACAGGATGAAAACGTTGTGAGACTTTATTAAGTCTTATAAGACTGCCACCCCTTGCCTCTGGCAGCTTCAGGGGTGGGAATTAGCCTTTACAGGGAGGTTATCATCTGTAATACATATTTATGCTGTGTCCATCCTGTATAAGAATGCTCTCAGTAAAACTTAGGCTAGGCTGTAATAATACTTTGCACTTCTTTGTTGCCTTTCATCTGAGCATTTCATTGTGCCTTTAAAAGCTTTCATTAGCTAAAATTCACAACCCTGTTGTGCAGTAACTGTGGATTAACACCTCCACCACATGCAAAATACAGTTCAGAGAAGCAAGGACTGGAGTAAGTGGTTTAAAAAGCTGGAAAGAATGGGGGGTGTGGGGGGAAATGGAATTGATTATTTCCATATCTGTGTGCTAGCTCTGTGTTTTCTGTCTAAATATCTTAGACTTGGATTGATGTTCTGGCTTCGTTCTGCTGCATTTTTAAATGCTGATGTGTGGCAAATTTAGCATTGTTTCAAGATTCTGAAGATACTCATTTGCAGGTTCATTTATTATCTGCTGGAAATCTATCCTTTGATAACTGGATGCAGATGTAGCCACGAGAGTGATATAATTGCCTGTGGAGCTAGGTATGCATTTTAAGTATTGCTAAGCTACAGGGTCTAGTTTCCCTGGGATATGTATGACTCTTGTGAATGCCAGTTACACACATTCCAGAGAAGAGAATATGCCCCTAAAGCTACAATGTTCTTCGTGCATAGCCTCCAATCCTCTACAAAGCTTACATTTCACAGGATTGAACATTATTGGTTCTTTTGGGATCAATGAGAAACTCACCACCCATCTCCAGTATCTCTGAATTACAGAGCAGAACCAGATCAAACACAGTAGAGTTCCCTCATTTATCCTGCCTCTGTAATACATCAGAGTGTGTGCTGCATTCATTTTGTGTAGGCGGGCTGGTGTCTAATGTACTCTGTGAACATATTTATAAAGGATTAACCTGTGCCTGGTGTTCCTAAAAACTGATTTATTTAAAATACATATTTTATTCTACTTGTCTCAACCATACAAATCATTCCTGTTTAGCTTTGATGTTAGTCATTTTTGCTGCAGTGTAATGCACTGCACATTATCAGTAGTCCTGCTATGTATGACAGGCTTTTTTCCCCCAGCCAATACTTCTCAGTGCATTGTATCATCTGCGTCTGAAAATTTTAACCTGCAGTGAAAGTGTTCACTAATAGAATGTACTGCTTAGCAAATGCTGGAACACTGAGGCTTTGAATAGGGTGCTGTTGCTTTCAAAGTGTTTGGAAGCAAACTGGGTGTAGAAGTCAGGAATCACAGGTGCTGGAAAAGACCTGGATGCACTTTGTACCTGGAATGTTCTCCGTGGTCACACACACTCTGACCTGGCACCTTCATGCTAAGAAGGATCCAGTAAAGTGAAGATCCTGGACTGCAAACAGTTACAGCCCTACCTCCCACCAGCCCCAAGTTGAGTATGTCTATTTAAAATTATTTACTTTGACACAGGCAATATTTAGAAATTTGTTTTGTATAGGAAAAGGAAATACTAATGAATAGCTTGGTAACAGGGAATTCTTACCTTCACCTGCAATACGTGAAGATACTCCAAAATGTGAAGGGCAGTTTGAGAAGTCACTGACTAGGAACTTGGGATAAAACTGAGGAAGGGCAGACTTCTGATGAAGGATTAAGGGTAATTTATTGAAGTTATCCACCATAGGGAAAATGACCAAAGCAAACACTGGAAAACCTGTTTCTTCAGATATTTGAAGACTTAAGGTTTCTTCTCACCTTGATCTTCAACCAAGAATTCAGGGCTTGGTTTGGTTTTGGTGTTTTGGTTTTAATTTTCTATCAGCCTATACTGGGATAGCAACTGTGTGAAAAAGCTTTTAGAGTTTTCAGTATCTTCTGAAAGGAATAGTGGTACTTGATTATACTTTTGTTGCTCATTTGATTGCCATTGAATTCAAGGACTGCAGGCTGCTGTAAATTTTTGTATAACTCCTGTGTCAGATATTATTTGTTGTACCATCAGTCCATCTTATCTGGATATAAGGAAACACAAAAATCAGTCTGTCTAGCAGGGGGAGGAAGATTCTTCTCAGCAGCCCATCAGGCAGTTTTTCTAGTTCATTTTCTTCCCCATTGTTCAAATACTAACTCGGAAGCTTGCAAATGTTTCTGTTTCTTGCCAAGACAGTGGTTCTTTTGCCCTGGCACACATTAATGTTTTTTTCCCTTTTCTTGTGTTTTGAGTGCAGCTGAACAACAAATTTCTCTCTGTTTAACAAGCAACTTCCTCATATTAAAAGTTTTTTTCCAAACCAAACTATCTTTTTTTTTATTTCAGCACAGTTCTGCATTTGTATTTGTTAATTAAATACTGACAAGTGAAAAACAGCAAGTGTAGCAATATTGTGTGTTTGTGGGCTTTCAGAACAGCCCCTCTGGAACCTGAGCCTGTCTGTCTCATGGAGCCACAGTAACAGCCATTCTGTGAGAGGTAAGACAGTAAGACAGCAAGTTGGTATTCATGAAACAAGAGTGGCTGCTTCAAAAGAAATCTAACCTCTTTTCTGCCATTCCATGTGCATTAGACTCAACAGTACTCTCAGAAATTTTCATGCAAGCTACACCCATTTTGCACCCCTCCCTGAAATGGAGATAGTTTTGTTTCACAGCAGCAAAATAATTTGCTGCCTATTTTCTCCCCAATGTAAAACACTTTCTTTAAGTGGAAGTTGGCTCATTGGAGGCCAAAGGAGGACATGGATAGATGGATGGATGTGTGTGTACGTGCATCTGGAGTTCTTTTGTTCTCTCCCTGCTAGCTTTGACTGTTAAAACAGCCATTTGAGTAATTTCTTGGCTGGCTTTGCAGGGAATAAAATCTTGGTCTTTGCTGTTCCTGGAAGAGAGGTTGTCATAATGTTGCTCCCCCACTTGACTGACAGACACCTTTGCGAACACACAGCATGTTTCATCTCAAAGCACTCGATGAATATCCTTAACCCCCCCTCTGGACCAGCCCACCTCTCCTTGCAATGCTCCTTGTCTTTTCTCGCAGGATCGCAATCCTTGCCTTTTGTTCCTCCTTCTCAGGAGTTAATACCTCCCCACCTTACAAGTCAGCAGCAGATTCTGTCAGTTTACAACCCTAAATAACAAACCCTCCTACCCTGAAGGCCTTTTCCTTTCAAGCCTGTATTTTTCTAGCCTGTGAGGGAGTCAGTGCCATAACCCTGAGTTTTCATGGAATAGTTTCTAAGCCTGTATCTGTGTATCATGAATATCTTCCAAAGAAGGAATGAACATCCCCTCTTCTGGCAGCTCCTGTATTTTGTGCCTTCCTGCCCTCCCTCCCCACCATCCTCTGCTCCTTATATGCCCCTTCACTTCATGCCCTCTACATGTGATGTCTCCTTTCAAGCCCTCATTCACTGCTGCTCTCACCTCAGCCTGCTCCAGCCGTTGCCTGACAGTGCAGTCACAGCCCAGAACCCAAACATTTTTTGCCTCTGTTAAGGTGTCCCACTGTTGGTCTTTTGCAGATTTCCAGAAAGCTGGATGACCCGTGACACAAGTTTCCAATCTTTCTCTTTCCTCCACACTCTATTTCCCTAGCTGTTGAAAAAGAAAGCAGAAGCTTGGTTCTGTTCTTTTTACCCTATATAAGATCTCCGGCATCACATCCCCACCTTTCTAGCTGAGGGGTTTTTTGGCAGTCTGTGGTATTGCTTCTTGCTTCCTAAAATGCTGCTGTTAAGAAATACTAGACACATCTGCCCTGGGGATAGTTGAGTGTATCTAAGCCAGAGACAGGAGACTGCTGGCTTAGAGGCAAGAGGTGACTCCTCCACAGAAACGTGAAATAGGTGACATATAGGGCCAGCTTACAAAGGGAAGCATTAACAGAATTCGTGTTCATTTCAAAGACACAGAAAATGATCCTGAAGGTAAACTGAAGATCTGAGATTGTTAGGTGATCTGATCATCTCTGTCATTTTATCATTTGTGTTTGCTGTTTCTGACACGTTTGCTGAGTCCAACATGCTTAAACTGTGCACATATTCTGATTTTTCCCTTTACCTCCTCACTCTGTCCCACCTTATTTTAAAATGTCAGCTACTTAGAAATCAAAGGAGTTTTTTCAAATGTCTCAGATGGTGGCATGTCAGGTAGGTATATAAGAGATAGAGGATTTGAAACAGGAGGATAAAATTATCATGATGACTGAGGACTGCATGCTTTGCAGCATGCACGACGGGGAGAATGTCCTTCCCTGGAGGAAGTTTACATCTCCTGCTACTGACAATTACTATGGGGTTTTAGACGTGACAGTGATTCAAGTGCTGTTTTCATTCTCTTTTGGTTTTTTTCACCTCCCCAAACCCAGGGACTGACAGCCAGGCTAAGCTGACCACTCCACCAGTGCTGGCTATGTGTAACCTCTCTGGTGCCTGCCTCCCTGTCACCTGCTCCACAGTTCCTCCCCATGCATGCTGTGCTCCAGCAGGGAGGCTGTCTTGGAGCCCAGCTGCATAGCACTGCTTCACAGCAATGATTTTGCTCCCTGGTGACTCACTGCATTTTGCACCTGATGGTAAAAGATAATCTGTCACCTTAAATCCTACTAGTTCTGCAAGATAGCTTTTATATAATCAGTGGGTACTTTTACCCTCTTTTGTCCAAACATGAATATAAGGTCCAGCTTGAATCCCCCATATATTTTTTTAAAGAAAGCAGCTGTGTTGTCCTTCAGGAAAACAGCTTGTAATTTAGCATTACTGTGTTATATCCCCTAGGCAACGCTTTCTGTCTTCAGGACATATATTTATCACAGACATCACAGTATCTCTATGGTGGTTTAGTTTTCCATCAAGCAAAGCTAAAAGAGCATTTAATTCCGTAAAGCTCTGATTGATCTTCACCACAATGTACCTCTGGTGCTTTTCTCAATGTCTCCTCTGCTGAACAAGATTTCTTCTTCCACTTTTGATCTCTCAGAAGTCTGAACTGATCTCAGAAGTGTGGGCTTGCTTTGCCTTCTAGCGCTACCTGTCTTTGTGCTTGGTCCTTTGGTCAGCTCTGGAGTCCTGGTTAGCTCCATCAGCCAGTGGCTCTTTGCCTCACTCGGGAGGCTACCTGTGGAGAACTGAGTGTGTGTAAGCAAGGACATAATCTGCCAGCCTTGGATGGCTTTCACTTTTTGTTTTCAGTTTCATTTTTGCTATTATAAAACAGTCATGGTGAGTAGATAGATGGACACATCTTAGGGTGCTCAATTAAGATGAACAGAAACATCATGGCTCCACTACTTGCTCTGAAACTTTTCTCTGTTCTTAGCAGAAGCTACTTTGTTAATTGCTCCTTCTTCTGGTGATCATTTCACCCTTGAGCTCAGAGCAGTGCCCTTTTATTGTTACAAATTCTGATCCCAAAAACCAATAGAAACCAAGCTTGGTCTTCTGCATAGCAGATACTGAGTGCTACAGCATTTGTCAAATGTATTTGATCAGTGCACACAACTTGAGAAAAAAGAAAGCAAGCAAGGAAGAAGTGGAAATGCAAATTTTAGAGAAATCTTTCAAAGTCTGCAGTAATTGGCAAGGTAAATGCAAGGCTCTTTCTGCTTTTCATAACACTGGTAATATCAGTTTATGATAAAAACCTATTCTGAGTTACACAAGAAGGTAAGATATTTGCCAAAAAAATTCTTTCGTTTCAATTCTATTTTTTTATAATGGACATGAAGTGCCATCCATGGTGAATGACTGTTGGCATTCGACTCACCACTGAGCAACTGTATGTTGATGGATAAGCCAGTCTCATCCAAGTGTCAGGAAGATTATCAAAAAAAAAGAGCTGTCTGTAGTTGCTCCATCTCTGAGGAGATTGCCAACTCACTCTAACAAAAGAAAACATTAGTGTGCTATTTGCGTCCCACAAAGAGACTGTGATAAGATGACATGATAAATGATAGAGGGCTTTTTTTTTCCCCAGGAAAAACACATAAGGTAGCTAAATCGTCAAGTGTAAAGAATATTTTGGCTCTTGCCACTGGGGTGAGTAATTTATTTTTTAAAAAGGGAAACAGTCAGAAAAACAAGAGTGTAGGTTCTGGGTTTTCACTCTAATTGCATTAAGTAATTATATGATATAGTAATTCATATACATACACGTGGAAGCACCCACCTACGCGTATGTGCAGAGAGAAAATGATAAAGGGCCAAATTACTAACTTGCTTTCTGATATCCCACAGAAAATTGTACATGCAATCAAGCTACCATTCTGCTGGCTTGCTTGCACTAATGGCTATTTGAGTGCCCATGTTTTGTTACTCTGAATTAAAGATCGAAAGGAAGGTAATTTTAGGTGGCAAAAAAAGAGGTCTCTTAAAAAAAACTAGCTCTATGAATTAGATTTTCAGTACCTGCTTTTGGAGTGGTATGCATTAACTACAGCTCTGCATGGATTTACCACGATTGTCTGTGTAAATTGCTAGCAATGCCTAAGAAGCTATTGGTTGCCCAGTTATGTGATTGAAGATATATTACATGTTAGTGCAGCAGGTACATTGCTTTTTAAGATTGCTAGATATTATGAAAATTTGGCCTTCTGTGATTAAGAACATTACATGTTGCTATTCAGCACTTTGTTGGTGCTGAGAGACATATTATTACCAAAAACTGCTGAAGATGTGTGATGAGTTCCCCACATCCCCTTTTCCCTTCTCTTCACTGCACCCACCAGATGCAGAGTGAGCCCAGAATTTGGGTGCTGCTGATGCTGCACCTTCACCTGCAGTTTAATGGCCATCTCCTAATGATGGTCAAATGCCACATCCTGGTGGCTTTGAAGATGTTGATCATTTAACCATGTGCCTTTTCCAGCAGAGATCTATACAAAGTAGTGTTTGTTTTGGATGCCTCAAAAGGTCTCTTGAGGCATCCAACAGCCACCTCCCTTCTCTCCTATGGACAGCCTAAAACACAAGTGAAACATATACCATAACAAGCAACTACATCTCTTTGCAGTTATAACAGAAGCAGCAAATTTCTGCCATGGCAGAAGAGAAAAACGTACCAACCTTATTTCCATGTCTGCACTGAAACAGGAATCAGACCATAATAAGAGACCTTGCATTTTGCTTCCTTTTATGCAGAGAGAGGATTTCAGTGTCCTGAGCTGTTTAATGCTGTTTTTTCCCACACAAATTAAAAGAATTTGATATATGGATATGAGTTACATGTTTGGAGTAGGCAGCTTATGAAAGCCCAGTTTTAAAAGAAATTACATGAGAAATAAGCTTCCAAAGTGTCACAACTGCCTGTTACTGGCATTTACACTGATGCTATTTAAAGCCATGCATCCCCTAAGATTAGTAAAGCAAAGCACACATATCTTCAGACCGAACTTAAGTTCTTAAAGAGAATGCCTTACCTCATCTATGAGTGGATCCAGTCTTTCATATCCTGGAAAACAAATCAGTTTATGTGAGTATCATTCTGCTGATGTTTGAGTAAAATATCTGATCTTCCTTGCTTCTGAAAGATTTTTTCTTTATGTTGTCTAGCTCTGCTTTCATCCTCAAGAGATACCATGTTGCATGAGGCAACTATCTCTTGTACCCACAACTGCATAAATGTAAAGGAAATTATAAACATTGCATAAATGTAAAGGAAATTATAAACTTTGTGTATCTTAACTTCATGCAGTGAAAGCATTTCTGTGCCTTCATGTCATAGTACGAAGGATATGGAGGATTTATCCTGTGAAATGGAGAAAGAGAGGAAAAACCGTGCACATCCATGCTGTTAGGAAGAAAAGCAAATTCTGCCTTATAGTTTGGAAATAATGGCATTTTTCAACCTGACAAAGGATCCTAAATGGCACAATGCTATAATATATTGTAACATTCCAGCAAATCTTTTTTTCTCTGTGGTGCAAAATAATGCATATATTTACGTCTCATGTATACTAGAGATCCCTCACTGCAAATTTCAGATTGAATCCCTGCAAAAAAACAGGTAGGAAAATATCTATTTCTATTGAAATCAGTTCTGTAGGAGGAAAAAAACCCCAAATAAACCCATAGACATAGGCAAAAACTGTCTTGTGACAAATTTGAAGCCTGCTTTGTGTTTTGACTGACCTTGTCTTCTACAGCTTAGGAGACTCCTTCCCCAGTCACTCCTTAGTGACTGAGTATTTGAATTGCAGCTCTAATAGCAGATGGAGCATGTTGTCTGCAGGTATTACAAAAGCAATCTCCACATTGGGGTGCAGGCCACAACATATGGCACTTTGGAGAGGTAGTATTTTATCCATATTTTTATGGTAGCCTTCATAATACAGGTTTGAAGAGACTGCAAACCCTGAAGCAAACACTGACTTCCTATCAAACTGTCAAAAAGATAATAAAAACCTTGTCACTAAGACACTGCTGGCAATCCTCACTAGACAGAATAAGGAACCTGCTTAGGCATAAATGAAATAGTTCTATTATGGAGCCATTGTTGAGAATGAGACTTTTATATCACTATTATATCTGTGGAAATTAATCTAATTTGTTCCCCATTTTAATTAGCCCCATTATGTCACACCCAAGTTCCGATGCTTGCAAGAAAAAAAGAGGAATTTTTTAATAATCAGATTGTCCTTCTGAAAGAAAACAGCTGAAAGATAATTTTAATTTAAAAATAAAAAGACAGGAATATTTTTAAAAGAAAAATGTTATTTCTTCCAAATTATGAATTGCTGCTCTCTGGTGTAACATTATTATTCTGTGTAGCAACTTATTAAATGAAGCAATTTATGGTAGCATCTCTGAAAAATGCCATCCTTTATTGAAATGAAAGTAATAGCATAAGGACTGTAAAATAAAAAGGCAGAATATCTTCTTTTAGACCATTACAAAAATACATGTATTGTCTATTTGAAAATCAATACAGTATCATAAAATAAAATGGAGCTGTGGTATCATCATCATAATTTCTATTTCAAATGGTTTGCTGAGAGCCAAATTGTATCTTTTATGGAAAAAGAATGACAAATGGTTTAATTCAATATCACATGCATGTGTATATATGAGCTGAAATTCTGCTACAACTCAAAGCTGTTAGGCAAATATTTTAGTATCACCACAAGTTTAAAAACAACAGACATGTGGGAGTGCATCCATTTATTTACACTTGTACTGACTTAAAATTCAAAATGCTATTTGAAGCTTTTAAAGTACTGCTGTGGGATGTTAAATTACTGCTGAATTCTTACTGTTCTGAGATACCTTTCAACCTGCCAAGATGCATGATGATGATAATAATAATAATAACAGCAGTAGTGTGGGGATCTTTAAAATAATGTGGGGCTTATTTCTGTAAGATAAATACCATTTTCACTAACCCCTGTTTTATGATTCAGCATTTCTAATACAATAAAGTGAAATAATGAAAGTAAAACAACAACAGGTTTGTGTGGGCTGGGAAAGGGAAAACGAGCACGTGCATTGTCAGAATTTCTGCAGAAATTGTAGGGGGAAAGAAAACCTCATGTAAGTGGCGCTTCCCTCTCTCTTCCCCATGGGGAAAATTTCTCCTCTTGTTTTTAGTGTTCGCTACATTTCCTTCTTTTATTCCTTTTTCTGATCTCGTCCTTTTGTTCCCCTTGTCTCCTCGGATGCCTGTCCTTCCTCCCGCAGCGGGAGCTCCCGGAGCGGGGCCGGAGCGCGGCGGGCGCGGGCGCTGCAGGTGAGCGGGCGGCGGGGGCGGCGGGGGAGGCGGGGAGCCCCGGGCTGGGGCCGCGGCCGTGCGGGGCCCGGAGCGCTCCTGCCGCCCTTCCTCCCTCCCTGCCCTCCCTCCTTCCAGGGACAGCGCGGGTGTGAAGCCCCCGCCTGTGGCGCTCGGAGCTTTCTGCACCTGCCTTGCTCAGGGCTGCGGGGGAGGAGGAGGTGAGATGGCAAACGTGCTCGCAGGTGAGGACGGGGGCTGTGACCCACCCGTCTCCGCCGCGCTCCGCTTGCACGGGTTGGGAAGGAGATTTTTGCTACCTGCTCCATCACCATCTGACAAATGCCGGGTTCAGTGAGGAGCCCTCGGCCCGCCAGGCACGGCCACTGCCACAGGCAGACAGATAATCACCAAATGCCCCACAGATGTTGGGAGAGGACTTTTCCGCCTCTCTCTTCCTGAAGTAGTTTGTCGCACCTGGACCATTGGTGATTATCGCCGCTCGGCCGCAGCAGCGCGGGCACGGCACTACAAGAAATCTTTGCATTGCTACAGGATCAGAGGTCACCGCTGCAGGGGACCAGGGCTGGTTTATTAAACAGCCAAGTCTGTTTAAGGTGTAATTCCTCAGGAACAGCAGTGTGCTTGTGGCCATTTAAACGGGTTAACGGAGCGGGCCCGTTCAAGCCCGTGTGTGCTTTTCCCCGAGCACAAACCCCAGATCGGGCTGACGCCCGGGGTTGCTGTCGGTCGAGTCGCCTAAGCCCCGCAGGTCTGTGACCTCCGGCTCCTGCCCATGTCACATCCCTGCCCTCCGGGTGGAAACTGCAGAAGAAAGTGCAGGATGCAGCTGACACCGCTCCGGCCGCGCTGGCTCCTGCACTGGTAATGACCGGGCTGACACAGGCGCCCGGGCGGGAGGCTCCGGGTGGGGGGGGCGGGTTACACACTCTGCCCGCCGGTGTTGGCAGCGGGTGCTGGGAGTGCGGCCCTGCGTGGCGAGTCCCGTATGCCCCCACTCCAGCGTCCCCACGAGCGTCTGCGAGAGGAGAGCTCCCCTGGAGGCCGAGGCCGCCGTCTCAGCCCCGCAGCGCTGCCCGGGGTCAAAGGCGCTTCCCGCGGGACTCCCCCGGCGGGTCCGGGCCCGGCCGGGCCCCCCGAGCCCGCCCGCGCCTCGGCCCGGCCCGCGGGCAGCCGCCGGCAGGGGGCGCTCTGGCTCCGGGAACGCGCCGCCGCTGCCCGGCCCAGGCCGCCACGGGCAGGGGGAGGGCGGACCGGGGCACGGGCGGCTGCCCCGGGCGCCAGGCAGGTACCGCGGGGCCGGGCTGCCGCAGCGCAGCGAGCCGGTGACGAGCTCCCCGGCAGAGCCGCCGGCCCGGGGGGACGGCCCGGGAGGTGCGGCCCGGCCCGGCACCCCGAGCGCAGCTGGGCGGGCGCGGGGAAGGCGGCGCCGCGGGGATGGAGGGGCAGGGCCCGGCCCGGGCCGCAGCGGGCCCGGCGCAGCCACGGCCCTGGCAGAAGTTGGTGCCAAACGGGCTGAGGCTGTGGCTGCAGCCACGGGATTCTTTGTGCGTCTGTCTGTCTGTCAGTCAGCACTTTGGGTGACATTCCCTTCGCCGCGCGGGTGGCTGGCGATTTTTCCCTTTTTTACCACTGGAAGACGTTATTCTATACAAGAGAAAAAGAAGAAAAGCCTTTGTAATTTTCACAGAGGTTTTTTAGAATATAGTGCCGAAAAAGCAATTTGTTTGGGTTTTTGTTTGGTTTTTGTTTTGTAATTGCTGAGTTTTTTTAGCATTCGGATGGATGCTGGATGCTCTTTCTTTAGTATAGATTTATGTCCTAAAGAGATACTTGATTTCTTTGACCATATCTGTGATCATAGCTTACAACTACTACCTATACACACCTGTGTTTGTAAGTATCTTTTAAGAGTCAGTAAGAAAAATTGTTTTCATTAAAAGCCTTCCAAAACAAAAATTGAAAAGGACAGAGGAAAATATGATAACCTAGCAGCTGAGCCATGCTTGCCTCTAATGTATGATCCAAATGTTTTTGACCAAACACATAGGAATATAAATTGGTGTAGTGAATCTCACTGATTTACCTCAGCTGAAGACCTAATTCTAGTGCACTGCATGCCCAGAATATGTAAAAGATATTCCAGAGACACAAAACCACATGGTTGTGCATCTCAAGATAAACCAAACTAAGCTAAATGAAACCAAAATAAAATCTTGTTCTGTATTACAGTAATTACCTGTAGCGACTGCAAATTCTTCATTTCCCATGCAGACAGACAGGTACTTAGCTAGAAACTGTATGTGATGCTTTAAAATTGAAAGAATAGTTTCTTGTTTGATTTTTTTTTTCTTTTTTGGTGATAGATGTGCAGTCACTCTATGATATGTGGACAAATCTTTAAGAAATTAAATTAATTCTGCTTTGCTATTGCATGTCCTGTAAAGGCTTTTAGTGACTTCACTGTTTCAAGTGGCTTTAAAATGACAAGTTGAATACTCATATTTTTAAAGTTTTTTTTCTGTGGTGTTTTGCTTGCCTGGTCAAATTTATCCAGTGCAGCACAGTGATCAGGCAGTATTACAGGTAGTGGCTTATCAGTTATTTAATGGGAGATTTCCTAAATCCACTCTGGAATGAGATGTGCTGTAGGGAAAGGAGCAGGTTCCCCACTCTCAAAACCAATCGCCCTGCTCACTTCCTTCCCTGGTTTTCTTCAGTAATTTCTCTAATGTGTCCAACCACTTTACTACAAAATAAATATTCAGAGATAAGGAGGGAGAGGGGGGAGAAGGGAGGAAAAAATAGGCCTCCCAGTGAGCTATTGATTTGAAATTTCAAACATTTTATTGATACAAGAAAAACCCAGACATAAGGAAGCAGTTTGATATTGCACAATATTTGAAAAAAAAATGTGTGCATCTGTTTAGCACAATACACTGCATAATGACAGCAATCTTCCCTGTTTGTATCTATTCATCTGATTATACAGCATAACAATTCTTTTTGCTACACATTTATTTACTAAAGGATTTTTTTTAATGGATAATAAATTAGTAAATCAGATATCATGTGCTTGGGAAAATATGTGAGTTGACTCTCTACATGCAAGATAGTTGCAATTCATATTTTATGTGCTATTCAGCGATCTCACATACAGAGATGAAGTTATGTGCTTCCCTCGTGGCAAAGACAAAGGAAGTTTTAAATCACTATTTAGTACTCTTTCATCTAGGCACATGTTATTTTGAAACGCTTCAGTTTTTAGCACTGCAGTGGAGCACTGATGTAATGAAGAGCTTTGACTTACTTGAAGTATAACCCAGTGGCCTTCTTTTGATGCCTTTTCCACAGCTATTTCTGCTGCAGCTTCCTGTCCTTGACCCAGCGATACATTGTGAAGTTCTCCTGAGTCAATGGTAAATTCAAACTTGTTCCCTAAACAGAACAATATACTGTACTACTTTGAGCCAAATAATGAAGTGTTCAAACAAGCATGTATTCTACACATAGTGTTAAAATGGCACCACATCACATGAGTCACCAAAGGAAAAAAACAGCCCTCAAAAATACAGTTTCAATCAATCAGCTGAGCTAGGATATTGTGCTGCTTTCTGGCTAGGTATTCTGTATTAGCAAAATGCTCCTGTGTCTGAAAAGCATCCCAGAGTGAAACAGTTGATTCCTGCTCATGGCTTTCCTACATTTTGCCTATATGAATATTTCAATGCACACTGAAGTGGATACGTTAGAAATTTATCTAAAGAAAAAAAATAAATTAATTTAATGTTTCACTGAAGGTGACATTACACACAGGCAATGAAAGGGATTTAACAGAAGTCTTTATGCTGGCATTAGGAAATAGTTGGATCAGAGGAGGGTTAGCAAATTTTCAGTAGGGTCAAATCTGTTGCTCAGGTATACTTGTGCAAGATTGATGACTTGTTGATACAGCAAATATAGAAGAGCAAGCAGCTACCTCTGATTTCAGAAAGCAGCGAGTGTTCCCCAGGCAGCTGCCTGAGCCAAGCACTGAAACTTTCCTCAGACATTGAGTGCTGGAGGTGTAATGCCATCAGTGTGTTAACGTGTGACAACGCTCAGCAGGCATGGAAAGGCCTGGTTTATTTCTCTGGTTGTGGTAGAATTTCTAGGACCAGTGGTATTGCTAACTAACTTGCAGGAAGTTCTTTTATTTCATGGTAAGTGTTATGTTTTCTCATGATTTTTAGTAACAGTATTTAGTCCAGACTGATCTAATAGTTCAGAATTGATAAGGGGAGCAGTCCAGGAGATAAACACTACTGGGGAACAGCACTGCCTTCTTTGGAAGTTTTTGTGAACACTGGGCACATTTAGTCCCAAGTTACATTTGGGCTAAGTTCCCATAAATGAAGAATTGCAGTTGACAAAACCTCGTGAAAAACAGCAAGGTGTAAGACCTGTCTGTGGGGCATAATAGTTTGTCATGACTTCCATTTGGTAGAGATCCAAATTCAAAACACGTTAGGGTCAGTCACAGTACAAAATCTGCCCTTCAAAGGGCTGAGCCTGGTGATGCAAACTGACAGCACAAGTCATCCTGGACATTCTGCTACCTCACATAAATAGTAGGTTGAGGAGAGAACTTGTCACTTTTCATGCCTTTAGAAATTTCTCCTTTCTGGACATTTCAAATCCATTTCTTTTGCTTGTTCTATCCAGGAACCTTCAGTAACTCTCTTCAAGTAACATAATTTATTTAACATTGTCCACAATTGAAAAACTAATATATGGAGCCTGTACATTTGAGCACAAGCATGTGGATTTTAAAAATAAATGTAACTGAAGTTTTTTATTTTTAAAAATAAATATAATATAAATTTAAAAATATAAAAAATGTAGGGTCTAGATTATTGTAGACACACTGTACCCTGATTTCTTTTCATGGAGAGTTAAAGAGAAAGTCAAGTAAATGTTGAAACAGTGATCTAAGTTCAGAATGTTCACAAAACATGAGTTTGTTTTTTGGTAACTAAAAGCTTTAGAACAGAACAGCTGTGAAATTAATAGAACTTATTTGTAATATTTATCAGTGTTTATTTTCTCAATGCTTTGGGGTTATTTGTGGCCAGTTTCCTCTTCAAAAACATTTAAAAATCTTTTAAAACAATTCTGGATAGCGTAAGCTTAAATCAATACACATATAGAAACATCCCTTAGTGTTAGAGTACATGAATATGTTTACAGATGATGGTTAAGTGTGTCAATTTATAAGACCAGCTAAGCCTTCACTATAGTATGGACAAAATTCTAAACATAAAGAAATTTTTTTCTGAAATTTCTGCCTGAACAAATTAATGTGGATTTTTGTGTGTAAGACTTTTAGTATGTCAGCAAGGCTAGAAACACTGAATTGTGCTGAGAAAGAGTATTAATACAACATTCCAAGGTCAGTTGAACTCCCGATTTCTCTAGAAGAGGAACAGTTTTTATTAAGAAATTGCCAGATCAAAGTTATATGCTGAAATGCTTAAAATTTTAAAAGTCTGTAAGAACAGGACCTAAATTTTCCACCGTTGTAAGAAACAACAAGAGAGCTCCACACCATTATTTATTGTGTTGTACAGGGGTGTGCTGGGTTCTGTTGCTTGGTATTTAATCCAGAGGTGCATTCAGCTATGTATTAGTAGCGAGCTCTGAGCCATTAGAGCAGCAAAAGATAGGACAGAAATAAACTGTTGGCTGCAATTGCCCCTTTGAAAAAGAACAGGAATTTTGAGAGGGGAGAGAGGGAGATCCCTTGGCCTCGGTGGAGTTTATTATTCTCTGGAAACAGGTAAACCAACCCTGGCTCAGGAAGATACTTTAGAATAGGAAATGTTTTGCCTTTGAAATGTACCAGATTACATGTCATTTCAAATAGTGTTCATGGCAAAGATACCCCTGGGACCACCTTACAAGAGCTTTATTTCTTGCCTGCAAATTAGTCAATTCAAAACACTTCTCCTCTCATCTCTGCCTTCAGCTCTTAATACCACACACGCCATTCGGAAAATAGCGGAGAAGAATGAAAAGACCCTGGATACAATGGTACAATTAAAAAAATAAAACAAAAGACTGTAAAAGCAAGAACAAGATGGGTTTCAGCAGACAAGGGAAAAAATGAAATGATTTTGGTGCATTTTTGGAGGCATTTCAATAAACCGCTTTTCTTCCATTTCAGCGGGGGCTCATTGAAACAGCTATGTTTTCCAAGTGCAGGCAGACAGCCAATAGCATCTAAATTATTTTTAAGAAAGCACTTATAGCACTAAGCACTCACTACTACTAAATCCATCTTAGAGGAGAAGGGTGGAGTAAGAAGAAAGGTCAACAAATGTATCAAGTTCTTTGTGTAATGCTTCACTGACATTTTCCAACTCCCTCAGCTGGCTTTTATTTTTTTATTTTTTATTTTTCAGAATCCTGGTAAAATGCAGTAAAGGATTTAAGGTTATCGTCTGTCTCTCTCTAACTTCTGACATCTCTTTATAACAAGAAAGAGTCACAGCCAACTGTAACAGGAGGGCAACACAATGAATCCTGGTAAGACAGGGAAGGGGGGAGGTTCAACTTTGCTGCCCCTTTGCCCCTATTTCTTCCTCACAGAACAGAAGTGCCATCTGTTACTAGTCCTAACATGCATGCATTTGATTTCCATTCAGTAATAACTATCACAGGAAAAAGATTATCAAGTGATCTAAAGCACTATCAGCATTAGCAGATCTTCCCATCCAGTGTTTTGTTTGTCCCTCCAAAGATGTAGCAGATGAAATGGATATGGGCAAGTGTCTTAATTGCCTAGAATTATTTTGTTTTCTTGTAGAGGACCATATGGTCAAGGTGTGGATTATGACCAGACTGAGGATACTTAGGTGCTTAGGTCAGAAAGAGATTTAGGAAAATCAAACAATCAATCAAACATCATACTGATGTTTATATTCTCCAATCTGAACTCACTACAGTCTTTATTACTTGATGTTGTAATACATCGTCATAATAATGGAAAATAAAATCATAGCATGTTATGTGAGGGTAGACAGTCGTAAAGTATAAGACTGTTTCAAAGCAATCTGTAAAAATGCTTCTTAGGCTTCAGTCAAATTTATCACATTCACAAATAAAAGTCCCAACATCACCAAGCATCTTACAGCCCAGCAAAGTCAGTTTAAGATTGTGCTAGTTTTGACTGGGGTGGATTTTCTGGGTTAATTTTCTTCATAGCGGCTGGTGTGGGGCTGTGTTGTGGATTTGTGCTGGAAACAGTGTTGATAATTCGGAGATGTTTTAATTATTGCTGAGTAGTGCTCACACAGAGTCAAGGCCTTTTCTGCTCCTCACACCGTTCCACCAGCAATGAGGCTGAAGGTGCACAAAAAGTTGAGAAGACAACAGCTGGGGCAGTTGACCCCAAGTGACCAAAGGGATATTCCCTGCCATATGGCATCATGCTCTCTGTATAAAATAGAGATGGAAGTTGGCTGGGGGCTGCAGCTCGAGGACTGACTGGGCATTGCTTTGAAGGTGATGAGCAATTGTTTTTCACTGGCATTACTTTTTCTTGGGTATCATTTCTCTCTTTTTTGGTATTATTATGGATCCCTCAGCTATGCCCAGTTTTGCCTGATATCTTGTTGAAAGAAATGGGGTGCAGCAGCAGATCTCTGCAAAGGAAGGGTGCCTACAGTGTGCTGTTTGCAAAGCAGGGTAATGATTAAACAACTGTTGCAGTGGGAATTCTCTGTCAGAGCCCTTCAGGTATTTCACTGCTCTTTCCTCAAGCTGTCTATACCTGATTGTTTTTTAGCAGTCTCTCGTTTCTTCAACTTCACATCTTTTCCCCCTTTGCTCTTGCTGCCTGTACACCTTGTTACTTAAAACACTTCTATGACCAGAAATTGGCTGCCCTGTCAGATGCCAGCTTTCTTCCCAAAGGCTGGGGAATGACCTCAAACGTGGGAGATGCATGGCCAATGCTGTTAAAATGTAAATAAACATGTAAAATGGTTCAAGAGGAAAAAGCCAAGAAAATTATTAGCAAGTAGCTTGTGCTTTAGACTAGCTTAATTTGCTCAACTCAAATCTGAAGCTGATCTGTCTGGCAAACCTACTGATGCCTACATTGTCAAAATACATGAGACAACATTTCATTTCTCCAAATTTCCATTAATTTCATTGCCTTATTTTCTTTCTTTTCCTCCTACACGGGGATGACATTTTTGAAGTGTACTTTTAAGAGCATAATTTGATCAAATGATCCAAGGGAACTCCCTATAGATATCCATGATTTAATTCTAGGTGCTCTAAAGGTTAGCATGCCTGACAATGGCAATTGGTTTAACCCCAGTTAATTTTTAAATTTTTAAATAATTAATAGAGTGTGTTTTTTCTGAGCAGAACTGTATCTTGCTTACACAACTCAGTGAGAAAGGCACCTGCCATGTGGTGGTGAGCATTCTGAGCATTCCAACCTCGACCAGAGCAGGTCTTTGTCACCTTGCTGAAGTCAGTCATTGCACGTGTCCTCGTGCGAGATGCTTGTAGCTGACCTCCAGATAACCTTGAGGATACTGGGCAAGAATTCACTGGCTGGCTGATTTATGTTTCAGTATAGTAGATATTCTGGCTCTGAAAATAAGTGGGGTCAGCATCTGAATTTCTCTGTCTTCCCTTTTTCTTCTCCATTTGGAATTTTATTTTCCAGCTCAGAATACATGCACTAGAAGCCAAAGAAATCTCTTTTTTCAGGTTAATATTTTCATCCTAGTCCTGGTTCATATGCATGTAGGCTTTGGGCTCCTCTGCTCTGTACCCGTTTGTCACTCTTTTCAAAGGCAAGAAGGAAACTCTTGGTATGGGTGCAGAACTTAGAAGAGATCTGTGCCGAATAAGAGCAAGAACGCAGCTGCACAAGACTCAGCACACTTCTCACAGACAAAGTGCAGAGAAGGAAAAGATGACACTTTAAGCTAAATGAGAGATCATTATACAACACTCTTTCCATTCAGCTCGTTCTAGGGGGAATATATACATGTGGCAGCAGCACTCAGGACATGAAGAGCTACTTTGAAAGTTGGTGCATTTCCCAGTATTTGAGATGAAGATGGAAAGTAGAGAGTGAGAAAATTGCCTGTCCCTTCAGAGGTGCCCCCCAGCCACAATAATATTTGTGAAACCATCATACTTCTCTATCCTTGACAAGAAAGCAGCCTGGACTGGTTCAGAGGAAAATGCAGTTTGTAGGAAGCATTTCAGACTGATGTTCTTCCCTGATGAGGGAATTTTCCAGGGGCCTGGCAGAGCCAGCTGGCAGCATGAACAGCTCAAGCTACAGCAAAGGGACCCAATCAGAACTAATCAAACAGAATCAAACTTGTCCATATTCCGTTGTGCTGTGCTGAATTGGGAAGGCAGGCAAGGGAGAGCTGAAAACCTTAAGGCAAAGGACTGCTCTGTGGGCTGCTTGGCCACACAAACAGGTGTACATACACAGAGTGGTGAATGGGAGCTCATGCAGGGTTTGTGCTCTACTGGGAGAGCTAACTGGGCTGTGAAAGTAAGCTCTACCCTTTCAAACAGACCAAGGTAAATGACAGTTGAGAGTGTTACACAAGCATTTGGGTTCTTTACACTCAGCCTCATGTTCTCAGAGTGTTTTGCTCACTGCACTGCCTTGTGAAATCAGCAGTAAAAGCCTGTGACCAGAGGGAAAGTGGTAAGCCAGTGGTAGCACTAGTGGTAGCACTGATTAAAACAGCAGCACGCAAACACACTGACCTCTTCCTGAGTGGTGACCTTCAGTGGGAGCTAATTCACTGGATTGATTTTATTCAGCTTGTCCATGAGAAAACAGAGCACAGCAGCATTGACTGCAACTGGCCAAAAGTGCTTGTGAGCTTCAGGGATCTTTATAGTGCTTGTTTCAGCTTCCAGGCTGGTGATGTTATGATGTGCTATTACACTCTAAGTCTTCTGTTTGGCAAAAATGTACTGGCAAAAGGCAAAAAAATATAAACTAATCTAAAAATTTATTGTTAGTCCAGTTAATGTTTTTAACAGTCTAATAGTCAAAATTACTTAATATATAGGAGTATAGGAAGGCTGTATTAAATATAGAGTTAGAGTTGCTACACTAAAAATTCCCTCTTGTCTGATGTTGCACTTACTCCCCCAGTTCTCCTTTAGATTTTAATATTGGTATTCCTCAAAAGAAATGGGGGAATATTGTGATGAATTATCATCATAATATTCGTGTGATACTCATGGGAGAAGGAGGTCTTTCTTCTGAGCCTGGTGTCTGCTCAGATTTAGTTTTATGTTTACTTAACACTATAATCTAACTATGATTAAATGGCTGATTTGTGTCAAATGTGTCTGCACTCTTCCCCACAGCTGACTCTAGAATTGTAGGCAGTTCAGTTCACAATGAATAACCATTTGTTATTATCCTAAACTAGAGTTAAACTGAAACAAATCTAAGCAAGGGTGCCTCACAGCTGGACAATTGCTATCACAGCTAAACCAAGTTAAAATCTATCTAGGCCCAGAAAAAGCCAGAGCACTGCTGAGTCCCTACACTGTCACCTCAATACAAGCCCTGTTGCTTTTTACCAATAATGGCAAAATCATATTTATTGGGCTATAAAGTCACTTTGAATAGTCTGTGAAATGCAGAGCAAGGATCTGCAAACCCTGCTATGACTGCAGAGTCATGACTGAGCAGCAGATCTTGGAAACATTCACACTTTCCTAACTTCTCTTGAATTAGAGTAATTCAAAGTCTGATTGACTTGTAATTCTTCATTGCCATCAGGAGGCCAGCTAACAAAAAGTATTTGATTTTCATTGCCAATATAATTTTCCCAATCAGCAGGAATACTGTGATTATTAAACTGAGAGCTATAGTTTGTAGTGCTAAGTTAAAAATTCCTGTAGCTGCAGAGGACCATAGTGTAACCTGATAAAAGTATAGGATAATTAAGAAACATGCATGAATCTAAGATACAGCAGACATACAGACATGCAGACAGGCACTAGCAGGCAGGTTTTACATGAGGTAGTTCACAACAATTTCTGAAGTTGGGTCTGTACACAGAAACAACTAGATCTCATATATATGATTTGAGATCAGAATGAGAGAATGAGAGATGTCATAGTCACACCTGTTTACCTTTTGATCTAAGTAATCATCTGAAGACTGGAAACTAATATCTTCATGCTTCTATTAAATATTTCAATGCTATTTGTCAGCATTCTTCTGAAAAGACTCAATATTCAGTTTATTTTGGCAGACTGTGTTCACAGATGCACACCTTTAATAACAGAAGCACTTGTTATACATTTCCAAAATTATCTGATCAGCTTCCTACAAACAAGAACTTTTCCATCAATTTGATAGATGACTGTGTATTTTACATATATGCAGTTTTCACCATGTACAAAATTTACGATGCTTTAAACCACCTCCCATACAATTGTACATAAATGGTACATTTATTTTGAAAATGGGATTTTGCAATGGCAAAAAAATACCCTGTTGATCCATCTTTTCTTTTATGTTTTAAAAGCCCTCAGAGTTTCAGCTGTACTTTTAAATATATATCTTTTTATGTTACAAGAATAGATATTAATATCTAGGTGATCTGTTAAATGTGATTACTCTCCAGAAGAGGACATACAGACCTTGTCATCTGGAGATGAGGGAGTCACAGCCTTCCAGGGATCATCTGCCAATGTTTCACCACCCTCATGGTAAATGATTTTTCCTAATCCCTGGTCAGAATTTCTCTTGGTCTGACTTCTGCAGGTTGCTTCTTTTCTGTCCATGTCCACATCTAAGAAAAACCTGTCTCTGTCTTCTTTGTAGCCTCTTGTGAAGCATTTCCAGACAGCAGGAGATCCCCCTGCCCTCTTGGCCTTTTCAAGGCTGAAGAACACAGTGCCCTCAGCCTCTCCTTCACAGGTTTCCTGCTGTAGCCTCCACTGGAGTAGGTTAATATCTTTCTTGTACTGTAGGAGATGCAGTAATTAAATTTGAATTTTTCATTTATAACATCTATTTTTTGTTCATACACTTACTGGTAGTGTAACACTCTTAATACCTCCTATAGCTGTACCTTCTTTTTGAGTTTTGTCCTGTTTGGTGTAGTTGGATGTGCTTCTACTTCAGCAGTCAGTTTTGTTCTCTGATGTCCAAATTTCTCCTTGCACTGCCAGTTCTTCAGTTACATCCCTTGCCACTAACTAGACAACCCATGTTTCAGCATGTTACAGGCTTTCCAAGTGAAAGCACTCTCCCATCCTTCCCCCCACCCCTTTATTTCTTTTTTTCTTCCCTTTTCTACTTGCAAAATCTTGTTCTACTTCTTGCAGGAAGCTGGAACCCAAGGGTATGGTTCCCTCAACACACTGCCCATGGACCAACAAAGTTCAGGACAGAGAATACCCAGAGGAGGGGATCCAGGATTTTAAAATGATAAGAGTATGAAAGCTCCTCTGAGTTTGACTTTGTAAAATTTCTGACAGCACTTGGCTCTGCTGTGCTGTTGTATGGAATGCTTCTGAATTTCACCTGCAAGTCACTGAGAACAGAGCATACTCAGGACTTAGCAGAAATTATTCCTCCTTTTGAAGGATCAAGCTCTTGAAGAACCCCCACTGTTAGAAATATGACCTCTTCAGGTACTTAAAATTACTTAATTAGCATTATAAACATTAGAAAGAACAAGATCATTCTAGCAAAGGGAATAGAGCTGTAATTGCAGGTGTTACAGAATTTAGTACAAAAGATGGGCGTTCCCAATATTTGTTTTAAAGTATTTTACAAGGCTATATAAAGAAGGAAACAAGCAAGCTATCAGGTAGTGGGGTTTTTCCCCTCCATGTTTTTGTGAGCTAAAATTAGAGGGAACACATAACAAGCATCTTGCTATTAAATTTGCCCATGACAAGTAGTGCGGCTGCATGTAGTGTGCAGGAACATCTGTAGAATCATGACACATGCAGAATTCCCCCACACTGAGAGCGTGACACTATACTGAAAACAATTCAGTTGTAGAAGCAATATAAATATATTTTATATAATCTTTCTCCACCTTCTCCTCCCCCTTGTCTTTTGAATCATGTTAACTACAGGATTCTGTCACTTCTTCCGAGCATCAGTAAAAAAGTATAAAAGTGACTAAGCATTTCAGAATTATGCTCTTCTTTCATTAGCAGCTAGGATGCAGACATTTCTTATCTGAAGAAACAAAAAAAGAAAGAATAACCAGTGGCAGAAATGCACTAGAAAGACACCATAGCTTACTCCAAATGGAACTTGACCTGGTTTGAAGATGCAATTTAACTCTTGAGAAA
Source organism: Molothrus aeneus (assembly GCF_037042795.1). Lineage (NCBI taxonomy): Eukaryota > Metazoa > Chordata > Aves > Passeriformes > Icteridae > Molothrus > Molothrus aeneus. The sequence goes on along the minus strand of NC_089652.1, from coordinate 18,118,617 downwards.
TCAAAGGGTGATTTTCTGTGTCAGCATCTCACGTGGTTGTTCAGTTCAAAGTGAGCTGTCGGATTGCTGCCAGTCTTTACTTCACCCATGTAAGTGATGACACAAAGTACTGTGATACATGATATCACAAAGTGCTAGGGAAAAATATGTCTAAAATCTACAGATTTCCAAAGTAAGGGGAATCTCCTTGCCTGGGATTTTGTGAGTTCCCACAGTTTATCATCTGAATGTAGTGACGGTAGAACTTAGTCGATGACCCCTTAAGCTCCACATGGTCATAAAGAAGGACTGTGCCTTTTTCAAAAGCCTTGAAAGCTTTTCCCAAAAATTATTTTAACAAAATATTTGCTTCCTTCTTCTAAATATTCTATTGTTTGCTCTATGAAATAGTTGTTCTGCAATATTTAGATTTTAGAAGTAAGAAATTTTATAATTGCAATGCAAACACTGATTTTTGTAGTGTCTGAGGTTGTCTAAATTTAGACTATGTGATGATAATACCATGAGAAGGCAGACACATGCATGTTATGAAGACTTGGATCATCATCACCTTGTTTCTTTGAAACATCTTACTTTCAGTCATTAGGACACGTCAGAACTGATAACTGTGTGAAGCTCTAAGATAATTTCCAGATTTTTTATGCAGACTGCAAAGCAGACATGAAGCCAAGACCCAGCTGTCTTGGTCATAATTTTCAACTCCTTGCCTATTATATTCCTGCAACCCAACTGCAAAAACACTACCCTTATGACATAATCCCATTAGGATTTTATTGATAGGATGCATCTTTAGTTTACTTGCTGATACTCTTTGGTCAAGTTGTTTGAACTCTTGCTTTATGCATCACCTAAAAAACCCTTGTTTTCCTCTTTCAGAGAAACATACTGTCCATAAATGAGAAGGTTTTTAAAGCACTCTGATGACTGGAAAGATATGCAAGTATAACTGATATTGCCTGATGACATTTGCTTACTTGTAAGGGTATAGATATGATTCCTCATTTAATAATACAATGACTTTCAACATTCACGCCCTGGTTTGTGTGTCCAGTGACTGCTTGCACAAGTTACACAGTCATGTGCATCAGCACAGCAGAAAGAAACAGCATACATCCTGCAGAGCTGGAAAATGCCTTCATTAACTTTTCAGTATCCACAGCTTTCTTATGGAGAAGTGCACATCCTGTGGCCAGATGTAACTGCAGTCAGCTGTGGCCACTCCAAGCTAGAAATGTGTCTGAGCATCCTACTCACTAACCCTTCCACTGCAGTGCCTGTGTTCTGGCTGGTCTCTTGGGTGAATGCTTCCTTGTAGTCCTGGGCTCCAGTTAATAATATAAACAGAGGCACAATTTTCAAAAAGTTAGCAGCATAAGGAGCTGTAGAAAAATGTACCAGGGAAAGCTTTGTTTATATGATATGTAAAATGGAGCTCTAGAATACCCCTCTTGCAGATTTTACTTTAAATAAATTAAAGAGTTTTGTGGTAATTTAAAAAGTTTTATTTTGTTTTCCTCATGATGGAGATGCAGTGATTCTTGAAGGGAGAACACATACACATGCATACATTTACCATGGATAAATGAATTGAAAAATAAAGACTATTTCCCAAAGGAGCCAAATTCAGCATCAAAATGATTAATACTATAGCTGATCTAATTCTTTTAGTTGTTTTTTCTTTGCTTGTATTTTTGCTGCTGTGTCTTGTTTACAGCTTCTCAGCCAGAAGAATATCCTGCAGCAAATTACTGTCAGAAGCCAAAAAAAGTATCCATAATTCATCCTAACGCACTGTCAACTTAATTTTAAAATATTTTTTCTGCTTTATGAGTTCTGGCTGAAGTGGTAAGTTTGCAAATCCATAAATCAAACCATAGGAAATAAAGGAAATACATACCTCCGTTTAAAAGACTCCGTTTTCCTACTTCATTGTAAGTATAGTTTTTATTAATTAAAACTTCAGTCACTAGGAAGAGAAGAAAGAAACAAAATTGTGGACTGTATTCTTTCCCCTGTACACATCTGTGTTGTGACTCCAGAGCCATCTCTCTGGACTTTAGAGAAGTTTTTCAAGATTTATAAAGCAGAAATTAATTTAGATTGTGTATTCCAGTGAGCACTCTGAGGAGCACATGTGTGTGTGTGTGTGAATTAGGCTGAGCCTGTTGAGGCCTGTAAAAGGCACAGTGTGCTGTGAGGTCTCCTCCATTTGCAAGTGCTGGTCTGGGGCCCTGTGCAGGTGTGCAGACACTCACAAAATGTCCTCAGTTTCCAAATATTTCCAAACTCACCTCACACATCTCGAATAACAGTGAAGCTGATTCAAGTTCTCTAGCTGTAAGAGACACATTAGAGAGCAGGTGGAAGCCTTCTGTGAATCTTCTGAGAATCACTGAAAATTTAGTGAAACCTGTGTCCCCAAGTGCAGGAACAGCAGCCTGGCAGCAAGTGTGAGCATGGACTTGTTTGTGCTTTTCTGCACACGGGGAAAATCCTGCAGAATTCCTTGTCCCAGGAGTCAGTTTATCATCACAGGGGGACTGGAGCCCCAGTGTGTGTTCCAGCTCAGAGCTGCCACCAGCAGCTACTGAATAGCACCACGTTCTGAATCTCAACACACCATGAAAATCCTCCTTTAATCAAATGCTCCCAGGGGAGCAAGAAATTCAAGATGCATTTGCAGCCTGGGCTGGTGCACACCACTAGGTCAATACTTGGCATAAAGAGCTTTCTGCTTGTCTCTGCAGTGGAGGGGGGCCAGGGACACTCGTAGCAAGCAAAACCAACAGGCAGCACATGAGGTAACATGACAACATGAGGGCAGCAAGAAAGAGGCAAAGGTACAGGACTGAGTGGGGCACTGTGGTGGCTGGATTAGAAGGAATTTTGCTTCTCAGCTTGAGCTGTTTAATTAAGGAATTTCATAGTAATTTTGACTAAGCTTAACGAATAACAAATTCAGTGCTCTGGCTCACTAAATTCTTTCTTGCAGTCTAAATAAGCTGCAGATCTCGGAGCTGGAGGAATTAAGTGCCTTTGCAGCACTTTCTTTCCAGCCTGCACTGTAGGTAAGTGCTGTCCTGTGGCAACCTTTTTGGGGTCAAGTGATTTAGAGAGCTTAGACAAGGCTGGGGTTCAGGATCCCTATATTCAGACATGATCCTGAGTAGCAGAGGCTGTGAGAAAATATTTTCTGACATTTACTGGAGGGGCAGGGGAGGTAAGGGAGGACTCAGCTCTAGGAAAGATAGTAGGTACAGCTAAACTAGAAGGAGGGGAAGGACTCAAGAATATAATGAGGAGGTGGGGGAAATGACACTGGAATAAAAGGGCGAGTATGTGGGATACACACTCATCCTGGCCTTCCTCTGTTCAAAGCACTCCCTCCAAGGGTGGGTATAAGACTTGAATAGAGGGGATGGATGTCAAAATATTTCCATAAGGAATATAGTGCAATAAATCAGAGAAAAAGGGCAGAATGGAGGCAAGGAGCAAACGGTAGGAGAATTATTTTAGTTCTAAGTGAATGATTATGTCTCCTGAGTGATTACACATCAGGATGGTGGTGTGTTGGAGAAGATTGTTCAGCTAGATAGGAAGGAGTGCTCAAATTGCAGTCATTGAACTGTAGTTCATGCAAGGGTGCAAATAAGATAAGAAAAATAGACAAGTAAAAATCCAGCTGGAGTGAACGTGTTTTGGGCACTGCAATCCTTGTGAGTTAATGTAACTATCGTACAGGTGCAGGAAGAGTTTTCAGAGGAAGCTATTTGGAATACTTGTAGAACATAATCAGAGAGAGACCAGATGAAGAAAATAACAGACTATTAAAAATACTCTGAACATAACTTGCAAGTAATGGGTTAAGTACAAGATGAATAATTTCTTCCAAGTTTCTGCCAGAACAGGATCACCAGCAAGAAATACCTGCAGTATGACACAGCTATGGAGTCACCCCAGTACAGGGCTGGTGAAAAACAAGAGATAGAATATCCCATTCATTATACTGCCATGAATGGAAAGTAGGAAAGGGCTCGAGCAGAGTTGTTATGGGCATTATCACCTTGGGCAATATCAGGCATTCAGAAGAAAGAGAGTTGTCACGTTTCCTTCATAGCTCTGCATCAGTTTTACTCTCACTAGCACTGGACCCTTTTTGATTAAAATAGATAATTTATAAATTGAAACAGATGTGACTCTTATCCAGTTTTTCCCCAGTGCTGAGGTTTGATCTTATGCCAGTGATGACTGTAAATGTAAGACCAAGGACTTTTTATGTGGCCATATTTTTGCCAGGCACTGCTGTCACTTTTCTATTTAGCAATTGTTGTAGCATCCACCCACTCAGTGGCTGGATCAAGACCTTTTGTTCCTGTAATAGGGACCTGGAATAATAAAGGTTAAGTTTTAAATTTCTACTTACAGAAGCTAGTATGTCTCAGAATTCACTCGCTTGTGTTTTTGTAAAAAAAGCAGCATCACTGGGAAAAATTTATTTATCCTCACTTTATCCAAAATTCAAGAGATAAAAAAGATGAAGATTCCTGCACTGAATCCAACAGTCCTTCTTTGGTCTCCAGTCGGTTACTGACAACTTAGTAATGGGGAAGTTCTGAACTCATCTTTGCTCCATGTGGAGCAAAGTCAGCAATTACTATTGCCAGTTATTCTTTCAGATGTTTAAAATTACAGTTATATTGCTTTATTTATGCTTGTATTTTATCTCCAGGTGTTTCATGAGAACGTGGATGTCACAGTCCATTTTTCCATGAGTTAAGGGAAACTGTTCTAACACTCCCAGCTTCTGCTGGCCAGGTACCTTCTGCTGGTGCAATCCTTTGTTACCATGGAGGGTCAGTCACACAGTGCTGGTCAGATTATGTGCTGCCTGTTATGTCCACAAGTATATGGGAATATAGCAAAGAAAAGAGAATAACAAAGCTTTAGTGGTTTGCTGTCCCTGATGTGTATTAAGTTGGAAGAAACTGCAAAAACCCTGAGTTATTTTCCTCAGCAGTCCAGAGTTCAGGGAGACCCAGAGCACAGGAACGGTTGCTGCCACTGCACGCCATTCCCCCCTTCCCCAGTCTGGCTTTCTGGCCAAAGTTAATGATTCATAAGATTCTGCACTGATTTCACTGTGAGCTTCCACATTTGCATAAGTAAAAGCTTCTGCAGCTTCTGTAAGGAGATTCTTAGTGAAATTGCAGCACAAAATATTGATATTATGTAATTATGGTAGTTCATCTTAACTTAAATGAAATTGTTACTTTAAACTTGCTCTAAGTGGCTCACAATGTAATTTTTGTATGACACACCTACAAAACAAATGAGTTAATCACAATATGTGTCATTTTTAATTTTTCTCTTTCATTTTTCTTTCAGTCATTCTCTCTTTGTAATTAGCATGAAGACTACCCTTCAGTCAAAACTAGCCACCTGGAAAGTTTCAGCTTGTAATATGCAGCTTTTTTTGTGAATTATGAATGTGCAAAAAAGAGACCTTTCTCCTTACACCCACTTCCTTGCATAATTCAAATATGAATGAATGAATTTTATTCAGGCTTGCCAAAAAAATTATATTTCAGCTGATAACAAGCATGAAAAATTTTAGATGAAAGGGATTTTTTTTTAAAAAAAGAATATTCTGAGCATGGGAGAACAGCAGGTTAAGACAGAAGTCTCTGTGCAGCCTAACTATAACAATTGCTATCAAGCAAATACCATATCCAAGCACTAAATCTTGCTTTGTGCTGCCCTAGTGCACAGTAGCAGGGACAGAGTAGAATAATAAAAGCTGATCCCCTTATGCAAACAGCAGGGCACAGCACTTGAGAGAATACAAGGAGAAGGTGAGCCTGCCTACTGTTCTGGCTTGCTAACCATATTCCCAAGGTCTGTGGGTTAGTTGTCTCCTCTAGCTCCAGTCAGATAGCAAAAGGTACTTCAAACATTAGCAAAGGGAATGTTTTGGTCCTTTCCAGAAGAACATTTTACTAATTCCTTGTCTCCAATGTACTGTTCTTTTAAATAAAGTATTTGAAGGAATTCATATAAGCAACATCATGGTTTAACGGGTCAAAAAGGGAACGGAATCAGTGCCAGGCATTTTTGTGATTAAACGTATATTTTAAAAATATATATCTGTGAAGAAGGTATTATCTGTGCAAAGCAGAACGAGATTTGGGCTCATGCCAGTACCGCTTTGAAGATAAACTATCACAGTGAAGAAATGTTACCATCTGGAACATTTCTGCATCATATTTTCTCTTGTTCCCAATAATGCCTTGGTGATAAGTCCAGCTCTCCTTTTCTACTCAGAAAACAGGATGAAAACTCCCATTCATTTACTATGTGTTTGTTAGAAAAAATGCCCATTACAGTGGCTAAACAGCAGTGAATACTAAAGTATTACCTTGCAGATTCACAGAGCCACATTGATTAGAGGATCAACAGACAGGATTTGCAAATAGGAAGCCCAGGCATAGAAATCCTCTTCCAGTCTAATGTGAGTTGACTGTTGCAAGTTGAGCTTGGCAGCAAGTGACCAAAATTGAGTTGTCAGCATCCTCCTGCATAGTGGAAGAAGTTGTCGCTTTCTTGTGCAGATGCAAGAGTTTCTGTGGGAAAACAGAACCTAATCATGGTTCTGAATGTCTCTGTGGATTGGTAATGTCTCTAACACATAGATCACTTGTGCAAATTCAGTCCCAGCTGGATGGGAAATTATTGAAAATGGTTGTTGTTTGATTGATATAAAATGAGTTGTCAGCTTGATTCAGTGCCTTCAGGGCAGATGTCCACAGCATAATTGGCACCTGTCAGAAGCAAAGAATTCCTTGGTACAGAGTAACAGCTACTCATGCAACCACCCAGAACAGTCCTTGCATGCCAGGGCTCAGAGAAGAAGGCAGAAAAAAAAACAACTTCTGGGCAGGATCTTTTATGCCATAAAGTCAATAAGAGATTTGATGTGACACTTGGTGCAAGCTTTTCCCTGGGATACTGGCTACACCTGATCAGCTTTTCTGCTGTTTGGTCAACACTTTCCCTAAGAATTAGAAGAAAACTCACATATTTGGTTACTTGCTATTATTGTCATGGTGAAGGTGGGTTTATAAAGACCAGTTAATAAAGAAATGTTTACATGTTTGCTTATTATAAAAAAATGCTGTGAATAATTTTATTTTTCTATTTCTTGAGAAATTCTCCTCACAACAATACAACTAAAGAAATAAGAGAGTGTCCTCTCAGCAAAAAATAAGGCAAAGAAACAGCCAGGACTGACAGTACAGCAGTGTCAGTATTACACTCTTTGCTAATAGTAAACAGTGACCTGTTGTTTACCACAGAGTAGATTAAAACAGATTTTTTCTTATAAGTCACTAAATAGCTGTCATATGGTTATTACTGCCTTTGACCAAGTGTGGTACAGCTAACAACAGGAATGAATTCTATTTCCCATCACCAATCTGTCAAGCTGGCCACCTTCTTCCTGGGGTTGGTGCTTTGGGAGGTACTAGCTGAAGGACTTTCCATTAAAACTCATTTTACTGTCCTCATCTAGCACATGGCTCAACTTTCCTTCTCTCCTTTCATCTCTGTTTCCTCCTTTAGATTATTTTTCATTATGCCTCCCCCCCCAGCATACCCACACTTTGCCTTTCATCTCTCTATGTATGCTATTCCAGCACTTGTCAGGCCCAGCAGGAGGCACATGGGAGAACCAAACAATATGATATGTTAGGTGGAAGAAAATATTAGAACAATCATTTATTGTCACACTTTAAAGAGTTCTGTTATGTTATTTATTTTATTATTCTGTATTAGGTACATGGTTTAGTTTTACAGGCATTATTAATCACTAAAATACATTACACTTTCAACCAGGACATTTAACATTTTAAATGCATTCATCTTGCTTCTTTAAACAGAAACAATGGGTCTTCTGCACTGCCCTCCCTCCCCTTTAGTCAATAAATCCTTTCTATTGATTCAGGAAATAACTCTTAAACCCTCTTTTATATTTTAAGTTTCACTAGCTACACTCAGCCATAAAATTTTGCTCAATAACAAATGGATCTTCTATTTTTGCTGTTTACTATGTGTTTGGTTATCAAACTCAGCTTGAAAGTATTGGGTAGAAGAGGACAAAAACTGTAATGGCAGTAAGCCACCATGAGAGATTTCCTAAATGAATGTTGCAATAAAATAAAGTATCTGTAAAAAGTGTATGTGTGTGTGTATAAAAAACAGTCTCATCAGTAGATGAATGATAAATGAAAAAAATCCATCAGTGAGTATGGATTCCCTTGAGCCAGCCTAGATCAACAGACAATATGGATTTTTGATAATTCATGTCTTTGCCATTATTTATTCTCTCCTGAAATACCCATTGCAAATCTCAGAAAGATAATTAGAGAATTATCATATTGCTTAACTAAGTAGTGCAAATTGTATTAGATTCTATGTATCCCAATCCTGGGCATAATCATTAGTGTTGTTTAATTGTTACAAATATAGTCATTGCATTTTAATAAATTGCCTTCATTGTCAATATCCACAATTGACTACTTCCCTTAATGTTGGTGGATAGGTTAGTTACCAGGTAATCTTACAGTTAAGATACACCACAATGAAGCAAAAATGTAAGAAAATGCAAAGGTCAAAACCATGTTTCTGTTATGAAAAAAATGAATGATAATGACATAATTTTTTCAGCTCATCAGGTTCTTTGCTAAGTGCCTCTGTTATTGCCAGATCAGTAGTGTATAACAAAGAAGTGCTTTCTGTAGGCTGCTTCATTAGCCTGCCCTGTAGGACCTCACCTCAGACCTTTCACTAATCTGTTGGCCAGCTCAATAGCCTTGTTAGTTCTATTCACTTCTTCCTGGCAGCGGATTTTCTCAGCTGTAGCTCTCTCAAAGGCAGTGGTTAAGGCAGCCAGGATTGTGTCTAGTTCCTTCAAATAAAAACAGGAACAAACAACTTCGGACATTGTAAGAACACATAAAAATATTTCTGCTATCCCATTTTATATTGCTGAAAATTAAATTACACAGTGCAAGAAAGGTGTAAACATTTAACTGCACTCAGAATTTTGTTTAGGTTGCGGTCCAAAGGTGGATTCAGGAAAACCTGGGGAACAGTGGGGCTGGTCTTCTGGTTTCCCCTAGTCGTTCAAAACTGCCTTCAAAATGAAATAACAAACTTGATCTTAATCAGTAAAAAGGAATATCCCCTTCTCCCCAAGGATTCTGAAATGAATCTAAATATATTTCTTATTACAGCTGTATATCTTCTATAGCAGATCCCAAACTAGAAAGGACAGCTGTTTGGAAACTAAAGAAAATAGAAGGGTTTAAAGATGATAGACAAAATACTTGAAAATGCACAAGTCAGTGCCCTTTGCTGACTTTTTCTGTTTGATTATGCTTCCCAGTGCACACACTGTTTCTGAAAACAGCCTGAAATCCCCAGCCACCTTAGATTTGGGAGCAAGCAGCTCAGTGCCTGGTACATCAAAACATTTGAGCACACAAACAGTCCCACTAGGTGAAAGCCTTGGTTATTCCCAGAGGGAGGAGTGGAAGATAATTCAGCATGGGTGGCTGAACATGGAGACAAGGCAAGAACGACGTGCAACTCCAGAGAGTCACGGGCAGAGCACCCGAATGACTCTGAGTGCAGAGGATGAACTGCCTGGGGAGCTGATAAAGGAGAGGTCAGAAGGGTGCTGTAAGGTCCCAGCAGAGCAAGGCACTCCAGAACTGGTGTCACTGGGTGCCTGTCAACAGAGCCAGGGGCTGGGGCTGGGGCTGGGGCAGCCAGAGAAATGATTCTCTCCAGCAGCAAATCTGTATTCCCTTCAGCCTGGCAAAGGTGTCCATGCAGCTCTACTGAATTCCATAGTATTCCCCAGGGAAAGTCAAAGCTGAGCACAGCTTCTGGCAGAGGGCTGTACTTTATCCCAGCTGTGCTGCTGACAAGCTCTGTGCACCTTGGGGAAGGCCAAGGCCCAGGAATCTCCCGAGAGAAATGCTGAATGGGGGCCTCAAGTCCTCCTGCCTTGAGGACACCATGAGGTGGAACCTGTGTGTATAACAGGACATTAAAAGGAGCTGTGTGATGGGACAGATGGCTATTTTATTGGGAAGGCTTGGAGAAATTTGGAGTAAATTACAGCACAAGCATTTTTAAATGGTGCCCAAAGACAGCCTTTAAAGAAGGGCCCAGCAGTTTTGCAGCAGCCACGCAGCCCAAAGGGGCTCAGGAGAGGGCACAGTGGGGACAGGCTACCCCTGCTGCTGTGTGAGGGGAGCATGGGCAGCACCTGTGTTAGGAATGTGTCCTGCTGGCCAGGCCTGCTGACTGACTCCTGCCTCTCCTTCCCGCACAGGGAAGATCCAGGCACCGACTGAAAACTCACCATGCATGAAGAAAAGCACCTGCTGTGGTTCCAAGGCACATTGTGGGGCTGCAGAGGCTGGGGATGTGATCCCATCATTTGCCTGAAACTCAAAAATGTTACTGAGTGATGAATTACACTGACAAATACCTTTGCCAGTATTACAATGAATCATCTGGGAAATACCTCTGACAGAGGAAGGTATTACGTTTGCTAGAAATAGTAATTGAATTTTAGAGGCTTCTAAAATGACCAAAAAAGTATTTTTTGGTACATCTAGTTGTCCTGACTCTAAAGTTCATGTCTTTGAGCCAATTATGACTCCAGCTTTCCCCAAGATTTCTGTCTTCCACTGCAATACACTCCTACAAATCTTGATGCTTGATATGTATATATATTACCAAACAGAAATTAAGGTTGTCAGATGGATAGCAATAGGTCTGTCTTCAGGTGAGATCAAGGACTAGCACTTAGGCACTAAAGCTAAGGGAATGCAGAGAGGAAAAAAAAGTGGAAAAGCTACCTGCTGTTCTGAGCATGGATGCTGCAATGCTCATGGTGGGGTGCAGAACTTGCTTAAAAATTTTTCAGAGGTCAGGTTCAGGAATTGGGAAGGATTTTTTACTGCAGTTTTGGCTCTGCTGAGCCAGGCTGAAACACATTGTGTGCTTCTCTGCCCATCTAGTGTTTGGCAAACCTTCCTCTAAAAGAAAAAAATAAAATAAAAGGAAGTATTGGAAGCAAAAATTAAAGTTGAGGATAGAGACATAAAAGAACACATTTGTGTATATATATGTATGTGTGTGAATAGGTATGTATATCTTTATGGTGGAACAGTACAAGAACAATTCCAGTTCATGAAGGTCAAACCCAGGACTTGTGAAAGGTGCCAGAGGCAATGAAAGTGCTGGCAGGAGCCATATGGGGAACTGGAAGTTGCCAGCTCCTCCATGTATTTTTTTAAGCTTTTATCATATGAAACACTGTGTGCCAGGAAAAGTATGTAGCAGCTTACTGTTGTGTACCAGGTCTTCCCTCTCATCCTTTTCTACCTCATTTGCAATACCCTTTCTCAGTACCTTGACTCTGCTGGCAAGATATCTGTGATGTGCAACTGATTTGGGCAAGGACAGAGAGGCCAAACTGCAGGTGAATAGTGGAGCTGCAGAGAATGACTTCCTATCCAAATGGAAGCCCAGAACAGTCAGGCCCTTAATGTGTTACAATTCATTTGACTATCCACATTTTTGACTTTCTGTAAATAATGTGCTAAATGGATAAAAGAATATGCCATTTTTCCTTCTTTCCTCTGAGTTACTGATAACAAGACAAGTTCCTTCCCTTACAGTTTGTGCATATAAATGTGATTAATGTAAAAAAAAAAAAAGTGCCAAAATCTCTTTATCTTTCTCTTTTTTTTTTTTTTTTTTTTTTAAAGCATTGCCCTTTTCAAAACAAGGGGAAATTCAGTATAGTTTCAGTGCCACAGTGATCAAACAGTGTCACATCACTATGGCAATTGCTGCCCAGGCCAGGAATACAGATCAGCTTTAATTGTGCAACGCCTTATTGCTGGTGCATGTCAATCAGAACCTATGAATTGAGAAAAATTTGCTCTGTTCATTCTGTTAAATGATGTATCCAATTAAACCTGTTAGAATTCATGATCTTCAGTCAAGGTTAAATGAAAGTAGTTACTCCTGTCAGCTAGGTGATTAAATGCTGCCTACATCAGGCACATTTATGTGCAAAATTAAAATTTTGGTATAAAGCATGAATCTTTATGCATGCCAGTTAATTATCTTGCAGCTCCTCCATTTATTAAATGCCCACTGCATTTCTTCTTAATCATCAGCTTCCTTTCAAAACTTATTTCAGACACTACATTATACCAAATTTCAATGTTTAAAATGAAACGCTTTCTCAATGAAAACTTCCTCTTTTCAAGGGTTTGGCTGTTGCTACGTTACTAAAGATGGCCATTAACAGGTTTTGAGTCATTATGCAGAAGGTCTATTCGCGTTGTTTTGCTCCGTTCTGAGAGAGCGTTGCAGGAATCCCTGGAGTTGCTGCCCTGGGGCAGTTCCTATTCCCCAGTAGGATCTGAGTTCTGCCGCACATCAGCCAACTCCAGCGCCGGCTGGCACAGGCGGCACGGCCGGGGCAGCGCAGCGCCGGGGCCGGGGCCGTGCCCGCCGGGGCCGTGCCCGCCGGGGCCGTGCCCGCCGGGGCCGTGCCCGCCGGGGCCGTGCCCGCCGGGGCCGTGCCCGCCGGGGCCGTGCCCGCCGGGGCCGTGCCCGCCGGGGCCGTGCCCGCCGGGGCCGTGCCCGCCGGGGCCGTGCCCGTGCCCGCCAGCCCAGCCCAGCCCAGCCCGGGCTGCGGCTCCCCCAGCCCCGCGGCCTCCAGGCCGGGCAGGCACCGCTGTGCCCTGCGCCGAGGGCTCCCCGAGCTGGCCCCTGCCCTGGCAGCCTCCAGAGCTGCCTCAGAATTCCCTTTGGCTTGGCAGTCTGATGCGTCCTGTTTGCCCCAGGCAGCTCCCGTATTGCAATATCATATTTTAATTAGAAGAAAAAATTATGTGTTGCATGCTTGAATTAAATTAAATTGCATATTTATATTTATAAGACACGGTATTGGCAGGATTTAAATGCTATATGAATTGAAGAACCAGAATACAGGTGTATTATAGTGATTTGTAGCTGAAACGTTTGCTAAAAATGCACACAAAGCAGAGCAGTACCAAATGCTAATTTAATACCCTAAGACAACGCTGTGCTCTTGCAAGCACAATTTCCCATATTCCATGTTAGCATTTATCCCCTTTCATTATGAAAAGGTATTAAGAACCTTTGTTACAAACAAGCAACATAAAAAATATGTCATACCACTTCACAACTACTAATGAATAATATCATTTAAAACAGACTGGGAAATAAACTAGTATAACACATTCTACTCTACTAGTACTATAAATATTCGCAAGGTTGTTATTAAAGATAAATGCACACAGTAATTTTCTACTTGTAGGTTTTACAGGTATAATTTTGAATCATACAATATTTTTTAAAACACATCACAAGGATGGAAACCAACAAAAAGACTGACTGGCAGCAACTCCTTGTGATCAATAGCTGACGTCTCCATCTATCTTTGAGGGCCCACATAAATGATATTGTGGCAGTATGAACCTTCAAGAGGAGCGGTGTGATTAACTTGTTCAGGGTCACAATGGGGAGCGTCTGATCAGAAGGAATTTATACCTGTGGCATTGCTGTTCTGCAGCCACATTTGCAGGATACATTCTGCAGGTGCCAGCAGCTGCCATGAGGTGCTGCCACGGGGAGGAAGGGCTGTGGACAGGCCAGCCTCAGCTCCATATTCCTGGGGCAGCTCGTTTTGTCTTCACTGAGATCCAAAGCTGAGAACTCTGGCTCACAGCAGGTGAGGTAGGAATGTCACACACAGATCCCTACCCAGCCTGAGCCTTCCTGGGGAACCCTGGTGCAGTTGCAGCCGTGGCTGCCCCAACCTGCCCTTCCCAGACCTCAATAGCCTCCACCCCAGGCTTTGGAAAGCAGACAAAAAGACCCCTCCTCTGCCGCTCCCCTAGAGCTACAAATAATGGACTTCTCTTTCCTGGCAGCTGCAGAGAAAACTACAGATATTTTTTCCTGTTTTGTTCAGCAAATACAAGCTGTAAGTGAAAGCCCAATATCTTTAGATACCTCAACAAAAGAGGAAGAAAGAGGATCCACACTTAAAGAGAATAATTCCTCGGGGGCACTGACAGGAGATGGCGATGTGCCAGGGCAGGTAGATGGAGAATAAGCCTCTTGGCAGGATTCTGAGATGTCTATTGCTGAACTGCTTCAACGCAGTTGAACTATCTAGAACTCAAATTTAATTCTTCTTCTTTCTCTACATGTTCTTACTTTCACCCCAGTCCTCCAAAACCAGATATCATAAGCTGTGAAGCCCAGGCCCAAGGTGCCTTAATGTTACCCCATGAAACAATACTGGCAGGACAATTTATTTCTGCTCAAAACAATTTCCCTGTCCTAAAATTGTGATTGTTAGGTTAGCATCCCATTGAGATGAGAAAAGGAAAGAGCTGCACTTTCAGGTTGTGCCTAAAATTTTAAGGAAGGCAAGCTGCACTGATTTATCCTTGGCATACTGTTTTATACCCATAAGAACAAAAAACTTCTCTTTAGTGGCAGATTAAATTGTGCAGAAATGGACTGACACTGAGAAGGCAAACACTGCAGTCTGCTTAAACAGGCTGAGTCCCACATCAAAGGCTACTTGGTCACAAAAATAAAAGTGTGTACAGTGTGTACACACTTATAAAAAAATTGGCGTGGAATTTTATCTTTTTAATAGAGAGATTTGCAAAGAATTTGTGATTTAGATTATATTCATTTTCAGGAAACTTGCTTACAAAGTAATTAAATGTATTTTATCCATTAATTCTCTCCTTTTTTTTTGTTTTGCATTGTGCTACAGGAACAAAACTAAAAACTATGGAATGGAAGGACTTTTTTTTTTTTTTACCTGAATATTATAAATGAATAGAGCAAGAGATGTTAATGTTTGTCATTTTCCTTATCTGTACACATGAATATGTTATATGCTCATTTCCATTGCAAATGGAACAACGGAATGATCATTGCAAACTGAAATATACTGTACATTTCATTTCTTCATTTCTTTGAAAATACCACTGACAAAAATAATCAATTGCTACTATTCTTGTTCTAAAGCTCTGCATCTCAATGAAAATTGAAGGAAATAATGGTGTCCATCTGGAATAAAGCATGCAGTGTGTTCTGGAGGGTCATTATTATTCACTGCTGAAACAAAGTCAGCCTTTGGAGCCCTGAACCATGACTGGGCAATTGTGCAAGGCACTGTACAAACATGTAGTCATCCTGTTTCTTGCACACCTCTCTTGCACCTTGTTCACAATTAATGAAACAAAAACATGCATCATAGCTACATCAGTGAGGAAATACTAAAGAAGGAAAAGAACCTTTTGAGGTAAAAGACAAGCTTGTCACAAGAATAAACCTGAGTAAAATGTTGGTGGTAAAGTCATGATTAAGAGGATTCCATCATGGGACTCCACCCCAGAGCAGTGGGGTTCTGGAGTAGCATTCCTATAGGAGCAATGGGGCACAAGAAACCTTCCAAGGGTTAAGAAAAAAATCACCCTCTGAGTTTCTTTAGTTTTCCACTACTCTGTGTTTACTTTGCAAAGTACAGTAATGTCTCCTTCTCATTTAGTCCTAGAGACTAAAAAAATACAGTGAGAGGTAGTGCCTAGCCCAAAGTATATTTTAAATCATCATAGACAACAGAACCAAAGGAAGAAAGATCTGTAAGTGCAAGCATCAGCTCTGAGCTCAAAATGACATTTGAAGATACAGTAAAAAAAAACCACTAAGGCAGGCAGAAGGACTGGTACTTTTCACCAGAGATAACTCACAGTGATGAGGCTCTCTGGGACAGAAACCAAAAAATACGTAGAATAAATAGGAAGGAATAAAACCATAGGATGAATATAGGACAGGAACGTAAACTGCACCCTGCTGAACAGAGTGGGGCTGACATCCACGTGTGCCTGGTCTTACTGCTAATGGGACACTGGGTCACATCCTGAAAACCCTTACTTATGCAAGTAATCCCACTAAAATCAATGGGAACCATGACTGTAATGACTGCTTCCATGTCTCCACTAGGGATTGCAAGGTCAGGTCCATTTTCTGTGCAATATTGGATGAATGCTAGAAAATCAATATCTCTATTGAGACTTCTTCTTTTGGAGTAAAAATAAACCTGGACCATTTTGAGTTCAAATGTTCATTGTTCCTGGGTGTTTTTATAAATTCCTTTTGAAAGCAAAATGGTCAAATCAAAATGGAGTGAAATGCTCATCTTTCTGGTGTGTTTTACAGCTTGTTGTTATACCTAGCTTTGTAATACTATGAAGGTTAAAGGCAACTTCATAGTTTCTTTGTATTTAATCTTTATCTGTTAAAAAGAGACATTTTAATTTTAGCAATTCCTCTATTCAAATGAGTCATTGGTAAGTGGGGAGAGAGGAATGGTGGAATCTATTTTTGTTGGAATTTTGTTATTAGATGAAAAACGTTTTGGTCTTTTTGCCATAGAAAATTCAAAGGAAGGGGTTTTTTTGTAAGAAGATTTTGGTGCAGTCACAGAAATATAAGTAATTGTTATAAAGTATTACTTTGGTAGCATGGGAAAAAACCCTGCTCAAGTCACATTACAGGTTATTATTATACTTCAATCACTGTGGAGCACCTTCAACTTTCATTTTGTTTAAAATGCCTAAACCTAGCTTGGGGTATTTATTCTTAATTTGCTACTAAACTACAATTAAACCTACTTGTAATTGTGTCCAAATTGAATTTTCATACTGAAATATGTTAAATTCATGTGTTTGATTCCCTTATACGTCAATTGTGGTGCATCAAAATGAAATTATTCCAAGGCATACAGATGCATTATTTTAAGGGTTTTGTAATAGATTTATGTTTTTCTGCAAGCTCTTGATGGTTTGAATGAAATTTTAAGATGGATGTCATTATGTTGGAGATGTGATCAGCTTCATATCTGGTATGAACAGTGGTCTACAAAAGAAGTCATTTCACAGAAAAAACCAGCTAATTCCTAATATATTAGAAGTGTAATATCCTAATATATTAGAAGTGTAATATCCATATCAATGAAGAGACTAACAAATAAGAATTAGTGTGCTTTCTCTCAGAGACAGTTCCTTGAAATTTTGAGAAAATACATCCCCAATCCATTCTAAACCTCATGCATTTGGTTGACCCAACTCAAATATTTTTCCCAAGAAATTTCATTCAACAACAATTCATGGAAGGATCAGTTCTCTTTCAATCCAGATTAATGGGAATTATGGATGATCAAGAAATAATAATGCTTTAGTGCCCAGGTTTCAGCCAAAGTGATTGTATTTTTCCTGGGACCAATACAAAAGTACGGATTTATCCTAGGATTCCAGCTCAGCTGGATTAACTGGCATGCTGGGGAGCAAATCCAAGAATGTGTTCAGTGCTCAGTCCCTTTTACCCACCTCTGCAGGACTTGTTTCCCACCTGCTGTGTGACACATTAGCCATAACTTCTTCCCCTCTTGCACCACTGCACACGGGACTGTGGTTTGGCTCTATCCTGCTAACAACATTATTGACAAAGCAATGCTCCTAAACTGTAACAACAAGCTGTTGTAGCACTTATTTATGGAATAACGGGCGCTTTTCAGATACTCCATGCTTCTATTGGTTTTGGAGCTGTATTACTCACACAACATATTTAACTAGCACTAACAGCTTTACAGTACAAAAACCATGTAATTGGAAATCCAGGAGAACAACTGGCACCACTACAACCCCACACAAACACAGCACAACACTACAGCAAGTAGTACCTGTGTCTTCACGGTGTGCCCTGCTTTGCTTCACTATCTGATTTCTATGTTACTATTGCAAATGAAATTAACCCAAACCCCAAAGCAATGGACAACACTTTCCAGTCTGTTTTTTTAGCTAACTATGCTGCCTACAGGTTAAGATTAAAAATATTCCAGTATATATTTTTTCTTTTATATATTTTTTCCTGGAAAAGTATAAAAATTAGGCATCAAAACAGGTCAGATACTTACATATATCTTTTTGATGTGCTCATATGATAGGAGAGCAGATTGATAAAGGACAGAAGAAATGCTAAATATGCACCATGACAAACAGTGAAAAATTAAGTATTGTAACTAACATTAATTACACTCTAGTAAGATGAATAGGCTGCTCATCATTAATGAGAATGTACACCTTTGTCTAAGTTTCACATCTACCTGTGATAAATGTGCTAATGGCGATAGAATACATCATAGTAACATTTGAATTAACAGCACACTAATAGATTGACATACAAGTATGAATAAAGCATTTAATCATAAACATTATACCACACCCAACAGCAAATTTTCTTTTTTGCATATATATCAAATAAAATGTATAAACATTTATTTCAGTTTATGGTGAGATAATCTAATGGTATTACCTCATACTATCCTAATATTCGTAATCCAGACTATTTGATACTTACGTGGTGGCTTTTGGGAGACATTCAGGCAGTTTAATTAAATAGTAAGGGGAATTTCTGAACAGAAAGGGTGGGGCTTGATCTAGGGACAAACTACCCACTGACTCTTGCCCATGTGGCAGGGATGGAATTTTCAAACAATCTTCATAATGGGTTGGCTCCAATACTTATGAAAGTATTACTTTATTGACTTGTAATGAAAATTGAAGCAAGTCTGCTAACCTATAGTTCTTATCTATGTCTTCAGTAGCCTTCTCTCCTGTGTTTCCTGGTTTTCTGGCCAGAAGGCAGAGGGCTGATGGAGCCAGGCATGCAGCAGGAATGGCCAAAACTGCCTCCTGTGCCCGCAGAGCCCAGAGCTGCAGGCAGCTGGGGCCTCCCCATTTTGGAGGAGCTGGGATGTGCAGATGCCATGGCCGTGCCATGCTTCCACAGCAGGTGAAGCAGCAGGAAGGTTCCCCAGGTGACAATGCCAGACCACTGTCCCTGTTCACCCACTGCCCTCTGGCAGCCCATCCTGTGTCCCTGGGAGGGCCACCTGGCAGCGTGCCCACACTGCCTAATGGCACCGCTGCGAATGCCCATGGAAACGGCCGTGCTCTGCTGCAGGACCCAGCCGGGGCTGAGCAGACACTCAGCTGAAGAGCTGGACAAGGAAGCTGGGAGGACAGCTTGGTTATGCTGCTCCAGCATCTCCCTGTTCTCCCTGGCACAAGAGACTGAGGTGCCCTGAGAGAGCAGTGTGGGTGCTTGGCACAGAGCAGAGTGCACAGGTAACAGCTGGCACAGGGATCCTTCCTCGCTCAGGGGCAAGGCTGCAAGCACGGCTGGCAGGGAGAGGGCTGGATTTCACTGCCCAGCTTCTCTCATGCACTGCTCCCAAAGTCTGCACTTCAATGAAGAGCTTGACAGGCAGAGATGAGAAAGCAGAGGGAAGAAGAACAGGAAAAATCTTCTGGCTCAGTAGCAGCAAGCAGGGCTCTGTTACAAGTGAGACTAACAAATGGTGTAAAGACAACTGTAATTCACAGAACAAACATTGTGAATTAGTTAAACATTGCAAGAGGGAATTGCTTTAGCCTAATAGTTTCCTGAAGATCATTCAAACAGTGCAAGCTCATCAGTGTATTTTTTAAGCAATTAAGCAGATGGTTTAAAATACTTTAATTACTGCCAGGGCTCACCTAGGCTGCACAGTAGATGCCACTGGACTTGTGTAGTGCCTGATACAAAATGCTGATATAAAATACAGAGAAATATTATACAAGCAATGTATGAATAATCTAGCTCAACGAATCCATCTGCATGGACCCCAAAAGGCTCTGCAGGTCAACAAGCCTAGGGACACAAGTGAAAAATCATGTTTGCTGTCATTCTTGTAAAACATAGTGTGCCAAGACACCTCAGGCTGATGATCTGCTGGGGAAAAGCAAAGTAGCATTCCGGGGGGAAGGAAGTCCCCAAATGCAGAACAAGGCACACACACGTGGTCAGAGCACTTAAGTCTAGCTTTTCCCTTCTGT
Organism: Molothrus aeneus; assembly: GCF_037042795.1. NCBI lineage: Eukaryota > Metazoa > Chordata > Aves > Passeriformes > Icteridae > Molothrus > Molothrus aeneus. The sequence continues at coordinate 18,098,533 of NC_089652.1, read as the reverse complement.
CTAAACTGACAGATCTCTCCAGGAGAACTGGAGGTCTTGAAAACTAGCGTAGGGATTTCAAACTGTTTGTATGTTTTATACTGTTCTACTGCCACACCAGCACACAAGCCAGCAAGATAATACAGTATGACTGCACTGGTAGCTGCCATACTCACATTGAAAGCATATATTTTCTTCTTTGTTACACTAAATGGTACATTAACTTGCTTTCCTTTGCATTCCAGCTGGCAACTTATTGATTAGGGAACACTTCTGGGCTTCTCCCTCCTATGTAATAATCTTTATAATTTCACATTTCTAAATGTTAAAAGCACACTAATGCAAGTGGGAAGAGTTTCCTCTGCTATTTCATATACTTAAGGAGAAGATGTTATCGATTCATATGCTTTACTCTAGAAGTGCTTTGCAAGGGCAATAAGTATTATTATTTTCATTTTAGCAGAAGGAGAATGGCACACAGATTGCCCAAGGTCACCCTGCAGATCAGTTAGAAAACCAGGATTAAATTCAGACCTTTTGGGTCTCTGTGCAAAGACTCTTCTGCTGAGCTATTTTTGGAAGCCTCCATATGAAGCACGGCCATGATACACAACCCATTTTCACAGTCTAAAAGTAATTTATGACATTCAAAATATTTTTTCCTCTAGTATTTTTAATGGCTATAACTATGAAGTGAGTTCTTTGCAATAGCAGAAAAGGAGATGGAAGAAGCAAAATCTTAAAATTTTGAGCTGAAGAAATTTACACTGGTTTAACTCCTACCTCCTGGACTCTAATGATGTTAACTCAAGCACTGTGTGCAGCAGCCACTGAAATTTTCTTGCACAAATTTTGAGTTGAACTCTGGGTCATGGAGACAATCTTCTTTTACAATAACTGCAGAAATGTATTCCTTATCAAAATTAATGCATTTTGTGCAGAAATCCATCTACCTAAGAAAAAAAAAGGAAATGGTGTGTGGAGATAGTAATCAGGTAACAAAATTTTAAGCTTGTGGAAATTTCAGTATGGTTCAAAAAATACCAGCTTGACAAATTGTCACTATCAGAAATGGTAAAAAATTACTCAGAACTGTTTTTCATATGTATTTTGATTATTAGTTTGGATGCTTCTCTGGACACTGAATCTGCTCTTCTTTCCAAACCTTCCCTTTACTGAAGCTTATTGTTACCTGCAAATGCAAGTCTTTCTTTACTAATAAATTGTCTCCCACTCTTTTTCCCTATCTCCCTTACATAAACACAGTAGCCTGGGGTTTAACTAGTAAAATCTAAAAATTAAATTAGTGGGGGGAAAATTAAATAAGTGACCTTACACACAAAGAAAGCAAAATATAGTCACATATTGGATTAATTATTTTTAATTTTTGTTACAAATAAAAAAACTGCTGGCCTGTTCTCTGATCTCAACAAGTCTTCTGAGTAATCTAGCAATTTCCTAACAACAGCCTCAACAGAGAAAAGATAACAGAAAATTTTCACTCTACATGCAAACAATGCAAATATTGTACATCTCAATAATGTATTTTGCAATCACTGTTTTAAATGTCTGTGATCCTGGAGATATTCTGGTTATTCCAGGGTATGAGAAACAACCTCTGGACACAAACAGTAATTAATTGGACTAATGGCTGATTTACTAACATGAACTCTACTTAAAACTTGCAGTAATTATTTTTTGTTATTCACCAGGGACTGTTGCCTTTCAGAAATCGATCAGTAAGCAATCAAAATGACAAAATTATTTTTAATATATTACTTTGCAGAAGCACAACTTTTCAATGTTTTATCTTAATGAGATTGGTGGGTCCATGGGTCAATCATTAACCTAATTTTAAGCAACAGCTTGATTTCTCTTACTTTCATCATTGATCAATAGATCAAACAGTCTTTCAAGTAGTGGCATGAATAATCCCTAGGATAGAACTGACTGCTAAACTGTTTATGAGCAATAACTTGGGATAAACTAAAACTCCACCTATGCAGTAGTCAAGATATCATCTTCATACATAGGGTTTTCTGACTTGCTTTGTATTCCTCCATGGGACTTCTGCAGAAAAATACGTGTGCAACGCTGCACTGACACTACCTTAAAGCATAAGGGAAGATAGGCAGCTGAAACCCCATACTCTTTTGGGGCATTCAGCAGTTTTATGGTCAGCTATGAGTGTCAATTATTTTACTTTTTAATTTGTTACTTTGTGTGGCTATCAACAATTTTCTGGTTACTCCTTTTAATTGAAGACTAAGGTTATATTCTCAAATATATAGATAGTGACATCTGGACATTTTGAAACCTAAATATGTTGCCCAAAACCCCTGTCTCGAACACTTCTAGAGCAGTAAGGACCAATATCACAAGCCTTTGATTTTCATTGCCCCAAGGAAGACAGGGAAATCTGTGAAGTGTATATTAGTATCCACCTCATAGCTGTCTAACACGTTTTTGTAATTCCTCTGTCCTTTACAACACCATCAAATTAAAGAGGCAGACCTGGTATGTTTATATCCTAAATCAGAACAGAATCAGAAATTTTGCAGGCTAATATGACAGGAAGTGTGTCTTTTTCCTGATGTGTTTTTAACTCTTTCTATTTCTGCTTTTCAATCATTTAAGTTTAGATAACATGGGCTAGGCAGTGCAGAACTGAAGAAAAGAGCAGAGACTGGAGGCTGGAACACAGCCCTGACACTGAGATCTGCTATGCTGTGATTGCAGTATTGCTGCTGGGAACTGTCACAACAGCACTCAGGGAAGCTGTAACCTCACCCACCTGAAGGCATCCAGTGCATCATCCTGCCGTGTTCTCAGCCAAAGCCATGGGTAGGGTTGGTGCCGTTACACTGCTCCTGGCAATTAGAAAAGAAATCCACAATATTTTATCTCCCATGAAAGCTTTTGAAAATGTTTGCACATTCCCTTTCAGGGATGTGGGGCACAAAGGAAGTGTTTTATCTTCTAGGAAATTTACTATCTATATGTTAAAGCTCTATTTAGCATTAATGAAAAACTATTTTTCTCTCCATAACTAGCAGCCATTGGTATATAGCAACTAAAGGCTTTGAAACCTTACTCTCTATTCTGTATCTCATCACAGCTATTAAAGAAAGACTGAGAATTGGAACCTTATGCTGAATAGGTAGGATTCTATTTACCCGTGCCACTTTACCAAGCAAGGCTTCAACTTCAAAATGTGCTGGTGCTTAACTGAGCCTCAGAACTTGCCAAAGCTGCAAGGAAGACTGTGTTGAAACCAAATCTTTGGTGCCTGACACTATCAGGTACATGAAATTCATCAGCATGATAAGTGTTCCTGCATGCAGTATCAATAGCCATCTTTCTTACATGATACAAAATTAATCCTTCACTTGAAGCAACTTTCTCTTGGTCACTATATCTTATTTCTTGGTAACAAATGGACAGGATGTGCTACAGAGGAATTCAGCACAAAGGAGATGAGACAACGTAAACTGACATGCTGTAAACCTCCCACTGCTCACCTCTTCAGCATTTCAGCACTGCTGTCACCAGCTGCTCAGATGAATGATAAGAGTTAGTGTTTCCCAAGCCTCAAACAAAGCAAACAGGAGCTTTTTTCACTTTTCATATGTGAGTATTATTTGGAATTGGAGGCCCCCAAGCTATTGCAAGAAGAAGGTACACTGTTGGGTAGGCACTGGCACTTCTCTGAATCCCTGCTAAAGGTACATTAGAGCAAGTGAGGCTGAGCACTGAGTTCTCAGCCTGTGGTTGGTTGCCTGACACAGTCCAGTCCAAACAAGCCTGATAATGACAGCTCTTTAGAGAGCTGTCACAGCATCACATTAATAGTACACATTAGACTGAAATTTCTGAAGCTTCTTTGGAAAAAGATTTTCTCTGGCACCCATCTGAGGAATCTGGTTTTTTGACATACATCTTGGAGCCTTTATACTTCCTTAAAACATACTGACATTTAAGAATCGTATTCTTTGGCAATATTTAAATATGTCACATTTTACAGAAATAAGATGGTAAAGGTGCTTGCAATTTACTTGGGAACAATTTTTGAATTTGACAAAATCCTGCTATTTCTGTGATCTTTGATATTTTCTTGAAATAGCACTAGGAAACCTATGTCTAGCAATAAGACCTCATTTAGTTGGACTGTTCAAATAAATCACATTTCTTAAATGTGCTCGCAATATTTTTTTCAATTACCTTCTCCCCATATATATTTGAGATTTTCCAGCCTCAGATTTTCCCCCACAGAGACAGATACAAGGCTCCACAGTGCTGCATCACACTGGTTACAGTTTGAGTAGGTTCAGGAAAGTTCCCAAGTCCATCAGGTTTACCTAAAAAGCTGACAAGATTACAAAGCTCTGTTGTGAAAAGTATAGATCCAGAACTTCCAAGTGAGGAAAAAAAAAATCTGATCATTCTACCACAGAGCAAGAAAGAGAGATACATTATTAAATTTAAAATATTTTAAGCAGCATTTTCTGCATTAAGAACACAGTCAGATTTAGCGAGGTCATCTTTAGACTCTTGTTGCTGTTTCTAACTTTTGGCTGACTAGTAACAACCTGGAAAATATCACACTTCCATTTTCATACCCAATGCAGGCATGCTGCATGGCAAAAAATTGTTAGAAACAAATGGATTCAGAGCCCAGTGAAACCAATGTATTTACAGCCTAGTCCAGCACAGGAAACTCCTCAAATTCAAACTCACACAGGTGCAAATGAAAGCCTATTTAATACTTGATTTAAATGTCTTATAACATCTTATTTATTAAAGACTTATTAAATATACTATACTTCTAGCTCTAAAGGATACCTTTTCTATATGAAAGATTTTTGAGTAGTCTATGCAGTTAAATAAAAAAATAATTTTGACATCTTAAAACATAAGTATCATCATTCTAGGAAAAATTCAGGCATACTAAGTGTCCATCACAAATAGGATGAATTTATGTATATCTGTAAATGAGCAGGTTACTTGCTAATGCAAAATTGTGAGTAGTACATGAAATCTGTAACATCGTGGCTTCTCTAATATTTTGCATTTCTTTCTTCCATGAACACCCAATGAACATGCAGCCTGAAAGGACAGAGCAGTGTTATGAGGCTGGCTGTCAATACTGGCAGCAGGATTGCTCACAAATGCCTGGCATTTCAATCACAGGCAAGGCATGCACTGGACAGAGTGAACCAATGGGAATTGATTCCCAACTGGATCCTGTGCCAAATCACTTGAATTTCTGCCCAGTGGCAATTGTGCAATAGCTGGAAGTTTGGATGCACATCCCTCATTGTGACTATGGTCATACTAAAAAGGGTGAATTAAATCAATACAAAGCTGCTTTCAGTTGGATGTGAGGGCCACAGGAATTTGTTCCAGTTCAAAGCAGGGGAGCAGACAGTGACACTTGTTACTAAACAGTGGCTGGCAAACACGGCACAAAGAATAGACCTGAGGCAGCAGTCTCCATGTTGATGGGATATTTATCACTGAGGGAGGAAATCAAGAATACCATTTTCAAGATTCCTTGTCTTTTTCTTACAGCAAAGGCAGAACTGAGGGAAGGGTGTGAGGGGACACAGCACCACAGTGCAAAGAAGCTGTATGCTCTGTTCTCTGCTTTACCTTTAATGTAAAGAGCGTAGACTTTGAGGGTATAGAATCTTCTGTAAATCAGACCAAAGAAACAGATTTTTTCCATACAATGTTACTTTAAAATTGCTTACCAGGAGCTTTATTTGGGGTACAAAGCTGAGGCCCTTCCCTGACCTCATACCTCTGAAACAGGGGTAGAGTTGCTGTTGTGAGCACTTCTATCAGTCATGGAGGAAGAGAGCAGATTATCTTGTTCCAAAGTTCAGCCTTAGAAAATAAAAATATATCCACAGGTATTCATATAGCAGGAATTCCTGATAAAATGTGCCTACTCCAAATATCACCTGAAGCCTGTAGCCAGGCTGTCTTTGAATTTGGAGTTACTCACTATTACACCTGTTCTGAGCAGCCATCATCTCCCAGAAAACAGCCATGGAACAAAGAGGATGAAAGCACTGGTCCTGCAACTCCCCTCCCAGGTGGATACAGCTTGAGCTATACCAGCATTAATGAATAAACCACCACCTATATATGAGTATGTATGTGTGGATGTAAATATTATTATGTAGGTTTATATATACTCTGGTCTATTTATATTTCTGTCACACAAGACATCAGCTCAATTCCATTTTATGCGGATGTTTGCCCTGGGTTTGGCTGGGGCAGAATTAATTTTCTTACTAACAGCTGGTACAGGAGTGTGTTTTGGATTTACTGTAGAATTCTTGTTGACAACACACTGATGTTTTGGTTGCTAAGTAATGCTTCCCCTAAGTCAAGGACTTTTTGGTGTCTCTGCTCTGCCAGAGAGGAGCTGCACAAGGAGCTGGGGGAGCATGGCCAGGAAGGAGACCTGACTGGCCAAAGGGATGTTCCATGGCACGCAATGTCATGGACAGTGCATAAACATGGGGAGAGGGATGTGAGGGCCTGATCACTGCTGGAGATGGGCTGGGTCTGGGCAGGTGGGGAGCCAGTGTATTGGGCATCACTTGCTTTCCTGGGGGTTTTTCCTCTGTCTTTTTCTCTTTTATTATTATATTTTTAAACTATTTAAATTGTTAAACTATTCTTATCTCAGCCCACAGATTTTACCGGGGAGGCAGGAGGGGAGGGAAGGGGATGAGTGAGTGGCTGCATAGAACTTAATTGTGGACCTGAGTTAAGCTGTGACAATGTAGATAGACAGAGTAAGTTCTGTTCTTCACTGTTACCTGTGATGACTTTTCTTTTACCAAGCTTTTCTGTGTACTATCTTGTTTTGTCAATCTGTGTCTTGGTGTCTTTGTTTCTCAGATGAAGTTCTCTCTCTCAAACAGCAAGCTTAGACCTCAGCTCTTCCACCTAAATTATGGAAGAGAATTGGTAATTAAGTTTTAACAAGATTTAAATTATATTAAAACCAGACAGTTAAAAGGAGACACTGCCTTGGGCTTTGTTGTAAATTTGTATAATTATTTTTAGTTCTCTGGAGGATGCATGATTATGTTTCTGTATTTATAAAAATACTGCCCTGGAGGCATGAAAATGAATTTTATAGTCCACTGATTTGCATATTAATGTCAGCCTTATGGTGTAAAATGTATATTTTAGCAAATGAATGTCCATAACAATTATCAAAATTTCCAAAGAATTTAATAATATATTTGACCTGGATTCATTTTTTTTAAGTAAAGACAAAATAAGAAAGCCAATATAGCACAATGATAAAGATAATGGAGAAGAATGAACCAGATGAACTAAACAAAACAAGAATGGATTTTAAACTATGAATTATAATAGATTTGGTAAATAAGCATTAAGTCCTAACTCAGATTCTGATCCAAATCTCTTTAAAGACTCTTGGTCTGTAGATTTTCTGACAATACAGTTCTGTATGTTTGCCTTCCTGCAGAAACACAATCACTGGGAAAATCATTCTCTAGATGAAGTGTCCTTATATACTTTTCAGAATGAGAATAAAGAAAACCAGGGACAAAAGATATTAGTTGCTACAGTCCAAAATCCTAATAAGGAGCTGGAACTGTAATGTTCAAAGCTTGTGTCACCAGCAGAGCAGAAGTTATGGCTTTATGGTGGAAGATATGGAGGTAAAACCATCTCTTCCATGCTGCTATGTACAGGAAAATATAGTTAGGTTAATGTTTGTTTTTCTCATCTCTAAATCTGCCTTGCAAAATCCTGATAAATTCACAGTTGCTCTAATTCCTCATTTGTCTTGCATTTCATAATTTTTCAAGAGTCATTTTGAAAGCCAGAAATCCTGAGCCTGAAGTGCCAAGTAAAGCTATAGGCTTTTGGAGCTTGTATAGACAATACAGGATAACAGTAACAATATTGCACTAGTGCAGAATCCAGCCTTGTTACATATATGAAGACAAAATTCTTACCAGCATTCAGTCAAAAGACAATGAACTCAATGGGAGATTTCTTTGTGCATGGATGGAAAAATTACCATCATAGTTAATAGTAATCCATTTTGTTATCAAGATAAATCCATTGGCCTTGCAGTTTATCTCCCCATGGAACTAATGTATTGTCAGCTGAAAGAATGTGTTATTATCACTACAATAATTATCATTGTAATAATCTTAAACAATTATTTGGATTAGAAACCTGTCATATTGTCCAAGTTTATGAGGAGAGCTAAATACAAGTTTTGTGATTTTTCCTCACAGAGAGTAGAGATGCTTGTTGTGTGCCAAAAACTATAAGAGAAAGTGCCATCCTAATGTCTAATAGTAGCAGATAAGGTGTATTTTACAAAAATGACCAAATGCCAGTCAACTGCTGCTCAGGGAAACACTTGTTAGGCCATAAATGAGCTGATTGCATATTCAGAACTACAATTTCCATAAAGTCTCATCCAAGGAGATATTAATAATCATTACTTAAATGTGACAAAATGCTGTCAGAGAGGGAACATACACCTGACATTCTCCAGCAGTCCCTTGCAAACATGACTCCTGATATACAAACTTTTACCCCATGCACGTTAGCCAGAATATTTAGAGGTAAAGCAAAAATACTTTAAAAATAATAATAATAAAAAGCAGTCAAGACTGAGCAAAATGTTTCTGTAATATTCCAATGTTGATGGCCAATCACATATATTATTTTGGGAATGAAACATGGTAGGCTGAAGAAGCAAGCACAGAAAATTATTGTTTTTCTGTTTTTCTTTTTTTTTTTTTTTAATCAAGGAATCTTTGTTTACCCATGGTTGGCCTGGGTTTAAAAATAAATTCAGAGGAAATACTTTTACACATACACAATCTGCTTCATCATTGAGATAAAGTTTTGCAGGCTAATGTTCAGAATTGCTATCTATTCCAATAATTTTCTTTTTAATTGATGTTGATAATTAGGGATCAATTACTGTTTGGCCTGACTCTGTGTGTGTGGCAGCCGAAAGATAAACAAAGAAGGGATGAAGAGATGGCCAAAAGAGCCTTTCTTGTCTTCAGTCAATCTGCAGGAAAAGTCAATCACAACTGCAGTGCTCTGGGCCAGCCCATTCTGTCCCATTTGGATGCAATACTCCCCAAAAAAAGGGAAAGGGGGCCATTCCCATCTGTGCCATTGTCATGGATGAGCTTAGTTCACTAAAAGAGTAGCATCTGAGTGGGTCTGACAGTACCCCAAGATGAGGAGAAATCCCAAATATTTGAGCCAATATAATTCTGCCCTATCCCCTATTCTAGGTTGCTTGGACTGTGAACTGTTAGGTGTAGGAAGACAGAAGGTAAAACTGCAGCTAGGGTTGTCTTTGGTCAAAGACAACCCTAGCTGCACAAAACCAGCACCACAGAGAGGCACTGGAAATCAGACAACAGTGTGTAGCTGTGTAGCCACATACCTAATGGAATACTATAGAAAGCTGATTTATTACCAACATCTTGTTCCAGGAGTTTGCAGCCCTGTTTCATACTTTGAATGCCTCATTATACAGAATCTGCACCTCTGGACGCTTCCTTTTCTGGGTGCTGTCATTTTGAAGTAATACATTACCAGTTTCCATCAGCTGGTGATGCATTACAAGAGCACATCAGAAGAACAGCTGGCTCAGTCTCTCAATCCTTAGAGTCCAGCAATGCTGACTGTCATGATATATTACATGAACTCTTCAGTCTATCATTGCAATACATCAAAACAAGACACTGGTCTGAAGGTGTATTACTCAAAGAAAGGCAAAGCTGAATTCTCCTGTCCAGGAGAAGGGTTCTGGTTTAATTATGGAACAGAAGTTACAGTACACGGCTCAGAGAAGGGTTGCTAGCTTCAAATTTTTGGTGCAGTGGTAAAACACATTTTTCATTCATGTAATTTGTGCTATAGGAGAAGGTCACATTGCTGCTCACTTTGGAGACAATCTCAACAAACAGAGTTCTGTCAAAACACTGCAATGTGCTCTGTATAAGAGAGGCTGTGCATATAAGGGAGTCATGCAGGATTAGAGTTCAACTGTAAGCACCAATTCCTATTCTTTTCATTTCTTGATGGAAATCCCAGACAAGACTCTCATATTTGAGAGTGGTAACTGAGAGCATCTCACCAGTGGGTTCTTGCTGCTCCTTCATTTGGTGGCACTCTCAGTGGGCTCCAGGTGATGTTGTGAGTCTGCAGAAAAGCAGCAGCAGAAAATAACGCCTCAGGCATTGTCAGGGAAAGAGCTGGAGCTGAAAAAAATGAAAAAAGAGAAAGAAAAAAAAAGAGAAGAAAGTGAGACAGTCATCTGCAAATAAATATAAAAGATTATTTAAGTCAAGCCTTTTCATCAGAGTTGAATTGACTGTGGCTACTTACATCAGAGTTCACTTTGATGGATGAACAAGAATCTCCCATTGGTCAGGACTGCAAACTTGACATAGGAATGTCTTGGGCTGTTAAACTGAAGACAAACCTGTTTCCTCCTCTTGGGTCAGAAATGGTGGCTACATTTCTCTTCATTTAACCAGGGCTTCTATTTTACCCAAAACACAGGAAATGGTCCCAAAATGTTCCCTCTGGATTGGGTTCACACAGAGAGTTGGAGTATGAACTGCATTTTTCTCCTGCAAACCCATGGATGACAGACAGGATATGATATGAATCACAACCAGTTAGAACTAAGGCAGTGAAAAGTTCACTTGCCTGTAATGCACAAGTATTATTTCCAGTAATTTTCCAAAGACTCAGCTGCCTAGCCATTTTTCTGCCTATCTCAAGGTCCAGCTTCTTTGTAATGTGGCTCAGGATAGCTCCTTCAGTGTATGCTACTGACTTCACATTGCAGTTTTATTTGTGTTGCTGCAATATTAACCTCCATGGTCCCTTCCTTCTCCTGACTGTCATGCTGCTATATGCTCAGTAATGCCCTGAGAATTGAATATTTTCCTGATGAAAATACCAGCAACTTTCCTGAAATCCCTTTCTGTTCAGTTTCTCTAACTCAAAGTAAACTTTGGTGGGTATGATTTGATGAACATACTAAAACCAGTGTGTAATATGGTATTACTTCAATCTGTGTCTTCTTTACTTTCCCTGCTATACTTCATTGCTCTAGCATACAATATTTTAGTTGGAAAATACTTACAAAAATCATCTAGTAGATCTAAATACAGAAAAAGATTTTTTGAGTGAGAGTTGCTGCACCTGAATGTACATTACTAGCAGAATAAAACCCCCAGAATTTAACTTCATGGTGAATTGGGAATCTGAGGGCCATACATTTTTCTGCTCATGTTTCTGTTCAGTAGAAGCAGCAAATATCTAATGTTCTTAGGAGGTAATTGAGAACATAAGGTGATCTGAGACGGGGAGAATGGACAGCTGTTTGTTTAGATAGCATAGCATATTATAAGAATCATGAATCAAAGACATACCTGAGAATGAACATTTCACCAATATGTTACATTCATCAGAACAATTTTAGCTCCTTGTTAATGTTTACAAGATCTAAACAGTCCTTTATTTAAAAAAGAGATGGTTCACACTGATATGTGTGACAAGGGCCCCTGAATAAAACATGCAGCAAGAACAGATTAAAAATGTGATCAGTAATGAGAACACACAGGGCTGTTACACACACTTTTGTAAACCTTGAAAAGGATTCAGCATGTCCTGGGTTTAGTTGTGAACGTGGCTGATCGGTCCTTTGCTGCAGTATCTTGCTGTATTGCTGTTGTGGGAGGGTGTAAGAACAATAAGGACAATAGCGACAGGATGACACGTAAACACCGGTAACAAAATAGCAGGAAGGAGAGGAATTGATTAATGGATGATATCCCATAAAGATGTCTTGATGAGGGGACAGGTGAGACAGCTGCTGAGATAATGGGTGCCTCAGTAAAGAAATCTTCTTTCACCAGCTTTCTGGTTTTTAAAATATCTAAGTCTTGCAGAATTCATCTTTTCAGTAAAATGTGAAAGAGCAGATCCATGACTGTCTGAGGTACGTGCCCTCTTTGTCCCACGATGTGGGAACTACTGTGACCTCCCAAGTTTTCCTTACTGACACAGTGAATCCATCTGTCCCAGATAAGAACATGGATATTGCCACAGGAATATAGCAAAATAAGTACACTGTAAAAATCAGAAATGCTGTGCTGATAACACTGGCCATTTTCCAGGGTCACTTGCTTGGTACTGAAAGCAGAGTAATCAGAAAATAAGAATAAGGTACTGTCTAAATACATCCTTCAAGGAAAATGAGCAGATTAAGAATTTATTGTCTGGTAGTACTTGTAGTATGAATCTTTCTTCAGTGGGTACATACTGTGTAACTGAGCTGGTATATACTGAGCTGGGTAACTATTTGTGATTTATTTACCAAAAGGGATGGATTTAGCAGAAGTAAAGTGGACTCAAGGGCTCATGGTGACCTGATCTAGTTGAAGACATTCCTGCTTGTTGCAGGGGAAGTGCATTAGATGATCTTTAAAGATCTCTTCCAACCCAAACCATTCTGCCATGCTGTGACTCAGGCCCACTGATCGCAGGCCACACATTGCCTGGTGGAAGCCTGACACGGAGCTACAGAGCACAGCTGGATGGAAGCAGCCTTTGGTCACTGACCCTCCCCCAGTCCTTGTGCTCTACCCTACACATTCTGAAGGGAATGATATGTGAAAAACAACAGTTGCTGAAAAGAACATCACACAGACAGGAAAGGCAAAGTGCCTACATTGGGTCACTTCAGCTTTCCTTAGACAAGACACAAAGAGACAGGAGAGTTTTTGGAAGAATAAATTCATTGCTCTAGTGGATACTACCAAAGTAAGACCTGAGAGGATGTTTATTGGCATCTATGGAAAAAATAATGTTCGAATATATTCTTATGTTTACACTCAACCGCATTTTGAACCTGAAAAAAGTGCATCAGCTAATCTGTGAATCCCATGGAAGACAACATATACCCATGAATTATACAATAAACTCCTGTATTCTGTTACAATAGCCAAAGCTAGGCAGACAGTTAATGACCTCAAGAGACTTGACAAAATAATTTTTTTTTCTTACAATCTTCTGCCTGTTTATTCCAATTGTCTTCTGTGACTTCAGGGCACATGAAAGTGGCTACTTTCCTAAACTGGTACCTAATACTGCAAGTTTTCTAGACCATAAAAATTTTCTGCTTCCAAGCACCATGTCCCTACCAACACAGGGATAAAATGGTGGTTACTGTATGTACCTTTTCATACATAAAGTATAAATAAATCCATTTCAGTAAGCTGAATGAACCCATTTGTCAGCCCAGGGCACACCCACACTATAGGTAATTTTTAAGATGCACAAAGAGATCAAAGAATCAAAACCCAAAAATGCTCATGCCAATAAATCCTTATTAGCCACTGAATTCAAGACAAAAATGAACAAATAAAGATTGAATAGCTTTTGTACCTTCCTTCTTCAAGGAACTCAGAGCAGAAAACCCTACAGAGAAGATCACTATTTTTTAATGTCATCTAGGGAGGTACTTGACGTTAGTGTAGCACTTGATTCTGGCACTCCCTGCAATATCAGTGCTTCATTGTCAATTAGTATTTGGACAGCAGAGTTGCTAAGCTGTTCTGCTTCTATGAAAATAATTTCTTGTGTTGACTACACTTACTCCTTTCCTCTTCATTTCTATATTATAGATAATCTTAAGCTTGTCAGGGGTATTATTAATCACTTATTGTTACCTTTTTCAATATAACTTGGAGACCAACATTCTCCAGTCACAAGTATCAACATATTAAGTACTGTTCAGACATTTGAACATAATATACTGTTTCTAAGTCCTCCGTTGTATTACTAGTAGGATAATTATTACAGCAAATGATAAAATACTGCAAAATTGTTTTCTCCCCCCCTTAATAACATAAATAAAAGAAGCAATTAATTTCCTACAATAAAAACAGGCAATACAATAACATACAAATGTGGAGTTTCTTCATTATTGCATCAAATTGCAAAACGGAAACATATAATTTCAAAAGGCTCATAAGCAAAAATGGAAACACAGCTGATGTTGCGTCAGCATGTAGCACAAAAATGTGAAGCTTGCACAGCTCACAGCTAGTCTCCTCAAATGAAGCAGTTAACATTTCTAAATGAAATACATAACACAGAGAAGCTTCTCTTTTTTTTTTTTGAGCCTCTACTTCCAGAATTTAAGGCAATTTTGCAGAATATTGCTCTCCATCCAATACTATAACCTTATAGCATCACCAGTTATTTTAAAACCTGTCTATCACACAGACCTACATCTATAGCTTTATTGACACATCTTGTGACAGATGGCAATAATGTTTTCAAATGGAATCAATGTACTTCCAAACTGATACACCTTCCTCTACACGCCAGATATTCATCAGATGTGTTTTTATACCTCTTTCTGCAGTGGTATTTTGGCTTGTTTGGTTTTAGGTTGCTGAGAAAAGGTAATACATTTTCTTTGACATCTCATGCAATTTTACAAGTATTCAGGGCACATTCCCTGCTTTGCATGGAAAATGTATTTGCACAGTTGTCAGAATGATGGACAAGGGGAGAATGATAGGAAGGAGCACTGATCTTTGCTTGTTATTACATACAATAGCCCAGTAGGAATCATGATGTGTTGGTGAGACAAACTGTGTCCCATTCTGGAACATATTAAGTTTGTCTCCAGGACACACATGACTTCACTAGGGTGTCTAACCTCATTCATAATAGATGCTAATCTTTTCAGGGCTGACTGATGACAGCACTTCCTGCCCTTCACGGAATTAGAGCTGGGTTTTATCAAAGGACTCAAACTGCCTGCTAATTAGACTAATTCCCTTCATCATGAATTATTTATTTCCATTGGTAACCGACCACTGTGACATTAATGGGTTCTGCTCAACTTAGTTTCATACTAATATACACTATAAGTTAAATGTTTAAAAACTCCTGATACTTCACTCCAGGTCAAGTGTATCTTCATGTAACTCTTGATGTTTTCAATAAAGTTTTGGTAATTATAGACAGAATAAAGTGCTCATTGCTAAGGAAAAAAAAAAAGAAAAATAAAATTAAGCGTAATTTTAAAATTCTGAAATCAAGTTGTTGGTTTGTTGGTTTTTTCCACCCAAATGTGAAGCAATATACACTTCTTATTTAAGACTGATAATACTCACTCTACTCTCTAAGAGACCCTCTATTGCACTAAGAGGGTCTCAAGGCAATTCACTGAACCAGATTCATATCCTCAGCCAGAACATGTAGTGCCTCTGTATTCAAAATTCTCACTCAGTTGAAGCAGTTTTTTGTGTTTAATATGAAAACTATGTTCTGTGCTTAGGTAGCAAGTATCAAATATACAAGCAAAAAAAAGAATAGCTAGCACTGCAGGGTGGAGAAGGCCAAATGCAGCATGGCCAACACTGAGATAAACCTGGGGAAAACATAAAGCACCATTCTGGGATGTCTTAGCAGCAGGATCTGAGTAGTGTAACAGAGGTCATCTATGCAGTATGTAGAAGGTCTCAGCAAGAGAACTGATGGCTGGTTTTTGGCATCACTATTCACAAGTTACATTGACAACAGAAGAGCAACAAAAAATTAGAGCAATTTAGAAAACATAACCAATGGGGAAAGATTGGTAATAATGTTTGGAAAAGAATATGATGACATTTTCATTTATGTAGGAAGATGTTATAGTGAGACTGGTGATCAGTTTCCTACATGTCTTCAACAAGCAGAACAAGAGAAAACCATTTCAGTCTGAAGCCATGAAAAAAAATTGGGAAAAGTTTTCCTAGCTGTAAGGACAGAAAAGCACATGTCTAACCTGGATAAAAAGGTTGTACAATTCTCAGCACTAAAGGGATTTTAGTTTAGGCTAGTTAGGCAGATAATTTTCACAGGAGGTTTAGGTGTATATGAACTGATAAAATTATTTTCTGAGGCATAAAAAAATTTCACTTCAATTACTGGAATATCAATTTACCTTATAGAAGTCTTGAGGATTTTGCCATTTCTAAAGAAGAAACTTCTACTTAAAAGTTGTGAATATTTCTTAATGATAAGAATGTCTCTTTTAGAAGCATTATATGCAGAATAACATTTCAGTTTTCTAGAACTTAACTGTTAGTCTTTTCTACTGGCAACACAGACAGTAAATTTATTAAATCCCAATTGATTACTGGAATTTGTTTGACTCATGCTCAGGATAGTATAGTTCAGGCTGTATGTTTTACAATGGATTTGTTTCCTATTGTGGTGGGTTGACCCTGGCTGAATGCCAGGCACCCACCAAGCTGCTCTATCTCTCCTCTCCTCATCATGACAGGCAGGAACAAAATAAGATGGAAGAGAACTCATAGGTCAGGATAAAGGAAGTTTAGTAAAACAAAAGCAAAGCACATATGGAAGCAAATTAAAACAAAAGGTTTCTTCTCTACTTCTCATCAGCAGGCAATGTCCATCCATTTCCCAGGAAGAAGGGCTTCAGTACACACAGCAATTGTCCTGGAAGACAAACCTCATAATAACAAATGCTCACCTCATGCCCACCCTAACTCCCTCCTTAGCTGTTACAGCTGAGCAGACATCACACACTGTGGAATATCCCTTTGGTCAGTTTGGGTCAGCTGTCCTGGCTAAAGCCCCTCCCAGGATCTTGCCCACACCCAGCTTCCTGGCTGAGGGGGAGCGCTGGAGAGGCAGCTGTGCTGCTGTGTGAGCGCTGCTCAGCAGCAGCCACAACAGCTGGGTGTTACCAGCACCTCTGCGGACACAAAGCACAACACTGGGGAAAATGATCTCCAGCCCAGCCCCCCCAACACACCTATTTACCTGAACTCTTTGGAAATCAAGAGACAACGTGCTACTTGCTCAGGGATGCCACCTTTGAATTACTTCTCTTTCAGCAAAATTGGAAGACTTTTCACATACTACAGAGCTGGGCTCAAAACTCCAACACATTTTATACAAACTCATTACTAACCGATGCATATTCTCACTCAGTTCACAAAATAGGTTTTATTCCAGTTTTATTATCCTGTCTGTGAAAAATGAGAAAGATGTATACAACACATCAGAAGAATCAATAAGAGGCTTGTTTGGGGTAATATTTGTAATGACAAGGTGAGTTTAAAATAATAAACAGCAGAAGATGGCTAGACACTTTATATCCTTTAGCCTAATAAAGACTTGGACTACAGTATATTTGATAAAT
This sequence comes from Molothrus aeneus, assembly GCF_037042795.1. Taxonomy (NCBI): domain Eukaryota; kingdom Metazoa; phylum Chordata; class Aves; order Passeriformes; family Icteridae; genus Molothrus; species Molothrus aeneus. The sequence goes on along the minus strand of NC_089652.1, from coordinate 18,081,264 downwards.
AGTCTTTCACTTGATAGCCATAAAAGAACACATATCTCTCTAACCCACAGTGATAACACTACCTAGGTGTTGGAAGCTAGATAGAAATGAACAGAGATGAGATTCAATAAGCTCATGTACATTTCTATCACAGTGTGAGATACTTTGGCTGTGAAAATAAAGGTGTTATTTTTCCACTGTTGAAATAATACAGAATCAATAAGAGGCAACTGTGAGCCTCAATAGCATCAAGGGGTTTCTGTTGACATTCACAAACCAAATGAGCAGAGCTCTGCTGGATTGAGATGTCACCAGAAACCCCAAGATGGCATTACAGCCTTGTTTTTCTAAGTTGTGGTTTTTTGCAATAAACATCCAACTGCCTTTTCATTTGAATTGAAAAGTCACTTTTTACAAGTTTTTCTGATTTTCCTATTCATCCTTTTTTTTTCAGATTATCTGTTCTGCTCTACCTGCCTTCCTCCTTCCCTCCCACCTCACTCTCCTACCTCCTGCCTCAACCAATGTCTTCTTGTCTTTCTCTTTTTTTCTAATTTACTTTCTTTCTTTCCTGGTTCTTTGAATTCCCAAATCAAAATATATCTGGAATGAGTGACTTTGCTCAGTGTGTTACCAGCACTGCCTAATGTCCCTGTGCTAGCACACACCTTTCCTTCTGCCCTGTGGGCCTATTAAGCCAAACAAAATGTCACTCATGTACTGCTCATTATTTGTATGGAACAAGTGTGTCCTAGTAGTTTCTGATGCAGCAATATAAAATAGATTTCATTTGAGAGCTAATAATACCTGACACTCAAACAGAGACTTCCATCCAGTGATCTCAAAGCATTTCACAGGCATTAATGAATTACATCTCACAACTGTGCTCTGACAAACAGGCTATTCCCATCTCACAAGTGGAGATAACTGAGGAGGAAAGAGAGAGGTAATTTGTTATTACAGCGTCTCTCAGGGCCCAATTCTTCACTGCTGTATTTAAAGGGTTTCTGTCACTGGCTTCAAGCCAACACTGAGTAAATAACATTAAAGAGCTCTCAGATTTTCCAAGTATTAGTCCTTTAATACGAGATCCCTTCACTTTATATAGCAGAGTATGTTGTCCTTGCAAACTGGGATATAGACACCTTTGGGGACATCTTATTTTATAATGTCAATTCATAAGTTACTAGAGAGAAGGACATTGTGTACTAAATGGTTCTACCATCATCAATTAAACCCAGTAACCCACCTTCTGATTCATTACAACCTTTTTAAAGAAGGAGGATTCTTGAGAGGGAGCTTTTTTTTTTTTTTAAATGGGACATGAAAAATGTATTCTTTTGTAAAAAATTAAGGTATGACCAGGAACATCTTTCAGCACCATGAAAACCAGCTAAGAGCACAAAATAAAGGAGAGTGAGCAGACAGCTCTCACAAAATGCCTGTCAAATAACTGATATCTACAATTTGTTAGGAAAACTGCTCTCCTCTTTGGAGTAGGTGAGAGATTTATAGACACTGGCCTAACTACAAAATCCAGCTGCTGCTTTTGAAATAAAAGAACAGGTCTGTGATTTGTTACTAGCCTCCTAGATGCATAAAAGGCATCCCTGCAAATTCTGTTGGTGATGGGTTCTCTGCAGAACATTGGTTTGAAATCAGTCTCCATGCTAAAATGAACAATTAGACAGCTACCACAAAGCCAGCATCATTTTGGCTCCACGTCTGAATATCACTCATCAGAATAGAGCCCATGTTTCACTGGACTTTTGAACATCATCTAAACAAACCTGTTGTAGAACAGTATGAGACACAAAGTATGGGATCACAAACGACTCAGGATTGTACAGAACACTGCCAGTCAAAGGCATGATTTGAAGGTATCAACAAGCATTTTCAGAGTTTCTTCCTGTGTGGTCATATGAGAAATAGAATCAAATGACAGAAAACGTCACTAAGAACTTCCAATTATTATAGTGGCCATTTATTAGAACAGCATTTAAGCTCACCAGAAGTCCAGTTCCAATTACACTTATTACTTTATCTTGGTAATTTACAAGGGCTATAACCTTGAAATTTTTTTTTTTTGGTGACAAGAGATTCGTGCTCAGCTGAAGTAAAGTCCTTGATAGTCCCAGAGGAAAGGTGAAGGTTAGGCACATAAGGAGCACTTTGAACAAATTTCCATGGGTAAATTCAGCAAACAGAAATGAAACCAGTTTTTTCAGTTCCTATAACTTTCCAATCCCAGGAAGCTTAAGCTAAGAGGTATCAGCTTTGTTTCATAACATCAAATTATGTAACTACCACTATTTCTAGAGATACTGGCCTGCGAAAATTACTCTTTTGGTAGATGAAGGAACCAAATAACAAAACCCAAACAGTAAAACTTTGCTGTTTATGCATGAGAAGATTTCGAACCACTCAGTGAGTCATTTTATGAAGCAATTAACTTTCCTTTTTATGCAGACATTTTTTTCTTCGTCTGCCACCTTTTTAATCGTCCTTTGCATAAATTGTAAAATAATTTCTCATTCCCTCAGAAACAACAGCTGCATTGTGAACTCCTGAATTGGCATGTCTTTGGAATATATTATAATAATTCAGAAACTGCTGCCATTTCTGTCAAGCTTTCATTCATAGGAAGGTTCAAACGTCCCGTCCTCCCTCCCCCTTTCATTGCTATTGCTGATCTCAGATTGTCCAGTCACTTCCCTTGCTCTCCCAACTCCCGCTCCCGCCTCCAGTCTCAGCCCTTTCTCTCTAAAGCTCGACACAAATCTCCTTCCCTTGCCACTCCCTAGAACTGGCTCTCTGTAGCCTTCTTGAATTAGACACAAATGACTTGTCCTGACTTCCAAAGCCCTTTGTGGCCTCTCTGCTCACCACTGACCCTCTCATGTTCAATATCAAAGGTCAGCGCTCGCTTCCAATTAGTCTATGAGCCAAGGTACCTTCCTCTGACTGCAATGCTTTCAAAACAATCCCAGTCATGCTCTTTCCTCTGTTGCCCCTCACTTGTGGGGAAGGAATTGTCTATCAGTATCTGCAAAGCCTTCACGTTCTGCCTTTTTAAATCCCCCCTCAGATCTTCCCTTTGCCTTCAGAAACCACAGCAAGTGCCTGACTGTTCACATGTCAGGGCAACACTCAGCAGCACAACAGGAGCCTCCTCACTGGTGTCACTGTTCTACAGGGAAATGCAGTTTCCACTCAGTGGAGGAGCTGTGGCTGATAACTTGAACTTTGTGGGTCCTAAAACTCCAAAAAATAATGAGCAAGACAGAGGACAATAGGGAAAGCATAGATTATTGGTTTCTAAGGCCCAGATGCAGGCATTGCAAAGCTCACATCAGCTGAAAGCTCCTGAAAGAAAATGAAAAGTCCTGGTGCATCACCTACAACTTCAATGAACCTTTCTCATTTCACGCAGAGTTGCAAAGTCTGATCCAATTATACACAGCTAATGGTTCCAACCTATATAGAGTTTGTAGAATTCCACAGATTTCATAAAAATTTGTTTTCTTTATCAATTCAGACTCTTGCCCAAATAATTAGGATTCTTACATGCTAAAAAAAAGTCAGCAGTGTATATTATCTTGAACAAATCTTCACTCACCTTGTCTCAGCATTTCTGTTGTAAATGGCTTTTTTGGCTGCAGTTTTCCCAAAATTTTAGACTGAAGTACGCTCACAGGAAAAAATCATTCTGATAAAGGTTATAAGCCCCTGAAATTCTATTAGGTATCTGAAATTCATTCATATGAATAACTGAAAACATGGCCATACAATGGTAAGTTTGCCTTAAACTGATAGATGATGCTCCCAGCTCCATTATTATAAACACAGTGGTTTATTATGGAGATAATTGTGGGTTGTTCAAGTGGAGGATGGAGATGTGTGTGTGGGAAGTAACAGAATGGAGGTAACTAAGTGAGTGGAGTGTAGGTGAATAGCTGAATGGCTTAACTGTTAATTTCCTTGGGGTTTTTTTTACGATTTACATTAGTATGCAGAGAAGTAGGATCTAACTCAAAGAACTTTTCTGAGCAGGGAAAAAAAATCACACATAATGTGTACAGAACCGTGTGAAATACAGAAACTTGGTATTGCATTATGTAATTTCCTTGAAAGTTGTAGCTTGTTATCAGAAAGGCCCTGCTGGGTTTCATAACCTGGAAAAGTAGCTTTCATGAAATAGCCATTCTTCAAGAAATAAGCAATATTGCCATTTTCCTTCATACCACTGACACAATATTTGGCTCTGTCATTTAAATATAATTGCTCTTTTTTTACATTAATGTTACTAGTAAATGTAGATTGCAAGGATTAATTAAGTTATCTTATAGTGATAAAGTGGTAGTTTATTTAAAAAAGAAAGCTCACACTTACCGCATATTCTAGATTTTTTTAAAAATTACCATTGTAATGGTAGCTTAGTTGTGGCAATGGTTCAAGGTTTTTGTGGTTTAGTATTTTTAATACTCCAGTGTAATCTACTCCCGTCATCCTTGACAGAGAATAAAGATGGTTTTCAAGGATCAAAGCTTTCAAGCTATGTGGAAATGCCCATTTTCCATCTTGAAAGTAATCACCTAGACAGATAAAGACAATGATACTTTGACTGGTATTGATAAACTGAATCTAGAAAAAAGTGCATGTTTCTGCTAAAACCCCTCCTTTTTTTTCATGGCTAAATCCACTGTACCCAGTAATCTCATAGTGCTAGTAAAATAGCCATCTTTAATGGGCATTTCATATCTCTGTCAATCATAGCTGCAGCCTTTAGCACTGACATGAAGCCATCACTTAAAAACAGCTTGTCATTTTCCAGTGAACATAGAATTTATACTACAAAGTCAGAGGAAAAAAAAAATCCCAAACCCCCTGGCACCTTTTTCATTAATGTACATCAATGCATGTATATTTATTTTTAAACAGATATAAAATATGAAGACTTTTTGCACCAGAATTTGCATCCTCTTCTCCCTGGTAAATTCAATCCATGCCTGCCTGAATGTTGGTCAGTCAAATTTAGTCAGTCTTCATATTGGCAACACAGCCTTGCCCTCTGAGTTCAAACAACCATTCCTGGTGCACTGGAAGCAAGAGTTTGATCTCATGACATCTCAGCCAACTACACTCTCCAGATCAGTTAAATCTGGTGCTCATTTTGGTGCAGAGGGCAGAGATCTCATGAGATCAGGCAGAAGAATGTTCTGCAGCAGCAGCCAGAGGCCCCAAACATCTTTTTCCCCTTGTCATGCCATGCCCTCAAGAATGCTCCTTTCTCTGCTGCTCCCTGAGCTCATGCAGACTCAGGGCCATCTGAGAAGGGAGGCTGGTACAGGCATTGGAATAAATTAGTTCTTACAGAAGAAGAGACAGAAAATTCTGCCAATAACTATGTAAGTTCTGTGTTCCACTGAAAAACTCAATGGGTTTTAAAGTAATGAAGATAGATTTTCTTTTAACTGATTCAGAGTATGTTTTGAAGCTTTTCTCTAGCCATGGAAGGAGAGAAGTTATTACATTGGAAAAAACAAGCTAGAAAAACAAAAAGGAAGAACAAACAAGAAGAGAAAATGAGAAAAAGCCAAATTTTCCAAGCAATACCTAGATTTTAAGAATTAAGGTTTTAAGAACCTAGATGACAACCATCAGAAATCTGAGTATCACAAAGTCCAATAAAGGTGTAAGACTTCACACATTGGGTGTGTTCAAACAGCAGCATTGGATCACTTCATTGCTACACTGTGCATAATGTGTAATTTTGGCCTTACTCTCTATTCTTAGGCTGACACCTTTCAGAAGGACTAAGCAAAAAAAAAAAAAAAAAATTGAACAAATCTAAGAGAAGTCCTCTTAACCTAGGAATATATTTAACAAATTGTTTTTCATTGCTGATCTGCGTTATATTTAGTAGCATTCTATGCAACTATTCATAGTAGCAAACTGTGTAGCTTTTGGTTGAAGCATTTACTAAGAGATAGTCAGAAATAACACAAAATAATATTGTTGTTCAAAATAACACAATACTGGAGAATGAGAAATCATATTGACATGTGAAAGAAGTGACATAAGGTGAATCATGTAACTCTACATTCTCAAGACAGCACGCGAGGCTTTGAGACACCACAGGGTTCAGTCAATGGTTGTGCAGTTCACCAGGACTGGAAATTTTTTCTACTTTAAAACTCACACAATCAGGAGATTCTTTTGGCTGTGCTGTGAGTTTCTTCCCCACCAATATCCAGTAGATCTTTCAGAAGATTATCTTGATTTCACATAATTTTATCTGAAAGAAAACCACATTTTCTTACTCAATGCAATTTAGAAATGAAACTGTTAGGATTTCTATTTATAACAAAAATTAAATCAAGTTATATTTTAAAAATTCAGCTTAAGAAGCTGAAATATCAGTATTGTGTTTTGCTCCACAAAACATTTCCTTCAGCCTGAAATCACATGGGAAATCACAGGTGTAAAAGCATGTATGTGCATATGTAAGTACCTATGTGGCTTTATATAAAATCAGTTACTGTCTTCTCAAGAGGTCCTGTAAAGTAAGTCCTTCCTAAATGCTACCAGAGAACAGAAGAACGCATACTTTTAAAAGGGAACATTGAAAGAAAAGTAGGAAGGGACAATGTGCTAAAAATTAGCACACATGCTCCACCAGAAATTTGCATTTTGGTTTTTTTTTTTGCTGCTTTCTAATATGACAGTTAAGAAGTTATGCTGGCAAAGCCCTTTTAAAATCAAGATAATTTCTGCAGGTCTTACTGAGTCTGGTACTATTGTGTATTGTCAGTTCAATTATTTGAAGTCAAAATTCAGTCATATTTATGACATGTTATCGGTCTGTTTTGTGTTCATCATGAGATATTGGTGCAATTTTATCCATCTGAGACTAAGATCTAGTCATAAATACTTCATGACTCTGCTATACAGACCAATCCATGATGCACCCAAGCATGTACACAGCTGGATACAAATATACATAAACCTCAGAATGAGGAGAAGCAACAGAAAGGGACAGATCTAAAAATTAATGCATATTACATAGATCTGAAATGAAAAAAGTCAAACAAACCCACAAGACATTGTAAAAGGCAATTCAAAATCACGTTATAGCGGGTGATCTCAAAGTTATTGGGGAGGTTTGGTGCTCATTTAAAATCTTTTTTCAGGTTTGCCAGTTCCTCCTGGTTACCACCTTGTGCCTAGGCAATTCCAGCTGCCTCTCTGCTGGAAGCTGGATACCATTGCATTCAGATTTACAATCATCTGGTCAGTGCCCACTTCCTCACAAAATAGGAATTGCTCATTATTTCTCCTTCCTTCAGTTCAAAATAGCGCTCTGTTGGCCCTAACTTTAAGCACAAGTAGGTGTATTCTACCCTCCATTTTAGTCATGATTCTGCCTTACTATGTGGCAAGAACAGATCTGCTTTTCTTCTTGAATCTTCAGACTTAAAAGGGGGAGGCTTTCTGCAGGATTATGAAAAGTTCCTCTGAAAATTTTTCTTATCTCTAGCCCTGTGTGAGTCACTTCAAAGAACCAGAGAGCAGCTTCAACACCACACTTATATTCTTTGAGCAGTAAATACCTTATTTTGTCCCTTAGGCGCTGTAGTGTAAACACTTTAACGCTCAGTCACGTGAAAGGAACCCATTGGAAAGTGCTGGATCACACTTAGAACTGGGTCAAGTGCAGATTACAGAAACAGAGAAAGGGATCAAATGACACTCAGCTGGTGAAGCTTTATGGAATCCTACAAGAGGTCAGAACTCAAATGTTTCACTTCTATTATGTTTTGCTTCCTCTATTTCAGGAAATCTAAATAAATAACAAGAGAAGCTCACTGAGCTTTCTTTAATATTTGGAAAGAGGCACGGCTCCTGAATGCCATTGAAGAATTCCTGTATGAAGGTCAGTGCTTGGAGAATCTGATGGCGAACAGGAGAGAAAAGATTACAGAGTTATCCAAAACTATCCATCATCTGAATAAAGGGAAAGCAGCAGGTATTGATCAGTTCTCTGGAGAAATGTTGAAAGGGGGTGGAAGGTCAAAACATGGAAGTTACACTATCTTGGAAAGGAATGAAATCAAGATCAAATGACAAAGGCAGAACAATAGATTCTCACTCTACAATATACACAGCATGCATATTGTAGCACAGCTGAACTGAAATTCCACAAAGTGCACAAACACACAAATGCACCATGGAAATATATTGTATATCAAAAAGATGAGGCATTTGAATGCCAAAATATGACGTAGAATCAGGGAGAGGGAAAATAGGGAAAACCTTACACAGCCATAAGTGTAAAAACCTGAGACATTTGCTGCAGATCTGCACTTTCTACCAGTTATTGAACAGAATTTGTCAGACAGCAAAACCTGAATATAAAAAAATATATTTGAAGCAGATGAGAAATGAAGAAAGAATTGCTGAAAGACAAAGAAGCACACTCCTTAAGGCACACATGCTTCTCATTTTACTTTGCAAAAGCCTTTCCCCCATTTGTGAACTGTTGCCAAGTAACTTTTCCTTGGTACCTGAGCTGAAGCTGCTGAGGCTGTGAAGGTTTGGTTCTCACTGCCTCTGTTCATCCCAGCACAACACAGGGAAGTGTATCAGACATTGGCTGTTAGACAGGTGTGCTCTATCCTGAGTGCTACTGCCATAAATTCTGCACTACCTGCTTCAAGTGGGAACCTGACACTAAGACATCTTGCAAATCAAGGAATTAATCTGAAAAAAAAGTCCAACTGCAGAGCAGAGATAAAAAAAATGTTGGAAAAATGGCTTAAAGCAGGCTGGAAAACTTGAGGAAGTATTTTGAAAAAATTGTAGAGCATGGGCTTATGCTTAAAACCACATGAAACAGGCTATGCTTACATTTCTTTTTTTAAATTAATCAGGATCTTAAAGACCACATGTTACTCAAAAGCATAAAAAATTTTATAAGAAATTACTTCTAGAAACATACAGGAAATTCTATGCCTCCAATGTTAACTCATCTGAATTTTATTTCCTTCTATTTTTAAAGGAAAACGAACCATGAAGAATCCCATTTATTCCCATGACTAATGACATTATAAACATCGTTTGGTCCAGTCATCTGTATTTTCATTTAAGCCAACAGCATAGGTGAATAAGCATCTGGCAGAGATTCTAGGTTACTCTATATGTTAAATTACTGTTTTACAACTAAACACCTGCTGGGAGAATTGAAACAAATAGGTGAAGCATTTTTCACTGAACACTCTCTTCAGCACCATCTCATAGTGGCTCTCACCGTGATTCTAATTGGCAAAATAAATCTGGTGGGTGAAAACAGAGCCACCTCAAATCAAGCCAAGGTTTTTTTTTTCCTTGAGTCTCCAGAGGAGGAGAGAAAAAAAAAGCCTGTGAATTTTTGCTCCGTGCTAAAATCCAGGGAAGGGCATTCTCACACAGACTCAAAATGTTTACACAAGCACTATGCAAAAAGTGTTTGAGTTGCTTTCAGCAGCACAGTAGCATAAATGCGATTTCATGTGCTTTCAGAATACTCTAGATTGATTTTTGTCCTTTATGATGCCTTTACACTTGTATAACTCAATCTGATTCAGTGCATTGACACTAGTAAGGTAGAAATAGTACCATGTATCTGCCCACTTCACAGAAGTGTATTTTTATTACTGCCCAGTAATAATACAGAGTCACGTGATTGTGTTCAATCCTCTCTACTTCATCCCAAGTGTCAAATTTGATATTATTTGTAGGAATAATTTTGCCATATTATTCCTACAACTTTCAGAAGTATGCTAGGAGTGTGCTTGAGCCTGTTACTTTGGAAACAATATTGGAGGTATGTTGGAAATTAGAGATTAAAATTAAGATAATTAAAATATTTTCCAGTATCTTTGGAAAGCATAATAAAAGATACAGAGAACAGCATTCAATTCAGGTAGCCTTCTGGCATCACTTACACAAAGTTTAATTAAAGTTTCCAAAAACATCTAACCTCTTCCTTTGCCCTGCAGAAAGGTGCCTTGCTCAGGTCTCCAGAGCCTTTTGCCATTAGTGTCTCTATTCTGGTGAGCTACTGCAGAAAGTCAGGAGCTAAATTCACTTACACAAACACACACCTTTTCTTTTTACCCCAACTTGAAGCAAATGGAGCTACTCTTAAGTACCCTTCAAAATCAGTAAGAACATGATTTTACCATTCTGCCCTTCAAACTTACTCTCCAGAAACAAAAAGAGACTGAAACACTGTGATTGGAAGTGGAGTTTCTCTACGTTGCTCTTATACAAGGATTAAAAGGATGATTTTTATGAGGCATTCTACAACTAGATTCTGCACATAAAAAAAATAAATCTATACATTGATTTTTCCTCACTAACAAAGATAATTTACCAAAACACTGTGTTTATTACAATTCATTCTGATGTGTTTCTGCCTAGCGAAGCTATTTGTCAATTTTAAAATGGAAAAAAAGGAAAAAGCTTTCATCATTCCCACTTATTTTCCTTTCTCACCTTTAACTGTTGACAAGTTCTGTCAATGAAAAAATTGCCACCATTTCTCTCTCAAATCTGCCTTGCTAATCCCTTGCAATTCTATGCCAGTAGAAAGAATGATTCTCTTTCTCTACTTTACCTTGAGTAAACAATGCAAATATCACCAGAAGTGACAAATATTCTCATCTACAATATAAGATCATTACATAGAACTGCCAGCCTACTCTACAAAATCCCATCTTATCACTGGGGTGTTAATTAGTGGGGAAGAAAACCTTGCAAAGGTTTTAGCACTTCTGACTTTGGATCTCAGAGCACTCTACAGAATTAAGTAAATTCTGCCTCATAAGACACTTCTAAATTAAATTCTTAGGTGAAAGAAAAAATCACATTTAGGGCAGAATCCCCACCCCTCCCTCACCCCAACCCCAACACCAAGGCCACTATTATGAATCTGTTCTTGCTTCTGGTAGAAATTATTTGCATATTTAAATTAATTGGACTGTTTCAGAAAATAGCTGCATACCAGCAGGGGAGAAGCTGTTCGCAGTGCAACTGCAATGACAGCCAAAGTTTCAATGAAACAAAGTTTCATGTTATTTCCCCTAAAAAGTCAGTGAGAAAAATATTGGGTAGCCTGGAGTCAGAAGACCAGCACTCTTTTTTTCCCCAGTCAAAAAATGTTCTGCTAGAAGCAACCTAAAAGATAATGTAGTCCAGCCACTTTACAAAGCCAGGTTTTATGCAAGACACATTGATTAGTTTTCCAGTGAGGTTTTCCCAGTGTCTCCAGATAGCCTCAGATATTGTCCAGCTGAGTTTAGAATAATATTTTCTTAATAATTCCCAGAATAAACTTTTTCTGCAAAGTATACTAGCTTCTTTTTCTGCTCTTCCTCCTATTTTTTCACTTGTGTTTTTAAACTACAAGCTTTCTAAAACATCAACTGCTTCTAAATATGATTGCATATTAACTTACAGAACCTTCCCTCTTGAAGTTTTCAGATGATATTATAAAACAAATAATCCTAGAAAGCTTTATTTTTAGTTTTCTGCTCTAGTCAAACATTCAGGTTTTAATAATATTGAAAGCAATCACCCCTGGTCTCAGCTTTCACTGTAAAAATATTCTAACCATGAAATATTACTGACTTTTTGCCGTATTTTAACATTATTGCCTTCCCTCTCACAAGATACTGTCAAACAACTTGGTTTTATCTGACCAAAACATTCAAGAAAAGGAAGAAGTATTCTTCTTCTTGACTTTTATTTATTTATTTATTTATTATTAACAGGTGCTTTTGATTCACTAAAAGCTTTCCATCCTCTCATCTTCTAACCATTTTCCTCCTCTTTAGGCTTGTTCTCACCTAGAACAGGCTCTTTCAATGTTCTTTCACTACTTCAATCAGAGTGATGGTGGTACTGACTTGGAGTTACTCACCTTCTTTGGCTTGGATGACAGTTAATTTTGTGCTTTTACCCAGAATTTCACCACAGGCACCTCATTTTCTCAATTCATCTTCTGTGAATTTCTTTTTCCAGTGATCATGTCTAGTGGATTTTACCTCAAATGTGAATGTAAACAATGACCCCTGAAATAGTGAAAGCACAAAAGGGGGTGAGCACGTACAATGGTGAAAAAACATTAATTCTGTTTCTTTTATGGCATCTTTAGCACTTAAAGCTGAAATGTAAAAGGTCTGGTTATCAACCACAGGCCACAGCTGGAGAGAAAACATCTCCCTCTGCAGTGATAGCCTGACACTTGCTTCAGGGTCAGAAAGGGACCCAAAGGTTGCTTGTGTTTTAACATATCCTTTCAATATTTTCTTTTTCACTCAGAAATATGAGAAACACAAACTAGAAATTGTTTTTGTTTCCCAACAAAGCTTTTCTGGACATGTCACTTAAATTTTTTCATCAGAAAATACTATTGCATATGTTTTACTCTGTATTTTTTATTCTTTTCTGTGACCTTTTGCAAAAGCAGTTCCTTCCTTCTTGTCAAGTGCATTCATGTTTTTCTTCATTTCTGACATTTTCAGACTCTATTCCTTCTGACAGAAGAATGTAATTATTTTTTGAAAATGGTGCAGATTTGAGGTAGAATGAGAGAAAAGAAAAAGGGAGGAAGTAGCAAAAAGAGAGAAAGTCAAGAAACTGTGAATGAAAATTTTGAAATCAAGACTGTTTTCTAAAATAAAAATTAATACTAACATTTATTACTAACATTTAATACTAACAAAAATTTAAATACTAACATTTCCATATGTGACTTATTAGAAATACTCATTTTAAAATCCCTATAAAAATTTCAAATTTTTACTGGGATGGAAATGTTCTTCTATCAGAAATGGCATTGCAGAGCAATAGTTATAACAAATTGCAGGAATTCACTTATTTTCAGTCTCTTTTTCCAGGTTTCCTCTTGCCCTCTTCTATAACTTCTTTTCATGCACTTGCTCCCTTCTTTTTAGAAATTACCTTATGTTTCTCATCTCTGTAAGCTTTTAGTAAATGTCTTCCTATATGACACATCTCCATACCTTGGCTCCATCACCTCTCATATTTCCTTCATCTCTTTGTTTTATCCCTTCTGTCTCTTTGGTTTATTCCCCAGTTCCCTCAACATGACACCCGTTCCTCATCTGAGTCTCCTCTAGCTGTGCTCTCAATAAAAAATGCTGGTATCTGCTCCTATTGGGACTGGCTTTCTTCTGCTACCTGCAATTCACCTCCAAATACTTACACCTTGGGGGAGGAGGGGAAAGGGCAAAGTCTTTCTCTCTGTGTATGCACCTCAGTGATCTCTGCCTGCTCTTTTTTCAGACATGAACTGGCCCAACGGCAGCGAGCAAACCGCGGAGCTGTGTGGCACAAACGCTGCTGGCCAGCCCTGGCGTCCTGCACTGGCTGCACGTGGGGTCCCCAAAGCACAAACTGCTCCCACAGTTGCGTTCTCCTGCTCAGAAATCAGGACAGAGCCCCCAAGAGCCATGAACCTAACTGGGATGATGTGAGTAGTGTTGTTTCCAGACAGAGGCACTTTGCAAAACTCTGTACTCCATCCGTGTGCGGGTGACAAGATCCACCTTCGCGCCTTCTCACATAGGGTTCCCTTGCAGCAAACCCAAGGTTATACCAACTGATTAGCTAAAAAGTTAATTTCCAAGACCAGGAATAGACTTTTCTGAATTACTAAAGGGAACAAAATGACGCCTTTCATTTCTATGTTCAGTATGAATGGGAAAGTAGAATAAAATAAGATGTGAGTCTTCCTTTTTCATGGTTTTCCTCCCTGTGGAGAATTTTCATTTTATATTTTATTTCAAGAGGTAAGAGAGTCAATCTTGATATGAATGATATCAGGCTGGTGACATGGGACCTATCTCAGTCACTGTCTCTAGGTACAGTACAAATAATAAGTAATAATCTTGGCAATATCCAAATTTCTATGAGAATTTTTGGAAATATTATCATGGAGATTAAATGCTACTTCTAATTTTTTAATCAGTTTCTCACAGACAGGAATGCACAGGTGCCTTGACCTTAAACTTAGGTAATTATTATAATTAAAGAGCTAATACTCCATTCACAAATGTCTGCTGCACTATCTCTATTGTCTAAACCCCATTATTGTGCATGTAGTTCCTTTTCTGTTCCCGGTTTCTTTGGAACTCTTCCAAGATTTACTCAGTTATTGTTTAAAGCCTTTCTCAGTATGTTAGTCTGATGGTGTTTTGTGCCCTGCATCCTATGACTTATGGATCATTCCAGTTTTGGAGAGATATTGTCTATATCCATTCAAAAACATTATCCATCCTATATTCAGTAAATATACTACTCCTCTAATAAATAATTTCTGCTAACTCCCCAAATAAATCAATACTTTGTTTGTTATGTTGAGTAAATTAGACAAATGAATGTTTTGTAAAACTTGCAGCCCTTTTGTGTTCCCTTGGGTCCCAGTCTGTCTCACTCCTTGCCTTTTTTATTTCCCTTTTCAGTGAGCACTACCCATATACCTCAGCTGTATTTACAGAATTATTTGGTCTGATTCTGTCACCAGAATGAATTCTATGCAAATGAAAGACTTTCTCAGTGTGCCTGTAAAACCATATTCTTTCCCAGCCCAAATTATTTTTAAATAGTTTTAGCTTTTGGATGGGAAGGAGGTACACACACTGAAGAGAAATATTTAATTTCAATTTCAGACATTCTAGAGAAAATGAATGTATTGATTAAAAAAAGTGGTACCTCACTCCTGCTTTAGCCTACAGCCCATCTTGAATAGAAGACAGTTTGGTTCAATTCTTTTTTTTTACCTGGGGGGTTTTGAACCATATTTCCTACCATGTTACAGAATTTTCATATTCTGGGATAAAGACTCTCTCAATCTCTCCTGCTGGTGCTATTCCACTTGGTTTAATACACTTAAATATTCTGAGGCACAGTGAAAATGACTCAGTAACATGAGGTTTGTGGTACTCCTGTGGAAAATGGGGCCTCAGGGTTCAAGTCTTTGCTTCAATAAATATCTAAATATTTTTAAACAATGCAGAATTTTAACAAGAAAAAAAAAAAAGAAGGAATTTAAACCAAAGTGTGATGCACTACAATCTCCAGGGCATTATCCTGAATGAGGAGAGAGTATGGAGTCCAAACCTTCAACAGATGAAGCACAAAACAAAAAATGGGGATTCACAGATTTTGTGGAATTAGTGTGGACAACTGTTTTTCGCAGTAAAGACATGTTCAGCCACTGTATAGTGATTTTGCTGATAGTTCTGGCACAATAAAAGATGAACTTAAGTTTAAAAAAACTTGCAGAAATGCTAATCAAACCCTATACTTAATTTTTGGTAATCATAACAATAGTAAAATATATGTCCTTACAAAAGAGGCTTGGGAAAAGGAAGGAAGTATTTCTGCCAAATGATGTCCTCAGAGGTTAGAATTTTCTAGTTTTCATTATCATAGAAAAGAGGTACCAATGTGGTGATGGCAGATAGAACAAGAAGCAAACAGAAAAGGGGTTGACTTATAAATATACAATCACCAAATGCTGTTTTTGAAAAATAAGTATTATTGCTCAACAAAAGTGTTGCAGTTCTGTACAGCAGGTGAAGGATAGGTACCTGCTTTGGACATAACCTGAAGCTCCATTTCCTGTGCAGTACAGATCTTAAGGTGGAAACACACAATGATATTTTTATATAACCTATATATGAACAATTAAAAAATGGCATTTTGTATAGGTTCTGTGGAAAGAAGAAAACATGCTGTGATCTGCTTTTGCTTCACAGAGGCTTAAGGAGTTGCTTCAGTCAGATCCCTCACAAGGAACCTAATTTAAAACAAAAACCCAGTTCAAAAAGACACACATTTATAAAGCCTGCCAAGGAACACTTAAATTACATGTGCTACTCCATGAGAGAAATAGTGCAAGCAACATCCAGTTTATCTGTTAAAATTTTTACTGTCATGTTCCTGAACCTTCCTCCTGCAAAACTTGAGCTCCCTTTTTCAGAAGAAATCCTGCATATTTTCTGAAATTATGTGTTCTTTTATTCATAAAGTGTTCATTAATTAAAGCAAGGCAATATTGTCAGCAGAGATGCATCTGTTACTCTTAGGAGTCTCCAGGACAAATTCTGTTTTGGTGACGTCTGTTTTACTATTGTCCTGACAGAGCAAATGGCTAAAGACCGAGTTCTTTCTGATGTACACATGTTATATATGCAATTAAGTCTTGCTATAGTAAAGAATCACTGTCAGCAGAGATTATTTTAATGGATGTACAGTATTACTTTAAACTAAGTCTTCACCATCTGTTCATCTTAATTACAAATGCAAAACCAACATATCTTACATTAGCATCAGAAAATGGGGAAATATCAGTGACTGAAATGTCCATATATACTCTTTGTGCAATGCTGCATGCATCTGTGCCATTTTTCTTCTCCTCTTCCAAGCAACACAAATTGGGAAGAGGGGGAGGAAAGAAGGGGCTAGAATTATTCCTCACAGATAATTTTCTGGCATGGTTGAATATTTTTCTGGCAAACAAGGATTCATTATGAAACATTTCAATATATTATGCTTTAGAATGGTTTCCAAAAGTATGTACTTGCACTTGTACCTCATCCTAGCGCTTTCTGGCTGCCAGATTATCAGGGAAAATGAAAGAAAGAGCCAACACATGCTAATGCCATCTAATAAATCACAAAAATGGAGGTAAAAGAATATGCAAGGAATATTCTGATTTATACCAAACTGAGAGGTAACAGGGAAGTAAAATTTTAAAAATAAAACCCTATATTTCTGACATGATTTTACTTTATATGGACAAGATAGACTCATAGAAAATAATAAAATATGTAAGAGTACAGCCTGTCTATAATCTGCTGCAATTTGGTAGCTTGCTAGTAGATATTGGGTCCCACAATTGTTCATCATTATGGAAGCAGAATTATAACAGTTAAGATTAGTTTAAGTTTACTGATTAAGTTAATTTAATCAGTACTTACTTAATAAGTTAAGTTTACTTATTTGAAAGTACTTTGCCATCTCTTGTTGAGTCAGTTTATCTGGAAATCTGTTGTACTTCATGGTACAAAAACATGCACCATGACAAGATTTTGATCTAGACAGAAGGAAAACTCAGGGAAAATTATTACAGTATCTTACAAGATACTATTATGTGCCAAGAACTTATAAAAAATAATATAATTTTTAAAAGCCCAACAAAACACCCTGGCAAAGATTCCATCACCCTCGAATTTTCTATCTAGTTCTCATGAAATGTGACTTTTAACATCTTGCAACCAAGATATGTCCAAATCCAAAATGTGAATTTGGCATGTCTATCCTGAGATAATCCATGGATATAAATATATGAGAAACATAAGTGATTATATTATTCTCTACTTTACACATAGGAAAGTATGCATAGAGAAGTCTAATTCCAAACTCGAGAAACCAGATTAGAGGAAAATCTTTCTTTGTGGAGTCTTATCACTAAATGATAAGCACTTCAAAGAGATGGTTGGCATTGTGTCAATAAGAAGGATAATCAAACTCAAACAGAGGTATAGGATGCAGGACTAGTTGATATATAAAGTCTGTATCAGTTTAAGTTGTCTAAAACTACAGTATAAAGAAAAAAACTTGTGCAATTCTCTAAGAAATATATTAGTGGGAATAGGTTTGGAGAGATGTTTCCCAATAATTTTTTACTTAAAAGTTGTCAGGAAAACACCATAAATCATTCATGCTGGTAATTTGTACTGGGGAAATGTGTATGGCCTTACATTATACCATCTTACATAACAATACCAAATATGAAAATCAAAACTGCTCTGTAATAAACAGCATTTTTACTGATTGCACATGATTATGTTAAGCAGCTTCTTCTAACAGTGTCACAGAGGTGATTTAATAGCTCCTATAACTAATCTTCCCAGATGACCTCTCCCCTCTGCTGATGAAGCCTATTCAAAACCTACTGCCCTTTGCTCATTCTGCCATCTTTTATTTCCGAACTGTTTTGATCATAAATACTTCAGGCAAAATTCTTCTTTCCCCTGAACAAATTTTCTTTGGACTTCTCAGCTCACCAATGTGAGTGATGTAAAAGAAAACATGTCCTTATCATTGTTCTCATTATTACTATTATTTCCCTGAAACCATATCAATAAGTACATATATCCATATCAATAAGTACAAGAAATCACTCATCAGGTATGTGATGAGTACTGCAGTTTCCAGCCTCTTTCTACCAGCATGGTTGAAATCATGGTTTTGAGAAGGAAATTCACACAGCTCCTTTTTAACAAAAAATTGAAAAGAAAACCCATCTCCTAGAAACACCAAACTGGAAAAGAATGTCTTAAAATGTTACCAACAAATTCAAATGATGTAGAGAAAACTTCCTTCCTAAAGCTGAATATGCATGCACTGAAAATACACAGAATGCTATGAACCACAGTTAACTTAAAAAACCGAACAAAAGGAAAAAAAAACCTGGAAGGAGTTAAAGAGCAAGTCATATCATTATAGTTGGAAAAGGATGAAATTCAAAGTTGTTGTCAAGGTCAAGAAAGGGGAAGAGGAGCGGCGTGCGAGCAGCGCTGGGGCGTCCCGGCCGTGGCAGAGTCCCTAGGGGGCACTGCGCAATTAATATTGGCGGAGGCGGCCGCTGCCACAAAGACGGGGCTGCTGCCCAAAAACGTCAGCAAGCGTTTTGTTCTCACTGCAGCTTCCTGATTATACCATAACCCCCTACTATTTGTCCTTACAGAATAACGAACTACTTTCTAGAGTAAATATTTTCCTCTAGGATCAATATTCTTGTAAAACGCAGGAACTGCAGAATGTATGGACAGCAACCAGACAGAATGGAAGAACAGCAGTAAAATACTCCTGTTTGGGGAAGGGGGCAGGTAGAAAGAAGATTAAATAAGTGTTAAAGTCGTCTTGATTATAAAGATAAAGTAAAACTCGAGTTTATATATATATATATATATATATATATATATAACATATAATTACTTTGTGCATAATTTAAAAAAGGAGAGCTACTATTGAGTTTATAAAACAAATTAAATCCTTGATACAATGAGATTTTTCTGACTCAGCGTCAGGATTGAATGACTTTTCATATAATGGGGTAAACAAGTCAAAGCTGCGGTTTTGTTTCTACAAGAAAATGCAATACTTACAGTGCCTGCCTTATGAAATTATCAAATAAAGAAGCACCTTTATTCTTGAGCTTTAAACTCAGAGCTAGTGATCAGAGCAGGCTTGAAGAATGCTGAGGGAGTACCTGCACTGTGCAGGACTGCCAGCCAATAAAGCTGTGGTTTCACAGTCTGAATTAAGTAGGAGCCAGGACAGGGCCACCTTCTAAGTGAACAGTTTGACTGGATGCCTCTATACCGTGTGTATATCTGCAAGTGGGGATGATGCTACATTTTTTAACTTGAGAATGTAGGAATCATGGGAGTTGTGTCCATCCATATCCAACAGCGCTGTACACGGGAAAGACAAAAATATGGACCTTTCATACAAAATTCCCAGCTGCTTTTCCTGATCCCAAGTTAGAACTGATAAATAACATTAACGCTTTTTTTTACACTAAACCCCCTTTTTGGAAACAGAAGGCAAGTGAGGAAATTAGTGCTGTTGTACAAGATTTTATGTTACCTTTGCCACTTGTTTGTTGTCATTGAGGACTTATGCCCTTCTCTAATAGTTTTAGCCACAATCATCCAATTTGGTCCTCGAAGCATGCGTTTCCACATGAAATGTTATCCTGTCATGGTTGTCATATTAAAGCCACTTCTGGAAACTCCATATAAACCATCAGCTTTGCATTATCTTGCATTTAGAGCAGGTTTAAAGCAGGCTGGAAAAATCAGAGTTGCAACTTTATGAGAAATTATATTCTTGAAAAAGCAGAATTTTACTTATGAGCCAAAGTTACACAGTTTCAAGCTTTCCCAAAGAAGAGGCAGAGGAACTACTTTTGGGATAACCAAAATATTTTGAAAATTTCAAAATAACATCATGCCAAGAAGTTGAGTGATTACCAGCTTTAGAGCAAAGAGTCCAGAATCCTTGGAAACATAGCTTATGTCTTTTAAAAACTCTTCAAAACCAACACAAGACATTTTGGTTGCTATTACTCTGGGATTTTGAGCCAAAATTTGCTTCATTGTTACATATCAAAATAGTTTTAAGAGATTCAATAAAGATACCATGAATGTACCTGTTTCTAAAATTAAAGTAAAAAATAGACAAATATACCAAGATCAGTCTTCAATAAGCATTGCCTTCACCCTGGTGCTGTGAAAGAGACTACCACCCATCAGACACTTAAGAGCAAACTTTGTAATTACAAAATTTTGCTGATGAGAAAAGCAGAAAATCTTTTCTCTGCAGATTTGATTTCTGATATTCTGTAATCCATATCATAGCATTTTTCATCATTGACTACATTTTATTGTGCACTGTAAATATAAAATACTTACTTTATTTCTATAACTCTAGGCATATTCCTAGTAAAAGATCCATCTTTGAAGCCTTTCTATTAATGTAAAAATAACAATTTAGACATTAATATGACTATAGTTTTGCTGAACATATATTTTGAAAAATATTACAATATTTTTACTTTGTCAGCCAAAATGGGGTAAATGTCACGTTACTTTCTATGAATTTCCAATAGATTAAATAATGCTAGTTTCTTCTTACTACGTCATACTTGGAGGCAATTTCTCTGTAATGCAGGTCCCAAGGATCTGAAGAATTTGACTTTGATGAACATGATGAGCTAATTAGAAGCCACATTCCCTGCCACCTCAGAACAAAAGCTAGTCACAAGTAACCTTGAAACATTATCTATTTCATGGAACCGTAAACAAGGAGCTGACAACTTTTACAAGGCAATTGGTAAGATTATATGTTTCTTTCCTAAATTACAGATAAACTGTGATAGTAGGAACACAGTAGGAGCCAGGAACAGGCATTTAGGTTTCACCTAGCCACTTGTCTGATACCCTATCAGCTGTCTGTGAGGTGGTGGCTTCCCAGCTTGTGCTGAGTCTTACAGAGCTAAGAACTGGGATCTTCTGCCTCTCACAGTGTTTCTCTCACACCACAGCCTTCACCCCCTACCTGGGCTGCATGTCATTTGTCATGGATCCCTGCACTCTGTTGGGAACTGGTGTAATAGGTTGCTGAATGATGGTCTGAATTTAGGATAGGTGCCCAAACAATAAAAACATGGAAATTAAATTAGCATTCCTTACAAAGGCTGAGAAAAACAAAAAAGAAAACAGCAGATGAGAAACCATGCACACATATGGTGACCAGCCTTCCTTATTGGCCTTCTGACATTGCTTACTGATGGAATGTACTCACAAGAACAGCCTATGTATGAAATCAGACAATCCACAGAGCAGTGTTTCAGGGTCAAATTTTGAAGGCTCTGCAATGATTGGAAGAAGAATCATGGAGTCACTAAGGCTGGAAAGGACCATCAAGTCCAACTACTAACACAGAAATAAACCTTAAAATCTGCTGTTGAACTTTTAATTCCACTGCTGACACACAATCTGACTTGGGTCATTCCTTGTGGAAAGCAAATACTCTCTCCTTGCTGGCATTTGGGAGTCAGCAATGCTTTATGAACTGTTGCAATGTGACAAACATCACAGCAATCCCAAATCCATACACTGACCTTCTCCTTAAAGTCTGGAGGCTTGATAAAATTCCACTGAGCTGTGAAAGACTCAGTGGAAATATACTCAAACAGTATAGATTTTGCTTGATACTACTTCCAACTCCAATTATGAAAGCATTGCCACAAAAAGTCTCAAGAATTCAGCTCATGGTTATAAAAATAGGACTAGGAGTATTTATTTTTGCTTGATAGCAGGCATTCTTAAGATATTTGAACTATGAAAAGCAATGGACTAGAATATAGTAGTAAAATCATCATAAACCGATCTAAGTTGATCCAACTGATCCTGATCTGAACTTCTGTGATTCCCAGAGTAGCCAGGGGGAACAAAATGAACAATTTTGACTGAGTCCTGCTCTGCATTTTGTATTAATTCCCCTTCTCTAAATGTAGGGGTTTTTTAAAGAAACTATATTGCTTTGCTTCCATTCTCATTCAGTAATACATCATGCTTGTCTGTTGAATCAAAGTTGGCAATTTTCACCAGCCAGTTGCAAACAAATTGAGAGGTTGAAAGGTCACAAAGATGTTAAGTTCATCCAGGTTTCAGAACAATCCCAAACCCCACAAGGCCATGTTCAAAAAACTGAAACCAAAATCCAACAAACAAACATTTATAGCCACGAAAAAAAAAGTTTCCCTTATGTGAGTTACTGAAATTCCTATTTGAATAAAGTAACGAGCTCTAGCTGTGATTGAGGAGGTTCTCTTCTGTTGACAGAGAGGCAGCACAACAAACTTAAGCTATCTTAGACTGCATGACATCTGGCTCCAGGCTAAGTGCAGTTTCTACATGCACTGCTTCCTGTCACAGTAATTAACTGCATTTTTCTTGATTAACAAAAATCCAAACAAGATAAAGAGCTAATTTGCTTTCTGCTTTGGGTCCCAGTGGATGAAGCCTGTATGTATTTCTTGGGGGTTCTTCATCATTTAGCACTGAGGTAAATCCAATGACTTTCCTGAGAATACTATAAATGGGTAATTTTTGGATGCACCAAGACGTTTTTAAGAAGACACTTTATTTTAATTTATACTAAACTTATTTTAGGCTTGAGGAGATGAAAGAAAGGAGCCAATGTGAACAGAAATAATTTCTAATTTTACCTTGCTATGAAATGGGAGAGGTGCAGATTTTGAGTGTGTGAGTGTGCCAGCAATTCAAAGCTGATACCAATTTAAATTTGTATGAGAAGCAGAGGGTGATCCAACAAATACAAAACAAATCTAACCAAGGCCATTTTACTGTTAAAACTATATGGAATGCAATAAGTGAGCACCCAGCAAAAGCAATGAGTATTTTGTTCTGCGAAATGGACATGGAAATCCTTGCTTGTATGAACAATCCTAAATTAAATGACATAATGACTGTCTAACAAATTTTGTGGAAAAAAAATAATCAATCATTAAAATAATTACACTGAACTGGTGCAGAATTTAGCATCTCAGCACAAAAATAAAATCTATATGGGAATGGAAAGTCAAACCACTTTATCGAGTACTTGTCAGATTTAGAAACATGGAACGTATGCCACAGAAATTCTTCCAAAAGAAGTTTTAGCAAATTTACATTTAAACCCCATTCTCTCTACCCAACTACCCTTTTAATTTTCTTTTCAAAACCCTCTGAATTCTAACTGCATAATAGCAACTGCTTCTATGAGATGACCCCTTGGAATACATATAGCAGATGACAGCTGATGCCCCACATGATCCCTTTGCAAAATATGGGCTAGTTTAACAGCATTAAATAAATCTCTTTTCTAAAGCTCTGTGTATGTTTCTAACACGCAGAGCTTTTGTTGTTGTTGCATTTTGGGTTTTTTAACATTGTTCATTTCCTATCCACATAGAATGGAGAATGTTTGAAGCCACTGTAGCATAGTAATAATGAATTTTAACATACCTGGATGGCTCAAACCAGTCTCTCTCAGGGCTCTACAGAACATTTGACATGACCAGTAGCAGGCCAGTGGGTCATGCTGAGAAGGAACCAACAACTCACAGTGAGTGAAGACTTCTTGGAAGCATTACAAGTAAAAATGGTTACAGTCCATATTAAAACTGTAATAAATGCCTGGGGTATTCAGCATATATCCCTAAACCTTGGAGGTTGTTTTTAATATTCCTGCAGGTCACCTTTAAATGAATTTGCACATCAGTGATAAACTCTGCTAGAGCACATGTAATATGTATCAAAAGTAAAGAAACTTACATGTGCTGTGTGGCAGCCTTTGACAACAGGTTCATTGCAGCATGAAGCTCATTGTAGTGCTCTCGTGATTCTGTTAAAATTCTGGTCAGCTTCTCCCAATCAGATACTGGGAAGTAATGAGGTTCTCCAACACCATGGGCAAAGTGGCAGTAAATTAGTGGCTTATGGATAAATATGTGCTCATCAACACCCTGGTGCTAACAATATAGATATAAACAATATTCACCCAGCATATTAACCCTTTATCACAATTGTCTCTTTTTGTGTATGCACTTATGAAGTCTGGGAACAATCCTGTTAACTATAGAACTAGTAGATAGTATTTCAATTCATTTTCTGTCAGACTCTGGCAGCATGCCATTTTTAGAAGTTCTGGCTGCTAGATCTCCTGGACTGTGTCTTCTCTCTGTAGCCAGCTGAACAGGGTATCAAATGCTATGTTTTGTTGATAGATTTTCATTTCAGCTCCTTTTCTGGAGGAAAACTAGTTCACCCCAAAATTATGGGACTATTTTTTCTAGGCACTTTATGGTATCATTTTACTCTGCTCTCATAAGAGTACACTCTACTTCTGTGTATCCTTCATTGATTATGAATATTCTCCTAGTCTTTACCATGGCAGGCAACCATAAGGTGGTAGCATCTGAACAGAAAAAAAAGATAAATAATCTCATTACAAAGAAGGAATTCAATAACTATGCTTCTTCAAGTAAAACAGAAGACAGCATTCTTCTTATGACTCTAGTGATTTTGTTTTTATCCTCTCTTCTATTATATCAAAATTATGTTCATTCAGACCAGGAACAGAGTAAAAAAAAAAACCACTCTACAATAAACAATTTATCTGTAAAAGATATAGTTGCAGTATAATAACATCCCTTTCTTCTTACTAGTACTTAGAGTACAATATGGCATGAAACAGGGCAGATACATGTCTTACCTCAAGCAGAGAATCACATCTGAAAGTACCTTCTGTAGCATGGATGAAAATTTAGTTAAAATGTTTCATATTTTTCCTCCATATGTTTAACTAAGGAAATACAGGATGATTTCATGGAGCCATAGAAGGACCAAGGAAATTTAAAGCTATATATCACTGGGGTGGTGGAACTGCTCCCTGCAAAAACATTTTCATTCAAACAACTTTTCTCCTTATAGATGACACTATCAATCCCTCATTAGAAACAAATGTTTCAGTCAGTGATGTGCATTCTTGAGTCACCAAAAGGCTGAATATTTACTTTCCACAGCACCTATGTTTAACAGACAATTAATGTCCTGTTGTAAATAATTAGGTTGTTTCTTTGCCTTGGAAAAGAGGATCTTTCCCATTACCCCTTCTTTCTAGGACTTTCATCTTTATTATAATTCCCTTTTACTTACCTCTGGCACACTTCTTTCTCCTTAGGATAGCCTGACTGTATCCTCCTGGAGTCCCAGCTTCTGTTTGAAAAATTTTTTTTCTGGATTGCCTCTTTTGCTCTGTATTATTCCTAAGTTCACTCCCAGTGTAGATTATCCTGACACACTGAATACTAAAGGACTACACCAGCATTATGAAAAGTACATCAGACCTGAGGCTAAGACACTTCCCATTGATTCTAATGTGTTTTTCAACTCAGCCCTTTAGTATATCCTTCATTAACTACCTCTTTGATACTCCAACTCTCCAGTCTGTCATTAGTTGTTATCAGTCAACAAATGTTGGCCTTCTTAAAGACAGTGAAAATGTTCCTCTTCCCTTCAGAATTTTACCCAGAGTGCCACTTCCAGCATGGTTTCCTCAAGAATGTTGCATTCATTTTTAGGAATTGGCAGATTAGAGTCTCTCTGCTGCAAAGTGCTAATACAAATGCATTCACTGGGGCTTTTCCAGAAGGGAATCACCCTGACACTTAAGACTAAAATCAACAAGCATGTTGATAATCATTTGGTGTGTAGGTGACTCATGTAACCATACCTCCCCTACTGCTTTCATATTTATGTACAAGTTGATTCAATACAATTTATCTGTTTTTATGTCTAGCAGACATAATTATTGGGAAATTTTATTTGGAAATGTTCCATGATGGGAGTATTTCTTGTTAAAATGCTCCTTTTTGCAGTGACTTTTTGATCCAGAGGCAATATGAGATTCAAGAAACTGCTCTCCTCCTTACCTCTAAACAGATGTTAAATAAGTGGCCCTCAGGAACTATGGGTAAAATTCCTACCTCAATCCAAAGATTAATATTTCCAAATGCATTGAAAAAAGGAAACTGTCTTTAAATCCTAGAGATAACATACAAAGATCAGAAACTGTTGAAGAATAGAAAAACAAATTATGCTCTCAGCAGCACAGTTGTTTCAGCAATACCTCTTCTGACCAGAAAGATTTGTACTATGCTTTTTGAACATTGATTTCCCTCACCAGCGCTCTTCCAGGCTTCCCAAATTGCTGCTGTCTCCCACGCACCTGCTGATGGTCTCACACTACTGCTCACTTGTTGCCAGCTTGATCCATGGTACAAAGATGTTCTCACTCATATAGAAAGTGACAGCTGAATTTGTTAAAAGCTAACCCAGATAGGAAGGCTAAACAAAAAGAAAGCTAGCTTGGGAAAAAAAATAAAAAAATAACGCTAGGCTCACTGCGTTGCCAAATCTTATGGTATTTTTATCAATAATTTTTTTGAGGAAATGTATGATCAGAATTGCTAGATGTTCTTTGCTTTCCCTTATTTTTTTATCTCCGACCTCACTTTCTGCCTGCATGCAGGAGGCAGTACAGGAACTGTGATGAGAGTGCTTTTTTAAGAAAGACCCTGCCAAACCTTGTGGGCATGAGGCAAGAGAAGAAAACGGCAGGACCATTCACATTTGAAAAGACCACCACCATGGTAACATTTGAAGGTGGACTTGAGAAGGATGAGGATGGAAGCTATCATCTCCAATGGGAATCCCTTGGACTCCCCAGCACCCTGCATGCTTTTCCCTCCCATCAGTCTGCTCTGTGCATAAGCTTCTGGTAATTTGCAAAACTGGGAGGGAGGAGAGGACATCTCAGGGGTCCTATGGTTGTGCTTAAGTTTGTTGGCTAAAAAACACACATAAACCAAAACAAACAAAGGAAGAGGGAGAAAAAAAGGCAAAGAAAGAAGCAGCTGGTAGTTTTAACCCACAGCCCAAATGT
Source organism: Molothrus aeneus (assembly GCF_037042795.1). Taxonomy (NCBI): domain Eukaryota; kingdom Metazoa; phylum Chordata; class Aves; order Passeriformes; family Icteridae; genus Molothrus; species Molothrus aeneus. The sequence continues at coordinate 18,054,126 of NC_089652.1, read as the reverse complement.
TGTCCTTTGCTATGTCAGACCCCACGTGTTAGAGGTCTCCTTTCTAGACTATAGCAGAGTGGAGTGATACCATGTAAGCTTTATACCTGAGCTGCCTTCAGTAAGAAAACAACCTGGTTATGTGGGAACCAGATCTCTGCAGACATATTTACCTGGCTTTTTCAAGTGTGCAGGGACCACAGATCTGCCACATTTAGGCTGTTTCTGGTACTTGAATCAACTTGTTCAAGGTTCACACCTCAGGGCACAGTAGTTTGCTGTATAGACAGGCTTAGAATAAAGACATTTAGGAGAACTACTATTTGCAGGAACTGTTCACATTCAGTTTCAGAACAGTCGGGAACACAAACCTGTTTTCTTAATCATGTGTCAGCTTGTCATAGGTGCCAAAATTTTGAGCTTTCAAATAATTTTTATTGTAACATGTCAGTATTTTGCCCTCCAGATCACTGCAAAGTCATCAATCATATGCATACTCTTGACTGGATTAGAGGCATTACTCCAACATTCTGAAAATTTGGTCTTATCCTCTCATTCCTGCTACTCTTCCCTCCAAGAAGTGCCTTGGAACAGCACAAGAAGCAAGACGTGTCAGTTCTACTAGTAGATCTAGCAAATGTATTTAATAAATACTAAACTTACAGTTAGAAGCTTTATGCAACAGAAACCCAGGAATAAGATCATGGCTGTTATGCAATGTATTACATTTTTTAAAATAATAATTACGAACAACAGCAACTTTTTCAGGTGTTTCAGAACAGTTTGGAATTGACCGAATCCAGTGCAATTGTGTATGACAGTCTAGATATCTTATGGCTAAACTTGCATTCTCTTTCTGGTGGCCAGTGGACTATCACGAGAAAATGGTATTACAGAATTTAGATGTTCAGGCATAGCAGTTACTCTGAGTATTGACATAGCCTGTACATGTATATTTGGGGAACTGTCCGCTGAGTGAGACTAACAGTGTTAAAAAAAGAAGTGTTACATAAATCATACAAGAATCTATAATATTTAGTGAAGAGGAAGATCAATTTACAAATACAAAACTACCTAGAAAGACCTAGATATTACCTGGAATGTATACATCAAATCTCCAAAATTAAAACCACATCAAATCTCTAAAATTAAAACCAAAATCTAGTCACTGTGGGTAGAAAGTTCTGGGTAATTTTCTGATGCAGACACATTGCATCTCATATGAGTGAGATGATAGATTTCACTACACTGTAACTGCAGCTCCTGTGTTGCAAAAGGATATTTATGGTCCTGCTCTCTATGGTGGTTAGAGCATCCATCTCTGGGGAGCAGTCAGTAAACAGAGAAAATTCCCTGAGATTAAAAAATAGTGTGTGTATAGGAAAGGATAATTATTTCTTTTAAAATATACCCACATAGATATTTTAATAACACTTAAACCCAGAAATTGAAAGCACAAGTTGAAAAGGTTTTCACAGCCAAAGCACACAGCGTTAAATATCTTATTCACTGCCTGTCTCACTCGATGGAGATCATAATTACTATCAAGTTAGTATGAAGCCTGCCAAATGTGCCTGACTTCAGGGCAGCGTGCTCCTTTGCAGCCATTTTCTTTTCAGAATGACTAATTACCTGCGTATGATTAATCAAATTGGGACAGTTCAGAGTATGAATGTTGTTTCTAAAAAAATAAAAATATGTTAGATAGCACCTTAGTGGAGTATCAAGCAAAAAGGGATTATAGAGTTGTTAAATTTCTTAAGGAGAGTGACATATTGATCCCCTATCTTGGATCGATTAAACTATAATTCTATTATTAACATCTTTATGGTATTTTTAACACCTAAAAACAAAAGAACTCAAAAAAATTACCCAAGGATGTTTTTTTTCCCTTCATGTGGCTCAGGTAGGACTGGGCAAAACACAGAATCCCTCATTTTCAGAGTGTTCATTCCTGTGTGAAAGAAAAAAATAATACCTGAAAATCGTAAAGCTTAAAAAACACAGCTAAACAGAAATTTCTAAGACTCATATATTTTTGAGAAATTACACTTTGTATCAGTCAACATTTTCAAATAAAATCATATCATAGAACATTTGTAATTAACCTAATTACAAAATATATAGGCTGCATCAGAACAGTTATTCTTAACAGTTAGAAAAAGCAGTATGAGAAGCTAATTGAGATGTGTTTCTCAATTCTATCTATTAGGAAAAAAAATATATTGATGAGAAGTTCAAATACAATACAGAGAACACCTCAGAAACTGGAAAGATGGTTTCAATAAATGAATAAATACTTAAATACTTTTTAAAAAATCTATATATTTTCAGGTATTAAAAGATATTAAAACTACACAAATAAAAATTGCTGCTTAGGAAATAGCTCAATGTAAGGCAAAAAAACATGCTAAACATATTTCTGAGTGACCTGACCAGTGAAATATAAGCATAAAAGGAGACTAACAGTGCAAAATGGTAGCCAGGCACAAGGTCTACTATTGGAGATAAAAGGACTCCTTCCTTTTTAGTTAATCGGCTGCCTGAATTTCACCTGAAATTAGCAGGTGAAAAGAAGGGAACCTGAGCTTCTTGTTCCAGGCAAAGAATGAATGGGTGAAACACCAACTGAACCTGCCCACTTAACACTGTCCCCACAGCCAAGACACCACTGTCTCAGCTCTCACAGCCAACACTCAACTTCATTATTAGCAGCTACCTTATGGGAAAGTACTGTGAGTCACTAAGTAAAAAGCGTCATGGTATTTTAGTATTAAGACTATAATCTCATTTTGATCTCAAAAAACCACGATTTAATTTAGCAAGATATGTTACAACTGTCTGGATGTGCAAAGTATGCATCTCTAATTACCTGCGATCACACACATGAGAAGCCACACTGGGCCAGAGAAAGGATTCAATCGGACTAGGTGGTCAGCGGCAGCCAACAAAAGAACGTGTGATATTTCCCCCCTAATACCTGCATAGTTTCTGAATATTTTCAGCTCAGGAGATTTTCTGAGTGGGTTGTGCTTTATCTACACACATAAGGTAGCATCCTTCCGGTCATAAACTCTGGTCTCCCCTTGATTGCATGAAAACTTGTGTTATTAAAGCCTTTAGAAACGAGTTGCAAAGGTCCTTTATCCATTGCATGAAGTTCCTCTTGTTTTAAACTTCTCTCTCCCATTCCTTTCACATGTTCTTGCACTCTAAGAGAGAGCAGTGAATCTGCACATACCTTCTTGCTAGCAGTTGTGGTTTTGTACATCTCTGATACAGCTGCTCCCGTTGCCTCCTTTCAACGCTATCAGGCCTCCCAGCTTCTGCACAGAAGTTGTTGGTTAAGTCATCTTTGCTGCCCTTCTCTGAACTTTTTCCAGTTCTAAAACCTCATTTTTGCAATGACGTGTCTAGAACTACACCTAATTTTCAATGTCCTGGTGCATCACGGCTTTATACAGTGGGGTAATTATGCTTTCTGTTTGTTCTCTAATAACTTCTAACTATTGAATTATTTTTCTTTAACAACTGCCAAGCACTTGAGATGATCTTTTCATGGAACTATTTATCATAGCTCCCACATCTCACTTTTCAGTGGTAATCATCAGTTCAGGCCCATCATCTTCTGGATAAAAAAGGCTTTTTCCCCCAGTGTACATGTACTTTACATTTATCTACTCTGAATTTCATCTGGCTAATTTTATTACCCAATCACTTTGGCAATTTTTCACAACTGATCCTCATTATTACTATCTGGAAGAACATCACACTGTCACCAAACTTCTCATGTATTTTTAAATAGCAGAGGTCTCCCTTTTGGTACTGTTAATCCTTCCTCAGACCTATGCTGATGTCTCCTTCTCTCCTTAAATTAATTTTTAAAAATTTTCTATGTGGAATTAGCCCCACTTTGACTCACAGCAAATATCAGTACAAAAATGCATAACCATTTTGACATTTTATGTGCTGGTCATCATCTGCTTGTACTAAAGTGATCAAAAGTGTTTAGGGAAAATTCTGATTCCTGACACTGGTTAGCCCTTGAATTCTTTTGGCTACTTTGATTACAGTTTTATTTTTAGTCTTTAGTATGCAGCCCTTCTTACTTAGTTTAGACACAGCTTCGGTTTTCTAAATGATCTTTCTTACTTCTATTAGCTTTTTTTCCATTGCTGATTAGCCATGCCAGGCTCTTTTCACCCTTTCTGAAGTCTCTCCCAAAGGATGGGGCATGCTCTGTTGCTGTGTCCCTAGTGCAGAGATCTTCTTACTGCCTGGAAGAATTTAATTCTTTTAGTGGCCCATTGTAGCTTCTTTTTAGTGGGCTTCTCTGTTTTCACAGAGTTGTCTTTTTGAAGTTAAGCATACTTGTGGTGGGTTTTTTGCCCTTTGTTGCTCCTGTGGGGGGACTGAATTGAAGTACATTACGGTCACTGTCACAGAGCAGCGGTTCCATTGTGAGATTCCGAACCAGATCCCGCACATCACTCAGGACACAAACAAGCTGTCACTCACTGAGGTCTGGTTGTTTAGGGAGCTGATCTCAGGCCCCCTCTCTGCTTTGCTGCTCCATCAGCTCAGTCACAGGTGCATGGCTCTCTCAGAGGATTTGCACGTGGGGCTGTCAGAAATGAGATTAAGGGAACGGAATTGTTGTTCCCTTTAATAGTCTATGCATTTAATAAATATAGCACAGACACTAGCTTTCAGAAAAGTGTGACTGTTGAGGTAATTGTTACATGCACATCCTAACAAACACATTTTTCCAATCTTCGGAATTCTAACCCTAACCACCTTAAAAATGGAAACTCCTGATCCTGAACACAGGTACAGGCAGTGGCAACCAAGGTTTGGCACAAGGCAAGAAAAGGATGCTATACAGCTGCCACAAACAGCTCATTTGAGCTGGCAGACAAAACACAGCCAACACATCCTCCCCAAAACTCCAAATAAAGAACTCACTAATCAATTTTAACACGAAATGAAGTTAATTCTTAAAAAAAATAAAAAGACCCTTCAGGCAGAGTTTTGCTCCCGTCTCTTCATCTTTCACGTTCAACAGATACTTCCATCTATCTCTGTTTTGTGTGTGGCTGGTTTCTGGGCCCTGCCAAGAACAGTAGCACCATATATCCTTAAGACACAAAGGAAAACAAATAATTGTGCTGGTGTGTGAAAGTTTAGAGATCTCAGTGTACTCTTTTACTGTACTCCTTAGAGAGTTAAAGGACTTTTGAGGAAACCTAGAGTGTCTTACACATGATTATTGTTTTACAATACAGCACTTACTTGCTTATGTGCTCTCCCCTTGCCATGCCTTGGCAATGGATCTAACTGAAGGTTTCCCTACATACTCTGTCCCCTCAGCACCTTTTATCTGGTACTGTTTAGTTCCTGTTTAATTCCTTGTTTGCTCCGTGCAAGGCAGAGCACCATCTGTCTGCTCTGCTCTACAGTAACAAAACCTTAGGATGTTCATTCTCCTTAAATTATGAGCTTGAGTGTTACTGTGAGCAAAAACATTTTGTTAAAATATGGCACTTGGTGTACCTACCCAAAGATGCTGATTTACTGAATAACTTCCAGCAGTGGGATTCATGCATGTGACACACTGAAAATTGTGGATTTCTTTTAACATCAGTTTCTGTCTGTCATACCTATGTAGTTACAAAATAACAAAGGGATAATAAAGTGCAATTGTATATTCACAGTTTGAGATTTCTATTGACAGATCTTCACACTGAATGCTTCTACAAGAAAGTGTGATTATATAGCTCTCTGTTAAAAGAGCTGAAAATCTCTTCTTTGTTACAACTCTCTTACACACTATTACTATCATTTGGAATATTTTAAGGGATGTGTCAAGGTTGACAGGTCCAAATTTGGCCTCCTCTCACCAAATTATATTTATAGATTTGGAGTATCTTCCATATAGGAAAAAATTCCAGCAGTCACCTCCAAGGCAAGGGCTAACTCCTCTAACTGTAGGTCAGCCAATAAACCAGCAACCATCTCCTCTCCTGTCCCACAAAATGCAGGTTTATGTGGGACACTACATACTTCTACATTATCCCTCCTCTTCTAACCTATGTATTAAGCTGATACTGGGCTGAAAAATCACTCTGCTTACTCATTTACCTATGGGATTGCTGGTTTTATTAGCTCAGCCTGTCGCCTCTAACTTTCCACAGCACCCTTGAAAGCTTTATTTTTATTACCACCATGTAAGTGCTCTACCAGAGCTTTACTTACAACTTTCAGAATAATCTTCTGGCCTCTCTTCTGTTACATATGATGTTGCATGGGATTAACAATGACAGCTAGTTAACTTCTTGGATCATTGTTTTCTAGCCTGCAAATTAGCTCAATAAAAATTTATCAATATATGAGAAAGCCAGGTGGTTCTTTTTATCTGAAGGAATCCTGAAGGAAAAGGAAATATATAGGATAGATATTTGATACATATATAATTAAATTATATCTGTTGAATTTTGCTTCACTGAGATGCCAAAAGGTTTCCAGGAATCAACATTTGTGTCGGTAAAACAATTACTTTGAGATATTAAAATTTGTACTGCAATAGCATAGGATGGCAAATCTGGCTGTTGGATTGTAATTGACAATAGAAAAAGTATAATTTTAGGTCAGAAAAATCTGTAAATCACTTAGCTATTTTAGGAAGAAAAAAAAGAAGAGAATGTAAATTCATAGAGTTGGAACACTTGTCTTCTCCTCACATTAACAATCCAGTAGAAATACAAAAAAAGATTCATTTCAATGCATATACCTAACATAGGCCATTAGACTGTAATCTCTTGTTATCTAGATTTATTAGACAGCTGTATGCAGAATACTAACATTTGGATCCAAGCATCCCAAAGCTTTTACTCTAAACTCCTAACCCATCTTAGCCACTTTTCCTGCAGACACTTACGTGTATTTTAAAGTGAACTAACTGCAAAGGACAAAGGGCATCTTCCTTGATGCATCTCCTATCTCCCCCATCCTTTTGGAAATTTAACAGAGCACACAATGGTGATTTGGAGTTCATGGACATAATATGCTTCAAACACTTTCAAGCAAAAAGGCAGCAAGTCCAGAAGCACACCTTAGTAGACTGTTGGGCTTCTGAGGAAAAAAGAACGGCAACATCTCTTTTTGCCCTTTCATTCAGCCAGTTCCAAAATATTTGCCATAACCAAAACTATAGCAAAACAATAACAACAAAATACTATACTGCAGGTAAGCATATAAAGCATTTATTCCTTCTAAACTAGACTGGAAATACAGTGCTTGATTTGACAACAGATGGTTATAGAAAATTAGGAGTAATGTCTGAAAATGTATTTCCCATCTTGAGGCTCTGCATCCACTGCTTGCTTCTTTTGCTCACCATGCAGTAATTTTGTGTCTTGGCTGCACTAGTTATTACCTAGCACTCCTTTGAACCTTTCAGCACATCAGGGAGGCATTCTAAAGCAAAGCTTTAAGTGGAACTTATATGTTAAAAAAATATTTTTCCTGAACTGCAGGAAGAAGTCAAGATTTACCAATTTTGTGCTTTTAATGTCCCAATATCTAAGTTAAATTTTCTTCAGGTTTTCCTTTTTTGTCTCTAACAGCTCTATTTTGTAGTGCCAAATAAAACAGCATAATAAGATGGAACTCTCAGGAATGCACATTTCCCCCTGAGCCCATGTGTCTAGGTCTGTGCATTTAAACTCTGGTAATAGCTTTTTCCTCAGATACGCTGGTCACTATTTGGACATGCAAGAATGCATAAGCACCTCTGTAAATGACCAGAGAACATTTCTCTACAAGATTTCACTTGCTTCCTTTGGCAAATGTGGAAACATCTCCTTTGTACCCTTGTGGAGATTCTCCTTTTGTACATAAGTGTTTCAAAAGACCTTGAGTCACCTTCACAGCTTTGTGACTCTGTCCATATCAGGTGAGAACTCTCAAAGGACCATGAAGAAAGACCATAATGGAAATATCCACAGGTAGAAACAGGGAAGCAATAGAAACCTTACAAGATTCTAAGGTTGTATTAGTTTTTCCACACAGTCCTTTTATGCTGAAATTTCCCAGTGAAGTCCCCTTGTAAAAAAATCTCCACTGGCAGGGGAGGAACTGGACACCTCAGAGTTGGTGCACAAGCTAAAGCTCCCACAGACTACCTCCAATGGCTTTTATGGTGGTCTTTTTAAAATTTCTTCTCCCACTCTGCAGTCTAGGACAAAGACACATATCCCATGACTTCCTTTCTCTGAAATATCTGAAGTATTTAGTTCTTCAGTGAATGCTGCAGACTGAGTCAAAGTTGGGTTCTTACAGCACTAAACATCCAAAGCAAATAACAAAAGTGGAGGCAAACACTACAATATAATTGTCTTAAATAAATAGTTAAAACTGAAAACTATTAAAACTTTTACTAATCTCAACAGTGAAGGCATTGCTGGATTAGAGAATGAAAGTAAATGGAAAAACAGGCATTAGTATCAGGAATAATAAGATCATCAATGAAATTAATTGCATTTAACAGCTCAAAGGAACATAATTATTTCTCTGTTTTCTCTTCCAAGTGCTTTTGAGAACACTGCCAAGAAAATAGATGCTGTTATAGTAAATGTTAAAGCCATGCCTCAGGCCTAGATGTATCCAAGCAGGTATTTTACTTTAAGCACCAGCCCACACAGGAGACAACCCATGAAATCTACCTGACCCAAACTTCTCTAATACCAACTGCTTCAGGCCTAAATGTTTTTTTTTTTTCTTTTAGTATTAACTTGAATTGCTTCTCCTCTTCCAGATCAAGTAGAGCAATACAATTGACTGAAATCATATGTGATGTTACTCAGTCATCTGCAATATCAGTGTAATGATTAATAATCAGAAGAGATTATCACAGACTGTACTTAAAATAACTACAGATTTTAGTATATTTATGATTTCCATTGTTTCAAATCTTGGAAAAAAACATTCATTTTGTATGTTTGGCACCTCCCTTTATTGCTTTGCCTTGAAGTGCATTTAAAGAAGAGATGCCACTGCAATGCCAAAAAGGAAATATCCTTTTCTGTTTTTTACAGTGCTGAACTGTGCAGTACAAGAAGTGGGAGAATAAGTTTCACCATTATGATGTGCAAGAAAAGTTGCTGAAAGCCTAACTCCAGCCAGAAAACACCCTGTAACTTTTTGCCTTTTCTGCCACATTTGCTCTGCAAGTGCTGAAGGTTCTCCAAACCTCATAAAGTTAAGTGAGGCCTGCCATGAATTGAAGATTCTGGGAGTTACCCATTCCTTTGCCATTGATGCTTATTCTCTTTGCCCACTACCTTTTCACTTATTTTTGGTTAATTCCTTGCTCCAGCAAATCCTGTCCAGAAATCTCTGCAATTAATTTTACCTGGCTCACCCAGGCAGTACTGAAGGATGTACAGAAATAATAGCTATGAATTTTGAGTTTGTCTTTAGCATAAAGGCAGTAAAAATAAATCTGTATATCACAGTATTTCCTGTTCGTGTCCAACAATTCAAAACTGAATAACCAGTGTGCCAAAATCCCTGTAACTACAATTATCTCTCCCTTCCTCTTGAAATGTAGGTTATAAAACTAAGAGTTTATACCAGAAAAATAGTCATTTAACTTTTCACATTTATGACAATGAGTGATAGCTATACTACATTAAATAAGTGTTTTGTTCTTCTAAAAAACATGTCTAGATTTGATCAAGAATAGATAAAAAGGGTGTCAAAAATTCTTCCAGAATTGACAGGATTCCTATTGAAGAGTTACCATTCATCATTGATTGAGCTTATTGAGTTACTCAGAGGCTGTGCATAAGTTATAGGGATTCTAATACTTTGTTCTACTCAAAAGAGACTTCACTGATTCTACTACAGCAGTGGTGCAAAAAACAGCCATGTGAAAGAACCAGTCCCATTGAAGCACCAGGATTGTTACAGCTACAGGCAGTGAAGCACAGTAGTGACTGCAAGGGTCTTGGACCATTGCGTATTTCCCTGACAGTTTGATAACCCTGGCAGACAGAACAGCCTATTTCCTACCCTCAGCCTTTCTAACCAACATAAGTGGTTTCCCTTTCTCCAGAAAGGCAGCTACAAAATATAGCAAGAAATCTATCTTAGCAATAAGAATGAAGACAACCTATTTGCAAAGACAAGCTGTCGAAATACCTCTGCACGACCAGAAAAAGAAGTGCTACGTTAAACTGTTAGGAGAGTTCACACACTAATATCCATCACTGTACTTGTGTGTTTTTAATATACTAAGCTAATCTGATGAAGAGTCACCTAACAGACAAAGTAAAAAGTGGAAATAAACAGCAGTCAAAAATACACAGACTTGAAACATCTTAATTTCTTGGTAATACAGGATTATCAACACTGCAAAACTAAAATGCGAACAGGTATTTCGGCAGGATTATATTGTACAGCATTTGTAACTCAGTGTTGTGGAATAGTGCATTCTTCTGTCACTGAAAAGGTAGTGAAATGCAATATTAGAATTATTGTGGTATCTATATGCACATTTTCTAATATGAATGGTGTGTCATAAACGTAACTCATTTTATTACTGCATGATTATGTTGAAATAATACAACATGGTCATAAATGAAGAGAAACTATGTTGAATTGCTTGAATTGCTTATCTATTGAAATACTCTTCAAGAAGATCAGAATTAAAATAGGGACACTTAGTAAATACTGCAGCAATGGTTTTATTCTTTGAGAAGTGTCAATTGTATGTGAAAATGAAACTGCAGATGCACTTCAATATTTATCACACCAGGTATTTCATTCACATTGTAGAAAATAGCCATATCAATGGCAGAAATGAGGTATGAAGTTAGCTTGTGTAGTGGATGAGCTGGTGGGAAAAGAAAAAAATTGCAGTCTATAAATCTCTAAATGAAAAATACAATATAGGGCTTTATAATATCTTATCATGGAGATGAAACTATGAACTGGAGGAGCCAGACAGAAAAATGAATATGTTTAATGGGCTCTTTGTATTGGAAAACATGCTACATAATTCAGGCACGTTACAGTTTCCTGGCTGTTTATATAAAATGTGTTAAGGTAAACTGTGAGTGAAATAGTTATGGATAAGTAAGCAGAATTGTTTCAAGATTAAAACAGATTCTGAAGGATGGGGTCAATTAGTTCTTTTCTTGTTCTTGCCAGCAGGAGATAGTTATTTCTTGGGCAAGTCATTTAACTCGGTTTTATCTCCTTGACCTCTATAACAGATATGGTGTTATTAGATCCCTTTCTGGGATGTTATGTGGTTTAATAGTCTTAACATTGAGGTCCTTGGGTGTAGAGTTCTGTATAAATGCAACTATTTCATTTTGACAGATGGCAGCACTTGAGTTTGAGCTTAAGCTGCAACTCACTTCCACTTAGAAATTTTTTTTCTTTATAGATCTGGATTGGTAAATAGCCTGGCTTAAAAGTGGCTACATTGTGTTGGTTTTTTTTTTTTTTTCCTGAATGCATGCAAAATTGCATCTTTTTTTATTAATCTAATTGTCAAAGGCAGAAAAATGAGGACAAAATTAAGGTGCTAGAGAGTATGCTTGTAACATACAATTGAGAGGGATGCAGAGATTACAGAATTAACTAAGCTCATTACAGAACTAGGACAACCCAGCTAGCCAGTATAGTTATCCAGCCTTCACAGTTTTGTTCTGAAGACTCACTGAATACTCTAAGGATTCTCTGTTTCATACCAGCTCAGCTGGTACTACCTTGAGGAATCAAACTACTTATCATGGCAAGGGCATGCCCAGTGCAAATTAGTCTGGAAAATACTAGAAGCAAACCTTTAAATAACCAGTCCACTTCCGAAAGTGAAAGAAATCGATTGGAAAATTTTTCTACCAAAAGCTACAAAACATAGATATTCACTTTCCAGATGAGACAACATAGAAATAAAAAAAGACAATTTGCCAGAGACCCTCTACCATGATCCTCTTTGCATACCTTAGAGAAGAAAACTGTCCTCTCAGATGATGAATCAGAGACGATCATCTCTCCTCTCAGATGATGAATCTGCTATCACCAATAAGAAAGTATCTGAAAGATGCTTTAAACTATCAGATTATTAAACTAAAGCAAGTGAAAGGTGCTAAAATATGACAACACCTCATGTGCAAAACTGAAGTAGTACAGTAGCATCAGAAGAATCTCATCAATCTTATACAGGCAGTATAATAATATTTTTATTAAGAATTAAAAATTCGTAGTTATTTAACACATGAGTGATATAAAGGCAGGTCAGGAGCCAGCTGGATCTTTCAGAACAGAGCATTCATCCAGCAACAAGTGTATCCTGTTCATCAAGTAAAGAGACAGAAGTAATGCTACAGCTGATTTTCCATGCCAAAGAACTTTGCACTCATCACGCCTGGCAGCACTGTCACCCTCCTTCAACAGAGCTGTCAGGTACAGCAACAAGGCCATGCAGGAGAGCTGCTTCAAGTGCAAATGAATGGAAAAAAAAGGTGGGGAACTGGTGGAGCTCGTTTGAATGTTATGTTTGAAAAGAATGAATACTTACTTTCCCCCTTCTCTACAGAACGTAATAAGAATGTGCTGCTGAGAGACCCACAAGGTCATTACCAAGTTCAGCATTGGTAAACATGGGCTTAGACTGTAAACTGCAAATTTTTTCAGAAACAACTATTTGATCTCCACCTTTTCAGGGAAAAATATTTATTGGGAAAGAATAAAATGAAAGAATGAAAGAAACAGCAAGAGAGGGAAATCCTAAGAAACAATAATTAGAGTAGAATCAAAATGAGAGACAAGACGCTTTCTCTTTTAAAAAGCAACAGCCACAATTTTACTAGCAGTGAAAAATCTGCCAATAGCACTGAGCAGAATTTTAGAAAGGAGAATACAGATGGAATACCTGAGAAAAGAGATGCATCAGACTATGCAGCATCATCTTAAGTAAAACAGTGAAACTTATGGTTCTATTATTTGAAATTAGAAGCAGTAGAAAATGTACTTATCCTACAAAAACAGTGTTACAGGGTCATCAGGAATAGCTTTTCTCTAATTAGGATTTTCTCTGACCAAAGAGATCAGATGCATTAAAGCAGGGCAGCTTAATATTTGAAAGCACCTTTCAGTCTCAGTCAGTCTGCAGAAACCATGTGAATTTGTGGCTCATTGACAGCGCTGCAGGGGCTCACAGTGCATGACACTGATTTATCTGTAGAAGGAAAATGAAGTACAGCCAGGTGATGCATTATGCCTTTCTCTTGAAAAAAATATCACAAATTAAATTATTTTTATTTGCTGCACAAATGTTTTCATATCAGCTGGGTAAGATAATATTTACTAAAGTTCAGCATTTATAACTGAGTTTCCATGTGCTCACTGCAATTTGGGCTTGGCTTTCTGACTCTTTCAGCAAGATGTTAAACTTGTTTAACTGCAAGAAATGCAAATTTTCCCTTTGCCTCCTCCAGTTTAGATTTTAGAGACATATAAATAACTTCAAGAGTTTGGGCACAGTGCCCATTTTTTACTGCTTACTTTATTTTATGAACAGGAGTGGTACAGCCAAAATAATGAAAACCAATTATGTTACCTTGTAAATTATAGTAGTTTAAAAATAAAATTATTAAGAAAATGTAACAAAATAAGGAGTGGAAAAAGATAAATAACCTACTGTAAATATTTTGGCCACTGCACTCTAAACTGCATTTATATCTAAACATGATTTCAGAGTGAAAATTTTCTTTTCATATTGCTATGTCCTAAGTTGTAGAATCCTGTTTTCCAGACATTCTGAGGTGAAAGATGTGGAGAGGATACACTGTTGCTCTGAGAAACTTGGCTTAGAGACTTTGGTACACGGCTTGGATTGTTCCATGATTCATGCCCTTTTCTTTCATCATTTTCCCTGGCCTGTAAAAAGCTAGCAAAGCTTAGGCCAAATTTTGTCTTTAATGTGCAATTGCCCATGTGACTTTAGAGGAGATATGATTAGTCTAGAATTTTATACAGAAATGAAACTACAGCTTTGAAAATGGGAACAATGACTTAAAAGCACAGCTGAACCTCATGCTGAGACACTTAACTGATGCATGGAAAGTCATAATAACAGCAATGAAAGATCTCCAGTACAGATATATTTCTGGGAGTGGAACTTACATTAAATTAACTGTTGTGGAAAGTTTTGCTTCAGAATGTGGAAAAATCTGGTCCACACCACTTAGAAGGGATTGCTATACCTCCTTAAGAGGTATAGCAGATGAGACAGATGGGAGCCACCTCACTTGCATCCTGGCATGATATTTCCTAAAGGTATACCTAAGTCTACTGACATTAGGCAATGAAGTGTTCTCAGGAGAAAATGTTCCAACCCACATTATGAAGCAGCAACAGAACAAAGAACTTCTTTGCCCTGGGAACTCTGCTGCTCTCCAGAAGGAAGGCATGGCAAGAACAGTGAGCTCTGCTGCACCTTTACTGAGCAGCCTGGGTCCAGCAGACAAACAACGCTGGGGCCTTGGGACTGTATTGTGGTCACTGATGTCTGCTACTGGTCACTGCTGCCACTACCCATGTGAGCTAGATTACCTTGCATATGTTCCACCATCATTATCTGTGCATTTAGTGCTGTAAGGCTGGACATCCTTTTACAAAGCTGAAGCCTAATTCTGCTTGCTCTGTAGGAATGCAGTCAGACCAATTTACTCACGTAAAAGTTTCTTATTCTTTGCAGAAGCCCTGGACCAGAATTCCTCACACAGCACAAAGAGCCTTTAGGTTCTCCTATGGAATTTTAATAACTGCATCAAACAGTTCCTTTCCCTTTCTGAGGAATGGAAAAATGCAAAATGTCCAAATCCCAAAATGTGCCCCATTAAGCATGAAGAAAAGAAAGTTTTAATGCCTTTACTACCTCCCATTTTCCTACCTCCAAAGTAATTTACTTTTTTTAGCTCCACTCACCAGCTTCACAGGCCGTATTAACAACACTGAAATTGCTAATAAATAGCTACTGCCTTCCCTGAGAAGAAGTGCATAGTATCAAGTTCAGCCTCATGCAGCAGTTACTATGGTAAGTGTAAAGATGCATGTATGTACAGGTGGATGTGCCATTCATGTATTAATATTCTAATTTATAGGAAAAAATTTACACAATAAAATCTTCCCCAGTGAATTGCACTTCGAAATTTATCACAAAGCTGCAATGAAATATCCAGAGTTCTGCCAGCAATGCAATAATAATCACATATTTGCAAAGCTGCTACAAAACAACACAATTCATACTTGTCCAGAATGTTCAATATTGCGACAAAAAGCACAAACTGTAGTTCAAATATGTCTTCACTATGAATGCATTGGATCATTTACCTTAACAATGTGAACGTGCTCTCATTATTATGTTCAACTTGATTAGTGTGTAGTCTAACATTTAAAAGTGCACTTCAGATGAAAGAAAGTATGAATGCATGATTGGTCCTAATAAATTGAGCAACACCATAATGAACTGCAAGGGATCTATAAGAAACTGATAGACACTGGACAGAGACACTCATAACTAGGAAAGAAATAGCAAGAGAAAAGGCAAGATGGAGCACTCTATCATATGAAACAAAAAAATAGACCCCATCAGCCCACCTCAAATTCACAAATGTTGAACAGGAATAGATGGTATCCCTTTCAGCATTAACAGTAATAAAAATAAAAATATAATAAAAATAGCAAGAGTACGTTTAGTATTGATGCTCTGCAGCAGCATCTGCTGGCTACTACAAGGAGAGCCAGCATCTCCTTCAAAAATTGGGAAGATACCACTGGGTATAGAGGCATGATTTCCCTCATGCTTGAATGGTCCACTTGACAGGATGCAGGATTAAGCTCAAGGAAATAAGAGTATAGCTTTAGGTAAATTGTGCCATGCCTCAGTCTTTCTGACTGTAACTTGAAATTATTCAAGAATCGGAACTGAAAGCACTTAGACTTTTATGGTACTGTTAAATCTTCACCACTGACACTGTTACAAAGAAAGAGGAAACAGAGAAGAGAATATTTGATTCAAGGGAGAAGCCAACATTTGCAGATGTTACCCAAACAAGAAGGAAATATATTTGCTTGGACAACAAACAAAAACTTTCCCTCTGGAGGAAAAATTAATAGAAACCACAAATTGTCTGGTTGTTCACATAGTATGTCATGGGCACATAAAGCTTGAGAATGGACTACATTGCTACCTTTGTGTGTTGATGAACCAGCACTAGTAAATCCATCCTTTTCGTATTCCAAGCAGTTCATGTAGTTTTCTGTATGAACAATCTCCTTCTTCCTGAGGGGTAACCCTTTTGTCTAACCCACTTTGAAGTGGACTAAGTTAGACTGCAGCAAGACATTTAGTGGGGAGGGAAAATAAAAAAGAAAAGCCCATTGTGAAGGGCAATGTGGAAGAGCTATTTCAGTTTAAACCCTCTCCTCTTCTACAAACACTTCCTCTGCCAGGTGAAACCCACAGTGCTGGTTGAGCCAGATGAGAATGCCTATACACAGCACAGTGTAGAGTGCAGCTCTTTCTGAGGAGGTCAGAATAGATACAACAAGCAGTTATGGTGTAGTGCCTCAGCCCTCCCAAAACCCTTGCACTGTATTATTCTGCTTCCTCAGTATTGTCATATTGCTTTCAGTACCTGGCCTAATCTGAGCCATTCTCTTACAGCATGTTGCATTTGAAAAAATACAGAGAAACCATGGTACATCAGCCTGATAACAAAATCTACTCTTTATATACTGCCCATGTATTTCTGGCTGAATATACCTGCAAAATGCCTGAATAGCTAGAAACATCCTTACTTAACAGATTTTTTTTTTTAACAGTTGAAAGTAAGCAAAAAGTCCCGAACAAAATCCTATCATAGCATCCTTTCTGACACTCTCTAAATGGGTGTGGCTTTCTATATTGAAAAGAGGAACGCAAATGCCCTCTCAAGCACATGATGATTCTTAGGACATCCTGTGCCGGGCCAGGGGTTGGACTGGATTATTCTGATGGGTCCCCTCCAACTCAGCATATTCCGATTCTGTGAATATGGTACAGGTCTAAAGAGATGGTGGGAAGCACACTGCAGCAAATTTGGCCTATTATATTGGAGAAATTGGTCAATGCCTCAGTCTTCTTTTCTATAAAACAAGACTGATGATGCATTTGTTAATGATAAAGTAAAACAGCAGGTTCTAAGGGTTCCATGCTATTGCTTCATCCTAAATTATGATAATAATTTTGGGAGAAAAAAAACCCACAATCAAACCAAACAAGTGGGGACACAGGTATTCTTTCTGCCACACAACTGGGTTTTGGGTTGAGTCAACCTTCTGTTTTGTTATGCACAACTAGAGCTTGACACTTCCTTGTGGGCCTACATTTTTGCATAGCTGTTGGATAGAGGGAAACTCAGGTGGTCAACTAACCATGAGTGCAGCATGTAACTACACCTCTGGGCCCACTACAGCGCCATGGCTCTTGGGATCTTTCAGCTACAATGCTCTGGGGTCTATGGCTGCAGCTACATTGTGTCTGCTCTTACCCAGCCCAGTTTTTATGACTCACAGAAACTTGCATGTCTACGTGAATTATTGGCTTTTCAATTGACAGTGAGGGAGCAAAAAATCATCTATAAAATAAAAGTGTAGCTACTTACATTATAGTCTCACACATTTTACCATGTGTTTACTGTCAGAACGTGTTGTAGTTAACATCTGAATTTCTGCCAGACTACTGAAAGACAGGATATGATCTATTTTAAGATTTTTTTTTTTGTGAAGTTACAACTGCTAGTCTGTAAATACTGTGTGCAATAATAGAAGCATTAATTTGAGATTGCTATATGTTTCAAAATCATTTTTAGTTTCCTTATGTTTTTCATTCTCTTTGCAATTCCAATCAGAAAATGCACTATCATTGATGCCTGGAGTTGCTACAGCATATTCTAAGATACAAAAATTATAGGAAATATTTAGTTCACTGCTGTTGTTCAAATGGTGCTTTGTTGTCTAGTAACTTTAGATTTACCTATCGTTCCTCTTAAAATCAAACACAAACCTGAAATCTCTACACACACCATGACAAAGGACACCAAAGAAAATCAGAGCAAGGGAGCACAGTGGAAACCTGATAAACTTTTCCAGCTAGTTACAGGCTTATCTCTCTATAAGGCAAACAAAAGTAAATGAAAGAGCCCTACATTCAAACCACAGTAGAATTTTTTTCCCTAAGTTCCATGGTACAATTTTTTCCCCCCAAGGTTTTACACAGCATGTTTATATTTTTAAAACTTAAAAATGATCGATATATTGCAGGGAATTTAAACAGCACAAGGCATCCTCCACCCTATTTTTTGTTTGTCTCTCCTGGAGCCAAATTCTTTAAATGACAACATTAAAATCACTACATTCTACTGCCTTTCATGGCTGTTGCATTTTTCTCGTATTCCCCTGACTGTTTTAGAGCGCACTGTGAGATAGCTTTGGATTATGTAACAAACATCCTTAAACGAAAAAACACCATTCAAACGACTCTTTATCTTCATTGTCTCTGCTAGGGTGCCAATCATACATCCATCCCATTTAAAAACAATGAACATTATTAATTTTTATTGGTTTTAGTAGAGCTGTATATGGAAAGATTCATTTTCTGCCTTGATTCCTTTAAACTTTCATGTGCTAAAGGAGAATACATGTACTTTTCCAGGATGGCAAAACACAGCCATGAGAAATTTTAGTCTCTAGTCAGCCCTATTCAAATCTTTTTTTTTTCCCCTTCACTGAGCTTTGCATAAAGCTAACCCAAACCCACATGGATTTCTATAATATCCAAAAAGAATGACAATGACTGATGTGATGTAGGTGGAAACTGCCTGAAGAAACCTAAATTGTAACAGGAAAAAAAAATTGACATTTTAGATTTTAAATGTTACACAGTTTTTATAAAGCCTCAGTCAATTTATTTTATTTATTCTAATGAAGAGCATTACAACTGCTTTACTGCACTGAAGCAAGCATCGATCACACCATTAATCACACCTTGTGAATAGTCACAAATCAAGTTCTAACAGCAAGCACTGAATCAGGAGCAATGAAGCATAAACTCCTTCACAATTTATGATCTCTCCAATTGCATCTTTTCAACCATTAAATTGCAAGATACCATAAATTTTTATCTTCTTCACTTCAGTCACATTATTGATTCTGCCTTGTGAAATATAGAATAGCTGTAAATCTAGGCTATTGAATTAAATTTAAAGTCTTGACTTCAGAAAAGAAACCCAACACACTGCCATGGCTGTTAATTTACACTGAGGAACAAATGATAGAAACATTAAAATTTAAATGGACAACAGGGATTTCAAAGAGCCACAGTTCTGTCAATCCTAGTCCTTGTCAACCTTGAGGGTTTTTCTTTTAGCCAAATTTTAGATCACAAAGTGTAATAAAATAAAAGCTCCAGGTGGATGCAGAACAGATAATTCTTGCAAACAAGTAAATGATTAAGTGGGTAAATCAAAGCTACTGAATAAATGTTTCGGTTTTTATAACTTCACTGAATTCAGCACAATCTACCTAATTACAAGCCTGAGGTACTATAATACAAATAAAATTGGCATACTGGTGATAGCACATTTTTTTTCCTTCACTTTACTAGTGAAAAGATCAGATCCTTTAATATGCCCACAAGATTCTCTCTAGAACATCATAGGCGGGTTCTTCCAAGAATGGTGCATCCATCAGAAACTAAAAAGAAGGCCCACCAAAGTGGAAGCCTTTATTAATTAGTGGGAACCATACATGCAGATAGAAATAGAAGATCAGATCCCATGGGACTGGATGGATATAAAAGTAAAGCTGGAAAATATGTTTCAGAAGAAAACATGGGGTGTCACCTGCATTTCCAGGGTACTGGTGGGGAAGGGGGAGTTAGGCAAAGTTGTTGTGGGTTGCTCCCGTGAAAGCACTGTCTAGCCAAGACCAAATGCCAGGTGCTGACTGCTGTTGCTCTACATGCCCCAGTCTTCTGGATGCCTGGACAGAGCCCACAGTCCTCTCCCAGACTCTCAGGTATTTCTCCCTCATGCTCCAGGGAAACTGGGTTGGTCCCCAACAAGCCCACTGCCTTCAAGGCGAAGGCCTTATGCCAGCATGACAAGACTCTCTTCCACAATTCCCATCCCCAGCAAAGGAGGCCCTGCCTGACAGTCAATGTGCTCCTGGGTGCCCCTCTTACAGTCCTCCAAGTCACTCCTGCATGGACCACAAAGTTGTACTCACCACAGGCTCAGAAACATACCATCTATTATACAGTTTACACGATTCAGAGGCTGAAATTGGTCTTCTGGCACATGGCTTAAGGAAATCCCCACCCCTCAGAAAAAGGCCATAAATGTATTTGCCACTGGGAGGAATAGAAGCAGAGCATACAGAGGCAAGGTTTCATATCTGTCCAGGCCTCTCACATCACAATAACCAGCCATAGTCTTGGCTTCCATATGGCAGAAACAGAACAAAGGAATTTTTTTCCTTCCAGGAAGCCAGCAGCAGGAAGGCCCCATGGCCACCTACCGTAGCTATACTGGAGAAAGGACAAAGCACTGGCTGGTGAAGGGAACAGAACAGAGAACACAGGCAAGGCAAGAGCTGGCAAGGCAGGCAGGCCTCTCCCCTCTCCAGGTGTGCAATGGGGACTTTCATCTCCAAGAGCAGTTCCACATCAAGACCACTGCAAGAAGCAAGCTCCTTGAGCTCCCAGTGATGGCTGCCTACTCTGCTTGCAGGGGTGTATGTAGAAGGCTGGGGTGGAAAGAGCGATGGAGCAGGTAGACAAGTCTCTGGCAAACAACTGACCTCCAGGGAAGGAGGAAACTAGGCCTCCTAGCCCGGGCTCTGTTGTCATACTCAGAAGTTGCTAGAGATACTCAGTTGTCTTTCAAGCCCAATCCTGGTAGGATTGGTATTCAATCACATAAATCAAATCAGCTAAGAGGGTGGTCTGAAGAGGCTGTAGTAGCAGGCATTATAACTGAGGCATGGGATCATTCTTGTCTGACCAGTTACTGCCTACTTGGCAGTAACTTTCCTTTCTTTCCTCCATCAGCTTTTCCAGATCATGAGTATAGTTATCTCACATTTTTTTTCCACATGGAAAAAACTTGCTAGATATAAATTTTGTAACTGGTTTTATGACTTTACTTCAGCCCATCAACACAAGAGTGGAGAACATAATCCTTTTAAGGAGATGAAAAGTAAAAATTGCAAAACTCCAATTCAACCTTTAACGATATGATTTCTCATACAACTTACTGGTAGCATTAAATTACTTTCTCTGTACAATAACATGCTATAACAGATCATACTATTTCAGGCAGAAAGGTCATCTGGCACCATACTTCACAGGGGTATAACACTTCCTCCCACCTCTCCCACCCTGAATTTAGAACAAAAATGTTGTAAATTTCAACAAACTACAGAAAGCTATGTTGGTGACTCAGTGTTACACTTATATCCCAAATAAATGCATTGCATTCCCAGGCTGCCATTTTTTACTAGCGATATGGGTACTCAGTGCTTGGGCTTGATGTGGCCCATACTGAGAAAGGAGTAACTGGCACCGCCATGAACTTCTGTAAGTAATAAATTTTACAACACTTTCTGAGGTCAGGCAAGATATTTTACTCTGGGATCAATGGAAAAAAGTTACGTTCCCAAACTCAGAGTTGGCATGTGTGTGCCCAAGGACTATGAGATATAGTCTTAGAATTAGTAATTTTTCCTAACGGGACTACATGCAAGCTCACTGTAGACAAAAAGAAAGTGTCCCATTAATTATGTATGTAAGTTCATAGCCCTGATCCCCAGATATCCAATCTTCCTAGGTCTGGACACCAAAACAGAATAATGTCTCTGTCCATTCTCTTTCCCTTTATGCTGTGAGAAGTGTTTAGTCTGAACAGTCTGATTGCACCTATCCATTGGTGTAGACACAGCATCTAAACTTAGCTTTGGTTTGCCCCATAGGACATAGGATTTTCTTATAAAAGAAATAGAGAAAAAAAATCAACTTCATATTCTTCTTTCATAAAGAAATTAAGCTCCTAATTAGACCTGCAAAAAACTGCTAGAACTACCTTGTGCCCTAAACCAACAGACTGGATTCAAAGAGACTTTCAGGAATTCAAAAGTTGGACCCAGACCTGAATTTGAAACTGAAGACCATTGTACACTCTTCACAAAGCTTTGGTTTTATTTCTGCCTTCTCTTTTTCACAGCTGAACCATTTGATCAAAAAAGTTTTCAGAAAACTCAGTGAGTTGCACTGAAACTCACTACAAAGTATAATACCAGGAACTTGGCACAAAAATTTCTGATTTAAAAATGATGGCAGATTTGGTCTAATTATCAATAGGTTCCAGAACCTTCTAGGCTGTATTTCCTACCATTTTCCATTAACTTTCTGATCAAGCAGGATCTGATCAGAACTGCTACCTTCCCCACTTTTAAACAGTGCCAGCAAGTTGCTTTAAACTCCTGCAGGTTTTATTTTTAGTTCAGTGAAAATTTAATAATCAGTAATTCTCTTTGAGAATTCACCTTTCTCCTTCCCTTTAAAATAGAAGGGGATGGTATAGGAAGATTGTGTAGAGCTCAACATCAGGAACAAATGCCTGCTGTCCTTGAAGTGATCTGAGCTTCTAAGGAGCCAAGAACCAGCTGACAACCTAAAACATGAAATTATGTATTAGCTGTCCTTTCCTGATTATGTTAGGAGGAAGTACTTGTACTCTGGAATGAGCCCTCTAGCATGACAGAGGTCCACAGAGACAGCTCTGCCATTTGGAAGGGTGAATGCTACAGCACCCTTTAAACATTCTTTCTCCAGGAAACAATGGTATTTGTTTGAAGGTGTGATAAGGAAGACTGTTGAGCAATGAAAAGGACAGATCCATTGTGCAACAAGAAAAGTACTCACTGTGCAGCAGCAGCAGGTGCCAAGGATACTACAGGGTTTCCAGTAAAGGCTGTAATTAGGCCTTTTATGGCTATGACCAGAATCAGCAGTCTGTGAAGAGCAGTGAACTGCTCTCTTCCAGAAAACACAGCATTTCACAAAGTTTTCCTAGGTCTCAGAAGGATTCAGCCTTGCAGAAAACTCTTTGGAGAAAGATATCTGCAGTGTGGCCATATGCAGTCCCATCAGATAGTAATAAGCAACAAAAGCAGATAATTTTTTTATATATAGTTATTTTCTAACTAGTTAGAAGATGCTTAAAAAAGGTGTTTCTAATGTGAACTATAAATCAACATTTAGTAAGCAATAAATTAATTAGCAAAATTCTTTTGAGAAACTGAATGTCTTGGCACAGCAATATTTTAGTCAGAATTAGGGAGGATCTGTAGCAGTCTGCAAGACAATCCTAACAAATTAAAACATAATTTTTAAGAACTGATGCCAGTACAGAGATAGTAATATTTCAAGGAGGGAAAACAACACTGAATATAAAACAGAAAAATGCATGAGAATAAAGACATAACTTATACCAGGTCACGTAATAACCATCTGTTGCATTTCTTGTTCATCAGAGAGTCAGTTTTCACCATCCATTTCCATCTTTGGATATCAAGTCCATTTCCATCTCATCTTCCAGGACAGACTCTTCAGATTATGACTAACATGAAAAAAACAGAGGAAAAATTTTTTCTCTCCCAGAGGAAGTATCTTGGCTCAAATTAATTTGTGGCTAAAGTACTGGTTACAGATGGCAGCAGAATCTTAGAGAGTGAATGTATAAAGGGATAGGGGCAACAAAAATGAGATGGGATTGATGTTTGCCCTAAATAAAAGCCTATATAAGCTAAGTCTGAGGTTGATGAATGGTTTCTGCATATATGACATTTTAGTGACTGCTGAATGTAGAGATTCTTGGCAGGGTGGTGATGATGAAGTGATGCTGGGAGCCAGAGACGGTGCTGGAAAGCCAGAAATTATGGGATCTGCTCAGCTCTGTAATTTTGGCTGAATATACCAGTGAGCACATGAGTCACACCCTTCGCTTTGCAATTTTTGTCTGGTTGATTGATATAAGAACACCAAGGGATCTCACTGAAGATGGATCTCAGAGTCAGATATTAAAAGATTCACCGCGAATGTTCATTTTCTTTATTATACAATTTTCACTGTCTTTGTTCTGGATTGCTTTGAATATCTGCTTTGTCATTCAGTAAATGTTTTTGGGCTCAAAACACATAGCCTTTCTCCATCATGATTAAGAGAAGATGGCATTTAGAGTCATTAATTAGGTAGTCTTAGACTGAATGTGTACATTGCCGGAACATTTTACTTCTCAGCAGAGGTATTTCAGAGAGTGCTAAGAAAATTTAGTGCATCCTCTAATGGCTTTTTGGGGAATACATATTATCTCAAAACATTCATTGATTATTGGGTTAAATTATTGCAATTCTGAATGATGTCAACATTGCAGAATCAACTCTACTATCTACATACAGATCTAGTCAGTGTAAAGGAGAAAGCATGGCAAAAGCAGGTGTAAAAACCCCAGCAAGCTCACTGTAAAAATTTGTAAATGTGAGTATTGAACTGGATACTGAGCAAAAGATGGAAAGAACAAACCTGCCTATCTTACTATGTAGCATTTTGCATGCAAGGGATGTGAATTTCTGTACTTCACTGTGCAAGCAAATTAATAAATAACACAATCCATTTAAGATTCAACAACTCTCACTTACTACTTAGATTTTCTCCATAGGTAACAACAATTGCTGTCTGATTATAATTTGAGATAGTATTTTATTGCATTTTCTATTTCTCTACATTTGCTTGCCTCCTTAAACTTCAACAACTGAGTAGAGATAAAGAAACATTTGTCTAAGGCAGAATTGCCAATTGAAACAAAGAATTTTGATATAGGGCATATGAGAATGGCAAGAAAACACTTCTATCACTGAAAGATGCCCTCAAGCCAGGATCATGTATGTAAACGACCTGCCTCACACTCCCAGCACACAATTAGGCTCCAGGCTCTATTTAGATTTAGCCACCAGTAAACTTCTCCATGTGCCAGAATTAGACTTGCAGTAGCTGCAGAACAGCATTGCTCTGTTATCCTCTACTATTATGGTCACTTGAAAACTGATTCAGAATTCTATTGCGCAACTTTCAAATCAAAACTAACTAAATATGCTTGAAATCAAGCCTTAAAATACATATTCAAATTTCAGAAGTTACATTTCTCTGTAACAGCCTGCACACATGTTACAAACCCCCAAGTCTGCAGAAGGGAAATAAGTGTATGTACTTCTTGTGGTTTAACCTCAGCCAGCAGCCAAGCCCCACATAGTCACTCACATGACAACAGGATTGGGGAGACAATTGGAAGGGTAGAAGATAGAGAACTCATGGGTAGAGATACAGACAGTTCAATAAGGAAAGTGAAAGCCGTGCACACAGGCAAAGCAAAACTTGGGATTAATTCACTGTTTCCCAGGGGCAGGCAGGAGTTCAGCCATCTCCAGGAGAGCAGGGCCCCACCACATGTAACCCTGACTTGGGAAGACAAATGCCATCATTCCGAATGTCCCCAGTTCCTTCTTCCCCCCACTTTATATAGTAAGCATGATGCTGTATGGTCCGGAATATGCCTTGGTGTTGGTCAGTTGGGGTCACCTGCTCCGGCTGTGTCTCCTCCCAGCCTCCCACAAACCCCCAACATCCTCACCACTGGGGCAGTACAAAAAGCAGAAAATGCCTTGGCCCTATCTAAACCCTGCTCAGCAGTAACAAAAA
This sequence comes from Molothrus aeneus, assembly GCF_037042795.1. NCBI lineage: Eukaryota > Metazoa > Chordata > Aves > Passeriformes > Icteridae > Molothrus > Molothrus aeneus. Next base: position 18,028,274 of record NC_089652.1, on the reverse strand, counting down.
CATCACTATATTATCAACTCCGTGTTTAGCACAACCCCAAAACATAACCACATACCAGCTACTGTGACAAAAATTAACTCCACCCCAACTGAAACCAGCACAGATTAAGAATGGGTATGATCAGATGTTTATCACACCATGACTTTTATGGTTTCATACATGAAACATGCCTTACTGCCAAATACTGCTTTTCCATTTAACAGCATGACAGGCAGATACCATGTTTGCCATGACACTCTACATTTAGTTTCTTGGGAGCAAACTTGCATCACTGTATAATTAGACAGTCATATTTAAATGCACCTGCTGTGTCAGTGAGTTGTCTCTGTGTCTTGACATGTTAAATCTGAAATTAGCCTGTGCCTTCTAGAAATGTCTTTAGTAAAGGGTGGGGAGATAGTTTTCCATAGGGTTAAATCCTGCAGGTGTTGCACCTGAAACAGCGAACTCAGATGTGCTGACCCACCTACACAGGCTTTATAGCCTCCAGTGGGACATGTACTGCATTCTTTTCTGTACCAGCTCGACTTTAAGGACCACAGAAGGACAAAAACAGTGTTGAGTTCATACTATCAAAGTAAACAACTGCAAATCCTCCACATGCAAACATTCACTCTTTACCTTTCTGTTCTCTCATCCATAACAAACATGTTTGAAAACCAGGCTGCACAGTAAGGAGCAGAATGGAAATTCTGTTCTTACTCTTACCCATACTGTCCCATTTTGAGAAATGAGTGCAATGGCTTAAAAGTTGCCCTATCAAAACAGAGGGAACATAGATGTCAGAAAGTATGATCAGATGTGCTCTTCACAAGTGTCAGTGAACACAGCTTCAACACAGAAAAGCAAAACTTTAAAAATACTGCCAACGTCATCTTTGTCATAACCAAAGCAAGTAATGACAAATAGTGGGAATTTATATTGATGCTGTCATCAATAACTCTGCTGGCAGAACCTCACCTAGCATATTTACTTACTTCACCTTTTGGTTTAACATATTTAACTACATATGGCATTCCTGAATTACATGAAGCTGAAAGCGCTGAGTGCAACTGATTCCCACTGACTTCCTAGTGAAATGGAAAGGATGCTTAGCACCTTGCAGGGTGAGAATGCAGCATTTTCCTATGTCTACTTCTGTTCCCAGCTCTCCCATAGCAGAATCTTAAATGTGTATTCCAGATGGCTTTTTTTTCAAGCACCATTCCCCTCAAGCCCAACTGCTTATAAACGCCCTATAGATTACAGCCTGGAGGCTCAGAATTTCTGCTTCAGTCTACAGCAAGAAAATATGTAGGCACTTTAATTTGTGTACTGGTAGTTGCAATGTTATAACATAGACCCACTTAAGGCTGCACTATACTGAATAGAATTTGCAGATATTAGAAAAGCCACTGATTCAACTCAGTATATTTATTACTAATTAGATTTCTTAAATTCTCAGCAGCAACTATTTCACTAGCAATGAAACAAACACACCAAAAAGATACTATACAATTTTCATGTGCTATCTGCTGCAAGAACTAGTCTCAAAATCAAGTACAAATGAAACCTCCTGACTGCGTTGGCTCACTTTCAACACACCAGTCTCCCTGACTTTGCCAAAGAAATGTTCCGAGTCTCACACTGAGAATGACAGAATATATGACTCCAGTGGCCCATAAAAAGAAGCAGAGAAAATGTAAAGCTGGCAGACAATGTCATCTACTGGCAACAACTGTATGACTTTATAAATCTTTTCTGTTGTTTCTGCTCCAAAGGTGCAGCTTAAAGACCAGAAGTATTTGTAACTGCACACAGGCATTATAGTTAAAATATACTCTCACATATTTTATTTTACTAATGAAAAAAAAATAACAGCTAATTTCCCACCTGACATACAGGTATGACTCAACAGAAATCAATGAAACTGCATCACTTGAGGCAATAATAAATTTGACCCAGAGTTCTTGTTTCATTTTAACTTATCAAGAGAAACCCAGAGCTAAAATTAGCTAACAGTAGAAGTCACATGGTAACATGAATAAATCTCTTCCCACTAGTTCTGTGAAGATGCCTCTGGCTGTGAACCACAGCCATCTGTGGGCAATAATCCTGTCTATCTACTAAATATCAGGCAAAGTCATAAATTACGTGAGACTGCACCATACATTAGAATAAAGGAATAATGGCAGATGGCAGAAAGCCCATGAGGTCACTGCAGGGGTGAACAGAAGTGTGCAAAATGTAGTGAAGGAACTGCTGGGAAATCTAGGTACATGCAGTCTTCAAAATATTTGGCAAAGAATAAACAAACTATAAGCAAACTGTGTAATACACAGGTAAAGAATCATGCTGTCTGTGCTGCCTTTTCACAGAAATGGAAATGCATCCTTATCTTTACACCTTGACCAGGACAACTATTAAGTCTTTGCCACTTACTCAGAAGTGGAAAGGCATAAAGTCTGAAAGGGGTTTTGGAGAGAAATTATGTTCAGGAATTTTACAACACTCCGTGCATTTTTTCTACCCGGAAACTGAAAGTGGCACAAAATGAAGCAGGACAATGATGTAGATGGAAAATGCCTCTAGGAATAGCTCTAAAATTCATCTGATTTTTGGAAGAGGTACTCTTTTGTAGTTCCTCCTAGGCACCACAGCCATCAAACTGTAATATGTAAAATCAGATTCTGAAACTACTAGAAAGCCAGACAACAGCTAATTAAACTGACAAAGAACTTTAGATATTGAAATCTCGCTTCCTACCGTAAGTCTGTCTGTAGCTTTAAAATGGAAAACACCTTAGCATATAAAATTAAACATTTCTATTGTGGCAATCTAGCCTGATGCTTTGATTAATCTGGTAATTTTACTTATGAACTCCAGCCTGAGTCAAATGTATTCACATAGGCAGTGTCACCTCTGGATACTGCAGATAAATATGCTGCTCAAAAATGACTCATTTCAATCTCTGGAAGTCTTACTGAAGTACTTTCCTTACTTGGTGCAGACAGAACTTCACCAAAAAAAGCAAGAACTCATTGTCCTGGCCACCTGCAGGTTACTAAGTAGTTGCAATGTTCATTTGAACAGGATTCATAGTGTCCAACTGAAACCAAATTTTTTTCCCTACAAAACACTACAATGTTATCAACCGAACAATTATGCTCTGTATAGCTTAAAAAATATGCATTAATGAAAGCATTTTGATAATTTCTCAGGTCTATCATATATCATGAGATCAAGGAAATGGGCCACTTCTCATTTTAAGTGGCTTTATATCTGCTTCTATCCTTTCTGCTTGTTCTACTTTAAACTTCTCTCTGCCTCTAAAGATTTTCTTTACTAGTCTTTTGTTAGAGAAATTTTTTTCCCCACTTAAGAATGCGCAGACAAGTAGAGTTTAAAAACATTCTTTTGAAAGTGGAAAACCCTTTTGAACTGTGTTTGGTCAATATTAGCCTCCAATCACTTGGGTTAAAACATATTGTTTCATTTAGTGATTCTCAAAGAACAATGGTACATACACCAATAGAAATTTAATCTTCATGATACCTTCAGGGTTTTCTCTGACAATTATAGTCACTACTGGCAGATTTTGTACAACACTGACATCCCACATACCCCCCTACAAAACAGTCCTATTTACACTACTTATTACATTAATCCAAAGACACTGGAGACTTCATAGACACTGCGCCTGACATGTAAATGCCTAGATAATTCAGCATTACATGTTTATCCCATGGATTCATCAAGCTCTGAGTTGCTATTTATGTCTGACAGTATTGCTCACATATAACAGTGTTGAACAGAAGATATTTTTTGCAGGATTGGGGGTTCATCTACATGAAAGACTTGCAGAACTTCTGAAAATTCAGTGTCTGCTTTCCAACCGCCTTTAAAACAAGCATTGTGAAATATCTGATAATTGAAATATCTCAGAATCCTCCTGGAAGATGGGTGTATCAACACTGAAGATTGAAGAATGCACTATTATTATTCTCCAAGAAAGAAATAATACACTGGAGTTTTCAGCCTTTAAACAGTAAACAAAATGCAGTGGAACATCCAAGCCAATTTCACTGGTTGGCAGAGTAATCACCACCCAGAAAATTAGGACAACATTTTCTGACTGAAACTCAAATTAACTGCACCACGTTGCAGAACTGAGCAATTACACTTTAGATCACACTTTACAAAATCTGAGACATTCATTAAAGGACAGGTGATGGTTTAAGGCAGTTCCAAATCTCCTCCTAGGGCATAGGGATCACGTGGTATTTTTAAGTCATCTGGAGACAGTAAAGAGAAATGTCGTATCCATCTGCCCCCTATTCACACCAGTCAGCAGGCAGAAACCAGTCCAAAGTACACACTGATATATATTAAAAGACATGGTCATGGCTGCTGCTGTGTCCTCCTACTTCTGAGGGAAAAAAGGAGGCAAAAATTTTCCAAGCAAAGCTTTGGAAACTCCCCCAGTTGAGACTTTTACATTGAACAATGCATTAAGAATATCTGGGAGGGAAAATCCTGTGCTGGCAGATAGGAGGACTGGATGATCTACAATGGTCTGTTCCATTTTTAAATCCTATCATCAGATTTGTCCTCAAGTACAAACCCTCTAGGAGTTTCTTGGGGGCGGTGCATCCCTCCACAACCCCTACTGCGGGCTCTGGCTTAAAAGCCACAATAGAGTCCTTAGAATCTAACAACAAGAGCTATTCTAGGCGCTGGTTAGGAAAATGGGATTTAAAGGAAGTTTCTACTATTGTGCAAAATTAGGGCAAAAAATCTCCTTTCAGATAAGCAACAAAGTATATCAATTCCAACAGTTTGCTCTCCTGCTGTTGTATCCATCATAAAGAAAGAAGTCTTTCTGTGGTGAATAAAGGTGATCGTCTAATCAATTAAGATTTCATAGAAAATACGGAACAATTCATCTGTCTGCCCCACCCTCTTCCCAGGTTGAAACAGGACCTTTCCACTTTACTCTGCATGTCACTTTTGTTAAAATGACAGGCACCTCACAGAAAACACCAAACATACATGTAGAGAGAGAAGAATTCCCATTTTGAGATCCACCATACAAGTGATGGTTTTTGAGCTATGAATTTGATTGCTCTGTATTGGACAATTGCTTATATAGCATGACATGTATCATTTTTGTATGTGTGGTTATTCATGTATTACAGTCTGATCATGATTACACTTACTTTGATTACACTTATAATGATTACACCAATATTATTAAAGGCATTTCTGAAATGGATGTAAAGTGTATGCAGCACAGAAGTAATAGTAATACAGAAGTAATAGAAACAATTCACTGACCTCATTATTGTCCATGACAGTTCACTGATTCAGTTGAATATGGTCAATAGCTCCACTAAGCACAATCTATTTTGGGTTGTCATGGACTGTGGCAGACTTAGGTTTTTTTACACTTGTTGAAAACAAATTTTTTTGCACTATGTTGAAAACTTTCAGCTGAACTTTGAAAGTTGTTTTCCTTCCGCCACAGCTATGTAATATGTTAGTCATTCATTTATCCTATTTTATTTGAAGATATCTTAGAGACTTCCAACTCCTCCACTGAAGGATGAAGAAATACCAAATGTTCACAGTATTCAGAGTCTTAAGGCTAATGCCACTTCAAAATGACATTAACTTCAAGTTATTGTAGTTCTTATGCTACAGCTTTAGCCTCTAATGACAAGGACAGTGCCAGAGCATAGCTACATTTTTCTCTTTACCTGGCTATGAGTTGGAAATAAGTTCCTGACTTCTGATCGTTTCATATGCAGAAAATCTAAGTAGAAAAAGAAGCAATTAAAAATTTAAAAGATTTGCATTGAACTTGAACTGAAATATCGTCTAATAGAATTTCTCTGTTGCTGGTATTGGTTTAAAAGGGTTTGGTGTAACAAACAAAGGAGAAAAAATAAGTAGAACGATAAAGTAAACAAAGCATGGACTGCTGCCTGTATGAAATACAGAGAAAAACGCATAGAAACAAAGAGGGAAAATATATCCTCTAAAAATAAATTAGAAGATAAGACATTAAAATATAGGTAACATTACACCTTATCTAATCTACAAAAAAAACTCCCAAAACCCAAACCCAAGAACAACAGCCAAAAACACAACCAAAAGGATTTGCAAAATGTACCAATTGTATTTGAAAATATGACTTCTTTTACCTGACTTTTCCCCCTTTCAGCATTTTGGGTGTATGGTGTGACTCTTGGGGATGGTCCTGTGCAGGGCCAGGAGCTGGACTCGACGATCCTTGTGGGCCTCTTCCAACTCAATATATTCTGTGATTCTGTGAAACATAGTGTCACAGTTGACAGTGCTTCTAGTTGTAAGAAATTAGAGTCACAAGATTTTAAAACTAAAGATAAACAATAACCTGACACAGGAATTTATTTAACAAACATTCCTGTAGCAGTAAAAATCCTGTAAGAAATCACCAGATATATATAAATAATTTCCCACCCCAAACAGCTGTTCTGGAATATTTCAGAGAAGGAGAAAGAATAAGAAGAAAAATAAGAATTATCTTCTTGGGAAAGTTTCAATTAGGCTACTTCAGAAAGAGCTGATAATATAGAAGTGGAAATCCTCAAATGATCACTTTATTTCTCTAGACAAGGTTGGGCTAGTGTTATACGACATTTTCAGATGTTTCTAACTTATATTATCATGAAGTGTGCACAGTCCCCTCAAAGCAGTTTTTGCCCAGCCCTGCTCTTAGCAGCAGTGCTCTTTTTTTATCCAAGAGATGAGCTAAAAAGGAATCTAGATGTTTTAAGCACACAGAAAGACAGAACCTAACTACCCTAATACTTCCTGACATAAGACAGACATCCTTACTGCAATTTCAATAAAATATTATGATCTTAAAATATAGCACAGCCATGCATGTTAATAGGACTCAGTATAGTAAACCTATACACCAGAGAGGCTTTGCAATCATACTGCAAGATCTGGCATAGCAGACCTGATGAATACCCTATGGAGATAAGGTTGGCTCAGACCTCAGTTGATCTTTAGAGCTCCTTCATCCTAGGCCAAATGAAAATCCACAGAAGTCATCATTAAACACAGCTCCATTTTTTTCCTCAGGAAACACCTGCAAAATAAAATATACCTTAGTGTTTCTGTAACAGGAAGCATGAATAAGCAAGACAGTTTTGCAGACAGAAGGGTGAGCTGTATGCCTGATGGGGAGCAGGCCTTATGCCTTTCAGAAGTTGGAGCCATAAGGCAGTGGTAAAAAAAGTAAAAAAATGGAAGGGGAAGCAGTCAATAGGTCAAGGAGTACAAAACCCCTACTAAGCCCTACCATGCTGCAAAATGCTATCTTCTCTTTCTCCATCTGCTCTGTTAGTTGATCATCAGTCACTAGGTGGTGTCTAGCATGGCCTTGTTCTGCAGCTTGGCCTGGTATTTTGAGAATACCCTTTTGAGAATGGTGTACCAAATGGATGATTAGCTGATCTAGCTACTCAAAACAGTGCTGGCTGCTGTTTTATTCACATTTGTAGCACTGGCTCTCAGTACTTTTGACACTCTTCTTTGATTACTTCCCATCCCATTGAGAAGCTCGGAGAGACAAGTCCAATTTACCAAATACTTAAGATTCTCTAAAATTGATATAAAGTAATTAGGAACATTTGCAACTCTGCTAATTACCTCTGCCATTGCAGTCACTATGTGAGACAAAAACAGTCACGTTGAGGAAGGCACAAAGGCATAACTAACCAGCACTGTAGAATGCTGAACAGAAAGACCACTCACCAAATCACAGATGCTTTACTACGTATTGATTTATGCTTCATGTCTCTTGGTGATCATTACAGCAATACATATAAATCACATTAAAGTCTATTTAGGGAGCTTAACATGTTGAAAGAGGTAGAGTGTTTTTATTTTACTGAAGAATGGGCATTTGATGCCACTATTACTGGTTCTCTGCAAAGGAAATTGATTTGTCAAACCTTAGTATGTGGATGTTGTTATGAATTTCACTACACCTGTGAGAAAAATAAGAGAAGGAAAAGTATCAGTCCAATATAAAAGCTTCTAGTTGTAAGAATTTCAATTTCTGATATACAGAAATTAAGTCAATTAATTGATGCATAACTTGCAACTCACACTGTAAGAAAAAAAGCAAAAAAAATATTAGCAACTAAGAGGAATCACAGTTCTGTGATGATTGATTTTTTATTGTCAACAGCATTGTCCTTTGATCACCAAGCTACTATCAGCCGCCTCCTATTCCATCTGATCATGTAGATAAATCACTTGCATATATCCTCATACCCTCTGTGGCTGACATTAGGCAGCATTAGTTACAAATACACTGCTAATTTGAGGAGAATGAAGAAATACAGAAAAATAATTTTAAATTCCCACATAGTTATTTCAAAAGCTTAATGTTTTGACCACTCTTTTTATCAACAGGTAATTTATAAGCCTGGCCTGAATAATTCATTGACTACACAACTGTGGCAAAAAACTACAAAGCATCACATCATCAGAGGCAAAACCCAGTAACAATGTTAAATAGTGACCAGACGGATTTTGTTTTGTTAGGTGTTTCAGCCCAAATTCAGAATAACATCTTAAGCCTCCATTAAGGTGATTAAAGTTCCATTGAATTCAAAGCAATCACAGCATGTGCCTAGAATTCAGTAAGTTTTTCCACTTTTTTTTTTCAAATATAGCCAGACTGTTTAAAAAAACCAAAACAACAAAACAACAGAAGTACAATGCTGTTAGAGATTTTAGCAATTTGTTTCAAGAATACCAGGCTAAGTTGCTGCATAAGTTAAGACAATACCATCTGCATTTCTAAAATGAAATTTCCTAAACTGTTTTCATTATCTAGACTGAAGTACAACCAACCAAAACAACATAAGTAGAGAAATAACTTTTACATTTCCCCATGAAAACATTAATTTTTAATCACAATTCCAGTTAACAATATTCCATCAAGTCAATTATAATGCAACAAAAGAACAGACAAGTGACTTTGGTGATTTTGGGAATGACCTGCTGAAAAGTCAAGAGAAATGCTGGGGCAATGAGATCCATCACTTTGAAGAAAGTGATCTTCAGTCTCCTTTACAAAGACCATCTCTGTCAGTCCCACAAATGCTTTCTTCTTGGAACCTACATGAGAAGCAAAGATATATTTGCTAATTTCCTTTGGGGTAATGGCTTGGATTTGTAGGCAAGAGTAGATAAGGAGGTCAACTTAAATAATTCCAATTTATTAAAGTAGAAATCAAATTCGGGTATTAAAACTAGAAAGCCTGGTGTTGGCATTGAAATGTTATTATGTAATATTTAATTTCAGTATTGTGCAAATCAGATAGTAATATACACAGTGATTTACATATATGAATATACACTGTCATATGCAAGCTTTGTGTGTATTTACAAATATATATATATATATATATATATATATACACATGCTATATTCTGTCTTAAAGAAGGAAGCAGAAAGGTCTACAGTGCCTTTTCTTACTGTTATGGCTAGTAAAGGCATTAGCCAGATGTTGAAACTCATAGGCATCAAACAGCAGTGATCATTACAGTCTTCAATCACCCCATTTAGAATTTACAATAAGCTAAGCAGAAAACCATTATTTCCACCTTCAGTATAAAGTTTTCCTCTGGCTGAAAACAGAGTTCTGCAATGAACTGATGCACCATCTGTTCTAACTTCAGAACCCTTTTCCATGAAACTTCCAGAAAGGGGAACAAGCTATTGATGAGACCCCAGAATATAAGGACATCATTAGTGAGTGTCATAATAAGATTAAACTCCCTTGAGGCCTCTCATCAAAACCTAGACTAAAAAGATACCAAAAAAAAAAGAGAAAATACTGACATTATAGTAACAAACCATAATATAAGGCATAAAATTAAGAAACATTATGAATTAATCATACTTAGACAATTACAGTCCATATGGCTAGTTAAACTCAATCTGCTACCTGTAGTGGCATAGTCTGGATGCTGTATATTCAATGCCAGTACATTTCTCCCAGGATGTAATTACTTAATTTTGTGAATGAGAAACTGATGTATAAAAGCCAATGTTTCCATGGATTCAATGCCCCAAATCAGATAAAATGTACGAATGCTTATCAAATCTCATGACACTTTTTAACCCTATTTCATCACACTCATATTACCTTTAGGTATGTAAGATAAGAACAGTGAATCACCTTCACACTCACTACTAAGGTTAATACAGGAAACAAACTGTGTTCAAAGTCTAGTTTTCCGTAAAGAGGATTTAGACATTAACAAATGGCAAAAGATTGATTCAAGCAGTAGTTCTGGAGGTTTTTATCACTTGAAGCACACACATTTGGATTCCAAGAGCAAACACTTTTGCATTATCATTCCACTTATATTCAGGCAGGAGATTTCAGTCTCTCACAGGACTAAACATTGATATTCTGGTTCACTTTCCTCTGTTGTCATATACAGCATGTCACCTCTGGTGATACACAGTTCAAAGATATGGAGAGTTGCAACTCCTCAAAAAAAGCCAAAACCAAACAAACAAAACACCAGAACAAGTCAATTCTAATGTTTTAGTCCTTTGTAGATTCTGTAAGGAATTTCAAGCTAGTGCTTGGTCCTTTCTCATAACAAGCTCTGGAGCCCAACCTGCTCTTCTACAATATCTGGAAAATTCTCCCGAAACAGTTTATATCCAGCATAAGGAAATCAGTTAGGCAATATAACAATATACTTCATCACTTTGCTTGTTCTCTGAAACAAGACCTGAATTTAAAAAATATGAACATTTTAATTAATGACAGACACACATTAAAAAAGGGAGTTTTTACATGGAAAAAGAATAATAGATACCTCAGGACTATCTCAAGATGTATTCCATTCAGTTATTCAGATCAGGCTGCTAGAAGGAGGAAGGACAGTATTCTTATATCATAGAATCACATGCCTATAAGAGGATGGATTCTGGGAGGAGGAGAAGACATCTTTCATTTACCTCAATAAATGGTTATTAAAAACAGGTGGGACTAGTGAACAACAACAAAAAGGAAACATTTTATGAAATTGTGATTGCATTTTCCTACTTAAGAATCGATAAACTAATATCAAAATCCAACATAGATCTATAAGCTCTAGGTTTACTTCAGTCCTTTTGTTTCAAAAATAACACTCACAACAAAGACATTTCATTACTTTGAGACCCTGGCCACAGAAATCAAAATTACTTTGCACCTTTGAGTGGAAGTACAAAAAAAATATGTAATGACTGTTTGAAATAAACAGACACTTGTTAACCCCAGCATTTTATTACTTTATATCTCAAGTCTGATGCAATCAGATACAAAGTAAGTTACATACAAAGCAATTCTGGTTCAGGATTCTTGTTCAGTTTCCATTGGACAGGTACAAAGAAATAAAACATTTTCAATTTCCCAATCTCTGACTGGCAGGCCTTGTTTAGAAAAGATGCACTTTCTTTGAGTCCGTAATTTCATTTATCTTCATTATTTCTGACATGGGGCATCTACTATATATTGTGCAATTCCAGACAGATAATTTGGCTTCCTTCATAGTCAAATGATCAATCTTTTAAAAGTTACAGTGTGGTTTCAGAAGCAAACTAATTCCAGAGGCAGCACAGAAGGCTTTAAAACACAAATGGAGCTTTTCACTGTCCAAGAGCAGAGTCTGGGTCCTGGCAACTATGACCAGTAAATGCTTTTCTTGTTCAATGATATACAATTAATTAAAGAAGCCAAAGGGCACTCTACTCAGTCTCATGGAATTATTAATGCACATTTTGAATGGTTAAAATCATTCGGCTTTCAGCCACATACTTTATAATACCTTGTTAGGAGCACCATACTCACCACAAAATCCTATACTTGTCATGACTTATTGCTTAATTAAAATAATGTAATCAAAAACCTCGCAGAACAAATGTTGACTGGAAAAATTATGCTAATCTTACACATATCTACTATTCACATAATACTTTCAGCAGAATAAGTTGACTAATGTGTTAATAAAATGAAACATACCCAACTATCTTGTCAAATGCTATTTTTATCTCAGCATTTACATACATTTGTCATGAAGAGGGTACATTCTGAGTAAAAGGAATAAACACTGTTATGATTAAACATGTCTGACATGATGTTCTCATCTGAGCATCAGGCAATGCCACATGCATAAGAAACTTGCCCTCATGCAGTCATAAAGCCAATGGCTTCGTATCAAAATCAAACCTACAAAGAACAAGACAGCTTTATTTAGCAAGGAGATGCATCTGATTAGATTTGTTCTGAATTTGGCCCTGAGCATTCAGATTAAAAATGTGACACAAAGCTTGAACCAAGTATAGCCTGGTAGGATTGAACACTGCATTTCACTGAGACCAGAAGAATTTTTGTACACAAGGATGAAACTGAGAAGAGTCTTCTCACTGTCCACAGCTACTTCAGAATGTTATCAGTGCCAGGAAGCAAGGGAGAAGACCCAGTACCCTCACACCTGAGAGACATCCTTGACTCCCTGCACCAGGAAGGACTTAAAGTATTGCACTTACAAAACAGAGAGTTAAGAAAAAGGGAAGAATGGAAAGACTAGTAAGGAGAGGGACTAGAGAAGAGGTGTCAGTTCTCCTGTTGGAAAAGGCCAGGTAAATCTATATAACTATGCACCCAAGCTCTCTCAGAAAGGACAGGTCTTTTAGCAGCCTTCTCTCCTCTACTCTCTGAAGGTACTGGAAAGAGATAATCAAGACCTGAGCTTATACAGGAGTGTACACTAATGACTTGCCTGCTTTTTCTCTTCTCTGCTGGCATTCAAGTACAATGCTAAGAGTATTTCTCACATTCTTGCTTCTGAATATGCTGGGAATACTCTATAGTCCATTTCTAATGAATACTGCCCTGCCCCCCAAATTCTTTATTATACTTGCCTAGCAGCAGCATTACCAAAAAAATTCATTTTTTTCCTCCAGCGCCCATATAGATACAATACAATGTGCAGAGATAGATTAACTTTCTCATGAGTCTCCTTGAATTTGTAGCTCTTCTGAAGTCAACACCATTTCAAACAAAGGTCTGAAATCATTATTGTATAAGCTCTGCAGGAAGAAAAAGAAATATGAACGTGCGAGACAGAGTTGTACAGGGACCATCCTCTTACTGTGTTGTTGATGATGAGAATTTGTGCCTAATCCATAGATCAATCAACACATGAGTAGCTTAATGTCAGTGGCAAATTATTAACATATCTATAAGCAATAGAAATGTTTTATAGCACTCTTTGGACTTGGACATTTTCAGACTTAAAAATGCACAGGAAACAAGTTGTTAATGCTAGCAATAAACAAGATAAGATTAAGAAAATCCCATTAGTAGTTCACAGATCAATAAATATTTTCTTGCCCGAGATTAAAAAACCATAAATGTTTCAGAATTTGATAAGCATGTAAGACTGATTTTATACCAAGCAATTTTCAAAAAAGGAGGCCTATATGCTTTCCTAGAATCATGATTCAATAAAATGAGAAAGGTATTGAAACCTGACTTTAGCATATACACACAGGAAAATTTGTGGTAAATCTCGCTTGGGATAGTCAGAAAACAATCTCTAATAAGCCAGCAATGCTTTACTATTTTATACCATCTTTCATCCATATATTTCAGGTACTTCTGGGGGAAGAAAATTATCAGGGGTTTTTTTTAAGATAAAAAAATTTGTCTCTGCCACACAGGCTCATATAGCTTAAATTCTTAATCGTTTTAGCTCCCTTACAGTTTTCTGTAGCCTGTTTTGCAATGGAATATATCATTATATCTTAAAGTTTCAATTACCTCAGATCTATCTACCAAACTGTCTTCATGTCAGTTTCTTGACCTTCAGCTCTAGCCTTTGCCTGTTTCTTATTGAGAATACCTTAAGGCCCAGTGCTATAATCCATTAAAAAAAAAAAGCAGGGGGGAGAGGAGAAGAGGGGGTTTTGTTTCCACCAAAAAAAGAGTTTTGCTATTTTCTGGAAGACTCTTTTTTTCTTTTTAATTTGTTTCCCTTTTTTCCCCTGGATTTACTACTATGGAAACCTGCTATTTCCAATTCAGCAGTCTCCCGCAAAAAAATAAAAAAAAGGTTACTGTGCCATAGGATAACAGAAAAATAAGCTTGAAAAATCACTTTATTGCTAATTTAACTTTTTCTTTGGCCAAACCCCATCCTGCAGCGTCTTAACTCAAAGTACCACAACAGAAAGCAAATCTACAGAGATGCAACTGAGTTCATAAAAGCATTCCTGTACTCCAGTTTGCCATAAACCTTTATAGATACTTCAAACTAGCAATAATAAAAGAGAAAAAGAGCCAGCTGCAGTGATGAGGGCTCAGAACAACAAGATAGACTTTTCTGTGGAGTGTTTTAAACATAGTCCATTTGATTCACAAAGATTTCAGGAAGCACTATAGGCACTTTTGTTGGTACACATGTTAGAAGGATAACCCTGTCAGCAGAAAAACTCCAATGGCACATCTCATCTTTTCTGATCAATGATAGACAAAGGGATACTTTTACATTCACTGAGGTGGAAAGTGAGAAGTCCACCTTTCTAAAGAGGGCTCCGCTGTGTCTTTCAAGGGACTTATTTACTTTAGGAACAGGCTTTTCTAGAGAGATTGGAAAGTAGCCTGCCTTTATGAGGCTAACCCCAGAGATCCACACAAGCATAGAATCATAGAAACATTTCAGTTGGAAAAGACCCTTAATGGTTATTACATATAGTATATTGAAATATGCTAGACAAGCAGTCCTGATCACAGGAGAGCACACAATAGCAGAGACTAAAGGGCACAAGAGCAATGTCTTATACAAACAAAAATAATTCCAGCACCAAAAATACTGGTAAAATAAATCACTATCCCTTCCCTAGAGAGAACAATTTGTTTTAAAAATCATCAAAATTAAAATCAGAATGAATTACGTGAAGTGCATCACTAGCAAAAAGAGAAGTATAGTGCTATACACAATTCTGCCCTTGCCTGCAGATTTTTCTTTATGTAATTAATTGGGGAATGTATACTCTTAACTTACATATGCACTGTTGCTGATGAGATTTTCTTTGTTGTCTTACTATAAAAAGGGAGTTGCATTTCTTCTGAATTTAATACAATGCAATAATTGACTTTCCCGTTTTATTGGTCTTGATGTAAGTCATGACAACATTAGGGCTGCTTTGTAAGGTGATGATTAACCTTTTTTTACTGTTTTCATTTCAAAAATTTATGAACAAAATTAAACAACTGCCTTGACGGACTATTACGTGCTTTTCTTAGCAGAAGGGATTAACTGTTATAATTTGTAAATTATGAAGTCTCGCATCCATTTAATAAAAATGCAGTACAAATTTAAGCAGAGAACATGTAGTCATAGATAGAAATTAAAGTGAATATTTATAGGGGAAATAAATCTTATAGCACTAGAACTATACAGAGGCATAAGACACTACTAAATGAAGTGAGATGAAGATAGCAGTGCCATGTTCTTCTTCTGGGCTCCCCAGTATAAAAAAAAGAGATGGAGTTATTGGATGGAGAAAATTCAGTGAAGTCACAATTTGTTATTCATCTGCTTGTTTCTGATACTAATGACACCTGGCCAGCTCACACCAAGTGTACTGTAGAATAAAGTTCTTTCTTCAATTAATTTATGGAAGTCAAGAAATGCTAGTTAGTGCCCAGCTCTTGAAGAATTCACATCTGTGAGTTATTCTGCCCAAATATTTTCTTCCTTTCTCCTGCTGACCACATCTGATCAACAAGACACTTAAGTATTTGCAGGGCCAATCTACCGACTCCAGAAGGTAAAAAACTATAACTGACTAAGTAAACTCAGGGGAGATCTGTTACATAAAACAATGCATGTAAAGAAAGAAAATATCTGTTATGGTCATCTTACCTTTTACTTTGACAAAATTTTAAAGCATGCTATACTTGGAAGCAGAGAACATCTCTTTCGTGACTGGAATAGCAATATTGCATCTCGAAAGAGAGGCTTATGAGGGAAATTACACTGCTACAGTCCAATTTTATTACTTCAGTATCAAAGGATACCAATCATATATTTCCTGAACATTGCTGCCATTGGCTTCGTGTTCCTTGTTACACTGAATAAATAAAATCAAGAGAAAACAAAACTTTAAGCATTCATACTTATACAGTACATGGACTTCTGTCTCACTTTTCTGGTTGCTTAGCTTGAGAAACAAAGCAAAAAAGGAGAAAGGCTACTGAGATATATCAACCTATGACTCGAAACATTTTTTTTTTTCTGTCAAAGCCTATTCTTTCCTATGGTTTATTATTTTAGATGATGAATTTGGAGTAACAATTATGACTGACACTGTACAAGTAGTAAGCAGTAAAATAAGACACAGTGAGAAGATTCTTTTCAGTTTCTTCTTTCTATATAAAAATTCTTCTGTCTCAATGAAATGCAGTGTTCAATCCTACCAGGTTAGACTTGGTTCAAGCTTTGTGCCACATTTTTAATCTGAGTGTTCAGGGCCAAATTTTCTTCAGAATTACTCTAGTAACACTGACTGCACACAAGTACAGTCAACATTTCTGAGATTTCTGCAGAAAAATACTTTGATCAACTGAAAAATACTACGTCAGCCAAAACTGCATAATACATATGCTTTGTGTCTAGGACTTACTGTGCCTACCATGTCTGCAAGTTCTACCTATGGGGGGAAAAAAAAGCCAGACCAGAAATTACTACTGAAACACAAAGCAGCACTAGGGAAGGGTGAGCTGACACCTTTGATCTTACAGCTCATATGCCCCAGCAGGAAACATGAAGGCTACCTGAGGAAAGCCTGACACACTCTGGTAGTTTGAACCCAAGGAAAGCACCGCAGCTACTCACAGAGCAGGTTTCATTCCAAAATACATGGTTTCCTTAAAAAACCAATAAATTACCCCAGCTGAATTTGCAAGATCTTTGTTGATTTGGTTGCTTGTTCAGGTTTTTTTTTACCCTAAACTATCTCCCAGAGTCAGTTTGCAAAACTGAACATAGGCCATCACAAGAGTATAATTTTGATTGTGATGCTCCAAGAGTAAATTCTACCATGCATATATCTTCTGTCATTTGATGTTTCCATAATTCTATCCATAGTGCTGCTTCCCCAACTCTCCAACCACAAAATCATCCTACCCTGAAAGAACCATATATGCCAGCACTACCTCAAAAAATAAAGTAGGAATTTATTTTCTTACCATATGTAAATGCTCTTGAAGAACATTCACCTATTCCTGTCCTTTCATTTTGCCTCACCAAATTTTTCTGGTCTCAATCAAGACAGATTTCTTCACTTCCTACCCAGTGATATTTTTCACCTGCTTGAAGAAATCCCTTCAATTTATCAATCTCTCTTCTTTCATCTACTGTGCAGCAGGCACCAGTTCTTCTCCTTGCTTGTCCTAAATCTCCCAGGCTCATTAGTCCTCTTCTCCACCCTTGATCTTCATCTTCTTCACCTTTGTGATTGTCTTGCATGTGCTTTCTGATATCTGTGACTTTGTAAAAACCTTTTCCCTTCGCACTGCAGTACTTGTGCTTTCTTCTGTGACCATCTCTGCATGATCCTCTAACCCTGCAGTATTTCTTGTTATTGCTGTAAACTGCTCACCTTGTACTTTGCTTGCAGGCCTGCCTCCATTGGCTTCTGAGGAATCAGACTATTTCTTTTGTCCTTTCCTGATCAAGATGCTCTCTCTTTCCTCCTTCCACTCCATGAGTCATCCTCCCTTTTTGTTCTTGTACACCTCTCCAACAGATTGATTCCACAGCTTTACTAAGAGATAATTGATATCTCCCTCTTCCCATTTGGGGAAATCTAAGTGATCAAACTTCCCTGCTTTTCTCATCAGCTGTTGTTGTCACATACAAGGAAGTTATTGCTCTTATAACTGTTTCCAAACTTACAAAATTATACTTGGAGAGTGATGGCATTGCATTAAGCTGAAGAAACAAACACATTTCACAGTTTTATGTTATATTTGTTCATGCTTTTAGGGTTGCAGCACTTTAGAAAAACTGCAGAATATGATTTTCTTTGGCTGTTTATACTGCCATCAAGAACAAGCCTTGCTGTAAGCTTTGAAGTTGGACATTTTTGCTTTACGAACAGTAGTGGTCAGCATAAGCACTATTGAGGTGACATTGCCCAGTCTGTATCTCAGATAGTTTCAGCTCTTAACTCAGGACTAAAATGGTGAATCAATGTCTCTCAATATACCTTGACATCTTTCTTTAGAGAATAAAGGTTAGCAATGGGATTTCTGAAAAAACAAACATTTATGCACATCAACCTGATGGGCTCCTATTTATTTTAATTTTTTAGATTTTGTAACAAGGAGGGATACTTTATGGAACATAAACTCCCCTAACAAGATCCAGAAAATTTACAATTATTCAATATTTCTGGCTAAAATATTTTCAGCTGAGCTATGTGAGGACACAAAAAATAACAAGGACAACCATTTTCAGACAACCTCTTGTCTTGTTGGCATCAATTGGTGATAGACTTTGCATTGACCTGGATCAGGTCCCATTTAGTTGGAAACAGTATGTGCATGCTCCAGCACTCAGGTGATGAAATGGTTTGTTAGCAGAGCACATGGTTTTGATTAGTGGCCTAATGAACTAATGCCTTAAATCAACAGGAAATGCAGCATCTGGTCATCACTTCATTGCTTCCTTAAGCCCCAGACACATCTTACTATCACCTCCAGCTCTCTTATGCTACCCCATTGCACAAAAATGTTAAGGAAGTAGTTTTTCTGAAGAAAAAAAAGAGTAGATATTAATATATTAATTACTACAAGCTAGACACAGGAAAAGAAGTGTTGCTGCTTCCAATATTCTATGGATGAAGTTTCTGACAACTGAGACAAAAATCTTAGGCCTTCTCTAGTTTTCACCATCCAGGATTTTCTACAGCATGTTCTTTGGATAACTGACCAGATTTAATGATGTAAAACATATTTATTCATTCATAAATGTATTTGTGTCTAGTTGATATTGAATTTATAGTGATACTAACATGCTATATCATATTGAGATGTTTCTGTCTGTGGAAAATACTTTTACTTGGTTTTTACAGAGTCCCCGAACCCTACCCAAAATTCTCATTAATAGGGATTCCATATTTCCACACAGCTTGTCAGTTTGATTATTTAAGTACTTATTCAGTGTACTAAAGACCCTAATCACCCCTTCAAAGCATGCAGCTCTATATAAGGCCTCCAATGTCTGAAATACATAAGGATCATCATCATCATAATAGCATGGCAGCTGTGCTTCCCATAAGCCAGAAAAGTTGATCCTGTACACAACAGACACACCTCAGCTACTGTGTGCCATCTGCCTAGTTAGCGGTTAGACAGCCACAGCAGATAGAAACAGCTGCTCCTGACAATATGAAAAACATCAGTACTTCCTTAAAGGCTTTGGCAATGTGGATAAACAATTTCAGTGAAAAGAATATTTTAAATTGCTGCAAATTTTCGATGCAACTGCTATTATGCATCACACCACAACAAAGTGATTATGCTCAGTAGAATGGATTTTGTTCAGCAACTGTAAGAGTGTTGAGGGATATTTTTGTTGTTTGTGTTGCTTTTGGCTTTGCTTTTTTCCCCCTCAGTTTTACAGAATACCAGTTAAAAAGGCTAAAAGACTATTTTGTCCTGGACAAGGTTTCATGGCGCACTAAAATAATTTACTGTGAGTTTTTTTTTCTATTTCATTCTTTCAAGTAAAACAATTTTTACTTTCACAAGTTCACTGTGGTCTTCATCTTGAACTATTTATTTAGGCCATTTATGTAAAGACTGGATTTCCAAGAAACCTAAATACTGTGTCTGGTCTGCAGCAAAATGATGATTTATAATAAAGCCAAATAACGAACTACTTACAATTGTGGGGCTAGGAGGGTGTTTGGGAACGCAGAGAAACAGCAAAATCCTTGATCTTGGCAGCTATGTGTTGTGAAAAAGTGAATTTTACAATGAGTAAATGTTCAAATGCAACAGATGCATAGAAAGATGACAGGCTATAGAGGATGGGTGAATGCATGTGCACTACACACACACACACTTCATACCTACACAGTTTTTCTCTTCTCCTTTGTTACTCCTCATGAATAAAGAGAAAAGCTCTAGGTGTCTGCCTCTGGAATGAAGCTGCTTGTTCAAACTGGGGGCTCTGTGCCCCTTTGGAGGTCAGCTGGCTGCAGGCAGGAGGAGTGGAGGATAGAACAGCTCTCTCTCACCTGCCTAACCATGCATAAGGGAGCAGACATTGCATGGTGCCTCTCACCACCTCCTTCCTCTCTGAGTGCTCACAGTCTGGAGATGGACTAGCAAATTACTATAAATAGGTACCATCAGTGCAGAAGACAGGCATGGAAAGGGTTAGTAGTACAGACTCCACCTCAGAAACTGATAGGGAAATAAGATTTATTTATAGAAAAAACCCAAAAGCTATCTGGAAACAATTGCTCTCTTATATTTTGTATATATTAAGCTTTCTAGCTATCTCTAATAAGTGTGAGATTTATATTAAGTGTGAAAAGATCAGTAATGGGAGGCAAATTAATGAGAAACCTGCTGTCACATTACAGCATATGTTTTTAATGGACATTTTAAAATATTTGGACAAAATATCTATATATTTTTAAATGTGAATTATTTAACTGGTAAATGTAATTAGCTAAACCTAAAGCAAAAAACATAAAGGGACAAAAATTGATTTAATCAAAATATTCTGTCATTGCCATACATAAGCCACCAGAATATCTTTTCAACAAATGAAATTATTCTTTATTTTATGCTTTTAAAAATGCATTAGTGTAATTGCTCTGCAACAAATTACCTTCTGTGCTATAAGCGTGGCTACAACATCCCTCGCATGTACATCAATTGTGCATACTGTCATGATGTTCTGATGATCACCAGGGGTGAGTTCCCCTAACAGCATGTTTATAAGGGCATTCAGTTGAGCAATCTGCAAAATAATTATATTTCAATGGAGATATTACACTGTGGGGAAAAAAACCTATTATATGTCAAGTGCTAAATGGAGCAGTTATAGAACCAAGACACATTTATTGGTGCTTTTAATCAAACCAAATAACTTCTGCAAACTAATAATGGTATTGTTTTCTTACAATTTTAATTTTACTCCTGAATTACAAAAATACACTTTTCTGCGGGTTCCCAGAACTTAATTTCATAACAGATAAATACTAGTCTGATACTGCACTTGGAATGCTACTCTGTAACTGCACATGTGAGAAAGCTACTAGATGTTTAAAGTATCACACATATACTTCGAAACTCTGCTTCCAAACCAGTCACAATACACTTTATGTTTACTACAGGAAATGCAGGGGCTGGGGAGGAGAGGGGAAACAACAACTCTCTGGGGCCTGATTGCCTTGGTCATGATGGCTTCTTTGTGTCAGAGGAACATGAAAAGCAGGATCCCTGAACAGCTTCCTTCATCAGACCGCTATGTAATTCCCCATCCTGATAGGAATGGTGACACTGAGGAGGTGGCCCAGAGTGCCTGTCTTGGTGGCCCTAGAAGCCACTGGCAGTCATTATGAATTAGATTTAATTCCTAGGCATCTGGACATCTTAATTTAAAAAGTGATGCTTCTGAACAAAAACAATAGATTTTTTGAATTTTTTTTTGAGGGAGGGTGGAGGGGAGGGAAGGGGATGGGGACCCCAGAACAGTCCTTCTAAATAACACTTGCTATGAAATAACAGTAAGCACATATATGCTTTTTAAATGGTTGCAAGACAAATCTTTCTGACAGAGCCTGCCAAAGATATTTAGGCATCAATTTTGAAAAGCTGGTTCATGCAGAATCCCAACTTTGCAACAGGGGAATGTTTGCACTGATGAAAGAAAACACACTTACATCCTTAGTAGATTGATATAGTAGCAAGTAGCATTATTTTTTCTAGAGATCACTAGATTTTGGCATTTACATTTTATAAATCCAATCTGTGAAACTTTAGTGGTTTACACCATAAGACTTATGCCTTTGTTTAAAATTATAATTTTTATACATTTTGTGCATAACAGGTTTGCATACCTACTTGTGATTACAGACTTTCAGATGATTTCCAACCATCCTTCTATAACTTTGAAGATTTCAACATCTTCAGCATAGTCTCAATATCTATCAAATAAATTGCTGCAAAAAATGTTGCAGAGTTCCTTCTAAATTCACCATTATTCTACCTAATATAAATACTACTTCCTCTAACATCTTAAAGGAGCAATTTTAAAAAAATCATTAGTAAGCGTGAATAACATCACAGATTTTGTCATGATGCTTCTGAAGATCTTCTTGCTGAACCTGTTTCCTGGCAAAATGCAAAACACACAGACCTGGAACCTGGGCAGGCCAGGTGACTACAGCTCAGCACCCTGGAGGACAGAACAACCTCTATCCTAACCCCAGGCTCTGAGCTACACGAGTTACACTGTGAAAGACCTCAGTCCTGTAAAACACACTGTGATCTGCCTGCTCAGAACACAGGTTTGTTATGAATAAAACCTTTGGTGTTCTGCTCTTTTCACCCAGTCTCCTTTGAATAAAAAGCCCTACTTCACACCTTATGTGAATTTACAGAGACAGATGAAAATAACTCATTTTTTATGCTTGTCTTCAATTGTGCCTTTCTCCCCAAGCTCTAACAATAGGATACAAAAGCTTGTGAATCCAAGAGAAAGAATTTCCATTAAATGGAACCCATAGAGTTCCCTCAAAGGAGAAAAGAGCTATAGAACAAAAAATGGGGTAAAAATCACCAAACTTCATTTTCTCCCAGTATACTGTTTATGCAGTAACACCGTTTATATGCTCCACAACGTGCAGCACTGAATGAATTTTTAGCCTGCTTCCTACCAGTATGAAGAGAACAATTTTGGTGGCCTACATCCAAAGACACAGCAGTGGATCACAGTTCATATTACTCAGTGATTGCATATAATTTGGCATCGCTGAAACAATCGCAGCTCTGAAAAGGTTGAGCTCTGGGCTATTATGAAGGCTAAATTAACTCTCATCACTTGAGTGAATGATCCATTCATACCAAGGTCAAAATCACTAGTTGAGCAGCAAAGGCAAGATGGCACTATAGCTGACTGACCTGCAGTTGCATATGGGTGAGACTTTATTATTCTCAGACAACCTGAATATTACTGAAAACATTAGTTACTTACTGTAGAAAAAGTTTAAATCTCCGTGGATAAAGTAAAATACATCCTGTCCTTCCCCTGCTCACTTTGCTCCTTGGGTTCAGACAGAAGTATGAGTGCTTTAAGCGACTGAATTTCCTGAGGTAGGAATCAAAGTTTAGGAGGAAAACAAGGTGAGGCTTTTCTTAGTTTCCTCTTGAAAACTCTTAAACTAGCCTGTAGATCAGGCACTTGAGTGCATTAGCCAGACAAAGAGAACAGAGAAGTTGGTTAGCAGGTGCTAAAGGGAAACTAGGGTCTCTCGGAGAATACAATTTTCTTTTTCTCAAGGAAAAATAGTTGTCTTTTTATTAATTTTTCTTTCCTTCTCTATCCCCAAATTGAGCAGATCAAACATGAAATCTCCATGTCATAGAATAGTCTGACACTGTTTTTTCAGAATGAAAATTAATAGCTATATTAAAAAACTTTTTTCAGAACAAAACTTTTTTTAAATAGTTGTCTGAAAAGACAATCTTTCAACTTTTCTGTTAATATTAATTTCCAGCTTTTGACTCAATATTAATCTTTGCATTCATCTGCACAGTCCTAAGTTAAGTTCTGATCCTCCATGGCTCACATTCTCCAGGCAGCCCATATTTCAGAGTGCACGTTGCTGTGTGGCTGCATTACATCCCATTATTGGCAGCAGTGGCTGAACTACAGGAAGATAGACAGCATGGTTTGTCACGGGATACGCAGCCCAGCAGAAGAATTCAAGTTCCACTGGGGAGGAGTGGGAAATAAAATGAACTAGCTGCAGTTCCCAGTGTAGGAAGAACTAGCTGATTCCCAGGCCCAAGGGAATCAACAGCATGAACTGTGGAGCTACTTGGTTACTGAGACCTCTGCCTTATGCCACACTACAGTAATTACTTAGTGTGCTTAATTACTGCTATTTTTGGTTGAAAATACGTGGTTTCATTTGCTTTTCTTGACAGGGAGTTTACCCAAAGTATCATTTTCCCACAGAAAATGTTAATGTCTTTTGGGTTTCTTTCACTTGTTTGTTTGGGTGTTTTTTGAGGGGAAAAATTTCACTAATTATTTTTGATCATCCAAACTTCCTGCTCCTCTTAGGAGCCTAGGCTGCATGTCAGGCAATTCTGTCTAAACCTCAGTACATACTTGTTCTGGCTCCTAAGCCTAGGTGGCTATGGTTATGCTGGCTCCTCAAACTGGCTAAATTATTTCATTTCCAGTGTGTAAGGATACTTTTAATTAGAAACATAAATCTTTACATTCTGAGATTTCTAATTCAGCTTCAACAATCTTTCCATCATCTTTACATAAAATTACACTTCAGTGAGCCTCAAGGGGAGACAAAAAAGAATACAGACAATAACCATACTTTGTACAATTAGCAAATGGTTCTGGGCTAACAGAATGGACAACAAAGATACCCATTTTCCTGTGAGTTCTCCTCAATGCTGCCTATTTGGCTATGACCTCAGGATCCACTGAGCTTCTCCATTAGATGTAATAGATAATATGGTCTGAACAGGGAGACTAAGGTCTGTAGAATTATTTGTTTCCTATCTTTGAATTCAGCAGAACATCAGGCAAGGAAATACACTAGTCAGTAATCTGACACATCCTTCACAAAACACAGGGCACTGAAGAGTACACATAACCATTGTTTATTCTACCAGGTTCTTATTGTCACCAAATTTTAGGTAACATTGTCAAATAACTTAAGTACTTTGCAATCTGTTGATAGATGTTGAAGAAACCTACAGTAAGAATAATTTTCATTTGGCTAAAAACAGTGACTAAAGAACACAACTATCTAGGATGAAAAGTTCCCCTACTCCGAATGGTTACCCTCAGAAATGATTTCCAGTAAAACAACTGCAGAGGAAGTGACATCATGGAGAAGTGGAACTCCCACCATCCCCAGGGATCATAGAATCCTTCTGGTAAATAGCTCTTTTTAGAACTACTATAGTAGACATGTCAGAATTTTAGTTGTCATTGAAGGAAATTAAACCAAAGTAGAACAAAATGAATGGAGCTAAAAGGAAGCCAAGTCATTCTTCTATTTTCTATACTGCAATCTTTCTATATAACCTTACTCTCTAAACAGGTGTTTGACATCAGACAAAAGATGCTGTAAAAATGAAAGTATGTCCATTGTTTTAAGGTCATTTTCATTGGCATTTCTAAAGCATCATAAGCCTGAAATTCTAATCTGCAAAACAGCTCTGTGTAGCAGAACGATTCCTGTTTTGCTGAAATACAAGTTAAACCATTTGAGCACATAGGCGCATCTGGTCACCCTTCAAAATAAGGAACAGTTGCTTCTGTTACGTGCACATCTGAAGCATGCACATAACAAAATGACTTTGTTGATAAATGATTCACCAGTGAGGACATCTTTTCTCCAGATGGATTAATATTATTTTTATCACAATATTTTCCAACTCTCTTATGCAAAATATTTTTGGTCTGCCAATTTCTAGGAAGTTCCTTGAACATTACATTGTCTTAAAAAGATATTAAGGTTATAAAGAGGATTTGAAATTAACTCACTGCACTGGTGACAGCAGACGCGTAATTAGAAATTGAGTGTTTGTTTCCAAGAAGGGATATACCAACATTAAGAGCTCTAGCCAGGATTTAGGAGATTTGCTTTCACAAAAGCTCTGAAGGTGTCATTTAAAGAATCACAGAACTTTCAAGTTCCCAGCTGTAAAGTAGAGCTAGTAGCACTTTCTTATCCACAGGAGTGAACACATTTCTTATATTTAGAAAGATTAGGAGATATCAAGATATAGAGTAGGAAAGCATTTCCCATGGAAACCAAAACCTAAAAAAGTTGGTGTAAAATTCAGTAGACAGTTTTTGTTCAAACAGTTGGTACTCAAAGAGTTACATTCAAACAAAAGCATATGAGAGACTCCCATTCAGTTTTTTCCCCCAAGAGATCTCAGCCATTGTCTCATCAGCCTTTAGAAAGTGCCCCAGCCACTGAGACATTCTTCAATTCCACTTTGATGTTACCCTATATTGTACAAATACTTGGTGACCTCATCCTTCAGCCCCAAACCAAAGTAAAATTTTCATCTATATAGATTGCTTTGCAACATTTGTCAAACCGATCTATGGTATGTTTAAGTTCATAAAAGTCCCCAATATACACAGAAATTTTTAAGATAGGAAAGAATGAGAATTATTATCTTCTACACTTGTTTGATCTAAGTTAGCAGTTCTTTCACCTCCTGATCATTCATATCCCCAAAATACTGGGGCGGGGGGGTGGAGGGGAGGTTCATTTAAAAATTCAGTTTTTAAAGTAGGGTATGAATAGAGAGACATTGTATCATACACTACAGCATATGCCACAGTTGAAATGGCCATGATATGAGGAGTATCACAATACAACACAAAAAAAAAAAAATTTTAACACCATACCTCATCAGAAGACTTCAGGTGCCTACCTATACAGAGTAACACCATACTACTTCAGAAGTCTTCAGGCATCTGCCCTTCTTGTTCTTTAGCTCAACCTTTCATACCCCTCATGTTGATGCATTGCACCTGTGTGCCCTCTGTTCCCTTTGGTGATTGGTCAGTGCTCCATGGCTCATTGCTTTCAATGCTGTTCACCTGCTTCTCATAGCTGTAGCCCATTAGGGATGAGGCTCGGCCACAGCCCCACTCCCAATTACCACAAACTGTGTACCTACATGTCCAGATGATATTTAATTCCTATAAGCCACCCCTAGGATGTTAATTTACATTCACCATTGTGTGCACCTATCTCTTTTTACTGCTGTTTTCCCTACTGCTTTAGCTACACATATCTGTTCAGCTCACAGCTCCTCTGTGCAGCTGTACAATGAGAAAGTCCTCCATGTCTTATACAGCTGACTAACTTTGCTTTAGAATTAAGGTACAAACATTGTAGGAATAAAGTTATCCAAAATTCTGCAAATGTAGAACACAAAGGCTATTGTGCACATAAATGCTGGTTTCTGAATTACAAGAAGTTTTAATTTGTTAAACTTTGGCCCTTTTCAGATGCATAATCCTTGATTGAACAGTGCATATCCCATGTCCTAATGCTTTGACAGGTCTTCATTTCTTACACAGCAGACCTGTGTGAACAAAATGACAGAAGCACTAAAAAGCAAGCAGGTTAGTGACTGCATCTTGGAATTTGACTTCTGAATCTTATGTGAAAGGCAGTTGGGTAATTTGCTGGTTATGGAAGAAAAAATAAACTCGGAGAGATATTTTCAGAAGTACTTTGAGATTTGGGAGTTCAATCCTGTAATACTCGTTTCCCCAATTTTTTTAATCCTTTGAGTTCAAAAACTCTCTAATGAAGGGAATTTAACAAGCTACAGGCTCCTACATAATGCAGAGTACTCAGAACACGAGAGATTATTTCAAGTAGCGAAACACTGTTCATTAGGGAAATGATCACATTTGCAAATCTGAGCTCCATCTCCATGTGCTCATCATTTATTTGTTTCCATGGGGTTTTCATCCAATCTTTAATACTTGTCTATAAAATTTAAAAAAATAAACAAACAGCTTCTACTACATTCTCAGCAATGCCCATGGTTTCCAACTCATCAGCAGGTGAATATTTATGAATATGTATGGTATACAAATGTAACAATATGAGTTTCAACATTTAAAACCTACTGATGCTGAAAAGTAATCTAAGAGGATTTTTATCTTTTGTGCTAGAATTCTGTTTGTTATAAGGAAGGAATCCTTAACTTTATGGTTTGATTTTTTGCTTGTTTTCAAAGTAAAAACACATTTCTGAAGTATTAAAATTCCACAAATAGGAATCAGTTCAGTCTTATTCAATATCTTTTTAGTAGCATTAATGGATGAGAGGTGTGCAGGTAACAAAATAGAAAAAACTAAATTTCAAACCAGAGATAAGCAGATATATCTCTCTTACAATAAAAAATGCATTGGCTGAATTTGTCTCAAGATTCTCAAAGAAAATTCAATTTAGGTAAATGTTTGATACTCAGGGAAACTGAAAGAAAAGTATACATTATTTAGCTGCTGTAGTATAAGCAAGGACTCCAAATAAAACTGTCTTTTAATGGAATTAATATTAATGGGGAAAAAAAATCCCAGAAGTTCTCTCTTGAAAAAAATCACCTGGAATATGTATTCAGTAAACAAGGTTGCATTACAGCTACTCTAAGTAACTCACTGTCTGGGTGCTCTACACCAGTGTGAAGTGACTTTATTCCTGAGAAATTACTCCACTATGCAAACAGCTCTGGGAGACACTTGAAGATGATGTATAACCACAATTATAAGTATCTTCCACATGTAAATCAGTAGACTAGAATGTAACAAAAAAAAGTCCACCTAACATGCAGAAATATATGTTTTTGCTTTGGGACTAATGATTCATTGAATTCAAAACTTCAAATACCTCATGAGTATCAAAAATTCTCATTAACAAAAACCAGTTAGCTGCAACACTCCCATTTTACAGTGACAGCAATTCCATTGCAGTGGCAAAATCTTTACGGTACAAGATACTAAAACCAACAGAATGTTTAGAAATAAACTTTACAAAATATTTGGGTTCTGTAAAATAAGTTCAAGGTTAAATGAATTTATATTTTCAAAAAATGAACAATGTTTTGTTCATGTAAAACTATATAAATAAAAAATAAGGAAGATCTTTTGCTTCATAATCTTGTCAGGCACTCTATTTCATCAGAGCAGGAGCTTTTCCTATTCTTCCACAACAATAACTTCATCTCTGAGGTAACTGTGCACTCATGGACATTAAAATAAATTTTGTCCTCTTTTGGAGACTGAATGGCTTGTGTACAGCTGCAATTACCTCTGAGGAAAAGCTGATGAAAAGAGAAATCTGTGATGACCACTGAAAGGGACTCCTGTCATTCTGAACAAATGCAAGTAAAGCTGGATGCCAGATTAGTGACTTAATCATAAAATATAAGTCAATAGACAGGATTCTGTTATAATCCATCCAAGGCCAGGTTTTCATAGTTCTTATGTTACAAAATAGGACTGCTGCAAGGGTTATTCTTCTTGGGGATTATTAAATGGCCATTTTGAAACCTCCTCTCTTTAGGCTAAAGAAATATAGAAGAAAATGAAAGACAGTTGTATAATTTCCTGAAAGACACTATGACAAACTTATCCCCACCAGGAACCATCTTATCCACCTGAATCCATAATAACGTGCATTTAGGTTTGGAACTCCTCCAGCTTCAAATTGTTTTGCCGAATTTCATAAAAAGTAGTGAAAAAAATCACTTTGTTTTCTCCTTGACGACCTCTGAAACACATTTCAGCCTTGGGCACTTTTTAAAACCATGCACAACAATTCAGAATAGAAAAAAATGACAGACCCCATACTCCAGCAGTGCCAGTAAATACCATTGCAATAATGTTATCATTCACTGTCAGATACTGAAAAGGTGCAAATTGAGGCAGACACTGTGGGTTCACATGGTACTGTGTGAGCCTTTTTCTTCTCACTACTCTTCATTGCTTATTCGTGCAGACACCACTAATGCATTTCCATCCAAAGGAGGGTTATGGTAATGAACTACTAGTGCTTTTTTTATGCAAGCGAATTAAACTAAGTCAGAAGTCCAAGACTTCAGTTTGTAATATTGTTCAGTTCACAGACAAAATAATTTAATATATTTTCTTAGGCCACTTGAGAAGAGTTCATAGATACTGAAAACTTGAGCAAAAACCCAAACAGGCATTATTTCAAAGTTCCTGCCTCAAATATTGATTTTGCATATGTGCTAAGCATGAGACATACCCAGAGCCTGTTTTGTTTAAGACATATACTCCCCATAACTCTGTGGTACTTCCTCATCCTGACCATTCAAGAACTGAGCCACAGGCCTGGGAATCGAGCCAGACATTTGTAGCAACACATGACAGTAGCATGCCCCTGAAAAATTGAATACTCTGCATTCACTTAAAGCCTACTACAAAATACTCCATCTATACTTTTTTTTCTATCACAGCTTATGCCTGCATTACTTTGCTGCTGATAAGGCATGCTTATGTGGCTTTACTACCATAAACAACTATGAGCTCATCTAAAGTTTGCTTAACTAGGGTCATGCAACCATACAGGCATGGATTGTATTTATTTCTTTAGAATAAAAGATGAAGAGCATAGAGTCAGATCAATAAGTTGATTTCTTCATTTTGTCCAATAAAAACCAGCAATTCTGCCCTGAAAATTTAATTTTAAAGATTTGTCTGTGTGTTTCCCCACCAAGATTTTTATGCTCTCAATCAGTATTAGTGTAAATGACCTACAGTTCCAATAATACATTTACAAACTTGTGGGAATCCTTCAACAGTCAGGCCAAGTTTTCAGGGTTCCACTGTATAAAAAGGTGCCTCTGGTCACTGCTACAGCCTGTGACCCAACAGAAGTGCTGCCCAGTGCTCATTGTCATGGTAAGCTGGATTCTTCACCTGGTGGTCCCCAGTCACCATGAAATCATCCTTAACATTCAAAAAATATTAAAATTTAGAAAGCAGTGTATTTGCTGTTTAACATGTATCAGGAAATTCACTAAGATTCCAGACCTGCTCTATTTTTTTTTTTCAATTACCTAGGCAATAAATTTACATTTTCAGATAATCAAAGAATTGTACACATTAAAAAATTTTCTGGATGCCTATTCAAACTCAAACATTCTCATCTGCTTCAAGGATTTTCTGTAGTCTACATCTGGATGCTGAGGAAATATTGACTCCCTTTACTTTACTTTTAGAAGTGTGAGTAGATAAGGAAGAGCCTTTCTGTATTCAAAATATAAACACACATGCATTAATGACTATCACATCACTTTGCTTAACTAATAATAAATTCTATGCAAACAGAAAACAAACATTAAATCCAGCTGTTGGAATGGGACAGGAAGAGGTTCTACTCACATTTCATCACCTCTTCAAATCTAGGTTTTATATACACAGACAAACTTGGTGTGAACCAATAAGGAAGAATAATGCACACAACTGTGTCTTGATCTGGATGCAGTGGCACCCAGAGAACTTTGATGTGATCACAGCTTCACTTGGGTTTTGAAGTATAGATAGTGTGACATGGAGCCAGTGACATGGAGTGTGACAGTGAAACATGACAGCACTCTTTATCACTGACCCTTAGATTGAAATAAGAAAAAAATTCTTACAGACCAATAATTTTACCAGAAAGAACAGCCCAGCCTTATATGCAAAAACGGTGTAAGACAATGATTAAATACACAATACTTGCCTGCAAAAGCAGTAACACTTTCTGCACTGACCTTCGTCTCTTCCTGCTGTGTCTTCCCCTGAAATGCCTGTGGAGGTCAGTAATGCACAAAGCTGATAGGGGACTGTGAGTGCCGGGCCTCGGCAATGTACTGATGATCGCATCTTTTTCTCTGCAAACAAAGGTCTGCTCGCTGTCAACACTTCACAGAAAATTGCTGGACTCGTCAAATAGGCCACTATAAACAAATGTATAAGCATATATGTATTTAGACATATACCTGTACACACACTTCTAAAATCATGAAGCCTGCAAATTAATATCAAAGCAAGGCAAAGCAGGTAATTTCTTATCTGGACAGCTCGCTCTCCAGTCTAGCAACAGAAGTGGCAGACAATTGAGAATATTTCAAATGCAGTAAGGGATAAGAGGAGGACATGTTGAGAGATTTATAAACATTAAGAAACTTGTTTGAAACAATTCTGCTTTTGGGGGTCCCAAGTTAGCTTTTCAGTTGTTCATTTGTTTAATTAGAGATTAATAACTGCATTTAGCCCTGTAGAAATGAACTTCTAGGACCTACTTGAATTACACAAGATAATTGGGCAAAATTTGAGAAAACTATTCCTTTTTGAATCATTTTTTTTCATTCTACATAGCTAATTGCTATCCTCAGTATGTCACACTTAGATATCCACTTTGCTCTTAACATTGCAATGAATGAGACCACTGCTGAGCAAACCAGTCAAATGAGCTTTTTCCAGCTAAATAAAGGAACAAACCAGTTTGTATATTTAGCACTGAAGGACAGATATAATGCAGCAACACAAAAAGAGAACTATAGCCATAATACAAATTAATGTAATTTTATGCTGTTTTATTATAAGTAAAAAGCTAAACACCACCTTTGCTCTCTAAGTGTTGATATATAATTTTATATCCTGAATTTGTCATTCAAAAGCACCCAGATTAGGCTGCAAAAGTTATCTATGCACAAATTTGAACAAGCAACACCCTTTCTCAGTTATTTTTGTTCATGATGGCTCCTTAGGCACACAAATGCATGAATCTTTTGCATAAGCAAAGGGATAAAAGTAAGTTTACAGCAGATATAGTCCATTATATGAATGTCAATAACTACGTTCAAAATCTGTATTGAATGTTTAAGTTAATGTTCAGCAGAAAATTTCTAGCTAAACTTTATGAAATCTGGGGACTCTTTCTGTGAAGAAGTTGCAGCAGCATAGCCACATAGGCTTGACATACCCCAGCTCTTGGGAACTCTGGACCAAATTTAAGCTATTATAGTTCTTTTTTATCTAGACATATCACTATATAACACCTGGGCTCTGTTCTGCAATGACAGGCCATGACCAATTCCCTCTGAATTCAGAGGAAACATCTGACAGCTAAGGAGTCGGGCTCCTGGATTGCCAGCTACTGGCATCCTAATGGCATCTACTTTTCTTTTTCAGCACTGCTGTTTTCCATATGAAAATGGGAAGTCATTCAGAATAATTTGACACTTTCTCATAGCATTGGTTTTCAAGGCCAAATGGTAGTAAAGTCTTCTTCAAGCAGGATTTAGGATTATTTTTTAGAAATCACAAGAATGATGCTGTAAATCAAGATTGTTTTTATAAAGAGTTTCCTTCTATATATGTTTCCATTACAGCTCTTGCAAGCCTAGGCAAGGTGAATATTACAATAAAACAACATGTACAAGACAAGTTGATGATCTGAGACAGCCAGTACAGCTTCACCAATGACAAACTGTGCCTGACCAATGCAGTGGCTTTCTGTGAGGGAAGACCAAATGATGCCATCTACCTAACCTTCTGTAAAGCCCACAACACAGTATCACAGAGCACCCTTATCTCCAAATTGGAAATGGACATGGAAGCAAAGGGTGGGCTACTCAGTGGGTAAGGAATGGGCTGGATGGGCACAGAGGGTTATGGTGAGTGGCTCTACATTCATGTGGAGGCTGGTGACGAGTGGTGTTCCTCAGGGCTCTGTTTTGGGGCTGGTAGTTTTTAACATCTTTACCAATGGCACAGACAGTGAGATTGAGTGCAGCCTCAGCAAGTTAGCAGATTACACAAAACTGAACGATTGTTCTGTACCAACCCCAACGCCCCTAAAACCCCAAAACAAGTAAACAAAAAATGGGACCACACGACAAACATCACCATCTCTCCCCTTATTTTTATCAATTTGGCAGTCACTGAACCCCAGATACCCAAGCAACACTCTATTGACAAATCTAAGGATGAGGAGAAAGCACAAATAAAGAAATTACTTTTAACTTGAGACCAAACTTCATAATCAGCCTGCAATCAGAATATATTTTAGAATCATTTCAAGGTTTCGTTAACTGGATTTTCAAAAAATACAGGTGGATTCGTCATTTAGTTCTTGATCATGGCGGAGAAAATCATCCTCTTTTAAGTAATTTATCAGCTGTTTTATTTGAAACTTGTGAATACTCTTTAATGCAGAGATCATGAGAATGGACATTCAAAATTCAACGTACTCAGATTAGTTTCACTTTCTCAAAAATGTATGTCTAGTTGGGAAAGCTCTTTTTGTTACATTTTTTGTTGTCAGAATGTGGAGTACTTGAGAATATACCTTGATAAATCATGTTGATGCAGTTTTTATTTTGACTGAAATTCTGATTGGTACTCCAAGTTACTGACAGTGACAGATATATCATAACAGTTCATAAAATCATGGTTATTCTTAATTTACCTATATCCTGGAAAATACTTGAGTAACAGACACTTTTGTTTTTGAAACATCTGTTTCTAAACCCATGTTGTTTCACCTGAAAGATAGAACTTACTTATTGAATTAGGGTTCCTTAGAGGTTAAGCAGGTAATCCATGGAGATTGTTGCCTAAGTTTTCCTTAGCTGCCATTCATTAAATATGTTCCATCTCATGAACTATGAGCCATTTCACTTTTAAGCATTCTTATTTCCTTTAAATTTACCTAAAACTTTCATAGACTCAGTCAGTACTGCCCACAGCCATTTAAGAGCCCACATTTAAAACATTGCCAATGGAGAAGAATAAAATGTTTAAAATCTAGATTTGATCTGACAACAGCATTATCATGTTTAAATTAGAAACAGATTAGACATAACTGAAGATAAAGAGGACACAAGCATCACTCCCATTTTGGTGGAGTGGGCTTTAAATTATCAGATTCATTCAGAATACATTACGCAGAAACATAGAATTGTTATCTTTCAACAGCCTTTTCTAAGAGTTTACAATTTCTCAGTTCAGTGAAGCTTGCCTCCAAGCTTGTTATCAGAACAAAAAATGAAAAATCATTTGGTTCAGAGCACAGAACTGATCTCACCTCAAAAAGTACACATTTTCTTCTGATAACCAACACTTCTTTGGACTGTAGAGGTACCGCTTCATGCTTTACAGTGAAGTCAATCTTTTTAAGATTCTTCCGCGTTTCAGGTAATTCCTAACCACATTTCAAGTAGATATTGTTTGTCAGTTTGCAGAGCCAACACCCCCCCACACACAAACACATATTTTCATTCTCCCCAACTTTCCCTGCTTATTCTCTTTTTCTGAAAAATATTAGCTGAGTTTGTGTAATTCCTTCCCTGTTGTTCTTATGCAGTGACAAAGATGGACTCTCTACACAGAAGAACTTGCTAAATGCAGTTTATGGGAAAGATTAAAGATCATTCTTTACAATATTCTACATTTTCTAGTTAGAAAATGTTTACATATATTACATTTTGAAATAATCTTCAGCAACACAAAAAATACCTCAGTGATGCAACTCATGATAAAATAGTTTGATAAATATATTATTTTGACCCATCCATAAGAAAGGCACAAAAATACACATAGAGACAACTGAATGTATTAGTAAGCCTCAAACATGTCTAGTCATTTTGCTTAACCTGCTTAGCTCTTAACAAGGGTGTGCTTGAACCCAGTCTGATCAAAAAAAAATAAAGCCATATTCCTTACATTCCTATTAGACATCCCAAAGGCTCATCTGCTCTACCAGCCATATCTGTTGCTTACAAAAAGGTCAGCCACAAGTCTAGTTGAATATGGACATGGACTCACTCACAACAGTGTAATTAGACACAGTAATTAAAAGGCAAAGATATACATAAAGATAAATGGTTTTTTCCCTTGATGTTGTTTTGAAAAAGTTACATGGGGCTTTTGCAAACATCTGTGTTTACTCTGAATCTCATTCAACTTAATTCCACAATCCTGTGACACAGCTGAACCTCATTACCTCCTTGCAAGTTATATTACTGAGAAAAGTTTCCTATCACTATTTGAAGAAAGTGGCTAGAAGTTTAATAAACACTAGCAATCCTCTGACAATGTGTAAACAAGAACACAATGAAATACCTGTCTATAAATTGTACATTAAAATGCATATTTCCATGCACATGAAGTTGATTTTTTCAGTTGCGTTAAGAGGCATGACAGATTAGAAATGAATAGTAAAGAAATTATTGGGAAAGAGTCCCCATTTTCATATGCAGTGTACGTCTTCACATTTCCTGCAAATGATGGTAGGGAAAAAATAACTACAGAAACACATTTAGTCACTTGGAAAATCAGGCTG
This sequence comes from Molothrus aeneus, assembly GCF_037042795.1. Classification (NCBI taxonomy): domain Eukaryota; kingdom Metazoa; phylum Chordata; class Aves; order Passeriformes; family Icteridae; genus Molothrus; species Molothrus aeneus. The sequence goes on along the minus strand of NC_089652.1, from coordinate 17,992,036 downwards.
ATAGCAAAACTCTGATTCATAAAGAACCACTCTTTTAAACACTGAAAAAAATCAAACATTACAATGGTGCTATTTTTACTGCCTCAATTTTTGGTCTGCCAACACTTCCCTAATTAAAGTTACATTAAAGAGTATGGTTCAAATTTTCAAGAGGATTGCCTCCAATTCGCATGTACCATCTCTGCACCATTCCTGTACCTCTGTGTGCAAACAGGCACATGCTCATCATGGAGCAGCAAGGGCTGCTCCAAGCAGAAACAAGCAGAAACACCCTCATCAACCAAAGGCCCAGTCCCAGAGGGCCTTAAGCATGGCAGCAGTGCCAGGCATTCATTCTGAGTGCATCAAAAGCCCCAGACACAGTCAGCAGTAAAACAGATCCTGGGTTTCACCAGCAAGTAGAGCCAGGATGGTAAGAGAGACAGAGATAAGGGCAAGTAAGAGCACACAGCTTGTGTGCCAGTGGGGTCCGCCACACCTGGAGCACAGGTCCACAGCCAGGTCCGAGCACCCCCAGGGGCAGGGTTGAGGGGAGGCTGCAAGACAGGAACACCCCATACCTCAGAGGAAGTGAGGCCACAGGGATGAGCTTCTGTGGAGTCTCCTGGGTGTGGGGAGGAACCCCAGGAGGCACTGGTTAGGGCCATTATTAGTGCACTCAGGACACTGACAGTTTGCACACCTGCAAAGTGATTAAACTGCTAATTACTTGACCTACCTGCACAAAAGGGGTGCTCTAATCCTTCAAGGTTAAGATTACTCTGTAGATTTTTACAGTAAAGGGATTTCACCTGCCTCAGATTATGTACAGAAAAACCTTTTAATTTTGAGGCAGGGGTGAATTGAGACATTTTCAGTATTTGTTTGCCAAATCAAAATCATTTGCTTCCTGTGAGATTTTTAGCTCAGATCATCTGGAAAAATGCAGTAAGTCTCATGAACATGTTGGACCCTCAGAATTTTAATGAAATTCCAACTTCCCTTTACTAAGAAATTGTCCACTGAGCAGAAAGTGCTCCACACATACAATTTCATCATCAACCCATTGAGTACCAGTCTTTGTTAAAGTGTTGTTCCAGAAGAGAGACAGTGGCCAAGTCCCTCTTCCTCATGGCTACTTGACTTATTTCTTCCAGGGTATCCATCTGATCTACATAATGCTAAACAATCATCCAAAAGTGGAAAAGCAGAAGAGACAAAGACTAAATTCAAGAAAGAAAAGACATCCTTAAAGCTAAGTCACATGCCAAGACCTAAAATATTGCACTGATGGCAATGACAATTATAACTTGTCAGTCAGCAGCAGGTTTCCTGTCTGCTCTCTGAAACAACTTAATAAGAAATGAGTGCTTGGATACATGTTTCTCAAGTATCATAATTTCTGTTTCATGCATCACACTAACATCAAAAATTCAAAGTACCACTGTCATCAGGTAGAGACAAAACAGTGCACTTGCTATTACTCACATCCTCCAACATGTTGATTTAACTTACAGCACTTGCTAGTGAGATGGACTGCGATTCAGATCATTATGGCCATCAGTGTCACTTTCCAGTAGAGCTCCAAAAATGCAATATTGTGTTCAACTTGTTCCTTTGTTTCCTTTTCACTATTGTAAAGTGTAACCAATTTATATTTAATCTATTTTTGCCTGTGTAACCTGTGATATTTTGATATATTTATTTATTGATATTTGTTTCCATCACATACGAAAAACCTGCAAAAGGAAGAAAATACACAAAGACTTTGCATGTCCTGCTAGTCTGGCAAAAATACTCTTGCACAAAAACTTGCATTTACATTAAATTTCTAGCATAATTGTTTCACTGTAATTCACTAAACACTTTCATCAGCTATCTGTGGACATAACCTCCCAGCTTATAGAGAAGGAAATTATTGCAGATACATAGCTCAGCTATAGTTGCAGATCTGGGAGCAGAAATAGTATCAGGTGTCCTGATGAGAAGTAGTAACCAAGAAAGCAAACATTCAACCTATAATCACAAAGAAACCAGCAGTTCTTGACAAGTGCCCAGCCTGAAATATGTGGAAGTTGACATCAAATTCTCAGTAAAACATTGACATCAAATGCTCAGTAAAACAGGCACTGTAAAGCCAAAGATTGCCTGTACACAATGCAGAAGTGAAAGTAGATGGCAAATTCCCGAACCAGCTTTGAAGAGAGTCCATCCAGCTGCAGATTTCAGTGTGTATTAGAAAGCCACTCTCAACCTGGCAAGTGAACCAGAAGAAATTAAAAATAAGTTAGCCAATATAATTTTAAAAATATGTGCCGGTGGCTGATGGAAATGGCCAGATACATTCATAAAACAAGAGAAGCAGAGGTTATGGAGAGTCAAATATGACGTCTCACTGGGAACAGATGGGAAAAAGTCCTCACATCCTCTCTTGAGATATTAGCCTTCTTGGCATTAGCCATTGGATAGGGGTGAGTCAGCTGGCAAAACAATTACATTCTAATGTAGCCTAGAGGAAAGGTCAACTGTGACACTTAAACAAACAAACAAACAAAAAAAACGGAAAAGTAGCAAAAGTAGGAATAACTGAAAAGGGTCTTTTCCAAAGTATTTAACAGTCTCTCTACAGGTGATACAGTATATAGCTGGTTTTGATTAGTTCCCCCATAAAATCATAGAAATTGCCATTGACATTTAGCCCAAAGAAAGTTTCAAAGTTATTTCAATGCTATTAAGAAAAAGCTGCACTTCAGATAAAGGAGTGGATTTAAATGTTGCCTCAGTGTTTTCATTCAGATACGGAAGAAGACACTTGATAGCTTTGAACAGCCCATCTAAAATCATGTGTTCTATGTATTCAGTGTAGAGTTTCCATTCATCAGAAAGAGGATCTGTCTGAAGGAAATACTGATTGTCCTGGAAAGAGTAATTTAGAGAATCAGTAACAGGGGTTTAGAATTGCTCTTCCCAGTGTGTATTTCTTATTCCAGCTAACTGAGTCCAGGAATAAAGAAACTCTCACTTTGATGAAGAAAAGCATTCCCACTATTTACAACATAATTACCTTTTCATTGTAACTTTTACAAGTACATCTGGAACTCGTTACAGAAAACTATTTCCCTTTGGAGTTAGATTTGCATCAGCAAATTGCAAATGTTTGAAAACATTTCTAGCTTTTACTTAGTCCTGGCTTTCCTAAAAGTATTTACACCTATTTAGTGACAATAGCTACTCCCAGAACAAAATACACACAAAATACTACTGTCATGTAGACTATCTGGAAAATCTTTCCCACTGTTTCTTGAATTGTACTTCATAGGGTTTTTTTTTTTTTTTAAATCAGTTGATAGAAGAAAGGATTTCTGCCATTTTTTTTCTTGATAAAAAAAATGTTTGACTCACTCTATATAACATCCAGTTTCACATTATGCTTGAATATTCTGATTCTGTCATTCACAGTTTAAGCAAGTTCTCTCTGCCCGTTCATAATGGTCACAAAGACCTGCATTCTGCCAAGTCAGAGGCAGACATCAGTTGTTTGTCAAAACTTTCCAAATAATGTAGTCTACTTGCTTTGCAACATGGTCTCCCACAGCCTCTGGCACAGATTTTAAATAGTTAAATTTGCAGTATAAGAAGAGTAAGAAAAACTCTTGTTCTACTTAAGGTTATCAGAACTATCTTTAAACAGATTCCTTCCTTCTTTATTCAGTCTGTTCTGTACCAAATCTGAATTTACCAGTTATAAACCATTACATGCTGCAATAAACCATTAATCTTATCATTTGGGAAGAGTCTGACAATCAAATGTGCTCAGTCTTCTAGTCCTAAAAACACCTAATTCCAGGTTCTCAGTGGATTCAACATTCTTATTATGACATATCAGTTGAATCTGCATCCTATTTACACATTAGTAAACAACCTGGCTTTTAATGTAAACAAAAAGTTTCAGGATAGCCTATAAAACTGAGTATTTCTCCCTCTCCCTAGGATGGATGACTGAACAAAAACAGGACAAGTTTCTCTTACTGCAGCTCCTCTTTTGTCTTTCTATCATAGTTTCTGTGTGAAATACTCAGATTTTAGTTCACAGACAATGCAGCCAAACTGGTAGAAATCTGGAAGTGGACATGGCCCTCTTTTGAAACTGGATGATATCAGCCTGTTCACTATAACCCTTTTGTGCCCAAAGTGTGAGCCAGTTGCTCCCCCATTGCACTGACTGGTTTATCCAGCTGTGTGCTGGACATTTTGTCCTGAAGGATCCTGTGAGAGGCAGAATCAACAGCCTTACTGAAATCCAAGAGGATGACATCAGCTGGCTTCTTCCTTAGGTTAGCCAGGTGGGTTACTTTAACTTTTACTTTTACTTTTTACTTTACTGATAAAAGGAAATCAGGTTTGATAAGCAAGGCTTTCCTCTCACGAAGCTGTGCTGGCTGTGACCAGTGACTGCACTGTCTTTCAGGTGTTTTTCAATACCTCCCATAATAATCTTCTCCCTAACTTTACCAGGCACTGAAGTGACACCAACAGGCCTGTAGTTTCCAGGGTCCTATCTCTTGCCCTTCTTGAAAACTGGGACAATGTTTGCCAACCAGCTGGGACCTCTCCAGACTCCCAAGATTGCTCAAAAATCATTGAGAGGGGTTTTGCAATAACATCAGCTAGCTCCTTGAGGATTCTTGGATGAATCACATCAGGCCCCATAGATTTGTAAGGATCCAGCTGGAGCATCATATCTCACACAATTTCAGGATTTACTGAGAGTTAGTTGATTATTCTCACAGTCATAGTCCTCCAGCTCAGGACTCTGAGACCCCTGCCTTGGCCCATCATCTGTGTTGAAGACAGAGGAAAAGAATGCATTAAACTGCTCAGCCTTGTCCATGTCCCTGTTTGTGAGGCGACCATCCTCATCCTGTAATGGGCTCATGTTATTCCCACACTGTATTTTGCCATTAATATATTCAAAAAAACTTTTTTATTGTCCCCCGCAGTTCTGGCCAGCTTTAATTCCAATTGAGGTCTGGCCAGGAATTTTGAGCAATACCTACAGATTGACTGATGTGCTGAAAATGTGTTCCATGCCTGAGAAGCCTCTTGTAACTCATAAGATCATTTTAAACTGCTTGCAGTCACTGGTGTGTTTTCATAAGATGTATTACATCCATTCCTTAACTTAAACAAACAAAAATACTTACGGTAAGAGATTTCCATTTTATGATCGTATAAACTACACATGAAATGCCAAATCCACACTCAGTGATTAAAGAAATAGCAGTTTCAGATCCAAAATCTGTCTCTGGGCAAAAACCCAAGGGCTTCTGAAACATGTTACATTGGGTGACAGAGGAGTTTCAGGTGCTGCACAGAGATGCTTTCGTTCCCACTTTTGTGAAACAGCCAGGAAGAACAGGGCTTATGCTGGCTGCAGGCAAGTCTAGTTACTGTTCAGGGATCCCAGGGGCTTTTCTGACAGTACATGGGGGTTCCTTTGGCAAAACTTCAGCAGTAAACATGGATGATACTAAAACAGTTATCAACTGCTATAACCAGGACTTCAAACACAAATGAAGATACTGTTATATAATAATGAAGTTCATGAAGACGAGAGATCAGTGACAAACCTCAGTGTGGTTTGTCACCATGCAGATCTGGACACTTACTTTAAGAGCATTGTGAAATCTAATTTCTGCTGCAGCTACGAAGATAGCCATATTACCTTTCTTTATATTTTTCTTAAAGTGAAAAAATTTCTTCAAATTTCATTGCAGAAATTTTCCTCCTCTTCCACATGACCCCTGCAGAGAATTAGAGAAATTAGGAGGAAAAAATTCAGTGAGGAGTATACTTACAAGTATGATTCAATGCTCATTGAATGGATTATAAGAATCAAAAAGCATCCTATGAGAACTTTATGAGTACATTTCCATATTTTTCATGCACGTCAAAATATACCTTTAATTGCTTTATAAAGATGTGCAGATCCGAGCTTTTAGAGACAGGAAATAGAACCAAAATGTCACGGGCTACGTCAGCTTTCTTGTACATCTATGCAATCTCTGCTGTAATTATTTTCTATTGGGATTCTAAAGAACTGGATAAAGCCTGTCAACTTTTTGTCTAAAGTTTAAGTGTTTTGCTTTCACTGAATTTCATCAGAAGGTAATTTTGTTGCAAAGGAAAAAAAAATCTAAGCATCTGCATGTTCATTTTAAAGTGGAAGTTTAATATAATTTGAATTTCAATGAAATAAGATGAGAAAGTGTTCAGATTTCAAGTATTTTTAAATTTATCATGAACGTTTCAGAGCCTCCAGAACTTGTGTTTTGGTTCACAAGAGCATCTGCTTTTTAAAAACCTCCCAGTTTCCTGCTACTATTACTGCACTGTCAAGTTCCTTTTTATAGTATCTCCTTTTTTAAATCCTAATTCAGGGAGAAGTCATCTTCCATACTCATGAGTATCTATTTTCTACACAAGGAATAGATATCATTACAAGCTTGATCAGTAAAGGGAGAATTAAAAAATTTCCATGGCCTACATTTTGGCTGGAAGAATTGGCAAAATAGAACAAATTTTCTGAATGGTACAATAAATCTCAGAATGAACTAAATCACTAAATTCCCATGAAATCTGCTTGTAATCAGGCTAAAAATATTGTGGGAAAACTGCTTGTGTCATGGTTCCTTCAATAATTCTAATTTTGGTCTTGTTTGAAAGCCAGAAGTGCCTAACCTGAAAATGTGTGGAATGTTCCAAAAGCCATGGCAGCATTTTGAGAAGATCAGCAAAAACCAGCTGCAGGTTTATTTTGATTTCAGTTCAGCTTTCTCCTAAGTCATTAGACTAATTTCAGTATGTGTGGAAATATGTTTCCTTACTTTCTGATTACTTTAGAAACAGTTATTACTTTAAAAACAGAGAACATACAAAATTTAATCTCTTACATCCTAGCGATTGCAGGGTTAAAAATGAAGACACTACTCCAAGCATCTTAATATTTCTTTGAAGGAGAAAAGATTTTTAATTTCTATCACCAAAGTGTGAAAATGAACAAAAAAAAAATTTGCTCTTCTTGTTATCATATAAGAGGTATGTAAGTATATACTTGTAAAACAGTAAGATAACTAAAAACACTGCATAGCAGAAGGAAAAAAGAGGCCCTTGGAACCAAGCTCCTATGAAAATACAGCATGTGTCCAATGGGAAGACAGAAATTAGTAAGTATAATCCAGAAAACAGGAAAAGAAAATTACTGTGTTCCTTAGACTGCATATAAAAAATTGAAAATTCCTAGCTAATTACATAAAATTTATTTCAAACCCCAGTTGAAATATAACATATGTCTTTAGAGAAATAAATATATTGAACTATACTAATTAAGGTATATTAGATTAATTAATTTAATAATTAATGAAATTAGCAAATTAAGAATTCTAAAAATAATAATTAAATTAAGAAGAAGTTGGAGATTTTTCCTACTTACTATCTTTGATTCTCAAATGTCTCTTTTGTAGCAGGTAATTTCCTCATCAAACATTGACAGAACAACTGAAAAACTGGGATAAAAGCTAGAGCTGGTGGCAGGCCTTCCCAGTAGATTACTAAATACCAGCAAATTTGCAGAAAATTCACTGAACAATAAATAAAGAACTGCAATTTTATTCTAAAACATTTTACTCTAAAACCTGAATTTTCCTCAGATGTTCTTCTGTTAAAATAACAGAATAATCTGCTAATTAATTATAGGGTGTTTTGGGGGGTTGTTTTTTGTTTATGGTTTTTTGGGGGGGGGGTTTGGGATTGGTTTTTTTTGTTGTTTTAGTTTGGGGGTTATTTGTCTATTTTATTGTGAGGTGTTTTTGGTGGTGGTGGTTTGGTTTGGGGGTCTGTTTGCTTGGAAGTAAATTAGGAATGGCATTAGGAAATACACATAGGATCCTGGTTTACAGTTAGGTTTATTGCCTCTTCAAATGCAAGATTAACATTTTGTGTGAATAGTAACAGTGTTGAGGAAGATATTAAGAACTGAATGATTTAATAAAGCTATCAAAAATTAAATATAGAAAACAAAAGAATGGAAAAATCTAGGTACCTTTAGAATGAATAGAAAACATTATCACAAAAGAAATATAACTTTATATAAATACATAGATAGATAAGAAAATAATATCTGTCTTATTTCTGTAACTAATTATTAGAATAAACTTTATCTTTGATCAGTTTGTAAGAGTGGTTCTGAGAGGCAGTTAAGAATGATGATTGGAACAGCTGCTGAAAGACCCATACTTTGTGCTACTGGAAATCAGAGCAGATGACATGCCCAGAAAATACCTCTTAGGAAGGCATGAAGTATTTGCATTATCCATTTCCGAAGCAACACCGGACACTGGAATAGCAATCATTAAATGTGAAGAAATACTCTGACGTAGCATTGTGAGACAGCACTGCAGCCTTGCACGTGGCACTGGCCAGGAATTGATGCTTCTTAGACATTACCTACCCTCTGCAGCTCTTAAGATACAACAACAGGCCAAGAAGCCAGTGGTACAAAGCTCTAAGGAAACCATTCTGGCAGAATACATGAAAACAGCTGTCCTGAAGCACTGGACACACATCTGTCATAGTTACTCCACATACCCAAATAATGGCCTGAGATGAGAATTATTTTTTTTTCTCTGATCTGGTTGTACTTTCAGTTAACATCACTTGGGGAAAAAACCCTGTGCTACAGGAGGCATTTCTGGAACTATTGTGAACTGCCTGTTGAATCTGGTTTGTCCATGTCCAAAATAAGTCTTCTTGTTATCACAGAACCATAAAATGGCCTGGGTTGAAAGGGACCTCACTGATCATCTAGTTCCAACCCTTGCCATGGGCAGGGATACCCTATGGAAATTGGTCATAATTATTTCCATGATACTGTGGGAAATGGCACTGAAGCTACCACTTCTGCAGATGTCAAGTCTGCAAAGGCAAATAGCAGATGCCTAGCGGACAAATTCAATAAATATAACCAAAAAATTTATAGTGTGATTTTATATAATTTTTCCCAATAACATGTTTGCTGCATTTGAATATGTATTACCAGCAGCAGTCTCTGTTTATGGCAGTTTGTGGTTAAACACCCATAAAAGCTAACTCATTTGTTCTATTTTGAACTCACTACACTCATGCTGACAGCCCAAATTACAGTATTTTATTATATTGTATCTTTACTATGTACTTTATTTATCTCTGTTGTACCTTCTAGTATTTGGCATCTATTCAAAACCTTTACCTGTGCTCTCCTGCTGTTCTTGGGGGGTTTTGTAACTTCTTTTGCTTTGTACTCGGAGCACTATCTTACTTTCACACACTACAAAGTTCATTAGTTTGGAGAGCTTATGCAATCTCTCAATGACACTAAATCCCATTTGTTCATCTGATTTGCTACACAGCTGCAAAGATGGCCTGTGTATTAAATCACCAATTGTGACCACCTGTAAAACACTGCTTGTAAAGATGCTCTTCAAGGCATAAAGCCAGCTTAATGTAGCAGTTAAATTTTTAAATTAAATGTCATAAGAAATGTGTACGTTACCTATGAGCAATTCACAATTCAACTGCTTTGCGTACTGCCCATTTACTGTTTGTTAAAATCCATGTGTTGGTTTTTTTATGTCTCTTCATCTGTTCTGCTAACAGAGCACCCATAAAAATTGGAACTTTTCATGGGGCATCTAAGTTTAATTCCTTCTGCAACAGCCACATTGACTTCATTTTTTCTCAATTTCTTTGAAAGAAGATGATTTTCTTAGATCTAAAAAGTTTTCCCTCAGCTTCTCAAGAAATTCTATTTCCTGAAACGTTACAAATTCTCCTTTACAGTCTTACATAACTCAATGTATTCAACCATCTCTTTTTCATCCATCTTCTCTTTTCCATCGTGTTTTTCATTTTGTTAGATATTTGGCTCATTTACTCATATATTATCTACTCTGATACTTTATATTTTCCACCACTAATTAGATTGCTATTATCTGAGAAATTTACAGAGTTTACATGCCATCATGGCACACAACTCCCGCTGATTTTAGTAACTCCCATTGACTTTAATGTGAATTTTGTGGCTAACTCCCTGGCAAATCAGAAAATACAGCATCTAGTGGATATAATCTGAGTTTAGAATCACTTATTTAGGAGAATAATCTTTTAAAAGCTTTTTCTGGTCTTGTGCTCTTGCATTATTACAACTTTTAATAGCTGAGGGACCAAAGAATACATTTTCACATAAATTAGAGTATTTGAGGTCTACATGTCAAGATTCAGAACAAATCAGGAAAGATTAGTCATTTCCCCCTGAGTCACAGTCAAATTTTGCCCTTGCTTTTATCATTACAGTCTATGGTGGTCTTCTCTCACCTATTGCAGATGAAAACACGACTTGAATAATGAATGAGTCTATGATCAAAAATATGCAAATCTTGTTCTTCATTTCAGTATTTGGACATATCAACTTCAATTTCCTAAATCCTCTCTAGTAACTCAAGCTATTAATGATGCTAAGACAATTATCTAAATCTACCAGACTGCCTATTGTTCATTCAGCAGAAACCCCTATTTTGCAAGAATGTCAAACTGTTTCTGTAATATTTCGTATATGATTTCCTTTTTCTTTCACAGTCTTTCTGTGTCTTAAGTAGTAGCCCGGGTGTCTACAGCTACAAGACAAGGAAGCTTTGTCTGAAAAATTAAATATTCTTATAGACCATCTGATATGACTAAGAAAATCAGGTCAGCTTTTAAATTCACAACCCCTTCATCTATACCTTAATCTTGTGTTCTTTCCAACAGGACTAAAATCTGCTGTTACTTTTTGGTCATCTAAAAAAATACGTCCCCTTTTTCCTCCTTCTTCATGTAATTCTAAAGGCAGGTTCTCCAGACCTGGGTATTTCTGTACCCATTTTTCATTCCTGACATCAAGCCAACTCTCACATAGCTGCAATCTCTAGTACAATTGATGACAGCAGGTTTTCACTGTTTGTTATATTTGCTTTTAAAGTAAATCCAGCAGTTTACAAAACATAAACCTGAACATTAGAAATACTTACTGTAAATCAGAACATGAAGTCTTTATTAGACACCAAACTGTGATTATCCTTTATCTAATTTCAAGGGAAAAATTAATGGAAGTATTTTATATCATATATATATATACACATAGGGAAACAACTGCTGCTGTGGTCTGGAACACTTCTAGTGATCAAGGAGCTGGCAAAGTCCTGAGCCACCTTCTCAGACCAGTATGAAAGCTGGCCATGAAGAAGATATTTTTGATTCCAAAATGGCCAGACTACCTTAAAGCAAAAAACTTTGCATCTTGCGTTTCAGAGAGGTAGTTCCTGCAGTATCACTTACTGTGAGCAAACACCAGGACTGCATTCATTGTCTACTGTTGCCTCTTTGTCAAATAAGCTGTGATTGGAGTCCCAGTCACTGGACATCTCTGCATACAAAGTGACTTGCAGCCACAATGGCTGGCATGATATGCATCTATCTGGTATTCAAACTATTGAAAGCTTTTTCTTTTCCCACTTTGTTTTTACTGAGGAGACATTATTCCATGTGAAAGAAAGTTTTATATAAATGTATATAGTATTTATCCAGCAATAAAAGTCTTGAACATTGAAAAAATAGCTTTTGCCAAAATTATTAATTTACCAGATTTGCTGTTTAATTACATGAAGGCTAAAAGCTGCACATGAATCAGATTTAAATAAATCTTTAAAAAACAGGCTGTGCAAGTACAAAATTAAAAAAGGGGAGGAAAAGGAAAAGAAAGAAAGAAAAAAAAATAAAGAGCAAAACCCCCAAACCTGTAGCTGTGGAAAACAGGCTAGCTGCAGCAGGATTTATTTTCATCCTGCCACCCATTCACACTATATCAAATTTTACCTCTGAGTCCCGAAAATTTCTCAAGGCAGATAAATTTCCATTGGAGGTTTGCCTGGAGCCTTTTCATGTCTGCCTCATCAGGTGTCCTACCAACGTGAATTACTCTAGTTCAAAGTATAATTTTAATACAAATTAATCACAGCACATACTCAAATATTTATCAAAATGTTTCTCAACCTAGTAATTTCACACTATAGAATTTTGAGATATGAAATAGATTAAAACTTTACCCTAGAAGCAGCTTCCAGTCCTTTTGACTCTTGAAATGCAGGATTTAATATTGTTACTAAGTGGTGACCATTCATCTGCCAAGCAAATCTCACATGATGAGAAGCTTTCTGCATTACAAATGTATGGAAAGTTCTATCTCAGAATTCAATTACAAATCTCAATACTTGCAATTCAGAACAACAGCTCCAAAATAAAGCTCTTTAATTTCAGATTATAATTGAAAATGTAACCAAATTACTGTATATTCTATTGCTTTTGACACCACTGACAAATACAGGAGCTAATCCTGTACCTGCCACGCACATTATCACTAATGCAAGTAATCCCATTCAAATTAAGAATGTGTAAACAAAAATTATTCATGTAAGTAAAAATTAGGGTGGATAAATCCCCTGAAATTGAATGATACAATCCATTTATTTAGTTTCTTTCTCTAAGGTATGTGGTTTCACATGCCCAGTCAAAGCTAAAAGTACAACTGAGACTACAAAATCTTAAATATCAGATACTGCACAGGATGCAGTCAGCAGAGCTGATACAGCTGTTGATCTTATGAACAAAGCAGCTCCCAGGATCTCCCTGCATTCCTCAGTTCATGTTCTCCACACACTCATAGTCTAGGAGACTCCTGACTCAAGCAGAGGGCTCAGCCTTATGAGCTACTACGTAAGCAGGCACAGCCTACTGCCATGACAATACCATTAGAGGAAGTGAGACAGAAACAAACACTGACAGGATTATATTTAGAATTATTTTCTGTATTCTCCTGCCTCAGTTTTAGATCCTCAGCCCATCACTACACAGTCACAGCACAGATGTCTTACCAAGAAATGGCACTATAACGAAAATAATAACATCAAAGGAACATTTGAGTAAGAAAACATTTTTAAAGTCAACACCATCCTCATTTAAAAGGGCTGAATAAAAATGCTATCTGATCCCTTCAAATATTAAAAAGTTTCTCATACACAAGTCCACAACCAGTACCAGACTATCCTAACCATACTTGTGCCACATCGCTGATCCAGTGGAGATAGGAATACACTTCTCAGGGAATTTTTCACTGTTTCCAGCACCTTAACCATCAGTCATGCTTCAATCTGCCTCTGTTGCAGCTGGACTTCTTGTCAGATGTTATTAACAGTCCAGTACATGAAATTGTCAGTCCTTCAAATAGCAAGGTAAAGGCAATTACTTTGTAAGGTTAAAAGCAGAGTTTTGTGGAGAGACACCCTATTTTTATACATTAAAAAAAAAAAAAGCAAGCCATATCTAGATCAAGCATGTGTCTTCTGTGCAAGAGTAATAACCATATTTCACAAAAAATTGAATAAGTCTATTGTGTAAATGAAGGACTCCCTAAGCACACATTAACAAGAGAGACCATAGCAATCTATCATCTCAACAATCCCTGAACAACAGGATCTGTAAGTAATTTGGATAGAAGAGTTTGTGACAGCTTCATAGGAATTACTGCAAGTTGCATAGGTAAAAATCTACAGAATAAAAGGAATAGAAATAGGATGTAGGTTGTTCTGTCAATTCACATATGATCAAGCATTGAAAGTAGCCTTGCTAAAACAAGTATTTTTCGTACTAGAATAAGAAGACAGGGATATTACTGGAGAGCCTGAAAAGTCACATGAGAGCTAACCATAATGAGAAAATCAAATAAATATTGTGTTGCTAAAAGAAAATAGAAATAAATTTAAAATATTTATTTTTATGTTTCAGTTAAAGCAAAACTTAGCACTGTATTTCTCATATAAAAACATTATACATATATATATCTATGTCTGTCTGTCTATCTATCTAATCTATCTATCTATAGCTTAGCTTGACTTGGCCTCCCAGTCAACCTATCAGTCCTGTGACTGAAGTGTAAGAACAGAAAAACCTGGATCTATCTCTTACAAGTTAAGGCCAAATTATTAATGTATAACAGAGTCTGGTACAGGCAGAAGTAAGTGTGCTGGCATTATTTCAGTTATAAATCTTTTACCTCACCTCCTTTTTTGTCCTTGTATATCATCTTATATTGAGATAGTCACAAGAAATTTGACAAGTAGGGCAATGCTTGAAAACTGTACTATCCTTTTCTTTGAGGAACAATTCTGCTTTTCTCCATCTTATGGAACTCTCAAACAAGACACACACAAAAAATGCTTGAAGGACAGTGAGAGCATATGGCAAAATACAACCCTCTCATCTCAACTTCTCTGCAAAAGAACTAAGCAGTTGCTGTCTATGAATGATTAGAATTTATCTGCTAGCCCATAGCTGTGAATAGTCAGAAAAGAGATATTTTAGAATAGTTCAGAAATGCTTGTCCACAGTAGATTAACCTTTCATGCCAACACATTTACTGCTGGCATAAGTGTATTTTGTCAATAGGAAAGTGTTTACAATTTGACAACTTTGCATGAATATAAAGAAACAACAGAAAGTTTAAAAAGACAAGCTGAAAGGAACAAAAGGTAGTATGTCAATGCCCTTGCAAAAGGCCAGTTTTTCACTTACAATATGCCACCTAAAATTTAGCACCTTGATATTAAAGAAATCATTTATATTCTCTCTCCTCTGTTCAGGGATTGCTCCATGTGTAAAGAACAAAAGCAATTCAGGTTGATGCAGATTATTTCATCAGTACCTCACTGCACTTCACAAAAGCCACTAATGATCCTTCCTCTCCCTTCTATAAAGCTCAGTGGGAGTTGTGCCACAACGTTCATGGGAGTTAGAGGTATCTCAATTCTCAGCACTGTTGTGTGAGGTACGAAAATAGTTCACAACTGCAACACATTACTGGAAACTTAGGCCACAAGATGGTGTTCTGAATGCACATTAGAAGCCAAACCAGCAGATCCCAAAACACCTCAATAATGACTGATTCATCTAAATTGTAACACCTTTTCTCCATACTTTTCTGAAACTTTGATGTCTCTCAGTGCTATTATTCACTAACTTCAAACAACTTTTGTAAGTAAAGCACACTAAAAATGAAAAAAGGCATATAACTTAGAAAAATGTGATCATAATAAAATAACACAATACATTGCACATAACAGCTGCCTCTACAGAAAGAGCTTTATGGGAATGCTACAGCATTTGTATTTACTAACCTGTTGTAATCCAGTGGGCTGTGTTTACTTTTCTGTGTTTGCCTTCCAACTCCAACGAAACTCTTCCCTGATGAATAAACTTCTTGACTGAACACTTTTGCTCTCTGACTCCCAAGTGCTGTTTTCTCCACCTGAAATGAGTAGCTGGTGTGAAAATCTTTAGGGAACACCAAAAGAGTTTGAGACATCAAAGCTGCTGCTATCCTCTTTTACCAATAAAATGTTTAATTTTGGCTACTTCAGCAAAAGTGCTTTCAGTAACTATCAGGGGCTTCATTCATTCATGTGTCACTAACACTGAAAGACGTTGCTGGGTTTTTTACCCAATAAATAGGTGTGCAAAAAAATGCAGATTGAGACAACCAAAAAGTAACTGCCCACTTTGAAAACAGTTTAGGCTACCTAAAACTTCCATAAATCCTGTTTCTACAAGAGCACTGGTGTTGGCAACTTCTTGTATCTTCTATCATATAAAAACTAGAGAACTCAGTCAGGAATTTGAGTATTTGAAATCGCACATTTGTCCCCTCTTTGCCCCCTTCAGAGTGCCATCACTGAGAATTTTTAGCCCTGCCCCATCCCTGGGATTTCAGGTGGGAAATTTCAATAAATCTGTTGTTCTTCACTTCCTTTTCTTCCATTAAGTCATCAAAACTCATTTTTCTAATTCAGGCAACCCCCAACATATTTAAAACATGTAAATCTAATGATAATAAATACAAAAAGCAAAAAAAGGTGAATACAATAGAATGCAAACCTGACAGGGTAGTGACTTTATCCTGAAGAGAGGATTACTTGGCATCAGGTCACAAACTCAGTGCAGACACCAAAGTGAGACTGCAACAGTTAGTGTCAGACTTAAACTCTTAAGTCTTCACTGCAACACCTTCACTGAAAATCCCACTGCATTTCATTTTGTAATTAAATATAAGTTCTTCTTATAGAAGTTCTTCTGCTCTCTGCTCCAGGGCAGTCAAATGCAATTCAGCTTTGATCCAAAACCCTTATTTTGTCACAGCATACATAAACTGAGGAGAAAAAGGACAAAAACAGCTGTAGTACTTTTGGTCTGAAGCATTCTGTGCAGAGCTCAGAACCTGTGGCTGTTAAAATCAGTCTGCACAGGGAGAGACAGCTTCATTCACGTGCTTATAGTTAAATGTTCTTTCCAAGTGCCTTTGAAACCAATTCCACTGTACTAAAGCCACTTTTTTCAAACAGCCACGATATGATAAAGGGATAATTTGCATTAATCAAATTTCAACTACTGCAAACAAACCATTTTGAAAAGCAGAGTCCTTCTCCCCAATAACTGCTAATTACAGTCAGAACATTCTAGCTTTCCTTGTCTCAAGTGAACATACACATTGTTCTTCTAACAATTCATGCATCATATACTAAACTATGTTCCTAAGTCCACTACTTTTTAAAAAATAAAAGACATAAAATTGTATTTTATTGTTTATATCGTTTAAATATATTATCCCAGTACACACAGCAACATTTCAGGATAGTTACACAGCAACATTTCAGAAATTTTATTAAACAGAAAATACTAGTGCAGAAGAAAAGTTCCACTGGCTAACAGCTGCTGCCTTTTTTAGGGTTCCAAGTAATTTTTGTCTTTTAAATATAACAAATGTTCTTAAAACTTCTGAATGCATACACTTTGCTGGACATTTTCTGTTCCTCCTTCTAGGTCTATTTTGAAAATCTCTGCATAAGCTCATTTCAATTTCTAAAAATACATGTAATTATACTCACAAGTTTAAAGTCTTGGCACTTCTCTATTTCTAAGCATAAGATTCCAGTTAATCATATAACTGTCTAATATCAGCCTGTGATAGTGAAGATGCCCCTGTAAAAAAAAAAAAAAAAAAAGGGTAAAAAATGGTTTGCTTGATGCATGACAATTAATACCCATTTTGTTCTAGAAATGCATGAAATACAGAAAAACCTTTAAGTTTTGACAGACAAAGTGAGCAGAGATGCACATGCATTAGTATAACAGGGCACATAGTGGTATCAAGATGATCTGTGGTAGAGTAAGCTGAATAAAGGAAATAATTTTCTAGAGCAGAAAGGTAGACAGAAGTAGCAGGTTTTGGGGGTTTAAACAAACCTCTCTTGTATGATTAAAATCCTAGGGATTGGCATCAATCTGCAAGTATTTTCTATCATTCTGAAGATTTTTATCCTCCTTTTTCCAAATAAATGAAAAATGCAAAAAAAGTACCAAAGAAATAACCCAAAACTCAAACCAACAAAAAAAAAAAAAAAGAAAGAAAAAAAGGAAGCCTTTTCAAGAAAATAAAATTAAAAAAAACCAAAACAAACAAAAAAAATTTCAAGTACTCAATATCAGATGTTCTGAGATTTTTTTCTTTTAATTTTCTTTTATTCCTTCCCAGACAAAATCCTTTGCCAATGCTGAGCGAAAGTTAGGAAAGGTTTGAATTTTTAAGGGTTCTTTTTTTGATGAGTTCACTATGAACAGTAAAAAACATCATCCTACCCTTAGAGCTATCTGTTCCTCAACATTGTGCAAGATGTAGTAAATATTTACATCCTTATGCTTCACTCTACTCCCCTGTATAATGATATGCTGCCATACCTACACTGTCTTTATCTAACGTCTGATTCATTAATGATTGTAAGGAACACTGAGAAGCTCACTTAAAAGCATAATATCAGAAACAGCTTTTTCAAGGAGCATCATAAATGAAGTGTCATTATAATAAAATCCAACTTTTCTATGAGAAAGGGTACAATAACATCCATATGTATTTCCTACACACTAGAAAGAATTATTTTTAAAATTTCTAATCAACAAAAATGCACTGATATCAAGTGCATTTAAGAACAAAAGGGATCATTCAGTAATGATTCTATTTTTAACATCTCCTATTTGTGAACTAGAACCCAAGTAAAAGAACAGGCTTAAGCTGATCCTTACCAGACACCAGGCCACTAAGGGTTACAATCTGCATCTCTGCTTTGTTCCTGCTCTCTTATGCCAAGGTGCAACAGAGAGGCCTAGCTCCAGGTGATTCCATGTGCCATATGTGCTGCATTTCCTGCACACACTAGGAGTTGGGAACAGTATTTCCAGGTTTACAGCAAGTCTGTTTTTCTTGCTTTTTGCCATTTTAAGCCTGCTGTCTCCTGTTATTTATACATTTTATTTAATATGTGCTTTTTCTTTTTTTTCCCCAAATACCAAGGACAACTAAAAACATACAACAGACAGGCACAGCAGGGAAAATGCAAGTATGCACTCAAAGACACGCAGCCAAATTCAGCCCTTTGGAGAATCTGCTCACAGAAGCATGAAATTTTCACAGATGTCTGAGTAGTGCAAGGATAGCATGACTGACATGTTCTGCTGTCTTTGCTACCCAGAATATTTTTGTGGATGGCTCTAGATGTGGGAGGGGCTTCCCTTTCACAGCATTTGAAAATACAAATCCACATAGCCCTTTCCAAAAGAGGAAGGGCTGAAATTGCTGACCCACATGCCGAGCTTTAGCCTTTCTGAGTGCTCCTACTGGCTTTGAAGGGGCCATTCATATGGAAAGTTACATTATTTAGCATGGGCTCAGTTGTATGGCCAGATTTTAGGACACATGCCAGCTTTGCTGAGGCACCTCAAACTGATTAACAGCTCTGCCGTGGAGGGGCAGCAATGAACACGGGAGGCAGAGACACCGCGGGTTGTGCTGCAGCTGTGCTCCAGAGAGCTCCAACAGCAGTGATGCTGGCACGGCAGGAGAAACAACAGGGAGACAAGACCATTCAGGCAACAGTCTTGGGGCTATTATTAGAGCTGCCATGCAGCACATCTCGACTAGAACACCCTAATGGCAAGGGTAGGTCCTCATACATAGATTCCTCATGGAGCGAGCAACCTCACCCAGGTTTGCAGAGGCAGTAAGATGGCAGTAATCAATGGCAGTAATTGTCCTCTCCAGCCAACATTTGGAGTGATGATCGTTTAAACACTGCCAGGAACAATAGAACAATAAGATATATCCCATGCTACAGATTAATCAATTCTCAGATTAATGTGGAAATTAAGAGTCTACAAAAGCAACAAGCAATAGCACACATTTTTCATTTGTTACAAGAACTATGATCCAGATTTTGCCCTCTCCAAACATCTCTATCTCTTTTAAAAAAAAACCCCACAATATTTTAAAATAAATTCCATGCATAAGTCTATTTTTAGCAACCAAGTCTGCAAAAACAGGGCTCAGTGTCAACAGTGTTAATCCAAAAAACACTTGCAACAAAACAATATACTTAACATCACAACCCAATTTCTATGCTCTGATCAGAAAGACTGTTTTCTGACAACATTCATATAATTAAGTAACAGTGAATCTTTCATTAAATACGAGGGCTGATTCTCATCTCACAAGAATTGATGGCAAATTTGCTGGCTGACATTTGAAAGCAATATATTCTATTCATATCTAACATATATAACATGCTAAGTTTGGGATGTGGAGAGGGTCAGTGTGTTTGTTGTTGTTTTGTGTTCTTTTTTTCCCCACAGGAAAAAGATCTGGCAGCATACATCTGTTCCACAGTAAAAACAAAGTATTAATATTATCCAGTAATTCAGCTGCTTCCCAGCCTTTGGGCAAACTTTGGTGAAGAGAGCAGACTCCCTGTGTCATACTTGTTAATCTGTCCGTTTTCTCTTCAGGAATTTACATGAGAATATGTTTGTTTTCATGCAAGTTAAAGTCTGGTGGGTTTTTTTCAAATAGCTTACCAGAGTAATAACTGGCTGTAAAGCTACATCCTGCACTATGAGTGCTGAGTGTCTGCTTAGTAAAGAAAATGTGGTAAGCCAATATCATAATTGTACAAAATGGAATCCAGACACAATTCCAGATGATTACATTGAATGTTGATCACTGGGGATCTTTCAAATAGTGTAATAAAAACCCACAGCAACACTAGAAAAATTATAAACTTATAAATAAACGAAAAAAAAATTGCTTTATGTGCTGAACTTGGTTGCCCCCAAAAGATGAGAAAGAGCTTTCTTGTTATAGAAATCTACACTGATGTAGAAAATATACTTTCTGAAATGCCAGATGAAACCCAGAAAATTAATGTTTTCTATTTCTCCTGGGAGACTTTTTGAATTATCAAGGTAGAAACTCAGTAGAAAGCTTTTTAACATGTCAGTTTTATCAATTTTATCTGCCTTTGGAATGAAATTGCTGTCCTTGGCTGCCTTGATTTCAGGCACTCCTGACTCTCCTTTTTGCCAGGTACCAGTCATTCTTTCAGTGTATGAGCACAGGTCAAAAGATGAAGACATGCTTACATTCACTACTCCCAACTTGCAGGTCAGAACAGGGTAAGGGAATGCAACATTTGTACTGCCAGGGAGCTGGAAAAGGGCCTTTATATAAATGAAATGCAAGTCTTCAAGTCATGGCCTAGGGGAGACTTAAATAGTGCTGACACATTTCAGCTGCCCTCCACGTGAATTCTCAAACCAAGGACCGAATCCCAAGGTGTTGTCCCAGCAGCCCAGGGCTCGGTGCTGGCCCTGCAGCTCCTGCAGGAGAAGACAGCTGTTTCAAGATCCCAGGCAAGAGCTGGGAGTGACTCTGACACAGCCACAGATCCTGAAAGCCAAAGGTTAATTCCTTCAGTTGAATGGATGAAAATCCTTCTTGAAACTAGAACTACAGGTGACCAAAGACATTTCTCTCTCTTAAAGAAAAAGTGAAGCTTGTGAAATGTATTCTGGTATACCTAGCGTTAACTGCCCAGCAAGAAATTCTAACACTGTTCAGAGATGATCTACATAATTCAAAATAGAATGTAATATGCTCCTCCTAAAAGAAGTTGTCAGTATCTGGTAGATTTTATTAAAATTGCTCATGATAAAACACACTATTTAATTACTAGCATGAAAGTGATTCTAGCATAAGAGAAGAAGGTAAAATGAGACCTCTCTGCCTTTTCAACAGTTAATGCACTTGTGCATTAATGTAAAAATACAATGCTTTCTCATATGCATTTTTAATGATGCATTGCATTTTCTTAGATCTGTAGGATGTAATTTCTCTCTTGATGTCCTTGGGTATAATACCTAAAGCAATATATGACCACAACATATAATTTAAATAAATCTAGACTTCCTAAGATATTGGTCAAGAAGAGATGTGTGATTTTGTGCCCAACTTGACAGTCTATAAAATGGCACATGCCTAAGTGCTCAGCTTCTAAAATCTACTATCTTTCCTAAGACATTTCATGTTGAACTTCTAAGATAAGACAACTATTTCCAAAGTGCTGAATTAATATTTCTACAATGCTGTGTGCAATCTGGAACTTTACATTTTTTAACCGGACAACCAAATTTCAAAACATTCATTCTTCAGGTACTGTAATAAAGTAAATGTCAAAATAAGCAAACTTACACAGAACATAAAGACAGAAAACCAAATATTTTTAACAGACAGTGTCAGGTTTTCAATAAAATACAGCACAAGTTAGAGTGACAAACAGGTATTTTTAGCATGCATCTTAGAATCTACAAACTGTGGAGTTTATATGGCCATTCAATATTTATATGCAATATCAAAGAAGCAACTGAACAAAATGTGAATTTTCCTTACCCTGACTGAAAACTCTTGTACCAGGACAACCACGTCCACTGGGAAAGCAGCATTATTTGGAAAAAGGCCAGATCAGACAGATGGTAGAGAAAAGGGAATCAGTAAAATGTTCAGTGTTGAAAAGTTTCAGTAGCAATGTAACATGCTAAATGATAAAGAAACTGGTCAGTCTCTTCATCTTCTGATATTACTAAAACCAAACAAAGGTATAGCATAAATATTTTTAATATTATATTTTTGAAATTAAATTAATATAAATTAGATAGAAACTAATATAAATTATTATAAATGTAAATATACAAACTAATAAATATAATCATCTGTGCTTTTGAGAACATTATCTGAAATATTCAGTGAAATAAGGTACCGAACAGTAAATTTTTCTCTATACATGTAATCCAAATATATTCTTGTGTTTTCCAAATAGTATGCAGTGTATTAAAAAACCCATGCCACTTGGCTACCTTGATTTTTAACATTAGTTTTTGGCACTAGGGTAATTTGATTCTTATCATTTTTATGAACTGCATGACCACCAGTAAATTTCAAATTAATAACTTTGATTAAAAATGACAGATTTAGTTCAGTCTGTTTAGTTTAATCAAGTTCAGGTATATGATCAATAGGCTACGCCCTTCAAGCCACTGCTCTTTATTTGATGTAGTGCTGCTCACAAAAACCCAAGACAGACATGATCTGCTTTCATGTTTCATGCACTGAGCTTAGGGACACCCAGTTCAACCCCCAAAGTAAAGATTTAATCAGATCTAATTAAACTATTAAACAAATATTCAAGCAAATCTGCTTCTGTTTCAAAGAGCACACAAAATGTTGATGTGGCACCATCATTCAGCCACTTTTACTCCCCACTTGAATAACTCTGGAACACTGATAATCTGGGAATGAAGCTCTAACTACTACAACTGCATCCATAGCGGTCCTGGAGATAGGTGGCAGTGAAGAATGCAACAAACACCCGCTGAGACCTTGGGGGCAATCCTGGTGAGCTACAGTGAAACCAGGTATCATTTGCAGACCCTCTGGGCAGTTCAAGGAAAATAGTTTAGATAGTCACTCTATTAGGGGTCCTGCAAACATTTTTGTGTTAAACACACGTTGTGTATCTGTACATACTCTCTGTATCTGCTCCTATCCAGCTCAAAGACGTGGACAATGTGGATCCCACTGTGCCAGTCATCATGCTATGTAACTATTTTAGTTTGTGCTGCCACAAATAAAGAATTAAATATTAAAGTGGTACCTCTGGTATGAAATCTAGCTTTTGTTGTCAAGATTATTTCCTTGCCCAGTGACATGAAAGTGATCAGTATGCCATTATGTGGATAAAACAATTAAAAAGTTTCTCAGAACTAACTCTGTCATCTTGGACAGCAAAATTACTGCTGCAAGGAGCCACCAGCACATTTGTTTTCATTATAATCAAATGCACCATCCTCATCAAAATGATAATTTGACAGGGATTTTTTTGTTCAACTCATGACAATTTATCCATGTCAGTATTTATTATCTTACTGTCACAAAAGCTCCTGTGCAGACTGTGACTTCATTATCCATACATGAGTTTAAAGCAGTAGTTTGCCTGATAAGAAGTGCCAACCAGTTTATCATTCTGTATTTGCCAAAATTATTTTGTAACAGGTCACTGGGTTTTTCTCTTAGAAAGCAATCTGTATTGAACGTTTTCTTAAAGTATTAGATAGCCAATGCCTCTACTGGATTAGTACAGTTCATTGGAGTACAGTGCTATTGTTTCAATTAAACACATCTTGGAATAAGAATTATGGCAAGTAGTAATGAAAACAACTATTAATTCTCAACTATATTTTCTATTTAACACCTCTGTAAATTCTCAGAAGCAATTGCTTTTGTCCATGTATAGGAATATAAGCTGGGAAAAAGTGGATTTATTATTAGCAAAACATCAAGATTAATAAGTGCTGAGTCTTGGCAAAAATCTGAACATTTTACATACTACTCTGAAAAAGTAACAAAGGCACAACAAAATTTACCAACAAGGGTATTGCCATGTACTAATATACAGAAGACCACTTTAGTGATGAGTATTTAATTTATGAGAGAATTGGATTTCTGGTTACAGTTTGCTCCTTCAAATGTTAAGATATTCTCTCTGTAAAAAGCCTTCTTATATTCTCTGTAGAACATTTTCCTAACTGCCACCAACCCTCAATATGCTCGCCTTTGTATGATGCTGGTATGTACTTTCTAAACTTGCTTCCATCTCTTCTGTCTGAATTTTTTTCTGAGGTACACTATCTGAGCTGACCTCGAAAGTCAGCAACACTCTTCATGATGCACTGGTCTTTCTTGACTGGGATCTAACATTTTCTTTTATTTCTAATATCTGCCTGCCTTTGCAGGGACTCGATGGCTAAATTCCTGTGATTATGCGCTCCAGTTTCCAGATTTGTGTCAGGTGTTTTGTTTCTTGTGCTCCTCTGTCTGCATCTGAAGTCTCTAATCGTACACCTACACTGCAACTTCTTTGGGACTCTGTCTTTGGTTAGTGTTTCTCTCAGCCCCAGATATTACCTCTTTTGACTTCAAAAATAAATCCCTCTAATGTACACATGCCAACACAAAGTACTTCAGTTCCCTAACACCTGCATCTTTCAGTACATACATTCTCATCCTTTCTCTGACAGCTGTCTCTAGATCACTAGCTGAATATCATTGTGGCTGAAACAGAGCTGTTACTATCCTCACCCTTCTCTCTCTCCAAGTTAACCTTGCACAAGGTCTCCTGTCATAATACAGCCATCCTGCTGATTCCTCAAACAAATAATTCAGATATCTTCAACTTAGACTTCTCTATAGGTCCTCTAATAGCTATATACAATAATTACAGAGCCTCGATGCTTAGTGAAGGAGGTAAAGATTTTCCCAACCATCCATATAGATAAAAGTCTTCTCCAAGCTCTTACCATCTTGGTTTCTTCTAATTTTGCCAAATGTCATCCTGTTGGATGGTCAAATAATAACACATATATCTTAGCTACACTGCTCTTCATGCTCAGGCGTAGATTTTCAGAAATAATTGTGCAGGATTATGTTATCTTCAAATCCTTCCTTCAAACTTTCTTTGTGGTTTTTTTTTTGTTTTGTTTTGTTTGGTTTTTTTGTTTGTTTTTTTTTTTTTATTGGGTTGGTCGGTTGGTTTGGCTTGTGTATTTTACCACTGTGTCAGTTAAATGCTGAGAAAACTGCTGTGTTTGCTCCCAGATCTGCACTTCCATCGGGTCTTCTGCTTCCTGGTTACACCTACACTGCAAGGTCTTTGGAGCAGGACCAGCTTCTTGTGTTTGTACAGTGCCACCCACAGCAAAACATGATTAGGACTTCTGGAGGACACAGACCAGTCTTGCAAACCACAGCAAAGCATCACTGTGGTAAGAGCAGCTGTCTCTGTCAGCATAACTTTCCTTGCTGCAAAAGGGAGAGAAACCCCAGCAGACCCTTCTTCTCACACTTGTCTGCTGCAGCTCCTCTTAACAAAACAGCGTCTGCTTGACTTGGAGGCAGTTTCTCCAAGGGACACATGAGTGTCTCACCCTTTGAAGCCTGTCTAGCAACCAACCAGCTCTTTCTTCCTCACCTGAGAAAGAACAAGGTAAAGCTTTAAGAGGCAGGGCAAACAAAAACTGTCAAAACGAGGAGGGTTAGATCCAGAACCTGTTATATTTAAAGGAAATGCTAAATTTACTGTAATGGGCTTTGACAAAAGTCCCCTGTTACAAAGAAAAACAGGCTGAAATGGGCTGAATCATCTCAGTAAGAGGCAGAGCTCTCTTCCAGTCCCACCACTACCTTATCCAGCCATTCCCAGCCACCTGCTGGCAGTTCACACTCCCTCTCCAGGCTGACTTCCTGTAAAACTAACATATTCCAGCTGTTCTGCAGTTCCAGGCCTTAACCCTTGCTTCCCTTTACTAAATACTCACTGTCTTCCTCTGCATCTTTGTTTTTCCAAAGGAATTTTGTGTCATGGTCTTCATGTAACTCTGTGATAAGGCCTAAAAGAAAAGGTGAACTGTTTAGATTGCAGAGTAAAAAAAAATAAAAAAGCCCCAAATTGGGATCTTCTTCCTTTGAATTCAAGCATGGGAATTCTGTAGGGGTGAATAAGATAAAAATAATGATCTCTTCTGGATCTGAACATTTTGCAATCACTTGGTATTTTAATTCTAATGAGAACATAAAAATAAATGATAAACAGGCCTTAAGAATTTCCCTTTCAAATTTATATCTCAGGAACAAAATCATTCCTTGCCACCCAAGTTTTATATATATACTCTTTCCATACTTTTCATATATATGTGGATATAAACGCCCTTATTCTAGCTCTGTAGGGAAACTGCTGCTTTGATAAATGTACAAAAAGCAGATACAGCCTTAGTACTGTTGCTATGTGTTACTGGCCATCATGAGAACAAAGTCATGGAAAAAACCCTACAGTTTTTTTCTAAAAACAAAAGAAAGCCTTATTTTGTTTTCACTAAACTAAACAAAAAAATATTATGAGGATTTCATATGTGTCTTCTTGTCATACTCATAACCAGACACAGTATCAAGCACCATATCTCCCTCTTATTAGGATATGGGTAAATAAGTTCTTGCTGTCATCAATTCTTCAAGAAGGTTGCTTTACTTTGTGGCTTTTCAAAATATATTTTCACATCCTCAGGTACTGTGTGTGGCCAGCCATTGTAACTGTTTCAGTTCAAGTGGAATCTGTCGTAAGTCAAATGCAGGGCCATAATTTAGGGAGATGATGGGGGTAAAATACTCACATTTCTGAAAGAAACCTTTCAGCAGCAGGAGGTCTACAATGACTGCATAGATATGAGGATAACATGGTAGCAGGCATTTAAACCCATCTTGCACTCCAGCTGTTCACATATGAAGAGTCAATTCATAGTCTGCATGCTCAATTCATTGTCTGTTTTGTGACAGGACACATTACAAAGTCATTAGCTGATATACCTCATTGCAGGACCAAGGTACTCTCAAATGCTTACACATGGAAAGAAGCACTTGGGGCTGCAGTGAACGTATCCACGAGGGATTGCATTGATGCGCACCTTACTGGAGGGAGGTATTTACACGAGGCAAGCCAGCTGTCAAAAGGAGAAAGCTGATTCAGTGCTCTCTATAAGGACTTAAGACATTTTGAGAAACAGCCTCATTTACAAGGAACAACAAGATTTTGGTGATCAGCAGACATCCTAACAGGAGGCTAAAGTGCACTTGGGCCTACATCTGAACTTTCATGTAGTTGAGTCCTTATCAATCAATAAAGTAAAAATTATTGGAATAACAGTTTTTACTACAGAGAAATAAAGCAACAAAATTAATTTAAATTCTAACTTTCAAAAATTGTATACAGTGATAGATATCTACATTCTCAATCTTTAAAAGTATTTTTAATTATATATTACTTGTAAGGGAATCAGAAACTCTAGAGCATGAAAAGCAATTACAGTGTTGTATATCCATAGGAAGTACTTCAACAGGTACATAGAGAGAAAGAAGAATAAAATGTATTACCCTAAAGCATGCAGAAATCGGTTCAGAAATGTTTCAAAATTCTGCAATTGAATTTTGAAGGCAAATATGGGAAATCCTATGCAAACAACAAAAAAATCCTGTGGATGAGGACTAATCTTCTCTACTGAGCCTATATCCATTGGATTTTCTCTGCCCTTAAGAAAACTAAACAATGAGATATGGAATATAATTTGGATGTTTATTTCTAGATCAAATATAATTTACTCCTTTGTTCCCTTTGCCTTTTGTAATTTGCGGGGTTTAGATCTTACCTCTTAAGTTTTCTAAATTCAGGGTCCATCTGAAATTTTTCACTATGATAGGAGCACCCTGTGAAAGAAGAGAGGCAGTGGTGTCTATCAACCCAGAACACAACTGACTTTCAAGACAGCTAAGATGGCAGTCGCAAGAGGTTTGGTTTATGCTTCATTTGAAGATGCTAAAATTATATGTCTGAAGAGTGGAAATTTGAGAAGAATTGATTTTAACTCTGAGTTACACATCTCTCCAATTTATTTTTATATTTGACGCTTTAGGGAGACTTATAGGGAAAATGAAAACACAAGTTTCCTACTTAAGCTTCTTTTTCTATAAAGTGGTATGCCAGTAAAATAGCCTTCAATTGCCACACCTCTAAATGACTGCCAGAGATCCAAGGCATGGAGACACAGGGCAAGAGACATAACTATCTATTTTTTTGAGTAACTGGTGACCTTACTCTAACCTGTGTCTTTGTCAGTGATTATATCCTTCTACTATAATGTACAACAATGACATTTAACAGATCTGCTACAGCCAGCTCTTGCTAAGCAATGCATCA
The DNA here is from genome assembly GCF_037042795.1 of Molothrus aeneus. Taxonomy (NCBI): domain Eukaryota; kingdom Metazoa; phylum Chordata; class Aves; order Passeriformes; family Icteridae; genus Molothrus; species Molothrus aeneus. The sequence goes on along the minus strand of NC_089652.1, from coordinate 17,963,702 downwards.
ACCTACCAAAAGCAAAAGCCAATCAGTCTTTACAAGTTGCTAAGAAAGGTGTTTAGAAGTATTTAAAAGACACAATCTCTAAGCTGGCTAGCAATTTTCTGAAGATACTTTCTAATTTCTTTCTTACTCAGATAGCTTCAAATGGTGATTTGGGCAGCTGGAACCTGGGGGCATATTTGCCTCATTACATAAAATATTTTGTCAGCTGGAGCTGATTTTTTGTTAGCATGCAGATGGACACATAAAACCTTCAAAGACCTTACAAATATATTGTGTTTTAAATGTAGATACCACTCTGGTATCATTAATAGCCAAGCTAGCTTGTTTCTCTTAGCATTCTACACCTTATATGACAATAATCTCAGGGCTTTATTTTGCCTGATATAAATTTTCATTAAGCTTGCAGTGAGCTCTTTCTGTTTTTCCTGGCTGATTCAGGTTTAATTGGCCTCTAAGGATAGTAAGCTGTTTGAGGACTCTTTCAGAATCTGTGTTCCTCTGCTTCTTTGCCAAATATTTTTTATTTCATCTAGCAATTTGTTTCTATCAGCTTCTTTTCTCCATTTTTGCTGCCAAAGCTGCTACATTTTTTCTCTTGTAAGGTAAGCATTCCCCTCCATCAGTGGCCTTGGAAGAAGCACCATTTTTTTGGAAGCTCCACCTTTTATTTCAAAGTCCATTATGTTATGTCCCAAAAAGGTTTAGTCAGAAGATTTTTTTTCTACTTGCCTCTACTCCAGTCTAAGTGAATCTCTAATAGATGTGTGGGCTGACCATGCCATTTAACTTTTTTCCAGCAAGGCCAAATTGAGGATGAGGAAGTCGGAAGATAATTGAATCTAAGAGACAGGATGAAAAAAATAGAAAACCAAAAACCCTATTATATAAGAAATTCAAAATTATAGACAAAATTACTTTATTTTTCTTTCTAAATTACAACATTCTTTTGGAAAGGAAACATTTTTCCTTCTTTCTATCAGCCTCCATTTCAGCAATATTTTATTTCCATAAAGAGTACTGATGCTATTATTTGCTTGCTGTACCTTTAATTGTGCTTTTATAGTTTCAGAAACAGTCCCATTCTTCAACAGTAATTAGCAGATCTCTAAGCTGGTAGCTCACAGTTTTTGGTCTGCCTTTGTAGCCAGTACTCCTCTGCTCCTCAATGCAGCTTTATTTATTTAACAGATTTCAAGCCATAACTTTTGTAGCAGTCAAAGCCATCTCTTTTTTCATAGGTGGGCACAACTTTCAAATTAATGGCCATTTTATACAGCTGAATACTTAGAGAGCCAAGCTTGGCCTGAGATGGAGTCTGATTTTTCAGAATGACACTTGGTTTTTCAGTAGAGCAAACCCCAAATTCTGAACCACGATATTGTCAAATATGGTCACATGCTCATGTCACATTCTGATGTTCAAAAGTCTTTTAAAATGGAAGGACAACTGCTCCAGAATTTGGAGTTCTGGATGGTAACAGCAGAAATTCTATCAAAAGGAATCTAGCAAAAGTCAGTAATGCACTGTACAAAGTTTTTTATGTGTAAGAACTAATAATTGCTCAGAAAGGCTAAAACAACTCTTTATACTTTCTACAACAGGGAGAGACAAAAGACAGGACTCTTGAGAGATAAAAGTTAGGGAAAATAAATAATAGGGAAGAGATAGAGAAATAAAATATTAAGACAGAGAGATGACTGTGAGAAACAGTGTGCTTCTGATCCAAATGTGACAGATGCATCCATTAAAGCAGCTGCCTCAAATTAATAAACACCCTGAATGAAATTCTGCATCCTCTAAACATCTAGGGGGATAAAATTCCACCACAATCCTGAGATTAAATGAAGTAACTGTATAGATGTTTAAGATTGCCATTAGCATGCCTTCTGTAGTCCTTCTTGAAATGAAAAAAATGAGAGAGAATAGAACTAAAAAGTTTAACAGTTTCATGCAAGTATTTATGCTTACCTGGCTGAAGAGAATCAGGAAAGTTTGTACTCCTAGCTCAGGTTTGTAGCTTGTCTTGGACCTTTCCATTTTTCTTCCTTAGCACATACAAAACTTCCATGCTTCAATAAATAGGGATCTAAGTTAACAAGCAATGATAAACAACAAAGCCCCACATTACCTCACAATCCTCAAATACATTTTGAAGTCTTGGGATTGTAAATTCATATTTCATTTGCCTGCTATGCACAAGTAATCTGCACACACTAAATGGACATTTCAAAAAGTGTGCTGTCAAACAGAAACTAAATGAGAAAAGAATAGAAAACTTTTGGCCTCTGTGGCATTTTCCAGTTATGCTACTTCAAGTGTTCCTCAGATTAAGCACAGGTTAAAACATACTCAAAGAGAAATGTCAGTTTAAATTGCAGGGATCACTAATACATACTGAACACTGCACTTGAAAAACAAATCACATTTTGCATGCACACACCAGTCTTTAAACATTCAGATTGCAAACTGTTTATATTTGACATGCCAAGTCGGGGGGAGGGTTGGTGGTAATTTTTTAATAACTTAGATAACTATTAATTTTTTAAAAATTGTTGTAATCCTTCGCAACTGCTTACATGCTCTGGTTCTGAAATCTACAATCTTCTTACAATGTTTGAGCTCAATTTCAAAACTAGTGTGTTTCTAAAGTATGAGAAAAGTCATGAACATTGAGTGAAAATTTAGAGCTCTCACTCAAAATAATAAGACTGTTTCACCTGACTTACTTTTTGTGGTGTAATGCTGAACCAAGCTTTAATGTGGCAAACCCTTTATGACTTTTGCTATAAAATATTCCAAAATGAAAAGATATAACTTGTGTTTAAGCAATAAATTATCTACAAATTTCTAAACTTAATTAGATATTTTCATAGAAGTGAGACTTTTCTCTACTTGTATAGGCTTTATTGCAGGAGATTATACAGATGGAATAATGCAGTCTTGAATAAATTTTGAAACCGATGCAATGACTGGACAAGAGAAATTAACAAACAGCTTTTTTTACCTTAACATTCCCAGATGTAAAGATCTCTTGAAGTGACAACAGGCCAGTTAATTCTGCCCCCTTTTTACACATTCAGCATTCCAGAACAGGGTGCTCAGTTTGTTTTTTCACCCACAGTCTCACCCATAAGCAGGACAGAACAAAGTTTTGACCATTTCTACCGCAAAGCTCTCTGCCTTCCAGAAACAGACAGGAAACATCTGTTGCTCTTGCTTGAGGAGGCAAGAGGAACAAAGAGGCTTCTAAGAAATTTGTAGAGCTGCAGAAGAGACAAGCGTTAAAGGAGGCTGAAAACAAAGGCAGTGAAGAGATTAACACTGGAAGGTGACAGCTCACCTCCCTTTCTCTGCTCCTGAAGTTTGAGCTGACCATGATTTTCCCACTCACTAGTGTTCAGTATTGTATGTGTTCTGAACAGGAAAGCCGTAAAATTTGCCACATCCTTCAATCCTCCTGCATTTGAAATATTTTTATACCTACTTCTACCTCTGAAGATTGTTAAGACTTTCAGGGAAGCTGGGAAACACCCCTCACTCCAAATTTCTGACAAGCAAATACAAAATTGTCCCATAAAAAGCTAATTAGCGCAACTGAAAATTGAACTATTTTAATTCTTCAGGTAAATACTGACTGGGGAGGTATTTTTTTTTTAAGAAATGTATGGAAAGACCCAAAATTACATTAAGAATTCATATAGTTTTAAAAGGTGTGTTTTTTACAGAAAAAAAAAAAACAAAACTTGAATAGCTCCTTTGGAAGCTATTAAATAATTATGTGTTTAGGACACATTACATGTAGTAAAACCAGCAGTAAAAACAGTAAAAATGTACATGGAAAAATTATTATTAGATCGCATTACCTCAGATGGCAGCATTGGCACAAATATCCCCACACAGAGCTCTGGATGTACATCAGGAACACGAGGCTGTGACACCTATGGCTGCCTATGGCACTGCCTCACGTCTCACTGGCATGGCAGCACGCCAGCCAAGCACCACTAAAAACAAAGGCTGCCGATGCCACACGGTTACACCTCTGCCCACGCCTGCTCCTGATTGTCCCTTTCCTTCTCAGCAGGACCTGGGCAGCCCTTGGGATGCTCCCCAAAAGCCATAATGTTACTCAAGCTGTGCTCCATGTGCTGTTTGTGTGCACAGGCCTGTGGCAGCTGCAGAACTGAGGGGCCGAGAGGTCTGTGGGGCCATGGGGTCTGTGTGCTGTGGGGTCTGTGGGGCTGTGAGGCCATGGGGTCTGTGTGCCGTGGGGTCTGTGGGGCTGTGAGGCCATGGGGTCTGTGTGCCGTGGGGTCTGATGGGCTGTGGTGCCATGGGTGGGGTCTGTGGGGCCAAGGCATCTGAGGGGCCTGTTGGCCCTGCGCCCACCACCAGCATCCTGTGGGGCCTGGAGCGTGCCAGGGCGGCTGCCAGGGCCCTCGCCACAGTGGGGGAACAAGGCCTGGGTAACCGAGAAATGACCTTTTCCTCAGACAATAAATAAAACCAACGTGCAAAAGAGCCACAGAAGTGAAGACGCAAGCAAGCCTGATGCTGCCCCAAGCCCAATCCATTCTCCTGTACTTAGTTCCTAAGATAGACACAATATCCTTGTACCCCAAATGAAAGGATTGAGCCAAAACGTGGCTGAAGCAGCACAGTTCAAGCTTCAATGCATATCTGGTTTTCTCCATCATAAATCACCTAGAGTAGTGCACATTTCCAGGTACAAGTTTCCTTAGTCTGCAAGAAATAAGGCATATTATGATAAATCTCAGTCTAGCATGTGGGCTTCTGCTGGTATTATGGTATCCATGACCTAGCAGGAAAATTACAAGACAGACAAGTGCACAGGTCAGTAAAGAACCAAAAGCCAGTAAGGACTGCTATGAAAGCATCATGAATGTCAAAAAGTTTTATGCAGCTCTCAATTTTTTGAGTGCCCTTTCCTTGCTTTATTGCATCTTATCTGACTCATCAACAGCCCCCCCCAAATGGCTGCAGTCACACTTGTGTGCAACTCATACTCCAGAAGGTTTCACTGAAATACCAGGGATTAGGATCCATAAACCATATTAACTCTTATGATTGTTTGTCTCCACTGTGTTCTGCAACCCTACTCCAAGTAACTTATCCAATCCATCTCTTCCTACCTCTTTCCCACCATCCTCACTTTGTCCCCATGTTCACAAATCTTCCTACCAGCCCACAAGAGCACTCTTTTCTAACCTGCTTGTTCGGTGCCTGGTAGAAGCTGCTTTTTACCCAGTCACATACCTCAGGTCGTCTTATGCTGCATCCCCATGCTGCTCTTGAAAAGTGTGACAGCCCTGTGTCTATCTGTTTCAACCACACTTGTATATTACATGTTTCTTTATGCAAGGCTATAGCTGAGGTCCCAACAGGGAACCAATGTTTACATACTAAGGGATACAGCTGTGCCAGATTAGCTTGTGCTCAACACCTCAGAAATAGGCAAAGAGTACAACAGAAATAGCAGAAGCTCAGAAAAGTGGAAGGTCCCAGTGCAGGTTGCAGCCAAGCTAACAATGTAAGACCTGGCTACCACTCTTTCAGAGCCATCATTTTCACCACCAAACCCTCCAGCAGTTACATTTGTAGTACCAGAATCAGAGTCCAGTACCTTCCAGAGCGAAGAATGGCTGACAGAATTAAACTCTCCAAAACCACAATGGCAGAAGCAGTAAGATCTTTTTGTATTCTACTACTTTCTTGAGGTACTGATAATGATTCATGCAATGGCCTAGACAGAGGACAGAAATCAAGAATCATTTTAAGCAGTAAATGTAGAGCAGTCCCACCTAATATCATAATGATGCCTCCACCACAGGGTAATCACATGAACAGAATCCCATTGATTTTCCCTGCAAATCTGATGTTTTCCTTCTGTTACATTCTCTGCTGTTTGTCTGTCAAATCAAAACAAGTCCTGATGGAAGAAAAACATCCGGTTAGGAAGCAACTGTGATGAAGTAGCCATTTGTGGTGTTTGTGCATAAATGATAAATAAAATTCTGTGAATACTTTACATAGAAGAGTAGGTTCCATAGAAACATAGAAGTTAAGAATGTGTGTAGGTGGGTTACCCAGTATATGTGAAAGTCAGGGACTCCTTTAGATAACGCGAAATTTCAGTGATATTTAGTCCATGTCTGGTACCCAACTCAACCACCTCTCTGATGGTTCTTTTCTTGTCAGGGGCCCACAAGACTCTTACCTGAAAGACCTTTACAAAGAAAGGTGTGTTGGATTATGTGATACCACTTATGAACTCATTTTTGCTGTTTGAAAATTATTTGCTATGGCAATCTGTCATCCTATAATCCTTGTAAAGGTATTGCTCTTCAACAAATTTTGTGGAAAATGCAGCTATGTTGCAAGGTATATACAGAAGTAAATTTTGTTATATCTGTAGGCAGGCCAGGAGCATGGTCAAGATTTGAACTTTTGGAGGCTGTAAGAAAAGTGGTGCTCAAGCAACAAATAGTTCTAAATCTTGCCTTTGGAACCTTTTCCTGGTGGTGTCCATCTCATTGAGCTCAAAATCTGTCTAACTGAGTCTTCTGACAGAAGAGAAGGCATAGCTGGGGAGGGAAGGTTATTTGCTTGCAGGTAATTTCCATAGCATTTTCTGCCAACTCCACAATAATAAGGCTTGAGAAGGGTACCAACTGGTCCAAATAAAGGCTTGTACAGTGTCAAGGTGCCAAAATGAGCTCTGGAATTACAGACACACTGTTTTGAGTCAGAAATGGCTTTCTTTTTCCTTAGTTCCAAGATGAAAGAAGGAATTGTATGTAAAATGGCTTGTAAAAAATGCTTCCTTTTGATACAATCTTTTAGAATCTAGAGCACAGAACAACCTGATGCCAACCACTAGTACTCCTGTTGTGAAAAATGGCTCTCTTCCTGTCTAGTTAAGTCAGCCATGTCATCTTCTGCCCTTTTTTACAGTACATGCTCTACACACCTGGTGTTAATGGTAGTGGTAAAAATCTGGAGGAAAGACAGCCGGCTGCTCATTAGTTCTTCACTTAAACAAGCCAAGAACCACTCTTGACAGGTGACTATTAAGTCCATTCCTTCATTCCCCAACACCCAGAACAACTTTGAGAGAACATATCAGAACTTTCCTGAAGCCATTGGCAAAGCTTATCTTCTTGATTCCAGCTGTTCAAAATGCCTAAAACTAAGGCCTGATATTTCTTTTTCAGACAAGCCCAAAAAAGTGCTCTGCAGAGTCCCTTGCCAGAAGAAAATCTTCATAATCAGACCAGAAATCTGGCTCCTTACAAGCCTTTCAGTGATGATGATACAGTCCTTAGTCATACTGCTCCTTGACCTGGTAATTAACAACGATTAAAAGCTCTTGTTTTCTGCAAGAATTAGTGTTAGTTTGCAACTTGCAAAGATCAAACCATTAGTTCATTCAGGAATGAACACAATACTGAGATTATAGCAAGTGTATGTACAGGCCTTGTACTTACTGAAAGTTGAATCACTGAAATTGGTAATACAGGATGCTCTCAAACTCATGCTCTCTTGCAGACCCAGTTTTAAGATCTTCTTATTTAGTGATTGCAGAAGACTGTAAGAGATAAAACCAACCAAGGATCTAAAGGCTACCTTACCAAGAAACCATACAAAGCGAGAAGCCCGACATGAAAATAAGTATGTAAAATGTCAGACTGTACCAGTAAGAAGCAAGAAGCACATCAAGCAACCATTGTCAGGAACCCATGAAGAACTGGAAAGCATTCTACAAAATGCATACTTTTGTCTCGATATCACATGAATGCCTGGAGGACCAGAAAAGAGGCCACGAGGTAGCAACAATCCTAGATACACCAAAGATCATGAATCTTTGTCCTAGAGGAGAGCAGGGAGCTATGAGCCATTGGGCCCTTTGGCTGCAGGCTTTCCATGAGACTTCCAGAGTTAGTTCTTCCAAAACATCTACCTTCTGAAGCTTAACAACAACATATCTATGTGCTACCTAAACACTAATGAAAGCAACTACTTGATGTAGTGAGCATAAAAGCTCTGAGAAATAAACCGATCTCATCTTCAGCAATGAGACATCAAAACCCTTGACACCAAAACAGCTTCATCCACACATGAACATCAGTAAAAGTGTCATTCCATAAAACTTGTGAAAAGCAGCTTGAATAAGGAAATAGCCCTCTTCCCTCCCACATAAAATAATGCATTAATACAGCTACTTATGGCTAAGAGATGAGGAACAGAACCCAAGTATTAGAAACACACTAATATGCTCTGTACACTACAACAGCTTTTGAAAACCAAGCCCATCCACCTGCCTAAAGGAAGGGATTCAGAGCATGTTAATATATTGACAACATCCACGGAACACTGCAAGTCTAAGCAGAACTGTCTTCCCTCAAGCTGCTGCTCTCATCCCAACCAATTTCATCCTTTCATTTTATTAAACAGACAATTAAACTGATGCTGAATTAACTCCCTTTTCTCTGTACCTGTCAATTCCTGTTGCTCTGAATCTCTAAAAGACTTGCATTAATTTTTTTTCCACCTAATTGCAAATTCAGAACATCTTTCCTACATGACTTCCAGTTCTCATTTTTCTAGGCTGAACTGTACCTGGTTTATCCTAAATTATCCTGGTCTATCCTCTGTCATTTGATACTCCAAAACTTTAGACTTCACAAATAAAAGCTTTTCACTGTAATTAGAGCATTATATACAACCATTACTCTCTTTAATCTCATAGTTCTCACTTAGTCACAGCTCCTTATTAATACTCCATGTACTGTGCATGTGTCAGAGGACTTAAACACAGCCTATAGGATGGGGCCTACATATCCTTCATGCCCTGCTCAACATGAGAGCAAAACATCCCCACTACACCAACACAGCACATTCATGTCCACGCACATACACATGGGGGTTTGCGAGCGAGGAGGTGGAAAATTACCATCTCTGTGTCCACAGGGAAAGAAAACACATTTCTGCTTCCCACCACCTACTGCAAAATAATAAAACATCTCAGGCTATCAAGACATATTATGAAATTACACCTTGTTAGTTAACAAGAAGCACAGTAAACTCAAGTCAAAAGAAAAAAAAATAGTGTTTTATTAACTACCACACTGTTATAATACACTTTTAAACGTACAATAAGGTAGCCTTTAAATTTGAGGTGGTTTTAAGAATAACAAATGAACAGATTTCCAAATGTTTGTAAATAGGTGAACTGCAGTAATTATTGTTGTACATTTTTTGAAAATGGTATAGCACTTACAGACTGGCTATATAACTTCATTTTGTACATTTTCTATAATTGAAAATATAAACAGTAATTAAAAAATAAAAAGAAAATTCAGCATAATAAAAAACATATATGTTTATCAGTTAAATGTACTGGATACATACAATTTTTAAGGGAAGAAGCAAAAAAGGAAAGATGGCTGATATTTAAATGCAGATTGACTAACCAAAAACTAAACAACAAACAAACAAAAACCTCATAACCCCCCTAGTTCACTATGACTATATCCATATGTTTGGGAGTACTGTCAATATGGAAGTGAAAGTGATTTTTCTTTTGTATTTGCATATGTTATATTTTACTGGTAATTTACATGATGGCTTTTAAGGCCCTGGCATACAGATGTTTTTTTTGGAAAAAGATTTGATAAAAATCACTGCTGAGACGCAATACACCTTATTTTTGGTCCTCCAATGTTCAAAAGAAGGGATATACTTCACTATAACATCTGCCTTACCACCCAAATGCTTCAACCTATACATATTTATTTTTCTTAACATTTTAAGCTTTTTAAACATTGGTTATATTGCCCACCTTGGTTATTGAAAGAATATTAACAAGACATCATTTTGGCAAATTAAATCTTAAACATGGCTTTTCAATAGGATTTAAAAGGTGACTATCCCTAGAGTTCCATGTTAAAATGTAGTTTGCAAAATCTTACAAGAGTAATGCTTAAAATATTGTACATAGTTAACCTAATTAAAATAATTAGCTTCAAAATGACAAGTTGATGAGCTAAGTAAAGCCTACACTATGTAACATTTGCTTGGAAACTTGATTTGTCAGTTATGCATAATAAAAATTCCAGTCATCAAGAAAATTACAAAATTTCTTTTATCATAATGTGATTTCTTTTCACCCATCAACTTCTTTTATCTTACAATAGATAAATACCAACATGTTCTCATTTTTTTTACACTAAACCACACAGGATTGATGCATTTGGTTAGACTACCATTTCCATCGTTAAATTCTTTTTTTTTTTTTTTTAATATAACTTGGTAAAATTTCTTCTCTTCTAGATTCCAAAAGTACCTACAAAACCCATGCAATTTTACCATTTTAATATACTATGGAATATCATACAAAGTAAGGCATTTCAGTGTCATGTATAACCAAGTTACTGTCAATCCAAAAATTTTTGCACATCAATAAAAAGATATCTAAGAACTTAGGAACAATATTCTTCTCACTACTGTATAAAAATAACCACAATTAATAGGTATCTTGTGTAATATTTACTCCATTGTCTCGTTTCCCGAAACTGTGACAAGCTGTAAAGGTATTTCAGTGTTGGTAAGAATATCCTGATTGCTGGTGCCAGATGTGTTAACAGTTCCTATTCCTGAAACAGAACCTTGTTGAATATTTGCAAGGATAAGTGTTGTTCCTCCTGCAGTAATCAAAGTATCATCAGATGTTGCTTCTACTGATGCCAGCACTGTACTGCTAGAGTGAATACCTTTTTTATTCTGATGTGTTTTAATGTGTTTGGCAAGATGGTCACTTCTCATAAAGCGTTTTGAACATTCTGGACAGACAAATTTCTTCTCACCTATCAAAGAAAGAAAAAAATAATCAAGAACACTAAAAATTAAACTTAATGCTTTTTAGAGTCAGAATTCTAACTAGAATTATACTGAGGAAGAAAGTGATTGAACATGATAAACTTGTGTGTTACATTTCTTGACACCCATACAAATCCCATACAATTTATATAAGAACTGATTTAATTTTCTGTGTGTCACTGAGCTTGGGGAGATCTTTCAGGCATGCTAGAGAATATAGCCATCTCATATGCTCAGGCTGCTAAGTCTCACTGCAATTATTACCAATAAATAACTTCTAGGAGGAGAACAAAACCTACCAAATGATGGACAGAGAAGACTGTATGACCTATAGCAGAATCACACTTGAGACTGACACACAAGATCATAGGGTAATTCAGGTTTGAAAGGACCTCTGAATGTCTGTGTTCTGATCTCTTTCTAAGGAGTCACCTATGAGATCAGATCTGGTTGCTGAGGAATTTATCCAGTTTTCTTGAGAACCTTTAAGGATGGAGACTGCAGGAACTCTAAAGACATCCTCTTCCAGTGCCTGGCTATTCCCACAATTAAAAAGCTTTTATTTATAGCTGTTCTGAACCCTTCTTATTTCAACACACATCTGCCGTCTATTATCCTTCAACCAATACACCTTCATCAGGGAAAGTAACTGCCTTCTTAAGGATGGCCTTTGCAGGTAGCTAGAGAATCACTACTAAGCTCCCCCCCTGCCCCTACTGTTCTCTTTGTGCATCTGAATAAGGCAAATGTTCCAGCTTCCTGATCATCTTGGTCACTCATTAGTGAATTCAATCCTGTCATCAGTGTCTTTCTTATACTGGGTGCTGAAAACTAGATGCCATGTTCTAGATGCAGTCTAACCAGAAGAAGGGAATAATCCCTGGGATCAGGGTTCTTGCTTCTGTTGATACAGCTCTGGGTATCATTGCTGCTGATCTTTGACCATGTTCCACTTGTCTATCAAGACTCCTGGGTACTTTTCAGAAGAGCTGTTTCCAACCTTTCCATGCTTAGCCTGTGTTACCCTAAGTGTTAATTCCATCCCAGGTGCAGTACTTTGTGACTGTTCTTGCTGAATTTCCTAGGATTCCTGTTAACCCATTCCTTCAGCCTCCATCCCTCTGCTATTCAGTGCATTGACTGGTCACCCCAGTTTAGGGTCATCCACAAACCTAAGAAGGTTAACAGAAGAATTCTGTTGATTCCTCCAGGTCAATTATAAAAATCTTCTAAGAGGTCAAAGGATGGATCCCTGCAGTTCTCTACATTTTACTGGTAGGCAGGTACACTAGGATCTATTAACCACATCATCTGAACTGGATCATTCAACTTGCCATTTTTAAAAACCATCAGCCTTTCCGTCCAGACAAACTGTAACCAGCTTGGATTTAGCATCCAAAATGTCTACACAAAAGCACACCATTAAGAACAACATTAATATTTTTCACAGACACCCAAAGACATTTTTCTAAGCAATGTAAATGCTGATAAACACAAAAATTATTTATCTACAGGTTTTTTCCAATACTATGATTTTAAAAGGTAAACATTCTGTTGAATGCAAATGTGAATTCAGTTTGTAAGAAAACAGATAAAACAGACAACAGATTTTAAACTAACTGCTCCTTGATAAGGTGGAATATCTACATTAATTTCTTTTCTTTGTACTAGACAGAAGGAGAAATGTGAACCTGAAGTTCCTAATCGGTGGTCTAACCACAAAACTAAAAGGTGTAGAATGATGCACCATCACATGCTCTTCATTGATTATAGGAATGATATCTAACTTCCAGGCCACCTAGTCCTCTTTTGTTCTTATTGAAGTTTTAAGATGGGAAAAGAGTTATAATCTGGTTCAAACAAATGAAATACATTGCTGAGCCTGAATCAAAGTATTCTGATTAGGCTACATTAAACATCAGCTTAAATGTCAGTTCTGAATCAAGAGGTGTGTGTTTTATCTCCTCAGACCTACCAAAGATTCCCAAGTGTATAAATAAGATTTAGCTGATTTTGGAAAAAGCACACTGCCTTAAAAGCAATCCAATTCAAAGATCTGTTCTCCTCTTAAAAGTTATTTATCCAAGCTCAGTCCATAGCACTCCTTCAGTTAAATACACCAGAATCAAGGACTGGAAACCTGTGTGCGTTCTTCGGTGTCGCTGGAGCTCATCGCTGCGAGTGAACCTTTTGCCACAGAACATCCAATTACAAACAAAGGGACGCTCTCCAGAATGCCAGCGGAGATGAGCTCTCAAATGTGAGGTCTTCCCATATACTTTGCCACATCCTGGTATGTGACAAATGTGTTGCTTCTTTTTTCCCAAGTTGGAGCCTCTGTTTAAAAAAGAAAAAAAAAAAGAGAGAGAGAGAGAGAGAAGTTATTCATTCTAATACATTCCTCCAAAATACTGGTCATATACATACATGGGGCTACATATACCACAACAGATCTGCAAACCAACCCAAGAAACTTCATGTTCTTGTTTCCAATACAACTGGATTCCAGAACACGTCATAAGGAGCTGGAAATAAATTCTATAATGCTATCCCAGCTCCACAGAAAACGATAAATTCAGCTGTGTGTGAAATGTATGTGATAGAAGCATAATCTTTAAGAAGCATACATGTATATGAAATTGGAAATACAGTTATGACAGCAGTTTGTACCACTTTGATGCTGAAGTGTCCCTATTTTACATTTCCCAGAGTTTCAGGCTTTTACCATATCAAAGATAGTTTTGGCAAAGAAAAACACAAAGTACTGCAACTGCCAAAATGGACACTGGAGATTCTGGCATCGGAGTAGAGAACAGATGGGACTTCTGGCATCTTGGGGAAACCTGAGAATCAGTTTGGGATTTGAAGGCAAGCAGAATAACCTTAATGCTTTCACTAAGAGAGGTGGAAGCTGATCTTGCTGACGTTTAAATGAATTCCTTGGTTTTCCAGTTAAAAAACAGAAATCCATCACAATGAACACAGAATTCACAGATCATATAATCCAGACTAAGCTTGATGCTTATTTTAAGATGCTGTCTCCCTGAAATGGCAGGTGACTAGGGGAAGCACCTGATACAATGGCCTAATTATTTTTTTTTTAATCAAATCACAAGTGATAGACCCAGAGAAAAAGATCAGTCTGGCCAGTGCAGGGCATCATGATTGATTTTAGCCAATTTAAGAGTTTGCTACTGCTGAAAGGGGCACTTGAGGGAATAGATCTGGCTGACAACACAGCTATATGAATGGTAAATGCTAGTACAAGGGAGGAGATTGAAAAATGCAGCCAGGCATCAGGCCACCTTATTCATCAGCAACATTAACTTGGAACACCGTAAGTGGATTCTGAAATTACAGTCTTGGGTGCTCCATCCTCCATGACTGATTATACAATTTTCAGCTGCTTCCCCATGGCAATTTTTTTCTTTAAACTGGGTGCTTTAGCTTCTGGTTTACATCTAACAAAAGTTCAGGTAAAGTGTGTACACGCTTCAAGGAGCTAGCAATTGCCACAAGCATTTCTGAACATGCACAAAATGAATTCACTCTAAAACCTCAGTGTTTTAAACAGTGTCTAAAGGGGATCCCAACCTAATCACATATGTACCCAAAACATTACAGACAGTCCAGAAAAGGAAGGAGATAAAATCCCATTAAGTCCTTGGAAATGTTTCTACGAATTCTCAATATAGAGCAATCTTCATAGTGTTTCATTAGTCATTTTATCCCAGAAGATAAAAACATCACCTGTACCTACTAATTATTTGTCATGACAAATACAAGTTTTGATTTCAGAACAAATTCAATAGAAGCAGAAGGCGAGTCCAGAAGGCTTTTGATCCTGTTGCAGCAGGAGAATCATCTAAGGACTTTATCCTCACATCTTCTCCAAACAAACTCTAGTGACTTCCCCTCCACAGAAATTAGTACAAATATTTTGTAAGTTGGCATGATATAGTACACAAATTGGATGAAATCAATTCTTCATCAAAATTCAATTTTGACATCAAAATTCCCTCAGAATAATGTTAATATTCCTATGTCAATCATTTGAAATGGCTTCATTGCACCTCTAGTCTAGACTGAAGGAAACCAAGGTTCAACTCATGGTCATTACTGTGCAGAGCCGATACAGAAGACACGATTCTAAGCACCTCACCTAACTGCTGACAGAATTCCTTAGCACACTCCAAAGTTCCAAGTGAGGGGGAAGTTAAGGGTCCACAGAATGAAACTCACAAGACTATTGTGAATTAGCAACTAAGTGTATTTATTCTATACAACTTCATATGGGCACCTGCATGTTTGCTTCATGTGTGCTCTAAACTAACAGGATACAAGCCAAATTCTATCTGGACACTTTGCAGCTGTGACAGTCTGGCACTATGCCCTAACACATGATGCTGAGAGGCCTTTCTTGCTGGCCAATAGCCACCATCACTGAATAGATGTATGTGACTCCAGCCTACTCCTTGAGTGGAGTTTAAAAACTAATAATATTAAAGTATTTCCACAGTACATTTTAGCTTTATGAAGATTGGATATGACGTTTCTCAATAACCAGGCAGACTGCTAGAGTTTCAGCAGGAAACACCTTCATCCACTGAGAAACTGGACTTTATATTCAGAGTACTTCCAGCAATAACATTAAAGTATTTCAAGGTTAAAACACACACTCATTAATTATTTGAAGAACGTGGTTTTTAGAGTTACGTACCTGCAGTGGTACTCAGAAGCACAGCTCCTCTATATATCAGACAGTAGTAGCTATATCTCAATGCAATTCCAGATGTAATTGTTAGGAGGGTGAAATCTCTAGGTGCAACTGAGAGAAGACTAAACTTTCTACTTACTTCAGACACCTTAACTAGAAGCCTAAAACATTCTATTTGGAAACAGAGTCATTCTTTGAGGCAAGTGTGTCTCTGTCCACTTGCTTATTGCCCATTTATTATATAAGCTTGGGGCTAAAAGGTATTAATTTACAAATCTAATACATCATCTTCTTCCCTTCCTATTTTCCCTCCCACTAACTAAGGCAAAGATTATAGTGGCTTCCCACTTCACAAAACTGGTACAAATCTGAAGACTGCAATGTAGTTCAATTCCAAAAGCCAACAACAAAAACCAGAAAGAACTTCTCAACTCGCCTCTGAATCCAGAAAACAGAAAATGCAGCTAGAAACACCAAAACAAACACTATATGATAAATGAAATTATGATGAAGTCTGCATATGTGAAGCCATTTTCCTTTTCCTTCTCCATTCAGAGCATAGGAGCAATAGTATTAATTGAGTGAAACATTATTCAGCTTTTTCACACTGATTTAAAGTACTTTTCTTGTTTTAATAGTTACATGTTATTTCTGTACTATGCTAAATACAAAATCATTCATTTCTCCAGGGCTTTTTTTTCCTCATCAGAGGTACTGACAACACTCACTCACAGTCTCTAAGAAAACATTAATGGCTTTATCTTATCATAACGTACGGTATGGTGAACCTCAACTAGGGCAATCGCTTTGTACCTCCAGCTATGAGGCAGAAAGAGATAAAGGCCAAAATTGTCAACCATCCACCAGCTTGAGGTGTCAAGGTTAATGTAGTAGAAGCATATTTTCTCAGAGTACTCTAGATGTTCACAGTCTGCTCAATCAAGTTCTTCACAGGAATGAACTCAGCATTCCTGCAGTGGAAAAAGTGGGGTATATAGATCTACAACTCCAAAATTTCAGGGCTCTGTTGCTGCAGTCCTGTGTCTTGTTCCCTAAACACTTCCCACTTGCTGCAATAAGTGAAGCAGGTGACAATCATTACACAGCCCTGATTCATTCCCTATCAGCCATCCCATCCATCAAATGGCACTGATGCCATTTGAAAAAAATAGTATGCAATCAAGTAATTTGAAACCAAGTGATAATGTATATGCACAAGGAATTAAGTTAAAGTTGCCCAGGATATCTTAACTAAGCATTTGCCCAATTTTAAATTTTGCAACTTCAACAACACTTTAAGAATTATGAATGTTATCTGAAAGAATTTACAAAAGCAAATGTTTTACCATCTGAAACTCTGCAAATCACCAGCAGAGTTGAAAGACTGATCAAAACTCAGAATTCCAGCACTAGGGATAAACAGGTAACTCTAGCAGCTATGGAATATTACCACTCAAATATTCTTTCAAGTGGGCTTATTCCTTTCTCCTAAACTCTGAAGGAATTCTGCATTCTGGTGGGAAAGTTGCTCTAGCAACTGTAAGCACTTTCACTCTTTTCTGTTTTCCCACCATTGTCTCCATTATCCTGTTTCTCTTCCAGTTCTAATTCTTCTCACATCCTGACTTCTTGCCCTACTTTTCCTAGTTACTTTGTATGTTTGATGTGTCCAGGCCTTCCTTTACAGGGGATTTCAGATTCTCATCTATCTTAACTCTGTCGTAGCTCTTACCTCAACTCTTTCCCAAAAATCGCATATCTGAGTTTTTAGACAGACTACACCCTTCTCCAGACTTCCCAAACCATCTCTCAAAAAGGTTCTCTCACGGCCTGAAACTTTCAAATTTCATTTTATAGCAACTCCACTCAGAAGGAAGAGGATTTTACAGTATAGATTTATAAATTAAACCACTGTAGTTTGGAATAGAGCATGAGGAAGATAAACACCTGGAATCTCTGTTTCCTAAGAGCACATGCAGTGCAAATCACATTTTCAGAGTTTCTCCTGAAACAAAACAAATCTCAACCCAGGGTGTACTTTGGGCAGATTTTCAAAGCAGAGCCAGAGTTCACCAACAACTTAGAAATGTCTGTGCCATGTTGCAGTGAACTACACATAGAAATTTAACGAGAGGAATCTGATGGACAAAGATGCTGCATAACCCACAGATATCACCACCTTTGCTGGTGATGTAAATGTATCAGAGTCTTTTTCTCTTCAACACACTTAATGCTTACTCAGCATGGCTACCTGGGATATCACCTCCCTGTGCTTGCAAGGCAGGTATCTTGAATGGGCAGCAAGAACTGACAAGAGACTTGACAAGAGAAATAACTTAGCCAGTGCTATTAGAACTCTTAGTGCCACTGGACACTGAGAGGTTCTTCAAAGACATTTTAGTGATTTACACTATAGTTCCCAAATAAATAAAGATCTTCATTTTAGTGAAGAAACTGTTATCAAAATGAACAAATTTTAGCATATTGGAAAGCAGCCCCTGCACAATTCTCTGAAGCACAAACACAACTAAATATTTTTCACTTGTAAAAGGCAGCTTAGTACACCTACCCCTTTCATATCCATAATCAAGGCATTCAAAATTAAGTATTTGGAAGTAGAATAAAATCTTCAGAACAAAAAAAAATAGTAATATTTTAATGAGATGCACAATAATAAAGCATTGTTCCAATGCAACACTGAAGTTTAATGAATTGGAACTTAGTACCTCTTTGTTAGTCAAGTCTCACTAATTTTGACTGAAAACAGTTCAAAATTTGTTATTTAGAAATATTATACAAACCTTGTTATATTATACAAACCTTGTTTTTCCTAGGAACCCAGTGAATAAGAAAACTAGGAAAACTGTATTTTTGTATCACTCCAAAGCAATTAAACTGTGGAAAACTGCTCAATCACCGAGGATATGCAGGAACACAGGATTTAATCAAGTTCTTGACATATGATAGGAAGCCAATTACAGATGCGCATATTCCAAAATATTTCATTTTCATATTTTTAGGGCAATGTTCTATCCCCCTCACTTGTACTAGGTGACATCTAACTCCACATTTTTTCGACTAATCTCAAAGGAGTAACTCAGAAAGGATGTAATAATCTGCTTTTTCATCTGCAAACCCCAAAATGGAAGTGGTAGTCCTTTATAGCATAAACTCCTTTGCGTAAAACCTGTAGTTTTCTCTCACTGCAGACAAACGCTGTTAACAAAAGCTCATTTCTTCTTGCCCATTATTTATTTTTCATCATTATATGTGTGATATGACACTGAACTTTACATACCTTCCACCACCTTCTTTGCAGTTGGGACATGTACATGCCACTCGTCGCAGTCTTTTTCCCTCCTGATGTGGTTGGTCCCCTTCCTCATCTACGACCTGTACTCTCAAATGTGTTAGATCATTAGTATTCAGTGTAGAATCACCACTGAGCTGCCACTCTTCTGGATCAGGATCCTCTTCTTTAATCCTAATATCTGGGAAAAAGAACAAACACAGATCTGTAAGTAGCCCATTAAACAGACAGAAAGGAAACCATGAAGATCAAATGTTTTTATTCTAGAGAGCACTATGCCTGTCAAAAGTCAACAGCCTTAAGTGCATTCTGACATTGCTTCTGTGCCCTTGCAACCTGTAGTTAAAAGTTTATCTAACTATACATTTCAAAGTTGAAGATAAGCTATAACAAAGCATTATAGTTTAAGTTTGAACTGTTCTTGGTGAGGAATGCTGTCACCAGGAAAATATTACTTGCTTGAAACTTGGGAAAAACTGAGGAACAAGAGGTTGGACAGAGGCTGAAGAAAAAATAAACTCATGTTTCAAATGATCCTGAGTAGCCATTTCTGTTTCCACAGCATTTTTGAATTAATGTCACATTAAGTAGCAACAGCCTTCCTCAATGGTCTTCAGAAGGTTTTAGTATACACAGAGATACATAAAGTAATGTGAGAAATCAGTCTAATAAAAGGTTTTCACCTGAGAAATACTGAGATACCTAAGGAAAACAAATAAATTAATGGTTTTGTTCCATTTCCCCTTTTCACCTGAAATTTATGTCTTCTGCACAATACATAGAAAACATTTAGGGAAGAATGTTATTCAGCAGCATTAGACAGAGATAAGCAACAGATGAGCCACATCTATGTTTTGATATACCAGTAGCCAAAATAGGTCTTAGCAGTTTTCTGTATGCAAAAAGGCCTCCTAATTATTCCGTATAGGATGGACATTTGCAAGTATGTGTACCCTCTCCCTACAGAGCATTCATTCAATCTAATCCAAGAATTAATTACAGCGTCATAACAACAACTGTTTTAACAAATTTACATTTTAATAGGAACATCTTCGCCTCAAACACTATTCTGCATTCCCAGGGGACTCCAAGTCTGAATTCCAAAAAAGACAGTTTGTATGCATTATACTAGAATGCTGAACCCCAGCCCCTTCTTTGGTTCAGCAGAGTAGTTTACTTTGCATTTTTTCTGTGAAAATGATTAGCCACTTATTAGCACAAACTAATAAGCAAACAAACATAATGCAGTGTTTGGTTTGTTTGTTTGTTAGCTTCAAATTAACATCTGTCTATCTTTCTGGACACATTCAAGAGACTGCTTTTCCAGCAAAACAAACCCAATTATCACGTAGACTTTTATCCTTAAACACTGAAAGCTTAAGCATTTGAGCTTTGTGGCCACTCTTAAGTTCTTTCTGGGAGTCAGCGCATCAGCCATCGTATCTTTGTAACGAAGACAAAGCTGCAGATTACCTGATAAAATATAAGAAAAACTGTGCTGGGTCATAGGATGAAGAGCATCCTGTCCCAGTAGAGATCAGAAAAGCAACCAATAACAAATTACGTAAAGAGTAATAGTTACCTGGTCTACCTTCAAAGTCATCCCCAGTATTCATCTATTTAGAGATAAGGGATATTGCTACACAAAAATTTGCTTGATGCTAATAGAGTCTCAGCCCAGTCACCCCCCAACAGCACAGTTTGTCTTTCTTTTGCACACATACAACCATATACAGGACTGCCCTGCACCCTACATCACTGATGTAACTACAGTTAAAGTAATTCTCTACGAAATCACTGTATTCAGAAGAGAATTACAGGTCAAAACCAGGGAAGTCTAGAATATTTATCTGGTTTGGCTGCAAAAGTCAGTGTTAGAAATGAAGTTTGCATGAATAGGCTCTGAGCTGTGGGAATCCAGAAGCAAGCACAGTCACATCTGCTGATTTTTTACACATGTAGTACAACTGTGATAAGCATGCCCAAAGTCACCTGCACACCTTCACTGTTACCATCACAAGTTCACAATTTCAGACAGCACCATAATAAATATCTTTCATGTGGAGACCTAGAAAACCTGTGGCAACTTCTGGTCTTCTACATGAGCCACCAAACTACTTTGCCACCAAATTAAGCTACTTTCTGAGACTCAGCTAAAAAATAACTTTATTATCTGTATGTTATAAATAAAATTGCTTTTATATAAGCAAACATTACACCATGATAAAACAAAGTTTACAGAATTATCTTTCAAATAACTACTAAGTATACTAATACATTTTAGAGCAACTTTAGAAAAAAGCAGAAGCCTGATTCAGTCTTGCACAAAAGGACACATAATAGGAATTTAAATACAGCAAGGCTGCCAGCACAGGCCAATGCAAGTCTCCAACCAGTTCTTTAGGACTGTGTGTTACACATTATACTCCAAATTCTTTTACCAATCAATGTAACACAAAGTATACACTGTATAAATTCTTGTTTTATTTAAAATAACAATTAAAGTACTGTTAATAAAATAACATACAGTTTTAAGAAGGTAATTTCATTATGATCTCCCTAACACTAGACAGTGTGCCTGCAAAGTCAGTAGCTGAATCCAGTTAAGACTGCATTGATATACTTCCAAAGAGATATGCAAAGATGAATGGTACAAATTAGGGTATGGATCTGTGCTCCCAAGACCCAACTCCACTACTGAAGTCAAATATTCCACATGATTTCTCCTATTACCCTGACCTCCCCAAGTCACACTCTAATAATAGAGATACACATAAGAGTAGAAGCATGTCCAAAAAGTCTATTACTGCATGCCAGTATCCATGACTTTCTACCTTCTATGCAATGCCTGCTCCACTTCACAAAGTTTTGTCATGAGTTCCTTCCACTTTTTCATTAGTATCTCTCTGTTTATTCCCAGTTTCTCCCAATCACCACCATTCCTGCAGCAGCACAGAGACTTATAATAGTTCTATAATGACAGATGCATAATTGGGAAACTTGGACAAAAAAAAAGGACAGAAAAACACACCTAACAGTTGAGGATACTGGAGAAGACAACAATTCACATAGATATACAATAGTTTATAGCATTATTCTAAAAAATGCAGCACTGAAATGAAGACAAAGTAGTAACTGTGTTCTTAATTTTGTGCTGTGCTTTCTGGTTATCTTGGTAAGGCAGAAAGTGTAGCTATTGCTTTAGCTATTCATCAGAAGGAATATCTTCTACTCCTGGCACACAGAAAAGTACAACATAAACTGGCAATTTACAGACAGGACTTTTTAATACTTATCTGAGTAGACTATACTTGAAACAAAACACAATTAGAAGAAATATCAATAGATAAAGTGTTTATATAACCTCTCCAGGAGTAGTATAGCAGAGAGTGAACTGCATCAACCCCACAATGAATGTGATTGCCTTAAATGAGGTCCTCAGAACCAATGAGTCTGTTGCCCTCCAAGTAGGTTTTTACATTATTTCAAGAGATAAGGTTAAAATTCCACCAGTATTTTTTGGAAGGAAAAGGAGAGCCACTCATGAAGCTGTTGAAAGGGCAAACCATGGAGAAGAGCTGGAGATTAAGTGCTCTCCAATGCAATGGTATCTGAGATGATGAAAATTCACATAGATACCAGAGACTATGTGTCTCCCCAGTGCTCTTCTAGATATGCTCTATTCTAATTCAGCCTCAACTGAGAGAATTTACATAAACTCTGCAAAAAAGAGGCCTAAAAAAATTTATATAATCCATAAAGTCATGACAAGCTGACACAAACACTAGCAACTTTGAGGCTACTTTTGTCGTCTACCAAGGCTAAATAAAGGTTACATTTTCTTCATTAGTCTTTTATTTCCATGCTTTCAAATTTCTATGTGCCCTTACTTTTAAATTCGAGACTTAGTTCTAGGTAAGCATGAAGGGGAATTTTAGACAAAGATATTGTTTCAAACTACCAACAGATTCTGAAAAACACATATTGTGTTCAGACTCTGCTTCCTGTCAAGTGTGCTAGATTTGGTTTAGGTTTGGCTTTTCCAAGATGGAAATTGGGATCTTGGTGAATAATTCTGTTCCAAAGGTAGTATTTCATAGTCATAGAAAGCTCAGAGCTGGCTACAATATGGAACCAGATTGAGTGCATTTGACAAATCAAACCAATAAGCAAGAGATTTGTTTGTTTAAAGTGTTTCAGAGAAGAATAACTAAACTGACAGGATGAAACAATGCAGATGGAAACGCAGTTTAAACTATACTTGAGTACATGTGAACTATAATCTAGTGTGGAGAGAAATACTGTTGCCCACTCCTATACCCAGGTCGTTTACCTATTTCTCCAGGTATCAGATGAATGCATCAATTAATCTTCACATTATGTCTTGGTCTGTTTCAACCAGGACTTAAGAACATGCTATTTTCTCCATCTAAGGAAAAAAGTTTTAGTTTGCCCAAGAGCCACAGAAACAGGGGTAAACTGAGAAGGGAAGGGGACGCAGATTTTTTAATATACATGCCTTTGCAGAATGTCACAAAGGCACACTTAGTATTACATTATAACAGTCTGCAAATTGTGAGCTTGTAGTTCAGCTGCTTTTCCCAGATGCTGAAAGCCACCCTGCCCTTCCACTCAGCCAAGCTTTACAAGTTCCTGATCTGAGAAGCAGAAATATGGTTTGAACTGAAAACAGATTTGCAGGAGCACTGCACATACCTTCCCACCAATATCCTCACAAAATCACAATTTGACTGCCATTTCAATTGTTTCTGATTGTTTATTTTTTCCAAATAGGGGCTTCCCTTCCTACCTTTCCCAAGAAAAGAGATATAAAGAGATGCTCATTTCCACTTCTTTTTCATCTTCTGTTGTTTTCTGTTTTCTCTACAGTTCAACCCCCATTCCCTTGGAATTTAAATTTCTTAAGACACTGTTCTTGTTCTTTGCCATCCAAACTGAACTATCTAAATTAAACTTCCTCTACTAGCTGATCAGCTGTTCAAGCCTTTCAGACAGGAAACTCAACAGAAATAATGATTTTTACTCTGATTTGCCCCCAAATCTTAAGTGTGAATTTAGACATCTTTATTACATAATAAATTACAAGGCAACATGAGGTACACTGCAAAGCATCATCTTGAAATACTGGTGAACCTCAACTCAGAAAAAAGACTGTCATCTAGATTCAACAGCTCTAAATCAGATTTTAAGCTTGTGAGGAAAAATAACTTATGTACAAGCCTAAGAGCAGGACCTTACAGTACTCAAGCAGTACCAGCAAAATGATTACAAATGCAGCAACAGATTTCTTTCCTTGCAAGAAACACCACACAGTGTATGTACAACTGATCCTATACATTACTCTAAAGCAAATATTTAAGTATTTAAATGATTAAAGTTCTTTAGGCAGTGCTACCTCAAGGAACACACTATGCATCAAGGAACAGTTACTTGCCCTAGAGTAACTGTACTCACTTGAGGTGTCTACAGATTCTGGATTCTTATAGACAGTAATGCCTGCTGCAGCATGCACTTACTTCTTCTATTCTTCTCAAAGCTGAAAATCTAAGAAGGTCTAACTAAATAGGGGAAGAAGAGTTCATCATGCTTAATACTCAAGAAGCCACTAACTCCAGAAATGTAAGGAAAGCAAGAGGATGGAGAATTCTCTGACCAGCAGGACTAAGTGTTTCTACATAGAAGAGTATCTGACTGCTACTAGTGTCAAACAACAGAATTGTCAGCAGTAATACAGGAAGACCAAATTGTTCAGCAAGTGTTTCTGTCCTGTATTTAAGTAAAAGCCAAATAATTGTCCTACTACTAGATGACAATGAAAAGCTTCCCACTGACAGTAAGTCAGAAGCATGTAAAAACAGCTACGGAAGCAAACACTTAATAAATCAACAGAATGATAATTTTCATTTGACACTTTTTAAGAGAAGGCTGAAGAGCTCTCTGCAGTTTTAATGCTGCAAGCCTTTGGCCATGTGAATGCTCCAGTGGGTTTGAAAAAAGCTAATACTGTGATAATACTGAAAAAGAGTAAACAAATACTCAAAGAAGTAGGGACAGAATTAGTGCACTCAAAATGCAATTATATGAACAATTAGATTTAAAACTAATTTTTTTATTTAAATCAATGACACCGTTGTTGATATAATATACTTGAGAGTTCTGCACAGCAAGTGTCTTACTAGGATACAGGAAAACACTTTGATTAAATGAAGTGCAAGACATACTTGGAATACATGAATTAAATACTGGCATGAATTTTAGATGCAGGTTGAGAACTATCATTTCTCTATGATAAATTATGACGATGCCATTGACAATGTGCATTTTTATCACCTTTTACTCTTGAAATTACTGCCTTTTGTAAAAATATGAGTCTTCTACAAGCAGTAAAAGACAACCCACCTACAACTCAGCCTGATCTTCAAGAGTGCAATAGGGCAATCAAGAGGGCAATCACAACTAGGGTCCTGGTGAGTATTCCTAGCATTATAAAAAGACTGTCATTGTCCTTGCAAGAAACTTCAGATACTTTCTATGAGCCAGATGCACTGACAAGTTTGGTTCTGATCTCAGAGATCAGAACCAAAGTATGTGATCCTGCCAGGAGGTTTGAAAGGCAAGAAAACTGCACAGGACCTGAAACAATGGCCCTAAAGTGCTGAGACTGAAAAAAGACAGAAGACAAGTTTCCAGCCTTCTTCTTAAGAAGTTGTAGCAGTACTGGAAATAAAATCCTTTCCCTCTTTCACTCCATGGATACTTGCCATAGATCCCCATAAGTATATGAGAGTTTTCATTTTGTGTCAGGAGTATCTTGCAAAAGGAATGTGTACCTGAAACTGGGTAATATACTCTTTTGTGAACATCCTGAGGATATCTGAGACTAAGGTAACTCCAGCTAACCCCCTTAGCTCTGAGAATCCATGCTGCATCCCCAGACACTCGGCATACACAACATATATTTACTTAGGAGTAACATACATGCAAAAAACTTTCACCTCACCACCACCAGCTGTGAAGAAAATTCATTAATAAGCAGTTTTGGAACAAAGAGGAGAAAAGCCCATGAAGTACTAATGCAGAGGAAGGATGCAACAATTCAATATTTTCAAGAATTTGAAGAAAAAAAATATCATTCTATTCCACAATAGATATTGCACTAAAAAATTAACCAGACTAACTGAAGTTCTGCAAACTTTAAGTGAGATAATTTACTATATGCTGTTATAAGCACAACTGTGAAACACATACAAGCATGATCATCTAATTCTTCCACAATTTATTAATTTCCTTTGAAAATGATGCTAAAATAAGAAATGTAATTTAAGCATGCTGACAGCAAACTATTTACACAAGATTGGTACATAAATAGCTCCAATTCCCATACTAACTTAAATTCATCCATTTCAAATTTAATTTTCATATTAAGAAAATAGTGGGGAGAATTGTTTCAACTGTTTTGATTTTGTAACATAAAAGCTAAATGCCTCAAATGAAAATTGGACAGCCAGAGAGAGACTTTGTCAGATAAAAATATTTACTAAACATCACTACTTCAATCTACTTCATGCATTTCATAAGACTTTTTTCTTTTTTAAATGAGATTCTATTTCAAATTGATACCATGCCCTTGTCTCAAAGTCTTGTTATAAAGAATGCCTTAGAAGGAAAAACTGCATAATTGAAATTAAAATTAATAAGGTTAAAAACTGATACTTAAAAAGAAAAAAACTAAGCTGTGAAACACTGAAAACCAGCCAAAATTGTTTTAAAAGTTCTAGATGCTGGAAGAAAGCTATGCTTTAAGTAGCACTCTGCACTACTTCATCTGAAGCACTAAAACATTGAAACACGTTGTTTCAATGCAAGTAAAACTGTGAATGCTTCATTTTTAATTTTGTTTGTTTCAGCATTTAGACTGTTTTAGGAAACAGATATTAGACCAAAGCCTCACCAGGTATCAGCAGATGAAAGATAAATTGTCACTTGGGCAACTATTTCCCTTGAAAACTGTCAGCCAATGTTTTGGTCAAATTTAGAGTAGCTGAATTCCTTCGGCCTGCCAAAGCCGTCAGATTGCAGCAGGGGTGAGCGGAACTGCCAGCACACACAGCCAGCTGCTCCCACTCACCATCAGCTGGGCAAGGTACCTACAGGCCTGACTCTAGGGTCAATGCAGCAGGAAGAGGAGTCCTGCAGGAGCTGTGTACACTCCTGCAGAACAGCAGCTGGAAAGAGAGATGGAGGAGTGAAGACCTCAGTTTTGGAGTGACACTTCAGTCAACTCTTGAAAGGAATCCCTTTGACTTGATTCCAGCTGTAGACCAACCTGGAAAACTGTTTGTAGGCTAGGGGTTATTTCTATTGAAATAAATTAATCTTCCAGGTGAGTGTGTCTGAGTTGATAAGCAGTAAAGTCCATTCTCAAGCCAATGTTACCTTCTTTCATGTCATTTGCTAGTGTCTTCAGGTGCTACTGCAATGGTCAAAAGAAGTATGTAAAAAAATTATCCAGCATCCTATTGCAAGTTATTGCAACCTATATAAGACCTGGTAAAGGTATTATATAGGTTGCATATATATGCATATGTATGGCTTGACCCCAAGCCATTTTTTCCGGGAAATAACCAATCCCAAACTGATTCACTACATTAATAAATTAGCTGAGACACTATTACAATTAGAATTTTATTAGCATCAAGTTTCCTTCAGCTGGACAATGGCTTGGAGGCAGGGGGAAAATCCAGTAACTTAAAAATTCTTCCAAGCTGACAAAACTTACAGGATCAGAAATATGAAGGCCAAGTTGGTACATTTCAGTTCCTGAAAGTTTTTCAAAATAAACACTACGTTATATGAAATGTTTGAAGAAGAAATCTATATAAACATGCTAATAAAAAACTCCACCTTTCTTGACCAGGCAAGTCACTAAAGAGTAATGTGAACTGTGCATGTAATGGCTCTGTTTGTTATACAAAATACAGTATTTTATTATAAACTGCCAACAAAAGAAGTACACTTCTAGAGAGCTTTCTCAGGTTTAATTTCCTCTCAAGACCAGAACAATGAAGCCAATACACAGGTGAGAAAGGTGTCACCCTTCAGTGCTTAATATATAGATACTATTTGATACAGCTTTTTGCTAGAAAAGCAATGCTGAGGAGTCCTGGCTGTGAGTAACCAATACCCTTCCCCTGGTCACTACAATGCTGAGCACAATGAGGAATGTGAGTTCTAATAAACATCCTGAGAAAAACAAGCTTGGCCAAAACTTTCCAGAACAAATTCACTGCAACGTAGGTCTGCGCATACATGTGCCTCATAGAATGGACATTTTGGTACAAACTTAATTACTGGACATCTTTTGGAGAAAACTGTACATTTACTGGACAAAGCTCTTAGTTTTGTATTAGGGTTTCAATGGTTTTCCATTACGTAAACAAAATGTAGGACCTAGGTAAAAACATTTCTTCCCCTCACACACAAGAACAGTAAAGACATCCTCTGCTGCATATCTGGGGAGTGAGCCTTGGAAGAACACCTCTCACACAATGGGCTGTAACAATGAAAATCTAAAACCTAACTGCTTTCCCAGCCACAGTGCTAACAGAACAAAGAACATTATTTGGACTTCAGATAATTACCAGCCATCTCTGACACAAAACTGGGAATATGTTCTTTTTATTTTTGCCCCAGGTAGACAAATTTTCTTAAATGAAAACAGAAAATACAGCCTGACTCTACTTGGTATGAAAGGAGTGTATTATCCAGCTTGGGGGAGAAAAACAGCGAAACCCTTCTTATCTTGCTTCAAAGCTCATTGGTAGTGGACAAAAAAAAGCAATCAAGTAGCTTCACACGATTTAACTTCTCTTGTTCTGCTGTCTCTTCCACTTACCTTCTTCTTTCAGTTTAAAATTAAACTTTTTCCTTATTTGCAAAACAACAATAGACTTCTGACTGAAAAAAGCCCCCTATGATTTCATAATCTTCTTCTAATTGTGTATTTATTCTCCAAACTGAAGAAAGGTTGTGGAGGGGTTATAAATAAGAAGGAGAGGAACACCTCTGAAAAAGATTCTCTCAGACAAAATACCAGATGCATATGGAAAAGACACTGAAAGTCAATCAAGATAATGCAGTTTGATTCTGTCAGAAGCAGTGTCACACTAATCATTACTGTGGGAAAGTGAGCTTCTTCTAACATAAAGGAAGGGACAATTACATTCTCCCAAAATTTAGGGAATGGCAGTTTTAATACCTTCCAATCCATTTATTATTCCTAGACAAGTAGAAAAAAATGTTACTATAAATCTCCATCTTATCTTTAATATCACCAGGTGTTTATAGCTATGCACTTCAGGCAAGAGTTTCTGCTATTCATCCAGTACTTCTGTCTATTTAATCACATCTCATATATCCCATTTAGTCTCTTGCCTTCCCATGTGAAATTCCTTATAGGAGAATACAGTTAAAGAACACTCAATGGAACTCCCTTGCATTTTATTATAAACCATGAAACACTCTTGAGAATGATCAACAGACAAAATGATACACACCACAGATCAGACTCAACTTCTTTCTCATGTGCCTAGCTGGTTTGGGGTTTTTTTGCTTTCTTCTTTTCCTTTCTATTCTTCTTCTCAAGTTTCTGCTACAGTAGTCCACAAGCAATATCACTAGCTACATGATCCTATACTAAATATAAATCTCAGAAATAATCCTCCTTGTATTAACCATAGAGCTGATAATAATTAGTAAAGGGCTCTTTTTCTGAGACTTAGATTCTGACATCTGAGTTTAGTTGTATTAACATGCAGGATTATATGCTTTTTGTACTGACATCTATATCCTTGGAGCTAACAATGTGTGATGGAGACAAACCAAGACTTCCTGTGGTCACTGTAACCAGAAAATTTAAGAATCAAGATCAGACAGAAGAGCAAATGCTGTGAGCAGAGCATATCCCTTTGGTGCTGTTGTCTACAAGCCAATGAAAAGTAGGCTTATCTAGATCTGAATAACTTTACTTGATGGTAAGTTCATAATACAGAAGTAAATTCCAAAACAAAATTAACTGGAAAACATCCCAGCACAGTATTTTCAATTCAAATTTTAGATTTCAAATGGGAAAGCAAGCTTCATGACATAGAATACAGCAGTATCAGTAACTATACAGGTATTATAATCAGCAGCCTTTTGAAACAAAACTCAGCAGGTCTTCTAGGCGTGTTTCACTTAACATTGCATTCTTCTCACAAGCTAATATAGACATACAAATCATGCATACTTCACTTAAATATTTATGCTTCAGTATCTTGATGAACCAGAGGGCTGGATCACATGATTACAGTAAAACAGCAATTCCCAAGCTACTTTGTGCAACAGTTTCCCCCAAATGACCTCTACTGCCCCTCGTAACTAGCCTGGGCACAACCCAATAATGTGTTTAAATGGCTTCTGGTATAGCAAAACCTCCTGAACTAAAATCATTTCTTACTCTTTTTGTTTAGCTAGTCATGCCCCGAAATTCAGAATGGACTGTATCAAATTTATCAAAAATAAACAGCCATGTTTATTTCTTCTCACATGAAGAAACACCTATTTTAAGAAAACAATATTTCTTCTCCACCAAGATACAACATGTGATACTCATAATTAATGATTGTACTGTAAAATGTAATACAAGTAAGCAGTACTGAAAATTCACACATATTCTTAAGCATAGCCTCCATTTTGATATATGCATGCTTGTTTCACTGACCCTTACACAAGTTTCCTACATCATAGTAACACTGATAGTAAATCAGTAGGAAATTATTTTAAAGAAAGAGCAGATGAATAGCAGCACATCAGGAGATCTGAAAATTTTAAGAGGAAAAAAAATTGCATCAACAGAAATATTTGTATTTTTCATAGAAACATCATCTACTCAGGGCTAGGAAGAATTGGTATGTTAATGATACTGATGCTTTAGAAGAGTGGCAGCTGACAGCCACATTTCCCCCTTTTCAATTTAGTATACAAATCTTCTCCAGGGTAAACCTTTACATACAAACACTGAAGCACTGTTAACCAATGTAACTAAGTGGGAATTACATGAGCTCATACTAAAAGGAGTGGGGTAAGACTATGTTTTAAAATCACAGTTTCTAATTGAACAGCATTTTCACATAAAGTCTATCATCACCATTTTGAACCCGCTGTATTTGTAGGCTTCAATAGCAAGACAATGATGTTCTGATTATCACCATTTAAACCAACAACATGCAGTAATAAAAACCAATCTTTTGTAAAAGAGTAAGATAAATACCTGCAGGACTGCCAGCATTTTCTCCTTGATGCAGCTGAATACCAGCAGAATCTATAGAGTTTACTGTAACTGTCTGTAGATTTGGCAATTGAGCAGTGCTTAGACTAACTGGAGTTGATGTCAACGCACCACCTGCTGCAACTTGACCAAGAGTGAGAGTCTGCACAGGAGTCAGAGTTATTTGTTGACCAGGTGCATTCTGAATTTGCAAGTTCTGCAAGTTCTGAACTCCTTGCACTTGAAATGTCTGCCAGGTTATCTGCCCAGAAGGGGTCACTGTTTGTGCCTGAATTAAGAAAGTTCCAGGATTCAGCTGCAGTTGAAGATTTTGAAGAGCCTGTTGAGATATACTTTGACTTGCTTGAACACCATGGATTGTCTGTTGCGCAATACCTTGTACAATCTGGGCTTGACTGGTTGGCTGCTGCGACTCTTGTAGCTGTATGTGTTGTACAATTGGCTGTGCTGTGGAGACCTGAATATTCTGAGCTTGTGTGTCATCAGAGACTGATGTCTGGATGTAATTTCCCTGAAGATCAGAACCATGAACTTGACCACTAGTCGTGGTCAAGTCATTTGCATTTTGTTCCAATATACTTGAACTGTCTATGGTAACGGGCAATTGTGATGAAGATGACGTTGGCACAAATAAGTCATTATCAGTGGCAGTTTCTGTAATTTCAGGAGAAACTTGCTCACCAGTCCTCTCAGAAGTATCTGAACTCTCCATGGCCTGTCCAGTATTTATCAAGTGCCCATCTGCATTAATGCCTGCTGTCATGGTTTGAGAACCACTGCCAAGTCCCAGAGAATCTAGATCAACACTATTAATGGGTACAAAAGTGATATTCCCTGGCAGTCCAAGAGGGACGTTAGCAACCACTTGTGCTTGGCCAGGGTAAGACGAACCACCAATTGCAACTCCCTGAACCTGGACTTGACCAGACTGACCAGATAAGATATTCTGAATATTAGCTGAAGATGTTCCAGAGGCAATGATGGTTTGATTCGAGCCAGGAATGATCTGAATTTGACCAGTTTCTTGATTTATACTGCTATTATCAGAAGAGGCTGCAAAGCCAAGTTGAACCTGCTGACCATCCGCTGTCTGGATCTGGGGTATTACTTGGTATTGTACGTTAGACACCGTACCATTCGACGAATCTGATCCTGGTGCAACAGAAAAGATTTGTTGATTTTGCAAACTCTGAATAGGAAGGACATACTGCCCACTTGAAGTTACTGTGGCAGCACCTGGAATCTGTACTATATTACCAGCTTCGTCCTTTATAGTGGTAGGAGCTGCAGACAAGACCTCCCATCTGTTTGGAGCTCCAGCTAATTGCACAGAAGCCAAATCCCCTGTCTGAATAAAAAGAAAAAAGAAAACAAAAAATTAAAACAAATGTTGTACAGACCATGCGTTAGACCAGTCATGCAATTCAGCACTAGATATTGATACACTACTGGAAAACATGCAGTACAGCTCATATGACCACCAGCAATTAGATCAAAACTATGAAATACAGATTTTACAAGGATCTGGTGCCTAAGTCAGGGTAGCCAGCCTGCAGGTCATGAGCTGCACGTTGCTCGCAGACATGTCAAATGCAGCTCCTATGTCATGGCTATGTCAGGTGACCAGCAGCAGGGTTATTCTGGTGACAGGGCTGCTGGGTAATCCAAACCCCTGGCTGTGGGAAGGAGGGAGCTGGAAGGGGCTGCTGGAGTTCTCACCACCTGAGACTCAGACACACTCTCTGCCCAGCTAGGCACCTACTGCACACAAGTGGAGGAACTGCCATGAAGCCAGTACTGCCTCTATTTCCTGGAGCTCCACTGCCTTTCAACTCTGTTTGCTATTTGTGCATGTTGTGACTCCCAGCAGTACACAGAATGTTAAGAAGTGATGTAGGCACACAGTTGGAAAGACAGGACAACCTCAGTTTGCTACACTTAAACACAAAGCTCTAGTATTTATAAGCTTGTAGGAGTTAGTTTTGCTAAGGAAGAAGACTTCTAGACTAAGAACTTTTACACTGAAATCATATTTGTATTAGTCATATGCATCAGTTAGGAGGGGAAAAAAATATTTCTTCATTAAGTTGGAACAATAGAAAAGGCCAGTGTTTCAGAGTAGACCCCAGATGCCTAAAGAAACTATTATGCATTTGGTTTTTATTCAGTAAAGAAAAGGTAAATTGCACTTACCTTTCTTTACCAAAGCCAGCTTTTTCAGAATAGAGTATTAAGAATTAGATTTAACATCCTGCAATGCCTAGCACAGATTTGCATAGTCAACCAGACTGGTACTGTAAGTAACCATCAATCTAAAAAATACGAAGTGAAGTGTCTCCTTATCTGTTTAACCATACCACAGTAAACCAATGGAATAACATAATTAATAGCAACATGTAACTAACTTGTCCTACGACCAATTCAGCTCTGTGAAACAAATCTAGTCTCTCTGGCAGAGTCCAGAGGACATAGAAAGAAAAGCTCTGGTTTGTCCTTCTGCACTCATCCTGTGATCACTCCTGGTAGGGAAGTTACCAGAACAAATCACAACTTTTTTGTGATGCTGCATTCTGACTCCCTTTAGAACAAAACCAGGACATGCAAAATACAGCACACATCTAATTCTTTCCTAACATAGCATTGAGACCCAGCCAGTCTGAAAGAATGCTGCAGTATGCACCTGAGTGAATTTAGTCCACAACATTAGATGGGACTTTGCTCGTTTCACATTCTTATCCTATTCCATCCCATAACACTACAATGTTTACATGTACAGGAAAAATAGTGTATTTAAGTCTGAGTACTTACTAGAAGTTTTACTGTGCTTACCAAGCTTCATTTTCAATAAGGAAGCACATATTGTGGTTCTAAATTCTTCTCAAGAATTGTAAAAATAATTATGATGCAAAAACCAAAAGAATGCTAGCCTTCTTCAGCCCTCAAAAAACCAGACCCTTGACTCTTATTAAGACTTGGTCTCAGTGATCCATGGGGATCTTTCCAGCTCAAAATATTCCATGGTTCATAAGTGTGATTCATAATTTTTCAGATAGTATATTAGTAAATAGATTCAGCATCACCAGAACAAAACTAATTTTATGGCCTTAATGCTTCAAGGAAAAGAAACATAATGAGGAGAATAATAATTCTCATTTATTATTTTCTTTCATTCTTATACTGATCAACCTTTAATTTAAAAAAACTTATTTAAATTTTTTGGTCTTTCAAGCTTGTAACTTACAATACTAGAAGAAAAAAGCATGTAATATTCCATATCACATATCTTACCTAGAAGAACACAACAAGTTCTATTTTCCTCTGCTACCACATTACCTTTATAGACTTGTGTTTAATATTGCTTAAAGTTGCTGAAATGCTGCTAAGAAAGTTCACTCAATTCACAAGCATATAAATACCTATTAAGTGAAGGTTTCATAAAACATCAAAAGACCTATAAAATCAGGGGTAAACATCAGTCATAAAATACCAAAGGCAAAAATATGACTGTTATATAGTTAAAGTGTGTCATTATAAATAAATGTATAATACAATGGGCTGATAGCTGTTAGAACAAAAGAGAAAGGAAAAGCAATATAAACCATTACAAGTCTGATATAATTTCTCACTGATTGAAAACTATGTACAAGCAAATGTTGAAAGCTTAGGTTAAACTGGACTGATCTAATATGCAGTAACATGTCAATGTCTATTCATATGTAATATCCTCCACAGAAATACTTCAAAGGGAACCTGTCTCCTTAGTGATATGGAAATGACCTACTTTATTCTTCTCCCAAAACATATGTTGATTTCCATATTGGCATTTTCATGTTGGGCACACATCTCACGTTTTCATGATCTAGTGAAATCTTCCCTCAAAACCTGCTCTGCAACGATTTTAGCACAACAGAGCCAATCTTTTAGTAGATGCACTTGTCAGTCCATGGAGAAGTTCAGGGCAGTCATGCATGAGGATATGAAGCTATGCTACACATACAACATAAAATGCCTGTTATTCATATTGCTCTTACAGCTGGCTGTATCAGACACCACCAGCTGAATCATGTGGAAGGAGGAGCAAAAAGAGGGTGAGGCTTTCAAGAAACTATCTGGCAGCTATCAAAATTGCTAGCATTAAAGCATGAAAAACACCCGTATGGTAAGGAGTATTTGAGGGTGATCTCTAATCTCAAATGGTCATCATCAGCCCGTCATAACAAGATTGACTTTGTTCTTCCACAAAGTCTGTTGAGACAAGAAGATATTTCTTGGACTTCTTTTCCTACTAACTAAAGAGTAACCATTCTTTATGCCCTCAGGCAATTAAGCACTTTTGTTGTAACTCAGTTGTTCTGCCACTGATACATGAGCAGCAACATCTGCAGCCCAGTCACTTACTGAGCTTTACATTCAAAATACGCCAGCATTTCTCAGTGGAAATTATTTAGAGGGTAGAGATAAAGTAACAGTTTCCTTATCAACTGGTACTCAGGCAGCAGTTATTTGGCAGCTGTTCCTTTAAGAGAAGGCTGGACTGTTTCAATCCAAAGGCTGTTTCAAGAGGAAGGGACAAAGATCTGAGGAAAGTTCAGCACAACTCAGCCAAGGAGAAGAGAACAGGAAGCAACAGGGAATTCACTGGAAGCAGCATCAGGAAACAAGAAAAAGAGACAGGAACAGAGCAAAGAGAGTAGCTGACACAAGCCATAGGATGAATTAAAATCAAATGATATGTCCACCTGAAGAAAGGTCAAGTACCAACAAAGAGTGAAAGCTACAACCACTGTTCAGCCTGTCTTTTGATTCTTTAACAGGCCCTATATAATTTCCAGTGGCTAAAATAAAGATATGTCTCTGAGAGAAAAGTCTCATCCCTGAAGAATCATGAGCCGTGATAAATAAAAATCTAGTAATTGTCTTGTTCAATATATTTAGATAAAATTGCAGCAGCATTAAGTCAAATGTGGAAGGAGATAAGAGAAAGACAAAAGATAAAATAGCTTTCAGATGTGATCTAAACCATACTGAATGATAGGACTTAATAAAAAAATAAAATATGTTTCACCAAAGTAAAATGGAGAGGAGGAAAGAAAAGACCCCTGTAAGAACTGGTATTTGTCGTTGAGACACCTGCATCTCAACTTGTCAAATGGGCACATGTCATTAGCCATCAGTATTTTATTACAAAAGTACATCAAACATTTATCTGTGCTGGTGGACAGCTTTTTACTGCACTTTTCAGAAAGTCACTTTTGCCCCATTAAGCCCTGGAGCAAAAGCATCAGCCAAACAACCAGAGGTGGAAAGATAATGAGTCACAAGCTCCTAAACATTCAAAAATCACACACCTGATGAAGAAGATTGGACACTGCCTCATCCAAATTGTTGTTTTATGAAAGAGTTAGGGTTCTAATGCATGGGTTTAATAATACCATGTGTTTACCAAGCTACAGTAAACTATCTGTGCATTCTTAGGTCATTACAAATACAAGATAAAATGCACTTGCTTCAACTCTTTCATTAAAGTATGAGCTAATACATTCTATCATGTATTTGCCATAGGTTAAAAACATGTTCAACATCACTCACTGTGGTTCAGCTGACACAAAGCTGTTTGTTAAGACAAATTAATTCTGTTGCATGTTTGAGCCCTCGGCCAATGAAGCCACTCAATTTAGAGAAATACTTCTGTCCAAAATCAAATGTTTGGAAAAACAAAGAGCATTTTGGGGAAAAAACATATTATCTGGGGCTGCTTAAAATCTTATTTTAAAAGAAATTCCAATCTGGTGAAATATATCTAACTGTATCTTAGTTAAAGAATATCTACATCTTTTTGCTCGACATGGACAACTGCAGCTAAAACTTCAACAGTTGGTTATCAATAAGCAGAAGTTCAGAACTTTTCCAAATTAAGACAATACATTATCCCTGACCTTAGTAGAAACAAGGAAACTGAAGTACTAAGAAACTAGTAAACATTTTTAACTAGATCACAGGTTAGTATCTTTTGTTAATTATTATTATTACTATTATATTTTGTTTATTAATTATTAAATCTATATATGTATACAAATCCCAATGTAACTACATGCCAAACTAGCACTCTATGGAATGGTTTTTCTTCCTTTTAACTCAGCTGCTGAAGGGTCTATCAAATCATCAAGAGAACAAGAAAGAGGGCCTGGGATCAGTCAGCCTTACAGCTTGATCTTTGGGAAGGCACTGGAGCAAATAACCTTGAAAATAACCTTGAAAATATTAACCTTAATTGAAAATAATCTTGAGGGTAAAAAAAACAAAACAGTAGTGTTCAGAAGTAGTCAGCCTACACTTAGGAAGGGGAAATAATGCTGAAATACCTCACAGTACCCTATGACTAGCTTGGTAGATGGGCTTAGGCAAGACATATTCTTTGTCACTACATTAGTCAGGCTTTTGACTCTGCCCCCCATAATGTCAGAAAAAGCCTCTTGTTTATATCATATGGGTTATCAAACACTGGAACATGCTGCCCAGAGAGACAGTGGAGTGTCTAACGTTGGAGGTATTCAAACCCACTGGACACAGCTCTGAACAACTTCTTTTCACTGACTCTACTTTGAGCAACGAGGGACAGACCAGACATTGTCCAGACATCCTTACCAGCCTCAACTTTCTATGAAATCTTAGACTTCTTGTTAATGTTTAATATTAGAGACCTTTTTTGTCGATGCTGTTTTTAAATATGGAAATGTTGCAAACCATATATTTTCTTGCTTTCTCCAAAACTATTAGGAGAAATAAAACAATTTTTTTAAGAACATCCCTAAAGCACCTTCTAAAAGAACTGCAACACTTGGCTCTGATCTAGTATTAGAAAGACATAACTGGAAAACAAAACCAAAGAACATTTTAAAAGGTGAGCTTCTGGACAGCAGCAGGACAAATACACTATTAGCCATCACATTCTAGTGAAACTTCTTTGTTTTGCAAAAGTGGAGAACAGAGACAAGCAAGACAATTCCAGGCAGACTTTTCCATAGTGGCTGAACAGGTTCTGGTGCATCTGTTCACATCCAGAAACCTAGTATCAGGAAGCTATCTTATCACCCACAAAAGCAAAAATGGATGTCAGAATAATTCTGAACTACCTCAAAATGACCATATAGGTCAGAAACCCAAGTAGTATGGTTAACTCTGACATACGTGGCATTCAGGCATATTTTTGCCTAGTGGATGGAAAACATGAAATTTAAAATGCCTTCCTCTTTCTCCATCCTGTCAGCACTATTCCTATTTCCTCCTAAACTGAGCTTAAACTAGGTACACCTCAGATGGTTAATCTTCTGAGACATAAACCAACTATAATTCTAGACTTTGATTAAATTCTGTGAAGCACCTATAGTCAATTCTAAAGCTCAAGATATGCCAAAGCAGTCTTAAAACACTCCAGCCTTTACTTGTCCAAGATACGCAGAAATGCTTTGTCTACTGCAGAGGAATTATACTCATCTTTCCCCACATATGCAAATTATTAACCTGTCCAAATGTTTTCCACATCTTGTTGGTAAGCAACAACACAAATAAATCAAATAAATAATTCCTCCCAAACCTTTTTTTTTTTTTTTTTTAAAGACTAGCCAATCAGTGCAGCCCACTTCACACAAGGTGCATCTACACACCCCAGCTGGGACAGCCATCTCTGACAGCTCCCATTCTCTGGCAGCTGTCAGAGCCAACAGTTTTCTCAGAGCCTGCCACTCTTCCCAATTCGCCTTCCAGACCTCCCATACAGCCTCCCAGCAGTCCTGCACCCTATGCTCACCGAGCCAGTCCCACCCAGCACAACCATAAGAATGGCCCTTGGGAGCATGAGAGCTCCAAGACAGCCTTTAGCTTTGCATTACAATGAGGTAAGAGAACATAACAACTGGTTATCATCTCAGCTTTGCAGCTTCTTAAACCATCATCTGATCATGCTACAACCACACAGCTGACCATCAAGGCTCTGCTTGACCTAAATATGTCTGCTCTTTTGTACCCTCCCTTATGTAAAGCTTTACCATCTTCTGCTTTGCTTCTCATTTTCACCTAATGCTAAAATCTTTGCAGATGTTTAAACTGGAATGAAACTAGAGTATTTATAACTAAATGAAAAATAATCCTAAATATCAAAGTTTGAAGTGGAATTATTAGTCAAAGATAAATAGTGAAAAAGCAAGACCCAAACTAAAACTTCTCAGATTCTGAACTCCCAAGACAGAGAAAGACATCCTTAGAGGCCAAAACATGAGTTGTCATTCTAGGTCAGGCAGTAGCACACAGCATCCCAGCAAGGCTCTCACACAAACCAGCAGGCAGCAATATTCAAGGCAAAGATCCCATGGCAAGTGTTTGAACCAACCATGGATGCAGCAGTATGGCAACCAAGGAAAAGATGCTCAGGTAAGTAAGCCAAAAACTCAAGGCCATCTAAATTAAGATCAAACACCATCAGATAACATACTGGGGTTGGTTGATCATTAGGCAGAGTAAATCACGGTGTCAAAGCTGAAAGACTTTGTGCATCTTCATCAATGCACGAAGACAAGATCAGCAGTAATGCCTGCTAATGCCTCTCATCCAAAAAGAAATACAGTTCCAACCAGAATCATCAGCCAAGCCGAAAGCCTTGCTGTCTAAAGACAACCTGCCAGGTCATTGACAGGATGGAAAGGAGAAGAGGGCTGAGTATAGTTCTGTCAATTGCCTTCTTCAGTTCCTTTTCATTACAAGCAGCTGCCATTTTCATTAGTCTTTTTACTTCCTCACTAATCCTTTCAGTGGTGTCACAGCAATGAGCATTCAAACCGTAGGCCTGGACTCAGATAGCGATACAGAATCACAGGATAATTTCAGCTGGAAAGGACCTCTGAAGGTCACCTGGTCCAACCCCTGGGCTCAAAGCAGGGCCAGCTAGATCATTACAAACACAATCACATTTGCTCCAGCTCTTCCCCAGATCCCAGACACGCAATATTCCCTGTGTTCCTAGGGGAGTTTTGCTGTTGCTTTTAAATCATACTGCTGGTCTCTTGGGGAGCAGCTGCAGCATACCATTTCAGCCAGGAAAGCAGTATGCTAGCCCAGCATGCTGGCTCCAGCCCTGCCAGTTTCTACCAAGCAAATGTCAGTAAAATAGTAACAAAACAACCCTGAAACAACAGCATCGCTATCCATTGACATGCAGGCTCTTCAAGCACTTCTAAGAGGAAATACCTAGTTTGACTTCTACTATCCATTAGTGTAGATTGGGAGTTCTGCCAGCTGTTCGGCAGTCAGAACTGCAGTCCAAGGATAGAATATAACAGGAAAGAGCTGCCCTCCCACTGCTACATTAGGCACCATCACCCATGCAGAGGTCTCAAACTGATTGAGCTATACTCCTGGAAAAGGGATGAGCATCACAAACTGCAGGAAGAGAATTATGTTTGTCTGTGCATATAGATTTCATTTTCCATACCACTTATGAGGTACCTATAATGTAAGACTTTTTAGCTTCCTCCTTTCTTCCACCCTCCAATACGATAATCACAGAGGACCAGGAAAAAAAAGACTCTTTATTGCACCAAAACTCTTTTGTTCTTCTGTTTTTCATAAGGAATGTATTTCAGGGCCCTTAGTCCCTCCCCTCTCTTTATTAAGGTCATATTAATTAACTCCAGCGTCTAGTTCAGCTACTGTTAGGTATCTCCTTCAATTTATATTTAGTTTCCACCCAAAATATTCTGAATCATTCAAGAGTTAGGTTGTAGGAGTGTAAAAATTACCAGAATGCTATAACCTAACTCACAGAAGATATGTAGGAAGGGCCTATCTGCACGTATGGAAAGTAGTGAGTGAGCTTATATTCACTTAGGTTTTTAACTAAGATTTTGGCTTCTGTTGAATTGCATTTGCTTTCCCCTGAAAAGCCCCTTAAACATTAAGACAACAACATATAAACTTAATAGGAGTAAAGAAGTACCATATCAAAACTGTTTTGCCCATTTTGAACTGCCAGGAACCATGTGTCCTGCACCAGCATTCCAGTATCCTGTCAGACCTACTGCTCCTCCTCATCAATCAATCCATCCCCAAGATGCACAATTCCAGCTGTACAGCGAGAACAATCTTAAAGATCAATACAGGAAAGTAAGCAATCATTTAATCATCATCTGTTTTTCAGTATGTTTATGCTCTTCAGCACTGTATGCATCCAGTACTATGAAACAAATCTTAGAGCTATCAGGCACTTTAAAACACCTAGAAAGATTTTTTAAACACACTGGTTGAGCAAATAAATAGGTTTGGCAGAAAGGATGCTTAAAAGGGGTTGGAATCCTAATACATTTTTGAGCTCGGTCATTAATCTACAACCTGCTGTATGATCTCAGACAGCTATTTCGCTTCAGCTTCCCTTTACGTAAGTAAGCTGTAATGTACAGATGAAAATTATTTTAAAGTTTAGCAAGTATTTCGAAACTTCTATCAGTAACACTTTGACATTTGTTAAAAGTTTGACAAAGCCACTTCATCCACCAGTACAATGCTTTGCAGTTTTTCTTCCTATTTGCAAAATCCTAACACCATACAATGCTGTTGCACAGCAAGTTTAAAAAACAAGACTTGCTTTAAAAGAAGGAAAAAAAAGGCACATTTTTTTCTAATTTTAAAGACGTTTTTGTAAAAAAAAAAAAAATTCAGAGGTAATATGTGCAATTTTCCAAGGGCCAAGGCCAAAAAATGACATCACGTCATTTTAGAAGATATTTTGGAACTCTCTTTAAATATACGAATATTTTTAGGTATCAGTTATTTAGAAATGCATAATCGCTTTGAATTTTATGAGCATATGTCAACACGAGATTTAGCTAGACCAATTAAGGAAGATGAGTTTTCATTAGGCTTTTGTTATGGGGATTGTTAAACTAGCTTCAGCAAGAATACGTT
The DNA here is from genome assembly GCF_037042795.1 of Molothrus aeneus. Lineage (NCBI taxonomy): Eukaryota > Metazoa > Chordata > Aves > Passeriformes > Icteridae > Molothrus > Molothrus aeneus. The sequence goes on along the minus strand of NC_089652.1, from coordinate 17,921,477 downwards.
TCTAGCCTGCAAGATCCATCTCATCACACCAGGTCCCGAGGTCATCAAGGCTCCTTTCAGAGGCAACGGCGCATGAGAGATAAGGACAGAAAACGCTACGAGGAACCGCATGATAACTCTCCTTAGAAAAACAGCGCGATACAGGAAGCAGCTTTCCACCACCGCGTTCGCTTCTAAACAGCCATTTTACTTCACTACATCCTTCCCTACTGCTAGCCTTCATTTTGTGCTCCTGCCTGGCTGCGCGGTTCCAGGCTGACAGCCTAGCGAGGATACCGGGGGCGCGCTCAGGTGGAGGTGAGATGCCTCCCAGCCTCTCCGGGTTCCGAGCGAGCCGTTCCGGTGCCAGGGTCGGGGGAGGGAGGCTTCCCGCCTCCCCCCGTTTTTGAAAGTAAATGAAGGCGCCGCTCCCAATGGCGGGGGAGGGGGGAGCTTGGCTCCCTCCTCCTCCCGGGAGCCCGGCTCCTCCTGGAGAGGCAGGGGAGCCCGGGGACCCCTCTCCTGGCAGGTCGGCCCTGCTATCGTCCCTCCCCCCGGGCGGGCAGTGCCGTGTGTCCCGTCCCTCCCCCCGGGCGGGCGGGCTGGCTGTGCTGTCTCTCCCCCCGGCAGGCCGTGCGAGAGCGGCGGGGCGGGCACTCACCGCTCCGGCAGAGTGAGAGGCAGCGGCGGCGGCGGCCTCATCCTCCTCCGGCGACGGCGGGCCGATCTTGCTGCAGGTGGCCGCCAGCAGAGCGAGCGGTGACGGCTGCGCGTCCTACCCACAATGGGCGGGTTCAGGGAGAGAAGGGGGGTGGCGGTTAGTGCGGGACAGCGACCGGGCTCCTCGCAGACGCGCACACAGGAAGCGGCGGCGGCGGCACCGGCTCCGCAGCCGCTCACAACGTGTCACCCGGGGGAGGGGGGGAAGGGGCCCAGCCGGGCCTGCGCTCACCTGGGGGGCGGCCGCCCCGGCGGAGGCCGAGGCGGCGCCGTTGCCGTGCTGGAGATATTCGCTGTGGCTGCTGCTGTCCACGTCTAAGGCAGCCATTTCCTCTTGTTTCACGGGCTTCTCGGGAGCTGCGGGCACAGCGGGGAGGGGGAGGGGAGAGTCACTGACGGGAGCGATCACCCCCCTCCCTCTCTCTCCCTCCCTCCCTTCCTCCCTCCCTCCCTCTCCCCCCCCTAACCCCAGAGCTCCCCCCGCCCTCCCGCACGGAGCCCTCCTCCTCCTCCTCCTCCTCCTCCCCGTGCTGCTGCCCCTGCCCCTCTTCTCCCTCCTCCCCCTGCTCCTCCTGCTGCTGCTCTCAGTGCCGCTCTCGCCTCGCTCGCACACGGACGCTCCGGGGCCAGAGCGGGGACGCGCAGGGCCGGAGCAGGAGCGGGGAGCCCCCGGGGCGGCTCGGTCGGTGCGTACGTACCGGTCATGGTGTGAGTGCGAGCGGCCGGCTGGCTGGCTGGCTGGGCGGGAGGCAGGCAGGCAGGCTGGCTGGCTCGCACACAGGCCCTGCTGGCTGGGGCTAGGCGGCTGCCGCCGGGGACATGCTTATTGTGCTCACGGCGGGCTGAAGCGGCGGCAGCGGCCCGAGCCTACTCCGGTTTTTTTTTCCTATTTTGATTGACGGTGCGGGAAAGCCGAAAGGTGGGGCTTGCCGCGGGAGAGGGGGCCCGGCCGACACCGCCGCCCGCCCGCCCGCCTGCCAGCCCGGAACTCCCGCCCACGCCCGCGCGCGCGCGCTTTCATTGGCTGCGCTGCGCCGCCGCCGCCGCTCGCACGGGCCGCCCGGGCTGCCAGTCACCCGCCGGGGGCGGGGGGGGGCGCCCCATGCCGGGGCGGCTTCCTGTTTGCCAGGGCTAGTGCGGGGAACAATGAGCGGGACCCGCCGGGAGGCCGCGGCCCGCGCCGGCCGGGCACCCGCCGTCCCGGGAGGCGGCACTGCCGCCGCGCTCCCCTGACACCGCGGGGCCCGGCCGCCCGCAGGGGTCAGCGCGTAGGCACAGCTGCGCGGCGGTGGCGCTATGCCTCCGGCCCCCCCTCCCTCCGCGCCCCCGCCGCTGTTGTGCCCGGGGGGCGCCGGGCCAGGGCTGCGATCTTTCGAAGTCTCCCCGCCGGGGCTGTCACTCACGGCCGGCGACAGCCGCGGCTCCAGAGCGACGGCCGAGCAGCGCCCGGCCGACGGACAGCGCCGCCGCGCTTTGTCCCTCCGGCGCTAAGATGTCGGCGCGGCGTCCCCAGGGGAGCCGGTCCGCCCGGGCGGGCGCTGCCCGGGACCTGCCGCTGGCCGCCCCCCCCGCGGGACCGGGCGCCCGGGTCAGCGCCGGGAGCAGCGCCCGCCTCGGCGGGGCGACCCCGCCGTGCCGCCGTTGCATAAGCGCTGTGGCGGGCTCGCACCTGCCCGAGCCGGGCGGGGGAACCGAAAACCTCCACTGTCTCTAAGGCAGAGCAAAACCCGTCCAGGATAAGGCCGCGAGTTCGATTGTAACGCGCCACGTCCTCCCAGCCGGGAGAACCTGCTGTGAGCTGGGCACCCGGGCCTTGGCACGGATCGAACATAGTACCAGCAGGCTTTATTTTCATCGTGTTAAGGAGAAAATAATAAGATTCCCCTCAACGTCAGTTTGCTGGTCTGTGTCTCGTGTTACGCAACACAAAGGAAACTGGGAGCTCTCGGATTGTTAAACTAAGACAGGAAATATGTTTTAAACGTTACATAAGTATATGATGATACAGGAATGATTATTAGTGGGGCCTGTTTCTCTGTAACACCACTTAGCTTGTGAAGGGTTCCTGTAAAGGGGAGCAATTTGGGCTTGGCCTTCCGTCACATCTGAGTGCATGTGCTGGGTCATAGGACAGTGTACTTTGAGACACCGATTTTGACCCTTAGCTTGCAAATTCTCCCGAGGAATGACTTTTTCATGGTTACCCTTAGTGTGGTGTTGCAAGGAGTCTGAATGAGGCCAGAAAACCTCAAACCTACTTTCCTGTTACGATCTTTATTGTAAGTAGAACTGAGGATGAACTAGGAGATATCCACAGTTGGGCTGAGTGTGTGGAGTGCCAGGCTCCTGAGATAAACTCATGGCCAAGTTAGTAACTAGGAAACCCAGAAGTACGGTCGGTCAGGATTTTCAACAGCCTCTCTGAGCAGAGAATAAACAGTGCTTTTTAATCAGTCCCAGCACTATGACCTTGCAGTAACTGCCCAAGCTTAACTTAGAAATTATTACAGAACAGGAAAAAATGCACTCAGAAAATGTGAATTTAATATCAGGAAGTTACGATGGATAAAGATTGTTCTTACTGTAAGATGTACAGTCTTATTACTAACCCATTTACTTTTGCTGGTATGTTGAGAGTACCTTCAGGTGACTTACTGTTAAGTTGTAAATTAATCCCCAGCCTTTTTGTCACAATTCATTTTTGCCAAGATAGTTAAAAAAAACCCTTCTGTTTGTTAAATGTCTGTATTTATTTACATATCCTTGTGTAATTCTACTTTAGACTTAGTTGTTGGCAAGATAGATAACACAGCCATAAAGAAGATTTTTTTCCAATTTATATTTCTTATTTTAATAAACAAAAAGTTGTAACTGGGAACAGAAGTCAGTATTTTTCTACAAAGTGTCAGAAATAATTTTTAGCCAGTGAAAGCTAATATACACAACCTTTAAAAATCCATCAGTATACATACATAAGGACATTTCAGGAAGAAAATGAAAATGCAAAATTGCCTGACTAGTGCAGTATTTTTTAAAAAAGACTTGTACAGCTAGTCTACAACTTGGAGTTTGTTTGGCAGTATCAGAAGTTGCTAGTGAAACGTGTGAGAGTTTGTCATCCTGGAACCAGAACTATTACTGATGACTTTAGACTTTCAGTAACCAAGCTGCTCATTTAAAGACTGATGTATAAGAGAAATAATTTCTGTTAAGATGCTGTGATGGGGAAAAATTATATTGAAAAACAGGCCCTTGCTATTTAGCAGGATATTGCCAAAGACTATCAATGGCATTTTGCTTTAGGAAGATCGTGTTGTCTGGGGCTTAATCTAAATATGAAAGGTGTTCTTTCTTCTACAGCTGGGTGGGTGCATGTTGAGAGCTGTCTGACTTGAGGGGGATGTTGTCAATAGAGTAGTTTACCTACATGGGTCTGATTGCAGGCTTGGGACATAACTGCAGTGCTTTAAGACAGAAAGATTTGAAATACCAATAGTGGGATTGAGTTTATATATGAAAGAGCTTTCCAGTGCAATAAAACTCAGATGTAATCAGGCTTAACACTAGCAGAGAACCATCTTTTTCTAGTCATATATCTAAAATTGGGGGACAGTGTTATATTAAATTCAGATAAAGAACTAAACCAGAATATGAATAACCTGTTTAGAAAGTAGACAAAAATATTGAGATAAATTACAAGAAAGTTGCAAAAAAAGATATGCTGATATGAAAAAGAGGTATAAAGATATCAGAATTATTAAATACAAACTGCTTGGTAATAGAAATCACATGTGGCTGTTTTCTGCTTCCCAGCAGCTATTAAGAACACATTAGAAGAAAAAAATACAAAAAAAAGGAAAAGATTATTTTATTATTGTTATTTGTGGGATTTTTTTCCTTACCAACATACTAGCATTAAGAAATTAATCATTAGAAAAATCCTGGATACACGAGGGAATGCTGTCTCAGAGCTGGACATCTGAGTTCCCCTAGGTGCTGGTTTTCCTGCAGAGTTAGCACTGGGGCAGGAGCCCCAGAGACTGAGCTCCATGCCCAACTAGAGGAGCTGTTGTTTTCTCTTCCTTGAGCTTGCCCACAAGATGTACCATATCCATATGTGATCTGAATAAATTAACCATGACCAGTTTATTCTTAAAGAGCCTTGCCTCTGTAAGGCCTTGCCTTCTGCTTCTAGGCAGTTCCTGGTTTACTGCAGGAATGTCCTGGGATGAATTCTCTATCAATTTGCAGAAAATGGTGTGTTGTAATTTAACCTGTGTAGATATAAAGAAGGTAATACTGCTCTATAAATAATAAGAATACTTCTACCAGATACCAAAATGCAGCAGTTTCAGAACTGAGATGCAGCCTTTGGGGTAAGTAGCAAAATAATATGAAAGAGGAAACAATGTCTTCCAGTTTCTGATGAAACTTGAGCAAAGGTTTTGACAGATGAAACGAGATGCAACTTGGAAAGAACGCCAAAACTTGATACCTACCCTGTATTTCAGTTGTAAGCTCAATGCTGTATTTGTCCACTGTAACTTATATCTCATATCTCATTGGTTTAAGTGAGTTGAGCTCAGTCTCAGTGTCAGTTCAGTACAATTCAGAAGGAAGTGCACTGTCTTAACACAACTTCCATCCAGCACAGTGTCTGCTACACTTGGAAATAGCTTTTCTATAGTCCTTCGAAATTTCTGAACTATCACATGTTATTTCTGTCTCTAGTGGTCCCTGCTATGGGTAGCCCTTCATTTCTTTAAAGGATTATGTTATTGAAGGTTTGTTGGTATGTGGTCCAGTTCAGTTTTCACAGCTGTGGTACTCCATTCCTGTCAAGTGGTGGTTTTGCCATGCTGAAGCCTAGAATGCAACTGGACAAGATGGACAGGAATGCATTCTGCTGAGACAGAATGTAACACCAGGAAAACTCAGGCTAAGTTCACTTTAGTTTGAAAGGCTGGGTCTGAAATGCCTATGAAGAATCAGCAGGGATTCCATTCAACTATCTACCTTAAAACATGTCCTTTACTGGAGGGACAACAAGCAGGATTATCTGTCAATCTCATACCTCAGAAAATAACTAGAACACCAAAAAAACTAACTATTCAGGAGAGATATATTGACTTTGAGATACCTTCTTCTGTTTTAGTAATCTGTTTAAAATTTCAGTAGAATCTGGAAAACCATATGTTTTCCTAAGTGCTAAACATTTGCATGGTACTACAAAACCCAAGATAATGACAAGGTTTTGAATCAGACCTCTTAAACTTCCTAGCATTCAACTTCATTATGAATTTCAGCCTGCTTTTGCAATTTAAGTCTCAGGAGACATGAATAAGAGTGTAGCTAGCAGTCCTGGAGATACTGCACTCTTAATTTCTACATCCCATATGGGTCCATTTACTTAAGAATATTGGCTCATCTTTACATAGGGCCACAGGCAGGACTGACAGGAAGTTGACCTGTGAGGTTTTGTGAGTCAGCACAGAGTAGTTGAGATAGTTGCATGACTCGAGTTCATCAAATAGAGAAATGAGCCCTTGCAAGTATAAAATCAGCAGTGGTTAGAGCAGAGTCTTGGCTGGCATTGTGTCATCATCCTCCAGAAAGCACCTCCCTGTTCTTCTGGCTACAAGAACAAAAATTTTGCTGGGGGGAAGTAGGCTTTAGCAGTAGGATGGTCTACCCAGAAGCTGAGCCAACCTAACAGCTCATGGACATTGCCATAAGAAAATCCTGCAAAAATATGCTTCTGATACTGCAAGCTAAATTGAGTCAAACTAGACATAGGGAGCAACAGAGCTCCATGGGTGGGAGAGACAAAGAGAGGTAAGACTCTCTTCAGCAGCTGCAAGTAGACTAATTCAGGGTTTCAGACTTGCTGAACAGCACAGGAACTTGCTTTTGGCTGTGTTTTGTGTAAAGTGTCTTGTCAGTGGCCCAGGATTTCAAGCCTTTAGAGGAGCACAAATGTTACCTGAGAGCATGTGAAATGTCAAGGCATTGGTTTAGTCTGCTGCATAAGTGTGATATCCAAGTGTAACCATATGAAGGACAAATAAAACTTAGTGAAATTGGATTTTAGGAGAGCACTTTTCTGTTTTAAATAGGGAAGCAATTCTAAGAGTACTGGTCTCTGCTTGAAAGAGCTCCATTAAGGAAAGGTCAAAGGGAAACGTGTGGTACCTGGATCCAGCTGTTAGCAGGGGAGACATTGGGTCCCACTGGTCTGCTGGCATCCAGTAGCAGCTATGGATGGGGTAGAGGTAGGCCTAGCAAACTTCTGGGCAGCCACAGCAGGAACATGCCCGCTTCAGGCTCTTTGTGTCCTTCACTGGAGGTCTGAAACACAATGCCTGGTAAGAGGAAGAACCTGTGAATAAGTAGCCTAACAACCCAGTTAGGCACAAATCTAAAGGCTGTGACTCTTCACCAACACAGATGACTGATCTTCAAGGAATGAGGCCAACAGAAAGTCTGTCCAAGCTTTACATGCACCAGTATGTGACGGCAGACCTCTGGAACGTTGCGTTCAACCTACTCACTATTTATGAATTTTTTTGAGCAATTGGGACAAAATAAGTCATGTTCCTTTTTAATCAGAAATTCTTCCTTGTTTGTTACAGCTGTAACTTTCCCCAGGTGATACATTTTTGTATATTTTGCAAATTTTCAAATTCATTCGAGACATCTGGTATTTGACCCACAAACAGCTTCTGTTCTTAATAATGTTAGAGAAAACATGATTGTATTAAAGTATGTCATTACAATAGGGAACAAAGTTCAGTGTAATTGCCCAAGGTTTTAGGGGTTTTTTTCCCCTTAATTTCATTATCTTGGTTTTAGTTGTGTGTAAAGAAATAAATAAAGAGTATATTAGTTGAATCTTTTAAAATATGTGTGTTTTTTATTCAACTGGCAGCACAGTCAATCTAAGTAAGAATATTTTTCATTAACAAAATTTCTTTCTACTGAAGATGAGACAAAGACATCTAATCTCCCTCCCATTTGGGAAGAGGCAACAGGAAAAAGCAGATCAGTACATAGCTGAAAACTTGCCATTGGCTAGTTAATCATTCTTCATTTCACCTCTCTTAAATGAGAAATAAATGTCTTTTTTCAAGCTTCCTAGAAGTTACCGTCTTTGGGCCCCATCATTATCCTGTTTGTTTATCCTTAATTGGTGCCCGTCAAGGTCATCACAACAGATAAAATCTAATCATATAAATAATTGGGGGAAAAATTGTAGATCCATTAGGTAAGGTTAGAAAAATTGTTCAGATGAAGAGGCCACATAACTGTGACTCGCAGAATCAGTAATACAGCATCTAAAGATTTTCCTCCACTACCCATCACAAAACTAGAATGAAAGTAATTAAGTAGATACATAGATAAAATACAAAGTCACCTGAATGGGAAAAAATCTTGTGTATTTCTTGTGAAATTTTTTCTCACAATTTGCTGGTTTATTTTTAATAGTAGTAATAGAAAAGGAGGCCAGTGAAATAAAAGAGACTAGCAAATTATATGCTTGCTGAAAATTTGAAAACAGAATGGCAGGAGTTACAAATTCTGAAAGGAGGTACTTCTGGAGGGATGAAGTGACTTACCTGCATGAATCACAGTCTGAATTCCCATTCCCAAAACAAAAGCAAGTAAGACTCCGTGGCTCCCTCTAGGAGAAGGAAGTCTGGGTCTGTAGTCCAAACCGTGTCCCATGCTTTCTCTGGCAAGTCTCAGTTCCAGCAGCCAGAAGGCCACAGTGTGATCTGAACAGTGAGAAATGAAATTAATGTCCCTGTAAGGTCCCTGTATGTAAGTTCTGAATTCTTACATATCTTCAGATGAAGGAGGTTTTTTGTTTCTTAGGGAAAAAAAAATCCCTGACAGGATCTTTGAAAAAGGAGTAGTGGTTAGCAACCTACAGAAAATGGCTAGACAGGAAACTTTGACATGAGAGCCTTCCCTGGGAGGTGTCTGATGCAAAGAATAACCAGAGCTCAGAAAGGTTCTCAGCGTTTTCTTTCAGTTGGTGCTAGGGGATTACACACAGCCCATATCATCTCAGTCTGGGGGCTTAAATGCCCCCAAGGTGTCCGGTCCACTCTCCCTATGAGGAACCCCAGTTTTTGGAGAGTTCTGGCATGTTCACAGGGGCATATAAAACTTCTGTGGTCTTTCCTAGAAGCATCATTTTATTAGAGTAGACATAAGCATTGGGATGAACAGAACAAGTTAGGTTTGTGCCTACCTTTGAAAAAGGAGGTGGAAAGTTCCAGGGTTTATTTTATATTTTCCTATGTCTACATTTCTGCAAAGTCTGAATCTATGATTTGGACAAGACTTGGTAACAGATGCATTCCCCTTATCTCTTACCTTCCTGCTTTGCCACGGATAGTACTGGAACTGCATCACAAACACCAAGGAAGAGAAAGCTGAGTGAGATGAAATTCCACTTCTGGTCATAGGAGAAAACTGTTTGGGGGGAGGGGGGAAAGGTACTAATTAAAATTTATCTAAGAAACACCTCAGTAAAAGAATCATCAATCTGTTTCAGCTTAAGTCTGAAAGAGGCATATTTGAGGCTGAAAATGATAATTAACACACTCATGGTGCTCACATAAAACGCCAGTGGATGCTTTTTAACTGCTAATTAACCTCTGGCTTCTAGAAACATCCTTAAAAAATGCACATCTTCATCACCTTTATTGCAGCTCTCTAGCAATCACATACTTTACTTCTCAAACGATGCTGCAGATCATTCCTGGTCCTTTTTACCTGTTTCTATTTCCAAACTACTGCACAACCTTCCCAGTCTAATGACACTTGCAAAAATCTGCACATGCTGCAGGTGTCCTTCCTATTCCTAAAAATTAATTAACAAAAGTTAATTATTTTTTAATGTATTGTTTCTCTCTCTTGTGTCAATTAGTATCTGAGTTATTGAAGTGGATCATTGCTATTAGTTTGTTTTCACAAAGTTGGAAAATTCAAACTCCGCTATCATCTTAATTACTTACAAATGAAGGATAAAATTCCTTCTTTTCTGTGGCAGAGGTCCAAAAGACATAATGGAGACAGGATGTTGTGGCAAGCCTCCGTTCCCCATGCATTCCTCCAGTCTCAGCAGGATCATTCTGGCACTGGAGGCAAAGCGTGCATGCCGTGCAGAAGCACGACTCTGCAGTTCCAGGACACAGAGCCCACTACGTCTTTTACTTTTTAATAGTAGTGCCAGATTCTCAGCAACACATACTATGTTTAAGCAAAGTGGTAATTGAATAATCTGTGCATAGGAAAAAAAATTAATTCATTCTCCTTTTCCTCTCCCAAAGAAGTAACATTGCAATACTTATTTTCCTAGCCTGGATTCCTACAGAGATTAAAATGGGGTTGAGATCATTATCTCTTCAGATGTAAAATAAATTTCTATGTGTGCGCATGTGTGCAGACAGATGTGCATGTACATACTTGCATGTTGTGCAAGAGAGAGGGAACAAGAACAAACAGTAGCCAATTTTAACCACATCTGATAGAGCAAAAAAAAAGGCTGAAAAATTCCTGTATGTTTCATAAGAACAAGCTGCTGAGTAAAAGGAGACCCGCTGACGTTTGAATTAAGCCCTTATTGAACACCAAGAAAGCTGTGAAGATGAAAGATGTCACGAATCCCTACCCCACAGGAAAAGCTGCAGTCAGAGCTTCTAGCTATGTAGACCTAGGAGAATCCAAACAAGATTTGCCCAAGGGGAACCAAGCCCCATCAGATCTGCAGCTCAGAGGACTACTGGTCAGCACTGGATTTCTAATCCATTGCTATCCAGCTTCAATGATGACATACTCCATTTTTTGCCCTTTGACTTTGGGGGAAAAAAGATATTTTTTTAATGCAGATTTCCCAAACCTGATGAGCTGAAACCCAGCATGAAAGGAAGGACTAGATTTTGTTCTTGAAGATCCTGTGGGATACCCTTTCAATAATCTACATGTGCAGCACAAAGAGAAAACAGCATCTTCCAGTTCACAGCAAACTGGAGATAAACTTCATGCCCTGGAAGCCTGGAGTTTGATCTTAAGGTAGCAGGAATCAGTGCTGTTAAAAAGCCCCTCTCCCAGTTTCTGATCTGTCACATCAGTGATGTCCATGGGTCTAACTATTCTTAGAGTTTGGTGAGGAACACACATCTTGGGCCTCTAAATGTTCCTGTTTTTCTGCTATACAGGTGTGGTATCCTTGCAGGAGACACAGCTGAAGGAAGTTAAGTTGGAGTTCTTGGCACTGCTCACCCTTCTCAGTGCAGTGCAGGGCCCCCAGCCCTTCTGGTCTGCCAGAGACACTCCTGCCAGTGTCACACGTCTCTGGCACCTCCCTGGATGCTAAAGGAAATGGACAGGAAGAGGAGTCCAAGCCCAGTGCTGCACCATGGATCAATGGACACAATCTTCCAGAAACCACTTACCTGCTGTAGTGCTCGTCTCAGTCACATTTCTCCCGCTTCATAGCTTGGGAGTGTTGGACAAGGTTTGTTTACTTCAGCCCAGGGCTGCGTGTTCATGATCTGCCAGTAACACTTCCAGGGACAAACTCTGGCACTCCAACATGCACAATCCCTTCTGGATGATTGCCTGACTTTTTATGTTCCAGTCACAGTAACTCAGCTTTCATCTATCCCTCTCTTCTTGCACTGTATACCTCAGACCCTCCTTTGCTAAGCACACATCTCCAAAATACAATCCAGGAATTTATTATTCTTCATATTGTGTAACGTGGAAACTTGCCTCTCAAGCTCAGCAATCTTGCTTGCAGGTGCTGAAGCAATCAATGCACCTAGGCTGCCTTGGATGCCTTTGGCCATATCTAGCTGTGCTCTGGTTCACTGTCCTTCATATCCCACACAAAGGAAAGATAATGAAAGGATTCAACATCCAAATCCTATTCACCTCTTCTTCCCAAAAAGATTAATTCCAGTAAAACAGATGTGCCCATTCTTGTCACTGGGTGACAAAGGGATGTTGTGTAGCATTGTTATTCTTGCTGCTATATGTTTGTGATCTTATCCTGAGATTTTTTATTAACTTCTTTTTTTAATCTTTTGTTGCTAAGAGAATAATAATGATTTAGCAAGGCATAAGGAATCTCCAAGGCTTGGAACAATAAAGTCTTCTAAACTCTTAACTACTATAAACTCTTAGAGTTTACTCTTAGTCATCTAAACTACCTACATTTTGCTATTTTTTTAATATAAATACCCATTCCATTCAGTATGTTATACCTACTAGTCCCTGTTTTTCCTAATCCAAAATAAACTAGGTGAGTATCCTTCTTTTTGTGCTTTGTCATTCATTACTTAAGGATATAGGGAAGAGGTTAAAACAGCATGTTTGTTAAATAAGTAAATATTTAACAAGTTGACTCCAATTTTAACAGTCTAAGGGAACAGTATTATAAAACTTTAGAAAGCTGGCAGTACTCACTGATTTTTTTTTATGTGACTCTCAAGTTAGTCGTTGGAGACATTTTATTTCCTGGATGAATTATACAATTTCTGTAGGAGGACAATTCAGCATAAACATCTACAATAAAACAAGTCAATTAAATCTGCAAGTTAGTTTTAGTCCAGAGGGAGAGAGCTACCTTTTTCTTGTTTACTGCTCCTTAAAGAGTCAAGGCCTCAGAGCAGTAGGACCCTGCAGAAACTCAAAGATAACTCACACTTGATTTCTGTGGTTCTGGGACCCAGACCCTCACAGTTCTGTTGTAATTCACATTTGGAAATCAGCAAGCATTTCTTTATTCCCATGATTTTCAGGCAATGGAGGAGGCAGGCTGGGAAGCAGGTTTCTAAAGGCCACAGGAAAACAAAAGAAAACCAAAAATCCACAACAATTTCAGGGGTTTACTAATTATCTGTGAAACTTTGTAATCTGCCCCCAGGCTTTCCATGAGGAAAAGAAATTTATGGATCAAAATCAGAATAAAGGACCTCAGATTTTGACTTCTGTAAACTGTGAGTTAGATATCACTTTTGTCAAATAGAAATCAATAGGAATTAAAGTACGTTAAGGGTTTCCCATGGAGACAGAGAGGCAGACACTCATCAAAATTCAGTGGCAACCAACATAGCAGTGAGCTGATGGTCCTTTCTCCCATTTCCTCACTGGTCTGTTCACATTTGCTATGTGGTCATCAGTTTGAGGGCTGCAAGCAGAGGCTTCACAGAGAGCAGAAGTGGCTTTATCTTAAGTGACAAAGCCTCACCCTGCCCAGTATCTTGTGTTTAATTCCAGCCTGTACCAGACCATTTAGGATGTATTAACCAAGTCCAAGAACACCCAACTAGTGAACGTGCAAAGTATTTTCATTGCTGCAGCTAATCTACAAAGACCAATATTTTTGTGTTTACACTGTGAGAAACAAAATATCCTTATCTCTCAATAAAAAACATTTGCTCTTTGTTGGATACCAACACTGTTCAACTCCAAAACTGTTTGAAATCCTGGCTTGCTTCTTATCTAACTCAGCAGTGCCGATAATAGAAAGAAATCAGAGAACTCCCTCTGATACTACTTTACCTCCCTACTTGAGGACTCCAACCAGTGAGGATGTTCCCCTCATAAAATCTTTTTAGATTGTGGAAGACATTATCTCCATTTCAGAGACACCAGTGAGATGTGCAAGAGCATCAAGAGCCTTGTCAGAAGTTATATGTGAAGTCTCACAGCAGAACCAAAAAATAAATTTCCATTTTTTAATCCCAGTCCATCCTCCATGTCACCATCTTTCTATCTTGAAGAATGGATCAACAGTTTTTCTTTTCTTCTCTTCTGACTAAGTATCTAACTAGTGTTCCATTCTGTTCTTTGGAAAACATTTTTCCTTCCTCTTGTAGATGTTCCACATACCTTCACAATTTGCAAAGTGGTACTACACAGCACTGGTTGATGTTCCTGGAAGCAGCAGACCAGCTGCTGACACAGCTCCCAAGCTCAATCAGCCCAGGTTCTGCCTCCAGCATGCACCTGTAGCTATGCAGAAGGAGAACAACTTGAGGCATTAATGGTGACAGAGGCTCTGAATTTAGCAGCATCTCAGTCCTCTCCAGTGCCTCAAAGCCTGAGCCTGAAATCCTACAAAGCCCCCACAAGTCCTGCTGTTGCCTGGTCCATGCTCTCTGCTTTGGACCATTTTGCACAGGCTTGTGTGTAAGAAGTGTCTCTTTACAGCCCCATGGCATTACAGCCAACCTGAGATTTTCAGCACAGATGTTAATAGAGGCCATTCCCAACATTTTGTCCATTAACTCTACTGCCAATATACTGGCTGAAGACAAATTAGATCTGGTTTTCCACCTTTTCATTCAAGGTTGTGCTGTAGGTAATAAAACCCCAAAACTCATTTTTTCAAGCCTACCACCAGTACAATATTGGTAGCTGTTTCCTTGTGGGACAGTGCTCCTCTCTCAATCATCTCTGGTTTTCAAGCCTTGCCACCTGCCCATCTAAGTTGTTAATTCTCTCTGACATTTTTCTTTCAGAGTAGAAAGAGCCCATTGAAGAATATCACGCAGAGTCTCAAGCAGTTCCAGAATTGATTCCTCAAGGCTCAGGCTGTTGAGAGGGCAGCACGACTCAGAGGCAGGCCCCAGCAGAATTTGTGGGATCCTTTGAGCCAGCAGCATGCTGCTTGAAAAGCCTTTCCCCTTCAGACACATTCATGCCTCAAATCACTCACTACCAAATATAGAATGTATTCTTTAAAAGATACTACTTTCCTCACATGAGGTATCTAAAACTGTTGGAAAAAGCACAGCTGAAAAATACAATGATATCCCTGGCCATATATGAGATGTGATTAAATCAAAATGCCCCTGCAGGCTGACCTGGTGGCCATGCAGACCCTCCCTTCACTCACCCTGGTTGGCATCTGAGATTGAGCCAGGCTCCCAGGGATGCCCAGGCATTCCCACTCCATGGGCTGTGGGAGGGATCACGCCCGCTCCAGCTGCCTGCCTGTATCTAGGAAGGGGCATTCAGCAGGGTCCTGTTTAAATAACACAAAGATATTCAAAGTAACCAAAACAAAGATGTAACACTCTCTTGTCCAGAGGCTGTTCCACAGTTGCTGCTCCTGCTGCCATCTTATCTGGCCATTACAAAAATGGTTTCTCTCAATGTTTGGTCCCTGTCAAATAGAAAATTGCCAGCTCCTCTCCCAGCAGGGCTCCAGTCCCAGGCACCCAGCGCTCCCTTGGCCCCTGGCTGTTCTGCCCTGCTGCTCTCTGGCTGCTCCTGCAATACCAGCCCTGCAGAGCCGTGGGTAAGGCAGCAGAACCTGCCTTAGGTGCACACACACTCATGGAGAGGCCCAGGAAGAGCCCAGAGGAACACGTGTGGTTTTACATTTGAAGTGTAATCATGATATTTAAAAAAACAACAGTTTGCATGGTTTACCTAACATATCCTTTAATGAGGAAGTTAGTTCCTAGGAAAAGATAAAGGATGAGTGGGAGAAGGATAAAGCCCCTCCTGCTACTTTTTAACCCCTTTCATGCTGAATATGCTTCCTTTTTCCATTCTGGGAGGCAGACTCTCATTTTAGGGACAGTTTTTGCTCTAAAAAACATTCTAGATTCCTTCACACAAAGAAAATGTTTCTGATTCAGTGCTTATGCTGGGTAGTTGTTTTAGTCCCAAAAACTGTGCCCAGGAAGACCAGGGTAGTGATTACCCCCCTGTTTTTTCCACTGGTGAGGCCACATCTCAAAATCTGTGTTCAGTCCCCTCACTACAAGAAAGACCCTGAGGTGCTGGAGTGTGTCCAGAAAAACACAATGAAGATGCTGAAGGGTCTAGAGAGTAAGCCCTATGAGGAGCAGCTGAGGCAGCTGGGGGTGTTTAGCATGGGAAAAAGGA
Source organism: Molothrus aeneus (assembly GCF_037042795.1). Lineage (NCBI taxonomy): Eukaryota > Metazoa > Chordata > Aves > Passeriformes > Icteridae > Molothrus > Molothrus aeneus. The sequence continues at coordinate 17,905,859 of NC_089652.1, read as the reverse complement.
GGCTCAAGGGGGACCTCATGACTCCCCATCACCTGAGAGTGTAGCCAGTTGGAACTCAGCTCTTCTCCCAAGTAACAAGCAATAGAATAGGAGGAAACAGCCTCAAGTTGTGCCAGGGGAGGTTTAAATTGGATATTAGGAAAAATCTCTTTGCTGAAAGGGTTATCAAGCATTGAAATAGGCTGCTCAGAGAGATGTGATGCTTAGGGACATGGTTTAGTGGTGTACTTGGCAGTGCTGGGTCAATAGCTTGACTTGATCTTAAAGAACTTTTTCAACCTAAATAATTCTATCATACTAAAGAAGGTGGAATAACTCTCCCCCACTTTGTTTCTTTTTCATTGTTATCCAGCCTCTGGTCTTTTTCCTCTGTGGCTGATCTTATCTCTGTGTTTTTCTCACATATCTTCTGAGACTACTCACTCCACCCATCACCTGTGCAGCTGACACATTTGCTTCCATGCTGGAGTCCCAAAGGAGCTCTGTTATGTAGCACAAACCAACCCAAAGCTGCAGTCACCTACCTTGTGGCCCAGCACTGCTTAGGCTCCTCTCTCTTCAGGTGTGTCCTTGATGGGTGTTTTGGGCTGATCCAGGCCTTGCTGTGGGGGCCCAAACCCCTCAAAGCTGGTGGTCCAAGCTGAGCTCATTGCTCCTTCCCAACCATGCTGCCCTGAATGCCATTGAGGCACAGCATCCACCAGGAAACAATGAACTTGAGGGAATTCCCTCTGCTGCTACAACACAAAGTGTGAAAATCAAGATCACAAATACCACTCTAATAAGGTATTCTGGATTTTGATACACATTTTCTTAAACAGCCAGAGGTTCCAGCTCATGTCCAACATCTTTCAGACTTTCAGTCAATATTTGTCCTTGTGCTTCTTTACCTTGTGGATAAAGACTAACACTGTATAAGACAGTATTCAGGCCAAAACTGAAGGCTACACAAGCAAATGTCCCCTTCCTTTGTTGTGGAGTGTTTAACCATGGTATGAATTGAGCCAAAAGAAAATGACAGCCATTTCCTGGAATTAGGACTCTTAGAAATAGATTAGGATAGTCACAATAAGAAGATGCAATTTATATACTAGAAAAGCCCATGCTTTGGGTTGCGTGCATCTGATGCAAAATAGCACTGAAATGCTGCAGCACTGGGTGGTCAGGCTGCTTGGTTGAATGAAGGGAAAAACACAAAGGGGAGGAGGGAAAGCAAAATTCTCAGGTCAGAGCACAAAAATTCTGCCCACTCTGTTGCTGCACCTGAACTTGATCACATTTGAACTGCTGGGACATGAGTACAAATACATCCCTTAAATGCTGGCCAGCTGATCATTTCTCTTGCAACATTTTGCACATTAATTTTGCTATCCTTTTATTTTAAGGCTGATAAAAACAGTCCAAACACTGAGGAAACCAGAAGACCCAGCATTCTTCCACACTGACTTTGCATTCCTAGAAGGCAAATCTAGTTAAGGCAAGTCTTACCCCCCTGCAGGAACTGAAAGAAAACCCCACATACCCCTAGTTTATATCTTTGATCCACCAGCTTTACACATGGAGCCCAGAATGTCTCCCACAGAATTTTGCTGAGGGCTATTTTCCCCTAGTGCCAGTGAGACATTGAGAGGTACAGTGTGCAACTGTTCCAGCTGCAGGACAACAGCTGGGGGCCAGGAAAATCAGAGGCAGAAAGGGCATCAAAACTATTTTCTGACTCATCACTAAAAAGCAATAGGAAAAAATCTTTAAAATCCTCTCAAGATGTTTTAATATTACACAATAAAAATTATACAGATGTGATACAAGTCTCTCCTAAATAAACAGGAACTTTACAAGCAGCTATTAGAATAAGACACAGTTTGTAGTAACACTATTAAAACCTCAAAAACATTTATGGTCTGGGTCTTCCCCTCTAACCCAGGGTATGCCAAAATGTAAAAAATAATTCTAGTGACAAGAAGACATACAGACAAAAATGGTCTTGCAACACTTTCTAAGCTGTAGAAATAGAAATGCAGAATAGCTGTAGAATAGTAGAAATGCATTGGAATCCTGATTGCTCACAGACATCCCTTGAGCAACAAACATCAGGTTTACTATCAGGTCTTATAGAAGAGACACTCCACAGCTCTTGCTGGCCATATGGCAGTGGGCATCTCCCACCTCCCTCTCAAAGAACTTAAAAGAAGCAAAGGAAACAACGTACCACACTTCATTAATGAACTGTTTCTAGCTGCTCTGAGTGGGAAGTTTTGGATCATGAATCTTCCCATCACAGTGGAGCAAAGAAAAGTAGCTGCTCCCAGCTGGACAGGATTTAATGCTGAACACAGTGCTGATAGATGGGCAGAAGGTATAATCAATCTATTTCATTGTTAGAATCAGCCCAAGTGTGGGATTCTGGGGGTAGCCTACACAGGTCTTTCCTTTGCAAGGCAAGGCAAGGATCCAAGCATCTCCTAAGTGAACTGTGCCTTTTGGTGCTGATTCCTTAGCTGCTCTACTGGATTAACCACAAGGGACTGCAAAAGAAATCATCCATTCTGCTGGAGTCTGGTCAAGCAGATAGCAGCAGGACCAGCAGAGTCACATCCCAGTGGTGTGGCAGGGACAGGCACCTCAGCAGGGCTGTGCCATGGCCAGTGTCTGTGACCAACAGTGATCATCCTGTCCTGTCTTGTGGTTTCTTATATCCCTCCACAAAGCTCTTGCTTCACTTTCCTGACCCCGTATCTTTTTTGTGTTCCCTTCATCCCTAGCCATTCTTGATATTCATAGAAGTTTTAATTATCTTCCTTCAGCTTTGTTTATTTTCTTTTCTTATTTTTCTCAGTATTTCCACCCAAAGTTACATGTTTTCTCCTGTCCTCTCCACTTGCACACTTGGAACAAACAGCCACTCTGTGAACTCTATACTTCTCCCTGCACAACCAAGGAGAAGAGAGGCATCGAGTAGAAATGAGAAACAGGGAATGAGGCTGACTTCACTGCAGCTGCAGTGCTGCCTCTGAGCAAGGCTAGTCCTCCTACATGAGCCTAGAGCCACCTACCTGCTTCATACCAACAGCAGTGACTTCAGCAACCCAAGTGCCTCATGGCTTTGCTTCCTCCTGCCTGACATTCAGATAGTGGAAGGCACGTGGGAAAGAACTCACCCTCTAAAATAACACCTTCAGCAGATCTTTCCTGAGCCCTCTGAAGTGCCAAGTGACTGCAGTGATTGCAGCAGTTCAGTGCACAAGCACATGGCTCCCTGGCATAGCTCACCATTGTTCCCAGCTCCTTTCCTGAACTCCAGTGAATCCTGGTGACTCCAGCATTGCACCCAGCCCAAGGGCAGCTCCAGCTGCCACTCTCCTGCTGTGACACTGGGCCCTGCCAAGAAAGCTCCTGCCTAAGGTCCCAGTTCCTCCAGCATGCTGGTGTGGAGGAAATGGATTGCTGCCTTTGGCTAGTGGCCTCCAAGTGCCCCTCAGAAACCCCAGGGAGATGAATGGGCCTTGTGAACTCTTGCATACTCCTTCCTTGATGTGATTGGAGGGTCACAGACTTCAGAGAAAAGTAGACCAGTTCCTCCTGTCTACCCCTCAGTCAAAGTAGTCTTAGAAATTCTTTGAAGTAACAGCAAGCTATTTTTAAGTGGCTGATGTCATTCAAATACTGAGTGGTATCACATATTCAGAGAGTCACAGCAGATTTTTTGTCTTGAAAAAGCTTAATTTCCTGAAGCACATATCAAAATCCTACCCTATGAATCCCTTCAGTGCAACAGAACTCTCCTAGTTAAAATTCTACACGAGTATATTTCTTTCCTCCCTGCTCCCTGAGGTACCATTCTCTCTATGTATGCTACAATAACAACTGTGGCTTTACTAAAATTGAACAAAATAACCAGATCTTTGTAGAGGATAATTAACAGCCAGCAGTGAATCTTTGTGCTGATTCAATGGGATATGAATGAGTGATGAAAATTCTCCTTTGCTGGAGAGTAAATGGGATATTGTTACGTTTACATATGCTTTGCCTCCTGTATGATAGCATGTTTATGGTGTTCATCGTTTAAAGTCAGAAATACGTACACAGATATTTTGTGATTCTGTTCAGGCAGTTCTGCCTCAACATGTTTGCCTCTCTTTCTATCATTAACAAAATCCCCACTCCATCTGCATCTAATCCAAATTCCTCGTGTCCATTCTGAGCAGGATGAGTAGACCTGAGCCTCTCCAGCTGTTCCTAGAGATATGAAGGTTCATTTCTGGAATTGAATTTCTGCAGTCTTACATAAACTATCTAGGTTAGTTGTGCCCTCACACAGGATAGTTCACAGAGCATTTGGAGGTAAATCCAATGCCCCCACACAGGATAGTTCACAGAGCATTTGGAGGGAAATCCAGTGACATTACACAGGTCTGAAATACTTGGAGCCCCCAGATTTTTGTGTGCTTTTCATTCCATGATAGAACATTCTCATGTTGTTCTTTCCTATTGGATAACTAAGTATGTGGGAAAAGTAGCAACTCTCATTTGAAATACTGCATGAATATCAATTGAGTGTACTCATGCATTATATATTTAATACAGGGATACCTCTCAACTCTAGAAAACAATTGTAGAATAATTGAAATGAGAACATGGGCTTTCTAAGGTAGAAATACTAGAGAACATTCTTTAAAAGGTGAGAGGAAGAAAATATGTCCATATATGTTTAAAAAATAATTGGTAAATAAAAATTTATAATAAGTAGTAAAACAAAGCAGCTCTCACCTGGCTGCACATTGCAAGTGAACTCCTGCATCACCAGAACATATGGAGATGCAACTGCTTGAGTGCAATGGCCAGACAGGGACGTGCAGTTTTGTCACTGCTGTTACCTGGGTGTGCATTGCTAAGCACACAAAAAACTTGGGAATGCTGCCAGAAGAGGAGCCTTTGCATCTAACCTTAGGCCTGTGAAATGGCTGGAAAAGCAATACCATGATCTCTGGCACATCAACAAGCATGCCAGGCACCTGGGCTGGTGTCCTGGAGTCCCAGCAGGCAAAGAGCCTCAGCAGGGAAATGCCATTGTGGGTCAGGGTTTGCCCAGACTGGAGAGATGGTCACACTTCACAGCAGACTCCTTGCAACAGGCCTCACACCATTTCTGTGACTGCTGCTCAGTAGGTGGGGCTTTTCTTCTCCTCTGCAGCCTCAAAATCCCCCCTTCAGACTAGACAGTTATTCACACTGTGAATAGTGTGTTTCCAAAGTGGAGATTTAAAAAGAGGGTGGGGAGTAAATAAAAACATTGCAGCCATCAGCTGCGGACAGCAACCCTCTGACACGACCTCCAAAGGTGCCCTCAGAGCCTCTGACCTCCTCTGCCCTTGTATCATCTTTTAAAAGAGTCTTGAGTTATATTTTTCTTTGAAAACTAACAGGGATGAGAGGTTTTATAGGATGGTGTACTTGCTTGTTTTCCTTTTGACATGTAGGGCCTGTCTCTCCCAGAAGGGATTCTGGCTAACAGGGCAACTAATGAAACAATAATACTGTCTGAGATAGGGGACAGGGGAGCCAAAATCTGGAGAGGCAACATTTTTTTTTTTTTTTAATCTGACTGTTTAACATTCCTTCTTCCTGACATCTATTGGAGTTTGGCCATCAACTGACAATTTGGAGAAAAAAAAATTTTTTTGTAAAACATTCAAGAGCTCCATTCCTTCTAGCAGAATGTCCACACTAACACACAGCTGGCAGCCCACAGAATGGTGTTTCAGGGAAAACTAGCATTTACCACTGTAAGCATTTAAGGAGTTAAACAGAGCAGAAAAAGGGGATTCATCTTTTAAGTATCTGTCCACTGCCTTTTTAACCATCATACAAAAGAAAACAATAAAAATAAAATAAGAATTGGTCTGTAAATCACCTGTGGACAGGAGACATGATGAGTAAAGATATTTAGTTCATTTGGAGGGATTTCTTCCACATATCATAAAATACGTGCTCTGTAGTCCTTAGCAAATGTATCCTGCACCGTGGTATAAATGAATGCGAACAGTTTGAACTGCTGGCCAGAAGGGCAAACTCGACAAGTGCTGCACTTGAAGTTATTCATTGCACAAACAGTCGAAAACGAGTCTGATTCTGCACAGGTGCAAAAAAGTCGCTCTTTGTAGAGGAGAGTTTTTTGACATTAAATTAGTTTCAATAGATGGTGATGGAGATGCACATAATGAATTTGTAGCTATGGGGAAGGAGAGCGTTGCTTCTGACCCAGATAAAATGCGAAGAGCTCTGCTGATGTCCGCGCAGGAGGAGCCCTGGCCGCCCGCCCCCGCGGCTCCCTGCCTGGGCTGACAGCGCTCCAGCACCTTTCCCAGCTCCAGCAGCCTCGTCACAGCACAAACACAAACACGGATTACTACACTGAACACGTCAGGCTAAGTCAATAGTTTAATAACCACTATTAAGGCTTTTCCAAATCCATTTAACAACTGTAAATTATTCCAAAATAAAATAGCCTCAGCCAATCAGCTGTATAGTCACTGACCCACAACTATGTGCTTATTTCTCAATTAAGCAAATGTCCACATGCTGGTTGGCTTCAGCTGCTTTTGTGGTTTTGTATGTTGCAAGTTTCAGTATATAAATCCCGGTTCCCTGCCTGAGAGCCTCAGCTGTTTCCGACACCAGGTACCGCAGCTTCACCCTCGCTGAGCGAGGCTGGATAAGCTCCCGGTGCAGCCGTGCCCGCTCGCATCCCACCCAAAGCCGTGTGCCCAGCCCGAAGCCCCCGGGCGTACCTGTGCCGGGAGAAGTGCCGCCCTCGGGCTGGAGCCATCCTGAGCTCGCCGGGCCGAGCCGGGGCAGCTGCCCTCACCTCCGGGAGCAGCGTCTCGGCTGCAGTCAGGCTCCAGAGCTGGCAGTGTCCCGGCGCTCGGCGGGCACTGGGAGCCAGCCCGGCAGCGCCGGGGATGGGGCGGGAGCAGCGCGGAGCGAGCCCGCGGCTCCGCTCCGGCGCTCGGAGCCAGAGGGGCTCAGGTAGCCAATCAGCCCGCCGGGGGGAGCGGGGAGAGCCCGGCAGGCACAGCAGGAATAATTGGAGGGAGCTCCTAATTAATTTGATAATAACCCTATCCTGTGTTAACACACTCCACATGCAAAAATGGCTAAAAAGTGCCAATTAGCAGTGAAAGTGAAAGAAAGCACGTAAGGGGGAGCAACGGAACCTCGCAGCCAAGACCTGACAGCACACAGGTGTGCCAGGCCCTCAGGGGCACCGTTCCTCCTCAGGACAGGGGTGACATGCCTTTGTAGCCTTCTGTCTGCTACAGCATGCATCTCCCATGGAAAGAGTTAGGTTCCTTCCCCATACTTGCATCCAACAACCTGCTGTAGATGGGCTCATGATACATTTTAGGTGAGCTGTAAATTCTTTTCCTGGCTGGTTTCAAAAGACTTAAAATCCTCGTCCTCCTCAAAGAGAGGAGAGTCTGTGGGATCTGAGCGGCTGCAAGCCCCGGGGAGAGGTAGAGCCAGTGTACAGGGCTCTGTTCTCAGCCTCTTGGAAAGCAGGGCTGTAGCTGCACGGCCAAACTGGGCATCAACAGGCATCCTAACCCTTCCACAGCCATCAGCTTTTTCATTTCTCCTGCCACTCGTCCAGTCTGTCTGTCGGGAGGTTTGGGGTGCAGAGGGCAGAGCAGCCCCAGGAGCTCCCTGCCAGCAGGGAGCTGGCAGGATGGAGCCAGCAGAGCCAGCCTGGAGATGGCACCTGCAGCCCTCTGGAGAGCCAGGACATGCACAGACCTCAAAACTGCCCCTGCAGCACTCATCCCAGGCTGCTGCTAGCCCACAAATCAGATTTAGGATTTAATTTCTAAATACGCATGTTGGCCTGCCACCAGCATTTAAGATAGTCTTTTTTTTTTCCTTCTCCTATTACTCTGTGTCAAGCTGTTTTGTATTTTTACTCCTGAATTTTCTCAAAACTATAAGTGTCCTGTATTACAGCCTACTCCCAGGCCAAAACTGGCAATTGCAATATATTTTCCAGAAAATAGACAACTCAGATGTCATTACATGTTGTTAAAGTTTTACCAGGTATCTTGTACTCACCACTTACAAGGCTTCCATAAAGCATGCAGCTATAATGAGCTCCAGCTTTCTTTCCAGGCAAATATGAAAGAGGGTTTTTTTAATTAATATTTGTGAACCACAGTCCATGCTCTGTCGATGCTGTTGTGATTGCTGGAACACACAGATGGCTGGTGTTTTACTTATCTCCTAATCCTGCAAAGCACAGGACAGGTACAGACATTTGTGTAGACCCATCTCTGGGCAGGTCACAGAGCTGACAAGGAGAGGAAAGCAGGGAAGAGAGAGGGAGTTTTTGCAGGCTCCTGTTGGGACTAGAGAAGAGAAGGGGACTGGAGTCCAGCAGCCCATCTTACAGCAGCTCCCATTCACAGAGCATGAGGTGACTCCCAGCCACTCAATACCCAGCACGTGCTCTCAGGCACGGTTGGGATGAAGCAGCTGCCTCCAGCACAGCAGTGTCCCACATCTCAGGTTCACCAGCCTTTGGGAAGGTCAGCTGGGGGTAAATGGATGAGAGGAGAATTGCAGAAGACTCTCACCTGGGTGAGGGTGAGCCAGGACCCTTGGCACACCCTTGTGTCCTCAGCTGGGCTGAATTAATATTTAACAAAGCCTCAGAGGGACTCCCACCCTTGAGAAGCCTCCCAGGCTGAGGAACTCAAAGTTGGAGCATGCACAGGGGTGAAAAGTGGGGTTTGCACCTGTACAGGAAGGCCAAGAAAGAATCCTCTCTGCACGTGGCACTGACTTTAATGCTGGGGCCAAATCTTGGGTTTTAAACAAAGCCATAAAAGGCAAACTCTCTCCAAACATTCAAAAGCCTCTTTAGAAAGGTTCAGTTTAAGACAAACCACAAACTAGGCACCTTGCCATGGGACTGCACTGCTTTTAGCTGACCCCATATGTAATGGCAACCTGAGCAGGCTGTCAAATGCTGTAATGCAGCCTTCTGGCCCCCAGGGCAACTTCCTCCTGCGAATGCCAGAGCCAAATCTCTGCAACAGCAAGCTTTAAATCTGGAAACTCCAACTGCCCTCCCATCTCATTAGAGAATGGAAGTATTCACTGGGACACCGCGAACAGTAAATTGAATGCCCAAGTTAGGAATAAGGGAGGCTACATCTCACTGCTGTGAGAGCACTCATGTTTGGGAAGTGTCATTAAATAATAGTGGCAGCACTTGGTCACAGCATAGTCTGCCTTCTGCCTTTTAATTAAATGATAGCAAGAGGCTGTGCTTCATACCATGTGCAACAGAGAAGGCATTGGCTGTGAAAACCATCCCTGCCACTGCTGTCAGCTCCTGTACCAACACACTGCACAGGAGGAGGCATCTGCTCCTCTTTCCCTGGGAATTTATTAATTTTAGACTGCATTGCAGTAGAGCAGATTCACCCCCCAGTAGAAAAAGAAATAAAACACCCTCCTTCCTTAGAGCAAAGAGACCAAAACTGAAGCATGAGACAAAGTTAAAAAACCCCGACAAAAATAACTTTGATGTATTTGATGCAGGAAATGACATGGTTTCTCTAGCTACATTGCTATGAAATCTTAAGTGAAAGATTGCTTCCAGCAGAACACACTGATTAAATCTGAAGAGATTTAAGAAAAATTAAGATTCCAAGGCCAAATTAATTTTCTGATCAAGAAATCAAGATGGGTAAGGAATTGGGAGTGGCAGCTGAGTTGCAAGTCTTTCTTCCTTGATTGTGCTTCTGTATATTAAAGAAGCTTTAAAACCAAGGTACAGGAGAATAAAATGCTGACCTTTGATGTATGTGATATGCCATAAACTAGAACCAGTCCTCCAGATTTCTGTTTGTCAGCTTTGCATTTATGAAACAAAAGATGCCTTTGAATACAGTTTAACATGATTACAGGTCTTTCTATGACTGAAGTTCACTCTTAAAAGAGTAGCCTACATATATTGCCCCTTTTCCTTCATGGAGTGTAAATAAAAAAGGTCTGAAAGGTTTGAGAGCCATTGCTTCCTACTTCTCTCTTTTGCCTGGAATCTTAAACTCATGCAAAATCTTGTCCTTTTTTGCTAGAGAAATTTGTAGATTATTTTGTCCTCTCTGTGAGGGTAGAGGGGCTTCCTTGCTTCTATGGAAATGTAGGAGAAGGACAGTTCCTCACAGAGAGAGCTTTGCTTATAGATGTACTAGTAACAACCATAACAATGAAAACAGTCCAAAGAAGACACATTTCTGTGTGCTGAGCAAGGATATTGTGCACTTGGCAGAAGTGAGCCCATATCCTCCAGCCAGCCACAGAGCCTTGCAGAACAGATGTGCTGCTCCAGTGTTTAAAAACTTACAGATGAAAAGTAAAACCCTTTCCAAGATCTCCTTCACACATTAATAATTAAGCAGCATGTTATTTTCAAGGAATAGTGACTAGAAGTAATTTCTGCAGAACCATGTTCCTAAGAAAATCTAAACCTCCAGCTGAAAAATTTGACTACAAAGGGGGAAACCAGCCAAACTTACCATTGTGATGAGGAGTTTGAGAGACTTCTTCATGCCCAAACCAGCCACATGCAAATGCTAGAATAAGGGTTCACCTAAAAAACTGGGGGGAAAGGGAAGTCACCCAGGAGTAAAGTGAACTATAACTGAGATTCCAATGCACTGCAGGTAGTGAAAACTGTCTAACCCCCTGAAGTTTGCAATCCTCATCTAAAGTACTGTATACTCTGTAAGTAAAACCTCCTGCCCCAGAAATCCAAGGGAGGGTGAAAGAACTCACTTGAAGGTTTGCCTCTTTGAAAAAGACCTAAGGAAAGGAAAAAAGGTCCATTTCAGGGCTCACAGAATAAGAGTATTTAGATACTCCTCCTTAAGAAAGGACCCAGACGCAAGCAAGGTTTGTGCCATAGTTTAAATCCAGGTTCCCAGGAAAACTTGCTTACAGAAAGATGTGAAGATCAGAGGATCATTACTGCAGAGGATTCAGAGAAATTATCTCCTAATACACAGTTGAAGACAGAACTAGTCTTGGTCTCCCTTTGGCTTGAACCTCTACTGAAATTTAATGCTGACAAATCAAAAAGGGATATATCCAGAATTTGTAACCCTGAAAAAAATGGGAAATCTGTATCATCTTAATCAAAGGATATGCCACCCTGAGCTGGATCTCTGTCTTGTCCCTTGGCCTCATATGACTCCTGTGTGCTAGAGGTTAAGGGTTTGTTAAAGAATATCGGTTTTGATTAAGTGTCACATATGGCGTAAAACATCCTCTTTATCACTGGCAGTGAAGGTTGGGGGCCAGACAGTGCCTTTTACTGAGCTTCTAATATAAATTAGGTGTCTTAGGTAATGGGTGGTTTTCAGACAGGATTGATCTTTCTATGGTCCAGTGAAAGTAGGTGTGTTTGGTGAGATGTCACAAAAGCAGCTTCCTGGCACCTATACTAATGGGCTGGTTACCCCTTTTGGAGTAGGACTTGAAAAATATAGCACAGGAATCCCCCCCCTCCCCCTTCCTAACTTTTTCATTTTCTTGATGTAATGGGCAAAGGTCTATATATCCTTTACTCCTTTGGTATTTCAGTCCTTGTATTTGCAGTATCACTCAGTGAATCTTAAGCCACTCATCCTTTTAGTCACTTACACCTCCCTAAACTTGCATGAACTTAAGGATGAAGTGGTTATAAGTAGACTGGGTTACTTACTATTTTTATCCATATACAACCTTTAAAGAAAAACGTATCAAGGATCCCATCACCACCACAACCAAATGATTACTGTTCCCCATTAAGTCCTTCTTGGAAACTTTGATGGCACAGAAACCTAAGAAAACCTGTTGAGATGTTAAACCCTAAGTTCCCCTGCCTCAAAAACAAGAGCAAACATGCATTTCTATAGACATCAAAACGTGTCTGTATTTTCCTCTTTATGAAGCAGAAATTCTCTCAGCTTTGTGCAAAGAGTGGCATGATCAAAAGCACAAACTGAGCACATGAGATCCAGAAGCTGTAATGCAGAGTCTAACTATGGACCTCAGGTAAAGAGGGTATACACAAAATAAATCTTTCCTTTATAGTTCATTGACATGTTGTAGTTAAAACTTTTCTGAAAAGTTTCCATGGGTTTATGAAGAAGTGAAAGCATAAATGTTGGTATTGAAGGCTCAAAAACTCAGCTGCTGAACAAAATCCTCAAATCATTAAAAATGCAAGAATATTTCACAAACATTTTAATATTTCATTGCATTTCCCATATACCCGCTCATCACAGGAGCTCTGGTAAATAACAAATTTGATAAAAATATTTAGATAATTAAGATGCAGAAGTCTATTCTGATTCTGGCCAGAAAGGTTTCCTTGGACCCCAATTTAACTAACTGGGATAACAAAGATTTAAAGCATGATTACCCTTAATTTGCTTATAAAAATGTATTTGTCTTTAGGCAAAGATAGGCACATCAGTAACTCCAAGCTCAGAGCAGTTTCACTGGATAGAGTGGGATCATTATGATTAAAATTGCATTTGCCTGAAAACCAAAACAGAACTGGCTCTAGATATGGCCTTCCATTTAGGTTATTTCAGATATGAAGCATAAAAACTCCTCTGTAAACATGGGACACCTAGAAAGCATTTCTCCTATCTCATGACCTCTCCTGCTTATTTTTTCTTATTTGCTCATTGTTATAATGAAGCAGCTTTGGCAAAGTGCTTTTGAATATCTGTCTTATTAGAGATACTTTCCAAAAATTGGATTTAACTAGTAGAGGTTTGGGTTTGGGTTTTGTAATACCATCAGATGAAGGACACTCATTCCTACACCCCACTTGGGTAGGGACTCCTAAGGGAGCCAACATGCTTGCCAGGCCCCCAGCAAGGCTCAAGCACCAAAATGCCTTTGGTCTCCTGTGCTGGCCTCTGAGCCCCCAAAAGAAAACAGCTCTCTTATTTTGAAGGTGACTGTCAGGGGTAGCATCTGACTTGATTTCTAATGCATTTAAAGATATTTTGTCCCAAGTAAAAACATCTAGTGAAAAACAAATAACACATGTATTCTTACTGATTGCTAGAAATAATCCATGAGTACTTCTAAGATACAATCTGACACAGTATTAAAATACAAGTCCTGCAAATAGACCTTCACTGACTTTGAAAATAGAACCACTGGTTTCAGAGTGAACATACTCATCCCAGACCTGCTGCGATGCCAATGCCCTTCCAAACCATTCCAGGAGCTTACTTAGGAGATAAAAACACATTTTTCAAGCCTGTCCTTTACAAAACCTCACATTATTCCTCATGGAAGAACCAAAAAATGTTTCAAACCTGCAGTTTGCCAGAATAGGTTTTTGCCCATCAGAAACACTCCCAGTCCTGCAGGAACAGTGGCACAGCAGCAGAGTCCCTGCAATGCTGAGCACCACTTAGCTTTGCCAATTTGCTGTCACTGGGACCCTGCCATCAGGAGCACACAGGACACTTGTAAAAGCTGATGCCGAAGTAGGGGAGGGAGGCAGGGTCCCCACAGCAGAAGCACCCTACAAGCTGCCTGAGCTCTGGCAGGGCTGCCTTGGGAGCTGTAGGCAGCCTTGGGATCGCACCCTCTGACTCCCATCGCTGTCCTCACTCCTTATATTTTTAATTTGTCTTTAATGACTCAGACACAAAGTGCTGCTGTATCCTAAAACTAATCTTACAGGTTAACAATGCCTGATTTGTCACAGGAGCATCCCTTCTCACTGGAGAAATGGAAGGGGGTGGTGGGATGGAGCACAACCGTGCCGTGCTCATTGCTCCACTCCCAGGCACCGGGCTGGGGACTGGCACAGAGCCACAAGAGGTTATTGGTCAAGTTACTTCTCCATCCTTTCCAAATATACTTTCATATAGTCTTGGAATTAGTGAATAAGAATGTTTCCAACGAAGATACACTGGTTTATTCCCAGCTTGCCCTGTGTGTGTCAGCAGTGCAGGAGTAAATTAGCTGTTTACAGGACCAGGAGCAGCCTGCACCTCCCTGCAGCCCCATTTATACAGTGGAGAGGGAAGGTTGCCTGGGGCTTACCTCACACAGCCAGGATGGCAGCAGTATCCCAGCAGCACTTTCTGGCCTTCGTTGCCATCTTCTGTTTCCCAGAGACATCACCTGTGTGGGGTCATGAGGAGCACTTGACAGGATTCAGCACCTGCCAGTTCATTTCCTCTGTTCCACGGCAAAATTACTGCAAAGACACATAATTGGGATTTATCACTGCTGCAAACGGTTATGGAAATATAGGAGCCTCTCCACCTATTTCACCCTATGGAAGTTTTGTGCCTGCCTTGTGTTATTTAGATGGGCAGAGAGAGTAAGGGCTGAAAGGATAGCGTCAAGCAGAAGCTGCCTCAAAGATCTGTCCTAGATTTATTACTCTCTTTTTTGTGCTGAGAATGCAAATATAAATTAATGAAAGCTATGACCAAAAAAAGCGATTGGATTCCTGGGGTTCTCCTGTTCATCCTGTGGCCATCAAACAGTGGGCTGATCTCCTGGAGAGCCAGCTGCCCTTGCCTGAGGTGTGACAAAGGGGAGGTCCATTCTCTTTGGGGATGAAGCATGGAGAGAGGGGAAGATTTAAGACCCACTGGCATGGGGTGTTCATGGGGCCCTGCTGGTGGTCCTAATTAAATGTACAATAGATTGTCCTACTTGAAAGGCCAACATAGCCCAACAAAGAGCAATTAAATGCAGTTTGATACCCATCCCTTCTACACACCCCTATAAAGGGGCAGTCCTGCAATCCTCACCAGTGCAAAATTGCTCTGTACAGAAGTGGCCCTTCCAGGCTCTGATGGTTTCCTATTTGTGAATGGAGGAGAGGAAAAATATGGCCAAACTCCCTTGACCTCTAAAGAACAGGGGACAATTTTCATGAAATGGAGTGTTAAATTGCTCAGCATTGTCCGTAAGCACAAGGTCCTCGATTACTACCCTGCACCCCTTTTGGGTTTATTAATTTCTAATTCCTATTGGTCTTTCTCCATTAGAGGAGAGAAGAGTGGGTTTCACGTTCTGTGGTACAGAGCCTCCTCTGCGGCGGAGACCAACCAGAGGCTGACGGTCTCTCCCGGGATCCCTGGCTGCCCTGCCCGGCCCTTCCCGGCTGTCCCAGCCCCTCCGCTGCCTTTGTGCCGCCCGGAGTGCCGGGCTGTGCCCCGGGCTCCTCTGGCGGCTGGTGACAGATGAGCTTGACAGCCTGCCCAGTCCAGGTGACTGAGCATTAGCTCGCCCGAGAGTGCGGGCGCTAAGTAAATCTCATTCCTAATCCAAATTGCTTTTGATAAGAACAAAAGCTGTGTGCAAATGAATATTTCCATCTTATTTCAAATTCTAGGTTTCAACTGCAATATTAATGCTATTTTACAGTGTAATTTACTTGTAATAATATGTCATTATTGTCATTTTACAGTTTTCTCTTAAAGTAGTAAAGAAAATGTTTTAAAAGGCACAAATAGCTGGAGCACAAATCTCCATTCAGCCTAAGAATCTGTGCTCTCCCATCAGAATGGCACGTAATTGAAAACAATGACATCCCCAATGGGCTAAACACTCCAGTCATTAACTCATTTTTATTTTGGGATAAAAGGCTGTGCTTACAGCTTTTTTCCCAAATAGTAAATATAAATTAAACAGTTCTCTTTCTTTCCCAGAATGCCATCTGCCAGTGAAGCCAGTGATGACCTCTAACACTGTCCAGAAGCACATCCCAAGCCAGCACCTGGTGTTGGACACAAACCTCCTTCAGGTGAAGGGTTTCCCACAACACAGCACGTAAAAGGTGGCTTGCAACAGCAGAAGTGCCCTTATTACCTGGTGACAGGTTCCTGAGCACCATGAGACTGCACTGCTGGGCTGGTAGGAATCACAGAGAGCTCAGGCAGCCTGCAGAGGCCGGGCTGTGTGCAGGGGATGGAGGTGTCACAGGAAGGTGGCATCACTCCATGGAGATGACGTGTGTCACACATGTAACTGTATTCCAGGTGTGTTCCATCCCTCCTGTGTACCTGTGGATGAAAACTGATGCACTATGAGTACTCTTGAGGACAGACAGAACCCATCAAAGACTGTCACAGACCTCTCATCCTCCAGGAGGATTCCCACCACACTTCCCCCATCAGAAAACTCCCCAGCCTGAGGAGGTCAGGGCTATTTGAGATCCGATTGGTCAGGAGGGTGTAGGTTACACAATTGTCTCCTGCAGGCTGGGAGTTTATCCCAGCAGCAACTATTGTTGAGCAGCTGTGAGATTTACACCACATTTCCAAAAATATGATTTCTCAGTGTGATCTCTGTCTGAATTCGACAGAAAAATATTTAATGGCTGGCAAAACATTAGTAAATAAAAGCAGATCAAGATGATGTTGTTACAATAACAGATTACATTACTATTCCCTGTCCTCAGGAAAACCCTGATTAGACCAAGATCCTCATGGGGTCTTATGAATAAGTCAGGAAGGGGCTCTAATGACCCCGCTGAGCTGCAGCGCAGCCAGCGAGGTGCCAGGTGCTCTCAGAAGCAGGCTCTAGCCTGGATGACTAGCAGCACTTATCACAGGGGGGTTGTTGATTTTCTTTAACAATTTGGGACACATTTTCTGCTAATGTAAACTAGTAGCCGGGAGAATGCTGTCAGTTTATAACAGCAAAATCTGACCCGTAATCTATTCTTAATCCCTTTATTTGTCATTATCTTTTTGAAGAAGTGTACCTCAGCCTGAATGCTCCCCACTACAGAGAAAAGCAACAGACTTTTATTGTTAGTCTCTGTATGGGAAACTCCAATAGCTGAAGTATCCTTCCACCTTTGCAAGCACACCTAGCATTGATTGCTGATCTTATATCTTGAAATGCATAATTACTGAACTAAGAGAAAATTACTTTTTGCTTGTGAGTGTCAGGACAGCTCTGAATCCATGAATGACTCACCCTCAGGCACTGGTGTTTAATTTATGAGTTATTTATCTCCTTGCACACACCCCAGCACAAACAATTATACTTAGTAATTTGTTGATCTTATCAAGGCTGTTTGATGTTAGTATTGCTACCTCCAATAACGCTTGTGCTTTGAAACTTAAACAGGATTTATAACCAAATTTGGATACTTTGCACACGATTCATATTACAGGGAAGTTTAACTCTTCAGCAACCAGAGGGTTTTGCATGCACTTTTGAAAGAATCTTTTGCTTACAGATTTGGCAAGGTGTCCCTTCAGCAGCATGAGAGCCCCTGGTTAGAGCTAGTTCTGTCCTTACACAGCATGGCTGAGTGTTCCTAGCACAGGACAAGGGAAGGGAGTAAGGCCGGGGCCTGGCCCAGAGCAGCAGCCCCAGCCCATGGCCCATGCCCATGCCTGGGGCCAGCTGCAGGGCCCTGGTGAGCTCAAAGCCCCCAGTGTTCACAGGCTGGTCTGCAGAGTCTTCCCTCAGAGCCTGGCTTGCTCCTGGGAACCTTTTTATGTGGGCAACAGCCTTCCTCATTACTGAGCACGAGCTTTATTAGCGTTTAAACTGTGACATGTTTACTATAAATGAAGCCCTGTGAGCCCCTTAGCCCCGTGTAACTCCTCTGTTGTCAGGTGCAGGCACCAAACCTGGGCTGGGCGTGCTCACCTCGTGCTGTGCTGGGGGGCAGGCAGCTCCTCTAGGCCATGGGGGCTGAAGGTCCTCACCAAGGGGTTTCCCAAATCACCCTCACAAACACTCCTCCCTCCCCCCTGCATGCTGCTGTGATCATTACACCAAAATACAGCAAGGGAACTCGGTATCAGAGGTACAAGCAGTGCAGGGATTTCACAGACTCACAGAAGGGCTTGGATTGGGTTGGCAGAGACCTCAAAGATCGAATCTGACCCCCAGCCTTGGGCAGAGACACCTCCCAATACCCCAGGCTGCTCAAAGCCCCACCCAGCCTGGCTCTGAATGCTTCCAGGGATGAGACATCCACAGCTTCTGGTGCCTCACCACCCTCACAGTGAAAATTTTTTTCCCAGTATCTAACCACAAACTCTCCAGTTAAAGCCCATGTCCCTTGTTCTGTCCCTACATGCCCTTCTAAAAAATAACTTGCCTCAGCTCTTTTGATTCCAGGCTCAGGTGCCTTGAGGTGTGGTGCTGCTGCCTGGGAGGGGTGGAGGGTCTCTGCTGTGGCTGTGGTGGGGCCCAGTGCTGGGCCTGGGTCACTGGGGATGAAAACATGGTCAACACGGAGCAGTACTTCCTCCATCCCCACTCTTACCAAAATAGCCCTTGGTATGTTATTTATCTGTGTTTGGAGAAATCCCCATACCCAATTTAAGCCTTTCCAATTCCCCTGTTGTGCAGTGTTCCTGCCCCTCAGGGCCCAGCAGTGCCAAAGCCAAAGCATTCCCCTCCCACAGCAGCAGCAGCAGCAGAGCTGCCGAGGGCAGGAAACCCCCATGCTCCTGCTCAGCCCGCCCCAGGCTGCCAGGCACTGCCTTTCCAAAACTCACTGCATCTATTTTGTTAACTTACATGCCCTACACCCTCTTCCAACAGCTGCAGATTTGATTTGCTGTGGGTTTATCAGTTTCTCTGCTGAGCACACACATTTTGCACGTAGAAAATAAAACTCTGCAGGCATTAAGTGCACAGAGCCACAAAGAGCTCTGATGGCAGCACGGACGCAGCCCCGCTCCTGACAGCAAGCACACACATGGAGCATGCCTCAACATGCAACACTGCCATGTGTGTCTGTTCCATGGACCTGGAATGGGCACTACCCATGCAGAGAAGCCAAGAAATAACTGCTCCAAAGACAGCCTTGAATGGAGAATTTACTTAAAACCTTTCTAAACCCAACCTGCACACCGTTATTTCAATCCACAGGGATACTGTGGTGAATACCATTACTTCAATTTTTTTAAAGCCTCCAGTGGTTTTCCTGTTTTAATTGAAGTGAAACTGTGGAATAGTGTAATCAAACATTTGGAAATAGTATGGAGGGAGTAAAAGCTAAAAGAAGTGATTATTAGTTTTAAACAATTACAAATTTTTTATGACTTTCTCTGCTTCATCCTCTGTGAGTTGAGTCTGTGAGTGGACAGAAATGGTAAAATTTAGCCAATATTGTTCAAACTGAAAATTTCACCAGACACACTGATTTTTCAAAAAGCAACGTTATGGTCCTATCCTGCAGCTGGCAGAATAGATGGTGTTTAGGCCACTCATTGGAATGGGGAATGCAGCATCCCTACCTCAGTAAGCACTAACAGAGCTGTGCAAGGGCAGTTTGAACAAGCCTGGCAGCTACCAGAACATGAAACACTGTCCCAGGAATGCACCTCTCTGACGTTTGTGAAACTGCAAGGTTGATTTGCCAGCTTGCTGGAGCAGAGCAGGGAGGGGGGCACAGTCCCTGGGCTGTGGGGACACATGGCCTGAGCAGGGCTGTCCCTGCCCTCAGCTGGCACCACGGGGCAGCAGCACCAATGGAGTGCCCAGGAGGTGCTCAGCAAAGCCGGCCCAGCTGCAGTGCTGCCACTCCAGCTGCAAGCCTGCTCTCTGGGAAAGGAGGGAAGGAAAGTACAGCTAACAGCACGGGTCTCCAAAACAGGCATTCTGCCATACAGAGGCCTTGACAGACCCTGTGAGCTGGGAAGATATCGGGGTGACCTTGGGTGGGAAAAGGCAGATGGAAAGCTGCAGCAGGTAAGAAAGGATCCTTCAGGAAAAGGAAATCCTTTAAAACAACTGTGGCAATTCTACCAATCTCTACAGGGCTGGACATAGGCAACGAAAGAATAAATAGACATGAAGTTAGGATAGTACTTCTATATTTTATCTGTTAATCCACACAGAAAGGCCAAACCCGCTTCCCGTGTGTTAGGAAATGCCTATTAGGACAGAAAACTGTATCTTATACCTAAACTACCTATGGGTACAAATAGTCATCAAAAGTTAAATGTCTCTGCTTTTTATACTTCTTAATAGTTTGAAATATTGTATCTTGGGGTCCCCAAGCACATCACCTTGATATTGCTCTTGATTCTGCCAAAAGCTAACAACCCTAAGCCCCTGTCTACAGCATTGCTGTTATTTGACAGGAACATACCTTTAGAAGTGAACCTCTTTAGCACGCCTCTTCACACACACACACACACACACACTCCCTGCCTGCTCTGCACAGCACAGGACTCTCACAACAGGCAAACTGGCTACTCCTTGGCTATCTAGAGCAAACTGCTCCTCTTGGACTGAAGTGGAAACTGCCCTTGTAACTCCTCATGGGACCAGCCTGCCACCAGCCCGAGCAGCCCCTCAAACACCAGGGGAGCATCAGGTCCCCCAGCCAACTCCTGCACTCTCCAGATCTGCTTCTACAGAGTAAACCTGAGGGGCAGTGCAGGCACAGCCACTTTCACTGCCATCTCCACAGCACTTTGGGGAAGCTCCACTTCCCTTTTTGGAAGCTTGGAGGCTGGTAGCAGCCTTTTCCCTGTTCCACCAGTGTTTGCGTACCCCAGAAACATTCCATCAATGTCACTGAGGAACACCAAGTCAAGAGGAAGGGTTAGTACTCCTCCTCCCTTGCAAAGCTCCCTACTTCCTGTATTTTGGAAGACCAGTGCCTACAATGTTTTTTCATCCTCCAGCTGGAGAAACATCGTCTCCTACCCACTGCCACCAAGCTAGTGGCAGTGAAAAATCTGCAGACAGATTCCACAGGTTTTTTCTTAAACAGCAAACCTGAGTAGGGCGAATACATTGCACCTGGAGTAGCCAGTGCAGGCTGAAATGCAAAATAATTTGTGCTTAACTGAAGTTAAATCACAATTCTATTTAAAACAGAGTGCTTTACATTTGCTATATATATCTACAAGTTTTAAGGAGTTGTACATCTTGAATGCATAAACCCACTTAGGAGAAACATGGACTGCACATATTTAACGTGGCAGTTGTCACAAGTCACTGGTGATAGAAATAACAGCTTATCACATTACTCTTTCTTTTAATAAAATTCATGATTATTCTGGAATAATTTATTAGCTTCAGTAGTTAAAAGAACCTAGCTGAACATCTCAAGAGTTAACTATTCAGGCAAATTAATAAACTGAAACATAAAACATTACAGAATCTATCTTTTTTAAGATGGGGTAAACATTACAATTTTCTATATTCAGGATATTTGTAGTAATTTCAAAGAACCCTGTCTACCACGAACTACTTAGTTTGATTTTTAATTATTTTTATTTTTAGAACAGGGAGGTATCATGAAGTACACACAAATAAATAGAAACAATTCAGGACCGTGGGAGTGTTTTGGAAACCAGAACAAATTTCAGCCAGGACAAGAGAACACGTTTCAGTAGGTATTAGTGCAGTAAAGAGGTTACTTCTCTTTCAGCAGCACACATACTCCACTTCTCACTCACCTTTCAATGTGTCTAAAACCCAGCATGAGCCCCTCTCTGGTACTAGCACCTTGCTGACTTCCAAGAGAAACAGGTAGGCTCTGTTTTCTTTTGGATTTGACTTCTAACACAAGATTTGATGGTCCTAATCTTTTCTCAATTATGTAACATCAAAATAACACCAGGAACAAATACTGGCCATGCCAGGGAGACAATACAAAAGAGAATTTCAAGGATTCCAAACATCTGAAGCCCCAATACTGTCCCTGCTCCTGCCACCATGAAAACAGGAGATACTCTTTAAAACAAAATCAACAACTATGTGTTGAAGTCATCTGCCCTCCCTCCTTCTCTTTGGTGCAATTAAAGGCATGATGCCAACAATGAGGCTTGTGACTCTGGCTGAAGCATGTCTCACTCTCTCAGAAAGGAGCAAGGAGGCTCAAAGGTGGGATCTCCAGGGAATGTCTCCAGCAGGATGCAGCCAGCACTCCCAGTGCCCTGCACACAGCAGGAGGTGAGCTGGTGACAAGCTGCCTTTTCCAAGTTCCCAGCGAGGACACAAGAGGCCTGGCACACCAACAAGACACTGGTAACAACAGCATCTCCCCTAGCCTCAACCCCACTGAACCTGTAGCCAAAACCCCCAGCACAGGGCACCCAGACAAGGCCAGGCTGTTTTAAACACACTAAACATGCTGTGAGAAAGGGCAGCTCTACACCTCACATTGAAAGAACAAACTTGGTTTTACTTTGCCAACATCTTATTTTCCTGCTACCCAGAGTGACCAGCTCTGCTTCATGGTTAAAAAGCAGAGGTAAAAAGGCACTCCCAGCTGCAACCTCATTTCAGCAGAACAACTTACCTATCCAGCACGGCGTGACCTCTTCCTTCACAGCACTATCCCTGTGTGGTCTGGCCTCAAAACCAGACCTGAGAGGACAATGCACAACATCAGTACTACAGCTCCAGCCTGATTTCATTAATTTCAAGGCAATATTAATTTCAAGGCAAGAGGGAAATACTTCTTCAAAATTATTTGAACAAAAAAGCTTCAGTCTCATAGATAACATGATTTTTCTACATATATTTCCTCTCTCTAGTAAAAATAATTTATGCTGCCATCATTATTATCCTTAGTATCATCTTTCAGTGAAAGTCCATCTACAAATTCATTAACTTTTTTGAGACAAATCATTGGCATCCTAATCTTCTGATTCCCATGAAAGACTCACTTTCAAGATACAATTGCAGCTGCCCCACACTGCCAGTTACTGTATCATACACGTCTTAAAATTCTGTAATCAGCATCCACCAGGTGCCGTATCGCATTCAGCACACCACAGTCAGTCAATACAGACATCCCCAAACACACCAAGGCTGGTTTTGTCAAATGTTTTATTGAGTGTAGACATCTGGAGTACTGTAAAACATGCATTATCTGTAGATTCAAAAAGGAGCAAGCCACATTGTCCTCACTGTCAAACGTGTCAGGCTTGGCATACATGATGGAGATTAATGAAGTATCATGAGAGTAATATGGTTCCCGAAAAGCTTCTACAATTTGGAGTAGGGTCTTAATCGTTTGAAATGCAAAGCTGTTCACATTTAGTGAACTTGCATGTTTGCTGGAGGTGCCATATTTTAATTCAAAACAAACAAGAATAATTTCACTGGGGGGAAGGGAGGTTCCCTAGGTAGAAACTGTATGCTTTTTGTTTCCACATATTCCAATTCCAAATAAAAATTCATATGCTTTTTGAAGCAGCACAGTTCATTTCTGAGCGAACAAATCTGGTATTCATTTCTTCTTGGGTTGTTGAGGTGTATTAAATTTAAAGAAGATAATATCTCCATCCTCCACTACGTAATTTCTGCCTTGTTGTCTGTATTTTCCAGCAGCCTGTAAATGGAACAGACAAAAGGAAAATCGGTTACTTCATTAGACATTTTATAGTATTTTCAAATGGCAATTATTTAAATATATTTTGGCTAAGAGATGGTAATACTTCAGCTTCAGAGTTTGACAGTCACAATACTCCTCAGTTTGACACCACTTGGTTTGACATATATATAAAATATATATAAAAGTAATTTAGCCTCCAGTGGATCTGTAGTGCTTAAAATGCACCTGCATTATAAAGTGGTAGAGCCTGGCAAGATAAAGGACACTAAAACAGTTCCTTTTTTTTTTTTTCTTTTTTCTATTTGGCTTTCTTTTACTTCATCTGAAAGCCGTGCAGATGGCAAACACTGGCACAGGAATGAAAAGCAGCATTGCTGGAAATGGCTCCCGGCCTCCTGAGCTGCCGGACACGGGGTCCTGTCCCCCCTGACCATGGGGACACCCTGCAAAAGCCACAGCTGTGCCTGGCTCGGGCTGCCAGTGGGGCTCTCTTGTCTGCTTGCACCCACGTAATGAAGGGCTGAGGAGCACAAAATGCAGGCTCAGCTCTTCTGTAAGAAATTTCCTTTAGAAGGCATTTGCTTCAGAAGGACAGACAGCAGAGCAGATAGGCTGTGAAACCAGGATACAGGAAAAGGCATATGGACCAAAGACATGAAAAGAAAATACGTTATTAAAATGCTGTACTTGAGGAGAGCAGAAAATAGGCAAGGAATCTATTAAATATCAGTACTTTCTGCATTACAATTTATTATTCTATTTTTCTACTGTTATCTCATTGTAATTAAACCCAGTACTACAGAGGCTGTGGCATTAGGCCTGACAGGCTGGGCGGGAGGTGGTCTGTGGAAGCATTTATCTTGAAAAGTGTCTACAATATGGAAAAGTTGAGAGCTTCTGCTTTAGTTCAATAACCATTCCTGTTTTGAAGTTTTCTCTTGCAGGAGAAAGTGCTTCCATGCAAGACCTCACTGTGCCATTATTCTCAATGACACTATCACAGTGGTGGCATGCTAAGATCCCATTACAGGAAAGCTGTTAACTAATGACCTTAGTTGCTGTAGAACAGATCAGATTAATGGTACACAGTTAACTCAGACACCTTTCTTTCACAAAACCTGCTCTGTAAAGCAACCCATTGCCCATATTGCTGCCTAGAAATTTAGAGGCTCGATAACCTTGTTGCTGCCACTCCTTATTTAAATGTGGCTCCCAGTGATGCTAGCCTATGGAAAACAGCAGCTATGATAGCCCTGACAATAAATATACACTGAAATAGTAATTGACCTTCCCCACATGACATTATTGATACATAAGAAATAGTACTTTGAAAATGTTTTCCTATTTCTTTCCCCGGGAAATCTGTTTAGACTGTAAAATGTTTCAAGTTCTTTCCTTTGAAGATCCTAATAGTGCTTAAAGTCAAGAGCAATTAGACAAATTGATGGCATAAATACTAATAAAACAGTGCTGCAAAAATCATCAGAAAACATAAGCTGCAGGCCCAGGTACAGAAACATTTTACAGTTGAATACATTTATTACTCACAAATATTTGTAGAAAAAACTGTCCTCCACAAAGTAACACAACATAATTTTTTAGTACAGTAGTGCACACTGTCAGTGTGACATAGACTTCTTTAATTAAATACATTTTGATACACTAATGTAAGTTTATGTATTTTTGTTACCAGTTTACAGTTAATTAAAAGTGACAGTGTTCCTTTAAATTCTCTAGAGACCATTTAATCCATTTCCATTGCTATCAGAAACACTGGTTGAAAAAATCAATACCCATTTGTGAATCTTGAGTATGTATTAAACAAGACACGTCTAACCAGTTCATTTGCACTTGAAAGCAGCCATCTGTAGAAGCCAGCTTTGCCTAAGCAGATATGATTGCTAATAATGTGATATCCCTGTAGACTACAAAGCCCACACAGAGCTATTCAGTGTATAGTTCACAGCACTGGCATTAAATTAGTTATGCTGTACTGGTGTTAAACACACACAAAATCAAACTTAAAAATCGATCAACTTGATAACATACAAAGCAAGCAACTCCCATTACCACTGTTATTTAAGATGACTCCTACAAGCGCCTAAATTTAATTTTTAAATTTACCAGCAATATAAAAGCAATTAGCATTGTCTATGGCATGAAACATTGTATTAAATGCAAATTAGAAAAGACCAGAGGAATATGACACTTCATACTAAGAACAAGGTTTTTTTCCCAGCCTTGACTTTAAAACTGAGTAACAAATTCAAATCTGCTTGTTTTACAGCTACATCATAACAATAAAAATTTAATAATTAAATATGATTTGAGCATGGAAGTTTCATTTTTAGAATCTCACATTGTGAAAAGCAAATAAAAATATACAAGCAAAATACTGATTAATTTAATAGGTGTTAACTGATGTAGCCTCTCAGGGAAAACACTCATGTTTGAGCATCAAAAACTGATAGTGGCAAAATTTGAATCTGTTATGTAAAGTGGTTCCTGACTGCAGAATATTAGATTTATTTATAGCTGTGGCTTCCCTTTACAACTACAACTCTACTTCCCTTTTCATAAAGCAGTTCACATGCTGCAACGAACCAATTATATGGGATTTTTTTCCCCTCACTTCCTGGGGTTCAAACAAACCTATTAAAGTCCCGCTGCTCAGTATGATCTTCCTTAGTGATACCACTGAGAATAGGCTGAATTTGAAATCATAGTTTTGCATACCTTTCAAGCTATCAAATAGCAAACAATAAAGCCGAACCTTTTAAATTCTTTAACACGTTATTGTGTGTAGAAACCTTCAAATACTGAGATTGAGTAAATCAAATAACGTGCTTTGTAATTGCAATTTCATAAAATACAAATCTTAAGAAAATGTCAGAAGTGCCAAACGAGAAATCAAATGTATATGAAATAAAGGTAAGTTTTTCTGCTTAGAAAGAAGAAGGAAATAATGCATTAGCAACGCAGAGAAGAACAGCTTTCGTTATGACATTTTTTGCCATGTACGAGTTCATTTCATACTTAATAACATCAAATCAGATATAATTTGTCAGCTCTAAAAGGGCACAACTTTGGGCACCCAAGCAGTCTCTGCCCTCTAGTGTTGAGAAAGCAGATGAAACTCTTCTCAACACAAGTGTCACCACAAAGAAGAGCAGGCTCAAGGAGAAAAGTTTTCCATTAAATATCTTTACTATCTATTCAGCACATAGTAGCCACCCTGAGCGACCAAAGTAAGGCATGGCATTTTTGATTAAGACATCAAAGGGCAATTGAATAAAATACTGAAATGGTAAATTTTAAGATTCTAATTATGCTTATCAGAGCCTAGAAGTAGAATCCACTAATCCTGAAAAAAGGGTACAATTTTATATTAGAATATTTTCTTAACTATTTGCATCTGACATTTTTAATACCTTTCTTCAAAACAAGATGACACATTTTTAGAAGAAACAGATTTTTCTGTTTCATGTTTCCCTTTAGAAGTGATTAAAAAAATCTCTTGCATCTTAAAAGCCTGATTTTTCAAAAACAAGTCCGTTTTAAAGCTTATTAAATTCTGAACACAAATATGCAAACAGAGAGAAAAACACCCCAACACATTAGCACAACATTTAGTTTTAGTGCTGACACGTAGTCCATGCACTATTATATCTCGGGTACTGAAATAGTTGCATTCCTGTCCAGTAAGTTGGTGCATTTGAACTCTTTCTTAAATAAAAGATGAAAAAATGGATTTTGGTCTATTGCTAGAAGTGACTGAAGATTCACTTAGCATTAAGAACTTTTTCCAGTGGAAATTCAGATTTGAAATGGAAGAATGGCACGCTTGGAGGGAGAAGAAAAAGTGGGGAGCTCACCTTGACAGCAGCCTCTGAACCTCCTTCTTTAAAATCTTCGTATTTCATTACTTCAGCCATAATGAATCCCTTTTCAAAATCTGTGTGAATCTTCCCTGCTGCCTGAGGAGCCTTCGTCCCTTTCTGTCAAACGAAAGACAAGAAGAAAATTAATTGCATTTAAGAAGATTGATTGCAGGAAAGAGGTTTCTCCTTTTTTACAAGCTTTAAGGTTCTGCTGAAACTTTGTTTCGTATCAGCTAAAATGCCACATGTGTAGCTGGGCGATCCTCAATACTGGGACACAGACAGTGCCTTTGCCACAGATAAACCAACCGACATTAAAGAACAGCAGCTTTGTTTTTCCTAATAGCTATCAACAGCAGTATTGATTTTAGAAGCTATGACTGTGTTTTGTTGTGAGATTTGCTTCGACCCCTAGCTTTCTACAGAAAGTGAGGAAGATATAGATTTTTAAATAACTTTAAAATCTGAATTACTCAAGACTTTCACTTACATCCAAATAATTTCAATTAAAGATAACATTCATGGTGAACAACATTTACAATGAGAAATGACATATGGATGTCAAGCCGTACACATTAGCTTATTTTTCTTTCAGAATAATTTTAGTAAGTTTGATATAGAACAAACTGAGTATTCTTACCAAAACATCAACAACTGAATCACTAAAAAATAAAAAATCACCGACAACTATACGATAATTTAAGTTTATGCAATAGAGGAGAATGCATTATAGCTGCATGCTTCAAATTACAAGGACATACATTCTGTGCACACACAACCATGGAGAGAAATTTGAGCAATAATGGTGACCTAAAGGCTGCTTAATAAAGCATGTTAAAGTGCTAAGGAGTCTGACACTGTAAAGCACAGTTTTTACAATAAAAGATGTATTGGGTTAATATGGCTACTCACTGATGCTTACCTGACTAAGTATCTTTGCACATTAAATCAAAGATACTCACAATCAGTCTTAAGACAAACCAGCTTTCAAATTCTCTAATAAAGAGCAAGCACTTCCACTGAAAAAAGTGGAATTTCACAATACGCTTTTTTTAAAACTATGGCAAGAATCAGAACAACAAAATCCTGCTTTTATATTATTTTGGCTGCTGTTTCAGGAACCTTAGCAAGCAGTTATCAGGTAAACAGAGATGAGAAAAAAAAGCTAAAAAAACCCCACACGCTTTTAAGAAAATAAGTTTAATGTGCTAAAACACATACACAAACATCTGTAGCAGTACTATTGAAAATATAAATTTACAGGAAATTATGTTGATTAATGAAAACAAATTAATTCCAGTGAATGAAATTAAATACAGCACTGAAACTCATTGCACAGCCCTAAATACACCGATGCAAAAAATAGAAGCTCAAAGACTGAACTGCACCTCCAAAAGTTGATATTGCTGTAATTTTTAAGGTAAGAGCTTGCAACTGTACATATTCCAAAATATTTGTTCTATATTGATCTTTATATTGCAACATATTTACAGTCAAAGGCAAACCATTACAGCTCAGCTCTTACTGTCCTCTGGGAATAAATCGAATAAATCAGTTGATGTCTATGGCTATAAACATTTTACATCAATATTTAAAATACATAATATTGTTTTAGACATTACATAAGTTCCCAGAGAAACATATAAACTACCAAAATAAACTAGGTCTAAATACTAAAGTCAGTAAAAGACCTGAATTACTGCACACTGATTTTAGGATTTGGAGCCCAACTGTGTATCCACGAGGAATATAATGACGTTATATTGCTTTTATTGCTAAAATGTAATCCCAGCAAAGCACAGGAGGAATGAACCATCCGCAACCCAAACAAACTTAGTGAATACAAAATGAAAAGCAACATCAATTTCACTGCAGACAAACCCAGTCACACAGATTAAGCAAGCACAATACTGGTACGTCTTATCTCTGACCACAGGAGGAGGGTAGACAGATTCTACAGGATGAAGAAATTCAGACTATGTAATAGGCAGAATCAATTGTTACCTGCCTCAATCAATGCAGCTCCACTTTCACTGTTCAGCAGCTCACAAATAATTAAAGTTATCCTGGACAAAAACCTCATCTGTAATGACTAGCTAACCGCCACCATGACAAACTTCAAAGTCAGTGATATCAATCTGAATTCAATAGTGTGGAACTGGATATAGCTGATGAATAAGTATGAATCTTACCCTGATGGTCCATGCACGCACTTCATCTGGGCCTGCAGTGAAAAAGTATTCTAGTTGGAGTGCTGCATATCCAGCCTTAATGATCTTTGCTAAAGCACTGAAAAAAAAAAGGGGAAGGAATCCAATTCATTCAGCACATACACATAAAACAGCTAAATGCGCCAAGTAATCAATTTACGTGGAAAGACATTTCATATTTTGAAGATATCAGGTCTACTTTTGAACAGAGCAGTAATTGCAGTAGCCTTTTACTTTGAACTCTCCTCAAAAGAACTACTTTTTTACTGCAAAATCATAAAGATAGCATTTTGATTTGTTTATTTGGCAACCTACAGAAACATGGGATAAATATAAATCACCCTATCAGGCAGCACTCTTGTCTCATGCAATTTTCAGGACTCCAGGTCATGAAAGCTTATCTGTTTGACTGAAATTCAATATTGAAACGATTTATTATAGTTCCTCAGAAAATTATGGCAAAATTTTCTCCACTGTCCTTATTCCCCATAGATGACGAAACAGTTTTGGTGATCATTCCTTCTCAAAAATATACATAACTAATACCTATGTTATAATTAAAACACTGTACAGAGATGACAGATGACAGTTAAAAACTTAATTTAAAATAAATCTTTTCACTCTGTCTCATGGTAAAGAAAGGAGAAGATTCTCTCTTTATAATGGTAATTACTCTGTCATTTATTATTCTATCAGCGCAAGCAATTAAATTACTGCAAGGAAATAGTTGATAATAAAGTGTAGGGAAAATGAATGCTAATTAACCTTTGTGTCATGTTCTCTTCCAGATACTTCTGTTTCTCCTCAGCACTCATATCTTGCAACTTGAGTTCCAAGGCCCCACTAAAAGGAATGACCAAAGCTCCCGGGTCGTGCTTGTCCACCCACTCTTTAATTTTTATCAACCTGTAGACAACAAAGGGCACAACATTATCTTGTAGTGCATGCATGGCTGTACCACATTCATTATTATCAAGTAGCACATACATATTCATAAGAATTGCACGGATTTATGATGCCATCTTTTTGTGTATTGCTTTCCAAGGTCAAGGCATTAACAGGCAGCAATTGCTTCAGGTGTACTCCATTAACATTTCACTGTTTCCTGGTTTCTGTTTGGCATTTAATCTACAGAAATAGGCATAATTTGGGACAATAACTAGGTGTTTGGTAGAGGTTAAATACTTGCAATCTAAAAAGTGAATAAAACTTTCTGGGAGAAAAATGTACTTCCAAGAATTATATTTATCAAATGTGGCAAAACTGAGGGACTTCAGTTTTTCCTGACTTTTTTTTTTAATTAAAAAAAAAGGCATCTCAGTAGCTAAGACTGCTGATATTAGGAAAGAACACTATACTCCTATATAGCAAGCTGCATGTGCTTTTTCTGCATATTGATCTTGGAGAAGGCCATGGCTGATCAACACAGTTCCATGTTTCTACCGGTTTTTCCCACCTTTTTACTGTTGTCCCAGGACAAAGCTTCTGGCTACTATACTACGATTATTTTTAAATAAAATAAAAAAAAATTCTATTCATCTTCAGTAACTGGCAGCATTTACAATAGCTTGCTATGCATAATTTCTTTTAGTTGAATGAAACAACAAATTTAGAGCTAAAAACTCAGGGTGTTAGTTTTTCAATGTTAATTACCCTACTGAAGTAAACAAAACTGGCAGCCTCCTGGCAGCCAGGAGGGTCAGGTGTGTCCTGGCATACATCAGGCACAGCATGGCCAGCCAGGCAAGGGGTGTGATTGTCCTGCTCTGCTCTGGGGCAGCTTCACCTCCAGTTCTGGGGGAAGCTTTGGGCACCACAATATAAGAAGGTTATAAAGGTCTTAGAGGGTATCCAAAGGAGGGAAACAGTGATGGTGAAGGGCCTTGAGGAGGAGCCGTGTGAGCAGCAGCAGAGGTCACTTGGCCTGTTCAGCCTGGAGGGGACTGAGGGAAGACCTCACTGCAGTTACAGTTTCCTGTGAGGGGAAGCAGAGGGACAGCACTGATCTCTTCTTTTGGTGACCAAAGAATGAAGGAATGGCCAAGTGGTGTCAGGGGGAGTTTAGTTTGGGTATTCGAGAAAGTTTCTTCACCCAGATGGACAATGCTCTCAGGCACACGGTGTGACTCTTGGGGATGTTTTGTGCAGGGTCAGGAGCTGGACTCAATGATCCTCATAGGTCCCTTCCAAATCAGAATATTCTGTGATTCTGTGAAAACTTTAGAGCAGTAGATGGTATTTAAAAAAAAATCTTTAAACACAAGCATCATATTCATGACTGCAAGTATTTATTGTAAGTTTAAGGGAGACATTTATAAATTATCTGGGAGGAGTTCACTACTGTTAATAGGACACTATTTCTAAACACATATGAATGGTAAGAATGACAGCTCTATGCTCAGCAAGCAAACACAGGAGCCATGGGAATACTTCCTGTACACGAATAATCGAATCATAAAACACAGCACTTTGGGTGCCAGCAATGTTTCAGACCTGAAGCACCCACCATACAGCACAGGGCTTTATACTTGCTGAGTTCTTTTTCTTAGTCCTGCTAATCTGTAAGATTTAGACTAAGGTTTTAGCTGCTATTATACTAAAGTGCTTTGAAACTGTGGCCTGCAAACCTTTAAATAATCAATGCAAATGTCACTTCAGAAAAAAATGAACTCAACCACAAGTTCATCAACACACATTTGTCAGAGAAAATAGCAGGGGATCAGAGCTATTATGAGATTAAGTGCATGGCCGACTGAGTAGGGTTTTAGATGGTACAAAGAATATAAAGTTCACTCAACAGTTTTCACACATTTGTTATATAAGGCTGGTCTTCTATCATTTACTTATGTAAATACCCCGTCAATGTTTTTCAATCCTCATTATACTAATCTTTTCCTGCCTCCAGTTACCCAGTGAAAACAGAGTTTGGTATCCAGGACTGATACTGAAACACTATTGCTTTCAGAAACATCTGAACTGAAAATCACAATTAAGGTGTGTTTCTCAATGGGAAATCAGACACTTAACAGCATTTCTAAAACTAACATTTGCAGTTAACTAATTTATTTTGGCTAACAAATTGGGTATCAAAGTTCAGAGCTTATAAATGCCAACATTTTACAGAAAATATGTCTCAAAATGAATCTACGATTCATGAGTGTACTTCGACACATGTGCGTACATAGATGTTTTTTTTAAGGAATTACCTAACATGGTCTCCAGACTAATTAAATAATGTGCCAAGTGAAGAAAGATAGAATGATATGTGTAAACCTGAAAAAGTGAAATGAGCATGAAAATAATGTCAAAAACTTGATTCAAATTCTGTTTGGTAAATATGGTCATCATAACTAATAAACTAAGAACTATTGTGGAACAACAAGATAAGAAATAATTACTTTGGCTAAAACACCAATTCAGAATAATAATAGTCTTAGACTGTCATTTTAACAGCTTTTCTATTGAGTCCTTAGAGGGATTATTTGCATTCCTCAGGTATTCTATTGTACGATTCAGATGAATAAAGACTTACAAATCATTCCTCTACCGCCAGTGTGAGACTTTGATCCAGTGAATACACCATTGTACCTTAACTATAATTGGCAAAAAACCTGACAGTGTAGAGCATCACAAGCTTAATAACAAAGGAGAATATCTCAAAGTGTTGACAGACGATCTTCATAATGCAGGAGCAAAGCTGGTACATTTTACCAATAAATGAGCACTGAGGTCTAAAGGTCTCTGAAGTGACTGACATCAGACCTGCTACAGCCTCTCTAAAAGAATAAGGTAGTGCATCCCACTCTGTACAGTCAGGTTCTCTGCCCGAGTCTTTTACTTTTGTGACTTTCAGTGTCACAGGAATTACTAAACAAGTACCAAGGAATTCCCCTAAATATGATCAAAATAAAGAAAATACACAAAAAAGTAAACACTCAAATATAAATATTGATATATTTCTAATTCACGTTTTCCCCAATGTAGAATGCTTAACTAATAATCAGTAAAATAATAGTGCATGTTTGCCTTCCTGTTACAGATAACCAAGTGTGCCAAACAGATCAAAATGGTCTTAACAAATGGTAACAATTAATGTCATAGTCTGTTTTATTTGAGGACATAATTTTTCCAAAGAAAATTATGTACGTCTGTAAAAGGACAGCAATAGTACATTCATTTTGGGCCTTTAAGATAAGCAAATCCTGGAGTATCTCTCCATTATTTCATGCTATACTTGAAAATGAATAATGAAAAATGTTGGATTTTATGCTTAAAGCCTTTTAATACTTAAAAACTGCCACTGCACGCTAAAATGTAACAAAATGAAAAGTAAAAACCAAAAAGTAGAACTGACAGCACCAATGACCATGATTAACAGCTGAAACTACTTTAAGAAATGAGGAACTGCTTGAGATGAAAACCCTTCTTAACAAAGTAAACCAAAAACTAAGTGAAAACAGTGTAACAGAGTGGGATTGCTGCGACATCCAACAGACTTTCCCGACTGGGGTAGCTTGGTTCCTCCCTTCCCTGTGGAGAGGAGTGTGCCAACAGCAGCTAGAGAGGGTTCCACAACTGAAGTCTGACTGATGCCAGAAAACAGACAAAACATCTTTTCTGGAAAAAAAAATACAGACTCAAGAGACAGCAAGACATCCATTCATTCTGTGATGGCAAGCAGAAAAGCATATTATGACTGTGTAAAAGCCTGACACAAGAAAAAAAACAAGGCAAGTGCAAAACCAGACCTCATCAACTTGCAAGTGAAGGCAGCACTCAAATTTTTGATCAGGGAAAACACTAAAGAGGAATTCAGATGCTCATTTCCACCTAACTGTTGTTTGATAAGGACATAAGGAGTATCAGCAGCATGATTAGCATTTCCAGTAAACCACAGGGGCCAGTGACTTCAATGCAGATGGATCAGGACAATTACTAGAGTTAACTCCTGATACTAAATCAGGATGCAAAAGACCTTGGAGAAAGGTTTAAAAATGATGGCACTCACTGAGAAGGCCAATAAACAAAGAACACCAGAAATGGGAGTTGTTAGAAGGGGGTGCCTTCACTTTAAAATGGGGAAGCTTACTGAGGCAGAAAAAACCAAAACCTGCAGCCAACCAAAATAAAAAGGTATAAAAGTTGCAGAAGGTACATTACCTACAAATCAATATTTGAGAGAGTTTCACATGAGAGATCCAGCTGGGAACAGAGACAGAGTTCAGATGGAAATCTGAAGTAGTGATGGAAGAGAGAAGCTGCAGAGAAAGCTTAAGCTCAGTGGACACCTGCAAGACAAGATGATCTGAAAAACTGACCCCTGAGAAGAAAGGTGATTTGTGAAAGTATGCTTTTGCACAAGCAGGACCAAAAAAACTAATGGAAGAGAAACAAGTGTTTTTCTGTTCTACACCTGAACTATGAGTGAAAACCAGCAGAAACAAAAGAGCACGGCAGGGAAAAAGAAAATATCAGGCAGCACAAGAAGGAAAGAAACACATGTAGGTAAGATGAAACTAAATGATAAAAATTTACAAAAGACTGGAAAAAAGATCCACAGATAGGAATGAGAATAAGAGGACTTAGAAATTCCAACAGGCTTCCCTGTTGGCAGTTCTGCACAATACCGATTTTTAAAAGCTTCTAAACTTAATCTGTTTAGTGCTTGCTCCCTACTGTTGAAGTTTTCCATAGGTGGAGCCTAAGCCACCTTTATTTTAGTTAAACTGAGCCTATAAGCTGTGGACCGAGAATATACACTCCCTTATTTATATCTTAAAAATGTAGGTAGGTTTTATTTTGAGCTTTCCTGGCAAACTACATATTACTTCTAACTTTAAACCTTTTTGTTTAGACTCTCTTCAATTGGTCTAAAAGTTTCTGAAAGCACACAGTACCCAATGCACTTCTCAGAGCTTTCAATAATAGTATCTTATAAACATTACAAATAGCTAGAGGATTAACTCATTTTTCAGGTGATTTTCCTGTTTATTAAACCCAGTCTAGCATTTGCTTTTTTCTGACAGCACTGCAACATTATCTCATACTCAGGTTATAACTTACTGAGTGACCCCATTTGACTAGCTATTCTTAATACTATGTTTGCATAGTTAATTATTCCTGTATAAAATCCTTCTCAGGAGCTGCACTGTGGCTATTTTTTCCTAATGATTTCTTCTGTTTCTTGAGATGCTCCTTAGGCTCTAATTTTGTTCTACACATATGTGGACATCTCCTAGACTGAGGGTCATGCAGAGATTTAAAAAGAGTACTCATCATCCAGCTCATTAATGGAAATACAAACAGCATTCAACCAGTAGCTGCTTCTGCAGATCTTATAATGTGATATTCTTTGTTGGGAAAGTGTACCACTGATAACCATGTGTATTATCTTCCAACCAGTCTTGCACATTCTATTTCCAGTAGTTTCCATCTAGCCAGCATTTCCTATCTTGTTCATGAGAATGCTGTGAGGCACTGAAACCTTTACAGGCCTAATAAAAATCCCAATATGCAGTATATTTTTTCGCTATATGCAAGACTGTTACATTTACCACAAACAAAATATTAGACTCATCTGACAATCTAGACAAGTAATGAACTGCCAACATGAATTTGTGAAGACAACCAGGTTGCTTTTAAGGGATTAAAACACTGAATTGTTCCAACATCTTTCTTGAAATTAAAAGAAAAATCATTGACTTAAACATATCCTGTTTCTTCTCTCCTCTTTGTGAATTTCTTTCATCTTTTGAAATCTCATCTATTATAAGGTTTCAATTGAAACCACAAATTATCTGAAATGATGATGAGTTAGGCAAGAATTGTTTCTTTTGCCACTTCCCAAAACCATGAGGACAATTAAGTTTAGTTGATTTGGTAGGATGGGAGAGGAAGACCTTATCTACCTAAGCACCAGTACTGCATGACACAGTGCCTAGGTGATGTCCTTCCCTTCTGTTCTGGTAGCCTGCACAGATCCACAGAGATCAGGTCCCACTGTTCTCACATGAGGATAATATGTATATGTATCCTTATGGAGATCAGAAACACTCACAGCTTCAGTAAGCTTTCATTCCAAATTTCTACAATTAACCAAGGATGGGATGGTAAAACCAACAGAACAAATGTATATACAAATACAATGTATAACAAATGTATGATTCTGTATCACAGAAATGGTCGGTGCCAGACGTGAAGAAGGGAAGAGGAAAGCACAGGTGGTTGTCACTCTGCTATACTGGAGCACTGTGCTCTAACTGCCTTTCTCTGAGTATCCCTTTCTTCTTGCATTACATAAGAAGAAAGAATGACTAAACAGGGAAACATTAAGGAGTGAAAAGGTACCTTCTTCCTCACCATGATGAGTTTTTATGAAGGTGACAAATCTACAGAAGGTTTGGGAGTACCTGTTACAGACCTCAGCAACCATGTCTTAAATCACCAGTGATGATTATAAGTTTATTTTTTTATTCCCTGTTCCCAGCTGGCCAGATGAAACACAGCAATCCTTCAATTTCAAAAAGCCCTTTCCCAGCCCTCACCTGCAAATGCTTTCTAGAAACAGTTCAGAACAAAAGCCCTGCCTCCACGCACTGGGCTGCTTCCTGGCCAAGTGCCTCCTGTCAGCCCCTCAGGACAAGAGCTTGAGGAACCCAGCTCTGCATTTATCTTGCATATCCTGAGTGCTTTCAGCTCCTCAGCACCTTCCCATGGTCCAATGCCCAATACCTCCAGTGTTTAGTCACTGCACCTACCTGAACTTTCTAAGAGGCCAGTGTGGAGAACCCATCTCACATGTTAGATATCACTGCTGTCTCCTAACACAGAGCCAGAAACAAGAAGTGGAACAGCCCTTAAAATGCTTTATCTTTTAGGGACTTACCACACATCCCATGATCACAGGAATCTTATGGCAGAATGGGTACATCAAGTATCTCATTCTACCAGATCCAGATTTATTATTTTTAAACTTCATTGTAATTTCAAGTTACACTGTATCAAAAACAAAATCATGAAGGTTCCTGACCAACACTGTCATTTGACATTTATTATAGATGGGTTTATAACTCCTTAACATTCTCCTTTGAAATGTAAGTAATCCCAGGTTCTCTGCCTCATGTGTCAAAGCAAGTTCTTCCAAAGCCTTGATCTCTATTATGGCCATTACCTTAAATCTCCAATAATTCTGCAAAATCATTTGTTAGATGGGGTGACTAGTATTGCACCTACTATTTTATTCAAGTTGCATCCCAGATTTTAAAGAAACATTTTTAGAACCTGGACATGAGCTTCTCATCTCATTCCTTACCCGTCCAGATGTTACACTTGCTTTTCTGCTACCAGCTGCAGCACATGGAACAGGACCCCTACAGCACTCCCTGCAGGCATACTCAAGCTGTTCACCAATAAAAATAATTCAGTAAAAAAGGAGCTTTTGGAGGGAGAATTTAGTTCTTTCATAGCTCCCCTCTCCAGCTATTGCCTTTAAAGATGGACCAGTTCACTTTCCCACATATCCTTAGAACTGGCTGAGCCAATATAACTGAAGGGTGGTGCAGGAACAAGTGAAGGCTACTAAGGACAGGATGTCTTAAGTTAGCCAACCACCCAAAAAACACCAATGCCATGGAGCCAAGTTCAATCAGGAATTTCATTACTTATTACTGAAGAATGCTTATAAATGGCAGGACTCCTGAGTAAAAATTATCCTATATGAGATCACTTATAAATGGATTCTTCCAGGCAGAAAACATTGGTTGACAAGAGAATTTAAAAAATCAAGGCAATATTCTGAAAATCCCTATCAAAGAACTTTATGCCCTCAAGATAAAGGTCTGTTAACAAACTAACATAATATGGTAGTAGTAGAGGGTTCTCAGCTTGTCTGATCTAGAGAGCTACCCAGAGACATTGGCTGTTTAATGGTATGCTAAAAACACATAAGGACACAACGCTTCACTTACAAATTTGTATGTATGACCAACCACTTTTTGAATGTATTTCATATAAAGATTTGGCTTAACTGACATGAAATTTTTTGGTTTGCAAAATGTGGGAGCTGTGAAGGAAATAATACCAGAGAACATGAACCTGTAAATCAAGAACAGACAGTAGTTAATGAACAGAAAATTTCTGTGTCTAGGAGAAGCATGCATAACAGAAAGATAAAGTTCATGGACTGCAGTAACTTTGAATTAAAAAACACCAAGATGGTAGAAAGACAAAGAAGTAAAATAATCCAGTATGACTTTTTCTGCAGATATATATATGTAGAGCTCCCAGTAAAAAAAGATTTATCAGTACATTATACAGCTTATATAATCCAACAAAAGCTCAGTCAAGATAAGACATTTGTAAGAAGCATCACTAATGAAGAATAAAGATCTTAAAATCCAGTTTCAAAACCTTCATTTCTGATCTGATTTCCAAGACTGTAGTAATATCTCTAGCCAAATTATGGTCCCCACTAAGGCAATTGAAACCAATTATAAATTGGTATCACAACCAACTCAAACCAAATTATGACTTAAACAACAAGTGGTACTACACTGCCACTGTAGCACACCTGCTGGCACATGAAAGGCTTACAGTTCTCCTTGGGCTGCCAGTTGTGAACACTAATTCTGTCTGAACTAAAAAGACAAAAAGAGATGGCTGTTGCAAGGATCAAGAACAGCCAAGACTCAACTACTGATGAACCCACATAACAACAGAGACTGCATCAAACTGTGCATATTACATTTCCTAGTTATGGGCACAAGAAGCCCTACTTAAGCACATATACTTTGGACCAGAAAGATGCTTTTAAAGTCACATCTTGTCATTCTTTCTGCTATCATTTATAAAATGCATAATTTACAATGGTTACCTTGAAAACTATAACAAAATAATTTAATAATTACTCATTCATAAATTATAGCAGAAGGAGCAAATCTCAGTCACAAGGCTTCCATGCAAATTGATGATAACTGAGATACCATTACAGATTAGTAGAAAGAGCTCCTATTCCATAGTCAGGCTTATGCTATGGCATGATAATTTTAAGTTTTGTCTCTTGACAGGACTTCTTTATGTCACATGAAAACTATTCTTGAGAGTCCTGTACATAGCAAGGCAATTCATATCAATGCTATTATAGTAAAGTTTCAAATACATAAACTCAAAAAGTTATGAGCCATTCATAAATAAGAGTATTGACCAAAAAAACCCTAAAGATGTTGAATGGCTAATACTCAACCTAGAGCAATTCCAAGAATACAAGGCTTTATTTCAGACCCCTGATTTAGATACCTAATCTAGCTCTGCTCCCTATATAGTTAATGAAGTAGGAGGCTCTTCTGAGGGCAATTCAGAGTACTTAAATTAGGGCTCCCTTTCTCATTTTCTTCTTAAAGCATCTCCCCTCTCCTCTTTCCATAGGCTGCTTTAGAAACTAACCCTTACCTTATATGCCTAAGACATTCACATAAAATTATGTGATGGGCCTCAGTCCTGCCTCCTGCTGATAAACTTCCCCAAAACAATGTCTAATAAATCCAAGAGCATACACTGTACTGTCATATGAACATGTCCATGTCTGAGTAAAGCACTAAATGAGTTCAGGATTTTCACAGCATGCAGAGATGCCTTGTATGAAATGTACTTCACTAATTTGAAAAGCTGTCACAGAAATGTTCAATTCCACAGACACAGTCTGTTTACCTGTCCAAACTATGGTGAAATGAAAAAAAAAAATTAACCATGTCTGAATCATCTACTAAAACATGCTTGTCCTAGGGGAGCAGAACTTTCATTTTTTTCAGAAACCAGAATAAGTATCTGGATCAGTGTCATGCTTCATTTATCTGACCGACTAAAGGATCTGTTAGACACAGATTTTTAAGGCTGAAAATGGAATGACAAAGTATAGTTCTGTCAGAAGTAAATAATCTTATTCTGTGGGTGGGTATGCACAAAACATTTTTATTTGGAAGTACAAAACTAAAATTTGATTTATTATAAAATTGTTAGCTTACCTAGCTTCATTTTTGTATCAGTTATGGGATTAGGAAGCATTCAACACCCTCAGCAATTTCAACAATAAAAAAAACCAATTTCACTGAGAAGAGCTCCACCTTGAACTTACAGTGCTCTGTGGTAGGCTTTACCCTTACAAACACTAGCACTAACAATAGGATCAAAAAAGCCAAACCTAAAAAGCAAGCTACTTTTATTTTTGTGACTTGGTAGAAACCAGAAACCGTTTTTCAATAAAGTCAGAACGTAAGCCCAAAATCATACTAATCCATGTTCAGTCTCTCCTGAGTAAAGAAAAGGCTCCATGTGTGGTGGCAAACATGAGAGTTGTCAACATAAATGAAAATGTTCATGAATAAAAAACAGGCTGTTATAAAGATCTAATTATAATATTACTATCAATTGCTAGCTTGCACTTGCAAATCTTTCATATCATATAAATGCATTGTTTTTGACGTTTCTCTGTAGCTAAACATCACATCATTTCACTTTTTCAAAGTAGTTCAAACATGCATGGGATATACTATAAGGAATGTGATCTGATCTACAGTTACACTGAAAAAAAAAACTATGACAAGAAATGTGCAGTCATTAGAATGTAAAACATTAATCATCTCCCAAGTAAAAAAAAATCCTGACTTCTAACAGCCTCTATAAAATGATTTCTACTTTCTTTATATTCATTCTTGCTGTCCAAAACAGCAGTTGAAAACACTTCATCCAGTTATGCAAGTGACGACAAAAATAATACAGACATCCAAAGCACTACTGACACTGTGAACTATTCAACTTCCATCCAGATGCTTTCTTATGATGAGAAATGGTGTTTATTTGCTTCAAGCAATTGCCTACACTCTTCTAGCACATAGAGTTTGAGAAATGTTTCAGTAACAATGAACTTCTCAATGACACTTTCAATTAAAAGCATTGCTCCTATTTTAATGCTCACATTTTCTTCTGTTTCAGAAGCAGCCTAGTATTTAAGTTTGGAAAAGACCTGCTCAAGAGGGAAGAGCCCCAGTAAGTAACAGATGGTTAAAAGTAGACCTAGTCAAAGGAAAAACACTAAAATATCATATTCGGCAGCTATTCTGGGCCATGATAGTCTATGCATTTCTCCACCAGTCACTTAATCAACATACAAAATGCAATTTTAGTCTTAGTTTGGTTGAGTAATGACACCATCAAAGAAGAAATGATGACAGAAAATAACCTTGGGTAAACACAAGTAATTCAGTTTAAAGGAAAAAATAAAGCATGTCCTGATAAATTTATTCTCTCACTGATATGACATATGATTTTCTGTGCAGGAGAAATCTATAAAGTACCTGATAGTGTGCTATGTGTAAAACTACTCATTCAGCTGGAGAAGAAGGGGAAGTGGATTTGTAGAGACTGAGGACTGAGCAATGCACTGGATATGATAACAAATTAACAGGAGAATGAATTAATCTTTTAGGGTACTAAATCAAAATTCACCAGGATCAAATTTAGGACTGATCATGTTAAATACATTAATGACCTTGACACAAACATTAGTTGCATGCAAATTTTATGTTCAATGCAGGGACAGGAGACATTTTCCTCAAGGAAAGTCATCATCATTGTCAACTGAAAGGGACAGAGA
Source organism: Molothrus aeneus (assembly GCF_037042795.1). Lineage (NCBI taxonomy): Eukaryota > Metazoa > Chordata > Aves > Passeriformes > Icteridae > Molothrus > Molothrus aeneus. Next base: position 17,863,748 of record NC_089652.1, on the reverse strand, counting down.
AGGGAGATCACACTAGGTTAGTGCTCTTCAAAGCAAATCTAAGTCACCAGGACAATGCAACAGGGAAAAGGAAAATATCATCTACAGATCCTACTGGAAATGCTTCCCCTTTGCTTAACAGGATGCATTGTATCTGCATACAAGGTATTCCTGAAAGCATATGGAGGACCACGTGCAGCTGTGGTCAGCTAAGTTCAGAACAGGTCTAAAATTATCAGAGAGATCCGAACCTCTTGTAAATGACACAGAAAGAGAAAACTGATAATACCTGCTTTAAATAAGGAGATAAACACCAATTAGATAAGATACTATTTAGTCTACAGGACAAAGCTGCCTGAACCACCAATGAAATAAGCCAGCCATGGAAAAACAGAGGCTGGAAATTAGCAGAACATTTTCAACCCAAGGCAGCAGCAAGGTTCTGTGAACTGCCTCCCAATACTAAGTGCAGAACAATCAGCCACTGTTAAAAAAATCCACAACAAATCACCACCTTAATTAATTTATGGAAGTCATTATACTGTGTAGCTACCAACAATAACTGGTTCTGTACTGAATGCAGAGGAGGGATTACAGTAATTTAGGGATTACCATATAGTTACAAGGAAGCACTACACTTTGTGAATTCAGAAGTACTTAAATGCTATGCAGAAATGCACAGGAGGACAAAGAGGTCTCAATTTCATACAAATCAAGTTCCTACACCTTTTGTAAGAACCAATGCCTTCACGGGGAGGAAGGCAGAAAGAACTCAACCCCCACATACTGGACTTGGCTAGTGCTGGCCAGCTGACCAGCAGCAGTAGGACTGTCAGACTGATGCTACCTGTGCTCACTGCCTGATGTCACTGCTTCCCGAAGGAGGAATTTGGGATCACTGTTGTAAGGAAACAAGACTCAAAGCTCTTGAACAACCAGACTTCATGAGTTCTGCTCTTCCAAAATAAAATGTACATAAAGTCAGAAGTAGCCCTCTATACCATACATAGTTACCAGTACCACTCACAAGGACAGCACAGGTAAAGCAGACGAGGTGGCTGAAGCACAGCTTGGCAGTAAGTCATCTCAAAATTTCAACAAGGTACAATTTTTAAAATAGCACTAATAATAGCACTGGACTTCAACATACTAGCTGGTCAAATGAAGAAAATTAAAAGTGTTTTAATTTTAAAGTATCTAAAAATTTTAATTTAAATTTTCCTACTTGGTATCAGAAACAGAGATTTAAAAGAGACAAAAAATCCAGTCCCTCATCACCAAATCTTCAGGCATGTGGCTTTAACATAAGGTCTTCCATCTACAGTCCCACATTTGTATTGAATTTTGCTCCAGAAAAAGGGAATCCCATCATCAGGGGTCTCCTACCTGCCCAACCCTACTGCGTCCTCAAGAGCAAGCTTGTCCTTTTCATGGAGCAAGGTTGGCCATAAAGGAAAGGTACACCCCTAAGCACCACTAACAACCTTCATTGTGGCATTTTCTGACTTTGAAAAGCGTCCCATTAGAGCATTAAGACACTCTAATATAGCAGCACATAATTTCCAATTTATAAAAAAGCCACCAATAAACATGCTGAATCCTAAACTGAATGTACTCATTAAATATCCATTACACAAACCTATCTTTGAGCTAATGGAACTACAGTGAGCATTTGTCCCTCAGCAGATTAGAAGCTGTTCTGCTGCAAGGTGTCACAGGTACTTGCTAAGAGCTCAGAAACAGAAAGACAAAGTACCTCTGATTTTCATTCCAAGGAGAAAAAATCTAGTGAGTGCAGTCTCTTCTGATCATTTTCCCTAAAATAATGGCCACTTTCCCACCCAACAGTTCTTCACATTCTGTTGCTCACTCTGCTTTCTTCTCCCAGGGTTATTCACCAGTCTTCAAAGCCTTCCATCCTGGTCCAAGAGCTCTTTAGCAAGATGCTTCCAAAGGCAACTCACAGAACCGGCACTTCACTGAATTCACACTCCCTCCTACCCTTGTCGTGGTCACTCCCACACCCCTACTTCCTTTTATCTCATTTGCAGGGTTGCCAGTTCTGCTCCTGGTCACAGACCCACTTCCTGCTCAGCTTCATTCATGCTTGAACATACAGAGGTACAACTGAGACACTTCCAAATCCCTGTTAGGTCTGCTCAATTCTTAAATTTAGCAACAGCTATTTCAAAGAAAAATCCCTTTACCACTGTGTATCTCACAGTATTTAGTATTCCATTAACCATCTACCACTGTACTTTCTTGTATTTTTTTTAATAAATTGTACAAATACTGACATTTTGAAATTTGTTCTGCACAAATCCACTGCATATTGATGATTTTTCCCACTAAAGAGTGGACAAAGTACTTATGTAATAGGCTGAAATAAACAAAGCTCAGGTATAGAATACCAGTCTAATAAAAATAAACAAACAATCCACTGTACAGTTTATGTACCAGAGACATATATACCAGATATATACAGTAATATCTTTTATAAAGAAATATTAGAGACAAGTCCTTCAGTAGAGTCTAGAAAAGCACAGACCATATAGTTGTACTGTTAGTGCTTCCACTTATCAGATGAAATCTTATCTTTACACAGAAAAAGGACAAAAAAATGGGAATATAAATATAGTAATCTGAAACACAGTAACATTAACCAATACTGTATCTTTCCTTGAAACAAAAATTTCTCTTAGAAAAGATGCAGTTGATAGTTTCTCTAGCACATTCAACATTATTGTGCATGTTCTTCTGGTACAAACTTGTGGAGCCTGCAGTAAGAAATGCCAAGAGTGCAAAAGACTTCATGTAACAATATTCAAGTCAAAGCTGTGTATGTCCTCAATTTTGCTTTTCACCACAACCCAACTATACATTATGAATCAACCAGAAAAAGGACATATTTTTTTATGCTGCAATAAAAATAACACAAAGTATGGAACTTCAGTGATGAGATGCCTAAACCAGAAGCATTTTCCCAGCCCTACAGCAGTTAAAACAAATTATATAACAATCCTTTACAGAGAAAGCTCTTACTGAATTTGAAAAAACACTTACATGCTGCAATTTTCAGAAAAGCAGCACGCTAAAAATGCATTCCACTCATTCAGAAGCAACCCAGATTCAGTACTATAGAAGCTAAAGGTACTGCTCAATACAATGATTCATAGTTTCTCTAATAGGAAGATTCAGCAGTTTTCAGACGAGACCTTTATTCCCTCTCTGAATAAATGATGCCTGAAATTTTTATTCTTGTTCTAATGGAATTTCAATGGCCTTCACTGCAAATCTACTGGAAATTTTCGCATATTAAGTGGAAAAAATTAAATGATGTTAACCACATTTTAATGTGATTAAGGCTGACAGGGTCATTATTTCTGCTAATCACTCAGTTTAAAAAGCTCAAACAAAACTTTGTAACAGCCAACGTTTTTTCTGGTTTTCTGTATGTCTACTGTAGTTGAGAATTAAAGCCACTACTGAATATGAAACACAGCATATTTCATAAAAGGATATATCAAATGTTTGCCGCAATTTGTTAATGGATTTCATAATAATTAATTTAAAACTTTAAAAAGGGGGGGAATTGTTCTTTCAGAACATATAGCCCTTTACTTCTTTTGTCTTCCTCAATCAAAAGACAAAATAGAACAAGGGAATATATACTTATTTCCCCATATGTCATATTTGCTAGTGAACAAGAGAAAACATTTCTGCATGTCTTTACTGTGAACCAAAAGATATGTGTAATCACAGAAAATAATTTCTCAGACCATGTCTGTTAGCCTCTGCAATAAGGAGCTCTGCTTATTACCACTTAGGTTGGCATAATCTGGAAATTGGGCATAAAGAAGTAGAACAGAATGAGTAGCAAAGATTATATAGTTTTCAGAGTGCCTTGTAGTTCACTTGCATGGAGGATCAAACAACAGGACAGAAAATTAAGGAGGCTGCTGTTCTGGCCACGGGCTCAGCTCGAGAGGCACAGCCTTAGAGCCAGCCCTCTTGCTCAAGGTCTGGCACCAACAGCAGCAACTGTCAGTGGAGCAGCTCCCTAAGAACACAGAAGCTTTGAGGATGATTGAACAGGGCAGAAGGACTTCACCTAAAAAACAGACATAAGTTTGTCTTGTTCATACTGCCAGAAGAAGGGATATGGTGTCTGTGGGATTTGTATTATGTTTATTTCTGGGTGGGAGGAGGCTGTTCACAGGTTTTCTTAGGCTTGCATTTTAGGCTTTTTGAGGGATTACCATTCTCTGCAGAGATGACCACTGTAACAGTTACTGCCTGCTTAATAATTAATATCACCCTCTGTGAATCATTATTTCCGGATGACCTGTACCTCTCATGCCATGTTATCTTTTTCCTCACAACCTCTAAATTTACAGATGATTAAAAAAGAGGGGGGGAAAAAAAGCATTTTAGCATTCATATTCATTTTTTTCTACATAAGTAACTTGCTCATACTTAAGTTACTTTAGAAGAGAAAGAAAGTGCGGACAGACTGATTCACACTGATTGTTCCCATATGGTTCAATAGATACATTTCAACCTTACTGAATCACTAAAAACCGCTTATTGAATTACAAAAAGAAATTTTTTAAAAATTAAAAATAGTAAACAAGATCATTACCTTATTAACCTTAGAGTATGTGAAATTTATCTGAAGAACATTTTATTTCCTTCCCACTCCTTGGCAAAATACCTGAACACAGAGACTGTAAGATCTACTTTATGATTACAACAAAAAAAAAAAGCTGAGTAAAAAAGATGGTAATTATACACAAGTCTTTTCCTATAAGACTTTACTTCTTCGTATCTCACATGTACTGCTAGCTGTATTTCAACAGCCAGCAGCTTTTTTTCCAACAAAACATTTGCTTCACACCTGAATACTTTCCATAGCAAGACAAAAAGTCCAATGGCATTAGATGACTTACTACAAGGAACAAACTACGTTAACATCAATACATTACAGCTGTAGTTTGTGGTGTTCTCAAAAAGAAACATTACCAGTATCATTGCATTTTCTAGTTTTAGTTTTTTAGTGAGAAGCCATGCACTAGTGCATCAACTAACAACCCCACTGAATTCTTGTGCTCATCTAAGAAGGGACCCTGCTGAATGTCCTAATGCATCTTATTGTGAATCTTCAGCAAATAAAACTTCATGTATGAGCTCATGATGTGCTTTGCTGCTGGAAAGTCACAGGCTCTGTGGGAAGCTTTTTATCTTCCCAGCAGTCAGTTCTCTGAGAACATCAGTGCAGCTACTGTAGTTACCTGTAGATTACTTGTATTTTCTCACATCTGTGTCCAGCAATCTAAACCATGATGATAAAGGGTCATTAGGTTTTGAGTGAGGAAGGGGATGGACTAGACAATTTGCTCTGATAAGCTCCTTGTTGCGAGTGCTGGTTTAGAATGTGAAATGCGGGGTTATGCACATTCTCAACACAAACGCCTGTGCTCTCAGAGCACCAATTAAAAATCACACTCAGCCCATCTCAAACTACATGAACACATCTTACCTGAAGTTTTTACAATTAAAATATTGCTACAAACTAATTCTGTCATGGTAAGAAGGACATCAGCTGTCTATTAGCCACAAAAGAATTCAGGTACAATTACTAAGATAACTGCTGTTTGGAGCACAGCAAAGCAATTTCCCACAGTGGGGCTTACAGTTCAATTTACCAGTTGGGCAAATATTTTGTGCTCTGTAGTGGTCCACAGAGTTAACAGTTACCTGTAACATTTGAGTAGTGTTATACTTGGAGAAAACTTTTTTCAACCTAAACAGGTGTTTCAGCTTTATCCCTTCACATGAATACAGATTTTTTTTTCAGCCTTTTTCTAAGAACTCTTTTAAGACTTTCATTTAACATTAAATGCAAATTTTATGAAAGAGACAATGGGTCTATCTTCCCATTCCAAGCTACTCACAATGAGATCTTTTAAGTTATAGGCTGCTTGGAAGAGGAATAAGCACAATGTCACCTATAAAATTATGTTAATACTCAAGTAACTTGATGAGGTGGTAACAGGCTTTTTTCCTTTCTTCCTTATGGGACATACTTAACTCAGTAAAAAAATAGTAATAATAAAAAAACCCCTATTCTCATGAACAAAACAATAATGAAAGAAGGTTGCATTTTCATATGAAGCAAAACCAGGTTATACCATGAATACAGTGTACAGTTCCAAAGACATGGTCAGTGACAGAACTGTGAGAAGCCTTTAAAATATTTATCATGAATTTTTGTGTCAAACTGCAGCAAGTATCATGGTATTGTGTTAGGCAACAGATAAATACATGGAAATACAAATGGGCCATTTGTATTTCTTGGTCAATCTTCAAGCCATCACAAGGAATTCAGGGATTTGAGAGTATGAAGAATGGAATTCCTACACTTCCCTCTTCTTGAAATTAAAATTACCATTCAAACACTAACTCATCAGCTTAGATAGTTCTAAGGTTTTCTCCATTGCCCTTGCAGAGATGATGATATCCTGCTATGTTGCTTTTGAGTCTTAATTTTAAGTCAGTGAATAAAAACAGAAGGTTGATATTTTACATTAAAAAGGTCCATTTCCAAATTACAATAATTGTAACAATACACATGAGCTCATAATGGATTTTCTACCAAGATTCAAAGACAGCATTTGAAAATGAGCTCCTTAATTTTATCACTTGGTTTTATTTTATACAAATACATCTTTTAGTTCCAACTGCTGCAAGAGAACTGGCTACATACACAACACTGGTTTGGGTTTCTTTTTTCTCAGTCCATGGTCTTCAATGAAAATGCATCATTTTAAGAACATTAACAGTCTGCATTATCAGAAAAAATGAATCCTTAATAATTATTCATACACCAAGTAGCTGTAAACCCAAATCATTTCAGAAGACCTGAATGTGTCAAGAACTTTGACAATTATGACTGGAGCCAGGAAACTGTAGCACTGCAGAATTTCTTATGAATTTTTCTAGTTACTTTTTATAAATGCTGTCCTAGATGACAGCTTAATGTGTACCACATGCAATATTTATTCTTCTTCAGTGTCAGACTGTCTAGCCATCCAAGGGAATACAAAGAATGTCACTTATTAGGATAAAAGCACGAGGAAGGTAATCAAGGACATATGTAACATCAGCCAATCATGCCCTATTTCAACATCCTATTCCATTCATAACAGTTCAACAATTATTTGCTTACTGATAACTTGCTTTCAGGCTGTTTGTGTTCCCCATAATGGTGGTTTGCATTTATTTTGCTCTTTAGAATTGGACACTTGCTGTGCCATGCATGTTTGTCAAAACTTTCTATCTTCTGTCAGAAAGAGCTTTAGCATATCAAACAATTTCTGTTTGTCAGAAATCAGTAATAGAACAATCTAGTTACCTTCTATGTCAATAGGGTACTAACATAACTAGAGACCAGAAACAAAAGGCTATCAGACACTACACACTTCTGCAAGACAGGCAGCTAAACCCACGTTTCTATTTACTGTACTGACCATATAGCTATGTCTTTATGAAAAGCCTAGCACAAAAATTAGACACTGAATGGAATGGAAATGTACTTCAACAAGATACTGTCTGAGCACAAAGACATTAACCTTGCTGTTAAGCTTGAAAACTAAATTTCTTACTAGTCTTCTGTGTCTCTTTACCATACTTTTATTTATTTATTTATTTTACCAAATGTCTATATTAAATACTTAGACATCTTATCTGCTGATTCTCATCTATACAATGCATCAATTTATGAAAAAATGTTAGTTCACAAAGACAAGTAGAGACAGACAGATAGAGGGAGCCAAAGACAAACATTTACCCTCCATAAAGTTATTTTAAAATAATACTACTAATAATAATTTTCAAAAATCCTATGGGAAACTGAATACACATGCACATGCATGCACACTTCATTATTCTGAATATCCTGGGACATTAAGATTTTATTAAATAAAAAACAGGTATGCATTTAATGAGCCTCTGAAATAAAACATGAGCTGGAAGTACCATCACATGTTTTAGATCGGCAACATTGTGCAGGTTTTCAATGTATTAGGTGTAAGATCTTATTTTCTTTTTTTTCTTTAATAAAAGCCATTTGGATTGAAATACATTTTTGCTTCAGGAATGTACTACTGAGCCAATGCAGGAGAACAAGAGGAAGACTCAATATACAATGAATCTGATTAAACCCAATGAAGGACAACACTAGCACACACACTTAAGTCTCTTTTAAATATTTATCTTCCAAACATTTCTTCAGGCTTTAGAAATTAATGCCAGAGTACAGTAAGTCCCAAATGTTATTTAGATTTATATTCTAATCAACTTCTCTTAAAATTAACAATAATTAAGCTCAAGCATTGGTAAAAAAGGATGACAAGATACTCATACCCAATGCCTCATCTGACAGTTCTTCAATTAAACATATATCATGTACCAACTTTGCTCTCCAATTTAAACATGAACACACATCTATTCCTTGTTTCCAGACAAGGATACATGGTTCCATCCACTGTAAGACTAGTGACTACTAACATCTGAACATCAGTCATCCATATTAGTGATTAGAAGAAACTCTAGCTGTGAAAATAAAATACTGTGCCAAAACCTTAGAAGGTAAGATATGTTTCTTGGGAAAAACAAGCAGTTAAATGAAAACATATTTCCATATACTTAATACAAAAGAATGAGCTGTAAATAACCATAAAATTAAAAGGAAAACTATTTTTTAAAAAATACATAAGATTTTCAAAGTAATCACCAATGAAAAATGTGTGTTAGTTGTGAAACAAAGAAGTCACTTAGAAAAAGGAAGCTTAAAAAAAGGACATCAAAGCTACAGAACCTACATTTTCAATTGTATAAAAGAATCATCCTCCTCAAATATTATTTTTCTCATTTATAATAAATGCTTGACTACCTGATGTTTCCATGTAGTCCCTATTTATAGCAAACAGAACAATGTTACAGAAGGTATTTCCCCCAGAGAAGGAGATGTTGCAGACCACTCACAAAGAACAATTTCAAGATGAGCATTTTTCCCAGACCCTACACCATGCATGAGAGAAATAATGGTAGGTAGAATAAAATTAGCTTCAACTATGAGAACTTAAATATATTAACACAATTCTGCAGGAAGTGATAAGCATGAAATGTTTCAAGAAATGAATTCAATAAGCAGAATTTTAAACAAATATACAGGTACTTGTCTGCAAATCAAACACTGCAATACTGAGTAACACATCATGAAAAGAAAGATATTTATCAAATGGGACATTGTTCAAGAGATGGTATTACAGCAATGCTGATTGCAGTTCCTAATCCAGAATACCAAAGCAGTACAAGTGTATTGTCTATTTCTTAACAAAAGACAATATTATCAAAGCACTTTTTGCTTGAAAAAATTTCTAAAATCAAAGCTCATCTGTCAGTTATTACAACTGTTGATGCGCCTAACATGAGTTTTCCTCTCAAAACCCAGTTACAGGCAGCAAGGAGGTACCAGATCCTCACACAGAGAGGGAGTTACTCTCATCACACCAGGTGAGACCACAGCCACCCACCTCCAAAGTAATTCAACAGCTTCCTTTGAATCATCTTATGATTCTCAATAGACCCTCAAAAAAACCAACTGCTGGTTTTCAAATGCCATATCAGATACAGGAACAGTGACCCAACAGATTGGGACACAACCTCCCAATCTAACCTCCCCTCCTAGTATCTATTTTCCCCTTGATTTGAAAGAGAAATTTATTTGCTTTAAGGGCTAGTTGACAACTTCTATGTTGTCTAGTTGACAAAGACAGGCTAACAATGTTCATTCATTCTGAAAGGCACAGGGCTTAATAAATTATTATGAAGAAGAAATAAGTAACAACATTCAGTAACTTAAGGATGAGCAACTGTTAACAAGAATAACAATCTCTTGCAAAAATCTCAATTTATTTGTAAAGCAAAACAGGACAAAAGCTCCCTCTATTAAAAACCCCAAATACTACTTTCTAGGGTAAGACCTGTGCACAGTGCAGTGAAGCTTCTAACACTTAACAACCCAAAAGAAACACAGTCTCTGTGTCTGTTCTACTTTTCCATTACTAATGGTGTTTCTCATGAGCAGCTTCAAATGCGAAAGAGATTTTGACATGAGTATCTACAGGCTTACCATGCACAGTCAAACTACTTTATTCTAAAATAATTAAGAGTGAAATTCACTACTGAACTATTCCTCAACTGCCATGGCAGATTAGAAGCAGCATTGTTAGCAGACAGCAATTCATAAGACTACACAAGCCAACTATAAAACTGGTAGGGCATCCAAACACCCATAGCTGCAGTCATTCACTATTAGAACTGAACCCACAGAACTGGATATAAACAGATCAGAAACTACAGTGATGATGGCCAAACCAAAAAACTAAAAACACTGGGAAGGGCGTCTGCACAGGGAAGAAGAAAAGGAAGAGAAGATGGGAAGCAATGCTGAACTGTTCAAAGGCAGGTTTGGATGACATGCAGCTGACAGGACAGGGATCATACACACAGCAATGAAGTTCAGAAGTTGCTTGTAGCTGACACTGATGCTCTCCAAGTACGTGAAGCCTGGTGGGTCATTGTCACAGCAAATGTCACGTATCAGCTGCAGTTGAGATGGCCATGATACACAGATATCACCACACAATTTCAGAAGGCTTTAAGCATTTACCCATAGAGTAACACCACACCACATCAGAAGGCATCAGGTGTATGCCCAGACAGACCTACATCGTATCACTTCAGAAGGCTTCAAGCACCTGCCCTTCTTCTCCTTCAGCACAACCTTTTATATCCCTATCTGCACACATTACACCTGTGTGTCCCTTTGGTGGTTGGTCAGTGCCCCTGGGCACTCCATGGCTCATTACCTTCAATGCTGCTCACCTGTCCTACAGAGCTGGGGATGAGGCTCAGCCACAGCCCCACTCCCAATCACCACAAACTGTGCACCTACAGGTCACGGCTGCCGTGCTGGGCTCGTTCTGGTGCTCTGGGATGCTGGGCTGTCACGTGTCACTGTGAACACTGTGGAGAGGCTCTTCTTCATTTCCCTGCTCACCCTTCTCTCTGTAGTCTGTAGCCTTTGATGGGTTCTAAGCATAGTGTGATGGTACCTTTATCTGCCCAGGACAGGCCTTCCCAAAATCCAGGTTTCCCTCTACTATGACCACTCCTCTCTTTACTAGCTCAGGAGTCAACATATTCTAAGTAAACCACTGAGGTTTTATTTCCTGACTTTGCAACACTTTAGCTATTTGGTAGTGCCATGTTGTAATCAGGTGGACCAGAATTTTTGAAAAAAGCATCACCATAAAACACTGCCCATTTTTAAAACATACAGAAACAACTCATTTGAAAAAAATTACTGTCCTAATACGTAGGAACCAAGACATTTGGCACAGAGCAAACTTGCTATCAGAGATAAACCATCACATCTGGGCAGAAGGTGAACACTGGAGTGAAGTTAGACTCCAGGAAGGTGCTTTTATGTCTGGAGCAAGGTTACACACTGAAGCTGAGAATGGGATCCATCTTTCCATGCTTAAAGACATGTCCCCAACACCTGCTATTACCCAAACTATGCATTCACATTCAAACAGACAAGGGACTCCAGAGGGGCAGGCAAATGAAAGCAAACCAAAGCAGGAAGTCTGGTGAAAGAAATCATCCAGGCCAAAGGACTGGACTGGAATTAAGCCAGCAAGAATGGGATGAAATCAAAGCAGAGAGAATCTGGCAAAGACCCATGGAGAACATATCAGCTAGGAAAACAGTGGGGCAAAAAGTATGGGATAAACAGAACAATTCAATAAAGTCACTGGAATTGGTAAAACAGAAGACTCCAAGTCGTCAATTGGCAATGCCCGGACATGGTGCTAGAAAGAAAACAGACTGCCATTTGGTTGATGGATGACTAATTAATTTGTATTCATTAATTCATTTGTATAAGAAACAATAACTCTTTATGAAGCAAATAACATGCACTATCCCTTACTATACTAGGTAGATGCTCCATGAAAAACATTTGCAATTCCCTAGTTTTGAAAGCCTGAGCTGTAAGATGCTCTCAGTCAGGCAGTAAAGATGTAGCACAGGATGCCTACCTTCTGGATCTGATTAGCTTTGAATGTCTGACTTCTCAACTTGTGTGTGCAAAACTTTACTTATACCCAGATAACATAAATCAACTCCTAATATTCTTTTAAAACATTTCAGTTGTAAGGCAGGAACAAGAACTGTAATATATTTTTTAAGTATTATTTTCCAAATTAGTTAACATAGAGGACAACCTTAAAATCATTAAGCAGCTATGTCAAGAAAACATTTCAACGCCACCTTGGCATTACAAGTTATGATTTTAAAATTCCTTCAACTAATTTCTCAAATATATTTATCAGAATAAAATATCTGATAAATCCATAAACATCCATACCTGCAGAAATACAACTAAGAACTCCAAGGCTCCATTTATTACCATAAATGGTAATAAATAATTCCATTTATAACTTCGTTTCTTAACTAGTTTAAAAGTGAAAGACCTAGTGAAAGAGATTAGTTCATACTCAAACCTATGGAGTGTTCCTTTTACTTGATCCTCGATATTTCTTTCTTCATGTCAGATTTCCCTACCCCCTCCATTTTTTTTTTTTAATATTTGGAACATCTGAAGCAATATGAAAAAGATGAATAGAAAAGGATTATTCACTCTCATAATACAAGATCTAAGGAGCACCAAATGAAATTATGATGGGGCAGATCCAAAACAAGCATAAGGAAGTACTTCTACATATAGCACATTGTTAAGCTGTGGAAGTCCCTGCTTCAGGATATTGGGATACCAAAAAGTATACTTGAGTTCAAAAGGTGAATGGGTAAATTCATAGAATAAAAATCAGTCAAAAAGTATTAATCACAAGTATATCATATCTGGCTCAGTCAGTTCTACAATAACAGATTGCAAGAAGCTGGATGCATATAGCCTGTTTGCTTAATCTGTTCCTATAATCTTCCCTGGACATCTGTTAGTGGCCTGGCAGAAACACGATACCAAAAAAGATGGACCTTTCATCTGACCTAATTATACCTCTTCTAGCTTAAGAACACTGAAAATGCTATGAAAATTAATGGGCAAAATTTTATTTATTATGACATATATGTCACTTTTCTAAATCCACAGGAGCAAAATACTAAGTCCTCTATCCTATCAACACTGATCAACATTTTTAACAGAATGCCTACCATAACATTTTGAGAAACAACCCCTTAAAATTATGTTAACATACATTTGGATATTCAACAAGTCTGAATTATATTAGAGAAAACAATGTTCAGAAATCCATAATTAAGTCTCAGTTTAGTTACAATGCTAGAGATACTAACAAATCTTTAGCAGCATAAGTGGCATTTTGAATTACAGTCAAGGCATAGGATGAAATTCACTTTATTGGACCAGAGAAATTGAGTCAATAGATCAGATATGCAGCTTTAACATATACAGTATTTCTGGTGCTTGCTGCAAATAAGTCCAAAATACCAAACCAAACATGACGCTAAGCATGGTCCACTATATCCACTCAATATATTTGTTATTTAGCTCAATATATTTCATAATTGGAATCCATTCTCTGAGCCACTAGATGTATGCTCTATGGCAAGACTAAAATGTAAAGTTTAAATTAGATGAAGGGCTGAGAAATCAGATATCCTGGATTCGTGTGACATCCGGGGGCTCAGAATGCAGTTTTAACTGATAATTATTATTATTATTATTACTATTTTCAATATTTTCATGGTTAAACTCGAATACAGTATACCATGGTTAAGGTACTAGATCCAGATTTTTTAAAAAAATTAGGAATTATTAAAAGAAGAGTTTAAATATTCATTTAGAGCACAGCAGTACATATTAGGAATGGTTTCAGTGGATTCCCCCATAAACATCAAGATTACTGTCATCTGATCATAACACAAGTGCAACTAACACAGCTGCCATGTCAGCTTCTCTTCAGGGGCTAGGTCTTAATCATAAATCAACTGAATGACTAATTCAACATTGTTAAAACCAGCTTGGAGCCATTCCAGTTTTTACATGTTTCAAAAGGTCAATACACCTACTCAAACACACAATAGTCCTATCTTTCACAGTGTTTTATTCTTTGCTTGGATTGAAAAATGACACACTGGCACCTAAATATAAGTGTGCTTTAACTAACAATTAAAATGTTCTGAAAGAGTGACCGAGTAAAACAAAGAAAATTTCAGTTCTCCTCTCCACACAAAATCAAAAAGCCCCTTCTCTCCTTTGCTGTTTTAAACACTTTTATAGTTGCAAAAGTCTGATGAAAAGAGTCTCTTGTTATATTATGAATTAAGCTCAGAAATAAACTTTTTTAGAAGAATGACTACAACTAAATGTGGCTTGTATTTCAAATATGAATACCTACCCCTCAAAATAATAACAAAAATCAGAAAGTGGCATCTAACAGTAAAATATATTCTAATCATTTACATCTGCTTGCACCACATAAATGACAGAAGCCTACCGTTAGCATCCTTCATAGAAAACATTTATTCTGCTCTTAAATATAAAAGCTATGTTGCATAAACAGAGGATTTAAGGCTGTGGCAGAGTAGCTGAAGGAAAGGAAATGGCAATCTTTCTGGTTCTAGTAGATGCCTTTCCCTATCACACAATGTTTCCCACTCATAAATACATGACAAATACTTCCTCAATCATTTTTTACGAGCAGGGATGCACAGGGGGTAGTCAATGGCTAGCTTGAGGGAAAATAGGAACAGCAGGAGGCAGAAACTGTACTGAAAATGGCTATGTGGTAAATTCTCTTCTGGAACATCACTCAGATATCCAGGCTTTGATCTTTCAGCTACAATTACACTCACATCCATGAGATCTGGGTATACTTTTTAAAAACTACATCACTAATTGTAATAGAAACAGTTAAACTGTTTCATTGTATGACTCCTCAACTCAAACATCTGATTTTTTACAAATTAAGAATTGCAATTTATCCAAAGATTTGCTTTCAATTGGGTTTAACTATGTCATCATCACAACCAGTCTCACAAAAAACATGGGGTGACTGGCGACAGCTAAATCACAGACTGGCGTCGCCTAAGTAGTCTGGCTGCCATTAGGGTCTGGGCAATGGTATTTACTGTACAATTAGAGCCACTGAGCTCTACCTGTAATCAGCCAAATACAGGTGTGAGGATCCTCTTTGGGACATGGAAACAGACTCATCCATTTGCACATAAGCTTCCACATCTGTACTGTTACAGCAAGCCTGAAGAAACCATAGCATTTTTACTTTGAAAAAAGTATCACCTTACAGCAACAGAGCAAATACAACTACCCTGATCTTAAATATTTCCTTGGGTAGAACTATTCTTACATTTAAATTGTCATACCCAAAAAATATTTAGAGGGAAAAATTAATTTAAAATTATAAAATTCAGCCAAATATGAAGAGCTTACATTATTATACTGCTCGTGAAGTCTATTCTGAAGTCTGTGTTCGGGACTGAGAGGGTTTGCTACTAAAATACATTAAATTTTGTTCTTTAGTACCAACACAAAATGTCTTGGAGTATCAAAAGGACAGTTTTAGTTGCAGTAATTTCACAGAATTTATTCTAATGATTTATTGGAGTTAACCATCTGACATTAATTATTGTTTTGGCTTCCAGTCTATGAATGTTTATTTTTCAGTTTAAAGCCTTCTCACTCTTTGATATCATATGGAAATGAGAATTTTTAATGGAAAATTGAAACCATGTGCATCTAAGTACTTAATGAAGTACAGGGAGAAACAGAGGGTGTACTTTAGGAGAATTCAGATATTCCGCTTTAGATACTTTTGATTTGTTTGGATGAGTTACATGCATATATCTGTTCACAAACATACATTTTTAGATCTTCAAAGTATCTCACAAGTACAGTGTTTAAAATTCTGAATTGTAAGAAAGTATTTGTTGTTTGGTTGGGTTTTTTTAAACTAAACACACTGCTATAGATTTTCCTCCATCATATGCTAACTACCCAATCTGTTCCCTCCTCCACAGAGCAATATTTATGCCATCTAGAGCTTCCAATGACATGCTAAATGCTGTACTTCCCAACAGTGGATTCCCACCTTACGTCTACCATGTTAGGATTGCATCTTCATCCACTTCACTGAACGTCTGATTGACTGATTTTGTAAACATTATGTACCTGAGTCACAACACTGATGCCAGAAATACCTGACTGAAACCTGAGCTATTCATGGCACTAAAGCCCACCAAAAGAGGCCTGTAAACCACAAGCAAGGCACAAGAAGTGGCAAGAAAGCAAGGCGCCCAACTAAAAAAAGAAGAGTAACACTAAATGTGCAATTTTGCTTGAAAGACTTCTGTGCAACTCACATAGCTTTAGTCTTCTGGCACTGAATTCATTCCTTTGGAATGAAAAAGATGCTGTTCAGACAACCAGCATTACAGAACATGATAAAGCCACATGCTTATTTAAATTAGTACTTCTAAATCAAATCTATTTTCTTCAACATTAATGGCTTCATGTTAAATTGTAAGGATGGAAAGCATATTCTTTTCTGCAGTTTCAGTCAAGGTTTCACCATATGCATTGTACTCCAGCAGCATGTCAGTGGGAGCATAACAAGCAACAGCAGTGCAAGATTAGTTCATATAGCTATTTTAACTAACATCCTTGGTGATCTAAATGTGCAAGGAATTACTGACCATTGAAAAATGTGAAACAGAAATACAAGTTTAGACATTTATCCTCTATACTCACCACTTGTTTTTCTTTCTAATGTAGTCTTTTTCAGACAGATTAACCAAGTAGATCATCGGTTTTGAAGTAAAAAACAAATGTTTGTTCAAAACATCGATCTGGAAGTGAGAATAGAGGGAGAGAATTTTAAAAACAGTTTAAATCAACTTGAATTAATTTTATGATCATTTTCCTCATGGCATGTCTGAGAAGGCTACAGAACTCAAGTGTAATACATAAATCACAGATAAGTATAAATTCAGCTAATAAATTCAACATCCAATAAATTATGAATATCAAATCTAAAAAAAACCCAAAACCAACAACTTTAAAAAGAACCAGTAACAGGTAGCAAAATTAGAAGTCAATTCATGGAGTAATATTTATAGCCTACCTCTTTGTCATTCCAATCATGATAGAAGCGGACAGCTTTCTTTTCATCTATTACCCATGTCTTGATTTTGCACATTACGTCCTACGCAAGATCAAAAAAAAACCCAAAGTCAAAAACTCAGCTGGATATCAAGACTATTCTCTTCCATAAACAAGGCGTGTATCCATTAAGATTCAAAACATACACACAAATGAAAAATTAGATAATACCTTTTATAAACAAATTTTTACTCTTCCAGAAAAACAGAAATTGCTGCTTTCAAAGTCGCTAAAGAGCAATATGGATTATTAAAGTCATCCAAATCCTACAATTAGAAAGTTAAATACACAAGACTCGAGTATCATCTCTTGTCACCAAGAACATCAGCAGAGCTCATAAAATATATGTAAAAATAGGTACATTTTAGATTGCTTTTCGAACTCAGTAAGACGCAACATTTCAGCATCCAGCGGGAGAGACCACGTACAATATAAACATGCCATTAAGAAAAGGGAATGGGTGGGACAAAACACAGCAAAAAAAAATTATTTTTTTTAAATTGTGAGCAAAAGAAATGGAGCCTATTATTGATGATCCACCCTCAAGAAATTAATTCAAACGGCCAAAGCCCTTTTTATTCCGCATTAATTTTTCGCCAACACCTTCTCCCTCCCCCCCCAAAATGAAACCTGCCAAAGCCTCCATTACACAATGGCAAGAGCCTTGCACTGGTGACCTCCAACCAGCTGCATTCACTTTCAGAACATCTCTCTCGGCAGGAAATCTAAAGGCCTTTTAGTTAGCAAGCTAGTGTGCATTCAGAAGGAGTAACTGCAGGAAGAGCCCAATGTGCTTTGTTTCTCTGGCCTTTCTTCACAGAAAGATTAATCATCTGTGAAATGGAAACGGCAAACAGCAAGTGACACAAACTGAACCCTTCAAGCCTTTCCTCATCAGTTTTGTGGTCGTGAATCCGAAAGCTGCGTGTGGCACGGTTTTCCTTACAGGCAGGTGTTAATAAAAGGCTCTTGGGTCTGAAAGGTCAAACTCTGCTCTTCTAGGAGTAGTACATTTTAGAGTCGCCTATTTTTTGTTGTAGATAATTTATGATCATGCTTTAAATAATGCATTTTTTTAAGTTGAAATTGATGCAACTGAGCATTAAGATCTTTAAAATACAAGGAAACATTCCCTGAACTGTTGAGCACACAACATTTTTTGCACTTAATGCTATGCAGTTGAAGTACATTTATAAACAACCACAAATAACATCAGTATTTACTACCGTCTTTTCTAGTCTTGCAGTAGCTTTAGTGGAGGGGAAAAAAAAAAGCTCTTCTAAATCTTCAGATCCTGATTTGAAACCCTCCAGGAACAGGACTCCCCACAGATTTTAACAAGGAAGGGGCAAGCTAAAACTTTTAATGAAATCTAACATGTTCTGCCTAAGAATAATCACTTTTACTCTCCTATAACTGAATTTCACTCATAAATGTTTAAAAGTGGCTAATATAACACCATTTCCTACAAGGAGAAGATCAAAGTGCTATATTACAAATGCATTATGATTAAAAAAGCACTGTGCAGCTTTGCTATTAACTGTTCTTTAAACCCTAAAAGGCTTCCCATAGATCTCACTTGGCACTGCATATACAACCTTTGACAAGTAATGTAGACCATTTTTATTCATTGCCTAAAATTGTAGGCAATTATGTGCGTCACACTGGCCACCTGCAAATTCTGAATGCCTGCTCCAGTTGTCAGAGCAAAAAACTAATGTCGGAGGGGATTAATCTAGGGGGAGAGAGTCCTCTTTAATGGCTCCAGCAGGTGAAATGGCCCAGCTGGTTACTATGATGAGTGGCCAGAACAGCTTATGTAGAGACATGCAACAAGATTACACATAAAGAAGAAAACACTGGCACCATCTTATCTTTAACCCTATGTGCTTTTTATTTTTTTAATTAATCTGTATAAACAAGATAAGGGAAGCAATTCTACCAGTAACTACTTTTCACTTAAGATATTTATCCTCAGCTTCTCTATAAAAAGATATATACAAAAATCAACACAACCACCAAGATTCCTGTTCAGCAGTGAAGGAATTCTGGTTACACACTATTTTGGGTTTTGAACTAGTTCTGTAGGCACCTACCACATGACTTTCAGCATTACAGTTTCTCCCACAATAGCAATGCATTGCTACATATAAATTGGAGTCAATAAAAAACTGAAAAAAAACCCACCATAGCAGAAGTCACTGGAGCCAAACTTTTACGTTTCTGCTTAAGCAGAAATGAAATGTTTTGTAATCACACTGTAAGGGGAGCTACGTAACACAGAACCTCCACATAATTTCAAGCATCAACACAGCAAATAAAGTTTGGCCTTTCTAAAGCCAGTCTAAGCACAGAGCTGCCAATCAAAACCTCTCCCACATTCATTTGCTACTTACAGTGACACACATCTAAATCCATTTTGGCACTGACCTAATTTTATTAATTTCCCGTTTATGCGCCTGATTTAAAACTGTTTGCAACTGTTGTTTTAAAGGAGCGATTACATGGACAATTTCCACAGGTAAGGCAGATCTACAGCTGAGTATGCTGGGGACAACTAACAGCCATCTACTTCCAATGTTATTTTGGTTTTATACCGAGGCTGGCAAAGTACTGAAAAACTTTCTGTAGGTAAAAGGATAGAAACTTGTAAGCAAATGCAGCATTTTTGCATGAAGCTGATGAAGCAGTGAGACACAAAGAAGTTCTCTCATGGACTATATGGGCAGCAGTCACACCATGCAGAATGTAAGTAGGCAGTCCAGAAACTTAAAAATGGGTGAACTTAGATTCCCTTGCATCAGTGGTGGTGTTCCACTGAAATGAGACTTAAGCCCTTAACAAGGAATTGTTACATACAAATGACAACATGAAGAAAGGCACATATTTCCATGTATCTCTTTTTAACTCAGCTGCCCCAACACTCTCAACAAACATACAAATAGCACATTTTTGGGTTATTTCTCATGCAGCACCATTTTTAGTTATTTGCTTCTATTTAGGACTGGTAAAAGAGTACAACCTGATCTTTTTATCTTCTCTATCACTGTACTAGTCATTTAAACACATTTAATCACTACTCACGTTACCTTTGAGATGCTTAATAACAGAATACAGAGCAATGATCCACTTTGTTTTATTAGAAATGGCATCCCCAGCTGGATACTTTAAGGTCAATCTGTCATGATCCACTTTGCCTTCTTTGACCAGAGTGGTACTCTTGTTTTCCAGATAGCAACATTATAACAAGAACCATTCAGAAAGCCACCAAAAATCACCCCAAATTCCAATTTCTTTACAGTTGTCACAAGGCATATGAAATACAGCAAACTTAATGAATATCAAATATCACCGTTTGTAAAATCAGTTCATTTCTGACTATATGCATGGCAATATATTTAGCACTTACAAATACTCCGTGTATCTATCCATATGAAATACAGTGATTTTAATTATGTCCTGCACTCATTTTCCAAAGACCACAAGTACTCAACCCACAAATGCTAAGCAGGACATTAACAGTAAGTCCAGCAGAATAAAATAATGAAATACATGTAAATTGCATATAGCAGATTTACCAAGACCTACTCATGAAACACTACTGTGCAGAAAAATGTGCATACATTAATAGACTTTCTGGATGAATGATAGTAATAATGTGTGCCAATGCCAAATTCTTCTTACAGCATGAGGGACTAAACTGAAGCTTGGAAACCCACTTGCCTACTTGGCATCAGAGAATTGTGATTTTTTTTGTTGTAAATTACCAGGGCATGTAATTAACTTCCGTAAGTTTAATAAAGAAATAAGCAGTTGTGAGGATTATCACTTCACACTTCAAAGTGCAAGTGAATTCCCTGTGATCCTGCAGGCAGTGCAAAAGTCTCCACTAGTACAGAGTAACTGTGAGTACAGTAAGGTTTTTTCCCCCACCAAGGGACATATGCAGTGTTTTTCAGTATCTTATTCATTCCCTTCAAAACTTCCAAGATGTAAAAACTTACCATCTCCCTGTAAAAGCTTCAAAAGCACTTTTTATTAAAATGTTTCCATTGTCTAAAATTCTATTATTTACACTTCTCTGCCGCTAGGAAAAGCTACAAGGAGTACCTAAAACATTATCTGTAGCTCTTAGTTAGCTCCTCTCACTTCATTCCAAAGTCCAACACCTTTGCATATCAGTAATGAAGATGGTAGTGCATAAATAACCTATTCTGACTTCCCTAAAGAATCTGGCTCAGTGGCAGAAGGTGTTTCTTTAATAAATCACTGCATATACTAAATAAAGTCAACACCACCTACCCAGTAGGTCTCAGAATACAACTTAAATAAAAACCTCAATATGTGTGTTTCTGATGGCACTCCAAACAAATTATTTGCCTCTCCCTGGCTGCCATCTTTCAACAGGCAAAAAAGGCCATGTTAATGATACACACATTCTGGGAACAGTAACTTACAAACACTGGGAACTAGGTAGGAACCAGAACCGCCCCACAGCTCTAAAAAAGCAAACCATGCTTTTGAATACAAAACCCTGAAGTTCATACACTGTTGGGCAGGGGCAAAGGAAGGGTGGATACAGTATTTACCAACACAGCACTTCCCTCTTGCAAGAGTGGCTGAGAAGCCTGGAGGGTCACAAGCAAATGAACTGTACTGTAACTAGAAGAATAATGCAATCCTGGAGTATATAAATAGCCTAGTGTCCAACAGGAATAATTTTACACTTATCTCTGCTGAAATGATGAAAAACTGGAGAAAAAACCAGAGGTTTTGAGAATGTGCTTATGCATGAAGATTTGGTGTTCTTAAATTCTAAGCTTTTATTCTTATTGCATATATATATATATAAAACAAAAATGTCACATATGCAGGGTTTTTCACACTAGCATAGAGAAATCAAATGACTGCTAAAGCCTGACAAACATTGACTAAAATTGTCTCTTATTTCTATACAGTAAAGATAATTAATTACTGGCATATCTAATACAAGTTAAAATAATTTAACTCTAGCCTGAAAATACCTTAATAAAGGTTGATTTTTTTCCTCTAAGACATACATTCCATTTTAACCACAGCTGTAAGAATTAAGTTGGGATATGCAAGGGATCAAACCAGATAATCATTATTCCATCTGACCTTCAAAATTTCAAAATGGTTTTTCAGATACAGTTGGAGAGCAATGCTATTTGAGGTACTCATAGCTACTTTAACTGTGCTGCACCAAGAGCAGTTTACTGAGTACACATGAGGTGGATGAGTGCACCAAGCCCACAGTCCTTCTATTCACAGCTTTCCTTGGAAATCTTTTCACTTCTCTTGAGCAGAGCCTCAGCTGTCTGCTCTTCCTGGAGTTTTTGTGGCAATTTTAGAAGATTGAGGATGAAGTGACATGGTAAGAATGTATTCTAAAAACACTGTTTAAAAACAATGGTATTTTAAAGGACAATTAAGACAAATTTGGCAATTTAAAGAAAAGGCTAGATCATGTTTTTTCATCAGTGCTTAAATAAGCTGTAGCAGCTGGGTGCAGGAAAGAGAACAAGCCAGGTACTGCACCAACTGGAGTGACAATGAGCTCCTCTGTGGTACAAAACAATGTCTAATCTCTTACAATTCCCTTGCTCACTGACTTTAATAAAAATACAATGGGCCAAGTAATGGATTTAGGACAAGTGTATTATCCTTCCTTCTATTTAATACCTTCTCACAGAGCCAGTACAAGCTGTACACGATGTAAGATTTACTTAGAACTAGATGCCAATAATGTTTATGAACCACAAAAAGCACTTTCACCCAAAACATCCTACAGGCATTCCAAGCAATGTAATTCCTGTTAATAATCCCCAAATTCTCCTGTGTGGGTCATCCTTGTGGGGTGTACAGCATTATACATGAAACAATTCAGTCACGTGTTGCTTCTCAAAGAAAAAAAGCAAGCAAGAATAAAGAAAGCAGTCCATCTACAAGTGATTATTTCCAGCAGTTCAGAAATTCAGAACAGGGCAATTGCACTGAAAAGTAAAATGAAATATCTTTCACAGAGTTTCATTTAACTTTCCTTATTCCATTAGCCAATCACAAAAATTTTCAACTAAATCCATGTGTGAATGCATTTGTTGTAGATTTGTGTGAATTAAGCTGAATGAAAAAGGTGTGTCTTTTTCAGAATACAGTTATTTTTATATAGTGTTATTTTGGCACATACAGTTTAAAATTACTTAGATCTAGACATACCAAGGGAGGTATGATTTACAAAATTAATTACTTTAAGCTACTTGTCAAATCTACACAGGAAAGATCAGCCTTGACAGAAAGTATTTAAGCACTGACTTCTCTCTGTCTACTGATAATACCAAAAAAATCCAAATGTGTGTTTACACATTATGTATTTTTAAGTCAGGCTTTACTACCAATCAATTCACAAACATCTGCCATGCTACATTCAAAATGTTCTCCAGAATGAACTTTAATTTCCTCTAAATACCACATTAAGCACAGTAAATGGTCCACTCAAGATTTTAGGCATAATTATGTGCATTAAGAATATAAATATTTTCTTGATTCCCTATGATTTAAGTTAGCAATTGTAAAAGCCATCAGCAGAGAGTATGTCAACAGTGCATGTGTACACTGCTCCTTTCTTTCCCTCTCCTGTGGAACAAACTGGCCTCTCAAACTCTCCTCACACAAGGAGACCAAAGAAACTGGCAAAAAAAAATTTATACAATTCATGACTGTATTTATCTTCAACTTGGAATGAAAGAAAGGTGAACATTCCCAACTGACATCATCAGTTAGAGGAAATAAGAGTTCATCCATCCGTGAGAACTCTGGCAAGTGCTTGCAGCAAGAGGTCAGCAAATTCTGCTTGGCACATCCCATTCATCAGAATATTGCAGGAAGGAAAGGTTTTCATCCAGTATATATTGGTAATGAGAACAAACTGAATCTACCAGCTCTTTGCTGTATGTGAAGTATCCCCCACACCATACTGGTGATTTTAACAACAAATGATGAACAAAAGAACATCTTTCAAACAGTTACTATACTCTCAGGACAGGACCAAGACATTAAATGTAAGGGAGGAGAATGGAAGGGATTAAAGCTACTTAAACCACCATTAGGAATATTTTGCTTTACTCTTCATAGTACATATATGCTGACAAACACAATGGCCATAGGCTGAGTGTAAGTGTTCATTATTAGATCATTGTCCATCACAGTAACAAAACAAAGCTTGATGCCTTTCTTTTAAGCTGAATAGGCACTATGGTGGTTCTCATACCATTATACAAAAAAGGAGTCTCTAACTGCTCTTTCCATAACTGTAATTGCTTTTCCTGTTAAAAAATGTGCTTGATTTGATAAATTAATCTTACTTTTAAAATGACAGACTTTACAATGGAGACTGGTGAAAGCATCCCATTCAACCCAACACCGGAAGTTCAAATCCAGTGAATGCTGATCCCGATCTACTGCAGAAGCCGCCTTTCAACAGAGAATTGGAAGGTCAAACACTGTGCACACTGATTCTGACCTAAAGATTGTGTCTTCATGTCACTAACATCAATAATCTGCATCACTTCAACTATAAACAACAGCCTTGTAGTCAGATACGTAGATCTCAATACTGTTAACATAAGAATTCTTCTGTGCTGGAATTCAAGATTTTGGGCACCGACAAAGGGCTCAAGGAATCTGCTGCAGAGCTGTCAATTTCTAAGGACTAGAACTGAATCAGGCTGGAAGGACATTGGAAGAGAATCCTGAAATATTGTTCACTTCACTGTATTAGATGGTATTAACTTAGAGACTTGTCTCCAGGACTGAAAAATCCCACCAATTAAAAAATATTTTTTAAGATTAATTTTATCATTTGTACATTCTGATTTATAAAGTCATACATATCTGAATTTTACTTGGAAATCCTCTGCTATTCAAAATGACAGATCAATAATAAGCTAATAATAAAGTTTAACTCAATATCTATCTAATGTCTCCGCATATACCATCATCAGACAGATTTTAAATATAAAAGTACTCTGACTGCTTTCTGAAATTGTACCTGCACTGTTTTAATACATGCAAATAACAGGAGTATTTTTATTCTATAATATCTCTTTAGAAGGTTATAGCCAAAATAATATTTAAAGATATATAAAGTCTGAAAGACTAGTACCCTTAATAACAGTAAACAGTCATTTCTGAGAAGGCAGTGGGAATACTTGCAAAACAGACAATACATGTGCAAAGGAAGCTATTCCAAGCTTATGTCAACATTACGTGTTGGTGATCTTGGATCATATTGTGCCACTGATTTTTAAGTAGAACTTGAAAATTATTTTATTGATAGCTCCTTAACAACAGTCAGCTATTTTATTTCTGCTGACAGGGGATCAATTCTCTGAGAGACAGGACAAACAGTTAACACTATTTAACTGCCAAGCCAGGTCACTGCACACAGGTAAATTTACCACCTGTAGGCAATGTAGGCTTTCACAGAGGAAAAATGATAATTAACAAGTTATAACACCATGCAAAATGCAGGCAATCAAGTACAAATCTCAGATTTAAGTCTTGCTGACTGATAAATAGTGTCAATTTTTTTTTCTCCTCCTAAACCTTTTGGAGATTTCAGACTACCAAGTTACAATCGTGGTGGCTTATTGATAAAGCAAATCTTCTAAAGCAGACAATTCGTATTTATAAAACGAGACAAATGACTTCTATAACTCTCAACCAGTTGAAATTCTTGAGACATTCTCAAGCATCTTCACCTTGAATTGTTCCAAAAGGAATGGGGGAAAGAAAACAATAAAAAAGAGAGATACTAAAATTTTAACATAGTGCTTAAAAACAAAACCAAAACAATCTATAAATATCAAGTCTTTTCCTTCATAACCTCCCGGTTTTCCTGAAAGGAAAAATGACTGGGAACACTTGGTGCAAAGACAAGAGCTGTTTGTTCCACATCTCTGCTACAGAAGAAGAATATTCCTAGGAATAGAATATTAGCAATGGCTGTGTATTATACTGGCAAATAATTTTAAAAGGCAAATCTTGAGGAGTTGTCTCCCAGTCCTGTCCCATCCTCTAATTTTTTGAAGACAACCTGTTTGGAAAAAAGTATTCATTTCAGGCCATACTGTCTCTTCATAATTTTTTTTCTTTTGCACTAGAAAAAGCAAGCCTTGAACAGTAGCTGCAAGTGCATGGAAACATTACAAGTTGTGCTGGACAGGGAACTCTCCCTGTGACAGACAAGCTAAATGCAGAGTGCAATGGACTGGGGAAGTGCAGACTGACCAAACTGCCAAAATATACTCCTAACATCTGGCTACCCCTTTAGGAAGATGGAATAATCTTTAACTGCTTTTTTCACTAATCCCACATGGTTTCCCTCCTAGACCTGTAAATCATTTACTGCATAGTCAATCCTGCTATAGTGTACTATGGTATGTTATATATAATGCAACCACAGGCTTTGTGTGCAAGCCAAAACATGAAAGGAAAAGAGGCAAAGCAAACTGTACAGGAGTGCCTCCCAACCCAGTGGATGTACATCTGAAGCCCAGTAGTGGCCAGAAATGCCCAAGAGCTGCTGTTACAGTCTTACAGCTACACAAACCTGCTTCTGGAACCTGCATAACTGGACCTAAGGATTGATTTACCAGGAGAAGAAAGGAGCTTTCACAGGCCTTCACCAAAAAAGTCCATTTTATGAAGTCTAGTGTATATACATAACAATTCAAGCATGCAAGTCACAGGGAAGAGAGGCAATAAGGTCCAAGATCAGCAAGATTCAGAGGCATTATGCCCCCCATTTCCTTGAAGAGATTCCCTAGTGACTATAGTTCCTCCATGCAGCCTTTGTCTCAAGGGAAGCATTAATTTGTGCCTTCCCACTCTGTTCAGCCACCCCTTCCCATGAAACAAAGGAATTTCAAGCCTTTGAAACCTCTATTGCTGTTGACAAACTCAGCTGAGACTGGTCATGTGTAACAGCTATTATTGGGAACAGAACGGGCAGAGCAACAGGACGTCAAGACCCTGATCTTTTCTGTGCATGTGTTCATAAAAACAGGATTAAGGAAACACAACAAATGACAGGAAGTGTATGTTACAAATACAAGGTGACAAAGTCATTTTGACAGGTGAACTACAGATGAAGTAATGGTAAGGAGACTGAAGGAGGAGGCAATGAAATGGATGAGAAACTGAAGCTGGGTAAAAAAAGATTATTATTAAAGATTTGAAATTTTTCTTTAATTAATCTAAATTGCATTTCTAGATTTGAGGTTTTTTATTTGTCTCCCTTAATTTGAGGATAATCTGATATTTTCTGTTTTCAAAGACATACCAACTTCCTGTAGTCAAAAAATTACAAAGAACAACTCCTGCCATACAATCATAACTGTACCTACCACCCATTAAGTTACACAATCACTATTACAAATTCTACTTAAAACACACTTCAGTTATGATTCTTTGTAATCACAAAAGTGCCAACTTCTTCCTTCACACATGAAGAACATACATGGTGATATAAAATACTCAAAGCATCCACAGAGGTACACTCAAAAACTAGATAGGAATGTTCCATCACAAGGAGCTGAGAAAAGCTGTTTCCAAAGACAGCCACACAACAAAGTGAGTGAGAAGAGCTCGAGGCTGGGCAGAACAGCATCACAGCACTCCTCATTTTCATCCTGTCATACCAATGTGAAATTTAGCTTTAGGATGAACTTTGAATTCGCTACGGACAGGATTTTTGCTTGCCCCTTTCTTTAACATGAATTAAAAGGTGAAATACTGTGTGGATGCTATTTGAAACTGCAGGCATAAACTGCACTGTTCGTCTAAGCATGTGAAACCTTTTGTGAAAGATAAAAATCGTTGCCCACATGTACTCAGGGCTGGGTTCACATGACAGATAAGACCTGAAATGAAGGTTCTTAAATGAAGGTTTTCTCTCTCTGGGCTTACATAAAGCCTTTAAATCTTCCAACAATAGCTATTTTTTCTGGCCTAGACGAATCAAGAAATAAAATAGTTTTCATGCCAGATGAAGACTAGTTCTTCACCAACAGAAGCTACCACAGAAGTGCTTTTTAACACTGGATCATGGAGCAGAATATTTTGGAGGGGGATGCTCACTTTCAGCTCCTGTCTGTTTCCAGACACTAGGCAGGGTCAACAAATTTCAGTGCACTTCAATATTAATAAATTAACCTGGCAGCACCAATATAACAATGTTTTTCTTACTACTTGCTATCAAAAAATCCATCCGAGAAAACAGTTTCTTCTTAATATTACTTGCTAGACATAAATAATCTATTTCCACTCTGATAAACTGTTGTAATAATTAGAAAATGCATTTTATATACCACCTGAAATATTTATAGAATACTAATGACAAAGAAAAATGAATGACTATTGGCAAAGTATAGGGGACTCAAAAGACAAGTAGCAGTAAAGCAACAATTTGCAAAAAATATACTTGGAAGTTGATAATTATTATACATTACTAATTTACAAAGAAACATCACTACTACCCTGTGATAATTGAGCTCATTTAAGCAGATTTCCACAACAACATTCTAAAATTATTTTCAACTAGCAGTCTTAATTTAACATGCACTAAAAGACACAAAGTGCAATCACAAAAAAAATACATTCACTTGCTGGCTACAGGAATACTAATATCAACATAATACTAGAACTTAACAGCAGGAATAAGTCAGAAGTAACTCTGAATTACAACTTAGACATTGATGTAAATTTGACAAAGGATTGGCAATTCACAAAGCTGTATCAGCAAGAAAATAACAGCTGAATTTCAAAAGTTACAATTAGCTACATCTATGAAATCTTAAACTGACAGCACAGCCAGTCATTCTAGTATTTTTTTAACTCATAATAATTACTTTAAAATAGATATAAAAATAGTAGTAGAGTTTTGTATTACATATGTGGGATCAATAAGAAAACCCAACAATACAAATATTTCAATTCAATGCTGACAAGACTTAATGATTTACTTTTATAGGTCATGTACTTACATATTCAGGTTTTAATTTCTTGTCTCCTCCTCTTACAGCTACTTTTTCAAGCTTATCTATGCTCTGCATGATCAACTCCTCATCCTTCAGTCTAAGTTCTTCATGTATAATTTCGATGTCACGAACAGGATCTACACTTCCTTCAACATGAGTGATATCATCATCTTCAAATGCTCCTAAAACAAAACAATATTTAAATTACCTATTAAGCTAAAAAGACAAGAAATATGTATTTAGAACATGCTATAATGAGTCAAGAAAGTTTGAAATTGAAAAGCCACCCATGTACAAGTGTCCTGTGCAATGTTTTATCTCATACTGGTTTAGTATGTTAATTTACACATCAACTCCAGGATCCAAAGCTCCCTCTCTGTATACTCAAAGCACAGCACTTAGCCATTTCAGGACAGGACTTAGAGCATTTAAGAGTTTCTCCTACAAAGAAATAGGCTGGAGCAGTTTCCTGAAAATGGCTGGTGTGTTTTACAATATCTAACCCAGAAGTAGCAAACACAGTAGCTAAACTGAACATCGTGGAACATTTTAATACACAGTAATGATTACAAGAATGATGGAGAGAAAACCTTTCAAATCACCTTGGCAGACCTCACTGGCTGCCCAATTTCATGCATTAAGAAATGAAGAAGTTCTAGACAAAGAATTCTGAAGTTCTGAATGACTCTTAGTGTTTCCAAGGGAAACAGGGCTTAGAAAAAAAGGCCTGAAATCATCTGGCAGACCTCGTCCCTGTTTCAATCTACTTTATCACTGTGGTTCTGACGGTGATTAGATAATGAACCACTCAGACACACAATTTACACAGCAGCTAATTTCATCGGCCTGATTTGAGGGTATGGTTTTTAGGGGGCCATCAAAGAAGCAGATGAAGGTGCATTTGTCATATATGAGTGACAACCATTCACAGTATCTGAACAAAATGGTGCTGGCCCTTATTAGAAACACATGCTATTATCACATATTTAAAGTGCAGTTGAAGCCATAATTTCAAATTGCCAACTGGAAACATAAGGTTAAAACAACCAGATATTACTGACGCATGTGTGCTGACTTCATGCCCTTCTGATGACAATCTGGCAACATAATTCAACTAGGATTGAAATTATCAGATAAGCAGCATCACTTAAAAAAAATCCTACTCCCCCCAAAAAACCAATACATGCTTTAAAAATAAAAATATTAACAGATAAAAAGAGTTTATTAATTCTTCCTGGATCAATTTTCAGAGTATTTGCATGCCTAACCTGTAATATTAAAGATATGCATGAGAAATCAACCATGAAAAGAATGTTTCTTGAACATCACCAAAGTTAAAGCTTATTTCTTACATAGGAAAAAAATTCAAGATGTTTCTTGTACTGAAAAACATAAGAAACAGGGTAAACAATAAACAATTCCTTAACTGATATACAGAAAGTTGTGGGGGTTCTTTGTCATCATGAACACCTTAAACTTCATCTTTTGTTTAAACTTACTGTAAACCAAGATTTTAGCAACAAAGCTCTACACCAACGCACATGGAACACAGGTTTAAAAGGCTGTTCATAGTCAAATATCAAAACCATTTTTACATAAACTTATGAATAGCCTTTCAAATAGTGGTTACCAGAAGTTCCCTCCTCTCTCATTAACTGTTACTCTCCAAAGCTGATCAGTGAACTCGTTGGGTACAAGTAGAATTACCTCAGCAACAGATCCTGATGCTGGCCATGATGGGAGAACAGGCTCAGGCTGCTGTTAAATGGAAACACTCCACACTAATCTATACCAGTGCCAGGCAATCAAGGAAGAGATCCCATAGCCCTTGTCTTCCATAAATCCTTACTTGCACACCTGACAGAATGGGATGTAGGCTGTTCAGATGAGCAAATATTAGAGAACAGCTTAACTACTCTGTTCTAATTTACAAGGAAAATATTGAATAAAAAGGGTAGAAGCAGGAAGATGTCACCACACAGACCAACAAAAAGTCTACTTGCCTCAGCCTTCTCAACAGATACATTGCATTCATTCACTAAAAGTTCAACTTTCTTCCTTATATCAAGAAAAAAAGCCTCCATGACCATGTAAATAATATCTTCTCACATCCTTCTGCATCTAGTGTCCATGGGTTTAAAAAGCAACAAAAATCCCCACACTGTTAAGTCAGGGGAAAAGCTGCATGACCATGAAGATCTCACATTTAGAACACAAAAATAAAAAGTAAAATAAACAGTTTGTTTTGGTCTTAAGGAAGAAGTTTATTTGAAAAAGCAAGTGTAAGGTGAATTAGCAACAATAAAACACAGCTTATATATTAGTTATATTTTTCTTTTTTCTTCAACAACAGCTTCATTTCTTCACATCTTCCCATTCCTTTTCACAAAAAAAAATGTTCTTTATTCATTCAAACCCAATTAATTCAGTGTATTCCCACCCCTACAAAACTGACTCTATAGCTTCACCTTCATTCTCTTCTCAGCCCACTAAAGCCTTTAACCCATGGTCCCTTCAATGTTCTGCCAGAGTTTTCTTCAAGTCTCCTTCTTCCATCATGCCTGTGTCAGCAGCCATCCTGCAGTTCACTCAGGCAACAGGAGGACAAGAGATCTGTGTCTGGCACAGGCGGTTGCTTGCTTGGATAAAAAGCCCCTCTTACTGAGCTGGTGATTTCCCACTAGAGGCAACAATTTACCCTTCTTTCCTCCTCTCTGGGTTGCTTGACTCTCCTCATGGAATGAATGAACAGTAGTTGTATATTCCATTAAAGGCATGGATTTTAAATTTAAATTTCCAATTTTACATTTGGAGGAATTCTCATTTAGACAGACACAGTCCATAAGAAAGTGATAGCTTTAAGATTTTTTTTTACACACAGAAGACCAAACTGGCAGTAATGTGCACATCTTAGTACAAATGAGAGATTTTTCAAGGCAACAAGACACTGAGCTCTTTTTGTGAATCTCTTGATCAGAGTTTCTATGTCAGCTTCAGCCATCAACCTAAACCAGATCACACTCTGACCAACAGCCTAGCTAGAGACACAACAGGGATACTCCCTCAGGGATGAGGGAGACTCAAGAAGAAGGGAAGGAAAAGGCAGAGTGACACCACTCGGATGGAAGAGCCTTAGTTTTTAACTTTGTCTCAATATCCATGTGGGATGTACCCTGAACAATCTATTATGCCAGCCTCCAGCCTGCTCTGTAGTGATGGTCTGCTACAAATCCCACTGAGCACTGTAGGGAATTCAATTCCAGTCTGCAGAGCTGCATGCAGACGTAGCAAGCCAGAACTGGTGGGAATGTTAGGAATTAGGCTTTGGGCAAGAGATAAGATCTCTTGGAAAAAGTACAGATGTGAGAAACTAGCAGTTAAACTACTAGAAAAATGTTTTACTCAGTACCTGATTTTAGAAACTGCCTATATAAAAATGCAAAGTAGTAGGAAAAAATGGAGTTGCAAAACTGAGTTTATAAATAAGTTAAACAAGAAAATGTGCATATTATTTACAAGTTTCAATGATGAAAATAAGAACCATAATCTCAATCTACAAACCCTACCTGTAACAGATTGTTAATAGCATTTTGCTATTTATTACTTTGTCTTTCTGCCTTTGTGTGAAATTCCTCTGTCAAGCAAGGCCTTTACCTCTCTTTTGTTAGGGAAGATGATATGATAGACCCACCTTCCCTGCAGCACACAGAGCAGCAAAACAGAAAAAGGCTTTATTTTAAAGTACAACAACTGGAGTACTAAGAATCCCATCACTGTCCAGTTAAAGGTAAAGATAATGCAATAGCTGTACAATGAACATGATGCACAAGGTGGACACAGGCTAGGAACACTGAGTAGCACCAGACTAGTAGCTGGTATGGTGCACTATGTAGAAAAACAGCCTGATGAAACAAAAAACTGCTGAACTGGAAGCAGGGAAAATGGGAGGTGAATCTTGAGATAGAAGATGACAGCAAACAAATGAGAATTTTGTTTTTCTGAAGGACCAGGTAAGACTGCCTTGGGTATCAGGCAAAAAAACCCCAAAATCAGTTTGTTTATGGACATTGAAGAAGAAAAATGAAAAACAAACATTGACAAAAAAATCCTCATATTAGTTTATCTGATGCTGCTCTCTCATTACAACAGAATCTATGAGAAAAATATTGGGGAAAAGGAAAAACAGACATTTGGTAGTCTTATTTTGATCTCAAGCTGAATATAGCTTGGGAGAGCTTGGCAGAAAAATGAGGGAGCAAAGGTTCCCCAAAATTATACTAACAGGGCATCCAGATGAGGAAGCAAAGGACTAGAATGGGATGGCTGTAAAACAGCACAGACTGCAAACATGGCCACGTGTCAGAGGTAAAGCCCACACTGACGATGAGGTGTGTTTAAATTTTGTGAACCTCAAACAAACCATGTCTGTCTTCTTACTGACATAATGAGGCCTCAATGTCTGTAAATAGGAGGGAGGTTTACAAGGTTAGCAACTTGTTCACACAATGTCCTCTGTAGTACATGCACACCTGCAGGATACAGGCAGCTGAGCTCTGTGGTCTAGCATCTCAAGTTTTCATTAAGAAATTAATTTTTTCAAAGTTGTGCTAAAAATTCATCTTTAAAAAGCTGTTATGATATTTTGGAAGTTCAACAAACAACAAATCGATCTAACTACTTTATTTATTTTAAAATAATACTACTTAAAAAGCATATTTACAATTAACATCTCCAAAACTAGTCACACCACTGTGTTCTCAAGACAGTATAACCTACGGACAATGACCCTCTCCAATGATTAAAATAAAAATCCATTGTACTTCCCACATCTTCACCAATGCATTTGCTTTTAAAACATAAGGGGCCTCAGCATTTCTCAAACATTACCCCAAAGCACACCACCTTCCTTTTGACTTCTTCCTTGAGTTATAGTGCCTGTGCTCCAAAACTGCCTTCTTTCTACTGCAGGAAACTATGGCATACTACTGTAAGAGGAAAAAGGAATCAATCTGCCATATGGGCAAAAAAAATACATAGATAAAATAGACTTACTCAAGAATCTCCCCAAGGAACCATGTGTTTGTCAACAGCCAAGCTAATCACACAGCAGTAACAGGAAGGTCAACTGGGAAACTCTAATTAGTAATTTAATTACTTTAAAAAATCATTACAACTTCTCAGATATCTCTCTTGCATATCCTAGCAGAGGTAAACTATAATTTTATCAGAAGTTTGTCAAAAGGAAGTTGAACAGAAACCATGTTTCTTATTTTAAGTATCCTATATATAAAAGCTTTTTCTCAAATAATCTCCTATAACATGCTGATGGATTTGCACTCTACCTTTAAAAACCCTGTCACTTCCTTTAGTGTACAAGAGCAAAGATTACAGAGTTAAAAACATCAGGCTCACTGCAAGTGAAAATCTGCTGTGGTAAATTCCCTTAATGTTTTAGCAGTATCCAGATACTGCTATTAAAACAAGACAAGTATTTACAAGTGGTAAAGCATAATACTGGAGCAGGATTCATTTTTGCCAGCTACCAGCCTCAAAATAATGATATAAGCTGAAATTACTAGAAGTAAGGAGCTTGGAAATTACCACTGCCACACCCAGCTCCCTCTTCTCTTGTCATTAGGGTCAAACTTGAAATATTCTTCAGTTTTGGGGAAGGGTTTATCTTTAGCTGAGCACTTTATCTGGGGTGTTTGGGTCTAAGTGTGGTGGACCAAATATATGTTTTTAAGTGGCATTAAAGATATAATGCAGCAATAGCTGGTTCTGCACATTTCTTTCAAATTATTGGCTTAAAAATGCAGAAAACAAAACGAATGGAGAAGATGTACAACTTGATTATGTTTTTTTCCTGTGGAAGTGCAGGAACTGTCAGTTTGTAAGGTCTTGATGGCAGCCAGGACACACAGTCTAGATTTGTTCTTGACAAGCAAAACTAAGAGCACATAAATATGTATACAGGACAGCCATAACGAATGTCACTTTTAAATGGTATCATCTAATGGCATGCACATTTCTTCCCATTTCTTTCAAAAATCAGCTTCAAACTTCCTTTGACAAAATTTACCTCTCAGCCTCCAGAAATTTTTGCATTGCTTATGTTATACCTGTCAAGATCTGATGACTGTATGTTATGTATTCATCTGAACAGAACCACTACACTTAGTTACAGGCTATCATCAACCAATTCATTCTCTTGCTAAAATCAAGTCATCCAATTACTCCTTGACTAATCAAGGCTGTTTTGGCTTTTTCTTTTTTCAAAAGGTACTCAACAGCATAAACAGTTCACTTACAAGAAATGGAAAGGGGCTAATCAGCAGAATTATTGTTTTGCTGCCACAATTTGCAGTATTTAAATGTAGTTGCTGATTGGACTGAAAGTTTTATGATATAGCATATAAAACTAGTTCGACATAAAAACGAAGAAGCTGCCTATAGCCTAAACCTTACTGTTTCTAGCTGCCCCAAGCTGCCACTGAGATGCTAAAATCCAAATCAAAATACTACTCCTAAACTTATCTTATTCTGCTCCTAATTGCAATTATGGAAATTAATTATTATCTTCAAGATTAATTTCTCTTTTATATACCAGTCGCTTCATTTCTCTAATTATCCTTACCCTTAAACTAAAATGTAACCAAACATTTGGCTAACACTAAAGCTTCACATAATGGCATTCTGGCAGCTTGCATTCATTTACTAAAGGTAAGCAGTGTATTTGTACATGTTATGCTGCAATTAAGGGGGACATTTACAATTTGATCAGAATCTGAACTGCATCACAAGCTGAAACTCCCATTGGTATTTAGGGTAATGATCAGCATTTTTTGTCAATAAACTATAAGGGAATGTTTAATAACACCAGCACAAACCAGAGCTGGAGAATAATTGGTACTTGCACTTCCTCTGCACATACATTCAATGAGTGCTACCAAAGGGAGCTGCTCGGCACAGCCGGGCACGTCACATCACGGTACGCACACACACCCCCGGTCCAAGCCCTGACACAAATGAGCAATAATATCTATCTGGCCACTCACTGTGGGAATGGGGGACAGAACAAAACAAACTAAAATACAGCAGCTTGAGTGGGAAGCTGCAAGTAGGGTATTTCTTTGAGCTACAAAAAAACAAGACTAGAAGCGTAAAAAAAAAAATTATAATTAATATCTATACTTAGACTGGCTTGACATGCTATCATCAGTATTCCAAAGATTTAAACTGTAAAAGATACTGCTATTTCTGACTGAGGTACAGGTATATTTAACAATACAGAATGTACTAAACTTTGATGATAGTACATTTTACTATGCATATTTATTATTAGAAGGAGAAAATACTACCATCAGAATCAACATTTTTACAGCTTCTTAAACAAAGCACATGTTAACAAAGAACCAAAAATAAAGTAGGTTTAGCATGTTTTCCCTTACAAGCTAATTTCAAGTGAAATTAATCACCTGTAACACAAACCCAATATTCTTTAAGCAGAGTAATTTTCAGTTGAAGAAGATGCACCTGCCTACCTCTTCAACATAAGCAAAATCATAAGCAAAATCAACAAAAAACATTAAATAAAACGTTGTAGTAAACCTTGACTTCTGAAGAAAGAATTTTTTAGACATCTTTTGTGGCTTTGTTTTGTGCTACAGCCCCTTAAGTTTTGTCTTCATAAAGCCCTAACTAGTTGTAATCACTTGCAGTCTAATTGTGGACATTTATCTGCTTTTCTTATGCATAGAACATAGCTATTAAAGCTGAATGGTGATGGTGTGAAGTATAGGTTAAATTGGGTGAAATTAAAGCAAATTACTCTGGGATGTGGAACTCTGAAAATAGAAACCGCCAATGATTTGCAACCCTCTTGATGATCAGCTTCACAGAACCCTAAATGACAAGAAAACTTACATATTTTAAAGTTAACTAGATTTTTTTAAAATAATATGTATAAATTTATTTCAAATGCAAGCAGTCACTCTAGCAATAATTATTTTGTCTTACCTGCATCGTAAAAATATAAGAAAAGGTTTTCATTTCCATTTAAAACACTTGTTTTTATTCTCAAGTTTAGCTGATTTTTAGCAACAAAAACCAGTTCAGAATATTAGGAGAAGCATTAATGACTTTGAACACAACATTACAGTTTATGTGTACCATATGGCTATACAGACACAGGATGGTAAAAGCAGCTGCTTTGGGCTTTCTTGACTGGTGTAGTATTAGGACTTAATTCATTACTTACCTATATAAAAGACAAGCAGCTCCATTTACCCTGCTGAGCCCTAATACCACAGCAGTCAGGAGAGAGCAAGCCGCTCCCCAAAAGTCTGAACCAGCAGCTGAATGGCAGCCCTTTCAATACCAAATCTATTGGGAGCATTTGACAAAAAAGGGCACGTCTACTTCTGCACCAGCAGACACACAATGAGAGCATGGAGAAGCAATACAGGACTCTAAATGACTGAAGTATCAACTTCTTAAGCATACAAAGAATTTACATTTGCATAAAAGTACTCGTAAATCGAGTACTGCACAAGGTCAGAGATAAAAATTAAAATCTCCCCGGGAAACACTGAGGCAAAGCAATTCACTTCAGGACATGAGAGTTGGCAGAAGAAAACACAATCCAGCTCCTGACAGAGGCAGTTTTATCAGAGAAAAGTTGTTCCCAGGATAGTAACTCCAATGAGCTTCTCTGTAAAATCCTGCTCCAGAATGTGTAAAATCCACACTCTTGAGTGTGCCTGGCAAATATTAGTGATTTATTTCAGGTGTAAAATGTGTTCACTTGCCACTGCTCTCATCCTGGCACCACAGCCACTACCTGGCTGTAGTCATCCCTTCACAGGCAAAACCTTCCACCTGCTGAGATTTGCCATCAAGTTGGTCATACTGAGTAAAGGACATTATTTGACAGTGGAAGTAATAAATCTTTGAGCCCTTTGTCCCTGTTTGCCAAGGGCTTGCTCTGACTGCCCTTCATTATGTATTCTAAATACTATCACTGAACTTCCCACCAAACAGTTGGGACACAAATGGGGCATACTCCTAAATTTCTTTTCTTGCAAAACATTACCTGGGTAATTGACACAGATTCACTATCAAAAGACACCTTGGGAAGGGCAGCACTCGATGTAAAACTTTTTGAGATGGTTAGCATGTCACGTAAATTGTTATAAATTTCCTAGGAAAAACTAGCCTCTTTGCTCAGATTTTTACAAACCACAATTGTGTTAACTGGAAGAAGGGGTCAATTAGGAACTTAGCCTGGTCAAAAACCTAAATACCTGAAAAATGCACATGCTTGCTTCAGAGACAAGTGCTCGTCACCCTGAGCTCAGTCCCATTCTGTTTTATGTTATTTTCTGTTCTAATGACTGAAAACCTCGCTTTGTGAGTTTAAGTCATGAAAAGAGAAGCAAACAGAACAAGGAGGATTCTCCACAGAACTCCCCTCCCTGGTGAGTGTTCTGCAACAGCACTGCCTGCATAAAGCATACAGCACGCAGCAAAGTCTGGCCACAAACACCAGTGGATAACATGTCTCTGTGTACCATACATCCAGATTTTCCTACTCAAAAGTAGACTGAAATTTATATATTTGTAATCTGATGGAATCTACACTGTACAAAATCATAGTTTCCTAAGCAGAAACCATTTGGAAAGTAGAAATATGCCCATATGTATAACTGTGCATTCCTACTGCCTCCAGAAACACCCTATGTCTGTGCTGCGTGTTGCCCCTTTTTCCTGAAGGTCAGTCATCCTGGTCTTCTCTTCAGGAATACTCAGTGTCAAGCTCCATGGTGCCAGTCATATCTGCAATCTCTGAGGGTTGCCATTACAAAATATAACTGCTAGCAGTGACTATGTTTTTAAGACAATATATCTACAGAGGTCATGAATAGCAACTAGCAGCCATTAGCAGAAACACACAGGGCAGTTCTACCTAGCCTTGAATGACCAGATACATAGGAAACATCTTAATTATTCATGGACTATTTATCTGAGTCACAGATTGATTATGTCAAAGGTGCAGTAATATAAAAAACCCACTTGAGCACTGTAGTTTTTATTTGGTTTGGAATAGCACTACTTAGCAGCTACCATGACTGTACTCCTACTGAAACACTCTGAATTCCTAATGCTATAACAAAGTCCAAGCCACTAAACTCTGCTGAGCCCACTCTGACTCCTGTGCAGAGATAGCTCAGCTCCCTGTTCCACATTCTTCACAACCTGGAAGGTTGGTCTTTGCAAAATAATGAAGAGAATGAGCAGTTCAGTTCAGCACAGAATGCAAAATTACAACCCTCCAGAAACCCACAACAAAGAGTATAAAATTGTTTCAATACAGCAACTTCTCTTCAAAAGCATTTAAAGCAATAACTTAAGATATATAAACACCAAGGGAAAAAAAACTCAGTAAGAAGTTTTCAGCTACGAGAAATGCGTTATCCAAGAAGATTCCAAATATTCTAAAAGTTAAAATTTTGCTATGATAAAACAACAGCCCTACAAAGCTGTCAAAAGTCCTTGCAGTGCCTTACAAAAATGCTATAAAAATGGATTATAGAATTTGACTGGTGAGGGAAAAGAAAGCTATGTTTACAGAGCACTCATTGTTTACCAGAAGAACAACATAGTATTTGGAAGAAGAGTACTTACAAGGAGTTGTAAACTCAGTCCATCACATGTTAACAAAGAACCTTACTTTCCATTATCTCAGTGCTGCACCTTTAAGGAGCTATTTTGTTGCACAAGGAAAGTGTGGAGGAGTAAACATACTTAAGGGAAGACCAGCTGATGTATAACAAAAATGAGAGTTTGTAAAGATTTAGATCAGCAAATATTGTTTTACCAGTGCCATTAGGTATGCATATGCCCTATATAAATTTGTAATGAAGTGCAATGTGGCTAAGTGAATAAAATAGCTTTAAAAACAAAAGCAATGTGCCTCTCAGTAAATTTACCTTACAAAAATACGCCTCATCATAAAGCCTTCCCTCTGGACATTCTGACCCATATTCATAATGTAAAACAAATTTAATGCAAAAGAAACAATACTATAAATCAGGATTTATCCTTTGCAAATCAATTCCAATTTTAGAAAAGTGCTGCCTATGGGTTTCTAGTAATAAAAATTAATAACAATAATTTTTAAATATATCATTAGCTTTAGCTGCATTATTAGGTTAACAGCTTATTATTTTTCACACACTATTTTTCACATGTTTACTTCTCTACAAATTAAGAGATGTCACAGTTCTTAGGACCTCACATCACACTATAGGCTTGCAATTACAAGAAATATCAAATGACCTTTTTAGAACAGAATCTGAAATACTAAAAATACAAGGTAATATATAATTTGCATCTTATCTGCAATGCTAAACTTGATAAAGAGGGTTTGCAACATTTCCTGTTCAATGTTCAAATCTTCATGTAAAAGCTGACCACACAAAACTTGATACTAATATTTTATTTTGGATGTTAAGTCTGTTCCTTCACAATCATCAAAAAACCATCCCAACAAAAAAATAATAAATTGCTTGCTATAGACTGGCTGGCCCATCACATGGGAAGTAAAGAACTCATTTTGTACATTATTTTAGTAAAGTAATCCCTAGCCCTCAGACATTCACTTTTTTCCTAGCAACCTTTTACTTAAATGGCAACTATTTTGTGGAACATATCAGTGTGTTCTGTAACTATCTGGCACCACCTAGTAGCCACTGGCATCTTCTTTACTAGAAACCATTAAGAGATTGTGTTAAGAAATTGTGAAAGGCTGATACTTAATATGCAGGGAATAGTAACTCAGACTTTTTGAACATCATATGGTCAAGAAAACATTTTATGTTGAATTAGGTAGGCAGGTATAGTCACTAACTACTTGTGTACTGCGCAAATGACTTCTGGCTTCCTTGAAAAAGTACATTAAGTACTTGTGTGTATGTAGGAGTTTTCAAGCAATCTAAGAATCTGCTAGCAAATTTTAGCAGCAGTTGACAAAATGCACTGTTTTATACATGTATGCAAAAAACTGGCCTGTTATTCCCTTCTCCTAGCCTCAAAACACACAAATAAATTAGAAACCGAGAAAGAAAACACAGACTTTGATTAACCTGAATCCTGGATATACAGGGTGTTTTTTCTATGACTGCCAGAGCAGAGTGCCTTGTAGGCCCTAATATTGGGGAGGAGGGATGGAAGAGGAGTAATATGAATATATCAAGGCTACTTCATTATGTTCCCGAGGTGTGACTGGGTAGAAATCTTTATTTCCAACAGTATTACTCCTTTAGCCTGCAAGCAAGTACAAATATGCAGCCCCGCTGTTCTGCTCCTTGCAAAATAAATATATGATATTTTTGCAACATCTAACCACAGCTTTTTAAGCTGAAACAGTTGTTCTTCTTTTACTTTAGATGTCAAATCCATCACAGAAAAGAATTTTGTTTATAAAAGACCTCCTCAATGAAGCAGTTCGTCTCCCTGCCATTTAGCTCACTATATTTTTACAAGCACCAGGCTGAGCAAACTATGATTGAGAGAAGCCATCTTATGCACATTGCTGTTGTCCCACATCATTCAGAACAAACCTTTTTAGATCGTTAACTACCACAGGAGTGCTGATTACACAGGCACCAGCAATTTCCTAACCAATGACCACCTGAACAATGATGTGTTCAGCTTCTCAGACCCTGAAGCCTTTCAGAGGTGAATCATTTCACAGTTTGGAACTAGATCTCCATAGCAACTTCCCTTTGAGGGTTTTAGAATCACCATCCCGTAATTCTATGATCATCAAGCTCAACCATTCCCAATGGTTCTTTTCACAGCAGATGGAAAAGGAAGCCTTGAAATTTTACAGTCTATTTCAAGCAATTCATCTGGCAGCCTATTAGAATTCAAAATATTTCGACCTTCAATCACAAAGCATGTTATCTGAAGCTGTGGTGATCTCAAGTCAAGACAAGCAGACGTTTTAGTCTAATCATCCATGATGAGAAGAGACTGACAAAAACTCTTAATTCAACCACCATCAAAATGCTTATTTTAACTGCATGAAAGTCTTTCAACAGGCAATGAAAACACACCATGTACCATTTTATCACAACCTTCCATTCAAGGGAAATACGAATTCTGAATATTGGCATGGATCTTTGCACTCCCTGACTGCTTTTGAACAAATATCTCCTCCTTGGAAGTCAGTATAAATCCAAATCTACCACATTATTTTTTTTCAACAGCTGTCAAGGAAAATGATAGAAGCAAACTGCAATTAAACTTCTCATGATTGAGTACAATAATGTTGCAAATGAGTTACTTATTGATAGACCCAGTTCGTTATAGGCATCTTCTAAGAAATACAAATCACTTACTACTCAGAAAATAAATACCCATTAAATTATGAAAACACAGCATTGGCTAAAATCTTGAAGCAAAGCTCAGTTTCATGATAATCATATTCAGAGGGATGTTTAAAATTGGGGATTTTTTTCCTTTTTCTGTTCCCAATTCCTAGCTCAATTCCCTCTGTTTGGCATTAAAGAAACGTTTCCCTTCTCCTGAATGTTTCAGTCAACCACTGAAATAATCCCATTCGGGCACAAGAGCTTTAAACTTGAAAATATTTTCACCTAAAACTCCAGGCTGATTCATTTATATTCATCAACCTTAAACATAAGCTAAAATCAAATGTTTTAAAATCTCACCTCTGGACTGCTATACACTACTATGTTATTAATATCGTTATCTGGTGACTAAAGAATCTAGAAGACTTCAAACTTTTCATATGTCAAAATGCCACTAATAGATTTTTACAGAATGAGCAGTAAGTTTACTTTTAAAAAAATTCAAAGAATCACCATTTAGTGACTTGGCAGTGAGATGCTGATATTTAACAACTGCAGTAAAATGCATGAAACTTGAAAGCAACAAGAGAAGGCCCCCACCTGCACCCAGACCCCAGTATCCATGAAGAATAGTGAAATGAGGGAAATAAGGGAAATTAACATATATGTTATATTTTGTAACATTTGTAGAGGAAGGAACACTTAATTGTTTTACTTTCTTTGAATGACAAAATGCATATTCAGAGTCCCTAAGTAGTTAGTTAACTGAGAGAGTGGCCACAATTGAGACCCTCTCCACAGCACTTAAAATGCCACATTTTATTAGCCTACAGAGAAAAGAACAACCCCCTCCCCCTTAACTGACCTTATTCTCCTAGGTATCAGCACTGCTGAGCCACACTCATACAACTACTTCAAAGAAAAACTCTTTAAAAATTAGGAACTTATAAAAATAACCCATAAAACTAAAAGATCTTGAATACATGATTTATTGAGTGGTAGCTTACTGAGAGTTAAAATACTGGTGAAGTAATTTTGAAAAATTACTGTAAAAGAAGTGATGATGAAAATCTTTGGGGGAATAAATTGGCACAATAGAGGATTTATGTTCATATATTTTTCACTGTTTGCAAAGCAGCCTGAGATCAGAGCTACACAGCTGCTTACATGTACTACTTGAAGATGTGAGGGGAAGTATCTGAACATAACCACAAAATTTAACTAAGGATCAAGCTAGAATTTAAGATAGAGTAAAGCAAATAAAAATGTTATGCATCAACTGAAAATGCAAACTGTTTATTTCTATGTACAATCGACTGAAATAAACACAGACCTTATTCTAGCAATCTGAGAAAGAAACACCATGGGAAAAAACCTTGAGTATGTTAAGTACCATCTCCTGCAAAGACCAGAGATTACAGCAATTACATATGAACAATATTAAAATTCTTAGTGGTTTTCAATGCTAGATCGGTTACTACTGCAAATATCTTTTTAAAGAGACAGAGCAGTTACAGGATATGTTTTACAATACTCATCATTTTTGCTCAAGAAAATTTTCAACTTTTTTTATTTCACTGTGGAAGGCAATCAAATATCTTTGTTATCAGATGTTTTAAGTCATCTATAAAGTTTAGCTTACTTCTTTTTGTCTGTTTACCAAATATAATAAACCCACCGTGTACAACCCTTCATTCAGCATTTGGTCCAGCTGAAATTGAAAATAAAACTGTCCATGACCACCAAGTTAATTGAACATCTTGCTAATTAAAAAGTACAACTGTCACTGCAACAAAACCTACATGTGTAGACAGAACTACATACATGTAATTTTGCAGTGTAGCTATTGCTACATGTAACTTGAACAGGAGCATTTAAAAAAATTCTTTAATAATAGTAAATTAGAAGTATCTTGCATTGTACAATTAGACTGCCAGCAAAGGATACCTATTAGTAAGACATAGGCAAATCAACCTAGAGTTACATCTT
Organism: Molothrus aeneus; assembly: GCF_037042795.1. Classification (NCBI taxonomy): domain Eukaryota; kingdom Metazoa; phylum Chordata; class Aves; order Passeriformes; family Icteridae; genus Molothrus; species Molothrus aeneus. Next base: position 17,819,052 of record NC_089652.1, on the reverse strand, counting down.
TACAATCTATTCCATGATTATGCACATGCTTTAAAGTATTTTAATGGTATTTTACCAGAAATTTCTCATAAATATTAATTTCAAAATCTAGGAGGCAATTCTAAAAGCTGTCTTCATATGTCTCTAAGAATGAGAGCTGCACTTCCAGCTTTTCTTCTTCCCAATATTCCCACCACCATATCTGAAAAACCTCATCCTAAGCACAGTAGTTATATATTAGCTCACCGTTTAACAATCTAGAATAACCTTAAGTTTATTTCATAACATATAATCAAGCAACATACAGTAATTAAAGCACACTGAAAACAGCAGTTACTAGCTAATTAACATTACAGAAACACTTTTCTTAATGCTAGAAAAAGACAAAGATTATATAAAATACTGTAGCATGACGAAGAGTTTGTTATGAACCTTTTTGTTTAAAACACTGAAAACTTCAACTTGAGAATTTGAAGTTAAACTAGTTTTAATTCATGAATTAAAAATGTCAGTGCAGGTTCTGCATGATTAGGTAAGCCATTTAGGGACTACCCTTGCACCACATGGTTCCTGCAGGGCACGGACCATTCAAATAAACCACTACATCCCAAAGGACAGCTCACCATCCATAAACATGCCCAACCTCTACATTATCCTCATTCCCACAGAGTAGAAGAAATGATACAGTCTCACTATTTTCATGGCCAATGAAGTATTTTGGCATCACCACAGCACCTGAACTGCAGCAGGGACAAGCAGCAGAGGCTCTCTCAGGCTGTGACAATGACAGGCACCCTGGGCTGGAGTTTGGGGATGGCTGCCAGAGAGCCTCTGTGCCCTTCTGAACACACTGCTTTGCAGTGCCAGTACAGCAGCAGACTTTGCTAAATAGTTATTTTCTGCTTTGCTATTAAATTGCCACTTTAAAACAGTAACAGTATTTTACCTCTACATTACCTCCATTTTTAAACCCACTTCTTACCCACTTCTACTTCTTACATCATATTTTATATTTTATATCTGTCTGTATTAAAAATAATACCTGAAAATGCTTACGAGGTAAACCTGAGTGTACAATCAGCTCTAGCAAGCAGTCTCTGTGGAGATCAACACTTTGGTATGAAAATATACTCTTATATTTTTTTCCCCATTATTTAACAGTTTCCATTTATCCTTATCTGTTCTGACATATTTTTATCACTTAACAGAATTTTTCAATGTCAGGAATTATTTTGTGTCACCTGCCATGTTTTCTAAGCTTTCCAAACACAGTGCATATGCAGATGTATTACCTTTCTGCACAGTTTCAAGATGACTAGATGGGCAAACACAAGGATTACAGCTACAAAGCAGTAGCTGGTTAGTAGTAAATGACATCAGACCTTCCATAAAGCCTGGCACACAACCACAGCTAATTTTGTGCTCACATCCAGGCACAGGGCAGTGCACAGGCAAAAACATGGCCAACACCAAAGGGAGGGCAGACTGCCTTTCTCAGCAGTACTGCCTTTGTTTCCTAGGCACTGTAAGCTGGCAATTCTATGCACACCCTTGCTGGGTTTCTTTAAAATTTGAAATCCAACAGATGTGCTTATACAAAGGTACACCCAAATCCTCAAAATTCTCTACACATGAATATCAGTATGGACATTTGTACCACACAGCAAATAAAGCCTGTATCAAGCAGGCCACTTCAAACTGCCTTTTAGCATGAGAAAACATGTATCTTAAAACATCTCCTCTCTGATAAAAAAGTATTTTAAATTCAAACATTCCAGAAAGAAAAATAAATACTAATGTTATTATCCTTCACTTGACCCCTGCCTTTTTAAACATCACTGCTACCACAACTTCTTCAATAGGCTGTGATACAAAGTATCAAACTCACAGGCAGCAAGACACTTTCAGAAAACCCTGAAATAGACAACGCTGTCAGCTAATTCCAGAACAAAACATCATTTGTTCAAGGTTTGGTTTGACCTTAGTCTTATTTTCCTGATAAAATAATCCAAAAAAATCATTCTTAAGACAGAATGAAGATTCTCTCCATCTCAAAACACTCAAAGAAACTCTTCAAAGAAAAGGATCATACTGGCTATCATGCTTCTGGCAATTTTTGAAGTCTCTGAAGCAAGTTGTCATCCATCAGATGTCCTTAAATCTATAAAAAAAAACCTTTCATCCAATTACTGTAGGAAGGTTCCTTGCCATTTTTCCCCAAAAGCTATCATGCAGCATTTGTCTTGGACCACATCTATCCTGAAGAGGCTATCATTATTATAAAAAAGACAGAATTATTTTAGGGTCCCTAAAACTAGTAGACTCTCAGAAGATGTTGAGCCACAATACTTAAACTTCTACAGAATACATGAAAGATGACACAAATCCCCACATTTCAAAGGATATGCAAAAGGCACGTGCAATATTCAAGCATTTACATCCATGCCTCTAACACTACTGCTGTAGATGCCCCCCAGAGTAGCAAGTCAAGCCCCTCCATCCCTTCCTGCAGTTTCACTCAATTTACAGGCTGCTCACCCTCTGCCCACAGGACAGAGCTGACAGGAGGAGCAAGCCAGAGGCCAGAACTGTTCTAGCAGACCTCACACCCCTGCTAGATCGAGGAGGAGAATCTGACAGAAAAGAAGATTCCTCAAGATTTACATCCTCTTTTAGAGTAACCTTATGATTCCAAATGAGTTTGTTATAAAAAGACAGTTCACTGTTTAATTTCTCTCTTTTTGTAACAACCTTGATACAGAATACTGTATGTACTTTTTACATAATGTAATGTTCTAACCTAAATTAGATCAGGGATTAGAATAAAAATTCAACTATATCACATAACACAGAATGAAAGTGTTACTATTTCCTTTTGATATGGCAGGAAAACCTTATTTCAGATCTTTTGAAAATATGCTTAAATTTCAAAAAGTTTAGAAGAAACAAACAACAAATCAACAAGAGACTTTTCTCAAAAAAAGTTCTGAGAAAGCAGAGCTGTTTGTTGCAATGCTATGAAAACAGGACACATTCAGTTTTTCAGCTAGCCAATGCTAACTGAATGCTTATTTTTCAAACAATTTATGTCTATAAAATTTTTCTAAATTTTATGACATGCTACTGCAGAAGAAGGAAACTTCCAAAAAGCTATAAAGCTGTTAAGTTTCCATTCTGACATTTATTTAATAGTACATATGCGTATAAAATTTTTTTTTTAATAAATTGGTAGGCAGTATAGCTAAGGAAAAACATGTTAAGTGAACAAAAGATGGATTACCCCTGACTAGACTTTCCATTCTGATGAAAAATCAGAACTCTGATCACAAGCAAATTTCTCTGTGGTTTGCTGATTACTAACATTAGAAATGTTCTCCGAATCATTTAAATCATCTGTTTCTTCACAATGTGCTTTCAGTTACTTGTTTTCAGTTTTTAATACAACATTGCTGATAATATTACAATATCCCTTCCTCCTAGGAGAGGCAGTCAGACCCTGTCTGCATTCCACAGGAATACAGCCTTGCTCTGGTGCAGCTCCATCTGCCCTTCTCCCCCCCACGGCCAGCCCAGCTTTACCCATCTCCTCACTGCATCAAGACATGAAAACTGGTGGCATATGATACTGATTTATGAATTCAAACTGCATCAAAAATTCAAACTGCAGTTAAATACAAGTAATATTTTCCCTTACCAAAGATTTCCAAAAGTTCTTTCTTCTCAAAAACACTGAATATTTCAGCCTAGTTTTGTGGAAATATTTCTATGCAGTGCTCATATAATTCAGAATTAATGCACTTCCATAAAATTATATATGTTCTGAAACAAAGAACGTTACTTGTTCACCAAGGCAAAGTTTAAAACAGAAAAAAAAGTAACTTCACAGTGATTTTATGCCTGAGATTTGAAATTGCTTTGTACTAACTTATTAAATTTCACCAAATTTAAGGTTTCAACTTAAAATAATTCTCCGATAGCTGCAGTGGTTTTAGAGATATTTGACTTGATCTTTCCAGTCAAAAAGCTTTCAGTTCTCTGAGACTGTGAACAAATTATTGTTTCTCATATTTTCACTGCTCTACTACAATAAATTAACAACATTCTAGTAAATAGCACCACTGGTGTACAAAATCCTGTTAACCAACATCACCCTGCTGTTACACAGTAAGAAAACAAAAGTGGGAAGGGGGAAAAAAAACCCTCAAATCAGCAAACATGCAGAGGCATTCCGGGAAAAAAAAAATCCACAAACAGAAAGAGATGAGAGAAAAGCTTAACTTGATGTTTTTAGCTGACAAAAGCAGCATTTCTCTAGAGCAGGGAGGGAATTTGGATGTTGCTTATGGGAACCAGATGAAGGGACTCCTCCTGTGACTGCAGCACACAAGCTGGGAACGCTGGTGTTCTGCACCAAACTGTCCAACCAGGGGCAGCTGAGGGCACCTTCCAGGCAGGCAGTGCCAGCCCTGCTTCCCGGCATCACTTCCTGAGAATCCCATGTCTCCTCTCCCAGTCCACACATGATCACAACACGAGGACAGCCCATAATAAGAAAGTTGCCCAGCCTGCCCAGCGAGGGCCAAGAGCAGGGCACATAGGAAGGAAGAGCCTGTGGCCACCAGCTCATCCCCCTGCTCAGGGAACCCACACCCATCCACAGGACACCAGTGTGGGAAGCACAGTGCACACACCCACACACCACTCAGATACAGCGCTCTCCTGGACTCCACTGGCTCCCTTCATTCACTGACCAGCAAGCTGCACCTTTCCACCCACAGCAAGACTAGGAAAAACTGCAAATACTTACACAAAATGCTGGCTGGTTAGGAGAATCAGGATTATGATGTAAATTACCTTTAGAAGTGTCTAGTCCATCACATTATTCAACAACAATGCTCAAATGAGGTAGTCAAAATACCTTAGCATGGCAACATTACACTAACCATATAGGAGGAAAATAAAAATTTAATAACACCTAACACTTCTTCTAAAAATAGGGGGCTCCATTAAAAGCAAATTATTAAATAATTCAGAATGGTTTCTTCTCCTAGTAACTGAAACCCTGCTGAGGTTAGGTGAGCAAGACATCTGAAGAGCTGAGTAGCCAATTAAGCTGGCAGTACCTTTGCTCTGCTGGGCCTATTCACACTGCACCTCCCAGCTCCAACAATGGCTAAAGCAAGTCAACAGTGACACTGCAATACTTCCCCATAAGGAAAAAATATATATGCAATGACACCCCTCCCCAGTTATTTACTTCAGAGTGCAACTGCATCCACTAATACTTAAAACCACTCATGGTGAATCCATAAAGAGAGGGGGAAAATTAAATTTAAACAAGCATATGAGTGTTATTATTTTATTTAGGTGTGGGACAAATCAACTAGAAGGAAACAATCTATAGCCTCATAAGAAGATTGTGAATTTGTAAATGATCAATTAACTCATACACTAAATTATTCACTCTAAATGGCACAGTCACCTTAACGTGCGTCTGCAAAAGTAATCAATACAGAAGAGAGGAAGATGTTTATTTTTGTTTTCTATAAATATATACTGAGTTGTTAAGGTTCAGACCAAGACATCTTTATTCACACTGAGCAGAACTTGACTGCAATTCATGGAACTTGAATCACACCCTTGGAGAAAATATAGAAGTAATTTAAAAGGTCACTTTTGTTCTCTCTCCCTACTTGCTTACATACACCTTTTAGGAAAAATGACAACAGGAAAACATGTGAAAGGATGACAGCATGAATTAATAATTAGTCAATTAGCAGCTTGGAATTATGCTGGAATAATAAAATGGAAATATCTTAATAAAGTGAATGTTGTTAATGGCTTATCAGTTTAAAAATAATCATATTCTTATTAAAGCCACTGTATGGGAAGAGACTAAATGAGAGCTGTATTTTTCAATACTGTTTTGCATGGTCTTTAGCGAGCACTTATATTCTTTTCATTTCCCATCCCCACAGGATTATTGTTGGAACAGCACTATACTCATTATCTGTAATGAGTAAGCTAAAAGTACTTTTAACTTTATTTCTATCTAAATCTCTAACTTGGATTATTCCTCAGATGGGCAAGTTAGTAGACCAGTGTGCAAGAATAGGAAAGTTGAATTTATATGCTCCTGTCTCAGGGTTTCAGGCCCAAGGAGGAGAGGTGACTGCTGAAGGGAGCCTTTAATGCTCCAGGACTAGTATGCAGCCACAGAGATTTTACCACAGATTCAGTAGACCCAGTAAGTCCGGCACACAAATATTGAATTACACAGTAGTCATATTCCTTCCAAAAACAAAGCAACTGAATACAAAGATCAGCAGTAAAGTAGCTTAGTTGGAGCTTCATTTCTTCATATGGACACTATGCCTCACCTGAGTTCAGTATACTGAAATTCTGAAGAGATGTTATGCATTTCCTAAGGTTATGGGGCCTACAGCGTATTCAGCTAACATAAAAAAAATTACTAACTTCACCCACTAGGTTGAATTGTCCACAAAACCCACATTTTATTCAATACGATGTAATTTGAGAAGGGGACAGCAGATTTTTCACAAATTTCTATAGCACTGAATATCTGTTTTAATACAAGGAGAACAACTTTCAGAAATCATGGCCAAGTCACATGCAAATTCTTCCATTCACAGTGAAATGGGAAGATACGTAAATAAAAGAAAAATAGAGCAATAACAGAGGAACAGAACATCACAGATGAGGGATTTCCAACAGAGAAAGTAGGAATCCGTACAGTCATTAGTACAGTAGGGTCAGAATCAGAAAAACCTGGTTTGCTTGTGGGTTTTATTTTAAACCGTGCAAACAAAAACGATTCTGTTCATGTCAAAACGTGTTCATATGGAACAAAACATCTCCTGTAGTTCAGATCACTTCACTGCAAGGCTTTTTTCTCTGTTCCAATATCATCATGTGCCATTAATTTGCTAGTTGAAAAAAAAAGAAACCCTGAAGCCTAACATGTATTTTTATCTACTTGTTAAAAAAAGTACAAGAAAAGCTCTCCATAATGGTGAAGGGAGGAGGAATGGAGGGGGTGGGAGACAAGAACAGGACACAAAAAACCACCTTTTCCAAAGACTGTTCTAGGCAAAAGGGACGTGTCATGTTAAACAGTAGTCAATAGCTGTATACAACCAGTAAACAAATTCAGCTCTATGAAAAAAGAACTACATCACCATTTAGTGGTTGCAATTTAGATTATTCTAGCGTGTAATACTTTAATTGTATAAAACAAAGCTGATGTCACAAACACAAAAGAACTTCTTGCAAAGCAAGCACCACAAGTAATTTTTATGCTGCCACTGATGGCTGACAAGTGATGAGCACTTTGTTCGAATTCATATACTTACGCATCTAAGGCAACAGGTGGCTTGTAAAAAGAAAAACACTAAGAGCTTTTTAACTCTTCATTATCAAAATTTTTATAATAAGTTTTATCATAATGACTAAACAATCTCTACAAATTGAAGCTCAACATACTAACTACAAAGATGAACCATGGTTCAGCGAAAATGATCTATTATTTTGCTAAAAGCAGAAACTGAGGTAGGGTTCTGGATCCCACTGACTTGAGCTCTGCCTACACTCACAACATTTTGAAATTGCACAAAGCACTCAATATTTAAACATTCGCTTAAGATATATAAATTAAAATCACTTTAAGATAAAAATTGTTTTTTCTTGCTGTCTTTTCTATATCCATCTCAAACAATAGCTGAATATTCTGGTACCCTTGGAAGGAAATTTCTGGAAGTGTATTTTCATGTCTCAAAACCAACTGAAAGTGATACATTTCACTTGTTGCTTAATGTAGTTTTGGGCCAAGAGTGGCATTATAAAAAAAGTGGTTTTTTCCTAAATACTGCACAGTCCAGTGAAGAGTTTTGTTTTCTTTAAGCACACAGAGTTATTAAAAAAAATAATTAAAGCAGCTATGCTGCACAGAATGAAGGAACATAGTTCATCTACATTTGCATTTATGTGCAAAGAACTTCAAAGCAAAATAAAAGACATCATGAACACAGAGATAATTCAGATTAAAAAAACAGAACTAGAATAAAATAACCTAGAGGGGTATTTGCTGATTTTGTTACATTTTTTAAAAATCGGAAGGTAAGTTGAGAAGACAAAAATGCAGTAAGAATACCAAAACAATCTTTATATTCTGCCTTGTAATTAAGCTATGAAATAATCATCTGCTTATGATTAAAACATTTTAGTGTTTACTGGTTTGGATAGATTAAACTCACATACAACATATTAGACTCGTTCCTCTGCATGGTAGTTTCATCATGCTATCCCTAACAATTGAAAAATACGACATCAATATTTCTTATCTCGTACACCACACACACACACACAATTTCTATGGTGATGTTCATTGGATTAATTTTTCTGCTTTTTGACACTTCAGAGAACCCAACCCAGAGTCTTAAACTGCCCAACTTTTGGATTCCCTCTGTTTCTTTACATACTTTGTCTGAAAGCAAGCAGTCCCTCTCAGGTAGCATACATTTCCTGTACTTCTACATTTCCCCCCGTTTGCAACTCTTTCACACACTCGACTTCCCATTCCTACTGCTATTTAGCTTTGAGATAGTAATTTTCACATCAAATTACCAAGGCTGGGTGCATAAAAATATGCAGTAAGTGTCAAGGAACTGTTACCTCAGTAACAGCCATCAAGGCTAGTACTGAAATGCAAACCTATGCTCAAACATATTATAACAGTTTAACTAGTAAAGCGAGTTTGAGGTACGAAAGCTTCTGCCATTATCCATATAAGGAGAAAAATGTATATGATGGTGGGGGGAATGAAGAAGGCAGAGAGAAGGAAGAAGGGATGTTGTTTGATTTTGTAAAGGAAGTCTTTTAAACTAACTTTAAAGAAAACAAATTAATCATGTATTACTTGAATACACAGAAACTTAATTACATACCAAATGAGAAACACTGAGGTTCTGAAGAATCTTCTTGCTATTTTATCAACAACAGATGAAGCTTCACTTTAATTGCAAAACCTAAAATTAGTACTGAAAGTAGCATTTCTGAGGTATTTCACAAAAATGAATAAATGTTTGGCTTGGTATTTTGTTAATTGTCTCCAGGCACAGAGGCTCCAGGGTGTTGTTTGAGGCTAGAAACCCCCTGGCATCAAAACTAAAGCAACAGTTTCCAAAGCAGCTCCTGCAACTACTGCTGATAATCATCTAGCATTTAAATCCAGCCCATTGCTAATTCTTTTTTCTGCAGAAGATACCAGGATAAAAAGTCATCTTGAAATACACTAAAAAAGAGCTGGGAGAAACTGTGTGAAGGAAACACAAGAGTGACAAGTTCCAAACAGACTAAAAAACAGGCCATAAGAATTTCTGCTGAGATGCTGTTAATAACTGACTAATCCATAACTCGTTGTAAACCCAAGTAGAAAAGCAAAACTTCATCTTCACCCAAAGTGAAGCTGGACTCCATCAGAACAGAAGAGAAAAGTCTGGAAAGCATATTGAAATCATACCAATTATCTTTGTTGAAGGCTCCCCTTCAGAAGAAGTCAGCAGATTTCCACATCAATACTTCAGCATTACAACAGCACAAAGGCACATCTGCAACCAAACCCTGCATCTCAATAACATCTCGCCATAAATAACAGTCATAAGAAAGTCAGATTTCTTCAGACTCTAGTGGACAACATGCAAGGTTTGAAAGAAAACATCCCTACATCTTGTAAACTTAGAAGAAAAGAAAACGAAAAAGAAAAAGAAAGGATGCAACTGGCATATTTCCTATGGCTGCCTTTTTACAAACATTTTTCATCTTAACAATCTCAGCTTAATGCTCCCTCAGCTAGAACAGCATGACTGTTTGCTGTATTACATATTCAATCTGATTAGAGAAATTACCTATTTTTAAAATAACCCAGCAAGAAGAATACGGTTATTTTTAAGACCCAAAGCCCCTTTTACTACATGGTTTCAAAATCAGTTCCAACAGCACAGAAGATAGTGGCAGCATATCCATGAAAAAAGGTGTTGGAGTATGGAGCCACTTCAGAAGAACCTTCCCATCCAGTGTACAAGTCTGGCACAATGTATGACTTGGAAAGGGACAAACACCTATTTTTCTGAAAGTGGCATTTTGGCTGTTGTAGAAACCAGGCAGCTCCCATAAATAGCAATTCTGAAAGGAAACTGAACCAGAGCTTTTTCTGTCAGTTTATTAAATGGTCTCATAAACTCTCACAGGCAAAGACAAAGGAACTCTAAACCAACAACCCAAATATCTCAGACAAATTTGCTTGACACAGAACAAAAAGGAGGTATATATTAATTAAATCTTACAACAGCATATCTTAACTAACCCAGAAGCTTTGTTTAGTTTATTTAGGATAAGTAACTTACAGCCAGAATAAGAAACCCAAAGCCAGGCTCCTCCTGGTCTTCATTTGCGGTAGTTAGTCCACTGTTCAGTACACAGCAATCAGATATGTAAACTGCTCTTTGTCTATTTTAATACTGAAGGCACATAAGCCTTGGAAATGATCACCTCAGCTCATTTAGTATTGACTCACTTGCATATTCAACTCCAAAGCAACAAGGGACAGTGATAGAGAGCCCCTGAGCAAACTCCTGCCATTCACAAACCAGGGTAGCCCATGCCCTCAGCTGTGCTAGGAAGCATAGCCATCATCTACGATTCAATTGAGAAACAGAAGTGCTTCAAGGAATCTCTCCAATTTAAAGTTTTCCTTACAACTCTGCATTAAAATAAAAACCAAAACAACAAACAACAACACTTTCTCAAAAAGCATTAAAAAAACCCAACACTTTCACAAAAGCAGCTTTCTGACAGGGATGATACAATATTCTCAGTTTACAGACTACTCACCTTTCTGATACAATCATGCAGCTAATTAAAGTGAAAACACTCAACCACTTACATTTTTGCAAAGAACTGTTACTTTACCTTTTCTGAGGTAGCCTTCTTCTGACCAAAGGAAAACAGGCAAATATTTCATATTAGAAACAAAAACATTAGGGAAAAAAAACCCCAATCCATCTGCAGTACTTTTCCCTTCAAGCTTTCAAGAAAGTCCATGAAACAGCAAAAAAAAAAAAATTAATAAATTATTAAACTATCACTGTTTTTAAGAAGTCCGGATACTCTACACCATCAGCAAAGACACCCACTCAAACAGGTAAACATGTATTTCACAAACAGGCACCTGAACACCCCAACTCTATCACACATTGACGATTTCTCTGAAGTATTACAGAGGAAAAACTCATCTGCATTGCCTAAATAGCAATTACACACTGCCAAATCACACACACAGAACTGTAATAAAAGTAGTCGTAGGTCAAATAACAGCAATGACTCAGTAAAGATAGCCTGCCTGGTCTTTATTCTCAGGGGAGGGAGGGTTTACTGGTCAAGTACTTTATGACTCACAGTACAGTATATTAGAAATTTTCTATGTATTCTTTAGAATTGAGAGATTGCCCTTGTAGCTCAGTAGGTAGCTCTCCTGTTTCTGGCCTGCGAGGTCATAGCTTTAAGTCCCTGCTGAGGAAACTTAACAAGTTCCATCTATAAATAGAATGGCATTAGATGCTGCTACTCTAGCAAGGGTGGTGGCCTTTAGACAGGAAATTTTATGTTTTCATCTGTTCTGATACAAAAAAGAAACTGGACATAAAGAGGCATAAGATATTATGCTAAAGATGAATGACAAAGTGGGTTCCAAAATCCACTGTCACTTCAATCAGCATGATACTAACAAATCTAGCATTATCAAGCTATGATAAAGGCTAGACAAGAAGGCAAGAACAGTAATTTTCCTTCTCAATGAGAGTAAGTAATTAAATAAAATTACAGACTTTACAATATTTGAGACTGAAACCTCGTAGGTACAATACAATCAAAATTCGATTTGTGACATCAAGAGGCAACCTCAACATAAAACAAATTTTGGACTGCTTGATTAATAACAATGTTTGAACATTCATAGCTCTCTCTATCTGAAGAAGTAAAGTACCTCCTTGAGAGATATTTAATTATCATGGATTAATATGATACATATAAATTCTTGCTCCTAATATCCATATATTTGGGGAGGCTTGTTCAGCTCTCAGAACAACTATTTGTGAGAAATTTTTAAATGAAACCTATTTTAACACTTACCTGAGTTTATTTGTGCTTTCAAGTGTAACCACCTGGCCTTAGAGGAACACAGATTAAAGCTCAGGTATCAGTTTCATTTAGTCTGGCAATGTAATTTACTGCTCAATAAAGACAAAGGCTAACTCACTACAGTGATGACAATTTTCCAGCACCTGTTCCACAATCTGCACCCACATGCCCAGGAAAACAAATTCACTCCTCTGCTGGAGACAAAGCTGCAAACAGAATACTGTGAACAGCTCTGAGGTGCAAACCAACAAATTTTGTTCATATACACACACCAAAAGAAAAGAACACCAGCAATGTAACAGGAGATCAGGGTGATTTTATAATGTGATTTCCTGCATCTCAAACACACTAACATTATGTTCAAGGACGATGACAGAACTTGCAACATTCTTCTGCAATTTTTCAGCACAAGAGGTTACTGCCCTTCCTAATTATCTTTTTGCCTAAGTGAAAAATCTGATTAGTTAAAAGTTTTCCACAGCTGGCCAAATTAAGCTAGTTGATCCTGCACTGGCACTGATCAATCAAACAGGATGCTGGTGTACAAAATGTCTCCCTCTCTCTTGCAGGTGTAGGTTTCAAAGTAGTAGTAATTGAAACTGCATGAGAGAAGATTGACAAGAATCCCATCCTGGTCCTTTAATTCCACTATCAACCTTTTGGACAATAATGTACTAGTATTGAAAGCACACATAAGGCTCTTTTCTGCTCTTCATATCCTTCTACAAACAACTGCTTTTAAGCACCAGCCTTCATCCCAGGTCTTCTTCCATGTTCTTGTACTGAAATTTTGAAATTGCAACACACAATGCAAAACTAGTCTTGCAAATATAAATTATTTCAATTTTAGGGATGATTTTGCTAAAAGGAGTAGAGGAATGACATTTTCATAACTCTGTGATTAGAAAAACTTCCTATGTGAAATCTTTTTTTAAAGTCAAAACACTGTACGGTATTTAACCGAAAAAATCCCAAACAAAAAAATCTACAAAGAAAAAAACCCACAAGCACTAGATTAATACACAGACACAACTGCCAGTTTAATTTGAAAGCTTTCTCAGTTTCTGGGTTTAATATGGAGAAGTTACTGAAAGCCAACTGAAAGTTTAGCTGAACTATGACCTTTTGCAAATATTTTATTAAACCTTAATTCAGTTGCTCTAAAAATAAATAAGAAGAGAAAATTTCAATAGGTACTATCATCTACTCAATAGCATACATCAATACATCTGGATAGTGTAACACTAACAAATTGGATATGTGCAGACTATTTTTAAACTTTGGTAGCTTAGCAGTGAACGATTTGTATTTGTAAACAGGCAACGCTTTTTTAACAGGTGTCAATTGCACTTAGTAATATAAAACAAAACCAAAGCATCTTCAAAAATTTGAACCAAAATATGTCAAAGACAATACCACTTTTTTTAAGACAGATATGTTAACATCATTTCAAGGTGAATTTTGACACCTCATTCACATTATAAAGATGAAAAAACAGCTTCAGATATCAGAAGTGACAGAGTCAAGCTACAGCTGCATAAACTGAGCCACTGTGATTCCCAAAGCACAGAACACACATGCTGAAAGGATGAGATGTAAGTCATACTTTGTTCACTGAAATGTTAGTGCAGTGGAGTGTGGCCAAGTGATATCCTCACAAGCCTCCTCTCAGTAGCAGTTGGATTCCAGGAGCAGCAATCAGCAAGTATGGCTTCTTGTTAGAGAACATGGGGGAAATCATGTTCTCATCATGCCTCAAGCATATAAAATTAGCATATAAGATTAGCATCTTCATATAGAAAATACACACATTTTTATGGAAGTCAAAAAAATCAGCAAAAAAAGAGGATGTATCTTATTCAGTTAAATTACTTTATCAACACTTTGATTTTTGTGGGCAAATCAAGACACTAACAGTATTACTAAAGGTTACCATTAACCTTCATGATGGTAAAAAAATACAGTTAAGTCAACTTGATTTTAAATGCTGAGCAAAAATCAGCAAAAATATTGTCAAACCCAGTTTTGATTAGAGCTTTTTTCAAGTAAGAATAAACTACGCTCAACTGACATGATTCATAGCTATCAAAGCTTTAAGTAATGACAAATAGCTTTAGAAGTTATCTAAAACCCTGAAGGAGGCAGAACCAGGGGGTGGACTAAACATTTCCAGTTTTAACAAACATACAACTGCAGTAAAAGCAATTAAAGCTTTCTAGGAACCCACGGGCATTGGTCACACCAGTCACTTCCGTAAGACCGCAGGGGATGTTTACCCAGCTTCACAGCTCTTTCACTCCTACCACAAAGAACAAGATTTCACGGATTATCGGTTACCAATCTCCCCATCCTGATGCTAAAGGGCAGCTGGAGCTCCTCTGCTGTAAAGTCAGAGCACTTCAGAGGAGCTAAACAGGAGCTTCCCAGCCCTACGTGCCAGCACTGCCCCAGCACCGAGTCACTGTGAGCAGCAGGGAGCTGACAGGATCCTCTGCAGGACTGGCACACCAGGGATGCCACAGGTGAGCTCTCGAGCTCTCAGGTTCTTCCACAAAACCCAGTGTTGCCTGCCCTACTTGAAACATTAGGCATCCAACTCTAATGTCTTTTTATTAATTGAAAAGGAGCATTTGATAGCAAAGTACTTTTACAGACAAGCTTCCTCCCAATTTCTCTACCTTTGAAGAGAAAGACTGGATTTCATTAAAGAAACTAAAAATAACAGAAAAACGTGGAACATATTTTCTAGAAAACTAGGACTGCAGAATATCAGTGGGAAGAGAAATTCAAAAACATGAAGAGCTGTGGCTATTTAACACCCAGTATGTTCAAAACTTGACAGAGATATAGCAGTGACTAAATACTGATATCTACCATTTTCCTCACTGAGGATTGTTTAAGTATAATTTGTAAATTTACACTTGTAACAAAATTGCCATTTATAGTTCACCGTACAAAGAAAGAAATTTTCTACAAGTACTTGTGACCGATCTGCCATAAAAGTTGAAAGATGGTTAAAGCCATTAAACTGGGGAAGAGGGGCTATGATAACCTTCAAACAGCCTGCCTTCTGTCACCACACAAAACACTGCTGCCTCAGTCAAAACTGCAGTACACCTGAAACATGGAGAACAGAGCTGTCAGAAATGTTCCAAATTAAACCATGAAACTTGGAAGATGTACAAAGCTGTACCTTAAAGCCCATGTCAGGTTACTGTGGGACTGCAAACACCACTATCCAGGACAGACAACCATTTCAAAATTAAATCCCCCATTCACTCAGCCAGTAAGTAAGTAAGTATATCTGAGGTTTTCAGAACTGGGTGTGACCAAAAGTAAATTATACTCCTTCCCCTAAAAAACTGGGATAACATCTGAAATTTTTCTTTTTAAGTGTATGGAGACCAACTGGTTTAGTATAAGTATCAGTAAAGCATTTTCAGTTTGTGCACTTCTACAGAAAAAAAAAAATCTACAGAAAGTATCAAAACCCGAGAATGGATTGTTCTATTCTGCAGGGGAAAACTTAATTCTCTTGTTTGCTGAGCTAAGAGAATCTACTTTGTACTGTCACTAATCATGTATAAAAGTACAGTGGTGCTCAACACAAATTTACCTCTCCTTTCACTTGTCGTGTTACCCTACCATGTGTGGTTGCCTTGTGTTGCCTGTTTCTTTGCAAATATTTAATATACCTTAGACACCTAAACAATGTTTTTATTGATTTAATGAAAACCATATATCTCAAGAAAACTAACAGTCTAACAAGGATATGGAAATTTGAAGGCTGAAAATTCACAGCCACTTCAAGATGGGGGTATTGTCTCTTTTTAAATGAAGTAAAGAAAGTAGAGAATTAGCTAGATGGAAACAGAATTTCTCCTCATATTTATGCCATGTAAGAGCTCACCTGTGTACTTTGTAGTGGATCAACTCACAGGCAAAAAACATCTCAAAATACAAAGAGGTAACAACAGTGTATTGTTATGGCAGCTAAAAAAACAACAAATAGACCTTCTGTTCTAAAGAAAACACATTTTAACACATCCTCAATAAATAAAGAAAACAGGATCAAACTCTTCAGCCTAGAACTATAAAATACCTTTACTGAGCTACCCAAACTTTGTGTCACCATACTCAACTCCATTCCTATCAAGCCACTTTCTTACCTATTGTTACCTTAATTAATACAACTTGGTTAATTCTCAAACTGCTTTCTGCAAAATTAGCAACTGAACCAAGCTAAGTCAGAGCCTAACAAGCCTTTCTTCAGTATACTCAGGCATGCAGAGCTTTAAGTCTACAGCACAAATCCACAATGACCTGCATCTGACTTCCTGCCTGGCATCCATCAAAAGAAAAAGATCAATTCTCTGAGGGACTCTGCTTCCCATGCTGGCCATTACCACAGGCAGTAGTAGTGTGTATCACAACAGCACAAAGACAGGGAGCAACACTTTCAGTGCTCAAAGGTGAAAATGTGATCCAGATCAAATCAAAATGAAAACAAACACTAAATTTTTCATGCCTTGAAAATACACAATCCCCAGATCACTTCCTATTACAGCTCTTCCTACCAACATTTATAATTCTTATTTTCTCTTCACCTTCAACACCACCTCCTTTCCAGCTTGCTGGCATACAAGTCTCACCCTCCAGTCCCCTGCCTACTACCCTTGAACAGGAGCAGCCTACCAGGGTTCTTCTTAAGTCACTTTCTACTGTGACTGCAGAGATTCAGTGTTCAGTGTCCACCCATCAGGCTGAAAACTGACAGTTGGTTTCAGGGGACTGGCTCCCAAAGATACACAGTTCATCAGGAACTTGGACCAAACCCTGGTAAAAGGCAACAAAGAAACTTCATCCTCTCAGGATCTGCAAAGTCTAAGGATTTACAAAAGCAGCAGATTTCTACTTCCATTTCTGTCTTTTATTAACACATTCCATTTTTCCTTCTTCATGAAATTAGACAAGCTGCCATGCACTGCCAGCAAAAGAAAATGAAACATCATTACTGCAGATTTCCAAAAACCCAGTTTCTTTTTAAGTCTTCAGTACAAGGCTAATGAAGAAAGGCGTACCTGTTACATAGCAGAGGATGAGGATTGTCTTGGCTGGAAAAACCCGATGGCTTTGAATTGAATGGCAGAAGTTGAATTGTAATGGATATTTGCTCCACAGTTATTAATTACAGTACAACAATGCTGTCCTTAAGCTAGAGAAAACAGGTAAGTAAGTTTACGTACGCATCAGATGAAAGATCCCATCACAGGCGTTAATGTGAGACAAGAAGGAATTTCCTAAGCCTTGTCCAGTGTGGGCTCCCTTCACAAGGCCAGCAATATCCACCACATTCAGAAATGCTGGAATTTTGCTGAAATATAAAAGTTAGACGTTTCATTACTAAAGCATATTAGCCAACATTTTTGGCACAGAAATAAATACAGAACATGAAAATCCAACACTTCTTTGCTGAAACAAGTTAAACATCACAGTGTGGAATGCACAAGACAAAATTCCCCCCATCCCATGTAAAACATCCATTCTCTAAGTTCTCTGTAAATATTTATGTAAAATGAAGTAAACTAGTTCTGAAGTGTGGAATCAAATAGACACTACACAATAATCAAGCAGGCCTGGGAGGCTGAGGCATAAATACATCATGGGTAATGCATAGTTTTCACAGGACCAAAAGGATAAGACACAAAAGGCCATTGCATTCTGCTATTACACACCTCCAAGGTTACCATTTAGTTCAGCAGGTTATGCAACTTTCTCAGAAGAGCACTTTTTTTTTTTTAATACAGTGCTGGTTATAATTAGCAGTGACCAGGGTAATGCAAACAATTTGGAAAAAAGACAGATAAAGATAAGTTAAGATGGTATTATAATATAAACAGCTGTGATGTTTTCCACCATAGTGAACAGCAAAGGGTTAAGCAGACATGTTCACATCATACAGCAACAACAGAATAGTCATTAAGATCAAATTAGCTGACAAAAAACAGAAAGAAGCTTTTAAAGTAATGGGAAACTTACAAATTGCAAACCTTCTATCCTCCACAAATTCTCAACTTGTTAAAAAATGAACAAATAACATAATGGGCATTACACTTTTCATGTACACTAAACCAAATTACTTCTCAAAATCAAGCTGAATCAGGAAAAAACCCCAAGAAACCACTAAAACTTTGTGATTAGGTGTTGACTAAAAGAACCTTCATATGCTCTATGCAACTAACACCATCATCATGAACAGTGGCAGAGACAGACACAGTGATATGCTGCAAATCCCTCACTTGCAAAAGACCAGAAACTGCACACACCAGTCTCAAAACCTCCAGCTTGATGGCTCCAAAATAAATAGGTGGAAGAGTAGTTCATTCCCATCAAACACTTCATCACCATCATATTTCATGAGCACTATGCTAGAACTAATACAGCAGCTCACCATTTTACTGGCACTAAGTACAGCAGCAAACTCCCAAACCCACAGTTTCCACACAGCCCCAAGGAGAGGGGTGTGACCACCCAAGGCAGCATGGGTGAAAAAAGCTGATCTGGAAAGCACTCCCCCTGTTCTGTGGTGAGTGATCTCAACAGGAGATTCAAATCCAAAGATATAAATTCTGTGGTCCACCTTAAGATGCCTTTTCCGAAGACCTACCTTGGCAGTGCTGCCCACAGACAGAAACTACCACAAAGGTGGGAATGAGGGCTAGGGATAACCTAGCCAGTAATCTTCTAGGCAGTATTACACTTCTGAAATCTTTATTGTCCACAGCCCAAACGAAGCTTTATTTTTATTAGTGTGACAACTTGCTGATAAATATGTGTTTTCAAATACTGAATATTTGACAACATGACTGCTGTCAAATCTGTAACAGCAGGAAACTCCACCAGCAGGAAAACCACCTGTATCATCACAGTGCCTGGTATGGCAGCTATAGTCGAGACAGAAAAAAATGTAGATACATGGATCATTGTCTCTGCTCTGAGCAACTGACTTAGGTAGAACAAAACACAATTCCAACTTTTTTTCCTTTGGTGCTACCCCACTTTCATTTGACTGCAAAAAAAATCAGCAGATGTGCTTCCTTACTTCAAATTAACTCTCTTTGGGGAGATATGATACACTAGAATCTGTTTGAGCATGGACCATCAATTATTTCTGGAGGAAGGGTGACCTAAAGGTTTTGTTTTCAGCCTTGCTCTAACACTTCCAAAGAAAAATTATTTATTTCAAGTAAAATAATTTCACAATACAAGATCTGGACAAAATCTTTTTGTTTACTAAGGTGAAGCTCAAAGTGTCACTAAACCTGTCAGGTATAATACCTTAGGAACTTAGTGACATGCTCCATGTAATTAATACCTTTGTGATGTACTTAAAAAGAAACAATTATGTAACACAATACATATGTTACTTACATTCAGGTAACACAATAGTGACTTTAAACTTCACTAGGCCCATGAAAAGAAGGGCCCATCCTTGGGAAGACAGATATTGTGTGCTGCAAGTTAATGCTGTGGAATGCAGTCAAAAGTACATGAATATAAGTACACTATGAAGTAAACCAATTTTACAAATTTCACATGTTTGTCCCACTACATTTTTTTAACTACCAGTACACAAACTCAGAAGAAATCCTGATTTAAGACACTAGGAAGAATAACTCACATTCTGAAGACAGAAGCCAGTAAATATGAATGCATTAACCCAGTAACTCCTTTTGCCTGACACAAGAACTAACATACTTCAGAAGAAACTGCGGGCAACTTCCCAGTCCTTGCTTTTTGAGACTTAACTACTCAGCAGCAAGACAGAAAAAGCCACTCTTTAAAGCACTTCTCCATTGTCATTTTAAACTGTGTTTTAAGGAAAACAAAGGTGGTGTAAGAAATGTTCTATACTCCCCTCTCACCTTTCTGGTAGGATTAACCTCCCGGCCAGCCATCAGAACAATTCACACTTTCACTACAAAGATGCCACATTAGGGCAAGACAGATACCTTCATATGCAGATGGCCACTCTATCACCAGAATCAACCTCATTTGCTACACAATGGAAAGAAAACCCCAGCACATTTCTTTCACAGCTGAGTAACACAAGCAAGAGACCTTTGAAGTGTGTGGGTTTCCAGGGCGCTTTCTCACCTTCACTTTGGGTACCACAAAGCTCACATTCCAGGCAAATTAAAACTATTCCCGCTGTTAGACACCTTCCGGGTCTAAATCTCTGTTTCATCGTAAAAAGATGGACACACAGAAAAACAGAAAAAGGCACAAGGTGGTCACACTTGCCTTTAGTCTGAAGGACAAGGAGCCAATATTATGAAACTAAATAAACAAAGAACACTGCACAAAATGAGGGGAAAGTACGATATATATTGAATATGGTTTATTGAAGACTTAACTGCATTCTGCTGGTTTTTTCCTCCTCCTCTAAACATATTAATTTCAATTTCTTAAGATTCGTTAGTCAGCATTAGCATAATGTCACTGAGCCTCAAATGATCATCAGGAACAGGTGGCATCAACTGATCATTTGTACAAATCAGTGCTACACCAATCTACCATAAAGCATATCACAAGGATTTATAATATGAAACAGAACACCAAATCCAGAAGCGTCTCTATATTTTAACCACAGGTTTAATTCTTGAGCAGGGATTTTTTACCTCACTTTGAAAAACATCAGCATTGAGTTTGTGTTAGTGTACTAGCTTCACTGTATGAGCAACCATACAGTAAAGAGCACAAGACCCACTGGGCCAAATTAAGTACAGTTTTGCAGCCTGGTGGTTAGGGCATTTTCAGGAATAAAAGGCTTATGCATCCATAGGGTTACATATTTTGCAGAAAAGAGAAATTCTTTCTTCCTGAAAATTCATACAACCTAAGTAAGAGTCATCTGTTAGCATTCAAAATGACCTGAAGTAAAAGCAGCAAGACAGAGAGAGAACATGTATGTGGTGGCAATCTCTTTGAGAGCCATTCAGCTCTCAGTCTGTCCTCACTGCTATTTTTGGCTCATTTCCAAACAGAACAGTTTGGAACTCCCTCTTCCAAGAGACTGTTACAGCTCCCACAATCAATCATGCAAGCAGTTTTGACCAATGTAAGCAAAATCCCTCACTGGGCAGTTAAAGGAATCTGTTTCCAAAGAACGAGGTACTGCAGATGAACCCCGGTCATTTCCATGCAAGAATGATTTCATTAATAGCATTTTACCCATAGTACTGACAAACAAGACTTGAACCTAATGGCACATGAACCAGAAGTGAAAAATCTGCTAATTAAATTGTGCTTATATGAATTATAAGAAGGTAAGAGAGACTCAATGTGGACTACAACACATGCTCCGTGTCCTGTACATGCCCAACACCTGCATTCTCAAACTATTCAGTAAGTTATTATACCAACAAAATACAACTAATTTCATTTTGCCTTCTCTCATCAGGCAGAAAAGATGGCTCAAGTCACCATTACTTAAGACTTTTCATTCAGTGCTGACAAACAAGCAATGCCAGAACACACATCACAGCCCAGCTGATTTACACAGCTCAGAACAAACTGAAGAGCAGGCTAAGTCAGTAACACCTAAGGAAAAAGAACATTAACAACAGGATATAGTTACCAATTGCCAACAATTTTCATTAAAAAATGGAATTCTTTTACAGATGCTGATAGTTTAGAGTCCCAGCCTGCTAAGTTATTGATCTCTCACTTGGAAACTACAGGTGGTTTCTGTTTACATAAATGCTCTTCTTAAACATAGCCCAAGTCCCACATGACGTCCCTCAAAGTCCCACTGCTGATCTGGTTTCTACAAAATGCTTTCCAGCAACTGTTTACATAATTTTGACTTTAAAACTTTATCATGTATCTGAGTATGCTATCCTACAATGAGTCCAAGGGAACTTTCATTTAATATTGCAGAAGACTTTTCTGATCTAGACAGCAAAGGGATTTACTCAGATTTACTTCAGTAACCATCACTTGGGCAGTAAAGAGCTAAATGAATGCATTTTATCAATCTGCAATGCAACAGAACAAATCAAATCAATCTGCTGACAAAAAGAGATCCTGAAGTATAATGGACAGTGGTGGAATTTAAGAGGGGTCTGAATACCTAGTTAAAACTTAGATATTATCCTCCTTTGAGATAACCAAAATGAACTTTAAAATTTAAATTTGAAAAGGACATCCAAGACAGATTACAAATAGTCTAGGTGGAAGAGAAACATTTGTGTTTGCAATAAACTTTGTGTTTGTGAACACGTGTGGAAGGCAACTCACAGGTGCAAACCAAGAATGAGACAAATACTGACAACTTTTAAAGCAGTTTGATTCATCCCTTCTCTCGACTCACTCCTGCTTATAATCTCATTTGATTTAAAGCAAGAGAGGAAGCAGAAACATAAGACTTCAAAATGACCTTTTCATTAAGATTTTCAGACAGGCTGATTCCTATCAGAAAAAGCAGTAGTTGGGTGTAATTACTTACAGTTAGGCTGCAGTTAATTACCTTAGGCTCACAGTGATTCTTCCTGTACTTCTTTTAGTTAGTCATGTAACTTAAAGTAGAAAAAATGTAAATAATCGCAGTGAGGAGATTACTGGGGCACAAAACAAATGAAATAAGGAGGAAACTGCAGTTTCCTCTATCACCTTGGTGAAAATCATTTTGAGGCTGGACTCCAGTGTCACTTGAGGCACATCTCCTCATCAGGCACAGCACACCACAACTGTGGCAACAGGCAGGGGGACCTATGGCCTAAGAGTGGTGGGTACATACACCCAGAGGCTTTCAAGCTATTTGTGAGCTAGAACACAAATCACTGCTCAAATTACATGAGTTTGACATGCTTACATTAAAAAAAAGTAGTTCTATGTTTAAGGTGATTAAGCAGCACTTCAATTAAATTTAGAACAAAAAATACACAAGAAAATAGCTTCATTAAAGCTTTTATTAAGTTACTAAAATTTCTTCAGATGCACTATGTGCACAGTTCTTCTTTTGTGTGAGATACTCATCACTCCTAAACACACAGTGTCCCATAAAATATTAATTGCAGTTAACAGAGCAACTCTTTCTGGCTTCCATGTCATAATTTTCATGTCAGGAGCTACTTGTTGAGATGAAAAACATCTCTTTTCCATTACAGAATTAGCAGACCTCATCCTCTGCTACCTACTTAGTATTCATAGATAGGTGGGGGGGAAATACACCTTTCTGCTTTAGTTCCAGCTGAACTCAATCAGTCTACAGAAAATAATCTCTTTCCAGTTACAAAACTGGAACTAATCCAATCATTAGTCTGTAAAACCTTGCTTGAAGGTATCTGTACTGCAGTAACAGAGGAAGGAGGACAACAAAATTAAAAATCAACCATCTCCTTTCTGAGAAAGCTACACATGGGCACAATGTAACAAATGAATTTTCACCGAATGTTGTATGAAATTTATAACAAACAAATAAGTAGCTTAAATACATACATTAAGTTAGTAGCATAATATAAACAAATACTTTAAAATCGCAAGCATTCAGAGTTGTGTTTAATATATTAAGGTTTCTTTTTTTTTAGCACCCACAGTTTCATTCACACCAAAAAAGCACACAGTAGTAACATTAAAGCTCAAAGAAATCATCTATATCATTTGGCAGCAACATAGCAGCTTTTACTGTAAGTTCTTAGAGCCCACCTTCTGTGTACAGTCTATATCATTCAACTTATTTATTGTCAACAGTCACATACATCCCACTGCTGCAGAAAGAAAAAAAGCATAGGTTACAAGTTCTGCCAGTGTACCTTAATCTATTAAATACAGATTTACCTGTAGATAATCATCTCTGAATTTTGCCTATGTGATTTCATTTACAAACATTTACACTTCCAATTAATACCAGTCAGCCGTTAGCCTGGGCTAACAAGTGACAGCACAGCAGTCCCAATGAAGCTGATGCATGTCTCTCTTCTCTTTTGGAGAGAGGAATGGATCTCCAAGCAACAAACAGTACCTCGAGATCCCAACTGTTTCTCCAATAGCAGATCAGCAGAACTAACTCCCACCAGCAATGCCCCGGCAATAGAGTCAGTCTGGCTGCAGCAGAGCAGTCCCAGCTCAGTGGCACAGACAGCAACTGCCAGCCCAGCCCTGTCCCTCTCCCCTCTCCCGGCTCCCTGCAGGCACCAAGGCAAGATCACTCTGTCCTGTCACACATTATTTCAGTTAAGACAAAGTCACCCCTTTTTTCTTTTCCCCATCTCCCAACAATGACTGCAGTTCTGTGAAGACTAAGTGTAACATATGGGAAATAAAAACTCGAATGCTTTAGATTTTGAAAGACAAAATCTTGAGGCTAGACAAGAGTCCAATTTAAAGAGAATTCACTGTTTATAAACATTCTGTGTGCACAGATGGATTACATCTACTAATCCAAACAAGTAGAAAATTACCACAGAACGTATTACATAAAGATGAAGAACAAAATCAAGACTATACAGATAAATTAAGACATTTAAATTACAATTCAGTAGCCTATCTTTGTGACTACAGCCTTGTTTTACTGAGTTAGTCTGAGGCAGATAAGCACAAACAGCCCAGTAAGTTACCTCAGTCTAGTGTTCTACTGGACTACCACTAATTATCTCTGCTTTATTACTGTTACAGTGAAATACAAAAATCATATAAGCAGCAGAAGTGAACTCAGGAGATATAACTATCCACTAATGCCCACATCCATTAAGTAACAAATGTCTGTAGAAAGTCAAAAGACCATTCAAATAAAAGCTGATTATCCAGCTTGTTATCAAACTCAGTATATTTACAGAGTAAAGACAGAAAATATACTATTTTCATTAATACTTTAGAGCGATGAGTTAGGAGGGAGGGAAGGAGAATTTGTGAGTCAGAGAACATACATACAAGTATTTACAATCTTAGCACTCCTTGAGAAGATAGATGGCCAAAGGCAGGGTGAGGGAAGAGGTAATAATCTCCTTGTCACTTCAGCTATTAATATGGGAGTAGCCCTTCATAGCTAAGAGAGAATAAAAACGGATTATTGACATGGCCAAAGCAGCACTAATAGTACAAGTTAGAAGAAAACTGTCAACAAAACTTAAAAGCTATGTCATTACCTCTGCAGTCAACAGCCTGAAAGCTCTGTCTCTAATTCAGCAGTTTTAAGATCCATGCAGTTACCATCATGCTTAATACTGACTTGAGCAGGAAAAACAAGATAACATGTTATAACAATCCACCTAAACAAACAGCTTCATATTAATGCAGTATTTAAAAACTGCACAATAGTTACAAATGGAAACAGCTTGCTTAGACCTGAAAATTAAGTCAGAAAATGGATTTTTGGTTAGCAACTAATCAATCTTTTTTAACTGTGGGTGAGATCTGGCTCTAAAACTGAGGCCCAAGAGTTGGAAAAAAGCACATGTGTGCATGCTAGTTTGCCCTATGATTTATGTACACTCACTTGATTCAAGATACCTCTGCAAGTAACTGCAAACTAAAATTAATGAGTCACAAGTCCCTATTTAAGTTTCTGTTTTCTGAAAGCACCTTAAATTTTGCAGTTCAAGCAAAAAAAAAAAAAAAGAAGTTCCCCCATTGAACACTGAACATACACAGCAGATTACAGTCAATAGCAAAAAAAAATAATGTGACAAAATTAACACACTCCTGGAATAATGAAAGAATTGGGACAAAGGTACAAGTAGCAGAGCCTACTGAAAGGAGAGAAAGGAGAGAAAATCGGGGACAAAAAACTACTGCCCGCAAAACTTATTGCCAAATAACTGAGGATGCAGGGATAATGACAGATATTTGTTTATAGAGCACATACAACACTCTGAATGCTTCATAGAGCACATACAATACTCTCAATGTTTCGAAGTATAGGGTGGAAATCTTTCAAATGAGCAACCTTATGACAAGTTAGGTATGTCCACTACTGTTTATTTTCCAAATCTCTTCAGAAGATCCTCCATGGCACCTGGGAGCAACCACCTTCAAAGACAGGAACAACTAGCACCAAATGGTGCTGAGCAATGATTGAGAGCTCCTACATTTACCATTCTTATAAAATAAAGGTCATATCAGGGGCATGAGAAAGGTAAAATGCAGGTAGACATATAATTTCACATTCTATAACGATGTCAGTAACAAACTTCCAGACATTATAGTTGCATTAAACTTTCATGAAAATTTTTGGTTCAGTAATACTACTTCAGCTGCCTAACTGCAGAAAAATATTAAGCATTACCTTGGAGGTTTGTGATACTGGCATAGGAAGTCAAATCTGTCATCTGGCACAGGCACTCGACTCTCATTCGGATCAATAGTACAGAAAGGAAAATTTTCAGCTGCCGCTTGACTCTTTGTTAACACATTGAAAAACGTTGATTTCCTATAAATGACATACAAACATTCTTAAAGTAGCTCAATTTAGAAAAGTACTGGATTAAACCCCATTTTAACTCAAAGGAATAGTGAGCTTTCCATTTACTTCAACAGCAGTGACTTTCCCCTGATTCTAGCAGAAAGCACACACCTCTGGAATGCCCCACTGAAACCCAGTGATGCTTAACTCTCCTCCCTACCTTTTAAAATTCCCCTAAGCATGTATATTGTACACACATGTTAGCAAAAAAGAGTTAAGTCAAAAGCAAGGCACAGCCCTACTGGCTATTTCTCATTTTCTTCAAGTACAGTGAGACACCAGTAAGGATGCTTGAAACTTTTCTTTTAACTAGTTTTGCCATGACTCACCCTTTCCACAGGTGCATATTGCTCCTTAAGATTTATTTACATTGTGACACAATTTCAGTATCTTAGCAATAAAAGTCAACAATGAAAAGAGAAAAAAAGTGGCACAAAAAGCAAACCACATCAGTTAATCAGTTACCAATAATCTTTGGTGCACATGAAGATACAGTTATACCTTATCAAACTATTTTCATCCTTGTTAAGTATCAGTGGCAACAAGCCTACTCTACCAGGGGAAAAAAAGAGAACACTTTCCCTTAAACCCTTATTTTGTTAGCTGGCATCTATTAAGCCAAAAGAGCAATTCTTGATTTATTAACTCTCAAATTTTCTACAGTAAATATCCAGGGTGTTGTGATTTTCAGAGCTGCTCTGCATACAGCCAACATGCTCAAAAGTTACTAACAATTTTCTCTGGAAGTTACGTCATAACATAATTGAAAATGGTATTTATCCTCATTGACAGGCAGTACAATGCTACAGCTAATTATTTCCTTCATGGAGTACATCTTAGCTACACCCTGAAAAATAAAATAAATTATAATGAAAACATAAGAAAGCAGTGCTTCCGGCTTTAAGACACGCACACAATCTAATTTCTTGAAGATTTAAAGATTGAGAATGGTGAGATCTTCTCTTAGTAAACAGGATAGACAAATTAATACCAAAAAGCTTCACATGTATATCCTCCAGGTAAACAATTCATCCTGCTTTCCAAATAGAACTCCTATGAGGAGCCACAACAACTACAGATAAGAAGCATGACAGAAATCCATTATTAACATTCCAGCATCTCTTCCAAAGTGTCACTTAGGCTTGTCTCACTGAGAAGACTTCTCCTCTGAAGAAGTTTCAAGAAAGTCTTCTTCACTGCTAATGACATGGAATAATTAACCCCTTCCTGTGCACATCATCCCAAAACATAAAAGGAATTTGTTGTGCACGTTTGCCTAAGTATTTGCACGAAAACATGCATTACGTATACACAACAGTGGAAGTAAGAAAATAGAAAAGACAAAGGACACAGAGTTTTATGAAACTCAGCAATTACTAAGACTTTTCCTTTCTTTGAACCCTTCCCTATTATCTTGTCCAGACTCGTACACACCTGCCTATCGCTGCCAGTTTTGCGTCGCTCCAGCTGCAAGTACTTCCAGCTAAAGATGGAAGCGCATCACTGAGCAGTGAGACTCGTGTCCCCCAGCTCCTGTCCGCACCCACGCAGCGCCCCAGCTCCTGCCCTGCGCAGGGGCACCCGCGGGAACACCGAGCAGCCTCCCCAACAGTCCCCCAGCACCTACCCCACGTTCGGCAGCCCGACGATGCCGATCTTCAGGGACGTCCCGAACCTTCCGATAATCGGGTGCGACTTAACCCCGTCGCCTCCCTTTTTCGGGGGCATCTGCAAGCAGAGGAGGGCACACTGAGCTCCCCGCGACACCCCCGCGCACCCTCCACGCCCCGTCCCCTCCCGGCGCGGTGCAGCGGCCCAGCCGGGGCCTCCGCCTCCAGGAAGCCGAGGAGAGGCACCCGCGCGGCGGCGACGGCCGGGGGCCGTGCGGGGCTCCTGCGGCCGGGCAGGCGGGCGGTCCCGGCGGTGGTCGCGGTCCCGGCTCACCTCGGCGCGGAGCCGCCTCGGAGCAACAGCGCCAGGGGCCCCTCGCACGCGGACGCGCCGGCGGAAGGGGCGGTGCAGCCGCGGGGGAAAGGTCGCGCCGGGCGGGAGGGGCGAACCCCCGGTCCCGCCCCGGCAGCGGCGGCACGGCCCGAGCAGTGACAGCGCGGCACAGCCCCGGCCCGGCCGGGCCGCAGCTAACAGCAGCGGCTGCCGCGGAACGGCGGAGCGCCCGGAGTCACAAATGCGCGCGCAAATCACAGAATCGACGAGGCTGGAAAAGACCTGAGATCACGGAGTGCAACCTATGCCGAAACACCACCTTGTCAACTAGACCATGGCACTCATAGACCATGGCGCTGAGTGCCACATCCAGTCTTTCCTTAAACACCTCCAGTAACAGACACTCCTCCACCTCCCTGGGCAGCCCATTCCAATGTTTAATCAGCCTTTCTGGGAAGAGATTTCTCCTCATGTCCAGCCTAAACCTTCCCAGGAACATCTGAAGAAGACCATGTCCTCTAATCCTGTCACTGGGTGCCTGGGAGAAAAGGCTGACCCCTACCTGGCTACAGCCTCCTTCCAGGGAGAGGTAGAGAGTGATGAGGTGACCCCTGAGCCTCCTCCAGGCTAAGATCCTGGTCTTCTGTTTGCCAACCCATCTACACCAGAGCAGGAAGCACTGGAAAGGTAAAATAGCCCATGCCCAGAGAAGTGCCATAGCCAGAGAATGCTTTTTGGATTCAAAGGAGTGCTGGAGCTTAGGCACACCACTAGATTTTTGTGCATGCTTATCTAGATAAAAAGGCATATGGTCAGGAGAGCCTTGTAAATACATTGTGATTGATTTATAACATTTACATGGCAAATTAATAAAATAATCTAGGAATAAAACAGAGAGGTTTTGAAGAACAGATGAAACATTTAGAATCTATGAAAAATTAATTGTAGAAAATGTTACAGAAGGACTCAGATCAGGACTCTTAAAAAAACTACACATTTTCTTGAACTCAGGCTCTGCTTCTCTGAATCATTAAAGACAGGCACCATCAAGTGTTGCCTGCTATGAAAATTGAAGGAGAGAAGGCAGTAAAAACTATTCTTATAGCATGCCCTATTTTAAGGCAGTAAGACAAAATTCTCAAAACTTGAAAAACACCAGAGTGAAGGAGTCAAGGTGAGAGTATCATCAGATATATATCATATCAGCCACAGTAAAAGGAATATACTATTGAACATATTTCTGAATTTTTTTTTAAGAAAGGACACTTTTACTAAGCCTAATCTGAAATTATACATAAAAAAATGTCTGTTACAACTTTTATATTTCAGTGACATGAGATTTTTGCAACAATAATATTGAGGAAGAGAATGCTGTACCTGTTCAGAGTTTTTCTATTAGTATAGAGATAATAACAGATTTTTGCTGGTAATATATTTATGTGGTCTTTCTACTGTCTTAAAATCTATCATTATACACATAAGAGGGGGAAAAAAGTATATCATCTAGTTCAGATTCAGATACAGTTAGTTGTTGAATAAAGCTAATGTATTACTACACCAAACATTCAGTAAAATTGAAATTAACAGAAATTATTATAAATTCAGTGTAGCACCAGCACCCTTCACATCCATAAATTACAATCTTCAGTAATCAAATTTAGTTTCCTTTTCAGGAACAAAATGAAAACATCATTGTTTTCCACCCTTCTAAAGTTCAAGACTCTTTACCTGTCCTGAAAGCAGTGTTTTGCAGGACTTCTTCACAGAAATAGTACAGGATGGATTTGCCTACCTCTATTAATAAGGCCACAAACTTTCTGAAAGGCTACTTTTAGAGAGCTTTTCTACTTATTAGATTTTCCCACAATCTAAACCTCTTGTCAGACTATTTTGTTGTCCAATCTAGGCACAATAGCTCTCAGCAGATGAGGATCTTGTCTTCTTAAAATAAAAATATTTAACTTACCAATTTGTAAGCCCAACACAGGTGTAAAGCATAAGCAGTCTGATACACGAAGTAAAGGAGTGTGTGTTTGTGTATACACAAAAAAAAAAGCCTACCATAGGTATAATTTTGATTTTAGCTGGGGAAAACAGCTGAACTGGAAGAGAAAAAGAAATTAAAATCCTGCCTGCTTTTGTTGCAGTACTTCAATGTGACTACATATGGTACCAAAGTCAGCGATGTGTGTACAAAAATGTGCAAGTTCGAATGTAAGTTTTTAATTTATGCTCTTCATTTAAGGTACTGTAAAAATGGCCCACTTCTCCCCTTCCCTCTCCCCCTCTATAGCTCCTATATCTAACTTACTGTTAGCATGGCCACTTCACTAAATGCAGATACAGGACTTCAAAGCATATGATTCTTTCAGCTAGAAATTGACTCATGACCACGTAACACTTCATCTTACATGCTTTTGATTTCAAGTTGCTTTTAAAGACAAGGTTTGCCTTATTTGGCTGAATTTTCTATCCAAATCTGTCATAATGCTGAAAACCTCATTTTAAACTGGCATACATAGTTTAAACCATAATAATCTTGACCATATTACATAAAAAATGTGTTTTATAAGTTTAATGGAAAAAACCACTAACATCTAGAAAGCAATCATCTCAATGTCAACTCTCCAACACTGAAGTACTGCACAAATACAGCTTATTGTACAGCTGGATCATGTGCAGAAGCCAAACAGCCCTGGAGCAACTCTACCTGATTAAAAGCAATGTTTAAGAGACAGTAATAAAACAAACAGTTTATTGTTTCTGCCACCAACAGTCTTTGCTTTCTGCTGCCCAGAACATATATTTACAGCAAAGTCACCATTAACTGCAAAAGTAAGTGATTTTGTAGAACTGAGAGAATAAAGACAGAGCCCCTGATCCTTGCTGTGACCAGGTAATATTCAGTGCAGCCCAGGGGGTGAGAAGAACACAGCTGCTTTTGTACACTCCAGCTTGGAATTACCCAGGTCCCTGCCACTTGAAGGGAGCCAGATGACTCCCAGTAATAAATACACTCAGTACTAAAAAGAAACACTACTCAAGGGCATGATCTAAACTAAATGGTGTTCATTGAGTTCTGTGAAGTTTAAAGGTAGTCATCACACAGCTGAACTGTTCCTGAATACAGTATTTTTAAACGTTACATTTGGAAGAGTTTAACAGTGTTCTTCTAGCTGTGGATTTGGCTGATTTCATAGAGAATCTGAACTTAGTCCATTCTTTATACACTTCATACTGCCCTTTGCATTTTATATTTATGCATTTCTATTCTTTTGTATTGATAACTGTCCTTGTTTTAATGGTAACAGATTAGTGGTTAATGGGGTTAGTGCAGCTCCAAAGATGGGCAGGACTGCTGTGGTGGCATAAAACATCTCTCTCACTCCTTTCTGTGGCATCCCAGACTCTCTCAGTCTAGTAGCATCGAGTGCTAGTGCAGAACAGCCTGATCTGCCACATATTATTAATATTTCTAGATCATACCTCTGGAAATATCAGCTGAATTTCATAACTTAAACATGGACAATGTCTCTAACAAGCATAATGCATACTGAGATGTTCATAGTGAGAATAGTGAAAGAGATTTGCTCACAAGAGAGAAAGGCAAGAAGAGAGAGGTTCTATAGTAGGACAAATTACCAGTGAATTAATAAAATTTCAGTTCAAGAATGACAGGTCTACTTTAAACATTCCAGTACCTTTGCAAAATAAAAGTACTACTATAAAAGAAAAATATTTTTATGATTAATACTAATAAAAACAGAGAAAAATTAAATTGGGACTGATCATGAGGTGAGCAATACTAGGGTTTTTCTACGTCTCCAAGAGGCATTCTAGCATGACCTTTTTTTCAACAATTAAACCATCTGACAAGAAAAAAAACGTTAAAACAAAAGGAATGGTAGTGGTCTAATAAACAGATGTAGATTTCACTTTATTTAGCATTGTAGATGGTAGCACTGAATTGTGTACTAATCAAGTTACTTAACAGTTAAAAAACTATGAAAAAGGAACATAAGTATTAAATACTTCTCATGCCTTGAAGGTTATTATTGAACATGAAAGAAGATCCTCTAATTTATAAGTAGGGAGACTTCTGTCTCTGAATTTGGACTATACCTGTGTACTTCAAAAAAAGAAAGCAAACAAAAATTCAAAACCAGCCCACCCAGCAAGAATGCTGACTAGGAATAAACCCACAGGTGGACTTATTCTTGAATCACTTTTTTGCAATCTTTGAGCAATGTTCAGCAGTCTGAGAGACACCAGCAAGAAAGAAACCTTATGGAAAATAAAATTACTTTTCTATAAAGGTCTCTAAACTCTACATTTTGTGTGGGGTACAAGTTTGAAGTTACAACATCAAAAGCTAAAACAATGTAAGTTTTGGCATTTAATGTAGATTTTTAACTGTGTGCAATTAAATGTCTATGCAAGAATAGTAGACTCTTGCTAGCTTTAAAAGACATTTCTTCTTTCTCTTCTAGGGCACAAAAATGTTTGTTATGTAACTTCTTAGGATAGATAGAATGACTTCATTTATTGAACACAGCAGAAAAATGTATAGAGAGATCTGGATAGTTGAACTTCAAAACATGATCTCAGAAAAAAAAAAGCCACAAACCTCATTCTGGATCTAATGCAGATTGAGCAGTTATATTCTAGCCTCATAAGATACATTCTATTTTGATGGAAGAACAAAATGAGATACCTAATAAAGTATGCTAGTTAGGTGATAATGATACATTTTATACACTACATATTTGCAAAATGACTGTAAAATGAAAACCAAACAAAATATTGAAAGACATCATGCAGCAATTCTGGAAATCTTTAAAATTTTTTCCGTATTATATTTAATCTACCTCTTCTGATTGTAAAGTATTTTATAACCTGCGTTCAGATAAAAGGGATTAATCATAGTCATCTACATTTCTAGAGGTCTAGAAAAAGAGTTACTTGTGGGAAGTAGTTAGGACAGTATTTGCAAAATAGCAAAGAATTCTTTATGCTCTGGAAAATCTGCAGCCTTTACCAGGTCATCCAGAGTGCTCACAAAAACTGCACATAGGGCTGGATGTGGAGCTTGGTGCACAAAGAGGGGGTGGGACATGTTTCTCTGGGCTTATTCATTAAAGCCCAAAAGCACATCAGCCCTAGAAAGATGGTAACAGGGATACAGACTACACTTTCAAGATGGGATTGCAGAGGAAAATGTCAAGAGTTTACAACTGCAGTCAGCTAGTTCTGCCTCATGAAGCTATATTGTTTAGCATGAACAAAGGAGTGTATGCCTCGGTCCAATTCAGAAACGTTGTCAAATCTAGCACTGCACCCTTTGAGAAGGTGGGGTGACAGTTTCTGTTCTACATTAGCATTACAGTGACCTCTGTAAATACAATGGAGATTTACTCTATACAATGCTTCAGTTTACATGTAAATACTAATAGCATACTGTTGATGCTGCATTCTTGTGGTTATAATAAGAATCCAATCATTTCTTCCTCATAGCTCAGCTACTATATTACAAAAATCCAATAAAATCAATTTAAAACTCGGATCACATATATATATATATAGATAATTTTCTTTAATTTCATGGTAGTGTTTTTACTTATAGGAAAAAGTCACAATGCAATTATGCCTCACTTGTGCGTTCAGGAGAGGACCTCTTAGATACTTTGTCATTTCATAACTCTCTATTTGGAAAAGCTTAGAAGCTCAGCAAAGCTTCACTCAACACCAATGTTTTCCCCATAATTTACTTACAAAGTCATTCCTAACTTTCTATTCTCAACTGTGCAGTACTCTCATCTGTGTATGTGGGATTTGCCACATTTTAACTTAGGAAACAACCTGTATATGCACACTATTGGTGGTGCCAGCATAAAGCAAGAGCCCACAGCAACTGCAGAGACCCTGGCAGTCCTTATCTCTAAAGGTGCCTTATCACAGCTGCCTTGCACCCACCATCATCTGGCAACAACTGCTCAGGTGCCAGTGCACCTGATACAAACCTTCTCTGCAGTCAGCTTCCCACTGTATCCCATGCCCTGGTGTCCTAAAGGAGAGTTACATTCACATCCATATCAGAAGAGATCACTGTCCTGCCCTGCTAGCTGCTGCTGTGGAGG
Organism: Molothrus aeneus; assembly: GCF_037042795.1. Lineage (NCBI taxonomy): Eukaryota > Metazoa > Chordata > Aves > Passeriformes > Icteridae > Molothrus > Molothrus aeneus. The sequence continues at coordinate 17,784,315 of NC_089652.1, read as the reverse complement.
ATGCACACAGCAGGACAGACTGAGCATGCCAGAAGTGCTTGCTGAGCAGCCAAAGCTTGGAAAGACAATAAAACCCTATTACCAAACACTAAGAAATTACTTATCAAGTGGTAAAGCTTACTATAACCATGTTAAGAAGTAACATGTGATCATTGAAATTCCATTGCCTCATGATTGTAATATTTTTGTGGGTGCAACCAAAGTTTGACTTAACAGCATGACTGCTTGGACACAGATTTCATTAGGGATTCCAGAACCCAAATAAATTCTGGAAAGGGATTTTCTGCCACAGTTTAGCTACTGGCTGCCACTACGTAATTTCTGCCCCAATGAAGAAACACAGGAATACAGCCTACCACAAATAACTGTTTTTCTGCCAAACCTAATCTACATTATTTTTGCACTTATTCCAGTATTTTTTATACTGGAATTATGTACTTTGTAAGGCACATATATATATATGTATATATTTATATCCCAGTCTCCCTTTTAAACCAAGACTTTGCCTTACAAAGTATTTTTATTCCTCTCAATAGCTTTATTTAGACCATCACATCTTTACTACAATGTAAAAGAAAGGTTTGTGCATTGGCAGCAGGCGCATTGAGAACCCTAAAGTGGAGAAGAACTACTGCTGATCACCTGTGGGAAGGCACTGAAATAACATCAGTGACTTGCTATGAGAAGAAAGACATGGCCACTCTTGTGACAGATGAAAAACCCTTTAATAGTTTAATTTTTTATGTGAGTGAAACAGATTGAATCTCTCTTTATGACACTGAAATTTTGCCTGTCACAATGAATGTTCATAGGGAAGAGCAATCTATCAGAAAGGTACTCACTTGCCCTGTTCTTGTGCTAAGGATTCTACAATATTCTACTGAAATATTATATTCGACATGCCAGTCACAATTTACAGGGCTCCTGACATCATCCAAGAAACTACACGTTTGTGTTGGTCTTTGTTAAAAATCAGGTTTTTAAAGTGTGCCCCCTTGTTTCTAACCATAGGCTATCTGATGAGAAGTGAATACAGTTGTCAGCTGGTGGCACAAAACTGTTTAATGTCAAGAATATGAGAATCTCTAAAAGATCCATGGCCTGTACTCATGGCTGTCTAATACGAGTGGGCAGCTTAAGTAACTTAGGAAAGTTTATTTCCTGACTGCACAGAGCTTTTACTATCTAGTTACATATAATGGTTATTCTTTTTTCACTTCAAGATGGGCAATAATATTTTCTTGTGCATTACATAAACCTGAAGTGGAATTACATATTATTAAGGATTTGTGGTATCTAGCTCTTTCAGACTGCTTTAAAAAAAGATTCAAAGACTGCTACTCGAAGTTATACAAGATCCCTTTAAGATATTTGTAGAACACTGGACATGAGAAAATACTCTTCTCTGCTTATTTTCCTAAATATCTCTCCTTTGAACCATCCTCTTATAATAAATGCACGTGCTGATAAATCTTAAAAAAGAACTACAGAAATATTAATTACGTTGTGATTGTTTATAGTTTTTCCCATAATAACATCTTGTGTGTATTCTGTTCATTTTTGGGAAAGTCTTATGATCTAATCTCCAACCTATTTAAAAGAAAATGCTTTGTGTGCCATTTTGTACTCATGGTCATTTGGAGTTCTATTTTAGTTTCATTAATATTGATTGAACTTGTCTCTGCACTCATTCTCAGCAGATTCTTTGAAATTAATCTTCAGCATTTATTGTGATTTGTTTCTGTTTTCTGCTTCATCCCTGAATCCAGCTCTTCTCTAGTTAATTTTATTTTTATCCACTTGCTATGACGGTTCTACTACTTGTGCCACTGTGGTATGTCAGTCCTTTATGGGATCCCTGTTTCGTCTCTGCCTTTCACTGTGATTTTCCATCATTATGGGCCTCTTGAATAAAAATGTAGCCCTTGTTTCTGACAAAGTCCATGTTCCTTTTCTTTCTGTGTGATTTTCCATCATTATGGTTCTTAAATTTCTTGAATAATGATATATACTATGAACAAATGCATGAAGCAGTAATGGCTTCATCAGTGTTTTCCAAAATATATCTGCAGCTTTTAGAGCATACAGTGCTACAGCAGAGTCTGTGTCATGTTTCTAAAAGCATGATTTTTTAAAGTGTATTTTGTAGGCTATTGATGACTATGCTGCTCTGCATTAAAAATCTACCTTCTTTCAAATATTATTTACTTCTCAGGATAATGGTTTCCAAAAGATAGTTGGGGAATAAGTATTAGCATTGAACATCTTTGTTTAAAATGGTAAAAAATATACCATAAAAAAAATGTTTTTACCAAACATAAATGTTACCTTGGTAACATTTATAGCAATACCACTATGTTACAGGACTAACAGAATTCTTGTTAGGTGTTTTACCTGAAGGATGTATGAGCAGATGTCAGAGTTCTTATTAAAACAAGTCAACATTTTAATTTGAATCAGCATATCATATTAAACAAATAATCAGAATAAGTGTTTTAAAAATATATCTGCAAAAATGTGATAAAAGTTGTACTTCGGTACTAATTAGTTCCATTAGTGTTATGTCAAATCCACGATGAAAACCAAAACTGTAAAGACATTTAAAGTTAAACATCAGTTCACCAATCTGAACTATGGAAATCTTTAATATGTCATAATGTAAATTGGGATAAAAATAGGAACCAAAATATTATAAAATATTTCCTACCTTATTTGACAGTAGTGGCATAGTAACCTAGTCCACAAAGTGCTTTAGTGGTTTAAAAGGGGGGAAAATGTTAATTACAAAACACTTACCAAGTATGTCAGCATTACTTTTTTTTTAGCATAGTCTGTAAAATTATATCCATTAGTATTTCATTCTGGATAACAGATGGAAAGCTTGAAGGTCTTAAAGATCTGGAGAGGCTTGCCAAAGTTAGACTATCATTTCCAAAAACATTTATTATGGTATTTACAACTGGCTACAGTGTCTCACACCAAAATGAACGGGTCTTGCAGTATTAATTAGAGAAAACCTGGTCCTATGTGTCTTGTTTCCTTCCATTTGAAATACAAGTATCGAAATTCCTTGAAATTCTCTAAGGAAGCCAAGTGTGAAATACCCCTGCTGGTGGCTCCAGCTAACTGCCCAGGGGCTGGGAACACTGTCCCCTTCTCATCAGGGCAGCTGGTGGCCTGGAGCAGGTGAGCCACCCACAGAACTCCAACCAGGCACAAAGGGTGACAGCAAGACCAGTGGGAACAGCTTCCCCAGATAAGGCAAAAATCATTCACTGCCAGAAAAATCAGTAGTGACAAAACAAGTGAGCGGTCAAGCTGGGTAACCAGACTGGAGATTAGATCACATGATCTTAGAACTAGGAGCTGGCACACCTACAACCTCACACCTGAGTGCAAACATACCTCTCAAGAGACAACAAGTTCCCAGTGAGACTCTCTCCCACAGGTCTATCCACAGCACCTGATCCCAGGTGCCAGTCCTGCCCCAACACAGGCAAACAGATCCTCAACAGGTGGAAAAAGGCTGTCATGACATAAGTGACCCTTATGCTTCACTCAGGGTCCTGACTCAAGCAGCTTTCAATAACTGACACTCCTTACCTTGGTGCCTTGATACAGCTGAGAATGCTTTTATGTCCCTCTCAGTTTATCTTCCAAAGAATCAATGACTGTTTAATAATGTTTGTATTAATGATTTCTTCTTACTCCATTCCCTTACAATATGAGCATAGTGCCTCAGTGACAGCCATTTAGCTGCACTGCTGGTTCAGTGAAAAGCCTTGGGAAGATCACTAATTTATGATATGTATCTGCCAAATGATGATCCCACTTCAATTTTCTTCCCTCACAGTGTTTTGTAGATTGGAATGCGTAGGTAGGTGGCCAAGTTTGAATAGCTGTGTTATGTTAGTTCAGTAAGAATGAAGTATCATTATTTTTGGAGAATGTTAGTAACTGGTGTATGGCCTGACAGATGCATCTGAAACGTTTACAGACTCTGGGAAAGGAATCTACAGTCACTCACAGAGCTGTCTCCAGCCATTCTAATGAGAAGATGAGATTGTTTTGCAGCACAAAGTGGGAGAAGACTTAATAGAATCAGTCACAGTTTTAGTGGTACCTCTGCTTCAATAACCAATTTATGTCAATTTATACCCAATTTTCGTAAGTAGATGGTTGAGAAAAATATTACTATTTTTTTATCTTCCAGGTAAAAAGTAATTCTCTTTTCATTTTATCTGGGATAAGTTTTGAAGTCATTTCTCAAACACAAGTTTCAGTCCATCATTAAATAATAACTTGAATGATTGTTTCTCTTTTCTTAACTCTTACACTGGAAGCATACTTGCCCTTTCTGAATCTGCAAGTTCCAGTCCTCATAATTCTTTGTTTCAGAGTAGTACTAGCACAAATAGTATGTGACTACTGTCCCAATCAGCTTTAACTCCCTCCTATTACAGAAAACAAAAATTACAAAATGTTTCAGTGTATCCAAGTTGTTTTCCCTAATTCAGCAGACTCAAGATGACATTCTTAATTTTACTATGGAAAGAGACAAACCATGTCTTGTTTTCAAAGCAAAAGAATAATTAAAATACACAAAAATAGGAATAGTCACACTGTAAAAAATAAGCTAAAAAGGAAGAAAATATACTTCAGAAGAAAAATAGGGGCTCACACATTCATTGCATGTTTCACTGAATAAAACTCCAGATGATTTCACAGATGAATCTGAGATAAAGTTAACCACTTTCACTGCAGCTATCTGTGACAGTTCTCACCTTAACTAATGTTTTCTGCATGATCCCAGCAGAAACATGGGCTAATTTTAAAGGCATTCAACAATCAAGGAAGATTCTGAGTGACTGAAGGTCCACCCAACACAGACCTCAATACACTTACCAACTCAGATTTCCTCATGGGAAAAGAGTAATCATACTTTGCCTGTATCTTCTGCATATTTTTGAATTATTCATGTGTGGCAACACAGGAAACATCCTATCAGTTCAGTTGCAGTCTCATGGGTCAGGTATTCGAGGGAATTGGCAATAGCAGCAGTAACACTTGAGAACTCACCTATCTGCAGGGCAGGGTAAGAACTCCTATTGATTCAGGTGATTTCAAGTCTCTCCTGTTATTTCTTCTGTAATTTCTGTGGGGTTTTTGTTCAGTGCTTGGTGCCTTGCTGGATTTCAATGAGACTAAAATAGCATTTGCCTCAGGAGTCTTTCAAGCTTAAGATTCCCACTTCTCTGGAGAGGTGTACTGTGAAGCACAAAATGCCTAAGAACAGCATCAGTCTAGAAAGAGATGTCAGCCACCAGTGTGAGTATTCACCTCACTGCTGTGATAACACAGGGGGTAAATGACCTCCACAGAACTGAAGCTATGTCTGCGATCAGATTAACAGCTGTACTAGCCACAAAACTACCTTTAATAGCCAGATTTACTAAAAAGAACATGCTCTTTGTAACATACAGAAATCCCAGCCACCTCCCCAATCTGTACCTGAAAGTATGACCAGCAGAGTAATCATAAGGCACTATCCACTCCCCAAAGCCAGGAGAGGAGTAGGCAATTAAAAACACGATTGGTCTCTTATCTAGCCTTATTACACTTAGCACCTGCTTGAATGCCTTCTGCCCAGCTGAGGAACATCAAGCTGTCTTAGAAACACCCAAGCAAGGGCTTTCAGGAAACAGACAAAGCTCAAGAGATCTTTGGCCTAGAAAAGAAAATCTAGGAAGCTTCTCTAGTGTTTCAGGGAACTACAAAATTACTGAAAACCATTAATTGCTCAAGTGATGTTCTGTGGATGAACCTAGTTTTTCAGAAAATTTCCAGAGATTCTTTTAGAAATAATCACCAGTCTGTGAATCACAGTGCCTGGGAGATGCTATGTCAAAGAGTATAACATGAACAAATGCAATCATTATGTTTACCAAACAAATATTTTCTGGTTGGACTTTTTTCTTACTTCAGAGGTCAGTTTCATATCAATACTATCTAGTACACAACATACTATTATATGCAATGAACTCAGTTTATAAATCCATTTCAAAAGTAGTTTTACTTCTTTTACTTTCTCTACTTAAAATTGAATAAATATAGATGCAGTCCATATTCAACTATCACAGAACTCAAAAATCCCCCAGAGTTGTGACTTCAACTTAAAAATAATAAGCACGTGTAGCATTTTGAAGGAGGGAAGAAAGATAAACCAATTACTTAATTTTTGATTTTTGATATCTCTAAGGAGAGCTGATAACTCCTTTTTAAAAATTTCTGCCTTCAATAAATTTCTAAATATGGCTGGCTGCAGCTACAAGTGGGATATAGAAGCTGCAGGGTACTGAAGCCACTCCCATTACATTTAAGTGAGGGTGTACATCAAACCAGGAGATTTATAGTAATCCCCTGCTATTAGACACACTTTCCTTGAAAGTGTGAGTTCCCCTATTAGCTACTCAGCAGGGGACTGCATTTACCCTGCAAGTGGTCTGAGGCATGCAAAATGTTTAAATTTTGAGAGAATCCCAAACAGCACTATCTCCAGAGTACAACACATGACCTATTTTTTTTAATTGCTCACCAAACAAGACACATCCAAAGTGACATGGATACAAATGGCTTAACTTGAACTTGCCTAGAGCCAGCTCTGTAACTCACACACCGTGAGGATTTGGTTGTGAAGCCTCATCAACAATCCATCAGGTGAGAAACTGATGCCTCAGTATCTCAGAGACCAGTCTTTCTGGAAAGATGAAACTGGAACAGCAAGGCTGCCTAACACTTTGAGTAGCCTTCCCATCCATGACAAAGAGTTCACTACTGAAAAGCAGCATGCTGTCAGCAACTTCAGTAGTGCAGTTTTAAATTTCTGTAATTCCCAAAGACTGCACGAGTTAAGCACTTGGAAAATACTTCATATTTTAACGTTTTTAGGGTTTTCCTCCTTTTTCAGTGTGTACCGTTCAGCATTATTGACTGAAGAAATACCAGCCTACTTAGTTTTGAAATTTGAAATTGCAATAGACTGTGAGCTGTGGTAGGTATTTGCATCAACAGGTTGGAAATTCACCCACAGAAACTGTTTAGGAAAAAAAACCCTAAGTAAAATTTATTTGTGCTTAAGAATTTTGAGAAACTATCTTCTGTTTAGGTGAGATTAAAGATGGTAATCTACAGTCTCAAAATCCTAACTCACAAAGATTTGTCATATTCCTGATTATTAAAATGTTCTTTAAATATGAAATTTATAAAATATCTATGGTGGGGTGAATGAACACTAAAACAGAAGTTCTGTAATGATTCTGAAGTTGGATTCCAGTCATTAGATAATCATTTGGCTACGAGACTCTTATTCATTACTTACATTTTAGTTTTGTAACATTTAGCTTCAACTCTTCTGAAAGAGATTAAATGGAGACTATTTTTAATGTTGATTCCAAAAACTGCAAAATAATCCTTGAGATTTAGTAATACCAATCCACAATTAAACAATTTGCAAATGTGGGCTAGACATAATTAGTAAGGCTTGCTGAATGAGCTCTTTTATTCACATTTTTAAGATTCATGCTTACATTGATCTGAAGACAGAAGAACTTTAGTTTTATTGTCCATTTTCCATAGTGCACTGCTGAAAGCATATTCATATTGCAATGACTTTCCATCACTAATAGAGAACTGCATTTGGAAATATTTTCCTTAAACTGATGGATCAAATGCAAAACTGCTCAGAGACATAGGTTATTAATCTTTTCCACTGTACATCTCTATGGCTACCCATTACTTCCAACCATTAAAAACAACAAAGAAATGTTGGCATTGGTAAGAATTACAGGTACACTTCATCTTCCAACAGTGCTATGTCTGGACAGTTGCAGCATTGCAATGGCATGGTAAACGGCAGCTGGCATATTTTAATGTTAATGTATTCACACTGAATAGTTAACTACTTTGCATTTTGCTCCGGTAATTTTTTTTTTTAATCAACACTGTTGGTTTTTTTTTTAAATCCCTTTTGGCTTACCCCAAAACAGAAATTAAAGTTACAAATTTTTTTCTGGTTTAGAATTTAAAAGGTATACATGCAAATGGGGTATAGATGTATGATGCCTGAGTTGGGTAGGTCTTTACTCCTTTTCATTTAGTAAAATACATACTTGTATGCAAACATCAGATCCCACCCTAGAGCTAATATATACAACTAATATGTAATTATTTGGGATTAGATGCAATCCTAATCTAGTGGTAATGAGGGTATAAATGAGGCGGGATTTTTAAATTAACCCCTCAGTGCAGGCCAGTACAGCATCTCTTAACATTAGTTCAAATCCTGTCATTGGAAAGACTCCAAGTACAGCAGTATTTCGCTTCCTTAGACAGAGCAAAACTTCTTTTGGCAGAGTACTCTTTTGTGAGAAAAGTTTCGACATTGTGAAGAGTATGAAACTCTACAGGAAATTAACTACAGTGAAAGGTTCTGAGGCCTTAAGACTGATTTCAGTGTGAGCATTGCTCTTCAAGACTGTTATACTCAACTAGATTTCCTGACTTATATTATTCACATATTACTATTTTAAGAAATAAGGCTAATATTCCCAAACTGTTCTCTGCTGAGAAGTCAGTGTTAACCAAATCCAGGACTCTGCAGAGTCATACGGTACATACATTAAAAAAACAAAGCAACAGTAACCCAAACTCCCTATTCTGCTGAAGGATCATACTCTTCAACCACGAATTTAGAGGAATAGTTCTGGCACAAGTAGAGACAGCAGTATAATATATTCCTAAACAATAGTTTAATTGGCTTTATATAACTATTTTCCTCCTGCTCAGATATTGGGATGCCCCCATTCCCATTCTCCTAACCATGTGGAACACATACTCTTCTGCCACATGATAGATTTCAAACTTTATATTTTTTAAATGCCATGTCACTGTATGTTACTAATCAAAATCTCAATATTTTGGAGCTGTTTGTTAAACAATTTTCTAGCATCAAAACCTTACAAAATCACAATCTGAGGCACTCAGTTGCCTTGAAGATCTCTTCAGAGAACACTACAAAGAGGAAGTTTTTGTAGAGGTCACTTAACTATATTCAACCCTATAAATACAAAGAAAGATTTTTTGTTTTAAAAGTTGGAGAAAAAAAGTTATGCAATTGTTTTAAATGGTTGGACTATTTAAAAAGTCATGTTAAAATAGTTACATTCCATGATGAGATTTGTCTTACAACTTTTGACATGCATAAGCTAAAAAGCATGCCTATTATTAATTTCAGGAATAGTTTAGGTACCTACACTGAATTAAACTGTCACAGTTGATGTAATTATTAAACAAGATTATAGACCATGCTCAGAAGTTCAAACAGTGCCCATTTCAAAAGTCCTTTCAGTAGTTATGAGGCCAAGAGCAACCTACCACGGCTGGTCACACTTCTGAAGCAGGATATGAAAGCTCTTTCTGTTTAAAGCTTGTCTTCTCAATTCTAGTTACAGCAGAGTGGGGTGAATGCAAGAGATTTTTGTTGTTAATAAATTTACTGCATCTCATTAACACTTGTCACATACATTTACAACCAATATGGAGCATAAAAGAGGAGCATGCAGTACTCTTGATTTCAAAACTTCAGATTTGTTGCCTGTATGAAATGATCTCAGGTTGAGTAACCTCACTTCAGCAAAGCAAATCTAATGGACAGTGTGTGGATGAACATTCTTAACATTATCAGTCAAATTGCAGGCATCTGCAGTACCACTTCCACCTTTTTATGTCAAATCATGTGTGTCAGCTAAACCTGACACAGCTGTGTTGCTAAACCAGAAACTCCAGCAAAAGGACTTGTTGCATTCTAAAAACTGGAACTAGCATTTTTAAAAGTGGAAATACATACAAGTGTGTATGTTTTTAAATACACTGAAATATGGGGGGAAATAATTTACTTACAGAAATATTTTCAGCTACATATTGGGAAAAAAAAATCTGAACTTCACCCTATCTATTCAGAATTTTAATCAGAGCAACAGGATTTGTGATGCTGTTTTAAACACTGTTGTCTTCAGGTTCACCCAAATGTTTTATACCTTCACAAATAAACAGAAGATTTGATGTTGTGGCAGTAGTCTCATTGCAGCCTTATGACCAGATAACCACTTTGTTTTGCAGTGTCATTTACACTTGCACAAATGTGGAATGTCCTCTCTGGAATTAATTTAAACTACTCTTGTGAATGCAGATTTACATAAAAGGGTATGGAAATTAAATTACACTGTTTAGCAACATTGTTTTAAGATTTTTCAATATTATTTTTAGCTAGTACAAAGAAAATATGGGCACACACATATGCACATATCTGGATGCACACAGTTACACACCTTCTCTAGAAAAGTAGCATGGCCTACGGGCTGGCTAGCTGCCACTCATTCTGATCCAGGTAATTAACACAGAAATAACATATAGCAATATTTTCTTCTCCTCTGAGAAGTTTTATATAGCATTCAAATATTTCATGGAACCTTCTCTAATTCTGCAGTAAGTGCTTAAAAAAATTCAAACAACTTACACTAAAATATGGTCCTAGGTAATTATAAAATGAAAAACCTGATTATAAAATAAGCCTTGCAAAAATAAATAGTTGTGTCTCTGTTTCCAGAAACAAGATGGTATTAGCAGATGAATTATTAAATATAATAATCTGGACATGTTATCCACATTCAAGTGTGTGTAGGGGCTGGAAAAGCAATTATTTCTTAGTCATGCAAATTACCTGAATCCAAAATAAAATTGCCAGCGTTGCTGGGGCAGCATCAATGTTTAAAGTGGATTCATTTTCTTTCACTTTTTCCAATTCTGATTGAAATAAATTGTCTGATAGAGAGAAACCGCTTTCATCTACAGCATTTACATTAAGTATTTAGTAAAATATGTGCTACAGAATTGGAGAGAAATACTGGCCTCCTAAAGGATTTTTACCTCCTTTCTCCCTCCTTTCCCTTCTCATGTTTTTTGTTTTTGTTATAGGTATGGCTCCAAGGTCTGTCTCTTGGTGCTTGGTACACTGTTGCTGTGTTAAAGGAGAATCTTTTACAGTTCTGTCTGAGATAGTTTCTCAGGGTGGGTCACATTCTGCTGACAGGTATCACACTCCTTGTCTCCCTGCAAATGATCAGTCTCATCCTGACTGATATTTGCTCTTTGGGAATGGATGAAAAACCACAACGTGTTCTATAAAGCTCAAATTGGCCTTATCAAACAAAACATCTGCTAGATGTGTGAGTGACTTGTGACAGCAGGAGACATCAGCACTGGCCTCCCCAACAGAAGACAGTGCTATTAATGGAAGCTATTATGGAAGAATTCTGGCAAGAATTTTTTTTTCCAAACAGCTAAAAAAATTTAAAGAAAAAATATGTTGTTATGGTAACAGCTATTTGAAAAATACTGTAACAATAGGCAATTTAATATCAAACTACCAAGCTGTTAGTTTGACTATTTGGTTTTCTTTTTAAGCAGTTTATTTACAGAGATCCCCTCCCTCTCCCTTATGCAGTTGCAAGTGTGAGTGTGCAGACACTCACGCTTGCAAGTAAGGTAAGGCACCATCTGCAAATAATTAGTGTTTGTAAAATTTTGGTCTTGAAGCTGCAAAATTCCAGATACTGTGGGTTTTTGCACACCATTAGAACAGCTGGTGTTATATGGGCTCAGTCTATCCCTCACATGGCAATAAACCTCATTTTGTAGCATCTCTAGCATGTACTTTGGCACAAAGAGGTGTTCCTGTGCTCCTGCTGCTTCATGGAATGTGGCTAGTCAACCTGTGGGTACCACAGCTACTCCCTGGAAAAACACAGTGTTGCATCTCTGTGTTCTGGACATCAGCACTCCCCCCACTGCTGGGAAAAGAGGGTTTCAGAACAGTCTGTGGCATTACACACTTATCTTTCCAAAGCCTGCAATTTTATTTTACACTTCACACCTTTTTAGAAAATTTAGACATTTCCTCTGAACAAGCACAAGTTTCTATGTGCACTAACTTCAACATCTTTGAATAGGAGCATGTAATTCTCACTCAGTTTTTTCTGAAGTTAGTGCATAACAACTTGGGTACTGGCTGAAAGGTCTGACTACTTCATTTCACATCCTGATGTATGTGCAGTGATAATAGGAAAGAGCTGGAGGACACTGCCTGCTCTTACTCCGAGAGCTGTGCTTTTAGCCAGGATGTTTACCAAAAACCAGACAAACAGGACACATTGACACATTTTTCTACGTCTCGGGTGAACAAACCTTGGAGCTTTGCTAAATGTCCTCCAAAATGCATCATGGAGAATCAAGTTACACTGTCTTAAGTACTGCATGGGAATTGTGACCATCCTATTTCTTAAATGTGGAGATGAGATTTTAGAAATGTGAAACTTGCATTTTGTTTCCCTGCTTTCAATCCCTCTGAGGTGTACAATGGTCTGCCCCTAGAGAGAATCACATTTCAATTAGAATAACTAGCATGTTACTCTAATGTGATAGGATGTGATAATAGAGATTTTGACTTTTATTTATTTTGCTGTAACTGGGAACTTTGCAGTCAAGTTGTTTTCTAAACAGATAAATATTTTTATTGTCAATATAAAAATTGAATTATGTTCATGTGCAGTTAAAAACCATGAGAAATATTAGATAACAAAAATCCACTACAGCTTATTTTGCATCATTTTGCAAAAGAGAAAGTGAGTTATTTCTTCTCAGTGACAATCCAAATTCAGCAATGGACAATCCAATCCAAACAATGTACTCCACAGGTCCTATGGACACTCATCTGCATATATGGGAATGCATTTGGAAACTGAGTGCAAGTGGTGGTATTTTCCAACCTCCCCCTCAAAATCCCCTGAGCATTTCAGACATTCCACTCAAAATGATTTTTTAATGTGGGACCTACTTACCACATTTGTTTTACATTACAAAATGCTGTATAGGTTGTTTACATATGGAAAAGTCAATGGGGAGAGATTTCTGTAACTGTTCAGAAAGAAAGATTGCAACGTTAATGTAAAAAGGACAATTATGGACAGACACAGGTAATAGCTGTTTAGAAAATGTTAGGAGCATTATTGTGGATAATAGACATTCTTTTCTTAGCATTGCCCTCGCCCAAGTTTAATTTTCCATTGGTGGTGTCCACCTAGATTGCTTAAGACAGCTGTAGTCTTCTCATTTACATGAAGGTAACAAAAAGTTGACTGCTGAGTTGTCCCAGGTGGAGTTCATCAGTACAAAGGTCTGAAACTATGAGGGAATATCTAAAATGTCAGATACGTCCAACATCCAGTGCTGCAGCAAATTATCACCTCTACCAGGTCACAAAGGTCAAAATAATTTCCAGCTCTATTTTCTAAAAGCCATTTTCATTTAATCTGTCCTTTACAAATGGTAAATTTAATGAGAACTTCGGGAATAATTCAAACTAAAATTAAGAAAAAATACCTTGATATATATGTGTTCAATTCAAATATATTTTAGTAAGCAACAACGTGGCCACTATTAAACTAGTTCTCAAATACTATTGAAATAATAAGTATGCTCGCAAAGGAAACCTGCTTTCTTTTAAAGTGACTGCATGCATTATTCCAGCTTCTTCTGATAATAGCACATTTAATACCGAGGCTAAGATGCAATTAATCTTTTTTGTTGGAAGAAGGTGTTATATTGTACCCGTATGCTTATACTCACCGAGGAGTTCCAATCCACTAAATTAATCCAGCCCGAGGTTCAGGAGGGCTGCTGATGGCTTGGCCTCCACTGTGCTCTTCTTGCTGGCTTTGTAGAACAGTGGGGAGCAAATCAGGTAAGAGAGGGAGCAGAGGAAAGGAAGAGCTCTGTCTCTAAACAGACACTGAATTAGACTGGAGTGAATAGCTGATGTCTTCTGTAATTATACACACATTGAACCCTTTATAGTTGACTTAAGTTACTTCAAACTGCATTGGTCTGGCCCTCCATACTGATTAAAAGCAGCATCTATTTACCTTAACAATAAATGTGGAGATTAGTAAAAATTCACTTGATCACAATAAGAAGACAGATAATTAAAGGGCAATGCAAGCCAGATTGGAATGTAAGGGCCTGAAACAGCATATTAGGAAGCATAGGCTGCTTTTGTATAAGTGTAGTTAAGTACTGCAGAAATCCCTTCAAGTAGGCTGCTTTTGTAGCAATACTTAAAGTAGCGGAAGGCCAGAACATGTCCTGAGGAGATTGGCCCAGCAACTCTCCTGGGCAAAGTGACAAATACAAAGCTTTGGAAAAGGAAAAAGACATTAAAGCACAATGTGACTAAATGGACAACCTCTACAAAATCTTTGAAAGAGGCCTCCAGATCTTTTGTTCTTTGATGTCTCCTCCATGATAAAGAGAAAGTTTAAGGTAAGCAGGACACACTGCTGATTCTATGGGTAAAGCTCTCGATAGTGTAGTGTCTACAAGAAATGGAACAAGTGGGTTTAGTGTATGACAGACTCACCAGAAATGCTCTTCTCACAACATAAACGCTCTTCTCAATGTGGGATCTTCTTTGAGGAAGGGGGAGGATTGCCCTTATTCCTATTGAAACTCTCATTTGGTTTTACATAGTGGACATTGTGTTTTAGTAATCCCTTGCTAGCAAGAAAGAAACCAGCTGATAACTAAATAAATGAGTAGTATCAATCCCATATGGACAACTGGAAAATCAGGAATGTCTGTGTCCACATTTTGTAGCAAAAGGGTGGTATCTCTTGATAGAGCTCGACACTCATTCCTAGTTTCTTTTCTTTGTACCGATACTGAGGAGCTCTGTGCTTACCTCCTTGCAGAAAATTATGGGATAAAACAGTGACTTTTGACAAGCATTGCAGCAATTTCCAGAGAGCAGATTGTTGCTGAAACACAAATAATAATTGGAATCTTAAGTTAATAACATTCTCTCTCGTATGATATTCCAAAATAAATTTTCAGCTGAACCAAGACTTACAGATGTTTCGGCTTTTTTTCTAACAAACACTGTCACCAGTTACACTGGTCCCATTGAAGTCACATTTTAAAGAATGGTTCAGTTAGTTCACATGTGTGGGGTTTTGTTTCTCAGCGGTTTTAATTTGAAGCATGTCAGAACTGTTTAACAGCAAGCCAAAGATTCATTCCGTCACTTGGTATGTATAGAGAAGACTGATTTTGGAGTGCTAAGTATCAAGGTAAATAAGGTTAGCAAAAAGGTAAGAAAAATGCAAGAAACAGGGGCCATCAGTTCAATGAATGGTAAATCACGGTCCTGTTCCTTCTGAACTGAATCTCTGTTTACCTAATAAATTGGTAGCAAGTGCAAAGTCACCAGTGTCTCCCAACCCTTCATTTTGGGGCTGGCAGGAGCTAGGAGGAATTTTCCAGGTGTGAGAGGTTCCCTGGGTCTTGTGAAAGGAGGCAAATAAAGACAGATCCAAGTCCTACAGGGTAGCAGCTCCGGCTTTCATAGTAACTGATATTTTGTAGTTTTTTAGTTGTAGAATAGTTAGAATAACCACCCATGGTGGTGAAGACTGCCCCTACCCTTGTCCCTGCATCAGCTGGCACATCCCAGCCTGCTTTCCACTCCTTAGCTGTCTTGGAGCTTCCAGGGATCGTGGTTCTGCGTCCAGACTGTCATTAAAAGGCTACAATCATCTAACCAAACACTTCGCTGAGCACTTGTGTAAGCCCCTGCTTTCCTCCTTGTGTTGCATCTGCACAGCAGATTAGTGTCCTCTTTAGGAAGCAGTCAGGGATCTCTTTGTTTCCTTCTTTCAGGTACAAGGTGAATTAATCCATTTGGAAACCAGCAAATCTACCCCTCCCTTTCCCCCCCACAAACTCAAATTCTTGCAGCCTACATCTCTTGACAATAAAGAGATAAAGCTCAGATGCCCTACATGACGAAGAACTGAGCCCGCTTCTCTGCATTTAAGTTTTACTAAATAAATTGCTTTTGTTGTTTAAAGCTGTGATGAATGGAGACAGAGGGCCAGGTTGGTCGCTGGAACAGTACAATGGATGTAAGAAGGTTTTTTTCTTTGCCATATAAATCATTCACATTGTTTAAGGTACATTGATCAATCTAATGGCTTGTAATAGGCTCCTAATTGCCACTAGGAAAGTATTGCAAGCTTGCATCTGAACGTGAAATGGTTCATGATCTGAGCTGAAATTCACCTTAAGCCTGAGTTCCAGTAATTACAGAACACAGAAAGAGCATAATGAATGGCTCCCCTTCTTTCCTTGCCCTAATCCCAGGACAGGGTGAGGGGGAAGAAGAGAACATAGGAATGGGGGTCTGGCATATTTTCCCCTACCAAAATAGCAATTCATTAAATGGCAAAAGCTGCAGGAGGATTTATTGGTCATTGTGGACCGAAGAGAACTTTGTAATGTCAATCATGCCACCAATTACGCTGCCACATATCTCTATCTCTAGATAGACAGCTTGCTTAATCACAGTCAACATTCTGAGTCACGCCTGGCTAAAAACGTGGTGTAAAAAGCTAGGAGGGCACCGGAAGCGGGATGCTGGGAGCAATGTGGGGACAGGACTCCTCCGCGGGGAGGCTGCTCCGGTGAGGCAGCCGCCCGGTGCTGCCGCTTCCCCGCGCCCCGACCGGGAGAGCGGCGGGGCGGAGGAGCCGGGCGGGCCGGGGCGGGCCGGGCGCTGCCCGGGACCGCCGAGCTCGCCGTCCCGCCGCCGCTGCCCTGCTCACCGCACGCACCTCATTACCGAGTCAGCAGAGCTGCTTTAATGGACTTGTGTGGAAAGGCGGTTTTACGCTCTATAAACGTTGGGTCCAAGCGTTTACTAATTAAACTCTTTCTATTTAGAAACACCTGCGTTTTAAGAAAGCTTTCTGAACGCTAGCACTGGCTGAATTTCCAACCTGCTGCAGCCTGAGCTTGCCATGCCTAACCTATACATCGTAAGAGCACTGGAAAGCATGTGAACCAAGAGGTAAAATCCTCGTACAATGCTCCTCGCACAGTGTTCCTCAGACTTTCATACCAAGGCAGAAAACAAATCTATGATGCTGTTGAATAATCTCCCAATAATTGTAGTAATTAAAATCATCATCCAGTCTGCAGTCACCTTCCTTCCTTTGACACTAGTCTTCCCTGGAATTGTTAACGTGTCTCCGGCTGAGATAAACAGAACAAGGGAGCTTTAAAATTCACAGTCCAAATAAATTTAGCGGAAGAGAATTAATTCCAAAGACATGCTTTTGAGTGCGTTCAGTAAACGACAGGATTTCTGAAACGACTGTGCAGATTTTTTAAACACAGGGTAATATGGGTCTCCCTGCTACTCCTAAACAGCGTCACCTTAAAGATCGAGAAAATATGAAAGCCCAGCCTGATGCTCCACCTCGGGGCTCAGTGTGCAGGGGGCAGGAGGAGAGGGGAGTGCACCGTGTAACAAACATCATATGAAAGATCAAGCAGAAATTGTGGGAGAGTGCCGTAATTTTCATTTAATTTCCATTATCTATTTGATCCCAGTGCTCATTGCCTTTTTATTAACTATAAAAGATTTCCTTCTAATCAAAGGCTGCACTTCATCTTTACCCACAAATTAAAAACTCTATAGTGGAAAGAATTCAGTGGACTCAACAGGCACCAAGGTCTGTATTTTAACACTATCTTTATTTATACTTCCCCCTTGTAGTATCTAGTCTTGGGCAGAATAGCAGGGGAGCCTTTTCCTAACTGAAGTTATTAATTTATCACCAGGTACCCCTCTGAGTTGCTCTGATAATCAATGCTGGCTTCTAGATCACGTAAATGAAGAGTGTAATTGAGGGGGGGAGGGGTTCCGCACGGAAGAACTGTTGCTAAAAAAAAAAAAATCTGGCAGGACGCAATTATTTATCTCGGCAATGTGCAGTTTGCCTGTTTCCTGCCTATATCCCTTCTGTTTGGCAGAAAATTAGGCTGCTTCTCTTAAACTTGGAAGGGTTTGCCCCCTTCCTACCCATAACTGCCATGGGTAAAACTTCGTGCCCCTCCTAGAATGCCGGGGAAATTGTACAGCAACCTTACATTTAACTGCTGCTAAATCGATTTATTTGGAAAATATTTGGCAGCTCTTTCCCAGAGCTCTTTTTGAACAGACGAGCCATTTCATCTGATGCTCTTGAATATAAACCCAGGAGCTTCCCAACCATCTGTAATGAAAGAATTGTTTCCCAGCTCTACCTCCTAAAGACAGCAACTTTAGTAGTTGCACACATCAAAAGACACTCCTAGAGAGAAGATGGGAAACAATATTGTTCCAAGAAAGTGAACTATTGCATTTAATTAGGCTATTCTTTATTAGCATTCATATTGAGATTTTTTTTTTAGATTTACATTGATTTAACTGTAATGTATTTATGATGTAAATATATTCTGCGATGAAAACGTCACGGATCAATTGTAAAGGACCCGGATACATAATTTTTAAAAATCAGTTTCAGTTTATATGAGGTTCTCACCCCACTTTCGCTTCTTAGTCAGATTTGTTTATGCAGAATCGACATTTAATAGTGCTAATTGCACTCCAGTTAAATTGCCCTGATTGCAGAAAGGGAAGCAATTTTCGTGCTCTCTGTCTGGGTTTGGGAGAAATTGTTTTATATTCACCTCTTTATAAAGAAGTGGAGATAAGGCACCGAGCCTTTGCACAAATTGCACTTATGGGCTGACTGGCAGCATTCAGGCTCTATAATAGAGCATTATTTGGCCGTTTTGAATAATGTAAAGCATTTGCTGAAAGCTATTCTCCTGAAAATTGCTTTAACTTTTAAAAGGGTGATGATTCACTCCAAACCAGGCCTTTGTTACACTGTCATTATCCCCCCAAATGTTTTAACAGTCAGCTCAACACTTTAGCATAACACATTGATCTTTGTTTAAAAACTCGATTTTTGGAGTATGAAAAAAATCTGTCAGAAAATACTTGACCCCCTAAAGATTTTAGCAGCGTTCCCCCTTCCGCCGCCGTTCGCTCAGCCTTTCCACCGCCTGCCTCGTTTCTGCGGGTTTTAGTTACTTTTCCGACTACAAAGGGGCGAGGAGATGGATGTGCGGCAGGCAGAGCCGCCCGCCAGTCTTCAGGCACAGCAGAATCCCTACTTTGCTGTGGGAGCGCAAGCGGGCAGCGGATGCCTTTACTCGCTGATGTAGAGGCAACATTTTTAAACGTCACGCTCTCGATCTGCCTTCCAGCCGTATTTTATTGATGACTTTCCCCAGGATGAGAGGAAAGACCCTCTCCCCCCGCCGCCCTGGGGTTGGCCAGAAGCGCCGCGCTGCCACTTGACGACCACCATGGCAGGCTCCTGGGAAGGGAAGGAGCGGGTTTCCCCGGAGAAAAGGAAGAAGGAAAGAAGGAAGGAGGGAAGGAAGGAGTCACCTGTTGGGCGATGGCTCCCGGGTGCCCCTGTCGGACTCCTCGCCTCACCCGTGGGGGTTATGTCGCTCCCCCCGCCACCGCCTTTCTGCCGCCTCCACCCGCCGAGCGATACAGCCCCCCTGGGTACAGCCGCCGCTCAGGATCTGCTCCGGGCAGACCTTCCGAGGGAAGGGTTTGCCATGCACCACCCGGACCCCTGCGCCGGCTGCGAGTCAATGTGGAAAGAATTAAGCGCAGAGCAGAATTTTTTTCACCTACTGCCCCGACTCTGTTTAATACCCGGCGACAAAAAGGCGAGCGCCCTTTGAAAATAGCCTTAGACGTTTAAATAAAAGATAATCTCCAGGGGCGTCCATGGCAGTCGTCCTATAGATTGCATAACACAATGTAGAAAAAACCGCAATGCCCACCTTATTTAAGCACACATACAAACACACACATATAGATGTAAACATGTGAAGAAAAGCGAAATCATAATCTTAAATTCCCGATTTCTCCATCTTGCTCCTAAGCGATGCCTATTTTGCATCTGCTAGAAGGTTTTACACTGGATGGCTGAGGCGGCACCGAGAAGGAAATATTGACTGAAATGCAGAGCAATGGCCCGGCATTGCTAAACGCACTCATCGTATTTCTGGTTCAGAATTGTACCCAGCTGCCCTGGGAATGGCAAAAAGGAAGGGGAAAAGCTCCTATTCCCATTCTCACAGAGCCGACCGCGATGATGAAAAGTTGCACGCCTATTGATCTTCCGCGGGCACAGTACGGGCAAGTTCTAGCCAATTATTTAAGAAGCCTCCAATAATTACAAATCAAAGGGACTAGCTTGCAAGACATTGAGGAGCCGAGGTCTGGACTTACATTTTGCACATGCAGAGAGCAGGTATAGTCCCTGTCGCTCACTGGGTGCGTGGAGTGTGCACAGTGCAGAGGCCACAGGCAAGTGCTAGGGCGGCTTATTCCAGCAGCGCCCTTGCACTGCTAGGAGGGAGCAAGCTTTCTGCCATTAGCAGCACTGCTTCCACGGGAGTATATGAGGCTTGAAAAACGTGATGCAGGCTGCGAATTTGACTTTCAAAGTGTTTTGCTGCCGATTACTCTGTAAAATAACGTCCTCTATCTTAAGCGACAGGATGTCAAATGCCCCTCGTCCCCTCTCCCGCCCCAGTACAAGAGCAAAGAGATGCCTGGCAGTCCCCTGCCTTTGGAATTTTTTGGCACTTTATATAACCACAGAGCCTCCTCAGTTCTTTTTACAATGAAAGTAAGAAATACGTTGTGCTCGAAATCACTTCTGGCATTTAGTAAAGAAAATAAACAAACAAAAAAATTAACGTGTTTTCACAGAATGTCATTAGGCGCTGTTAGGTTATTTGTATCCAACATGGACGGCTCCCAAATGGTTTGAAAAGGAGGTAAAGGGCCTGTTGAATAAAAGGGACGCAGGTATGGTTTACGGGCCGCGAGGATCGCAGGTGACTACACCAGCAGCAGCGCATCGGACACCTCCTGCACAGTTTACAGGAGACAGCGGAGCGGCGTCAGCCGTGACACCAGCCCTCCGCCGGCGCTGACCTCGCTCTCGACTCCTGCCCTCTGCGGCTCGCCCCGCTCCCCCAGCGGGCAGGCGGTGCGGGGGCGGCGGGAGTCGCGGCCCGGCGGGAGGCGCGGCCCGGGGGCCGGGGCCGGCGGTAATTGCGGCGCGGCCGCCGCCGCGGGCCGGAGCCGGGAGTTTTCTCCCCGCGCGCTGACTGGCACGCGCCCCGCGCCCCGGCGCCGGCACCTTCGCGCAGTCTGATTGGCTGCCGGGCCGCTCCGGGCCGCTCCGCCCGCGCCCTCATTGGGCGAGCGCCGCCGCCAGCGGTACTTCAAAGCGGGCGCTGCCCGCACTTAGGCAGAGTTTGGCCCCGCCGCGCCGGAGTGTCCTTAGTGCCGCCGGGCAGCGCGGGGCGCTCACCGAGCGCCGTCCCCTCCGCCCCACCGCCCAGCCCACGGACGTGCTATGGCTACGTCTATCCTCGGGGTAAGTCGCACCGCGCGCTTCCTCGCGGCTTCCCCCTGGAAAAACTGTCGTTGCCGCCGCGTTGCGGCTGCCCCTTGCCGAAATCGCGTGGACCCGCGCATGGGAGGTGATCCCGGCCCGCCTCGGGGGATTTCATTGCGGGCTGCCCATCGGGTCGTTCCTAAAGAGTTTGGCCTGAAAACTCGCTGGGCCGGAGAGAAGCTGTGCTGCTTCTGCTTTCTTTTGTCTAGTTCTTGATTTGGTTTGGGATTTTTTTTTTTTGTTTGTTTTTTAACTCTAACTACGCTCGATTTCCAAAGATTTTCGCCGGCCCGGCGTTGCACGAGGCGACAGTCGGAAGGCTCCGCACACTGCTCGCCTTGCTGCCATCTCTTTTTTTTCCGTCGCTCCTGTACGGTTGCTCGAGGAGACGCCGCATTTCGTTCCCACGGGATTTTTGGTTTAACGGCGGTACGCTCGAGCAGCCCTCTCGGAACACGCGTGTCGCTTGTCCCCGTCGGGACCGGCTTGCGAGGTAAATCTCTCGGGCGATGAGACCGGTCTCCGGCGGAAAACGAGTTGTGCCCAGCGTGGCAGGGCTGGAGCCTTCCTCTAAAATAAGAGAAAACTTTTCCGCGGTACCGCTCGTTGCGCCGCGGTTCTACCCGCGCTGCCGCGTCCCCGCGGGAGCCTGGCGAGGTGGCAAGGGTTAGGCTGACGGGCCGGCTTTGTCTCTTCCCGCAGGAAGAGCCGAGATTTGGAACGACTCCCCTGGCCATGCTGGCCGCCACCTGCAACAAGATCGGCAACACTAGTCCCCTGACCACCCTGCCCGAGTCTAGCGCCTTCGCCAAAGGGGGCTTCCACCCCTGGAAACGCTCCACCTCCAGCTGCAACCTGGGCTCCAGCCTCTCGGGCTTCACGGTGGCCACGAGCAGGGGTTCCAACGGACTGGCCAGTGGCACGGGCACCGCCAACAGCGCCTTTTGCCTGGCTTCCACCTCGCCCACTTCCTCGGCCTTCAGCAGCGACTACGGCGGCCTCTTCTCCAACTCGGCGGCGGCGGCGGCGGGCGTGTCCCCGCAGGAGCCCGGCGGGCAGTCGGCCTTCATCTCCAAAGTGCACAGCTCGGCGGCCGAGAGCCTCTACCCGCGGGTGGGCATGGCGCACCCCTACGAGTCCTGGTACAAGTCGGGCTTCCACTCCACGCTCTCGGCGGGCGAGGTGGCCAACGGAGCGGCCTCCTCCTGGTGGGACGTGCACACCAACCCCGGCTCCTGGCTTGAGGTGCAGAACCCGGCGGGGGGGCTGCAGAGCTCGCTGCACTCGGGCGCCCCCCAGGCCTCGTTGCACTCCCAACTGGGCACCTACAACCCCGACTTCAGCTCCCTCACCCACTCCGCCTTCAGCTCCACCGGCCTGGGCTCCACGGCCGCTTCGCACCTGCTCTCCACCAGCCAGCACCTGCTCACCCAGGAGGGCTTCAAGCCCGTGCTGCCCTCCTACACGGACTCTAGCGCGGCGGTGGCGGCGGCCAGCGCCATGATCTCGGGCGCCGCCGCCGCCGCCGCCGGGGGCGGCTCGGCCCGCTCCGCCCGCCGCTACTCGGGGCGCGCCACCTGCGACTGCCCCAACTGCCAGGAGGCCGAGCGGCTGGGGCCGGCGGGGGCCAGCCTGCGGCGCAAGGGGCTGCACAGCTGCCACATCCCCGGCTGCGGCAAGGTGTACGGCAAGACTTCGCACCTGAAGGCGCACCTGCGCTGGCACACGGGCGAGCGGCCCTTCGTCTGCAACTGGCTCTTCTGCGGGAAGCGCTTCACCCGCTCCGACGAGCTGCAGCGGCACCTGCGGACTCACACGGGCGAGAAGCGCTTCGCCTGTCCCGTCTGCAACAAGCGCTTCATGCGCAGCGACCACCTGAGCAAACACATCAAAACGCACAACGGGGGCGGCGGGGGCAAAAAGGGCAGCGACAGCGACACGGACGCCAGCAACCTGGAAACGCCGCGCTCCGAGTCCCCCGACCTCATCCTGCACGAGGGGGTGGGCGCCGCCCGCGGACCGGGCAAGGAACCTACCGCGGGCCCCGGCGACTCCTAGGGGCAGCGCCGCCGGAGCCGCTCGGACTGTGCCCCGCGCCGGCCGGAGGGACGCGAGCCGCCCCGGGCCGCGGCGGGGGCGGGCCGGTGGACGGCGGGGCCGGAGAGGCGCGGCCCCCGTCCCGCCCGGCCAGTAGGTACCGAGTGACACTTTCTTCCGTTTCCCTTTTCTCTTTCTCTTGGAAGGCAAGCATCCTAAGAAAGGCTTAAGGTGAGAAATACAGCTGCAACTCTGAGACGGTCCCTCTGTATCCCATAAACATCTGTATAAATAGGGTTCAAAAAAGAAGAAAAACAGGAAAAAAAAAAAAAAAAGAAAACCAGATCGTGTTCCCTTATTTTTCTTGTAAATGTTGATCTGATAGGGGGGTTGGGGATTTTTTTTTTAAATTGGTGAATTCCTGAAATTCAGGGAGGTTTTGGGGTTTTGATTTTTTTTTTTAATTATAAATTTCTGATGCACTTTGTGGAAGTCAGTATATATGTAAAAGATATTTAAAATGTTGAGTTAACACTTCACTCAAATACACGTAAGTTAAGGTCTCTTAAAGAAATTAAATGCGTTTATCTGTATGGAAAAAAATCTTGACATATTTTCATTTTGGTATTATTAAAGGACTCTGAACAATATACTCACGGGTTTGTTCTTCTTCGTGTCCCCTCCTTCCCCCCCCGCCCAGTCCTCGCAGGGGTCACTTTTTGAGTAGGAGCCCTCGCACCCCTTTCCATCGTCCTTACAGTCACTGTGATTAAAAATAGTCAGCAATGATATAGCTGGGAGGGGATGGGACCGGCCCCTGAGCCGGGCTCACTGAACCACTCTGCTCGCTCTTTTCAAGCCGCCTTTGCTTTGATTTACTTTAAAAAACAAAACAAAAAACCAACAAATTTTAACCGAGTCCGAGCCCTACTACAGCCGGAAACCATGCTGAGACCTAAGTGGCTTTGGTGAAACCGTCCCCAAAATCGAGTGAAGGCAAACTGCGCTGAGGAACTATTTATTTAATTTTAAAAGCCTTCAGCGCCACAAGGCTGCCTAGGCTGGGAGGTGATCTCGGGGGAATAAATCGCTAGAGTCAATACTCCGGAAAAGACATTTCATGCCTAAATGAAAATCTTGTTAAATGTTATTAATTTTGACTTAGAGCACACAGCAGCCCCCTGTGCCTTGTATTCCCTTATTAGGGATTCATGTCTTATCAAATATCTAATTAATCTCCTAGACATCATTTGTTCTGGCCAACTTTATCTCAGCTGGTCCGCGGGGAAAACTCCGAATATTCTCGGTGACAAAGCTCCCTTGAAGATCCTTTTAATTGTCCAAATTAACTGCACCAAATTTGCATGTCAAACGGTAAAGGGCAACCTAAGATAAAATGTAAACGTTTTAAAAGCCCCAAACTAAGCACTTGATTTGATAACTAGGCTTTTTAATGTTATGGAAGACAACTGCTCCTTTCCTTTTCAAAGACAGTTGATCTATGCAAATAGTGAATTGGAAATGCTTATGTCCCCATGCAGTCAAATGGTCCTTGCATGTTATTTGAATATCAGTGGCTTTGCTATTGAAAAGGTTCAAGGATGCTCTCTGACTTCTTTGTGATTACTCAGTGCAGCGTCTTATTCTGAAGAAAAAAAACTCAGGAATAATTAAAGGCTGGGCTAAGGCCTGGGAACACATTTGGGACAGGAATCTCATTTAGACAGGCTCTTTCAAAATAAGGCACAGTTAAATTGACCAGAAGGCAATTATTGAAATGAAAATTATTTTCACTCCCTTTGTCTCCTGACCACCAACCTAACAGCCACAGTATTTTTTTAAAGGCAAATTGTTAAATGAGATAATTGTGTTATTAAAAAAAAAAAAAAAAAAAAAAAAAAGAGGGTGAGGAAAAAAAAGTTAATTTACTCTGGCCGGTACAGATTGGATGAATACAAATATTTTAATCCTCCATAAAACAGGGAATGCAAATAGCATCGAGAAACGGATTCTGCTGTCGGCCACCAACTGGAATAAAGACGTTGCGTTAAAGAAAATACATCTGCCGTGAATACTAATAACCGCGTCCCACCTCCTCCGCGCCACTGTTGCACAAAAGCGGCCGGGCAGCGCCGGCACCGCCTGTGCCCCGGGGCGGCGACGGGAGCCCGGCGGGCCGTTCCGCGGGCCGGGGGAAAGGAGCTCCCGGGAGAGGCACCTCGCCTCACGGCTGCCCACAGCACCTTCCCCGAGAGCCGCTCCGGAATTTTCCTGGCCGAAAGCACCCCGGCAAGGTGTCTTTGCTGCCGCTCCGGCCGGAGGCGGCAGGTTTCCCGGCGGGCAGGGGAGGGCAGCGGGGACGCGCTCGGGCGGCGGTGGCACAGAGCGGGCCGGGCGGCGGGAGCCGGCTCTCCTCCCTGCCGGGCGGCCCGGGGGCTGCGCAGGAATGCACCCGCGCGGGGTGCTGGGCAGAAGTCAGCTTTGTTTTCGATTTATAATAAAACACATCAAAGGACACCATGCAGGTCCAGTTTCTGCCAGGCCGGGGTTACAATTCTCAGCTCAGTGATCAAGGACCTTTTTGCATTGCCTTTGCCCCTTCGGGTCAGAAAACGTCCATCACTTACAGACTCCCCAGAAACGAGGAAGGGAGCAGCTCTGGGCCGCAGAGCCGGTTCGTTTAACCAAGAAAATAGAAAGCGTGTCACCTTTTAAAAAAATAAATGACACCATTCATTCGTAAACATTGGAGATAATTATATGGTCTGGGGAACTTCTACACAAAAAAATTATCCAAAAACAAACCCTAAAGAACAAACGGTGTCAGAACCCGAAAAATAAATCTGATTTCGGTCTTTCAATCCGTAGTTCACCTCTTTAGTAAGAGGACGCGAACCCGAGAGCAGGAGAGCACGGGGAACAAGACGGGTGCCCGCTGGGGCCCCGGCGGGAAGGGTGGCACAGGGGAAGCCGGGCTCCCCGCCGCCTTGGCCCCGCTCGCCCCGGGCTTGCCCGTCAGCTGAGCCTAGCGCCCATTTACAATCTCGGTCCAGCTATTGCTGTCCATTTCCATACCTCGCGGACAGCAACTTCAACCCTGCTCCGAGAGCCCGTTAAAACACGACAAACAACCAGCCAACGACGGCAACCACCACAGACGGGAGACGGCAAAATGTCAGGAAAAATTATCTACTAAATGACATTCGATCGCTAGGTCCCCCGTTCGCAGGAAGCGTGTCCCTTGCCCCCCGCGGCGAGTTACAGACCCAACGGCTCGTTTTACACTTAAAAGGTAACATTAATGTTTTTGTTCTAATGAGATAATATATAAACACCCGATCTCGTGCCTGGACAGCCTCTTAATTGCGTCTTTTAATTCAAATGGAAACTTTATCTGCGGGAGCTGTAATTTATTTGCAGCCATTATCTGTTCGCCAGGATCCTCTCCCACCCTTCCAAAACGCAGATGAAGGGAAGCTAACAGACAGCCCGCCCCTTTGAGTAATTGCTGTGCTAAGTGTTTATTTTAAGTGAGAATAATTTAGCTACAAATTTCCTCAAGGAATAACATCCTTCACACGCACATTACAAAAAGGAGAGCAGAACAAGACCGAGCGCGCACACCGGGACGCTCGCGGCGCTGCCCCGCGCGGGCCGCACGGCGGCTGCCGGGCGCCACCTAGAGGCGCTCCCGCGGGCCGGGGGCGCGGCCGGGGCGGCCGCGGGGGCGGCGGCGCTGCGCGGGCCGGGCAACGTCGAGGAGCCGGCGGCAGGAGCGCGGGGGCAGCGGCGGCTGGGGAGGGCCCCGGGGAGCGGGCGGGCTAGCGTGAACTTCTATGGCAGACGGCGGGGCGGGACTGGCCCGCAGCGACAGAGCGCACACCCAGCCCGGGGCAGCCGGCCCGGCCTCGCCGCTCCCCGGGCCGCCAACCGGAGGGGCGGCCGGGCCCTCGACGGTCACCGCTCCGCGATCTCCGCGCGGCCCCGCACCTGCGGCCGGGCGCGGCTCCCGGCGGGCACCCGCCGGCGGGCCCCGGGCGCGGCTGTGCCGCCGCCGCCGCCTCAGCGCCGCTGTTGTTCCACAAACGAGCGGCAGCGCTGCTCCCGAGATGGGCTAATTGGTACCTGGCTGGCAGGGCGCGGGGTCCCTGTCCGCTCCCCGGCACAAAGTAGGCTGCTAGAAAATTTGAAATTGCCTTTCAGCCTAAAGCTGCCTCACCTGAATGTCATAATTACAGTAATTATGTACATCCAAATTACATGCTAATTAAATTAGAATCAAATCGTTCTAAATCGAAATCAAATGAGGTAGCGAGAATTAATCAATGACAACATAAATAGAGAGCTTCCTTCAGGGATATTTATTGTACCGATCCGAGCAGGAGCCCCATCTGGGAGTAACCCGTCTATTTACTTTCGGACTAGCAATAATTTAATGCACGGCGTTAATTCTAAACCATGGGTCCGGCGGGGCGGCGCACCCGAAAAGCGGCCCGGGACCCCTCGCCCGAAGCTCCCCGCCGCCAGGCCCGCGCCGAGAGCCGCCCGACGGCCCCGGCGGGGACGGGACCCCAGCCCGACGCAGCCCCAAGCCCTCGGGCCAAGCCGGAGAAGAGATCCCGGCAGAGCCGCCCGCCCGCCCCAGGAGAGCCGCCGGGCCCCGCTCCGAGGCCGGCGAGTCCCTGCCACGGGCCCTGCCCTCCCCGCCAGGCTGAGGGAACCACCTCACGGCGCCGCGGCCCCCACCGCCCGGCCCCGCAGAAGGTTAACCATATTCCGCGGCTCTTACGAAAATAAATAAATAAATAAATAAATGAATAAGGGAATAGCGATATCGCTGGAGCTGCTCTTACCTCCATCCACGGAGCGACAGCACCTCCTGCCGGGCCCCGCCGGCTCTGCCGAACGCCGCGCTCGGCCCGGGGCGGTGGCGCCCCATGGCCCCGCGGGCCGGGGCGGGGCCGGGCGCGCGCAGCCGCCCCGCGCCGCGGGCCGTGCCCGTGAGGGCAGCGGGCAAACAGCGCCCTGGGCCTGGCCCGGCCCGGCCCATCCCCGCTGCCCCGAGCGCTCCGGCCGGGCCCCCTGTGGCGAGGGCGGCCCCACCCTCCCGCAGCCGGCCTCTGGGCCCCCGAGGGTCGCTTCCTTACCAACTGGCCTAGGGAAGGTACCGGGAGTGAGACAATGCCTGCACAGCCACACCAACCTTCCCCTGGTAGTCTAAGACAGATACATCCAAAATATCATGACTTTTCTGCCCGTCTCTTCCTATGCGAAAAGGCAGGATACACTGTTTAACTACATGGAAAGGAGTAAAGTGAAGAGCCCACAAAATAGCAAACAGCTGTGGCTATCGAGCTGTCCAAGTCTTCTTCAGGTGGGAGTCAATTGCATTGTAGCTGGCAGGATTCCTGAGCCAAACACAAAACAACTGGGGAGGCCCTTCTTTGAAACGGAGGCACCTTCCAGTTATTCCTCTTTCCTGCTGCACTTAACACAAAAATGTTCATACCTTTTCCCTTATCACATTACTCTGTTTTCTCTTACACAGAGCTTTTGTTTAGATTGCTAAAACAGGCATTTTTGCAGTCTCCTCCTGTTCTTTCTAAATCAGAGCTTCCACACATCAATATGGGGGGCTGACTCTACTGCAGGGGCTCTTTAACTCCCAGCTACTTCAGCAAGAATGCCCAGAGCAACCTAATGCAGACACATTGAAAAGGTGACATCTCTTAATGGTTCACCCTTTCAAACTCTTCACATGCACTTAAACGATAAGCCAGGTCACTTTCACCATGTATTATTATACTCTGTGCAGTGCTGAAAATCTTCTGAGTGAAGTGGAAGTGGACTGGTAATAAAAGATAGTCCCATTTGTCCTGTGAGTGAGGAGGGTAAGAAAGTTGCTGGAATACTGAGCACAGTGACTGTTTCACGTGTCCACTAATGAATGTGCTTCCATCTGCCATCCTGAAAGAGCAGAGAAGCCTTTCCTTTGCAATAAAAACCTTGTGAAGTGTTGCCTTGTGCATTTGTACTGACTCAGAACTCTGAAGAAGATGGCAATTATTACTGGTTTTAAAGAATAAGGTATTTTATTATGGAAGTTCATCTTCATAACAACATATGCAGAAATAGACTGACAGTCACTAAAAACACAAAAAGGTTCATGAAAACAAAAGGATTACTATTTACACTAACTTACTACCCCAAACAATGAAATACCTGAAGCAGTTGAGGCAGTAAATATTCCTTTCATGTCTTGAGAGATTATTGAACAATAACTTGACATTGTACTGACACATACCAACAGGGGTTCAAGATGTTTAGATAGCCCTGACCAAGCTGTACACTGCAGGAGGCCAGAAAATGTTGGCTATACACTTATGTGAACTATGTCTCTCTGTTGTTTTAACTCATAAAATTGATCTCTTACAGGGAACTTTAGGAAAAATGTTTCAGTATGAAAAAACCAAAACCCTCTACAAGACAATGCTTTGATATCTAAAGCAGTGATCTTATCCAGAACTATCTCAATTGCTTTCTCTGCTCCCCTTGCAGTTGCATCTAAAGAGAAATCATAGATGAAACCAAGAATATCACATACTGCTTTCAAATATTTTAAAATCCTAAAATCAAGTTTGTGAATTACTGCATGTATACAAGAGGTATTTGCCAATAAGCATATTTCGACAGAAAAAAAATACCTTAACGTTTATACCTAATTTACAAGTATTCCAACACAATAGAATTGAGCCATACACAAAGCTGTTGGCTCTGTGTAGGAAATGCTAGTTCTAGAGGTTGGAAAATGAACAGCAGTATGCAACTGAGCCCTTGTTGAAAGCTATTCATCAAAACCCAGAGAAGTTCTGGTTTGCACCTGTCCCCTATACTATCTATTTTTTTTCCTCTCTCTGCTTCTGCTTCTACTGCGTCTGCTCCTTTCTCTGTGTTCCACTTTACTGCACTTGTCCCCATGGCCTTCTCTACATTTTCCCCTCTCTCTGTGTACATCTGTGCTGGGGCTTCTGGTGTCCTTTTTGCTGTGCCGCTCTTCACCAGGGCTTTGACTTGGACTTCTTCTTATGTGCCTTTGCCTGCAACTGCTGTGATTTGAGCACGGGCTTCTCCTGCTCCCCTCATTCATGTTTTGGCTTCTACTATCCTTCTCCTTTCTTTCAGTGTCTCTCGTGTTCGTGCTATGGTATCTGCTTGTGGACTTTCTTTCCCCCTCACAGGAGTTCCATTTGTTGTTCTCTGCAGAACTATCTCGCTTTAAAAGCTTGTACTTCTCCCTGTCTTTGTCCTTGTTACCGTGACTACTGGAGAGATCTTCATAAAGTTTTTCCTTCCTCGTTTTTGCCTTTCCTTCTGAATCGCTGCTGCTGCTAGCCTCTGAAAACTTGTCTTTTTTTCTTTTCTTAGAATCCATCTTCTTTTGTGCTGCTTTATCTCTGCTGTCAGTCTCACTGTCACTGCTGCTTACTGAAGTCTCACTGGAGGATGAGGAAGAGGATCTCATCTTATGTTTCTTGTGTTTACTTTTGCTTTTTTTCTTTTGCTGCTTTTTCTTCTTTCTATCTTTCTTTTTCTTTTTCTTCTCTAGACGATCCAACTTCCTTTTGTTTTCAAAATAAAAGAGTGGCACAATCAGATATGTTAAGATACACTAGATTACAAAGTCATTGTCTTTCAAAGTTCACTACTTCTGATGACCTACACAGTAAATACATTCATTTTTATAAAAAACCATTGAATTCTTTTCCTTTTTCAGCAAAGTGTAATTTTAAAACTTCTAACTTGCATTACCCATAGTATGTAATCCACAACTGCTCCCTCAAAACAGGAATAATATGATTTTTTAATTCTTTAATTTTCAAAAACATAAGTAAGAGATGTCAGTTTGGGCCTTGTAACTAGGAATAAAAACATTCAGTAGTGCTTTCTTCCTCCTTGTCAGGCTGCTCTGGAGACTTCAGAAAATCATTGCTGCTTTTGTTTGTTCATTTTAAAAAAGTATTTTGAAAATGAAAAAATGCAATTAGTATTCACTTTTTTTTAATGATGAAAACTGAGAATAAAACATACTTCTTTGAGTTCTTTAGGCAAATAATAGATATTTCCAGTAGCCTCTTTTTTCACAACTAGAAACTTACATTTTCTATCTGTAAATATACAATATTCCATCATGCTCATGCATACTATTCGACTACTTTCATGTAGTTTTTATTTTGCTTTCTGTATTTATGCTCAGAAAATCAGTGAGTGAATAGTGAAACTGCTTCCAGTGTATTAAAAAAATCCCTTCAGACTAATAAA
This sequence comes from Molothrus aeneus, assembly GCF_037042795.1. NCBI lineage: Eukaryota > Metazoa > Chordata > Aves > Passeriformes > Icteridae > Molothrus > Molothrus aeneus. The sequence continues at coordinate 17,752,459 of NC_089652.1, read as the reverse complement.
GCCTAAAGGACCCAAATATTTACTAAACTTCAACTTCTAAAATATAAAAGATTATAAAAATTTCAATGTGTTGGGCCAGCAGAAGTTCAAACAAAAATAACATTTTAGATTACTCTATCTACATACACATTCCTTACTTAAAAGGAACATAAAACACGTTGACTGTTTTCAGAGAATTATTACATATGTGAATACCATATGTACCTACCTACTACCTGCTTAGCCATTCACCTTTTCCCCCCTCCCCTTCCACTCCCCACATACGTGACATCTTTTATCCTAAAAGCTTGTTTCATCTGCATGCCTCTATGGGATCTACCTGCCAGCAGGTAGTATTTTTCATTTTAAACATTTTGAGATTATTTCATGATAACATTGCAAATGAAGAGAGGAAAAACGTATTAGTCACTTGGCACACAGCATCACTTGGATAAAAGCAAAGCATGGGAATGTCATTAACTCAGACCCACAGGGAGCAGGAAGCTGCAAGCCCTGACACAAGCACAGGGTGCAGCTGGGCCAGCCTTGGCATTGGGGTACAGAGTCAGGTTCAATTCAGCCACAGGGCAAAGATAAACTTTGTCAAGTTGTAAACCAGTGAACAAGAGCACAGAATTTTTTATCACAAGAGAAGATACTGTAAACAACAGAGTGCAGAATAGTATTTTAAAATAGCAGCACAGCATCTCTAGTGAGCCAATTAGTATTTCAGTATCCCAGTTAAACTGGAAATGAGCCCCAGTCAAAGGCATCAAAATTAGATTAAAATAAAACAAGTAGGTTAAAAATCATGCAACATAATGCCATTTGTGGTCAAGTGTATGTTAAACTAAGCTGATTTTCTTCTGCACTGATGGTGCTAAATGGCACCAAAAAGTTACAGTGGCAATCATGGATGTAGTCAGAACTACTGGTGATACATATCCCCTCCACTAAGTACCAGACCTACCTTAGAAGTTTCTGTTTTTGTTTGGTTGATAGTGATTTTAAAAATTCAACTTCTGGATCATCATCTCCTTCACTTGTAACAAACTCCTAGAAAAATGCAGTAAGACCTTAGCTTCTTATAGATAAAAACAATATATTCATTCAGATTTCTGTTTTAAAAGTGGTGCCCCTATATACCTTATTTTTGCATAGACACAAATATATTTGTATTACTAAGTCAGCCTCAGACGCTGGTTAGAACAGAATACCCACTAGCAAGTGAAAAACCCTGACATTGTCTCTCAGAGCTGAGTAGGTGTTATAATGTGGGGGCTATACAACAGGAGTTATTACGAACACATGAAAAAATCACTGCTAGGGAAAGAAACATTTCTCAAATAGTTAATAAAAACGAGCTGATTTTGAAGCCCACGATTCCCCAGGATAAGTCACTCCATTGTTATCATGCTTGGATGAATAGGTAAGACACTAGTCCTGCTCAAACTCAGAGTAATTTAAGCAAATTACTTTTCTGTCTCGGTTTAGTCATTAGGAAAATGGGTAACACATCTACTTCACTGTTGTGTTATTAGTCTTTAAATGTGCACAAAGTCTTCTAGCAATGCAAAATACTGTAATCATATAATCTACATACAGTAACACAATCAGCAAAGCAAAACTGCTTTGAAGACCCTGAATTCCTCAAATTAAGTGCATCTGGTACACCACAGTTCTCCACAGCGATGTTTTTAATTTTAGCCATACTCAGAAGACGAAAGAAATAAAGATTAAAAAGCTCTTACAAAGAAACCCCAGCACGCCTAACATAAAGCAAACATACTGATATCAATATTATTCATTTAACAGTGTCCACAGGCTACATTTTTGGGGGTACATAGCTTTTTTAAAGGCAAAGGCACATGTGTCTGTGGCGACACAATGAACTGCTGATTTACTGAAGATTTCAAGACCAGCTTGTGGTCATCCCCTCTTTACTAGTGGTTTGACTATCCTGCCATATGAACAAAGGTTACTTCAAGGAGCGTATATTAATCTTTCATTTTACACTTTTATTCAAGCACCTCAATTAGTAATATACTTTGAGCAGTCTAAGTAAAGGCAATTGAACCATTTTCACTCCCAGAAAAATAACTGGAACAATAGTGAATCAAGTAAAAAAAAACAAACCTTCAGATATAGCATTCCTGGCAGTAATTATTTGTGCATACTGCCTCAAACTTCATCCAAAGGGCAGCACTGTATTACAAGTATGCAGCAAAAGCCCTAACGACCCCATTATGAAAAATTCAATTTCTAGTCACCCAGAAGAGGGATTTAATTTATTATATGTGGTTTAAAAAGAGTAATTTGTGATTCACCATTCTGTACAAAACAAAGCTGGAAAACTAAGTTTTCTGACATTTTTCTACTGGTATAGCTCTTCAGCTTTCCTATGGATATGCATATTTGAAAACATTAAGTAACAATTCACAAGCAATCACATTTAGATTTACAGACATTTTCAGCTTACTGTTAAAAAGATATTACCTGTGATGGATCATTTGCGGTCAAGTTTCTCCCCAGTACATTTTGTTTCAGTGCAAACCCACTGTTTCTCATCTCCGCTATTAGCTCCGAGGGGTGCATTGATGGCCCTGTTCACAAAAATCACAGTTTGAATGTATCATTTATATCTCTCTACCTTTTTTGGACTCCACAGTAGGAATTCAGTTGAAGCTTTGTTAAGTAAAATCACAGCTAAATCAACTCAATAATCTTCTGCTGAGCAAATAATCAGATATGATTTTCTAAAACAGCAGTCTGAAGATTCAGAATGGAAAATAATTGCATTTTTCTTTAAGTACAAGGGGATTCTCTTATGTAACTTTGTCATGTTGAAAACAATATATTAGAAAAGTCTAGTAATATATTTTTATTATAGTCAAAAAGCAGAGGAGATCTAAATAAAGCATATTAAATAAGATTCAAGTACCTCCTCTCCTTTAGAACAATGAGATAATGCTCCTCTAATATGTCACTACTAACTCATTTTTCATAATGACACAAATCTTTTGAACTTCAGTGTAAAAAGTAACATTAGAAGAATACATATGGAATATAAAAACACATGAAAAGTATCCGTGTCCTTACTTATTCTAGGGATTGCCAAATATATGTAGCTCTAGACTATTATCCCCTCAGAGATTTCTGGTTTTATTAGCTTAAAAAACATGCTATATTTTTCATTACAGTAGGTGTTGGCATTAGGCACATGATTTTTTCTTTGCAAGAATCTAACAAGGAGAAAAATATGTATTATGAATGTATTATGGATCATTCAGACTTGACTGCATAATTTACAAACCTTGTAACTCACTCTTATGCTTTAATTGAATCCCTGTGATCATCATAACGTTGTGTACTTGTCTGATTAGGTACTTTTCTTCACCCTAAATATTCACTCTCTTGTGAGGTCACTTTCAGTAAATTTTCTTCCCAGTTCCTTCACTAACCTTACTGTCAATGAACTGTGTAAGGTAAATCCAAATTAAAAGGAATGTAAAACAGGGCATGGAGCACACATTCACTAGTACTTCAGTAAACTACTGTAAATGATAAGATTAATTAGCCTTATGAAATGTACTGATTCTGCTCTGTGGTTAAAGACTTTCTTAGTTGTAAGACTGATAAAACTCAGATTTTTAGTATAGACAAGTAAGGAAAAATAAAGTGAGATTTTTGCTATAGAAAATATATGGAAAGTAATATAGCACTTTCTCAAAAGAAGGAACCTTTTTCTTAGTTTTCCTGTATAATATATTACATTACAGAAACAAACAGGTCTACATGTAAAGCAGGAAGAAATAAAACAAAACTCTGGAAATGGTTTAAGGAGCCCCTGCATTAACGACATTCTTTTCACAAGTTCCTTATTTTTCCAGGCAAAAGAATTTTCAAATGAGATACCTTTTAGTCTTCCCTGGAGTTTACATTTTTCTTAAGTAGGGGGTTATTTCCCATCGCCTCTGTACTCTACACAAAGTGCTTTTTAATTTTATGTGTTACAGTGTAAGCTCACAATTAATGAAGGTGTATAGGCCTCAGTGTCTACATTTTGGCATATTTCAATTTTCACACCTTGGTGTGCTTGTCGAAATCTACTCTGGCTGGAACACCTACTGACAGAATTTGGCACCAGAAGAGGCCTTGATTTGAAAGTCCATATAAAACAGCCATACAATTCAGTCAAAAACCCTGTATGAGGAAGCCAAGGGGATACAAAGCATAGAGTCATGAGAGATTTCTCCACACCAAAAAACGAAAACACTTGACCAATTCAAGCCTAGAATACCTCTACTATTCAAAGGCAGTTCCTCCCTATTATTCAAAGAGCCACTGCCTACAGAAGTAACTAAACTAACTTCTTAATTATTCCTCTTCAGTGCTTCAGCATTGTACACATTTTGGTGTGTATCCAGTACCTAATTGTTCTCATTAGTGTGATTATATCAATAGAGAAATGCAACTTGTCCAAATCTACACAGCAAACTTGCTAAAGAAGCAAGACAGAAGCCCTAACTTTGTGGGTCCCTATGAGGACTATGGTCAGAATTGAGACCAGAGGGACATGAAGGCACATTAGCCTTCAAAACCACAATTCAAAATTATTTTCCAGAAATAATGGCATTCTTTGTGCATAGCACAAAGAATTATGGCAATGCAATTTTGGCATTCTTTGTGCATAGCACGGCAAGAGGCAAGCAAAATAATCTTTTATTTTTTAAGAAAAAGCATGTAATGAATGCTCAACACTGATTTTTGTGCATCTGTTTCCTTGTATATTAATGATGTCAGTGAGAAATTCACAGCTCCACCTACAGTATTTTAGCTGCTATCCATTATTACCCTGATAAGGACAGTTACCAAACTACTGTTATTCCTGTTTTGTGGACGTATACAAGCTGCATCAAATGCACCCACAAAAACTTGAGACTAAAGTTTTTTAATAAATAAATTATTTCTGTTTTGGTCCCCCTACAATTGTGAGGGAAACAGTCATTTAGGTTCAGCCAAGCTTGTGAGGAGATGCAAGAATCTCCAAGAAGCTTTATTAAGTATGCTATTTTTACTATAACTAAAGGTTTTAGAAAACACTAGGAAATGAGATTCAGAAAATAAACCAACCCCATAAATGGAAGTAGGGTCAAAACACAATCCTATTTCACAACTCTTGTGTGTGGAGACCCCAGCCAGGCATGCCATGGGCAGCTGTCCAGAGTGGTTGATTATAGAAGACACTTCCTTGCAGTATGGCATCTTTACAGTTTAAAAACCATTAACGTTTCTGAGAGGATGAAACAGATTAACCTGCTTACACTTTTTTTTAACAATGATGCCACTGACCTCCTCAGAAGTTCTGCTGCCCAATGACAGCAAGACATCTGTAGAGACACAGTAGGGGAAAAACAATCTCTGATCTGGAAGTGCAAAGAGACTGTTTTCTACCTGGTTACAAGTCCAGGCTGATAAGTTCAATTAGGACATCATGTTTGACAATGACTGCACAGCTTAACTGCAAACCTCTATTACTGCCTACTTTCTGCAACGGAACAAGAATCAAGAAAATGTTAATTCTCATATAAACTCCTTTGCTTGGAATCAAAGGAATTAAATGCTTGGTGACTGTCTTTTCCCATCCATACCTCAACAGACTGCTTTTGATCTACATTTTAATGATGTTGATAAGCAGATGTGATTTTCTTTGAAATATCAGTGACAGGTTGAGGTCTCTCAGGATTCCTGGGCACAGCTATTTTATGTGACAGCACTGAGGTGTGTAACATGCTTCCTTTTGAGATGCTTTTTCACAGAGTTCTAAAAGATGCCTAAATCCGTGAGTAAACAATCACATTCTCATTTCCACATTATAAAATATAATAGGGGATTTCTCCTGGCTAATGTAAATGGGAGAGACAAAGCCTGTAAAAGAAACCCTAAAAACTGAACCTCACTTAAACAGAGATTTGAAAACAGCAACTTCTCCAGAGTGTCCTTGGATTCCCTATTAAGCAGTTAAAGCTTAAACCTTGATGCCAGCAGGTTGCCTGGTAACCCAAAGTGGTCAATCTTTTCAGCCTGCCTTTGGCTTATGACCACAGTTGTGTCTTCACCCTCCACGACCGTCAGAGAAAGCAGTACTGGGTATACCTGGCAGCCCTATGCTCCTGCTGAGTCATTAACAGTAAAACAGATGGTAGGACTGAGCTGAGAGGCTCTCAGTTGGCTAAAATCTTTGGCTATGATGATAGCTTATTATTCTTGAACAGCACCCATCACTTGCAGACTCACTCATCAGGCACAAAAATCCTTTACATGTTATGAAAATCAAACTCCTCATACAGGCATTCCTTACAGACTTGTGAGACAGCCTGAGAAGAAGCCACCTCTGTGACCTCATGCAGGTGAAAACATCCTGAGATATTATACCATGAGCTGGCAGAACTTTAGATACAGGCATCTGATAAAAATAGCTGATTGCTACAACTTCTGACAACTAGTCCCTCAGCATTCTTTCATCAGCAAACTAAAAATAAGTTCAAAGTTACAATGTTCCATCATCTGTTTCTTATTCTTCCTGAAACAAGTCAAATAAAGTACCTTGCTATTTTTGAATATGACTGTTAAGGTTATTTTCTGAAATTTGCATTTTGATAGGAAAAAAAAAGAAAAGGGAAAAAAAGATCTTTAAAACTTTCCCTGATGCTACTCAGCTAAAACTAAACCATTTACCTGCTTTAGAACTAATTCATAGTCTTGGAAAAACTTTTTGTCATATAGCATGATTAACTGCTTGTGAATGTGACATTTATTTTTATGCATTAAGACAACTGACAACTTCTTATATTTTCTGTAGTTACAAGTACTTAACATTATACAAGGGCTTGCACAAAAAAGTCTCCATCCTTAAATAGTTATAGATTTTTAAAGAGTTTTTTTTTGGCTACTGCAATTCTCAAGAAATAAAAGTTGTCACGCAAAGAGGTTACAGTTTCTTCCTGCTTCTTACTTTCCACAGAAATTCTTACTGTACTAATTCTAATTTTCTCTGTTATCTTCTGTTCAAGATTCTATTTAAGGATACAATTTAGATAGCTCAGCTGACTCAAAGAGTTGGGGCACAAAATCTAGAAATTCAAAACATACAATGAAGTGTGAAGATCTGAGTCTTCACAAAGCACGACCCGAGTACAACCTTAGCTTGACAGCTTTTGGGGCATCTCTATAATACTTGTAAAATTACATAAATAAAAGAGATGTAACTATTTCAATATATATCAATTACAATGGATTGCAGAAGAATATCATATTAGGATTTCCATAACATATTGTAAATTTGCTTTTTTAGAACAAGGAGCACTCCCAATTTCTCATCACATAACTGACATGAATTAACAGAATCAGTTCTGCTTCTATTAAGCCATCAGGAAGGGAATACAGTTCTGGATTTCAATTCCTTAAGTGCCTGCCTTACAGCAAGCTCTTCCTGCCCCACACCTGTCCCAGAAACCAGAGAAACCTATAGCTGCAATAAATTTCTGTTCTGTCTGTACTTCTCTTGATGCTACAAATGCAGAGGGCATGCAAGACTCTTGTTTCCAGAATGTTTTCTCTAGGAAGCATGGGCACCCTTAGGAGAGCAATGCCAGCTGTAACACACCATCTAGCAGGCCTCCATTACAACCCACAAAGCACATTTTTTCTAATTATTCAATATGAGGAACCAGTATGCTAAAACACTTTCTCATGACTATTGTGATTAAATACCACATTTTCTGCAATAGCTTCAGTGGCAGTGAGGACAGACCATCAAGTTACATTTGCCAGTATCACAAAAAATAGCAGTTTTACTTCCACCTACCCATGATGCAGAGTCTTGACAATATTTGCCCAATTTACTGATAAAAGCTTTCACTACTGTCACCAGTGCAGATAAGCAAACTGAATTATTCTTTACAATCAATCAAGTTTTAAATGGATTTTTATAGTGGAATATAAATGGAAAGCAAAGACATAAGAAACAATAACACTGTAATCTTTGGCAGGGGAGATGACAGTAAGCAGTTTACTTACATTGTGGCTGCAGTTACAGAACTATGTGATATTTAACATTGTATGTTTTGTTTTCTATTCTATGTATTGTTTCAAAATTAAATAGAGTACACTATTAAATAGAGTACACTATATAAAAGTAACTGGAAAATGATAGAAAATTCTGGAAAAAGTAGGTTCTTCATGGTGTCATTTTAATTGCAACTATTTACCTTTATTTTAACTACTGCTGATTTTGCATATCATCAAAACAGTATTTAGAATATGGCTTTTAGAACAAGCTTTTCTCTCTTTCTGAAAATGTGTTCTGGCATGGGATATCTTTTAGTTTACAAATGTGATCATTTTTATCTAAAAACATCACCATCATCACACCATCACACTTCTGACTTGTAAGAGAGGTAATTTACATGAAAACGTAAACATAGCACACTTGTGTATCTGCTGTCAATTTGCCAGTATATGCCATGGTCAGTAAACTCCATGCTACCATGCTTAAAACTTAATTTATGAATCAAGGACAAGATACTCTCAAGGCTTCCCTTTTATTGCTACACATTTTTTGTTAGCAAAGTAGGCCTAAAGCATGCTGTCACCAACCTTTCTCCTAGGCAGCCTGGACCATGTGAGGCCATAACTCCTCTAAACTGCAATTTATTTATGGTTTTCTACACATCAGTGGTACTAAAGCCATGCTTTGCTGTGGAAAAGTAGATAAATAAATACCTGCAGAGTACAAAAACACCTCTTTTGAATTAACTAGGTTTTGGAAAATATTCTGATGGTGGGTTTCAGTCTAGCACACAACCACATGAAGGATAAATATACTCTGAATGCAGAATGCTACCTTTTTTGGGTAGTAGCAAAGACATAACCTATGATACAATGCTTTTTAGGTCTTGCTTTAAAAGAGAAATTAACTTTAAAATTAGAATAGACAGTTGTGTCAATACATCCATATACTTTCTTGTTCTGTCCATCGAGTTTTCTATGGCTTTTGTTAATATGGAAATTGAGCAAAAATGGAAAAAAATTACAGATTGAGCTTAATCACACTCCATAGTCTCTGAACTTTTACTGAGGTTGTGATAGAGATGAGAGTAGGCACTTATTTTATCTACAGGACAAAGAACTATAATCAAAACTATGTGATCATGACACACAGTAAGTTCATGCTGCCTCCACTAATTCAGAATCAATCATCTTTTACTGATAATTTTTTCATCTATTTCAGAGATGAGTGCATTCAGACCATATTTACACTTCAAAGCAACTGCTGCAGTTGGCATTGAGAGAAATCAATGACTAAAACCTCTGGCTTTTAATTAGCTCTTCTTCAGAGGGCCTGCAGTTTAACTGTATTTAACACTTTAGCACAGATTTTCGGGGTAATTTGCCATGCTTTTGTGATATGGTATTTCAGAGAAACCTGAGTTTCCTTTTTACTTTTTTGGAGTAGTAAAAGCCATTTAATATTATCAAACTGCTATTGGAATCCATATTTATCGCTTAAATGCTAAGCACAAGATTTCTAATAGAATCTGTATTTTATGCATTCACAACAAATACCAAGGCTTTTGAAACATAAATGGAGGATTATTCTAAAATGTGACAGTTCTTAAACTATGTGAAGATTTAGTTAAGGTTCCTACTGTTCACAATCAAAGGTCTCAGCTGCAGATCATAAAGGAAGGTTTCACACACTGTACATTTCTACAGATGACCATTTATACAAATATTCCCAGTTAATATATTCAAATACCTTTTCTTGCTTATGACAAATTCAAAAGGACATTTAAAAAAAATTCCTGCATTCCCAATACAATGCAGACTTTTCTCTGTTGGGAAAAAGGTACCGTATTTGTCACCAGGAAACTGCAGTGAGATGCAGACATAATGCAACATAAATATAGATTTCATTTTTTGTTGTCTCCACCTGGCTGGTAATTTCAATGATTACTCTGGAAAGGTATTTCACCTAAAGGCTTAAGATCAGTGGAGCACACTAAGTCACAGACAGATGGAAACAATGCCCACACTTAGTTTAGGGGCACTCAGGAGATGAAAAGAGAGGGTGCAAACCCCAGAACTGGGTAGTGAGTCTTTAGAAGGCTGCACCTGCACAGCTCTACCTGGAGTGGCTTTCTCTTGTTAGACCATAAGACACTAGATACACATACACAGAGCTCCATTAGAATTTTACCTTAATTTGCCTGAATTTTCTGGAAGGTAAGCACTTTACAGTACTTTTTCCTTATTAATTCCACAGCATGGCTCACATATAGAGCCAGTCAGCTGTAAAAAATGCAAAGTAGTCCACAGCAGAGGAGGATGCCCAGCACTCTCCAGGCTTAGCTCTCATAGGCCAAGAGTGCAAGAACATCTTATAGCCTTACCATCCCACTTCTAACTATGCTGTTCATAAAATTGGAGACACTAGCCTCACTTCCTAAGATAGTATACCTTTCTTCATAAAAAAGGAACAGATACTGGGTTCCTTGTTCTAAAAACCATATCATAAAAGTTGTAAGCATTCAAGATTTCATAGCTTTTCAGTAATCCCTCCCCCCATCTGCCCAAACCATCATTGAACAGGATAGATTGTTTGCAGGAAAGAAGGGAAATGAAAAAAAAAAATTCAGTTTGTCTTAACTTCACCTGACCAAGAAAGTCACAGGCAATTTTGAAGTGAAATAACAGTATTACTTCAAAACACTTTGCACAGGACACCTAATGATCTCTGTTCCGATCAAGTTAATGGCTTTTCAGGATTCACAAAAAAAACCTCACAAACCCCAACAGATGCTCCTGGTTAATGATGAGAAAGGATTGTAAAAACAGGCAAACTTTGAGATGCTAGTGAGCTGGTTTTTTTGCTGGTATACATTCTGTATTTTCTACATGCATATATACACAGTGGCACGTAAAGTCAGAAGCACAACTGGTATTTTCATCTGGAATGAACTTTGAAAGTTAGGATTTTGTCAGTAAAACACTCTGTAAATCAGTTTAGCCTAAAGAAGCATTTTGATTGCCTAATTTACCTTTGTAAAGGAGAAGCAAATCTTCTAAGTTGGTCTCTGTAAGCCTCACAGCTGGAACATTGGAACACTACTTTGCAGTTTTCAGTGATCAAAGTTACTTTATATCTAAAACTAAGAATTTCATAATAGAAATAATGCAACACCAGGGGGTGCAGTTATCATGCAATAATTACACTCCTGGGAGATTACAGACAAGGCTGTACCCCAGGGGTGTGATTATCCCATGATAACCACATCCACTGAAATTGCCTTATTGAAAAAATAATCTCCAGTCACTGGTGAGATATTATTCAATAGGTGCTTTTTAATGGTAAGATTATTTTTTTTTGTATGAATTACCAGCTAGATTAGTAAAATGGTCCCAGAAGCAAAAAAAACAAGCCACCATGCCCAAGTTAAGGAACTGATTGTACCTATTTTTGTTTGCTGAAGCAATGCAATGTATGTCAGATCTTGAAAGACAGCAGAAGACAGTTCTGTGCCACAGACACCCTCTGCTCTGCAGCGGTCTCACTGGAGGAAAATGAAGGCTGTGACTGGTCTTTGCACACAAAATATTCAACACCAAATCTGACACAGCAATTGCCAACCAGTTTTGTGTGTCAAGAGGAACATTACAATGTAGTCTTCACATCACATTAGAAGACAGCTATTCTTCTGCTGAAATTACAGAATCACAGCTTATAGGATTTATGGCAAAGAAAAAGCCTATATTGGACATGATGGGGGTGGGGAAAAAAATCTTGGTTAATAATTCTTCTTTTTCCCTATGGAGAAACAGAGCAGGAACTTTAGCTAAGTCAACTAAATCAGACATGAGTTTCACTTTCATTTATTTGCAGTCAAATGTTTCCTTTGATGCTGAAAAAAATAATGAGTCCAAGCAAGACATTTGTTTAACTCTTTCTGAAGCAGGAATAAATTAGAACAAAACAAAAACTGAATTTGTATCGAGGCCTGCTACAAATCTTTGACAGGGAAGCCAGACCATTTGTTAAAACCTACTTCTGCAGAAATTAGTGATGCCAGTGTCCTTAGCACACCAGATTCAGAACCATGAAGCCCAATGCTCCCACAGCCTGACTGGGCAGAGATTCATCACCAGCCACGATGCTCAGCAGCACATGGACCAGAGCCTTCCAGCACTGTACTGATGCATGGTGTGCCCTAGCAAGGGAGAGTATTTGCAAAGTTGGAAGAATTCTAACCTAAATTTAGCTAGGGTAACTACCACGCACTGCCAAAAAAAAATTATTCCACTCAATTTGCATGAAAAGGATGTAAGATTGACTTCTATTAGGATGAAATGATTATAAATCAGAAGAAATAAAGCACTACCAAGTAAGTTAACTTTAAAGCAATACAGCTCTTTACTAAGAAAGAGTATTAAAAAAATCCAAAGATTTGCTCTTAAAAAAATGTTTAGTTATTTAGAACTTAAATTTGGTTCTTGTAATACAATTAATTTCATAAACTAATTGGAATTCTTGTACATTGACTACTGTACTAAAATCTTCCTCGTTATATCTGTATTTCTTAGCTGTACCCCCTTTCATTGATGAGACGAGATTTATATTTCAATTTCCTGAAACACCAGCTAGAAAGAAGTTTACCGCTACTTTCTAAACGTGCCAATACTTCCTAACCTTTGAAAGTACTATATGCTCTAATAATTTAGCCAAACGTTTTTCAACTTTTTGAGAGTTCATTGCAAATGTGTTTTTACACATTAAGTTATTAAAAAGTCCAGTCAAATAAATTTAGCACACATCCCAGACCTGCTGTATACTACCAGTAATCCCTGCCTATCCTTGAAATCCCTATTCACTGCTCTGTTCAGAGACGTGTTTTAACCTCTACATTTTAGAAATGAACAAACAGCTTCAGAAAAATTGAACGAACTCTACCTTACCTTAGAAGCCAAGTAGTTTTGCACTTTTTTTTTTCCTGTTGCTGACAACCACAAGAAATGAAAACTGTGGACTATTTCCATGGTTTTTACCAGCTTTCTAAGCATGAAGAGACATGTGGAGGAGGGGGTGCTTGGGAAGCAATTAATGTGCAATTCAACTTGTTTCAAGTGCAAAGGCCTTTTTTAAATCATCAGTTCACAAAACACAGAACAGTTTCATAAAAGGATGATCTCATTAAAAGTCTCTGTCCCTTCCAAAGTAGTTTTTTCTGGAGTTCTAGCCATTGGCTGGACATTTTTGCAGTACTACAAAGCAATAAAAATTAATCAAGAATTTAGTCTAGAAAGCAGCTTAGGAGTGCATGCAATTACTGATAGAGAAGCAGGAAGAAAGAGAGCTTGAGGAGGTGTATTGCACAGAACAACAGAAGGTTTTTGGAGGTGGAAAGAGATGCAGCAGAGCCAGCTGTGGATCTGCAGCACTGTAACAACTGGGCTGAACTCTCAGCAATGCAAAGAAATTGCTCCCATCCCAGCCAACACAGGACTACTGTCAGGGTTTCAACAACAACAAAAAACCTCATACTTTTTTAAAAAATATGTGGCATACACTTTAGCATACCATGTGGATGAATTATGAGTCTTAACAGAAGCAGTGAATTCAAGAATTTGTGTTGTCACTTAACTGCAGTGCTTCATTTACACATATTTCCAGAAGTCATCTAAGGAGTGTAACTTAACTTATTATTAAATCAGATGAAGTTTTAGAAAAGTTGATGAAAGGTTTGTATTCCTGAGGCTAGAAAAAGCAGAACACCTTTTATTTGATATTGTAATTAATATTACCACTTTCTCTAAGCCTTGTATTTGCTATTAAATCAAGAACTTTAAGCTTTACCTACAGTGTTCTTACATGGTTTCCCTGAAAGAAAGAGAAAGTAGCAGTATCATTACAGCTGACTATTCAAATTCAAGAACAGCTTCTTACAAATTATATATACAAATCCTGATCTGTCGCCCACCCCTACTCCCTAAAAATCCTTCCTCAGCCTACAAGAGTCTAAGCTCAGTATAGCAAACTGTCTTCTAAGTTCCAGAGTTGAAAATGAGAGGGCACTGGCACAGTCTGAGAACATCTAAGTACTTTTATACCATTTTCCTTCCTGCAAAATTCATTATATATGCTACATGCTTTCTTCAGGCTTAGAACGATGGTTTGAAAAGCCATCTGGGGGACATCTCTTCAAGTGGGATACACCCACAGCAGTCAAACGTTGCCTACACCTATACAGATAGTTCAGTAAGGTTTGAAACAAGCAGTTATTCTTCTACTGACACTGCAGTGTCTGTATTACACTGGAACGAATAATAAGGAATGCATATCAGGTTTGTGCAAGCACAAACAAGTAATTTCTGCTTTTTCAACCACACACCCCTAAAACTGACCCACATCATTTGAACTGAGGTGTGGATACTGAGTTCTGTAGCACAAAAGCATCTCTGACATGCAAGAGCTGCACAATATAATTCTACCACCAACAAATGCTCTAAGCACAGTTTTTTTCTAAGATAAGACTCATGCAAGAAAGTGATTTAACTTTATAACCAAATGAACAGAAAGGCTGAGCAAGTCAACTACAGGATGAGTAATACAATGGGATAATCATCAGACAATGCCTAAAAAGACAGGAGAGTAAGGGCCACCATTTCCTTTAACTCAACTCTTCTAGGCCTCATCCCAAAGAAACTATGCATCTATGTGACCCGAATCTGAAAAACAAGCTTGTTGGTAGCCTAAATACTTAACAAAACTAAGAGCTGCTTCATAAAACAGATAATCTGAATGAAGACAGAAGAAAAGCAGAAACCACGGAGAGTGTGCAAATCAATGTAATGGTATCCCTGCAAAACCCAATACACAACAGGTGACTTTAGAGCACAGCACAGCAAGGCTGAAAACTCATCCATGCTACCTGATGTTTTTTTAACATGCCCTAGTTTTAAGAAAATTCAAAGCATTACAACTTGGGTTAACTCACAGAAAAAAATGTACTGTAGGTAAAAAAAAATATTCAATTTGAATGTTTATACCCACTTCTTCAAGCATAATCTAGCACTAACTGCTGTGTGACTTCAAGTAACAGGAGAGCTAATAGAAGAAAGAAAATTGTAGCTCGAGAAGCAAAAAGAAGTCAGATGAAGGGAAACCAGACATTTGGAAATCTAGGTTTCAATTGCTTATCCACTTATACAATTGCATATTAAAAAAAAGCCCACAAACGTCTCCTTTTTACCAAGAGATTAACAAAGATATAATGATATATTCCATCTTATCTAAGCAGTTTGCTTAAATCTGAACTGACACAGTCTGTGTCAAGCCAATCATTTTTTTGGTGACATAAATTTTGTCATTCTGATCTAAAGTCTCATTGTAGCTTCTCAGTTTTAGGCATGGATAGGATCAAAGCAATACAGAATCTTTTTAAAATGTGTTACTAATTAGAAGATTAGGTCCCTGCAATATGAAATAACTAACTCAAACTTGTGGAGCCTACATTTGGAATTCACTGTTTTCCAGATTTCATCAACTCTCTGAAATATGATAAACTTAAGCCTTCTAAAATTAAACATGATAAGCTCCCTCCATATATGTCTAATCAGAACTTTAAAAGCCATTCAATACCTACCTGAACCATCACTGGAGACTGAACTTGCATTGATTCCAGAGAGGCCAAACAAGGGACATTCTCGATCAGTGTTTATATGACCCCACTTGTGGCATTTAATGCATCTCACATTCCGCACCTAAAGGCAACAAAGCCAATTGACATCATTTAGTCACCAATGCAGCTGAACGTTTACAGAAATCTCTGTGTCATTAGGCATAAGAGAAGCCTTCAAACCCACTGAAAAAGAGGTGATAAAATTAAGAGAGTCCATGTGAAAGTTCTGCAGTCATACAACATTTGAAATACGCCCCAGGCACCCACAGAACGAAATGTGTGTAACTTGCCTGGATACCAAAGGGCTGATCTCTGATATTCATATCATCCTTAGCATATCTGTATACAAACACAAGAGAAAACAAATACTCCATTCACCACTATTTTTTAAAAGACATCATACACAAAACTACCTTTTGTTGATAAGTGTGCACCCATTTCAGAGGTATAATTCCTGTAAATGTTGTTTTTAATGCGTTTTCAAATATGGATGTAAAAATCAAATGAAAATAAAGCTAAGCTGGAAATAGTTCCAGATTAACAGGTTTTCCTAATGAAGTGTTAGGACATGACAAGATCACACAAGTGACCTGCCCAAAAATAGAACAGGGGAAAAAAGGGACAAAAAGAAAAGTATATGAAAAAATCCAGATATCTTACTTTTCTCGAGGAGCAACTTTTTGCCATTCAAATTTGTATTCTGTCTCTCCTTCTTGCTATAAAACAGAGAACATGGTAAGTTTGAAGAATACATTTTAAGCAAGCAAGAAGAACACCTAAAGAAATAATGTAATGAAATACCTCTTTTGTTTCCTCTTTGAATTTTCAGGAAGCATGCAAAGAAAATAAATGATGCATTAATTATATATGTAAAATCCAGATGGTGTTCCCCCCCAAGCTAAAGAAAAAACATTTTATGGTTTATACTAATCAATAGTGCAAATACTCAGGAAGTAGCTTTATATAAATAGAGTGCACTTACAAATAACCAACCTCTAGTATATAGCTTTAAATCCTGTAAATCCAGAATCACCTTCTAAAACTATGCTGGCTTGTTACACAAATAAAAACTTCACTTTTTGCAAGAGTAGCAACAATACTTATTTTTAAGATATTAAAAAGAAAATTTAGCAATAATTGCTACTTTGAAATTCATTTCCTCTAAGCTTAAGAGATTACTATTAGAGCCTCTAAAGTTAAATAATTGCAAAACCCGGTCTACAAGAACGAGTCTATCCAAGCATTTCCAAGTGATTTCATGCAAATGGGAAAGATGCATTTTAAAGGGAACAAACACATTTTCTCTTAGAGGAAATAGATTTTCTTAGTTTTTCACTTACATTCAGATCTTGTTAAAATTAAGGGACTGATATGAGTGTCCACCAGGTATTTAGAAACTTCCATTTATGACACTACTAAGCAGTCATAGATTCACCAGACACAGGTCAGGCAGCACTTTTGACTACTGAATTTCAGCATTCATTATTTTTGTAACTTCTGATAATTAATTTCTTGCTCTGGTATTTCCTATGTTTGACAAGCATCAAGCTGAATTATGGGCATAACTTTTAAACAAAAGCAACCTGCTATTTCTGTAAAGGAGAGCAGGCCAAAATACAGGTTTGTGCTGTCTGAGTCATTGCCCTGGTAAGGTCCAGTCCTCCTCATCCGATGGCTTTGTAATTGGCTAAAGAAGCATCCTTGGTTGAGGACAGAATTTATGGTGTTGCCTGGAAAGATATTTATCTGGTCTTCTCTTCACATTGAACTGTTGCTTAAAAAACTCCCAGCCATTCTTTTTGAAAGAAATTAAAGCTTTGTGAGATCAAAATTATTACACACTCTACACTCTCTCTATATATATATATACACATACACACACGTATACATATCTATCTATCTATCTGTGTCTGCAAAATCTCACAGAAAGAATTAAAAAAATCACACATCCTATCATTATCTCACCATGAACATGTTATTTTAAAATAAAATACGTTGTGTTTGTTTCTTCAGAAGGTTTTTAATTTGCAGTACTATCTGCCCACAATCAGGAAATTGCAATACCTTTCTTTGCTCCAGGTGGGGCCTCATACATGAAATTAAGACCATTCTTCACACGCTCATCACCCATAAGCAACCTAAATAAAAAGGGCAGTTGGAGTGTTACACACAAAACAGTCACATTGGTAACACTCACAAAAAAAAGCCAGTATGAAAGTGTTGGGATAACTAGCTTTTTTTCATTTGTTAACGTGAGTAACAAAATCTGAATATCAAAAAACCTGAGAGACGAGTCAATGACTTTGCATGATCCACTGTGTACAAAAATCACACATTTCAATCTCAGCTGAAAAGTAGTATGAAAAGTAGAGTTATGAAAAACAGATTTCTGTGTGATACAAATGTATTATTATTTGAGGTTACTGACTGTTCTGTGAAATGTAACATATTTGTAATTAATCAGAAGACAGGCACAAACCACTAAAGAAGTTTTTGTGACTTCTGCTTAATCAGACATCACTTAATGAATCACTGCCCTCTACTACTACGGTCAATGGAGACAGTACTTCAAATTGGTCACAGCAATATCACCTGCACTACCATGAAAACAAGACAGGAGGAAGAAGGGAGCAATCTACCAATTCTCACCTATTATCATAGGATTCCTGTTCTTTCAGATACTGTTGCATTAATTCTTCTTGTTTCTTCTTATCATATGAGATTTTCTGTTCTGCCATCCATACCTAGTTAAAATAATTAAGCTTCCACTTAAATACAAAAACTATTACAAAATATATTAGTATATAAATAACTAGCTTACCCAATTGAAAATGCTTAACAAGGGATGATCACCATTCTAATCGCATAAAATACATTATTTTCATCCAGTATTTTAATAAATGAACTTCCCACAGCACTAATTTTGAGAAACTCCAAGTTCCAACAACACTTACACGCGGAAAAGACAGGAGAAAATTTGCAAGCTCAAAGGGAAAAGTAGGCTCAGAAGACACCCTGTGGGTGCCACTGTCTTCCCTGCAGCGACCCTTGCTTGGTGAAGTCTCGGCAGACCGCAAGCCCCAGGGCCCCTCGGGGGCTCCTGGCATGGGCCACGGTCTGGAGAGGGCAGCTGCACCCAGCTCAGGCAGGTATGAAATACTGGGAAAACATGGGCACATCGGGACAGGTGGGCTTTTCCTGGACGGGGTACAGCGCCTATTTGTTCTGAGAATCAGGTGTTGAAAAGCCCAAGCCAGAAAAATGCGACAGTCATACACACCTGGGAACAAGAAAATCCGAAGGTTCAAGTATTTCTTAACTATTTTACTGCCTCCTCCTTCCTCTGTGCCCCACCCCCGGTGCCACCCCAGGGAGGTGAGGAGCCCTGCTCGGTGCTCGGTGCCACCCCAGGGAGGTGAGGAGCCCTGCTCGGTGCCACCCCAGGGAGGTGAGGAGCGCTGCTCGGTGCCACCCCAGGGAGGTGAGGAGCCCTGCTCGGTGCCACCCCAGGGAGGTGAGGAGCCCTGCTCGGTGCTCGGTGCCACCCCAGGGAGGTGAGGAGCCCTGCTCGGTGCCACCCCAGGGAGGTGAGGAGCCCTGCTCGGTGCCATCCCAGGGAGGTGAGGAGCCCTGCTCGGTGCCACCCCAGGGAGGTGAGGAGCCCTGCTCGGTGCTCAGTGCCACCCCAGGGAGGTGAGGAGCCCTGCTCGGTGCTCGGTGCCATCCCAGGGAGGTGAGGAGCACTACTCGGTGCCACCCCAGGGAGGTGAGGAGCACTGCTCAGGCCGCTGCAGTACCGGCAACCCGTCTCCGCCGTGGCACCCCCGGCCCCTCTCACCTTCTTGATGTTGGACTTGGAGGCGGGGTGAAAATCCTTCTTGCACATGAAGTTGGCGAACGACTTCCCCATGGCGGCGGCGGCGGAGCGGGAGCCGCCGGCCCCCACACGGACAGGCACAGGGACAGGCACAGGGCCAGCGGCGCTCCGGGCCGGCCTCGGCCGGGCCTTCCGGGTCGGCGGGCGGGCCTTCCGCGGGCACCGCCCGGCGCCCGAGCTGCCGCTGTGAGCCACAGGCCCGCGCCGCGCAGGGGCCCTCAGCCCTCAGCATGGTCCCCCGGCCGCCGCCCCTCTCCTGCGACACCTTCGTGGCGCTGCCGCCCGCCGCCCCGGGGGGCCGCGTGGTGTTCGGCAAGAACTCGGACCGGCCGGCAGATGAGGTGCAGGAGGTCGTGCACTTCCCGGCCGCCGCGCACCCGCCCGGCGCCGCGCTGGAGGTGAGGGAGCGGGGCGGAGAGCGCTCCTGGGGGGGGGGCAGCGAGAACGCCGCTGTCAGCCCTTGTCTGCGTGCTCAGCCCGCGGTTCGGCCGGCGGAGCGGGGACGGTGACTCCGTGTGTGCTCTGCCCTCTTGCAGTGCACCTACATCAGCATCGAGCAGGTGGAGAGGACCCACGCCGTGGTCCTGAGCCGCCCCTCCTGGCTCTGGGGGGCCGAGATGGGCGCCAACGAGCACGGCGTGTGCATCGGCAACGAGGCCGTGTGGGGCAGGGAAGAGGTCTGCGATGGGGAAGCTCTCCTCGGCATGGACCTTGTAAGGTGTGCACAAGCTGGCTTGGGTTTTTTTTTTTTTTCCCTTTTTGGTACATGGTACCGGATTCGGAATTTACGTGGAAAAATGTTGTTTGAACTATATGGGGAAATAGTACTTCCACTTTCAGAAGGCACTCCTTCCAGTGTTCTAGCCACGGTTAAAAGTAAGTATTCTTGGCACAAGCACTAGATTTCTGCCAGAAGCCCATAAGAAGTATCCAGACACTAGACCAGAATACGTCAAAACATTAGCAAACGTTTTTCTTTCTATAAAATTTATACTAAATGGAAACAAGACTTTTTCAAGAGCACAGGCGGATGGACTTCAGGCACTACTGTTTGAGCCTTTTCTTAGGGTCTGTACTCCTTTCCTATTCCCCCATCTTTCACTCACATTATTTTTAAGTTTTGGTCTCAGCTGCGTATTTCCATGTAAATAACAAGTTCATGTTCCTACACTACAGGTGCCAGCATAAATTCCATTAACCTACAGCAGTCAGTCAATTCTTTTGGTAGTTTCCCCCCAGTCCAATAGTTGCACAGGACTTGTACGAATTTTGTAGGACCCCTCTCCCTGCCTTTCGGTATTTCCATTTGGTGTTTTTCCCCATGTCAAGTTCATAGAGGACCCACATCAAAGAAGCCTTTTACCTGACTTGTGTTTTTTCCTTACCAGATTATACAACTGGTAGCTGCATATAGCAATATCATTCCAGGTCAATTGGAATACTCAGACTGAATAGTCCTATGTAGAGTTCATAGTTCCAAAAATAACATTTTCCTTTTCTTTTAGGCTTGGACTTGAGAGAGCAGACACAGCTGAAAAGGCTCTTAGTGTCATAGTTGATTTGCTGGAAAAATATGGCCAGGGAGGAAACTGTATGGAGAGCAACATGGCATTTACATACCACAACAGTTTTCTGATAGCTGACAGAAAGGAAGCGTGGGTGCTGGAGACATCAGGAAAATACTGGGCAGCAGAAAAAGTAGAAGGTATGGATGATGCTCTTTGTTCTAAACATTTCAAGTGCTATGACCTCTTGGAGTTCTCCAGTTTTGATTTACCATTTCATTAAGGCATCAAACTAAGCTCGAGCTGCATACATGTGCCTGTAAACAACAGGCATTGCTTCCTGGGGCACGACCGTGGAGTAGCTGGCAGTTTGTCAGAGAAGCTGAGTGACAGGGGCCTTTTGAGAGCCAGAGGTAACCACTCCTGCACTTGGAAAACAGAGGACAGCAAGAAAGTCAGCATGAGAATGACAGCAGTATGTGTGGTCTTAAGGATGGTAGGAATCCATGACAATCTCATTTGGGGACAGGATTGATGTACTGGGCCATGAAGTGGCTGATTCTTCCAGTGAACTTAAGGAGGACAAACTCGATCTTTGGATGTCTCAGAAGAAGAAAGTGAAGGTGGGAATAATCAGGACAGAACCTGTAATACAATGCTGGCAATAGAAGCAAATGAGTCAGAAATGAGTGGTGGTGAAAATTCAATCAGGAAAATACATCTAGCTGGGGAGAGAGGGCCAGAAATAAACCACCAGACTCACTGATCTTGTAGGAAACTCTTCAGGGCTAATTTGGTTTACTAAGCTAATTGTAAACAAAATACCAAGAAAAATCATTCAATGTATTAAAACAATTCTTTCTGCAACTTACAAACAGGAGGCGTACGGAATATTTCCAACCAGCTCTCTATCACAACCAAGATTGACAGAGAACACCCAGAATTGAAGGAATATGCCAAAAGCAATGGCTGGTGGGATGGGGAAAAGGAATTTGATTTTGCTGCCACATATTCTTATGTCAATACTGCCAGAATGACCACATCTGGAGGCCGATATTGTGAAGGCTATAAACTTCTGAACAAACACAAAGGTATCCTTTTGATTTTTTTTTCAAGATATGCAAAATATTTAGTGAGCTATATTAATTAAAATCATAAATTATTATACATCTGATCCAGGCAATCATTCACATGACTTGGTGAACCACAACTTACTAGAATAACTTTTTGCCTAAGAGAAGCACTGAACTTGGAAGTTTCTATACATTTTTTTCTAATTTATTGAGGAGGAAAAATTAAAACAAGGGTCAAATATCAAACATACAGAGCTACAATAACAACCCTGAGAGGTCACATTATGACCATACCACTAAATGCCCTGTAAGACCTGTTCTGAAACATTTTGATAGGCTACATAATATTACTGTACTGCTAAGGAAAAATACTAGAGGCTAAAACAGATTCCCAGCAGTTTGCAGCCACAAAGAACCTTATGAACAGCTTCAATCAGGTACCATTTATATAAGGCAACAGCAAGCATTCACATACACACCTTACATTCATTTTTGACAATAATTTTTAAATCTTTGTCGTTTCACTGTAATGCCTACTCTAAACTTGTGTAGTCTACTAAAACACACCAAGAGCAGAACAAAATAATTTTCTGTTCTCTAAGCAGTCACTAATTCAAACACTTACTTTTCAGACTCCTAAAGAATGAACCTATTACTTCACTTCTAACTGCATCCATCTAGCAGGTTTTTGCTGTAGCTGTATTCACATGCTCATTTGAAGTAATTAATCTGAATCAAGATTACATTGCACCCCTATGTTTCTTTTATTTATTTGGCTGAACTCTGCCAGACCAGGTTTAGCATTTAGTTAATGCATCAAAGTGAATTACTTTTGCTGTCTTGCTCTGGTGATCATGTAAATCCTGCATTCATTTTGGGAATTGCAGGTTCTGAATACTGAAAGCATTTTCATAATACCTGTATTTACTTGTATTATAACAATGCTGAGATTGTATCTGTGTTTCCATTCTAAATCCCCATTTTCAGGCATTTACCTGAGCCATTTTAAAAATCCCACTAGGTGTTCAGGTTATCAGTCTCATATGGTTCACTTTGTTTAGATTTATTTTAAATAGGTGCCTTAACTAAAAGCTATTTGGTTTACAGCATCAGTAAAATCACTGGTTTCTTCATCTACCCTTCCCTGCTTTTTCAGTCAATGGCATTACAGTTCTGGGGGTTTTCCAGGCTGCCTACTCTGTGAGGGCCATTTTTAGAAAAATATTATTCATATTTCAAAAAATAGGGAATGTATTGTAAGTTGTAGCTGACAAAATGACTATTGCTTCTTTTAATTTCTTTGATTCATCTAGCTTGCTGATTTCTTTAATTCCCCGACCTTCCCAGGCAACTACAGGAGTACTTAAGTGTGTCTTCTTGTTGAAATGTAGTGCTGCATGCCTGTCTACAGGCAACCTGGATCATGTATGATAGAATAATATTGGAGACATGTAACTTAGCAGCAGAGTAACTATTTTAAGAGGAAAGGGCAAGGTAGTTAATAAAAAAGATATTATGCAGTTAGAACTCAGTAAGGGAAACACTAAAATAGTGGAGTGGCAGACGATACCTTCCAATAAAAAATAAAGAGTGAGTGAACTAATGTTTTTCTGCCATAAGCATACCCTCTACTGGTACACCAAATGTGAAAAGAAAACCATCCTGCAAGAGCTGCCTGTTAGAATATTGGATGGTTTGGTGATACCATGTCAGTATCTGAGCTTCAGCATACACTATACTGCAACACTGATATCACTGAACAGGCAGATGTGGAAAGAGTTTTGTTCCTCCTGAGCAGGAATTATTTTCATAGATCCTTGGCAATAAACCTCACACAGCTTGCTGATAAAGACTTTTCTACAAATAGATGTACTACTGTGGCTTCTGAGCGTAGAATGTAATGCCGCTCCAGTGTCTCCTTGAAAAGGTTGAAAATTAAAAAAACCCACTCACCAAAAAATCCCTCCAAAACAAGTGACAGTCTTGGTGTTTCATTTTCAAAGCTTCACACAAAGTCCATACATGGCTGTTATTATTTTTATAACTTCAAAGCATCACAGTGGTATTAACTCTGTTCAAATATCAACCAGTATTATAATGATCTATCTTACTTCCACAGAGTGCTCCAAGTTCAGCATTTAATCCAAGCTACTAATTTTCATCTGAAAAGTTACTTTGTGAATGACCATTTGGTAGCCCTATGAAATTTACCTTTCAGGGAAATACCATTTATCTTTCTATTCCCCATTTTTAAGGCATGTTCTTATCACCTCTCTTTGAAGTAAATACTTTGGGGAAAGCAATACAAGTGTATTCCATATTAAGGTTTACCATTAGGATGATTTTTTCCCCCTGCCAACACAGACAAACTAAAACTGGCATTGCCAAAAGCAGCCAGTTGTAGGGAACATGTCATTCAGTTATTGTATTAGCTCTGTGGCTAAATAATTGTATTGTATCTTGAATAGGATCTATCACTTCTGAAATAATGATGGAAATTCTTCGTGACAAAGAGAGTGGCATTAACATGGAAGGTGGATTTATGACAACTGGCAGCATGGTGTCTGTACTGCCTCAGCAGCCTAATCTGCCCTGTATTCACTTCTTTACTGGAACTCCAGATCCTGCCAGGTGATGTAGCAGCAAGTAAATTGGACAAAAAATTGTAACTATCTAAATGAAAAAGTGTTGCAGTTTGCCTAGTTATATTCCTTTTTGCTTTGGGTTGGTTTTCTTATTCTGCCTGAAAAAGCACAATCAAAATGTAGGAGGAACATTAATGTACATTATGTATATTAATGGTATCTACCAACCTACTTAATGGAACACTGCTGTGACAATGACTTTAACACCATTAGATGGTTTTTTAGTACTTTCTTCTTAAAAGAAGCAAGTAGAAGAATGGGAAAAAACACAGCAATTTACTGACTCAAAAATTTTAACAAAACAGTGTCAGTAAAGGATCTCTGTTCTATTTTTTCTTTCTAGATCTGTATTCAAGCCTTTCATTTTTGTGCCCGGTATTACTCAGTTATTAAAAACTACGTCCCCTACATTTGGTCCTGATGATCCAGTTAAGAAGCAACCACGTTTTCAGAGTAAGCCAGATCGAAGACATGAGCTCTATAAAAAACATGAAAGTGCTGCTGTAGTTATGGAAACTATTAAGGTACGTTGATTCAATTAGATTTCAATGCAAGCAGGTGGTTTATATAAGGTCCTTGCTCCTATTTTGTTAATGTGATAGCAGTTAATGCACTTTGATGGATTGCACAGAACAATGCAGTGCCCCAGAAGCCCAGGGTGTTGGCAGCTGGCAGGCATGTGTTCCTGACACTGGAAACTGCAACCAGCACTGTGCTGTACTGGCAGGCTGAGCCCCAGGAGAGGAGCAGCCCCCCACAGACTCCCTCACCAGCCACATAATGGGGAAATGCCCCAGCAGCCACAGGCGAATACACGACTCTGCCAAGAGTTCTTACAGCTGTTCAGGCCCCTGGTGTCAGGTGGACAGGAGAGCTTGCCTTTGATCATTGCTTGGTATGGACAGGAAAGGAAACAAGATGACAAAGATAGCTGAACCCAGAACTTCACTGAACTTTAGGGAAGCAGGAAGGTAGCTGCTTACTTTTAGCAGTAAAATCTCTCTATTTACAGATACATCTTCTTAAAAGTAAGTCATATGCCACTTAAGTTTTGATAGCTAATACCTAAAGGAGCTTTAATACTCCTTCAATCTGTCAGACAAGGGAGATTAAATGAGTGCTAGATATTAGGAAAGATATCTTAAGAAAACCTGTCATGATACTGATTTCTACCAATATAAATGTGGACCCTAGAAACTCTTAAAAGATTAAGATAAGGGCAGTAGAACAGAATTTCATTAGCGTGATTACTACATGCTCTGTATAGTTTTTAGTGGAGTCAATGTTTCTTTTTGCAGGACAAAGGTAAAGAAATGCTCAAAGAGATACAGGAGTTGGAGAAACAGAAGATAAGTCAAATGGAATCAATCCTGCAAAATGGATGCCTTGATACTAAACAAGTAGTTAATCTTTTTTCACAGTGTGTAGAAGAAGAACTCAAAATATATGGCTAAGAATATTATTTGAATGTGGTAAAATTTGGATTATAATTGGGTTTTCTAATGAAGAGGCTATATAGATTAACATCCTGTTTTCAGAATATCACATAGCATGGACAGTTTTAAAGATGCAGATTCATCTTCAGGACAAATGGCTTTTGATTAGAAGAAGAATGCTGGAAAGGCTCCAAAGAGCCAGGCAGTGGCATTGTACATGGCACAAAGCTGTCAGCAGAGATTGATTTTGCCAACCAACAGATGCAATTAGAAAGCAATAGCTTGACTAAATTAGTGAACAGCCTCATCTCTGAATGAAGAACACTAACTGAGCCTGAAGAACCCAGTTCTAGTGTACAACATGTAGCTTTTATAGTCAGGAGAATTGTAGCAGAATTTCAGACTACCTGAATTAAAATGGCCATGCTGAAAACTTTCCAAAATGTAGAAGCTATGATGAACCCTGAAGAAAAAAGAAAGTGACACACAAACCAAGTAAGATTGATACTCAGTTGTTTGGTAAAACCATTCTAACATACATTTCATATACAAACCTTCTACTCTTCCAATGTAAAATCAGGCTAAGAGTTCAAGGTATATTAAAAACAAATCACAGTTACAATAATAATATTTTGCTGTGAGTGATTGTGAAATCTTATTACCTGGAATTCAGCAGTGCAAGCATCCTGTAAGTTCCCCACAGATTTCACTTTCCTGTCTATTTTTCCCACCCTGATAGTGAAAAATAAACTTATTTATATACAAGATTATTATTGTAAAATTAATTTTACAGTGCACTTTATAACATCATGGGGGAGTTCTAAAATGTTTCTTGAATTGTTATTTTTTAAAACTGGGCAACTAGAAAGGAAGAAGTTGGGCTACACAAGTATATACATGTACTCAGCAGGACACTTAAAAGTACTTTTAATTTTTTTTCATTTTATATAAAGCCTTTTAACCCATGACTTTTTTGCCAGAGTTAATAGACTGTGGACTTAATTTAATAAGCTTTTTCCCCACCACCAAAACTCTTTCTTCCTGATCTTGTTTAAAAGTAATGATCAATATATGACACCACTTTTATTGTCTATGGCAGGGGCCACACTAAACAAAGAAGGAAGACTCTGATTTTACCTTATGATCAATAAGTCAGGATAAAAAGCATGACTGTAAGGAAAAACAACAAGAAAAAGCACTCAAAAGGAAGTACTCCTGCAAACCTTCAGAGGAGAATATGAAATGGTGCACTAGAGCTGCAGCATCAATGTGGGACAGACACAGCAAACCACAGAAAGATCATTCTTTGACAATTTTTCACATGCAGTTTTCTCATTCTGTAAATTGTTCAATACATCACTACTAAAAAAAGTTAAAGAATAGATAGACAATGAAGTTTGCAGAATTAATATGAAAATTAAGAGTCTGGTAAAATTTATTCTTTCTGATCCTACAATAAAAGTAGAAATTAATTTGGGATGCTGCGTTCAGATTCACAGCAAGAAAGTACTGAGTTAGGAAAGGCTTATGAACTTTCTATTTCTAGTGACCGAATGTGTAGCACGTGGCAGTAATTTCTTAGAAGTTCAGTAGCACAGTGGTTCAATACAGAAGTTCAATAGTCCAGTTTGATAACTGGAAGATAGATTTAATAAAAATTTACTGTATTTATCTGTTTTCCTTATGGGATGCCCACATCTTACAATTATGTATCTTTTCCTGGTTTTGATCATGAGCTGTTCTACACTGATAGCTTCAAAGCATCATAAATTCCAGTTGAAACTGCTGGAAACCAAGGTATGAATCAAGTTTCAGGCAGCAAAGACTGAAGTTATACAGGAAGAACAGCAGTGAAGTTGGAGCAGGCCTTTAAGCAAACTTCTTGGGACCTAATCGTGGGGTGGCAATGAACGATGTTAAGCACATTGGTCCAGTCCTAACAGGCAGATACAGTCCAACTGTGCCTCTTATTTATATTGCTTTTTCCTTACTGGTCTACAGGATACAAAGTAAAAACAGTGTAATGTGTGGAGACAGTTAAAGCAATGGCCAATAGAGTACAGGATATTTCAGTACCTTTTTCCTTGGGATTTCATTCTCCTTGAAGACATGCAGTGTAAAAACAGAAAAAAAAGATGGGATCAGGAGAAACAAATAATCCTCCCTCCCACAACCTTATATTAAAAAAAAAAAATTAAGAATCAGAATGTCCCCTAGAGGGCAATCTTCTCATGGGTTTTCACCTAGGAACATATCTTTAAAAGGTCTAGAGCTTTATGAAGGATCATTATTGAAATAAAAATGTACTCAAATTTCGTACTAGAAACCTAAGTGTTACATCCTGTTCATTTTGAGAATTATTTTGAGATTAGTCCTGGAAAAAAGATTCAATTTTTCACTGACATTCCTCTAGACTTGTTCAATAGATGTTTTCATGAACTTAGCTTCCGAGAGATTAACCCACCTTCAAAATAAAGGAAGTCATTGCACCAGTGACCACTTCTTTAAAGCAAAGCTGTTTCTAACTACCAGAAATCCACATAACAGTATATCAACTATTGACAGAACATCAGTTTGTCAACCATTCAAAACTTGCCAGTGCTCCTTGGTGAAAGCAAATATTTACCAGATAAAGGGTTACTTAACTTTCTAAAACAATTCAAAGTCTATTATTGACTTCCAGGAGTACCCAGTGATTTAGAAACAAAATACTTGTATTTCATTCCTAGCTTCTTTATTTATTAACCATCACAGACTCATCAGACTAATGGGTATGATATCAGCAGTCTCAATATTGTAGCAGTAAATCTAAGAGAATGTGGTGTTGGTTGGTAATCAAAGGTGTTCTCTGTATTAGATTTGTAACAGAGAGTCTTTTCTATGCAGAAATTTTGAGCAATTTCTTATTTAAAACAGATATATTGTGTTCAAATCTAGGGGAAAGCAGAACTTCTATGATGAAAATGAGAAAGACAAGAGTGCAAGAACAATGACTAAATAGAACTGTAAAAATGCCCTAAGATCAAATCCTTGAATATCTGAAGAATTAATAAAAAAAATGTATTTGGTAAGTTGATGAGAATGTGGCACACTTCTAGTATAGAGGTATCTTAATTGTGGACACCCATTAAGAAGTGCTCTGCCTACTTGTAAAGGATCAAGGATGGATTTAAGAAATACCAGGACTGAAACCCAAGAGCCACATTAACAAATCTCTCAGAAAAACACATTTGCCGTAAACCTTGACACGCACACACCACAGCTCAGAACTCTGAAATCAAGTAACAGATTTATTGACAAGTTGCAGTATTTAGCAGGCAGACATACTTGCAATTTCTGCTCTTAAGTCACATATATCTAATTATTCCAAAATATTTGATGCAGCTGTCTTCAACATTCATAATGGAAATACACAAACGCTTTCCTTTGTGGCCACAGCCTGATACAAACATCAATTATCTTGTTGATGGAAAACATTAAAATATACCAGGTTGTACAGCATACATAAGCAGCAGGATGTTATGTTTCTGTGCACACTGCAACCAGACTGACAGTAAAAGGAATTACTTTTTCAATTTAAGTCTTGCAGGAAACTATAGCAACTATAAAACAACTGCTTGTTGAATAGTAGCTTATGCTGCTAAAATCACTTTTAATTCTTAATACAAAATAGATGGAAAAGTAGCTGTAATTAAAATTTGTGTACTTAAAAAAAAAGGGAAAGACTTTTCTTTTAAAAAGGGTGAGCAGACTTATTCATATGCTTGAGCAAATAATTTTTACTACCTGGATTTCTTTCCCTCATTACATAAAATTTTTATATGGACATATAAATGCTGTTCTTGCCGTTTTAAAAGGGCAGCATAATGGCTATCAGATACAATACTTTGTCTTCAGCCTTTTCAAAATATTGCAGAAAACATGCAGGTCCTAAGATTCTGCCTTTAGTGCACAGGAATCTGAGTGACACTAAAGTAATTTGGAGGATACCTGAGGTTTATTAGAAACCTGTGTTAGCCAATCAGCTAAAATCTAAGATGTTTAGCTACTCTAAACCCTAATCCAGATGTTCATTTAGGATTCTTTATATATTAGATTTAAAAGTCATTAATTTAACTTTAAAAGTTTTATGATTTGAAAAAGTTTTGTCTTGAATTGCACATGTAACCAAGGCTTCCATAAAATCTTTACTTGAGGGTGGCATTTCTGATTTAAACTGCAAAGGCTAATTTCAGAATGTAAAAATCTGCTCTTGATAAAGCTGTCACTACCACCATAAGGCAAAACTTCAGAATAAATTGTTTATTCCATTATATAATTTCCTATTTTGGGAGAGTGCTGAATATTTCTATGGTTTTAAGTTTGGGTAGATTTGTACAAAACCATTACTTATTACTTATTCCACTTGGTATTTGCCCAGCTTTAATCCCCTGATATTGGAAACATTGTCACAGCAATTCTGTCTTTTTAACTTAAAGTATGTTAACTTTAAGGGAGGAAAAAACCCACCTGATCTCAGGTGTAAGCAGCTCAAAAATGTTCCTGGTGTTAGACAAGAGCAGAGTAGTAAAAACTGAGGTATGACAGAAGAAATCCTACTTCTGTGAAGTCAGGGGGAAGCCAGACTGTAAACAGGCATCACTATTTCATCACACTAAAATATGGAGAACATCCAGCAACATGAAAAATACCTTTCATGGGGTTTTTTTTTCCTCGCTGTGGCCTCAGTATTAAAGCTGCAGTTATAATGCCTCTAAAATACATCAGTGACACATACCATTTAGTAAAATTTGTTTTGCTCAAAATGGAAAAAACGTTCTAAATCCAGAGCATCTGGTTTTGTTTAGTAGCATTCTGGTTGGAATGCTGACTAAATATAACTTTCTACCATTTTCTTCAGAATAGACACGAGTAGAACCACATCTCTTAATTTTACAAGGGAGAATAACAAAGTTCTCTGAGAAATATTTCCAATTTCAGTAGTAAAGGCAGAAGAGGTGGTGACACTCACCCCAACTACCTGTGCTTTGCCTGCCCGCCCAGGTCAGTGGCTCTCTGCAGGTGATTTTTTGGGAGTGAAGCGGTAGTAGAGGTACTCATCGCGGAACTCCAGCTCGTTGGTTATGTGCTGCAGCACGCCTCCTCTCAGCAGCCTGTCCCCGTACACCACCGCCTCCCCACGGTCAGAGGCAAGGCCAACCTGCATCAGCCAGCTCACCAGGTCACAGCCAAAGAAGATACCAGTGGAGATCTTGGCACCACACCTGTATGTCAAAGGAATGATTCACCCACATGTTCTGTAAATCTGGTATCACCACTGCACGATGGGGAAAGGCAAGGAAAAACAGCAGGAAACAAGGAGAGACATCATGATAGTTAAGAGCATGTTAGAAAAGAATTTGCAAGTTTTGTATATTTGGGACATGCCAGTATTCACTACCTTTTCCTACAGACATTTCAATGAAAATTAATATGGACATACAAAGTTGTTTTAGGCTTCTAAATGAAATTCAAATTGCAAATAAAATTCAGTGGACATCAGTAGCATTCTTCCTGAAAACTAACACAATGTAATTCTATTTCTTGGATACTTACTTCCCATGTACTTCTTACCATGACCCTTTCTGCAACCAAATATCTGACCTGAAAGCAACCTAACCCCAGCAACAGGGAGTCTGTTTGAATTTTAATTCTTTTCATAATTTCTGAACACTTTTAAACAGACACTAACTGTTACACATATTGTAAACAAAGCCCATTTATAACTTGCATATCCTGTTAAATATTGACCACACATTATTATTACTAAGAATAAACAAAACCTTTACAACAAGACTATTTTTTAAACTAATTTATGAGGCAATGATGCTATCATCTGCCTAGTTGCAGCAGACATATCATGCAAAAATTAACCTGCAGCAATGAATGTTTCTGGTTATCTAAAATCTGTTATGTGGTACCCAAGCACAGGGTTTCTAGAACTGATTAAGAGCTAAAAGACAGCATTTTTTCCCTATTTTTTTTAAGTTAAAAGCAGCAGTAACACAGAGCAAGTGTTAACATCTATTAGCAGATGCAAAAATGAAAATAAATTAAAATCCATGGTTACAACGTCCCAGTTACAGCACATTTAAATCAAAAAGGATAGGATCAAGTTAGATGAATATTTAAAATGACAAGATAAATGCATTGTTTTAATTCATAAGGGGAAATAAACATGAACCAAGTTCTGCACAAACATAGTATTACAACAATAAGGCAACAAATGTCATAATTTCATGTATTCTCAGGTGGATATGAATAATAAAAACCACAAAATACAACTAAATGAACAGCCCTAAGCCAAAGAAACCACAATAGCAGCAGAGGCATGGGAAAAACAGCTGTAAAACCTGTTCTATTTCACAAGACATTTTCTGATACATCTTTCTTGTGGGACATTACTGACTTCTGAAGAGACTGAACAAAATCATGATGCTGTCTAGAACAGTTCTGCAATATGGTTTTGGACTACCTGACCATTAAAAGACCACCCTACCCTGCCTAGGTAGTCCTACTTAAAAGCTCACATTACAAGAACAGTCAGAGTGTCCTATTAAAACACTTCATGTCTCCATTTCATACATTTAAATAAAGGCAGAATCTTTTCCTTGTTCCTGCTGCTTCTGTCTGCTTTTTTCTTCTCATCTATCTACACATATTTGAAGGCATAATCCTGATTTAGGTAACATAATTTGCCTCTGAAATCTTTACTGGTCTCATAAATTGAAGTTTAGGCTTCATTAGAGGTATGAGTAAAAGAAATTATATAAACTCAGAAGCGTCAAAGTCCTGAGCCCACTATAATCTCTCATGTTGAGCGGCTTTTCAGTACACACTACAATCAGTTGCAACAGTTTTGCCTCCTATAAAAGCTACATATTAGTAAACATTTAGTTACAAATATGGACAGTGTCTTACTCTACAAAACAAACAAAACAAAACAAACAAAACAAACAAAGGGTCTTAATGCATTTCCACAGGTGTTATGGTGTACATTTTTTTACAAAGATTTTATCCTCTGAACTCCAGTTAAATGCAAAACCTGGAGAAATCCCTTAGTGATATAAAACTTTTTATAATTTATTTAAAACCTAGGTGGGATAATATCATAACTTGCACCCCAATGTTTCAGTGTGAGGCTAGAAACATTTCTGTTACAGTTAAATTTCTAATCCTTATCTTGAGGTTTGAATAAATATACACAACAGGAATCACCTACAGAAAGAACTGCATTTCATTGTTTTCAGAAGATGAGCTATGTGCTTTGTAACAGGTTATATGTGCAGGGAAGGACCTTACCTTCTGCCTTTGACAATACTTTTGACACAGTGATCTCTATGATAACGAACAAACTGCTGACAAGTCATCCTGATCTCCTCAGGCACTGAGGCATCTGTATGCCCTGCTGCTTCTCTTCCACCCCAGAAAAACTCAAGTCTACAAAACACACACACAAAAAAAGAAAAATTCAAGACAGCAAATCAAGCAGGGGCATTTTTTTGGGAAACTGCAAATAAATTGGACCTCCCAGGAAGCTTATCACCACCTCTTTTTGTGCCCAATACTTTGTATATAATCTTCCTAATATATTTGTATGGCTTTTGAACACAGAGGTGTTATTCTAGGCTTGGGCAGAAGGAAAGTCAGAGTGTAGCTGGGAGCCAGCTCCAGCTGCTGGATTCACAGGGCAGCCAGTCAGCTCTAGGGTAAAGGCAGCTTTGTACAACTCACTCCTCCACTGTGGAAGGGTCTGTCCACACAAACTACTGGCATGGGGTTATGAACACAGAGCTTTAAAACAGTGACGACACATTCTGATTCAGCATCTAGATCTAAGTTTTAGTTTATCAGCTGAAATTATTTCTGAAGATCCTTTATTTGGCAAAAAATTCACCTCTAGGGAGCCTGTAGGACTTATGTTTCTGAAAGTGTCCTTAGGATGGCAGAATAACCTCACTACAAGTGGGAGAGAAAAGAAATTTGGAAGATTAACGAAATAGGAAACCAAATACTATAGCTGAAAACTACTACTGAAAACTCAACACCCTTCAAAAATGATTATTAGAAATAATTAGGTTTATAGGTGTAAGTGCAAAAATTCTATTTACCTTCGCTTGAATGGCAGAATGATTAAATGCTTATCTAAGCCAAAAATACCAAAGCAAATGAAGCCCTGCAGAAAAAAAAAAATACAAGAAAATGCAACATGAAGCAAACACTTTGGTTTCTATAGGACAGAAGTTATAAACTCAGTGCCAAATACATTTCATGTATACATGCAAAGTATCCCTCTTTTCTAAATATTATTCAAAATGCATTTTGTTTCTGCTTTGATTTTTCCGTTTGGACCTTAGAAAGACATATCAATACCTAATAGTCCATCATATAAAACCTTCAAGAAATAGTTCACTAAAACTAATGCTGTGACAATGCCACTTGACACTTTGGGATAACTGGCAACCTTACGTAGCCAGGTATTGAATCTGGAAAGAAGAGACTTGCTGTAAGTGCTAGAATGCTCTCTACCTAATTCCTTTCTCTGTGCAGCTTTTATATAGAGCTGTCATTACTTGATACTGCAGAGCATCCTGTAGGCACACGTGCCATGGCTGTGTAAAATGTTCCTCCAGTGTGTGCATTAACACCGCTTGGCTTTCACCTTCACAGGTGACAAAGCTGCCTTGTATAGTCAGGAGCACTGAACCAGGCCAGGTGCAGCCAGAACCAGCATTCATCTTCAGATCTTTGCTATGGTGCTGTCACTGAAACCAGAGATAGTCATTTAAACCTTACAGAGACAGCACCCATGGAGCTGCTTTGCAACTGATGTAACTCCACAGAAGAGACACCAGTGAAGCTTTGGTACAAATAAGGCTAAATTGCTAATCAGTTTCCATGAGCATTTGGCATTCAGTTGTCACTTGCACTTTTGAAAGTGTTCATGGTCATAGAAGATGTGCACTATCTGCTGCAACACCCACCAACATGGTCATTTTCAGAACAAACATAGGTAAGTACCTGACCAAAATTAAATACAGCACAGAAGAACTGCAGTTCCACATACAGCCTTCCAGGCTCTTGGTTGAACAGCCACCACAAGCAACTGGAGAGATTCTGTAAAGAAAAAAGAAAAACAACAAAACCCACACACATAACCTAACTTTCAAAAACCAAAAGTTTTCTTCTCCTCACATGCTAATAATTCTTGCACAGTGTTCATGGTCTCCTTATTCAGATAGAGACAAGTAAGAGGGAATAAACACCTTAAAACATCATCTCAGTGAGGCTTAATAGCTTGGTGGGAGGGGGAACCTTGGTTGTTTTAAACACAACAATGCAAAACATAGCAGGGTAAGAGTTCTTTACATGCTTTTGTAAGGAACTTGCCTCATGCATTCTTAGGTTCTCAACATAACACAGACAATAGGAGCCCAGAGAGATTTGCAGTGTTTGTCTTAAGGCTGCTTAGCTGAGGCCAGTGCTTTCTACATATTTCTTGCAGAGTTAGGATTATGTTAAGGTGAGGCACATACCACTTCAGCTATTTGAGATGCCTGAGAGAAGGAGAAAACCTCCAAAGTTAACCCATTTGAGTGTAAAGGCTAATTCTTTAAAGTAACTCATCTTATTTCATAGTATCTACATAATCATTCAGACACAGCTAAAATATAGGCTGACAGATGGGGTATCCTTTAAATATAAAAGATGCCAAAAAAATACTAGCATGGACTACTTGGTACAGGAAATTTGAGAGGGAAACATTTCATTTTGCAATTTAACAGAACTTGAAAAGCAATAGCAGTAGCTACTAACCCACACTGTTGTGCTGCACTGTCCTGTTTTGTAGTATTATATATTTCTGCCACAGTATTTTCCATTTCAAAGAAAAATGCTTCTCCCAACTGACATCCACAAGAAACTCAACTGAGCATTACATTCAGAGAAAAGTTTCTTGCCTTTGTCACAGTTAAAAATTAAAATTATATCCCCAACACATTACATTCTGGTATTTCACACTTGTACAAAGGAGCAACCACCAACACATCTTGGAGTCAGTAATGATGAGTGGCAACACTAACTTAGCAATGTTGCTCCAAACACCACTAAAACCAACAAAATTGCATTTTCCCATTTAAAATAATCTTAAGATTATTTTTTAACACCTCAGAGAAATTCAAGTTCCAGTATAAGCCTGATCAGATAGAATAATTTTTGTAGTCTCCTCCAGAAGCAGAATTCAGTTTATATTTTTAATTGATAATTCTCTAGGGAAGAAGACCAACTCTTGAGAAAACTGGGAAGAAGGGCAATAGTGACGAATGATATAATGATATAACTTCACTTTTTTTCCCTTTTAGTGTTCTCCAGTATCTTGCTCAGCATCATCAATCTTAACTTGCATTTAATTTATGATGTGGCACAGAAAAATTAACTGTATGACATCCCTCTTCCAGTAAGGAACCAAATATAGCCTCTGTTTTATTTAATGAATTGTTACTTAAGCAATGGAAGATTTTTACTGGATTGTCTACATAGCTTTCCTAAAAATCATTCTACCTCAACGAGTTAACATGGGGATAAAGAATATTTACAGCAAATAAGCCAACAATAAGAAGTAAGCACAGCAGCACATGTCTGGCCAGCTGTTTGTCTCCAGTCTGTAGAAGCTGTTCTTCCTGAGCCAACACACACGTTTGAGCACTGCAGTGACTCACACACTGATCCGCTGAAAAACAAACCAGAAATTCTTCATTAGGCTTCTATCTTCAGAACTCCATGAACAAACTTGTTCATGTAACTTGCTGAGTCAAATTACCTTGTTAAGTAACCCTACTGAAGTGACACACAAAATTTAATATTGGCTTTGACAATAACCTGTTCAGACACCTTACTCTCAAATGAAACAGTTGAAGTTTATGTGTGCTCCTAAATTGATAAAAGCTTTTCCAACAGAACTTTTCTCTCAAAGATTTAATTCAAACTGAATGTGTGGTTAACATTGAGAAAACACTATTAGAAGTAATGAAAATAATGAAAAAATATTTCTCTGAACAGTTTTTAAATTTTAAATTTATTTCTGAAAAAAATCAAATATACTGTCAGCTCTAATGTTTTTACTCTGCATCTGTGTTGTTTACCTCTACATCAGACAGAAAAACATATTTATTTCAGGTCTGTGACTGTATTTTTAACACAGTATATCAGAACATGATCATAATTCTACCAATGAACGGAGTCAAACACAATGAGAATGGATGCTTGTCTTCCAGCTACAGAGTTCTAAGAAATTCTGAGTATCTTCCTCTAGATGGCAGTGAAAAACTTCCTGGCAAGGCCATATGAAGGAATTGGTACCAGATGACTCGAAGCAGTTCAGTGAGATAATAGAAGAATTAGTAATTATTGCAGCCAAGGTTACACAAGTGTATGCATTACAATTTGCTTTTACTGATTTATAGTTTTGAAGTGTTCACTCAGGAGTTTGAAATAATTTCCACTCAACCAAAAAGTATTTTCTACCTTATCTTTTAGGATAAGAAAATTATATTGGCCTTCCTTTATTCTTGAAGACATTCTTATGGTGCTTGTCTGAATTACTTAATAGATAAAATAGTTGGCAATAGGCAGAAAGGGAGCATTTTGTTGGATGTGACATAACTGAAGTATGCTTCAGTGTGAAATATTTAGATTAATTGAAGTTTATGCTGCATGCAAACAAAGCATCAGGATATGATCTCCTTGTTAAGAATGCATGAAAACAAGAAAAAAAATAGGAAAAAGAGCCGAGTTGTACTGGCAGCCAGCTTTGATTACTGACACTGATGTGCAGTGAGAATGCACTGGGCATGCAGTTTTCAGACAGGTGTTGAACAGTCAGTTCAATCCAGTTCTTTTCTATTTTAGTGACTCCTAAGGCCCTCTTAGTTGATTTTCTCCATCTCTCTTCTCTAGACATAAATAGAACACAGCAGCATGGACATTTAATCGAATTTGCAGTAAGCACTTGCTCCTCTAGATCTTATTTAGTGTTCAAAACCTGTGCCTGATTACAACAAAGGCTTTTTAAAAGATGCAAGATGTGAACATGAGGATGTAAAAAAGTGGTTTATGTTAAAAACTTGACGCAAAGTAAGGTTATGCATCCAATTTCCCAGCATCCAAACAAGAAAACAATGGAGAGGTAAAGTCTGAATGCTCAGAACACACCAAAGTATCTTTGTGGTAAAAAGTGACATCCAAAACAACTGTCCATCTTGCACACTGAAAGACTACAAACAACTATCAGCAGAAGAGAACAAACAGCTATAATATTGCCTAATAATTGATTTTAATACAAAATATCAGTTATCCAGGTGGAGTCAAGAAACAATAGCTCCAACAGTTTCTTTGTGAGAATAACACACAGATGTTGGGGAAGAGTCTGCATTAAAACAAGGAGATACTACTGCTTTACCTGTCTCAATTGGAGGAATCTTGCTTTCAACAGCATCTGACACTGCTTTGTTGTCTTTAGCACAGGATAATTCACCATTAGTTGTTTGACAAGGACAGCAACCTATTAAATATATACAGAAATAGGATAGTTAGCTTCCTTCACTACCATAATTTATTTTCCAAGTGTAACAATACATTCTATGCAGCTTTAACTACTATGCTCAAAAATAACCCAAAAGAAGACAGACTTAATTTTTCCAGTTTGTTGAAAGGGTAAATGGGTCACTAATACTAATAGTTCAACATAACACTACCACCATTGAAGCAACAGAAGCACTTTTAGTTACAGGCAAAAAACTAGGAGGTGATCAAAAAGGCTACATACAAAAAGGATTAGAAACACAATGAGTGTTTCTGTTGGCATTTAATCTCAGTGAGACAATTTAGTAGGTAAACAATCTAAGATGCCTAGTGGGCTGCATTTATCACATTCTTATCAAGGCATCACTACTTACATAAAAATCATCCACTTGTTCACTTACACAACTCTTACAATGGTAACAATCAAACTTTAGGAACACAAACCTAAATACTTGGGCAGTTATATCTAGATTTTCTTCTGTCCTAATCTAACACCTGAAGCTGTAAACTGTCCTTCTCAGAATAACATTTGAAATATTAGTTCATAGCACCCTAAGCCAATTATTCTTTATACCAATATACTTTGTCTACCTTTTTCTGCAGATGTCTGTGCAGAAGATCTTGGAGAAGACTGTGCAGAAGATTCTGGAGAAGACTGTGCAGAAGATTCTGGAGAAGACTGAGTCATAGGGGCTGAAGTATGATTCTGCCCACTCCCTTCCACTTCAACCTCCTCCACTGAGCTACGTGGTGAGTATGGGTTCAACACCCCATAGCTGGACCCTTGCCTACTTCTGTTCATGCACATCAGTGAGATACCTGACATCAATATACTGATGAACAGTACCACTGCTGTGGTAATTATCTGTTAAGAAAGCAAAGAAAATGCACTTCAATATAGGAAAATAGTTGCATATGTCTGTCTTTCTAACTTCTGTACTTTTCTAAATACACTTACAAATGAGTCTGAACAAGACTATGTTTCCTATATTTACTGCTCTTGCACCTCATGGCACTGAAAGAGACTAATTTTCCTTGCCTGAGTAACTGAGCTTTTTTTGTTTGTTTTTAAAAGTGTGGACCCCTGTGTGGACCCGTTTCCCATGCAATCCAAAAACATCCCCTCATTGTCTTCCCCCTTCCTCTGAGGATCACCAGTGTTCTGGGTTAAGTTCTGCTCAGGTACCTTTTCACTCCAAAGAGGAATGTGCTCTAATTTACATTCTTTAGCCAATGGGGAGCATCCTATTAATTAGCCTTTCCTTCTAATCACCTGCACTGATACCCAGAATCCACTCTGAGGCTATTTAGTATTTGTGAAAGTGCCACATGAACAATCCTGAGTGACTCATGGACTCTGCCCATAAGAAAGAGAGGGAGAAAACATGACAAATACCTATGCTAGTACACTCTATATCCTCTGATAAGAGGAACTATTTGCTGGCAAAAATGGTAGTTCAGGGTCTTTCAACCTATGATTGTGCTGAGAAGCCTGCCACAGTGCAAGCAGTTACTGCTACACAGGTGATGCATATCCTATCTATTACAGACCAAAAGCCATTCATTAGATACTGGATAACAACAATTTTAGATAACTATCACGCTAGAATACAAATTAGTCATCAGGAAAAGAGCTCTGTAATTCATTACCACTCCTAAGTTTTTTCTTTAAGAAGCCTACTACCTTTTTTCCTTAGTCATAGCTGCCTAAACGTGAAGGTCCTTCTCCAAACAAATGTTCCTAGTGGCTCATGACAGAAATACATTTTTGTATCAATCTATAAGCATTCTACAAGGATACTTTTATGACAGTAGCCTGCACTTTGACTGAAAGCTACTTGCACAGGTAGCATGGCAGAAGTCTGAAGTGATGAGGACAGAACGTGTTCCTACCTGATGCTTTCCATAGAAAAAGGCAGAGTCAATACTGGTGTTGTTACGTTCACCAACAATTAGTAAGATTCCTACCAGAACTGTTGGGACTCTGAAAGAACAGAATAGGAAGTACATAACATGTTTATCATGCTCCTACTAATTCAGCAGGGAAGCATTTGAATTAACTTACCCCCATCCAGCTACGATGATAAACCCAATGGGAATCTTTACTGTTTCTCTCTTCTTCAACAGAAACAAAGAAAAAGATAGAAAACCTAAAAAAAAACCAAACAAAACCAAAAGAATAAATGCCTTGTGTATTATTAAAAAGGGAACTGCTAAGTACAGAGCCTAGAAACTCTATGATGTGACCTGCTCAATAGCTTAAGATATTCTTCTCAGACCTTCAAGTATTCCAAAATCGTTTGTTTGACTGTATTCTGAGAAAGTAAATTAGAAATACCCATTGCCTAAAAAGTCATGTTAATAGTGAAACACTGAAAAACTGCCAGGACATTTTATATTAAGTATTCACTTCTAAAAGCTAAGAAAGGTTCACAAGAGTAAAAAAGATGTCATAAGAACATTTCAGATACAAGTCACTCATTTCCTGAGGTATAAACAGCAGTTTTCTATCCTAACACTCTTTAGCAACCAACAAATAGTGTTGCATTCAGTTATAACATTTCTGTAAAAACTGACCAGTCCTTTGTAAAGTCTATGATAAATTTAACTAAAAAGTTTTGCATGTTTTTACCTAACTCTCTTGGGAGTATCTTCTGGAACTGCCTAGCCTACTCACTCCTCAGCAGCTCAGCAACATTCTCATGTGGAAGCAAAGCTGGTATTTATATTAGGCCCCACCAATCATGAGCTATGTACTTCAGCTAAATAAATGCAACTCACTCCAGAAAAACACCACAGGAATTAAACCTGTAGATTCTGGACAAAAATATCTTGAATATCTAAAGTCTCTTTTCTTTTAATCATATATGTAAGGTACTCCAAGCTTCTTGAAGCATCTTTCAATTCTTTCTATTTCAATTCCTGCATTAATCTTATGTGCACATATTGCTTTTAGAAACTACAATTTCCAGGGGGAAAGAGGCGTTAAAGTTACCTGGGTATTTCCCTTCACTCTGTATTTTCTATTTTTTTTTTTGTTGCACCAGTTTTTAAATCTACTTAATGCTGAATAATTAAAATCTTAAACTCTGCATTAATTAAAA
Organism: Molothrus aeneus; assembly: GCF_037042795.1. Lineage (NCBI taxonomy): Eukaryota > Metazoa > Chordata > Aves > Passeriformes > Icteridae > Molothrus > Molothrus aeneus. The sequence continues at coordinate 17,710,485 of NC_089652.1, read as the reverse complement.
AGCATTATTAAGACTTTGACTAGCTGAAAGGCAACCCCCATATTCACTCTACTTGTAGTTGCTTCTGCCTTGAGAGTGGGCTCTTGTCTCTTGTCACACACCAGCCAGTCTATTGTATCCAGCAAAGCAAGCCACAGCTGCTCAGCAGAAGCTTCCACCAGCAGCAGCAGAGCCTAACACTAAACCTCAGCACAATTTCAAGGTATTCACATTTGTAGAACTACAAACTAGTGAAAGGAACAAGTACTCTGAAGAATATAATTAACATTATTTCAGGACATTAATCTTTCATTACAGTACTTGGGCTCTGCCCAGGAAAATCATACCCGTCCATAGGTAGGTGCTGTAAAGTGAGCTGTAGAGGAATATAAATACAAGGATCTGGATGGTGATGTCTTTCTCTTTAACAGTGAAATTCCATGCCACCATTCCAATGCAAGCAATAAACTGGAAAGAAAAGATACCATCATTTAAACTGGGAAAGCAGAATGACAAAAAAAAAATTATCAGAGAGCTATATACCTGCAGTGAGCTTTAAACTCCACCCCCAGATGAACTGGAGGGTGATTTTATGAAATGGATACTTCATTTAGCAGTAAAGTACTGCCACAATTGTGTCACCTGACTTTGCTACCTTATTTTCAGGAGGGGTTTTTTGACAGCAAGTATATAGCTCTTATAAACTAGGAGTAAGGCAAATCAGGTAAAGCCCCAACGTTGTATACCTTATAGTAAGAAAATGGTGATGTTTTTGGCAAGTACAAACCACTTAACTAAAATTATTTGCACATGAAAGTGAGGTTAATTGGTGTTTGTTCAGCCAAGAATTGCACCAGTTGTCACACACTGATATTGCATATATGATAATTTTAACACTGAAGGAATCTAAAAAGATAGGCTGAAGTATTGTGGAAACAGTAACAAAATAGTTCTATTTTTTTAAGATGAAAGCTAGCTTTGTTGGTACAGAACAAAAGCAACTGCAGTTCTCATACATGACATTTTTAAATGTGACTCCATGATCAGATTAAAAACAAAACCAACTACAGAACACTTCAGAAAGCACTACCATACAGATGTTATAGAATCACACGCTGCTCCAGTAGTGCAGTTGACTTCAAGAGAATAAGGAAGTCTTTAGTGTTCTCTCAGATTAAATAACAATTAAAATTAATCCAGAGCCACTTGGCATTGGCCTTCCCTAGCCACCAGCCATTCATTCCCACACATCCTTGCACCAGCACTTGCACCTGCTGATCTCTCTGCAAGAGCTTCAGGGATATAAACCAGTACAAGGATTATTTTTCTATTTAGCTCCTTGAATAGGGTTACTATAGAGTCAAACACAAGCTGCTGCTCCTGGTATTGCTTCAGATGGGCATAATTGAAACAGAAGTGCTCTCAACAGTATTGGGCAATAACTAAGAAAACATCTCAGAAGCCACTCTCTGTTCTGATTGTTTATAGCTCTGTTTAGCAATCACAGTGCCCACATTAACTATCATTTTCTTCAAGGGTGTATTTCACAGCACTGAAATTGTTTAGACAAGTCACACATTAGATTCACCTGCCCTCCACAGTTTGCTATAAAGATCTCGCTGTAAAAATCAAACTTCCAAAATTGTTAAAAACTTAAACCTTAAACCTCACACAACAGCATTCTCCTTATTACTGACCTGAGCAACAAGTAGATGTGTTGTAATCATATGAGGAATCTGTTTGTATTTCTTACTCAGAACAACAACAGTAAGAGACCAGGTCTGTAACATACAAGAAGAAAAATTAATTAAAGAATAAAACAAAACCCAGAAGAACAAGATAAGTATTCTGGCAGATGATGATGAAATGAAATACACAACAGATCTTAGCAACATGACTGCTACAATATGCTGCCAGCCCCTTTGCCTCAGCAGCTGTGGTCAGAAAAAGCATCTTGGTGCACTCATGCTGGTGAAGTATTTCCAGTAAAGACCAAGCACTTGTCTGGAGCATACAGAAACCTTTTAGTTCCTCAGGACACAAATGACCAGAGTGTAGCCTGGCAATTTAGAATTTAAAATCCACACCCACATTCCCTGAATCTCCCAAAATTATCTGACCAGCAAGAGGTAGCATTCACTTCTGGCTTCCCTTCAGGCAGAGTTTCAAGGCAAGAGGACTTCAGTGAGACAACAACTTCAGAAAATTCCAACTCCTTCCATGGATGGAAGGATGTTTTTATTTTTAAAAAGCAAATAAAAATAATCATACTATCTATACTTTCTATAAAACCAAAGCAAAATTGACATTGGACTTCTGGCTTACCAACTCAGTTTTTAAGAAAATAATTTCTAGTACAGAAATTTGATAAACAAAAATTTTTCAGGTTAAACTATTTCATTAATGCTCATTAAGACTTCATTAAACAAATATGCACTGACATTTCTGAAGCTGAAGTTTGTACACAGCCTTCATTACTGTGATATCCAAGCACCTCACTTGGCTTGATGTAACTAGTCTCTGTGGTGTAAACTAGTACTTTAATTCCCCCACACCCTGTTACTAAAACAAGAACACAAACCTAACAAAAACCCTCTCAAGCTCTGCACTAAACGCTCTAATTCAGTCACTCATCTTTCTGTAGAGTGCAGCTTTGCAGCAGACCCACTGCTTAATCAGGATGTTTAACTCCTTCCTCCCCCTGTGCTGAGGATGTGATGAGGAAGCACAGCTCCTGCAGTGACTCAGATGCTGCTGACGCAGCCGGGCTGCCCTGACTGGAGCTCTCTGCGCCTGCCCCGGCAGCGCCTACCAGAGAGATGAGGCTGACGATGCTGATGTCAAAGCTGACGTTCTGCAGGGCAGCTGCCAGGGGGTTGGGGTCCATGGAAGGGATGGTCAGCAGCCATGCAGAAACATACATGATGGGGGCAGACACAAACGTGCTGATCACCATGCCTGAGGTAATCTGCCAAGAGTCAAACAGAAACAACAACCCAGTCAATCGCATCTCAAGGTAAAGAATCTGCTTTCAGGAATACAACAACCGGCAAAATTGGATCTTTGAATTAAACATACCTAGAACTTTCACAAATAATGAGTTAATTCTATAACAAATTATTTAGAAGTTGAGCCAGAAAGTATCTGGTTTATACACAGAGCTAAACTGAAAATTTTAACAAACTTCTGAAATAGCAGGAGTAGAGTTTCCTACTGCAGATTTCTACAGAGCTTTTTCATGGGCATCAAATAAACTAATAACTGCTGTCCAGGGGTAAATTTACACTGTCACAATTTGCTTTTGGATATAAACATTCACACAATAAATAACTAGAAAAACCATGTAGCTATACAAATATTAATACGCACCAATGCATGAGAAGAAACCATATATATTTACAAGTGATTTCTAGTTTGGCTTCTCATTGTCTACTTTCTCAAATTTGTACAGTGATGGAAGTGTGAGTTGTTACTCATACTAGAGGCTCTGCTTTAAAGAAATTTCCTAAGTTTGTAGAGTATAAAATTCTATCTTGCAAGATTTACTTTTATTGTCCCTTTTCCTTAAAAATACAAATACAACTAAACAACTCCAAAATAAAAAACATCAAAAACAATGAAAAATCAACAAAAGTGTGTTAATGTCACTTTAAGTGGAAGAAACAATTCTAAAATTTCTATTTAAAGTCAAAAAGGTACCCTCTACTATGTACATATAAAAAAAGTAAAATGCTTTCTATCACAAGATTTAACTGAAGGGCAGCACATTGAATCAGTTAAAGCTTAAGATCTTCCACAGATTTTCAGCTATGACACTATTCTTACTGAAGTCAGTAATGTAATTTCTTTTTTCCCCTACAAAAACATCTCAAAGATAAGTTTGTTGAAAAAAAACAGACAAAAGCAAAACCCCAAAAACCAACAAAGATACAAGTTCTTTATATCTGAAGTTATCCTATCTCTTTCTATTAGAGTCACAAATTAAAAAAGAAAAAGAGGATGAGGGCTATCAAGACACTTAAGACATCAGGAAAGATCCTGGGAGTACAATTCTAAGATATGTATACTTCAGAAAAGCAAATTCTTCAAGCCTACTTATTTATTTATTTAATCAAAGAAAGTAAGCTCAAAGTTAGGACATATTTGGAAAAGTTTAACTACATACAATTCCTACTTCCATGTTAAATTGACTTGCAAATATTGCGACACCAGGTGCTGCTGGAAAAACTCCATAAAGAAATGCATAGTTTGATAAACTGGTGTGATTGACCACGTTGTCAGTCTTGTCCAAGAGCTCCACCATCTCTCTGCAGAGAAATGGCAACATGAGCCTGAAAGAAAAGGGGAAAAAGTAATTGAAAAAATATTACTCAACCTATAATAGACTCTTCTTTAACCAGAAAACGAATAAAAAGAAAATTTAAGGCTTTGAATACTACTTATGAAAAGACATCACTTGGAATGATTGCTTTTATTGTTATCAAAATATTTCCCAGCTGCTTAAAAATCTTCCATCACAAATTACATTAAAATAAAAAAGGACAAACATATCCACAAACTTGGGTATAGAAGCAGCTTCCCTGACCATGTAGACACATTCTTTGTACAAACTTCAAATTTAGACTGCCAAGACATTAAAAACTCTCTCATTTTACAGCTGTTACAGTAAAAGTAGCTATAAGCAGTCAGCAGCTCTGAAATTCAGTCCACCTTTCTGCAAGCTGACTGAAATATAATAAGGGCTCAAGCTTAAGTATCCCATGCCAAAAGTTCTGGCCAGCAAACCAGTGACATCAAGGCTATTTCAGCAATAGCCCAGATCTCACACAGTCTCAAAGTAAATCTTACATAGGCCTACAGTAAACAAAGTGGTAACATTAAATCCCAGTGTTTTTCACAGTTTTTCTCATTACGAAATTTGTCATTAAGCTGGTTTACAGACTAGGTCTTTAGCTTTAAGAGTTAGTTGTACTTGATACTGAAATGCATCTTCAAATTTTACAGTATAAACTTAAAACCCAAACATTCTATTAAGTTAATTGTAGTTCTGTAGGAAATAAAATATTTTATATTAAATAAATAAATGAATATTCCCTGAAATATATTCAAGGGAAGATTATGATAGTAGAAGTTCTAAACAGAGCTTGGCATTTATTCATGCTTAAAAGTCAAGCAGTTTTAGAGCATGAAGTGACCATTTTTATGCTCTTCCAGTATAGTTTCAAAGACTTATAGATAGAGTAAGGAGAAACAACTAATTTGGAGATGCCAAATAATTTGTTTAAGCCAAATAAAATACAAATACTAATCTAATATATTTGAACTCACTACTATCTATTTATTTAGTAAATTTTGATTTAAGCTACTAATTCCCCAAATACCCAATTCACGACAGATGGCCTGTAAGCAGTCCATGAAGGCACAGCACCTCTGAATTTCTTTCTCTGCAGAGCCTGACAACAGGTTTTTAGTCTATTAAATTTCCTTTAAAAATGAACAGCTGTATTTTATCAAAGAGTTTGGGAAGCACTCACTCAAATTCTGGGAGTGAAATGTACTATTATCATAATGTTTTTGAGAGAAAAGCCATCTGACCAGGGTATTCAGAGCTTAAAACATCTAGAGAACAAAAGTATAAGAATACATAAATTGAACTTACAGTTTGGCTGTGATGAGAAGGATCAGTGCAACAAACATACCCTTTGTCAGTTTTTTCGTTTGTCCCACCATAGTCAGTCCAAGGTAAAAAAGTGCAGAGCCAGAAAATGAACTGCCCAGTCCATCAAGGAAGTTTTCAAGGTATTCAGGAATTTTCTGGCCAAGAATAAAATTTGAAGCAATTCCTATGAAGACCATGAATACAATTGGGTTCTGCAAAACTCGAAGGAGTGCTAGGCCCACTATTTTGATTTTGCTCTGTGACACAGTGCGATTATTCCTCCACTTCTGGATTTCACAGAAGATAAACCCCAGGGGGTTTAGCATCATAAGAGATATTGGAGCCACTAGGTAAATGTACTGGAGATACTCTGGGTAAGTGGTTTGATATAAAGCTTCAACTAGAAGACAGGAAATGAAGAGTTATGAGTGATAACACTTCAGCAGAAAAATACATTGAAATACCGAAATTAAATTTTGCTCTCTGAAAACTAAAGAAAATTATTTAAGTTTCCTCCAGAAGGAACTGAAGGAATCCATTTCATTAACAATCAATATAAGATAATGCAGGAAGAGAAGTATGTCCTATCATATTAGGCAACAGTTATCTTAAGAACACATTAAAGACCAAAGATTAACTATTCAATGCTATTTAATCATCCTGCAATTAGCCACCAGAAACAGAAAAAAAAGAAAGAAAAGAATGTAACAATTCTGTATTTCCTTTGAGTCATCCCAAACACTGGAAAAAATTTGGCTTTATTTCTGACTAGATTTTCCTCCCCAGAAACATGACAGTTGTGGAGAATTATAAGCACCTTTTCAGGATACAAGTTGCTTCCCATCTTAAGGGAGTCTCACTTCTTTGGAACTTAATCAGTTTTCAATGGGTAAGTCAGGTGTGATCTTTCTACATTGATTCAATACAACACAACAAAGCAACTACTGGGAAAAAAATTTTATTACATAATTATTGGTTCATTCTCTGAGACTATTTAGGACAAGAGTTACTGCTGTAGTTATGGTCCCTCAAGGAACTCCAAATCATAAGCTTTTGCCTTCATTACTACTACATACTTCTGAGTGAAAGAAGAATTGCTTCTTATTTCAAGTTTGTACTAAAGGTGCTTCAAAGATAATCAAAATGTTTTGGAAACATATAAAAGATTCAATTCTAATGGGAATTAAAAAAAACCTCAATGCTTTAAAAGTAGAATGTTCTCTTTTACCTGACTTACAATTGTTATATTTAATAACTTTTTGTTATTAGTCATTATCAATAATATGCTATAGTTATTAATAGTATGTCAATTATAATGTATGTATATATTGCTAATTCTATCATAATTATTACATATAATATGCATTAGATATATACTATGCAATTCATAATTATTAATAACATTATTAACCTTTTCTGAAAAAGTTTTTCCTCGTGACTACATTTTTCAAAATCCAAAGAGTTTTACCTTTGTATTATTTAAGCCTCTGGAATGACAGGAACTTCCAAATGCTAAATCAGCACTCACTTTGAACAGTCTCCTCTTTAGAGCAAATAAACTGACATTCTCAACTAGCTGATTTCTTACGTATATAAAAAAAAGCACTAAGGGAGTTTTTACTTTTACAGGCCATTATTAAAATACATGTAGAAGAACTAGCTGTATAAAATCCAAAATAGACTGCTGAACAGAAGTACCAGGTTTGGGGTTAGTTACTGCATTGAACAAGCCAGTTTTAAGCACTAAACACAACGTGGTAATCAAAACCACTTTAAACATGCTGGACTTGTTATGCAAACAGGCTTTTTCCTAAAAAACCTCAAACCTGAGACTGATGTCTTATATTGCTTTATACAGAATGCCCACGTCACTAGAACACAACTCCATCCAAGTCACGTGTAATTAATGTCTGAGTGAAAAATTTAAAAAAACCTTTACATTCTGGTAAAGTGAACCTGTATATTTAGGACAATAAATTAGGTCTATAATTATAAAATTAAGGTCTATAACTTTAAATCAGGTCAGAATGCATTTTACTGGGTACAAAAACTGAAGTAAGATTACTGAGTCAGTGGGTGGAAAAAAAATAAGAAATCAGTCTTACAGAATCCTTAAGGCAGTAAAAATAATCCACAACTCCTACCACTGATGAAAAGTTTTTCTTTTTATTTAAATCACGGTGCCTGCTTGCTGATCATAAGAAAAAACTGAAATCAAATATACTTTAATTTTTAAAAAAAATCAATTCTCCATGTCCCAGCTGCTCAAAAGTACATATAAATCACACACCAGTTGTCCATGCTTAATATAATGAGTATGATTAAAGTCACAGTGACTGTCACCCACACAGCACCTCTGCTACACCTTTGCTTTAACACACAGCTCTAGAGAACACCTGAATCTGATTGTCAGACTTGTATCATTATTACCCCGTAATTAAAAACCCCAAAGCTTTTTATCATAGTAATTCTGACTATATCAGGGGTGTGCTAACAAACCTCTCTGCCAGTTGGTTCTTTTTTACCCCAACATCACTTTTTAATCTAGAACGATCATAACCATGATAATAGAAAAACGGTGATAAGCTTCAAAAATTTGACTCGCATTTTGATTTCGCTATGTGCAAATCTTTTCAAGAAAGTGCATAATAAAGAAATAATAAATAATAAGAGTCATGTATTAAAGAAATTACATGGAATGAAGACTCAGGAATGATTAAGAGTTCAAAATGCCTTTTTAAATAGTGTTGGTTTAGTGCACAATTTGTCAATATTGATTTTTTTCTTTTACAAATTTCCACCACCACAGCATTTAAAACAGTTTTTTCATTAAAAGATCAGGCTTTGCTGAAAACACTATCTCTACCACATAAAAACAGCAAGGCATTCTTTGTTGACCAGTCCCTCAAACACTTCAGAGAAGCTTGGGTAATATTTTACTAATAGCAAAAAGTTTGCACAGGTGACAGCATGAAGCCAACACCAGTGAAAGTTTGGGGATGGGAGAAGGGAAAGGACGAGAGGAAATAAACCTCAAAAGCCTACAATGTTTCTGTTGCAGTAACTATTCCAGTAAAGCTCTAAATGTCATAGATTTTGTCACTATCATACATAGAAAAAATATAAATCATATCTTATAAATCATGAAGTACCTGAAGAAATATGCAGTCTTACAAGAAAGTAAAAGTTGAAAGAATGTTTTAACCAGGATACAATGGAAATACATTCAGAGACCCCCAAAATACATATATTAAAAAAAAAAAGAGAAGCTCTAATTAGCATCTAAAATGCATACCAAAAAATGCATATACAAAGGTATAATTCTCACAGCCCCATTTGTGGCATACTTCTGATTTCATTCAAGAGGAATAAATCTCAGGAAATGCAACTGAGGGAAACACAGTATTTTCATTTAAAAAAAGTATGCAATTGCATTTGTCTAGATTTTATATTTGCTTGATACATATCAAGCAAATTTGAAGAGAATAAGAAATATTGAGGATTCTCCTGAACATGCTGCCTTGGAATAATGAGAAGGATACTGTTAACTCCTAAAGTAATCTAAAATATGGATCTACCTGTTACATATAATCTGGAATTGCATATTTGACATTGCCTTTTGTAGTTGTATTTTCAATTCTGTAATCAAACATCTTGTTTTTTGTTTTGCTAGAACCAACTCGCTCTCCTGTTTTGGTTTAATCTTTCCTAGATGATGAGCAGTCTCAAAGAGAATTTGAGAGGCACTTCAGAAATTATTTCAATTGCATGGAACTTCAATTCAGAAGTCAATTTCAAATTATGGTTATATAAAAGCAAACACATCTAGAACAGTGACAATTAATTTTAAAGAAGAAAACGTACTCACCTATTGGATATCCCAGTGCAAAGTCATTGCTTTGTGTAGCAAAAATAGGGTACAAACCTGCTTTGCTAAATCGGTTCTCAGGACTGGCTACCAACAATGTTAAAACACAGACTAAAAAAAACACAGCAGCTTTGGCAACTAAAACACTGTACAGGAAGGACCAATTCACATTAGAAAAATTAAGTACCACCATGTTTTTGAACAGTAAAGCCGGGAGTGCAAAACGGGACACAAAATTTCCCAGTCCTTTGGCCTGAGTTGATGTGATAATGTTGGCTCTTCCAGCTATGTAGCCACAAAGAATTATTCCAAAGCATTCCAACAGGGCTGGGAAAAGCCTGCTTATTGACATAGAAGGGGGATCGCCGGTGGTGTTGAGTCCAGCTTGTCCAGGCAAAGAAAGAGACATGTTAGCTGAAGATGAGAGGCTCTTTGCAGTCAAGTCTGAATAGCTATCCATTTCCTCTGATCACCTCTTCCAAAAGAAGAGTGTGAAATGATCTCATCTGTAAAAGGAACAAAAGTACACTTATTAACTTTATTCCTTTAAGTACAAGCTTATGCCCTCTTAAATTATTACAGAATGGACAACAGGAATAGCCCCTACAAGAACTGAGCATCAGGAAAGAAAGATAAATGTGATGAAGAATCAAAGCTTCTCCACTCTCGTACAAAAACATTTGGCAAGGTCCTCTTTACCTTCCAGAAAAATTTAGAGTTTAAATTATCATATCGCCCTTGAAGTTTGTACTTTGCTTCGAGCAACTTTGACCTCTCCCAATGTTTCAATATCATGTGCTAATGATACACTCTTGAGTTAGCAAAGAATCCACAGGTGACACAGCAGCCAGTGATCTAATTCATTGCACTAGAGCTGGCCCATATTTCTACACGCAATTCCTTAGGTCAGGACCAGGGAAATTTAAGCATGCATGAAGCATTTATGTATAACAGAAGTATCTGCTGACCCCCATTCCTCACTTGTTAGCAGCAATTGCCTTTGGAAGGGCTGATTACAACACCAGAGGTTCTATATGGAAGCAGACATGTAAAGTCTGCAAATCAGATGAAGAGAGTGTATATCAAACACAAATATTCATTGGTGAATAGCAAGGTCCTGCCAGAAACAGATCTGGCTTTGGTAATATAGCTCTGAAACCTGTGCAGTCCATCAGGTAACTGCACATAAAGTTCTGATGTGACTAAATCCTGGAGTACTTTGTTTAGGAAGTCAAGATGACTTACCTCACTTTGTAGGGATAGAAACTAAGGCAAAGGTGAACAGATTTCCCCTAAGCTATTTAAGGTATCAGTGGTAGAGTCAAAATTGCCAAGTCCCAAGCAATGCTTTGTACGGCACAATTTGTGCAAATTAGCGACTGGTTTAAGAGTCTTCCCAGCCTCTTTGTATCCTATCCACAAGGAACACAGAACACACCAGCCACGTAAATAAGCAAGTAAATCAAGTCAGTGCAAAGGTGAGGTCTTGTAAGGTCTGTTTAACACCCTGGCATCCAGCATATACATATTCACAAGCTTCAACTCTTTGACTCATGACTTATTTATGCCTGAGGCTTTTGGTAAGCACTTCTATGATGCTTTGGTAATTCATCCGGACTGAGCTGCTGCATCATCCAGATCTGTCTAGCAGCCTTGGCTATCCCTTCTCCCAAGGAAAATGAGTCTCACTCCAAGTAGGGCTTATTATAAAGGCTTTACTTTCTTATATTATAGATGATATATTAGCTTAGATTTATTTGGACCAGGAGCTCAATGTATTATTTGCTACAGAACAATGGAAAAACTTGCAAGAAATGAAGCAAACAACAAACCATTTCTTCTACTAAAAAACTTAAGGACATTGCTTGAATTTGCAAAATGTTCAAAAGAGGACCAGAGACAGACTTCCAACACTGAATTCTTGAAAGAAATCAGCCACATTCTATACTAGCTGCAAGGTAAAAAGCAGGTTTTCAGCACAGCTCCATGTCAAATTCTCCAAGCTTACAGCACTGCACAGAGGTAAGGCTCCCAGCAGTGCAATGTGTTCAACCTACCCACTGCTCTCTCAAGGTACTTTTCTTCAGCAATAAGATACAGCTGAAACTTTTTTAACTAAATGCAACATTTGATCTGTAGTGGGAGTGTACTCCAGCCATATCTATCCCTAAATTCTAGCATTCCTTCTCCTGTGCCTTCCTATTCAAGGCTAATGACAAGCCTCTCTTCCTCCTATATAAAAATCATTATTTCTCTTCACAAAATTGGTACAAGTGCTCTTGTCCCCATTTCATAATTCAGAACTTAAACGTGACTGACTCTTACGTTGTATCAGTCAATAGCACCTACTAAATCCTGTATCTTCCTCACTAGATCAAAACTGACATGGATACACACCCACACAACCCTAACCATCATTTGTAAGAGAGATAGATAGACAGACAGACAGACAGATTCCTGCAGCCCTCCTTCAGCCTACCTTCAACTTCATTACAAGGGACCCTGTCAAGTCATACAGGACAAATTTTTGGTAAACCACAAGAGTTTCAAAGAGAAGAACTCCATTACAGTAAAAGCTGCTCCTGGCACTCCTCAGAGGGCTTTGAGAGTGAATCATCTCTTCAGCTCGAGAGACATGCACATCCCAAACCCTTCATATTTAACACAGAGCATCTATTGCCAAGCAGTGTTTTCCAGAAATGCAAGCTTCTGCATTCTGCTTAACACTCAGCACTTATTGCTCTATAGGATACAGACATTTATATAACTTTTGTGAGATTATGTAATGACTAATCACAGATTTAATATACAGCCTTGTTACACTTCAGGCTTATCCCAAACTAGCGTCTCACAAGAGTGAAATCATTTTCAATTCACTGTTCTTAATGAAATCAGAGGTAATGATCTCATGTAAACCCAAAACCTGATATATTCTACACAGAAATTAGTTTGTTCTTATAGTAGATGTAGCAAACTAACCAGACAAATGACACTAAAATAAGGAAATATAATACAGTTGCAAGGGAAAGCATTTAGCTTTGACTCCATAGAAGATACGATTTGTAGTTACCCCTTCAGGGATTGAGGATTGAGATTTGAATCCTTGAGAACTCAGCCACAGCTGCATTTTTGGGAACTGGAGGACAATACAGACACAGCATTTAGGAATAATGCTGCCTTATCTGCTGTCGACTGTGCCAAGCATAGCTGCTTGCAGGCAGACTGTCAGCTTGCACGAGAGGAAACCTTGTATGAAGACCAACAATAGACACAGAGCAAATAACAAGTGCAGTTTAAACTTGCCACAAAACATTTCTCTTGTAGGTTGTCAATATTTGTAAATTCTTAAAATTCACCAGACCAGAAACTCAATTCTCCAGCAGCTGTGAGTTAAGCAACATCAGGTTCCTCTCCGAGTACAGAAATAGAGAAACTGCCTCCTTCACCAAAGGAAGGGGAAAACCCCTTTCATCTTCTTTTTCTAATGAAAGTCAAAGACAGCACGAGTCAATAAAAGAGATAACTTCAATGTATATCTCCCCTCTGGTCTCTCACTCTTAAGTTTCCAACTGGTAATCACTCTCAGGATAATATGGTGACACTGGCAAGACCGTGCACATTGTTCATAAATTATATCCCACAACATGACCTACTTTAATGCAATGCAGAAACTCTCCTACTTTAACGTAAGGATGACACATTATTTTACTCAGGAAAATTAAAATGGAATTGGGGTAGGAAGAGTTACCACTCGTAGCAGCTCTACTACCCCGTTCTCAACTAAGATAAGCATGTACTACATGCATTTTCATGTAAAAATTTGTGAAGTCAAAGAGGAAGCAATTTCAGGGAGATAAAATGATAAAATAAGTGGGAAGAAGTGATTACTGCAGTTCCTAATTTCTGCAAGTTAACCACAATTTTTACTTTTCTCTTTATTCGGCTAAGAAAACAGAGAGAACAATATAGCAACAGCAATTAGCACAAGAAATGTGCCACCTATATGTGGAAACCTGGACAATGCCAGTTGTTTTTCACGATCTCATTTCCCTTTCCATCCTTCTCCCACGATGCCATTCCAGGAAAGCCCCTGGCTGTGCAGCAGCCGCGTGCCCTGGGCACCTGGGGATGCTGAGGCCTGCCCGGAGCACACGGCTGGCACAGCTCACAGCAACACTTCAAGCTCTGCAAAACTTTGGCAGTGCAGGAGCTCAGACAAGACCAAATGAAGCAAGAGCTGCCAGCGGCACCAAATGTCAACTCAGAAAATGAATGAAAAACATACCTCCACGTAATTTTCACTTAAGCTGACATTTGGGCTTGTCAACAAATAGATATATACTTCTGAAGTAAAGAGCAAAACATTTTTCAAAAGGTAGATAACATTTTCTTGCCAGCACCCCTTAAAAAGCAGCTCACTTGCACCACTTGCCAAAGTAGGATGTAAAATCCTTTGACTTGCAGCCAGAGAGCTAACACAAAACCAACGCCTCTCGCCTGCCCCTTCCCGGCCCATCGCTGCTCTCTTCCCATGGTCATCCCAGCTAGGAGCACAGGGCATTCCAGTCAAAGATTAAAAACCAGCAGCACTACCCTGCGTGACAGCTGCCTCAGCAGAAAACAGCGCCAGAAGCCGGGGAAAGGAGCGGGCAGCTTACCTACTCAGCTTTCGGTAGGCGCCTCCGCACCGGGGTGCGTGGGGACGGTTTGTGCTCTGCCAAACTCAGAACCCCTCTAAGGCCGAGGCCGCCGGTACCGAGGCCAGGGAGGGGAGGTCTGGCCCGCCCCGGCCCGCCCCGCCAGCGACAGCCCCGCAGCCGCAGCCGGCGGAGCGCCGGCGGAGCGCCGCGGGCGGGCGGGCTCCGGGCGGACCCCGGGCAGGCCGGGGCTGCGCGGCGGCGCGGCCGGGGGAGGGAGCAGCCGCAAGATGGCGGCTCGGCCGCTGCCGCGCGGGGGCTGCCCGGGTCTCCGCCGCCGCCTCGGCCCCGGGGGCTTCCCCCGCGCTCGGGAGCCGCCTCCCCCGGAGTACGAGAGCGGAACGAGCCCCGGCCGCTCCCGGGGCGGCCCTCGTGGCTGCCGCCAGCTTCCCGCAGCCCCGCGGGCGGGAGGCCGGGCAGGGTCACCCCCCGTTATCGGCCCGAGGCAGCGTCACCTGCAGCTCGGCGGGCCCGATAGCGGCGCCGGCTCCCGGCGGCAGCCTGGCCCTCAACCTCCTACTCCCGTTCCAACTTTCCCCGGCAGTCAGAGCGCTTAGAAACAAAACCCCGTGTTTTCCACGTGCCGTCGGTTCCACAGATCTGACCAGTCAGTCATTCCCCAGTAAAAACTAAAGACTGGTAATGACCAAGATTCTCTTGCAGAAAACAAGGACACAGCTTTCTCAAGGCTTTCCCTTTGTACTGCAATTGAGGGCAGAGCAGTTCCAGCTGCCCTTTTCCTGAGAGCCAAGACAGATTCTGCTGCTGCAGAGACAGCAAGAGTGAATTCAGTGTACCTCATTCTCCCCTCCTGACCAGACTCTAACCGCTTCCCTTACTTGTTAAGTAGTGGCAATAGGTGATCCACTGGGAGCAAGGCAGTTTTTCCTGACTGGTGGAATGTCGACTAGTCTGTGTGCTCAGTAGCTTCCCATTCCAAACTTCTAGCAAAAAAAAAAAAAAAAAAAAAAAAAAAAAAAAAAAAAGTACTCAAAAAGCTTGCAAGGAACTTCCAGGAAAAAAACCAACCAAACAAGCCCCAAAATCTCTTTCCCTTTCAGTTAAACCCAAAAAAGACCAAAACAGAATGGAGAATTATCTCAACCAAAAAAGATGTGACTGACATTTTATGGAGCATTGAGTCAGATATGAATTTTTTCCATTGTCAGTTCTGTTCACAAGGTCTACTGTTGAAATGCGTACCAGAAATTTATATTATATAGCAAGAGCAGCCATATAACAGAAATAACTCTTAAGGGGATTAATTGGAAGTCGAGTTAAGAAAAACCTGTAAAGAATGCAGACAGGGACAGAAACTTGTGGGGATAAACATGGCTGCTAGAAACTTTTAGAAGGCAGTACATTGTCTGCCTTAAATTTAATTTAATACTATCATATGTCTGCTTTAACTTTAATTTAAAGATACTGATGCTTAAATTTTATCTTTCTGTACTAGTCGTGTATACACTTACTAGAACCTCAGCTGACATGAAGCAGCACTGTCAGTGCTTGACTCCTCGCTGCCTCTCATTCCTGTCTACATCCTGTCCCAAATCTGGGCCCACACAGCCCAAGCAAAAGATCAGCAAGGGATTATTCCAAAGCTGTGCCAAAGTTTGTGATGTATGTTTACAGCTGGAAAGTGGTGCAGCTTGTTGGGTAACACTCACCCACTGGTAACATTAGGGTGAGACTTTGTTTTGATACAAACACTAATAAAGAAGATTCTTTTGTTAATTTTTTCACTGTTGAAGTTTCTCTGCTTGGCACCTGACAAAGAGCACTTTCAGACTGATTTGGATTTGGTTTTGGAAATACAGTATAATAAGGCCTTTCTGATTTTTTGGCTTTCTGTCATTCATTCTTTTCTATAGAAATGACACCTTAGAGGGACATGCTTTGGGGAGTAGCAAGGGAGGAATACCAGACCATACTAAGAACTCTTGGTAAAAATGTATGCCTTCCCTTCTCTTGAATGCGTTTTTTCCCCTTTGAAAAGATCATTAGTGCTTTAGCATTTAATAAAGTATTTAAAATACAAGAATCTTTCAGCTGTTTGAAAAGAGCATAGATTTGGCTGGATAGGCTGCTCATTGACTGCTATTGATGTGCACCAACCACCAGCCTGATTTGCCAAGGGATCAGCAGTAACAGGACAGAGCTCTGTTTCCACCTCAGCTCTGGCATACATAGTGTGCTAAATCAGGTAAGCACATTTGACCCGAGTCTTGTGTCATCTTTGGGGGAACACAAACAAATTAAAAGTGTAATACTTAAAAAAAGTAAATAGTAAACAACCTCAAAACCCAGAAAAAGTAAAATACTTGAAAGTATGAAAAGGTAGTATCAAAGGCATGTGAAAAAATACAATAAAATTATTATATCTGCTGTCTAAATAAATGAAGCAAAAGTATATAAATAGGACTTAATAGGGCATATTTCCTCTTGCAGATTTTAATCTTTTAAACCATACTATAAACAGCCTAGCAACTCTCATTGACATGCAGCATCTTCTGAGCTGAACAGAGAAGAACACTAGGGTCTTATCCCTTGCCCTGTTAAGAAACATGAAATCATTATTAACCAGACGGTACCATCAGAACAGCACTCAGAATAACTCAAGCACCAGATTACAGGACCAGTTCTCCACTTGGCTGGGAAATGTTAGGATCCCAGTTTTCTGGCTTCTTTCAGTCTAGATAATTAGCAATGATAACTTAATGTTGAAGTCAAGAAATCTTTCTAATGCAGTATTCAATATACAGGATACTCCTGACCATATCCAAAGACCATACAAAGTCCTGCTTCCTAGAACAGCAAAGGACAGTATTTTCTTACTGCTTGACACCTCCTCTCTTCTCCCTGAACACTTAACCAAAGCTCCATAGGTGCTTTCTTTGAGCCACGTTTTCTCTGGCCTTGAACATCCCCTTGTGTTCCATTGAGCATCTTTCTGTTCCAACATCCTGCCTTTATAGTAAAGTTTAATTTCTTTTTCCTTGGAAGATCTCTGTAAACTAAGGGTGACAGCCATGGACATCAATTCTCACGGAGTTTCACCCAACCCATAGAAATATCAAAAAGCCCCCATGTATTAATTTAACACCCAAACATAACTACACCCACAGCTATAACAGTGCAAATAATGCATGGGAAAGGCAAGATTTTTGTGTACAACCTCCTGGGAGGACAGGTTTATAGAGACCATCAGCTCTTTATCACAGCTACCCTCTACCACTGGCAGCTCAGCTCTGGCAGTTGAACTGTGGATCACAGAAAACACAGTTACTGCCACTGCAAAGCCAAGCCTTCCAAAAGCCACTAAACAAACACAAAACTGAAAATTGTCCCCAAAATTTTAATTCAATCCTCCCGAGCATTCCTTTAACATGACATAACATTGCTTAATCATGAACTACTCTCTCCCTTGATTTTTGTTGTTTTTCACTCGATTTGGATGTTTCCATCCGCTTATGTGCCACCAAAGGAGCCAATAGATGATATGGGAGACAATTTCTGCTTTTTGATCTGGGCAGCAGTTTAACCAATGAAAAGCATCTGGAGCAACCATTACATGAGTCATCCTGTGGCTTTCATCACACTCATTTCCCTGCAAAAATTACACACACACAGGCTGGGCCCACACAGTAACTGCGAGAGGTTCACTCTCAGTGAGAGCAGGTTTCAGTGTCCCTTTCAAGGACTGGCAGTGACCACACAGAAACGTTTTACAAAGGCCTACAACTGAGCCACCTTGGAAAGGTTTCCTGGAAAGTCACAAATGCATCTTTGTACTCGGTGTGAAGGCTACTTCACTGGTAAACATAGCAAGGTGTGAAGGCTACTTCACTGGTAAACTCAAGCACTTGTTGCATAACCTGAAATTTTGGGGTATTCTGGAGAAAAGCAGTCAAGAATTTACTGGAAGCAAATACATTTCTCCAGTTTGTTTCTGAAAACACTAACATTTGATTTGTAATTTTTTTTTTTCTAGAGAACTAGCATGGAAGTTGTAGTCAAATTGCTAGGGTGTGGTGATAACTGAACAACAACCTTGCCTTACAGTAGCAAGTGTCAGGTGAGCTTCAAAACAGCATTATTGATTAAAAATGCGGAAAATTTCTCTAAATTTTCTAAAGAAAATTTTCTTTAGAAAATTTAGAGAAATTTTCTATTCTCTAAATAACCTCTCAATAGGGTATTAGAAAAACATACCTTTTCCAAGAATAGACAAAAAGAAAGAATACAGAATATGAGAAGACAAGAAGAATGTCAGCAAATGCATAAGGATGAAATCTGTCTGGAAATTTACAGACAGCTGTGCACCTTGTTTTCAACAGCATGGAAAAATCCAAGTACCAACACAGTAATTGCAGCAATGGATAGAGGCATTAGCCCTTCTTAGGTAATCTCCTTTTCAATCCCAGGAAAAATACTTCCTCAATGCTCCTTGGCCACTGACAATGAGCCATGCATTATATGAATATTGGATTTACACCTACAGACAATGTAGCTTTGTAACTCCAGTACTGGAAAAAACACCCTTTTCATACAGCTCATTGCTTAACAAGTAAATGGATTATATAATGCACAAGGCAGGACCCGTGCTTGACCTCTGTTTTGACTCCATACAAAAATGCATGTCTATGGTTATCTAAAACTGTAGTTCAGGGTTCAGAAAGTTTGTTGGTTCGTGATGTCTGCTCTCCTACAGTTGTGCGTAGGACGTGCAGGAAGGACATGAAATGCTTATCAATACCTAGATGTGTCTGGTCACTTACACTGACTCACATGGTTACTGGCAAATAAACTATAGTGCACAATACACAGATGGTTGATTAAGCAACAAGGGAAACCTGAGGAAAATTAATCTGTAAACAGGAAATAGGCCCCTGGATTGTGTCTCTGGAGGGTGGTGTCACACAAAAAGCACTTGTCCCATGAAAGAATTTCTAAAACTTCTGAGGCTTAGATAGAAAAATCCAACACCTGAGAGAAATTCTGACTGTCCTTAAAGCAATATAACACAGAGATCAGGAGAATGCCACATGTTACTCATAAGCTTAAGTTTGTTAACACAGAAATTATGAGGGATGCATTGGATGTTTACATTCAGTTCAGTTACCTTGGAATACTTTTGTAAAAGATCTTCCTTCTTAAGAAAGCAATTTATCAGCTCATCTATAATTTCGCAGTTGTTCTACCTCATGATCTGCGTTGGTTACGGGAACTTAATTGGTATTTTTCACATAGCATCTTTTGTAAGACAGTGTGTATGCCCAAGCTGGTTTTGAAACCATGTTTACTGTACTCCACTCATTCACTTCCACTTTGTTCTCTGGCTGAGACAATTCCACAGAACTGAAGGTACAATTATAGCCTTCAAAATACTGTATCTGCCAAAAGAAAATACATGAAGCTAGTACAGACAAATTGCAGAAAGTCAAACTAAGACTTTAGCAATAATTATGTATGTTCAGGTGTGTTGAAATAGACTGCTCTAGAAATTAAGCCTGGTAAATATTGTGCATGGTGAAATTCACCTCTCTAAAGCAAAAAATAAAGAAAAGTTCAAATTAAATTATATGGAATTAAATAAAGTTCAGAAAACCCCATGTGATTTTAACACTAGAAGTTTTTTTTCTGAAACTGTTTTCAGGGGAGACAAAACGAAGTAGAAGAGACCTCCTAAACATACAAATTCCATCCTTAATTGCTAGGGCATCAACATTTTACTTGGCTCAGCAAGAAGGTAAGTGTGTTAAACTCAAATGCAAGTACTCAAAAATTAGTTACGTACTTAACCAGACCAACTAGGGAAAAATATGCAAAAGTCAAAGAAAAAAAAAAAATCACTATTTTGACTTACAGATTACAAATGCTTTAGCTGGAAAATCATTATCAAGTTTTTTCCATTTGCCTCATATTATGGTTAGAGCTGTATCTAATGTATGCAGACACTTAAATTATTAAGTCATTTTATAATATTTATATTATAGTATTTTCAAATACTAACAGACTAACAGTATGGAGTGAAATTATTAAGAATAGGGCATAAGAGTTACAGCTCTTCCTCAACCTAAGAAAACCTTTTCACCCATTTTGGCATAGGCAGCTTATTACTTACATGTTCTCAGTACTCTGCGTGCTCAGTCACTGGAAGACCACTCAAATTTGGCCTGAATCCTCAAAACCACCACCAAAAAACCAAACAAAACCAGGAGAGCTATTAGTGCTGCACACAAGTTAGCAGATGCTGCTAAGGAAAACCATTAAACCATTTTGCTCAGGAAAACCATTTAAAAGCAAGCTGCAGTGCTTAAATAAGCTGCTTCTGGTGTGTGACCTGCTGCAGCTGTTGCTTATTCAGCAAGAAACTGATTAGTAAAGAAATCCCACTAAATATCCCACCCCCCTAAAAAAACCCAGCAAACCAACCCAAACAACCCACAAAACCTATTTTGGTATCACAAAGTAAAAGCTTTGGAAATATTTTCAGAATGTGACCCACATCTCCATAAAGTCCCTCCATATACTAAGTTTCCATTTGTGGTCGTACCACTATTTTGCAAGCCCCTATTTATTACTTACACAAATACAGCTTAAATGTTGTCCATCAAATGTATAGATTGAAATGCATTGCCTCTTGTGATAGAAATCCAATAGTTTTTTTGTTTATTTATTTCATATTAATTTCACCACTAAATCCTTCCTGCTACTTGTGTCACAGAACTGTATTAACAAGCCCTCTTCTTCCTGAATTCTCCAGCAGAAAGCTAGTATACCTTCTCCTCATTATGTTCAGCAGTTTGTCACTACATTTAAATTAATGGCCAACAACAATACAAAGAACTTCCTTTCTTAACTTTCCTTATTTGAATAGGAACTGATTTTAAGACTGCAATATTGACAGAGTAGCTTCCTTACAGCTCTCTGTTACTTCCACTCGGAATTTCAATTTAAAAAGATATTTTGTTTTAATTCTTAGCTCCTTCTCCAGCTGCAGTTAAACAAACAAACAAACAAAGTTTAAAAAAATTTTAAAAAAAAGCTAAAGACTTGATTTTTTTAGGTCTAATACCGTGCTGCTTTTTGTTGAACTGCAGTGGAGTAGTCAGGTGTAGTACTCTGTTGCATCATTTTAAGGCCAGTACTGGAATTTGACTTGCCTAAGAACTGTGTGACTGCGTGAAGAGTCAGGCCGGATGCACCTGGAGCGAAATCGCGGTGGTGAAACAGCGCGTAGTGTTCCTAAAGCGCTGAAACGCGTGTGGCCTCGCGGAACGCTTTGGGTCGAAGGGACCAGAAAGATCGCGCAGCTCCAGGTCCCCGCCATGGGCAGCAGGGGCAGCTGTGGGTGGCCAGGCTCGGGGAGCAGGGCAAGGCGGGCGAGTGGCGGATGGCGCACGCCGTGGAGCGGCGCCGAACGCTCCCGCTGCCCGGGCCCGGTCCCGCCGGGACGGGCGGGAGGCACCGCGCGGCCACGGCGACACCGCGAGCGCGGCACAGAGAGAACGGCCGGGCGGCGGCTGCATCACACCTGTGCCCGCCTGCCCGTAGGAAAACAAACACACAAGGCGTCTCGTTTTCTGATGCATGCTTGGATGTGGACTAGACACGTTCTCAGTTAAAAAATATATTTTCAATTCCTCCCCTTGCTCACAAGTAGCCATATGTAAGAGAGAGGGAGGAATGAAGGTTCTGGCACACACGGTGATTCTCTTAAAGCACACAGCAGGGTATTGTTTCTAAACCAGCAATAAACTGGAGCAAACACACCAGCCCCCCAGTTGACTGGCACTTGGATGAAAGCACAGCAGCAGTCCTGCAGGCACAGCTCAGGAGATGAAAGTATCTATTTAGAAGAAAGGATCATGTATCTGTCTGATTTCAAACAAAAGCTCTCAGGTTTCATAAGGCACCCAAGCTCCTGGTCAAATAGCAGAAGTGAAAGTTTCTGTTTTAAGTAAGGAGGGGAAAAAACTTCAACAGAAGGATTTCAGCAGTTTGCAGTGAGGGCTGGTTTTTGAGACAGCACAGAAAGTACTGATGGGCTCTGCAGTCCCTGACAGCACAATGATGTTATCTACAGGTACACTAGTTCCAGTATCAAAATACCTCGACAGGCTGGGGTTTCAGCCTGGACTTTCACCCACAACCTTTATCTTGCTCTCTTCAAAGTGCTCTGATTGCTTCAGCTGCCTTTGGCTCTCATGGCTTGGTAGTGCTCAGCCTTCAGATGCAGGGGCTCTGCTGCTCCACAGGGCACACGAGGGCTCACCACTAACTCTGAATTCACTAAAATTTCTGCTAGAAAGGAGAAGGACAGGAATGACTCATTTTCACATCGCTGTATACATGAATGCTTCCTTCAACTTGGGTTACACCCAACACCCACTGCTTAAACAGCCATCTTTGCATCAATACAAAAACATTTTCAGAAGGGAACTGGTTACAGGCCTTATCGTGTACAGTGTTCACACGAGGTTGGAGCCAAAACTTTCTTGTGCGGAGGGCACATGCAAAAGGTAGCCAAAATGGCCCCCTTTGAGAAGGGCATTGCACAGTGATAGAGCCCTGCCCCAGCTACAGGGAGAGATCACCAGTTCCTGTTTTGCAGAAAGAAAGGATGGACAGCAACCAACAGCCCTCTCAGTCCACCTTTAATTTAAAGGTGCTTAGGCAGAGGCATCTCCTGTATTCCAGCAAAAAAAAAAAAAAGAAAATAAATAACAAGAAGAATCCCACTTTGAAAATGAGAAATGTATCTATGTAGGCTAAATCTCAGCATTCTTGAAGAAAAAGCTTTTTTTATCTGCAGGAAAAAGAAGAGTGGTAATAACAAAGAAGAAATGTGATGGGAATGATAAGAGCCTTATTGCAGTATCATATAGACAGCTTTCATGATAGATTGCTATTTTACATTTTGAATGTAGCTTCTGCTGAAGTCATATATCATAAGCCACAAATATGTTTTAGGATTAAAGAAGAGATTATCTGATGTTGTTGTTCAGTAGACAGATAGATATTGGACACAAGGTAATGTTAGCAGCAACCACCCAATTTATTCTCTATGTTTAATCAAAATATTTTTGTGCCAGTCATCCTTTCCTTGGGATTGTTTCTGTACCTGGACTGCTGTTGAAATCCTTAGATAGGTTAAGAGCTTGATTGCCAATGATCTATTTCATTAGTAGACCTACATACTATATTTACAGAGATGTACGAGCTAATATTTAGTTCTGAAATCAGTAATTTGCTGGGACTAAGTTACTATGTTCAGTGTAAAATGGAGTCAGACTGGGTGAGAGGGCAGCAGCCTGTGCACAGGAGGCAGGAAGGTCATTGCAAACTGCTGAACCATGATCAAAGGAGTTGCGTATTTATGTGTGTGCTGTGTGCAACACAGGAGCCTTCCTGCAACTGCAGGGAGCAGTTAGAACTGTTTTACAGGGTAGACCATGGGTTTCTTTTAAATCAACAGAATTTTTTGAGTTAAATGAAGGAAGGACTATGTTGTGGTTATGACAAGGTCACAGAGTGCTCAGCTCAGTTCCCTCTTTCTGAAGCAAGCAAGCAATTTGATTTCTTGAAAACTAGAAAAAAAACACAATTTCTTTGGTAAAACATGCCACAGACAGTCATACTATGATCAGATTCATACCTCTTGTGTTCTCAATCAAGGCTTCTGCCACTGAGATGTGCAAAGGTCTCACAGCCTGCTGAGCCAGCTCCTTTACAGCTCACCAGCTCCCCCCACCCTCCACCATGGTGTCTTTGTTTCTATAGCTCAGGCATCAGGATTGCTGGGTCTGCAGGCTACACAAGGGTTGGTGGTCTTCTAAGAAAGTGGTCTTTGTCTCAGTCAGTCTGTAAAATGAAGGTATCAAAAAGCAGTCCCCAGAGATGTCAAAGGATCTGCAATCTCCATGGGAGTAAACCTGATGCTTAACTCTTTGCAAGATAGATGAATTATAGTACAGAGCTTTTTAGCTTTCTAAATTACCCTTTTAACTCCTGAGGAGAAGCTAGAAGTGCAGCCTGAATTTGAACCTCCTGTGGACTTTTATCAAAGGGTCTTTGATGAACCTAGTCCAAATTATCTGGAAAGCTACACCTATGATAAAGAATAGGGCTCCAAAGTCAAAAGGAAGGTTTAATTTGTTTCTTATTCTCTGGCAGCTTTCTGCCTTGTGAGTGGAGACACAACAAATAAAAATCTACACTTACCAACAGTGATTTTCCATGTCATCTTCCCCAGCAAGTGCCTAGCTTGCCCTGCCAAGAGCCAATGGCCACAGCTCACCCAACAGCAACCTACAAGTACAGCATCACAAAACACTGGTTTTCAATCATTCTTTATCCTAAAGTAAACTCATTACTTCTCTTTATCTGCAGGTGTCCTTCACTGTATGTAGGAGCCAAGTCCTCTGAGAATTACTGCTGTGCTGCTGTCCCATGGCAGACAGGAGAGGGGAACAGCTCACCCCAGCTCCTGCCAGGCTCACTGCTATGCTCCTGCTAAAGCCAACAAGTGCTTTTGTCAAAGAAGTAACTGTGTTTGTCCTCAATGTAACAGTCTGCACCAACAATTAAATAGAAGTAAAATTTATTTGGTATAGGACAGAAAAATAACAAAATCGCTTACAAAATAAAGGTTAAGCAAAAAATTCACAGAACTAGATTAATATTTTATAAAAAGCTCAAACTTTAAGCATCTGATAGAAATGTTACTTTTTGCTCAGCCTGTTTTATGTTTTAGATAACCCTCCTGTGTGGCTTTAAAAGTCCAAATTTAGATGTCTTCCTCTGCATGCATTAGTTTACACTAAGGAATATTACCACAGACAAAATGTATTTCAAAATGGCAACATACATAAAAGGTTACTCCCTTAAGACATGCTGTTTCCATTTTTGCTTTTTACATCTGCACACCTACCTGCTGCATCCTCACTGAGACCATATACACATGCCCTGCTTCTGCCTGAGTTATTCCAATACTCCCCTCTTTGCCAATGCTCCAGTTTAGATTTTGTCTGAATGGTCCAAACACATCCATCTTACAGGCTACAAGACTCCCGGTTTTCTTCCAGTGTACATGAAGAACCATTCCATGAATTTGCCCTTAAAGTGCTCCTGGATATCTTAGGTGAGAGATTCTCCTTATTTTCTGCTGAATACCGTTTGAAAGATGAAGGCTCACACAATCTGTGGACTCAATGTACCGCTGTGTCAGGTCCTCGCACCCAGCTGTGAGACGAAGGTGTTCACACCATTGCCATGTGGAAAAGTGCACATTTTATACCCTATTTTTTACTCTAGTACTGGTAACAACATTCAGTTGGCTTTTATTTCCTTAAGCAATCTTCTCTTTTCCAGTGTCCTGTGGCCAAGGGGCCCTCTCTAGGTCTCTCAACATTTGACATTCTGCTTAAAATAATCAGTTTGATCACTCAACTCCATTCTTTGTCTCCAAGGCAAAAAGTACCCTTCCTATTCCCATACTTCTGTACAGAAGATTGTTGTGTTACAATACATATGATGCATGATAGCAGTTTAGCTCCTTTATCCCCTGCTCCAAGACAGACCTACAAGTGTCATGCAAACAGCTGATGCTGCAAGGAGAAACTACTGCCCAGTTTTTTAACTGACAATATAAGGAACTTCTTTCACAGTGCTGTCTTGCAGAAAAGAAAAACCTTATGATTCTTTTAGTGTTGGGAAATGCTGGATTTTAAACAAGAACTTTGCCATGTTATTTATTTCATTTATAGAAATAGACACTTCCTGAATCACAAGCTGAGTTTCCTTTAACAACTCTGAACATTCATCACTGTGACCTCTTCTCCCAGTGGCTGGTGCAGAAAGTCATAACAAACATAACACATGCTTGTCTTCCAAAAATATAGAGCAGAAATTATTTTTACATGGTACAAAAGTTATTCTCATTTTATTTATGGAGTTGAATGAAACAAAAACAAACATCCGTGGCTGTTGTCACACAGTGCAAGCCTCAGTGGTAACGTAAGAAGACAGGTTGAGGTGTGAGGGTTTATAATACAATGCCATTGAAACAAACCCAGCAAATCTTATATGCAAGCAGTGAATCCAATTTACTTCTGTAACCTCTGCAACCACACTGACTGAAGTCAGCTGGGCTGTGTGGACAGCAGCATCACACACTGGTTTTGGGACAGGTCTGAATTTTGAGAGCAATACCAACAACTGATTGTGAAGCCAACCAGTGCCCACATACACCTCACCTGCACACTGATCCAGTGGCCTCTCCACACACTGAGCTCCACCTGGAGTTAGCAGATTGAGCACAACACCACAGCAGGGCTTGGCTCAAACACTGTAAAATGCTACTGTCGGCACTATGTATTTAGGACCTGAAAGAGCAATGTCTATTAATTCTTCTACTGAGACACAGAAAAATTGACTGAAAAATTCATAAGGCACCATTGATTCAACCTGTTTTGTATTATTCTTTTTTAACACTTCATAGTGAAATAAATACTTTAATACTGATCATATTGTAAATAGCTACTGCTACATGAAGCAATATATTGAATGATAAAATGCTGCATTGTTCTGGAATATATCTAGGGACTTTGACAGCAAAACATATAAGTGGAAATGCTGTTGTTATCTGAAAAAAAATGCCCCTTTCTGCAGTATTAAGCTATTTTACATGTATGCCAAACATCTATTCTGAAGAGTTTTCTAGAGTACAAAATAATTTCTAAAACCTAAGCAGCTCAGGATTCTTGGCTTGTTAACTGGGGGCCTTTTACATAGCACAATTTAAAGTGAAACTGAAGCTGGTTTTCCAAGTCTTTGGTAGTGGTCCAGATTTCTGGTCAAAAAACCTTGCTGAAATGATCAAATACAGGATATTTTGAATTATACAGAGTATTGGAAGAACACTGGGAAGCATTTTCATTGACTTACCAAAGTAAAACAGTTATGTTGGAAGCAGGTAAGTTATAAAAAAATATCATTTCTGGAGGGTTGGGGTTTTTTTTGGCTACATAGCTATTTGGATATTAACAAAGATTTGGCAAGTCAAGGTACTGAAAATATTGTATTCTTAAATTCAAACTATTGTTCCTCAGAAAGGTATTAAGTGCTTCTGTTTTAAAATATGAATACAATAATTTATCCTTTAAGTTATTAGCCTAAAAATCTTATTTGGACTTTTATTCACAAAATAATATCCCAAAGAGACAGGCACTTTAAATGACATCCATAAAATACATATACAAATTCAGCATTGTGCCAGGTTTGATCCCAAGGTGCACCTGTCCCACCAGTATCTGTTTAAGGAACTCTTACAGCCACGATCCTGCAACTGGATGTAGCTACATCCCTGCGCCTGCGCATTTCATTGCAGGTTCAAGACCATGAACAGTAACTAAAAATAGGTCACTAGATACAAAAATGTAAAAAACAAGTACATAATCAATGCTGTCACAGCTAACAAGATTTTGTAAACAAACACTGAAAAGACCAAATTAAATTTGATCTGGCCAAATCCAACTCTAGTCTCATTCCCTTCAATGTGATGCCCAGGCTGCCAAGGCAGAAAGCGCATCTGCCCCTCCCTGCTCACAAACAGAGCAAAAAGCCCTATTCACAGACATTTCAGCAGGGTCCAGACTCTCTTTGGCTAAATTCCCCAGATTTTCAAGGACTTACCTCATTCTACCCACAGAGTGTACTTAGGATATCTCCCATGCTAGAGAAACATTTTCTTAACCTACATGACTAGTTTCTATGTTTTATTTTGGGTTTTTTTGAGCAACACCCTGTGAAGCACAGCTGCTGACACAGGCTTGGTAGGGATCCCAAGGAAAACACTGAAGAAACATACTGCTGATGAGACTGAGAGGATATTTTTCAGAGGTCCAATTAACAAAGAGCTATCATTCACCAATATTTCAAATCCAGAATTATAATATTCCTCTAATTTTTAAAGGCATTTTATACACACTTAGACGCACTTGTAAAATTCACTCATACAATGAGCTCTTTTCTCATACACAAAATTCAAAAGCCATTAAACATGTTAACCACTTGCCACAATGTTAGAATACTTTACTCCTTCTTCTATCATAAGCCTTACAGCTCTCTGTAGAGACTCCTTTCAGCCAAGTTTGAAACAAGCTTCAGAGCCAAATCTTTCCATTTCTCTTGAACCAGTGCAGATAGCAAATTTTGGATGCTCCCACTTGAATGTACAAACCCCAGACCTCTCTCACAACATCAAAGGGCTTTCACTGAGGAACATTTTTGACCTCGGCTGCTCTACAATAACGGAAGTCAAACACAAGCTCTCTGAGACTCGTGAGCTAAGTGCCAAGAAGCTTTTAAAGTCAAACCCCATCATTTAGTTGTACCAAAGAAACAACTGGGAAGCAGTCTGTGGAGCACTGGCACTGGTGATGCTTTACAGGAGGAGCCTGCAACTACAATAATTGCTGTGTTTGCACTCAGACTACCGTCTGAGGACTCCTCACATGCACTATCAGGCAGAGGGTGTTACAGCAATCCAAGGCACGGATGACATGATGTGAGTTGGTCCACATAAGAGTAGGACAGAATTAGGTCACAGAACACATAACACTATTAAAAAATAGGAAAGAGGGTTAAAAAAATATATTTTTATGCTGATGAATTCTTCACTTGTGCTTTTCTTTGGAAGATTCTCTGCAGATAAAAACAAGGCCAGGGACACTCCATCCTTGAGGCAGGATGTGTTGTGCATTGTTAAAGATTTGCTTGACTAAGCTGAAGTAAAAAAGTTAAAGATGAACTCTTTGTCACCATGTAGTAGGTCTATGGCTTGCAGAAGCAGATAGGCTGAGTTAGGCATGCAAAGAAGGATCCAGGGCACTCTTGGCTACACTTTTTACCCAGCAACTGTTTTTTTAAACATCAAATACTTTATCATTAAAATAATACAGCTACTGTACCCAAAGTGATTGAAACAGCTTTGTTCAAACTCTATCAAATTCAAAGCCAGACCTCCCACGGAGCTCTCCAGGGGATGGGGTTGGACATGGTAAGCATGATGCACGTATGTTCTGTAGGGTCCACAAAATGCCTGCAGTTTAAGCGAATAAAATTCAGAGCTTTGAGCAACTATAGTCCATAAGCCACATCTATTACTTCTGTAATAGACTGAAGTTTGTTCCAGCTGACAAGCCAAAAGTGGAAATCAATCAGGACAGACAACTTTCCAGCCATGTGGACAGGAGAGCTGACTCGAAGGAAACTTGAGAGCAGATGTCATCCAAAGATGGGCAAGAACCCATTTCACCTTGGGATAGGCGGGAGCGGGGGGGCACCTCTTTCTTTTCGAACAGAACCACCTAAAAGAGAAAGAAGGGTTTTTTGTGTTACTCCTCCTGAAATACTCCTTCTTTTGAAGGGGGAGTTTACATCCAAGCAAATAATTAACTGTAACTGGTGAAGATCTACTAATTTTCATGCCTGGCTGTTAAAAAAAAAACAAAACCAACAAATCTTTGTAGAGTTCCTGGTTAGTTTATTAAACAACATCAGAACTTTGAACACTGTAAAATAACATTTTTAACTAATTCTATCCCTAATGCCTGGAAAGCATATGTATTTTGGTCCATTTTCCCCTTCCTAAAACAGACTGCTGGTTCCTGTTAGCCTTACTAATTTATGTGAACATACAACTTCTCAGTGCTACTTGCCATACGTGCAAATCTCAACAAACTGGCAAGCTCTAAACACAATAAAATTTCAAAGCTCTCAATGTTTTTCCCTATACAAAAATCTTCACATCAAACTCACAAAAGAAAACACAAAAAAATGCACATGTTACTTTGCCTTCCTTTGTGGACTAATAAATGGGATGAAAGCTAACAGGACAAAGTGAACAGTCAGAGACTAACAGGAATCTCTGCTTCAAACCAAAACTTCATCATCTGGAAACAGGAGAGAAGCATCTGCATATACAGATGATTACAGGATAACTGTGAGCCACCAACGTCACTGGTTGTAAAGGAAGTAATTGATCCTTGGGTGTATCAGGCAAAATACCACAAAAAAAGATAGGTAACATTCATGCTGCTGTAGAAAGCATGTTTGAAACCTGAGCTGGAACAGCATGTAACACAGATTGGAAAAGACAAAAACAAACAGAAGTGTATACCTAAGCAGCAGAGAACATGGCTTGGAAGCAGAGTGTAGTACATCCACATTTATTCAGCCCAGCAAAACAAAAACTGAGAGGAGGATATGACTGTTGTCTTAAAAAACATGAAGAGTTTAACACACAAGAAGAGAGGAAATCTAAACTCAAGGATGATGCTGGCACAAAAATAAATGAGTTGTGCATGAATTTAGATGAGAAACGAAGTGAAAGTTCTGAGGGATTTTGTGGTTCTGGCTGCCTAGAGCAGAAGGGCTGACTATAATGGCAGAGATTGGTCACTTACAGTACATGTTTCAACTTAAAAAACAAACAATTCCCCACTCAAAAAGTTTTAGAGGGCTTGTACCTATGAACTTGCAGTTAGCTTTTCCTGTGTGGTGAGGAAGGATGACCAAACTGTTAGCCTGAGAACTCTGGAAACCTCAGCATCCAGTCTTTTCCCCATGCACTTGGTTTTAGGACAATACTGAAATTCCAACTTACCTCTACTGTCATTTCTTGCTAGTTTACTGGGATAACTTCTGTTCATGGGTACATATGGCTCTGGAGGTGGCAAATCAGATATCGGATGAAAAGAAAATCTGCTTTCCCATTCATCTGAAAAAAATCCCATGCAATTTACTCATTAGTTTTCTGACATAGCTTAGGAAAGTCAATTGACACTGACATCATGTTTAATGCATGTTTTAAATTGCAAAATGCTTACACAGCTGCACACTGAACCAGCATTCCCTTAGGAAGTCAGGGAAGATGATGCTTTAGGTTAATTTGGGAATGAAAATTTCTATCAAACTGATCATTTTGCCAGTTTAATGCAAAATTATAGATCAGGAAAGCAGCCATAATTCCACTAAAATAAGTCTTGCTCTCCCTTCCATGTATAACAGATCTGCTTTTTTAACACACACACACATATATGTGCTACCAGAACTGCCTCGTTTCACCTACTTTAAAACAGTATTTTGCTCCTGGTATAGAATTTACCAATATTCAAGTATCATTGATATACCAAGCTCAAAAGCATAATTAAAAGCACACTCCTATAAGCACTGTTTCTTCTCTCTTAATATTTATACTGGAAGAAGAAAAATACCCATTATGGTAAAATTTATGACAGAGAATCCTGTATATAACTAGTGTCAGAAATGGAAAAATATATCACTTGAAGCTGTATCTCTTTAGACTACAGGGGCCCTTTTGCTGTACTTACTGAGTCCATAGAATTTTAAGTAAAGCAAGCATACTAGTTTCCTCATTGAAATTATAGGAAATGTTCCAAGAGCTCTGTTCTGCACCTGATTTTGAAAGCCTAAAGAAGAAAGTGTGGGCTAATTTAAACTTTGTAATTTCTTTACTTGCTTGCTTCAGGACTTTGCAACCATAACTTTATTGAGATATTGCTGTATTTTACTGCATAATGTAATGAACAGCTGAGTAAGTTCCACCTGGCATTTGCACATGCGGTTATTTGCTGGATCCAGTTTTTCTATGTTTACTTCCAATGGCTGCAATCAGAAACCAGTGTGTAAAGAAGCTCCATGTTCTGAACCCTGCAAATGACTTGTGTAGGAAGAAATATGCCTGTGATCCTTCTGCCTTACCTGATGTGTGAAGATGTTTTAAAAGCATGAGTTGTAGTTTCATTTTCTGTTTGCTTTTTTCTAACCTTATAAATGTCAGGAATACCAATTTTGGCCTCACATAATTAACTGAAGGATTTATATGTTCTATGCAAATAGAAAACAATTAAAAAGAAAAGCATGACGAATCTTTAAAACACAGCAATCTTGGACCTCATCTTTTTAATAAACACTAGCAGAAATAGATACTTGACATTTTCAGCAATGTTCTGACAATCTCTTCCCTCGTCTGTTTTTCAGCTTTTGAGTCATCTAACTCGTTCCGACTTCCGAAGTGTCAGTGTATCTGTGGTTTGAATGCATATTAGAGCTGAAACAATTCCCTTCCTTTTTTCAGGGAAAAGGGTTTGAAAAAATTTTTCAAAGGGTTATTTTGGAAACTGTATTGATGACTTTGCAATTCTGCTCTATGTATGGCATATTTATTCTGTTCTTACTTGCCAGGGTTAACTGAGACCCAAGTGACACTTCTGTTGGTCAGAAATCAAAGGCTGCCACTAGAAACAAAGTCTGTATCCCAAACCTCTTTTGAGGTATTAGGGCCAAAAGCCCCTACACCTTCTCTGTGGAGGCAAAGAGCTGGGAGGATGGCTCACCGTCACCTGGATCCTGGAAGCCGTTTCTGACAGCTGCCGAAGGCGGCGGTGGCGGCGGCGGCGCCGCCGAGCCGGGCCGGTCGGGGGGCAGCGGAGGCCGCGGCCCGGCCCTCGCGCTGTCCAGCCCTGCTCGGGACGGCAGCTGCGGAGTGCTGGGCAGAGCCCTCGAGGTGCTTCCGTTCCTGCTGATGGGAGGAGGCGGTGGGAGCGGGCCTAGAGCAAGGCAAGAAGCAAGCACACAGATGCTGTTAACACCAGGGGGTACTCTACCAGTGGAAAGCCCCTGCTGGCATCCCAAGGCCTCCCGCTAACAAAAAGGGCTGCTTCAGGACCCTTGGCCCCAAGGGGTAATGGCTCTCAGCACCCACTTCCCTGCTCTCCAGGGCTCTCGAGGGATTTAGTGTTGATTTGCAGAGTACAGCTCAGAGGAGCAGGTGTATCTAAACATAAACACACTGCAGTGTCCACGCTCCTATTCTCCTCAGCTACAGAAGCCTCTGTAAAGGTTCTGGTCGCTTCTTTTAAACCACACTAAATTAACAGTGGCCACGATAAGCAGAAGTCACAGCTGGAATTCGGGGTGCTGTGGAGGTCCAAACTATAACACATTTCCTTTTTATGGACCACTGCAAGGCAAGAGGACATGCAGCAGAAGACACCTGCTACTGTCCGAGGCTCTCTGTCCATAGGGGTGGTTCCCTCTGGGTGTGTGGCGCCCACAGGGGAGCTCTGCCCGGGAGTGGCCGCGTGAAGCAGCAGCTCATCAGCTCACTCATTTACAAACAAATGAGCTGCATGACAGGTTTTTCAGTAGTTGGAGCATATCTATCTCCCTGTAAGCTGGAAACAGACCTCACACATAGACTGGCATTTCCAGGGTTTGTGTATCTGTAACTGACACAGACGTGACAGGTCAAATACGAAGGCACAGCCTAAGCAACACAGACCCAGGGCTGCCCTGAGGGCAGGGGAAGGATGCTTCTACAAGATGAGTAAATAAAGACAGGAAAGCTGCTTCTGCCAGGGAGACAAGTGCCCGTGGTTAGGACACAAGAAGGTGAAGCAGAGGGTGTGGAGTGTTACGCATGTTCAAAAGTCTCACTAGCTCTGTTTGGTGCAGTTGGGCAATTGACAATTACGTTAATTTTCAATAAATGCTTCCCTGTCTTGATGAAATCTATCTACAGACATGCACTTTGAAAAAGAGAGCATATTGTGTCTCCAGCAAAAAGCGTTGAAAAATTTCAAGAAACGTGCTGTACTTTGTGTATTTTTTTCTCCCCTTATTTTACAAATTACTGAAGTTTGCCTTCAGGGAATGGTTTCAAAGAACGAGAAGCATTCAACAACTTTCAGAATAGTTTTGCTTGCTCTCTCTAAACCTAGCTAAACTCCACTGTCTATACTGAACTACTGCAGAATAGTGCATTCATGTTTAGAATGTACTGCTACAACTTCCTTCTACTTACTGAGCTGGAATCAAGCCAGAAGAAAGTTAGTGCAGGTTTGCTAAAACCATCTGCCAAAGAAAAGGCTCAAGTAGGAAAGCACTGGTGGCAGCCAAGGCCACCACAGAACAAACTCTTGGAAGTGACTGAATAATTGCAGACACTCTTTGCAACTTTGATCCATCAATTTGGTCAATTGTAATAGGATTTCTTTGATTTGTCTACTGCAGGCTGCACTAGCATTGTGCCATCCTCTAGGCTGGCAACCAGCTCCACAAAGCACAGTTACAGGGCCACTATTTTCTGTACAGCTGCTGTAGGTGTTGGAGCTCCAGAGTGGTTCAAGGAGCTGGAAAGCAACACAGCTGTCTGTGGGAGGTCCCCACAGACCTGACATTCATTTCTATTGTCTAGGACTGGGCAGGCTAGAGATGATTTCCGAGTTTATTCCAAAGGATGAAATGAAAGGCAACTCTATGGAGTTTCCCAGCAGTATCTTCTGTGTAATGCTTTTCTCCACCTGTTATAGGGCTTGATTGTGCCTAAATTCTCTCATCTCAAGGGACAACTATCAGGTATCAGAGAGCTGAGTTATGATGTGGAATTCTTAAAAGTTATGAACAACAGTTGTCACAGAGGACAATGTACATTATGAAATTGGTCAAAGGAGACGATTCTACTCTTAGTCTAATTTGATATCTACATACGGTAAGTAATAACACTTAGTCACGCTGTAACAAGTGCTCTTACATTTAACAACTCTTGGCTAGGTCTTTTATTAAAGCTATTGTATTTGACTGTGCTTGTGTCTCTGAACACGTAGAGGTCACGTTCCACAAACCTCCACTCGTGAGAATGCGACCATTAACTCACACTGGTTGACTCAGGAAGTCAGATGCTGTCACTTTACCAGAAGGTGCTTTGCATCAAAGAAGGTAATGGGGAAATCCCTTTGCAACCCTCGTCAATTACAGTGACTATAATGAAAGTTACAAAGATCTATAAAAGTACACGTGAGAACACTGGTGATGTACTTTGACTTTCCATAAGCCACCTTGACGCCCACAAACCCTCGCTTCCAATCACGGAATTCCTAGTGCCTAACAGGGATGTCATCCTGGGATGTGTTTGTTCTGCACGTGAAACTGGCCCGGGCATGGCCAACGAGCGCCCTCTCCCCGTGCCCGCTCCCTACCTGAGCGGCCGGGCGGGTCTCTGACGGGCGGCGGCGGTCTCTCTCCGGGCGGCGGGGGCAGCGGTCCGGAGCGGCCCCCGCCGGGCGCGGGGCACGACCCCAGCGAGATGTTCCTCTGCGGCAGCCGCGGCATCTCGTCGCCGCCGGCGGGGGCGGGCGGCACGGGGGGCGGCCCCGGCCTGCTGGGGGGCAGCGGGGGCGCCGGGGCGCCGAGGGCGGGCCGGGGGGCGGCGGGCACGGGCGGTTTGCTGTTCTGCGGCGGCGGCGGCGGCAGAGACGCCTCCCGGGCGGCGGGCGGCCGGTGCCCGGCGGGGGGCGGCGGCGGGGGCGGCGGTTTGTCCTCGGCCGGCCGGCCCGGGGTGGGCGGCAGCGGCGGCCGGCCCGAGAAGGGGGACGCGGCGCCGGGGCCCGGCTGCCGGAGGGGCGCGGTCGCCCCCGTGGCCCGGCTGCCCGGGAAGGGCGGGGGCGAGGGCCCCAGGCTGGGCTGCCGGCTCAGCCCCGGCACCGGCGGCGAGCCCCGGTTGTGCAGGCTGGAGGCGATGGGCCGGGGCGTGCTGGGCACCGGCGGCGGCGCCGCCTCGGGCTTCGAGCCGGCGTCGGGCCTCGGCGGCGGCACGCGGCTCCTCTGCGGGTCCGGGGCGGCGGTGCGCGGCCCCGAGGGCGGCCCCGGGAAACGCGGCGGGCCGCTCGGCGGGGAGAAGGGCTTGGCGGCGGCGGAGCGGCCTCCGGGCGGCAGGACGGGCGGCCGGCCTCCCCCGGCGTCTGCGGACACAGGACAGGGAGCATCAGCGCCGTCGCACCGGGGCCGCGGTTCCCGTGGGTCTGCGAGCGGCCAGGGCGCAGCCTGGCACGGGGCACCCCTGCCCTGAGGCTCAGCCCCAACGCCGCTACCATTGGGAAACCACTCCAGGGTACCAGTTGACATCCTGATATTGCTTATGAGGCACGATTAAAGTGGCCACAAAGTAACACAAGTGATGCAGCCATCATACACCAACCAGTAAAACAGGGAGGGAAGAAATGGTGAGGAAAAAGTACCGAACAGCATCAACTTGAGAGCAAAGAAATCTTAGCTTTTAAATTACATTTAACAACAAAAGGTCATCAAAAAGCTCTTTTCAGCCCTTTCTAGTAGCTGTGATCTAAGGAGGTAGAGTTGTGCACGTCAGGAAGAAGGCAGCCGGCCCTGCAGTTCACAAGTACTGTTCTGCGATGCCAGGAACTTTTGTATTAATACAAGTTCCCAAAAATAAACTGTGACACAATAGAAAATACCAGCTCTGAGAGACTGTTTTGTACACATGTGCTGGAAAATTATGTTAGGCTATAAAATACGTAATATTTGTAACACTCTACAATCCCCATAGCATAGTCCTTCTTCAACAAGTATGAAGTCCTATGTCCTTGAACTTAAAAAACTCAGTGACCCCAGATGTCCTCGTTTAAAGAGGCATGAGGCTTGGGGCAACTGTTTTGTCAGCCAGAAGCACACTCCAGACAAGCCTCCATCTGCAGTGTGTGTACCAGCCAGCTGGGATGCCTCATGCACTCCGTAAGCAGCAAATCACGCTGTTGCGGAGCTGACACAAGTACTTTCCATTTGGAAAGTAGATCCTTTTTCCTGGTGCACAAGAAAGAATTAGCCTGGATCCTCCCTGTTCCCCTCTTGTCCTGCACACCCAACAGCTAAGGCAGGATGTAATTTGCCTGACTGTACTTTGCAGGTAGCCATTTAATACTACCAAGATCTTCAGCTTTCACCCATAATGAGGAGGATGGGTGGAAAGGGAGTCTCGCTTCTCCCTCATAAATCCTAATAGTAAGAATAAAACAAGATTCAAGCTGAAAATTACATTTCCTAAGAGCCTACGATATTTGATGGCTTCCTCAATCCCAGCAGGTAATTTATTGCAGTGCTATGAAGGTTTTAAGCAATACCATTTTTTCACACTGGAAATTCAAGGTCTTTCTTACCAGCATCTCGATTTGCAGTACATCTGAGCTTTGGCATTCCTGCTTGAAAAAGGCCTCCAAGGCCAGGTGGTCCACCACCACCGAAGCCACCACCACTGCCACCACCAAAACCCCCGCCGCTGCCACCTCCTCCAAAGCCACCGCCGCCACCTCCACCAGATCCTTTGGGTTCTGTTGGGAAAAGAGATCCCCCATATTAGTGAAGCAGGACTGATCCTGCCAAGTCACCTCTTCCATTAGAGTAATGCTTGTAGCTGGGGAAAAAATGGATGAACTTTCAAATCCACAAGGTTTGGATCATCACAGCTACCATCATCATCACCACCACTGCACCGTGGAGGAGCTGGTGCAATAACCATAATAACCATAGCCTCTGTGTTTTATCATGCCATCACTACTTTAGTCTGCTCTAGACTAGAGAGCACAGCAAATTGCTCAGAGAATTTGGAACTGAGCATGGAGGGGACCTCTGAGAACATAATATAGTCTTTGTTAGCACCTTAGTTGCTTCTTCCTGTTTCTTTGTACTTTTGCTCTCTTATCCTTTCCCTCCACTTCTCCATAAGCAGACAGAGCAATCTCATGGGAAAAAGGGAAGGAAGGAAGAAGGCAGAAGATCCCTCCTCCTGAAGGTGTCTCTGGGAATCACTGCTGGGAATGCACAGAATTCTCTCATTATTGATGATATTGCAACATATCTACTTATTTAAACAAAGCATAGTAGCAAAGGTGATGCCATTTCTGTAGGTTCAGAAGTGCAGTGACAGGATCATTAGCTGTAAATGTTTCCAATAGGCAGGTATTATTTTATCAGCCCTCTCCCTTTTCTCTCCCATTGCTCTCTAATGTCAATATTTCTGCTGTGACAACTGAGTTGCCAAAAGTGAAATGAAAGTGTTTCCACAACTACAATACATGGAAGAACCTTATTCAGAGCATCACTGCAGAATCAGCAGGTGCACAGGTTGGAATATCTGTGGAAATCAGCTCTCAGATGCTGGGCCAAAAAGGCTAAGATCACTTGCTTAAATTTCTTTGAATCCCGATTTCCACAAGTTTGGGTGGGTAAAACTTTCACTGACTTTGAAGTAATTAAAACCTGTGGATGAAAAGCACTTGTAAAAATTTTCCCAAGAAAAAAGGAAGAGTGTATCCATGGGGGAATGTTTCACACTGTCCTTCTCATTCTTAAGCATGTCAGCTCAGTTCGGCTCTGACTCAGATGGGGTGTGAACCTCTGGAGAAATGCTGCTACCATGGTTTAGTCTTTCATCATGATTTGTTAATTCATGTAAATAAGATAATAGGCTGCATCATTTTTCTCTTACTGTTTACCCCCTCCTTTAATCCCCTCCAGCTCATAATAGCTAGAACATGTAACTTCACATTCAGAGATAATCTTTAAAAATTGTAGCTGGCTGACTGCAGAACTGTATCTAAGTTTTTAAAAATTATTTTTATTTGGTCACACTCCTCTGGGCATTTCCTTCTTTTGTCATCATGTTCCTATCACAGTCCAGCCTTTAATTGCATGGCCAAACCTAGACTGAGGTGTATCACATTTGCTAATCAGTCTGTAGAAGTGTCTTTTCTCCTTTGGAAAAGAATGCTGTTCCTCTGTCAGCACAGGCCTGTGTTCCTCACTCTTCTCTTGTTTCTGTTCTGCCTTCCCAATCCTTTTGCTACACAGGCTTCTCCGGCCTCCTCTTGGCACCTGCCAAGATGTGCTGTGAGACACAGCAGCAGCACAGCTGGATAGAGAGCTTATTTCCATTCAGGTAAGTGGAGTCACTGCCTTGTGCAGTACTGCTGGGCTGTCTAAAAAGATAACAGCCCTGAGCTACTCCAGGAGTGGCAAAACTGCATGCAGCAGTGACACACAGGTAGAGCTGTGGCTTCTGGCTCAGGTTTTGTTCTAAGTGGTACTGGAGCCAATGGTGTCATGCCAGGCATGCATTTATTCTTATATTGTTTATGCAAAAGTAGAGTCTGAAATTCCACTTCATCCTCTGTCCTCTCCTCAGTCCTTATGGGGTTTTGTTTGCCTGATCTGCTGCACGTCCTCAGAAGAACTCCTGGTAGGACTTGCATATTTTTCTGATATAAGCAAACAGGAAAATAAATCACTTTTTGAGAATCAGCAAACAAATTAGCATTCACATTTCATAAGCAGTACTTGATTTCTCAGCTGACTGTTCATTCATGATGAATAGAATTTATTTTTATGCATGCCAATTTCTGGCACTTTCTTTTATCTACTCTCATGGCTATTCATCTGATGATATATAAAATAATTTTCTGCTTTCAGATCTGTAGAACCATTCATGCCCACAGAAATTCCAACATGTAGAGTCATACTTACTGTCTAGAATTGGAGCACTTCTGTCATTAGTAACAGTCTTCTTGAGCTTTTTTCCTTTGGTAATATCAGATAATAGAGCATTTCGCCCTGCCTGTTCTGACTTGCTTAGGGATGGCTTTTCAGTATTTGCCTGCAAAATAAAAATTAAAAATGAGGAGGCAAAATGCACCACAACTTCTAGATACAAATTTCTGATTAAATATGGTAGTTACTTGAGACTCCAGTGGCTGTTTTAACAGCATTGGAGTGGGTAGATAGCATGCCATGTCTACTTTTGTCAATGATATCAAAGGTAGCTGGCCTTGTTACTGACTCCAAGTCCCCAACACTACTGCTAATCTAATGCACATTATTCATTAGAAACAGAACACTTCTGTGTGAATTTACCTTTTCTGAACTCATTATTTAGAATCTCTCATTTTTTCAAGCCAAGGCTTATCTGTGCCATGTTGGAGATGGAACAAGAATAGACTACACACATAACTTGATTATACAAGAAGGTGGACATTCTTCAAAGTTGTTGTGAAATACAATTGCTGGATAAATCAGAGCAAAGATGGACCTTTGTCTACTATTTTAGCTTAGATAGAAACACCTAAAAATGGCAATTACCATGTCAATAATATTGACCTCTTCATATAGACCAAATAAAGCCTTTGGACATATGAGATTTGTCTCAACAGTCCTCTCTTTTCACTTTATGTTCTGGTGACACAGTTTTTCAAGAAAGAACAAAAAAACTCCAAACAATACACTTATATGCACATATATATGGCTCTTTCTTCTAGGAAACAGTTCCTGAAACATTTTCTAATTTATCAGATCAGTGTTATGGAGATTTCCTGAAAGGCAGGGAAGAGTTGTCATGGAGGGACCAAGTAGAGTCTGTGTCTTGCTTGAGGTGGAAAATGAAAGAAAGACTTTTGATTGACAGCCCATTCTCTGTAATCAGCTAGAGTTTTGCTCTGAAAATGTCTAGGTACTTGAAAATGGCATTTCAAGAAGCCTTCTTTCTTATCAGTAGGTGACTGACTGTTGGGAGGGCAAGCACAGCACAAGCTCTATCCCAGTTTAAGCCAGGCCTGATGTAGTTTCACTCACCACGTTGTGCCAGATCCTGTGCTCTGATAGCACAGGCTGGCTGAGGGAGCTCTGCTGGCTAAGAGCTATCCTTGCCAAATTTAAACAATAGGATTTATTTTTTTCAGGCTCAAGTCACAGAAATACTGGAGTAGAACAAGGGAGAAGGTGGGAGTACAGGTTTGGAGAAAGGCAAGACTGCAAGTCCCATTTAGACAAGCTGTCGTCTCTCCACCAGATCAGCCACTAGTGTGGGAAGAATAAAAGGATGGAGAGTTGGAGTGGATTGTGACATCCCCATGAGAACTGGAAGGCAGTCGAAGTGATGGTTGTTCTTGCAGGACCAACGATCAAGCATAAACAATATGTTGGACAGCTTTCCCCAAATATCATGGATACCCTCATCCACATCTCAGTATCTCTGGACATCCTATTCCAAGTGACAAGCAGCAGCAGAGGAGAACAGTGCATATGTTTACCTCCTGTAAAACTTACCAAGGCCAGTGTTGGGGGTGGAGGGGGAGCTGGAGGGGGAGGCACAGGCATGGTGGAAGGCTGAGCTCTGTCTGCTCTTGCTAAGAAACCTGCACAGCAAAACACAAACACAAAAAGTCCAGAGATTAATACATCTTAATAAATAAATTTCTACTCAGCTAGAAAACATCCTTGCAGCTAACAGGTTTATATCCTACATTTTTGAAATCTAAATAATCAGCAAAAAGCACTTTATATTTAATTGCATGGAAACCAGACACATCTTTAAACAGGGGCTCCCTACATGATCCCCACTGCCATAGAAACCCATAGATATACATCCAGTTTTGAACACTTACACAATCCATGCATTGCTATGGCAGTGCACAAAATGCAGTAACCAACAATCTTGTTCCCATGGAAGTGCTTCAGGATAGCCCCAAAGCTATACCATCAGCCCTTACTTGAAGAAGGCATCATACTTTAGGATCATACTCAGACAGAGATGCCAACTTGTTAAATCCCTTTAGTTGCTAAAAGATTCCTGCATCTCCACTGTTATGGATAGAGTGGAACAGCAGAGCTCTGGAATGGACTCATGCTTCCTCCTCTCTCCCTGCTTGCTCTGAAGATTCCAAGCTCCATCATGATGTCTGAATGCACCTTCCTCCTCCTCAGCAGCAGCACACACAGACATGTTCCAGAACTCCCCCTGAGGAGGAAGGGCAAGCAGGCAGCCTGGCCTCTCAGCTGCAGGCTGCTGCAGACAGAAAAGCCTGGCTGCTAAAGCTCAGCCTTCCACAAGCTTCCCTGCCACGGACCACACTCCCACTTTTCCCCACCTCAAGCTGAACTTTCAGCCTCAAGCAATCCTTGGAGGGTCACACCTGAGATCTAGAGATTTACTACAACCAAATTATGGAACAACAACCAAAAAAAGCCCAAAGTGTCAAGGACTATATTTTCAAGTCACAAGGGCTTTTTGTGGCATTTTGGCACTCAGCTTGCTGGAACTGTGCCTATCAGGGGCTTTGGAGCATTTCTAATAGTGCTATGGCATTTCAGCATGTGCTTTACTCTTTTATCTGAGCTTTCACCCATGCTGGCCATTCACTTGAGCCACCTTTAGTAATAATGATTTATATAATGTTTGCATAAAACAGGTAAACACAGTGGGAACAGGAACAAGGGTAATTCTCCAGAAAACCCCAGGCTGATGGCTGAGGTCCCTAGGGCAGTTATTTACATGCATACACAGCTCTTACTTTTTAAAGCAACTTAAATGTTTTAGATGAGACCAAGGGGAAGTGTAATAGCACAGTATCTGTCAAATCACTATCATGCCAGGTACAGTACCCTCTGTAGTTAAAATGAACATTATGAAAATGTGCTGAATGAAACAAAATGGCATTTGCAGTGAGTCACCACCTACGAAGTCTGTAATGGCATCTGACATGATCCATGATATGCGTGTCAGAAAAAACTGTTTAGAAGTACAGATTAATCTCATCAGATGCTCATGCTTCAAAAGAATTAGAATACAGCTGTAACCCCCCTTCCCTACCCCCTCTCCCCCCACATTGCTGAGTAACCTTCCTCAGTAGAAATATTTTCTGAAATAAGACTTTAATGGATTTTGTGTAAAATCTTTGTGGAGGAAAGAGTCAGACGCATCACCCATAGCTCTGGCTGACCATCTAGAAAAGTCATGGATATCAAAGTGGTATGAGGCACTAGTGCCTGCAGGCTTTCTTCTCCCATACTGCAGAAACTGTTTCCAGTTATTGCAAAAGAGTGAGCAAAGCAGAGGGGAAGCTGGCGGATAGACAGGGTGAGTGGCAAAGAGGAAACTGAAGCTGAGCCTACACGGTGCTGTTCAAATGCACGCCTTCAGAGTCCTGCAAACAGAGCAGCCTGCTATCATCAGTCCTCTGCTGCAT
This sequence comes from Molothrus aeneus, assembly GCF_037042795.1. Taxonomy (NCBI): domain Eukaryota; kingdom Metazoa; phylum Chordata; class Aves; order Passeriformes; family Icteridae; genus Molothrus; species Molothrus aeneus. The sequence continues at coordinate 17,667,381 of NC_089652.1, read as the reverse complement.
TACTGAGCACCTTAACCTCCCTCAGAGAAACAACAGCTTCATATTCAGAGGATCCACTTGAATTTAGTTGTACTCCCATCTCCCAAATTTGTAGCTTTCAACTGTTACATAAAAGCTGCACAAAGCCCTATCCTTTCCCAATCAGCATATTCTAAATGCAATATTTGAAATCTGAAACCTATTAAAAGCACCAAGACTAATGCTGCTTTGTTCTTCAGCTTCCTGTTTAAAAAAATAGTCAACAGGAAAATTATTTCTTACCATAGACCACAACCATCCTGTTTCTTAACACAGTCTTTTCACAGCTGCAGTTGTCTCTAGCTTACCCATGAAGGGTATTTCACCAAGCCTTTAACTGCTTCATTGGATTAAAAAGAGAAATTCTTCTCTCTGCACTGCTTTGCTAGGAAGTCAAAGCAGTCTAGATAATGTACCATCAGTCTCTTTGGCACTCCATGTGTCACAGGAAAGTTTCTGGAGCAGGCAGAATACAGTTTGGTTTGATATCAGACTTTTAAATGAATCCTTTAAGGCAGCTAAGACCTGAATGCAGCAAGTGAGCCAGGTGGTCTGTGAAGCACTTCCTGTAAAATACCATAACTTGTCTACCTCCCTGTCAGTTAGAGATTGTTTCCCTCTTGGGCTGCTCTGTTCTACTTTTTTCCCTTTTAACTGGATTGTTTTAGATCAGCTTCTTAAGGAATTGGTGGCATAAAGAGGAAGTAAAGTGATGCTTGAAGCCTGAGTTCTCTAAGGGGAAGCCACTACCCACAGACCCATGCAGCTTCTCCAAAACCCTTTCTGCACATATGATTTGCAAGGAGGCAGTGGGGAGAAATGCACCAGGTGTTCCCTCCTTCTCTATCCCATCTTATGTGTTCCTGTACTCAGCCACTGCACACCAGCTGGTATTTCTGGTACTGAAGGGCTCTCTCAACTGAACTGCCATCGAAATTAGGTACACACTGGTGAGCTTGCATTTTGCTGCTGTTGAACAAGCCCTGTAGCCCTCAGAGACAGGCTGGAAAATAGCATTTTGGAAGCACAGGACAAGCTCCTGTAATAAACCAAACTATGGCAAAACTGGCCTGAAGTTTAACATGAGCATCCTGCAGGGTTGTTTACTCATGGGGCTCTAGAGCACACACTTCCTTTAGGAGCCATCAGAAAAGAGATCACATGGCGTGACTGAAAAACCTGTGTGCCCACACAAAAACCTATCATGCATACACTTACAGAGCCCATAAACAACCTAGATTGTCAAATTTAAGTTTAAAACCAAAGTTGCAATACTGCTTCACTCTTACTTTTGTCACTGACTCTGCTTCTGCTGATGAAAAAGAGATTTTTAGAAACTCAAGCTGAAACTTTGCAGGAAGAAACAGCACCTATGTCTTTGAATCTCCAACTCATCCTTGATGTTTGGCTGTTAAATTCTGTACAGTCTGTTTCTCTGTCTGACTCACTATAAGCCTATACAAAAAATAACAATGGTCTGAAAAGATGCAGTGACCTGGTGGCTTGCTCTCACAGCCCAGGGCAGTGCTGGGAGTAGCCCTTGGGAGGAGAGTACCTCCTGGGCTGCAGAACCAGAACAGCTGAGTCAGCACAATGCTGAACTCCAGCTCTGCAGCTGCTTTGTTCATCACCAGTTCACAGGATGACTGTTTCTCACAGAGCATAGAGATGTGCTGAGATGTTAAGTGTAACTCTGCCATTGGAGGAAAGCTTTGGTTACTGTTCTACACTTCTGCAATGGACTCACACCATTATTTGCTTTTGGTCAGTGGGAAAGAATTGAATTTAAGAAAAGGCTATTATGTTAAATTGCTAACAACTGACCCTATAAAATACCTTAAATAGTAACCAATCCATCTAGTAATAAATTTTACCCACCAAATCTGTTAACAAGCAAGTTTCTTATAATGCTTGGTGCTGCAGGGTTGTTGAAAAGGACCTGGTTCCAAAAGACCAAGGCTGAAGGCGTATTGGTACTTGAAAACCCAGGACACATATCCTAACATATTTTCTAGGCACCTACAAAATATGTCAGGCATTTCTAGTGTAAATGATCACATCTTTTAAGAAGCTATGTAGAAACGTTGTGTCTAGGTGAGTGTTGGTGGGTTGGCAGAAAGGATTGCAGTGACCGCAGCATCAGGCAGCGAGCCCCGAGCCCAGAGGTCGGGACTGGCAGCAGGAGAGAAGGGCTCCCACCGCTGGCCGCCAGTGCCACTCCCCAGCAGCGCCGTGCCCGGCAGAGCAGGCACCCACCAGGCAATCCTCACACTGCCTGCCCTGGCCACAGCCTCCCTGCAGCCCTCCCGGCAGCGCACAGAGCCCGCCTCTGCTGCCCCTGGAGAAAGCCCCCGCAAAGGAGATGCTCCAACAGTGCCCGAGTAAAGAATACTTGCATAAGAAAGCTCTGATTTCTGCAAACTACCAGGCACATGCAGCAGCCGCCACCAGGAAAGATATTAAAATGCAATATTATGCAATGCATCACGATAAAGACTCCTTTCATTTAAAAATCAAAATAGAGGAGAGAGGAAGTGCACATGGCATTCTGCAGAGAGCCCCTTGCTCTGCAGAGTGAGCCACAAAGAGCAATAGGCAAAGATGGCACGACACTGAATGCAGTGAAACACACATTTTGGGTGCTTCAGACTTAATTTGGTATTTCAGAAATCATTTCAGGAGCATTACAAATGCTAAAAAGAAACAAAAAGAAACATGAACCTTTATTGTGGGATAGACAGTGTGAACAACCACACTGCAAGTGCTTGGTTTGTATCAGGTCAGACATTTTGAGCTGCTTGAAGGCCCTCCCTCTTAAACATTGAGTCAGAGGCAGACAGACAAGCTCACTGTGGTTAATCATTTCCTGCATGATTAATTTCCAAGCAAAAAAAGAGGAAGGAACAAACAACTGTAGAAATAAAACAGAATGTATAAATTTAAGGGGAAAAAATCTCTGAAGTTGCCAATTAAAATGCTGATTGCTCCCCTATGCAAAAGGACCCAACTCCCAAATCAGTGTTGATTTGATTCTTTCAAAATCCATTAGTTTCTCCTAATGAAAGAAAGGAATTCTTTTTCTTTTAATATCTGAATTTGAGGAAATTGAGCTACACTACCAAATACTTTAGTAAGGTGGGTCTCAAAAGAAGAAGAACAGCTAACTCTAAACACATTACAAAGTAGTTGGAAAATCACTTACAATCAGTTTTATATAGACCACAATATTTTTCATTAATCATTTTTTAACAGAGTACTGAGCAATTAAGCTTTTTTGCCAAAAATAGTTACAGTGATGTAATGAAATTTGAACCCCCTGCTCCCACTTTCCTTGGCAGACCTGAGTCATAAGTAAGCCTACATGTCCCATATTCCACCACCACAATCTCCCAAGGCCAGAGGGGCTGCCTGCCCCAAGTGTCAGCCCAGGAGTGAGGCACAGTGTGAATGAGAACTTCAGAGCATGCTGAAGGTGCTCCTCCCATGCAACACCACGCCAGTAAATCCTCCCCGAAAAATATCAGGTGTTTTTCTTCTTCTCCTTTTATTAAAGTTCCTAAATATATAGACATCTATAAATAAATATACAGACAGATGAGTTTTAGTCCCTAAAGAGTTCAACAAGGGTACCAAACCAAATTCAGTTGGGCCTGAAGCTAATGGAAGACACTGAAGAATTCCCCTACAGAGTAAAGAAAGAATATTTAGGAGACTCTCTGGCCTCAATAACTTGCACATGGAGGAGTGAAAAGCCTATCTGGCACTCAAGTAACCTGATACAAATTTTAATTGAGACACTGGGGACTGCTGTGTAACAGCCTTCTACTCAGCAGGAGAGCCTGGATTTTCATTCTCCTAACTGGGATAAAACTTCTGACGCTCACCAACTCCAGGGGAACAAAGTGACATCTAAAATGTTACTGTCAGTATTTTTGAGTCCTTTAACACCAGCAATGGTCTTTGAAAATAGTTTTTGGCTGAGAAGACAATCCTTTTGGTGCAGGGATTACAAAATGTAATCTTGTAATTTTTGTAATCTTTGTGGCCTGAGACAGGACATTACAAGGGTGTGAGAATGTAGATTGTCCTATCCTGTCTGAAGGAAGCTGTGGTACAAAAAGCAGGCACTAACTTTTCACCCTTAAAACCAATTGCAGAGATCTGGACAGCCAAAAGAGAGACCAACAGAAGAGAAGTTACTCTGGGTGTTTGAGAATTTCCCTCCCCAGGGAAATTCTGGGGAGCTGCTGCTGTCAGAGAGAGGAAGCCTACTTTACCGGGGACTTTTGGCATTTCAAGGAAACTCTCTGAGGTACCCAAAATGAGTGGTTTGAGTATGACTTTCCACCACACTGAAAAATGCCACCCCTTACACAAAATGCCAGGGCAGAGGAGGTATACCAGTCAGTGATGGAGAGCTCCTGCCTAGGCCCAGGAGGGGTGATGGGTGACAAGCTTTATTCACAGGCACAGGTGGAAGTGGATGAGATCTCTGTGGCCCTGAAATAGGATTTGGCCCAAGCTGAACAACACACAGGAGGGTCTCCCATAGGGAAGTGCACCTTTTCCAATTCAGCAGTGATAGATGTGGGGGATGCAACACCATCCTGCTGCAGGTAGGGACCAAAAGGGGAGAAGTGGGAGGCAAGAGCCTGAAGGGTCTCTGGCAGAAGTGTATGGGGTAGAGCTTGGGAAATAAAACATGTCAAGGCAGTATCAAAGTGAGCATTTTTCCTGCCATACTTAGGTTGCAGAGAGAGGATATATTTTTTGTTTTGTTTTGGACATACCTTTTCAAGAAATTGCAGAGTTAGTTTAACTCAGTTATGCCATTGTAAGAGGTATATGAAAGGTGCAGGTGTTGGGGAGCTAGCGAGGACCAGTAAAGATAAATAATAACAAGAACAATCAAAAGACATGACTTGTTAGGGAAAAAAAGTGAGGATGCTGTCAGGTGCTTTCATGTCTCTATGCATGTTATCCCAGGCCCCTGTGCTCTGTCAACCCTACAGCATCTCCATCTTCCTCCACACTCCTCATGCTCACTCCCTCATCCCAGAGCATCCAGCCAAGCGCACTGATCCTCCAGTCAGCATGATCTGCAGCTCACACTGGGTAATTTCCCAGAGACCTAAAACGCCCTAAGCGCTTTGCATCTACTTCCTACCACCCCAGGAATACAGTAACAGAGCAGGTTACTGTGTGTGTCAGTGACAAGTGAGTCAAGGGAGCCCTGAGCCAGCACATGACCCCAGGTGTGAGAGCAGTAACAGCCAGATGCACCTATGGTCCACAGCAAGTTGCATCCAGCAAACCTCATCTGTCAAACACAATTGAGACTTTTATGGAGAAAATCCAGTGGTGCTGCATCCATAGAAAATTACAGCTAAGAAATAAGCTGCTATGGTGACAGAAAGTTGTTTTAATCCAAGTATTTAAAAAATATTATTTTTTCAGTGAAATACTTTTCAAGATATGCAGAAGATCACAGGCAATGGCTAACTTTGGAGGACTGCCTCTGGTAACCAATATAGTCCTGTTTGGAAAAAACAGCTAAGCTTTTGGTCAGTCTACGTGTTTGGATGTAGACCTGAGAAAAGCTGATAATGTTAGAGCAAACAAACTATAGCAGAAAGTATCTGACTCACTGAAAACAGAAATTGCTAACATCTAATCCATACTCCTGTCATTTCTTTCAGCCAGTGTGCCCAGAGGAGTTGTACAAAAACATTCCTGTCTATTCAGGCAACAAGGGTCAGGTCACATTCCCCACCATAGCAACCTGGTCCTGGGGAACAGGACCTCAGCGCTGCAAAGGACACCTGGAGCAAAGCCCCTGCTGCACCAGGCACCTCAGGAGGGAGTTTACTCTTCTTGAAACAGGCACGTGTGTGTCCTTCCTCAGCAGGAGGCCAGGGCCAAATCCAGCAGAAGAATCTAATTACTGGCCTGTACTCCAGTCCTCAGGACAGGAGGACACATGCTCAGACACTGCAACCTCTGCCAGCTCCATCCCATCGGTGCCCCCACACCAAAAAATGAAGGGCCCTTTCCCCAACCACTCTGCAGAAAGCCCTAGGGCAAAAGGCTTCACCCTCTCTCCCAGACAGAAGTGATGGCTAAGGATGAGCTGTTTGTGAGCCCTCCTTCAGCTGTACAGAGCAGAGCTGCCTGCACCACTTCACCATCTACCACCCACCTCTTATCAAGGTGAGTGCTGGAACCAACACACGAGGCTGTTATCCAGGCACTGCCCCAGCACAGCCAAGGAGGATTCTCACAGGCTGGAGGTGACCTTGAAAGGGACACTTGACTGACTCCCAGTGCTCTGGAGAGGCCACAGGGGCAACCTTTCCACACAGGGACAACGCACTTGGGGCAAGAAAGGACCTGATGTCTCTCTCCAGCTTATTTCCTCATCAGTTCCTTCTTGTGAACATTTTGTGTCCACAAAATAGTGCTCCTAACATATAGCCCAAGAGCTTCTCTGCAATGGGGCTACTTTTTCCAGTGTCTCATCACTGTAGTAGTGATCACTCAATGTCATGTGGCTGCTCAGCACTGCACAGCTTTCTCCCCAGAATTGTCTTAAACTCAAGGAGCTGTTGGTAGGGTGAACAGGCTAGTTCAGAAATTAGGAATTTTTGAGTATTGCCTCCAGATTATTTTGTCCTAAACAAGAACAAAAATAATTGCACTTAAGACCAAGACTTTTTGCACCATCTTATCCTCACAACATGGCACCACTCATCTCTGACCAGGCAGGGTCACTCATGGCCTGGCAGTGGCAGGCAGCAAACAGTGAGGGGCAGGGAGGGATGTCTCCCACAAGGCACACCTGGTGACCCAGAAGCAGAAAGGGATAGCCTGACCTTTGTAATCCCCAGCTTGTTACCATGGGAAAACAGCTTTTGTTTACATGAGCATATCCACCTTTTGCCTTTCCACCTATTGCTCCACTTTTATTTCTAGGTTGTTACAGCTCTGACCACTTGTTTGCTTTGTGTAACACAACAGCAATCCTGCTCTTTGAATCAAATTGGAAACCAGAAACCTGGAGCATTTTTTCCCTTCTATCCACTTTTTATAGCATAAGAGGCCAAAAGTACCATAAATGGAGGGTTTTTTGGACATTTGAGCTGTTGCAACTTTTAGTACACATAGAAAAAAGTCAAGAATGTAATCAAATATGGAGAGCAAGCTCTGGGATTTTGCTGGTGAACTTCTGCTGCCCACAACTACTCACAGGTGTGCTGGAGTCCCCTTCAGAGCAGTAGTAATAATGAGAGGGGCAAACCTCTGCAAGTCCTGAGGCTGGGATGAAAAGAGCCCATCTGGAGCTGCAGATTACATTGTGGGAGCTATGGGATACCCCACACCACATCCTCTCCATGCCCAGGGCACTAAATGAATAATGATGTGACCTGTACAACACCATTGCTGATGGTGCCTTCATTCATCTTTCTCTAATCAACAGGATGACATGAAGCAGCAGTCAAAAACATTTAACAACAATGGATACTTGCAGAAAAGGATCAAGGACCTCCCACACTATAAGACTGTTTCATTTCTCAGCAGGTATAGGTTTAGAATTCAATTCAGTGTTCAAATACGCTTTTTTAATATAAAGCATTTTCATCATCACAATCAACTAAGTCTTACTAAACATGCAGTGAATTGTGGCTGTTCTACTAAAGGTAGCATCTATAAAATGATATTAAAATAGTAAGTGCCACTAAAGGGGAAATCTAAGGCATATAAAGGCAAGACATGTGGAATGAATTTAAAGCATCATTTTCCAATCCCTCTTATAAATATTACAATATTCCTATGAGAATGTTGAAAAACTACAGTGCACAGAGATCAGCTCAGATTTCACATCAAAAGCCCAAACAAAAAGCTAAGTGGCCTGGGCAGTCATCAGGGAAAGACCAACTGCACAAGCAAGAGTGCATTGGAGTTTTTACAGCCCAGGTGTTGACGTAAATTAGAGTAACTTGAATACCTGCCATTAGAGGAGCAATCAAAGACTGATCTGCCTGGAGTGTGGGAAAAACAAAACAAAAGCCGGCCCCAGATCTGCATAATGTAAGGGAGCCTGCTCCACCACAGACAGTGCAGAAAACCACCACCTCAGAGCCAGGTTACTGTCAACAAAAGCCTCGGTTCAACGCAGCGTGACCCATAAATCAGTTTTGTGAGAAACAGGCAACCAGGCCTGGCAGAGATTTTAATTAAAAAAAAAAATCTAATTTTCCATTCTTGAAGTTAATTTTGTATGATTTGAAGCTGCAAAGTGGTGAGAAATCTCCACTGGACAGGGTAGAGATGGAGAGCCTGAATTTATTCTCATTAGAGTTCATGGAAAGGCTCAGGCCAGTTTTCAGAGGCAACTGGATGAGACTCATTGTACCTTCTGACTTTGCTGAAGCATTTGAACTTTCTGAGGGGACATTTAGAGATTAAGAAGAGTGCATCCCATGAAGTCCCTTGATGTTCTCTCCCATGGAGGGATTTGCACTGTAGCTTGGGGTTAGTCATTAGACCAGATCATTTGCGAGGCACCCGAATCATATTTGCACGTAAGTAATGAATTTGAAAAGTGTCACAGTCAGCAGGCGAGGCTGGCATTGACTCCCACAACCCCATCCTTTGGATCAGGAAGGCTGGTGGAGCAAGGCCCACAGCCATAGTTTGCACAGAGATGCCATGCCTTGTGCTCAGCACTGCTGGTACCTTGCTCCATGAACCTGGGGAGAGCAACCAGCAAGATATGCTGTCATCTGTCTCCAAGGACCACAGCTATCAACAAACTTCCCATAACTTACCCTCTGTGCCCTGCTCACAAAACACCCACTGAACACAAACTCACATCACTTCTTACTAACTGAGTAGGTACTAAAGGAGAACTCATTCTGCATATCCCCTGTATTCCCTGTGTTCACAAACTTTCTCTGACCTCCACTTCAAAAAGCGGTAAAACAGCATTTGATCTGCCATTTGAAAGCTTATTTCAGTAACATGGCCAGGAAAAATTAAGCTCTTTGTAGACACCACTGGGCTGCTACAAAACAGTTACTTTTTTACAATTCACATTGCCTAGGGAATTATCACAAGTTTGCAATAAAGCAATTGAAAATTTTCAGTTTACTGACTTAAAAATGAATATATACCATATACAAAATATACCATTACTTTGCATACTTTTAGTATTTACCAAGGTAGGTATTTTATCTTAGATCCTCCTTTGAGAATAGCTACAAAATGAAACTCTCTTACAAATTTTACAGATAGCTTACAGTAATACGTGACTATCACTTTCAACCCCCCAAAATGCAGATATAGGGGAAGCTAGGCAGTGTATGCTGGGCATCTGCACACGCAGAAGTTGGACAACAAAACACCCATTTGCACAAACACCCAAAGGAACTCTCAGTATCCATTCTTCCTTGCTTGGAAAAGAGCTCTGTCTCTGAGGCTTGGCCTGCTCTCTAGTTCATGCTGCGTCTCGGAAAGCTTTCACATGGGCTGCTATGGTTTCAGTAATTATTTTTAAAGGATCTGGGAAATATAAAAACAAACCTGTGGAAGAGACTTTAAAATCAGGATGGAAATAATAAAGGGGAGGGAAAAGAGGGGGCAAAAAGTATTTTGAAGCAATGAGAGGGTTTTCTCTTTTCTCTTTCTTTTTTGAGCAAACAGCCCCTCCCCAAACTCTGGGACTTCAACTGGCCCTTCTTCACATTGGAGCCAATCTTAGCTCATCCCAAACTACTCGAGATACTGTGGCCAAAAGTTCATTACCTGTTCTCAATGGTCTATGAAACTTTAGAAATTGCATCCAAAGCAATAAAAAAACCCAACCAGAAGGTAAATCAAGGATAAGAGATTAAAATTAATCTCAAATGTCCTACCATACACATTTGGGTTTGAAAAGGATCAATTTAAAAACAAAAAAGAAAAATAATAATATTACTGAAAACACCTAATCGCACATGTGAAATGACATGATCACCTAATATCCTGGCAGTACTGGCAAATGATGCCTTATTCTAATCCATATTAAAAACAAAGCCAAAATGTTATGCTCCTGCACCACCCAATTATCTGCCTGGGTAGAATCCAGCAGTAAACTTCTCCTGCAACTTCAGAGATATAGACAGAGGAAGCAACACATTACTGCTATTAAAAATGTTCAATAAGACAACCTTAATGCTACCTTTAGATGGATTGTACAAAAGTAACAGATCAGATAACCATTAAGGAATCATTAAATAAAGCAGGTTGTCACTATCTCTGTCTGGTTCTTTGCATCATATATAAAAATCTACTAAATCTGACCATCATTTTCTCTCTTTTTAAAAACATCAATTTTAATCTGATATTGAGTTGGAACTACAAGAAAAAAATCTTAATTTTAAGAGTCTATTTTTTTCATTTAAAAAAAAAAAGTACCACCTATCCTTAGCAGGAACTGCTCTGGTTTCATTCCAGACCTAAGAAGTCTTAGACTTAAAAGGAAGATATAATCCAAAAGCAATAGTGACAATCTGTATGATAAATGATGAGGGCTGCCAGTTGAAGTTTTAGGACTAAACCAGAACAGCAGCAGGGACAATAAAGATTCATGTTTTCCTCTTGAGTAGTGAATCTGCTGAATCCATCATATGCCTTATTCTGAGCTGATCAGCACTTCCTGCCTCCAACACCAGTTACTGGACAAAAAAACCTGCTACCTAATGCAAATATGTACAGAAACCCCACAGAGGATCTCCTGCTCTAGACTCACTCCTAGGGAAGGGCAGCTCCAAAACGAATTGGTGGCCTGCAGAGTGCCCTGCACAAGGTCATCTCCAGCCCAGGGGCTTTTGGAACCTGTGGACTGGTGTTCAGAGATATCCCCAGGCAAGGAGTCTGATACCCTGGTGCCTGCTCACTCAGATTCCCATCTGCAGCTGAAGCAGTGGAAGGACAAATCTGAAATTCTCTCTCCTCTGTTTGGATTTAGTTTGTCTATTTGCAGAGCAGTCAAAATCTAACCCACAGCACACTGAACATCTCTCCACAGGTTATAGGAGAGACCTCAGCCTTCAGCGTCAGAAGTTGCATGTGTGCAATCACCAGCAATACTCATGTGCTGTTCCTATCACCAGCAATTTCCACTTGGTCCAATCTGGAAAACATCCTGAGTAATACGAGGATGAATTTTTCTGTTAAGTATTTCCAATGCTGCCTTTTGGCAAGAAAAAAATGTCAAAAGTCACTTGGAAAAGAGAGATACAGCTAAGAGACATTTCAATTATTTCATAAATAAGCTGCCAAAATGCAAAGAACAAAATCCAGGCAATACTAATATTCTTCATATTTATATCATTATAAGCTGAGATCAAAGTATTGACCAACCACAATTACACTTTGTTTCATTTACTAGAACAGAGCTACAATAAAAATTTTACTCACAGTAGCTTTGTAAAGCCATTTTTACATAAATCCTTCCATCTGCTTTTGTAGCAGGACTTGATATTTATATAATATATATGTTCATGAAATATAGGTGAGATAACATTGAATTGGAGGTTTCAGATTAGACACCTGGGCCTTTAGCTGAATACTGAATGATACTGGGACCATGAAATTTGCATGTATGCATCTGAGTACACAGCACACATCTGCAGCAGGTGATGCCAATTTAAACACCTACAGTGAGGGCACACAGTTGTCTGTGACTAATCTAAGGTTTCATTGTTCAGTTGGAGGCCCTGTAAGTAAAGATAACTTCTGAAGATTCATTTATGAAATAGGCTTCTCTACTTGTTTTGGCAATTATCTAATAGATGGCAAGGTACCAGTTCTGTTTTTCATCAGTCCGTGGTTCCTTCAATCTCAAAGCAATTCTAATGTTACATAAAAGACAACGCAGGAATTTAAATTCCCTGATCTACCTGGAGAGGCACTTCAATTTGTATGTGTTTAATAATGTGGGGTTTGGGTTAAAAAAAACCCAAAAAAACAGAGAGAGGGAAACTATTTTTATGTCTTGTCAAAGTCTGAGACCTGAAGAGACTTCTATCTTGATGTACTGACATCATGGCACTGCTGATGAAGCACAGGGCTCTCTGACTGATGCTGACTGCCCCCCTTATCCCTGGTCCTGCAAAGAACACAGGCAATTGGTGCTGCTCCAGCTAGGACTGGGAGGACACAGATTGCAGAAGAAGGAGGGCACACAGTCCTGTAAAGGGCTCTGGTTTAAAGCGTGGCACAAGTGAAACAAAAAGCATCCAAGGACAACAAATTGAAAACGCCCATCTGCTTTCCTCCCCATCTCCAATTACAGAAGTTTTTGCTCCAGTTTATTTCTCTTTGGAAACAACTTTTTACAGCTGCACATGGCAAGTACTTCGCTAGTAAGCAAAGAGGAGAAGCTGGAAAGAATGATTATTAATGGATTCTGCCAAAAAAATAGTCAGGGCAAAGTCACAGCTCAGGACACAAACTAGCCAATCTCCCCCTACACAAAGACAAAGGCATGTCCTGAACTGCCTTCCTGAGAGGGAAAACAGCACAGCTGCCTTGCCTGCTGCAGCTCCCTGGGCTGGAAACACACAGCACCCCTCCACTTGATACTTAGGAAGCTGGTTCAGTCAACACATGTCAAAAGAGAGTGTTTCCCAAGTCATGGTGAGTAAAAGCCAAGAGGTTCCACTCAGTTATCTGTATTTTATTTTAAATACTTATATCTCTGTTTTATATGACCTTCAACAACAAAACGTTTCCATGAAGCAAGAGTAGCCAAAGGCAGTGTGCCATGTGGGGGCCTGCCCTGGAGGGCATGGGTTTACCAGGGGGCTCAGGCCAGTGTAGTGACAGCCCATGTGAGGCCACAGCTGCTGACTGCACAGCTCAGGCCCAGGCAGAGGTGCCAGGAAGGTGAATATGCCAAGAGGGACAAATGCACATCTTGCCTGAACTCAGCAGGAGCCACAAGCATTGCCTGAGGAGAGACAGGGTGCCTCATCCCCTGCTCCAGGTCAGCAGTGCCTCCTGGCTCTTGCCAGTGTTTTGGAGTGGTGCTCAGCCAGCATGGCACCATGAGGTGCTGGCACCTCTGAGGCAGCCTGCCACACAGGTGGCACAGGAACTCACTGGGACCCAGGGAACAGCCAGATTTGGAGGTTATTGGCCTCTGCCCAAGATAGCAGGTCTAGCTGAGCTCCTGCTGGTATTCCAAATGCAGGTTTATTGCATGAAAGTAGTAATTTAGTGTAGTTCAAGCTAAAAAAAAGGTATGTAGGACATACCAGTGCCATGAAAACATACCCACAAAACCAAAAGCAGCCACATACAATCAATCAGCACTTGCATTTCCTCTTCAGAACATTCAACAAATGCTCTTACTCCAAAGAACAGCTGTAATTTGTCCTTGCTAGTGCCAGTCTACCAGCAGTTTAGAAGAGAAAATAAACTGGTACCTGCAGGCTTTAGTGCTCAGTGCAGGTGCCCTGAAACAGCAAGTACTGGAGGGTGGCAACCCATTTCCCCTTATCTGTAATGAGAGTGGCTGTCACAGTTGCTGAACCCCAGCTAAAGTTATCATCACATCTGCTGAATCCTGTAAATATGGCCTAAACCCTGATCAAACTGGCTGAATGATTTGGTTAGCTTGCAGGGGTAAAACCAAACTTTATTTTAAGTAAATTTGAAAGCTAAATTTAGCACATGGCAGACTGGCCTGTAACTACTAACATCTTTGCTTTAAAAACCAGAATTTGTAATTAGATGGAGAGTTAAGAGCTACTTCAAATCTGAGGCCACAAGCTTCCAAATAAAAAGCAATTTTTTTTCTAAACTCAGAGAGCTGTAGTATCTGGATTAAACTCACAGTTGAAAGGAAGATTTGCATTGGTTTTATGAGGTCCTAAGACATTATTATTCTCATGAAGTCTACTTTCTCTTTTAATTGCAGTCCTCATGACTGGCAGTCCTGAAAAAATGATGGTGCAGGGATCATTGTTTTCTTCCACATGTGCTAAGGCCCTTGTGAGCAGGCAGGCTCACAAGAGGCTGGGTCACAGGGAGAGCCAGTCCAGGCAGCACCACCCAGAGAAAAAGCCCTGCTTCTGCACAGAGAGGGTACAGCAGCACCAGGGCTGCTGCATGAACAAAGCCTCAACTCTGCAGCCAAACACTTGTTCAGGTGAGCACTGATCCACCAAAACTTGCTATTAGGGAGTGCTGCTCAACACAGCCTAGTGCAGCCAGCATGAATTTGAAGTTTGCCATTAGTACCAGACTTCTGAGATCTGTGATGTAAATGAGCAGTTTTCTGTTCACCTGAGAAAGCAGCAGGGCCTGCCTTTCCAGGTCCCCCTCTTAGGCCAGGAGCAGACCTGGTCATTACCCTGCCAGCTACTAACAATAATTCAATACCTTCCCACAGTGCAGAGTATAATGCACTCAAATTGTATCTGTTTACTTCCAAGAGAAAGATCATCAGGAAACTCAGAAACAGCATTTTCCTTTCCCTCCCTGAAAAGTGGAATATGAAATACACTGTACCATCCATATGGAAATGTTTATTCCTTTAAAATAACTATTTAGCTTTCATCAATAACCAGAAAATCTCAAAGTCACTGTCAACAAGGAGACTGAAATACAGAACAACAGACAGCAGGGCTGGAAGATGGCATCTACCCTTCCTTCCCCTGAGTCACCATAGATTATATCATTCCTGGCAGTATTCAACTCTTTTTCTCTAAAAATCTCCACTGATGGAAAGTCTGCAATATCCCTGTCATCTATCTTGTGATCCTATCAGCCAATGAAGCTTTTCCCAGTACTTTATTTAGACCTCTGTTTGCTGTGATTTCATTTACTATTTTTCACACTATTTACAAGTGATGCATGAAAGAGTTCATTCCTTTCTTCTTCATGGTTATTTGAAAACTGGTCTATTTGAAAATATGTCTCTTTGAACTTCTCCTCTTTAGGCTAAGCAATCATATTTCCTTCAGTCTTTCCTCACAGGTGGTATTTGTGCTGTCATTATTTCTGCTGTTTCTGGGACCTTCCATAATCCCATATCATGTGTGAAATGGCTGAGAGTGACAATGTATCATCTTTGTCTCAGCATTGCATTGTGAGGTTTTAAATGCCAGTTTATAAATACTCATATCTTCCTTACCCTGCTTGTCTCCCTTCTTTGAACAGCCCATCCCCTCCTACCCAAACAGGGAGGTTTGACCACTGACCACACAGTGGTACCATCTTTTTCAGTCCTGTGGAATAATCCTCCAAACAATAGTCTGCACCAACCCTCATCCAGCAGCAGTCCAATGCCTGGTAAGAGCTGTGGATCCCCAGATGAAGTGAGACATTTGTCTGTTCCTGGGGCTAGCTCTTCCTGCTCACATCTCCCAAGCCTAGCACACAGATTTCTCCAGACTGTGGTTTCCAAAGCAAGTGTAGTGCTGAAACTACACCACAGCATCAACCCACTCGGACCAGCTACAGACTTATCTAGAAGAAACCCTGAATAGTTTTGTGCTCATGTCTACAGAGAACCAAAATCCCAAACCACTCTGCGACCCTCCCAGCATCAGTTTCTGATGCTGGGAGGGTCGCACAAATGCACTGTGTTGTAAACCCCAACTGTGGCTTCCTTATGGCCCAGTAACCATAAGGAAGCCACAGTTGGGGTTTACAACACAGAGCATTTGAGATGGGAAATACTTGATCTGCTGGACTGCACCAGCTCCAGATCAGTACACTGCAGCCTATCTACAGCCCATGCTTTCTGATGGACCCTCTGCTGCAATGAGAAGAAAATTAAACCAAAAATTAAATTAAAAAATAATTAAACTAAGATTTTTTTAAAAGTAAACACACTGTTCTTTCTTACTAACCATGTGTTTCAGTGAACCTTTTCATACTGTACTTGTTCATTAGCACCAAACTGTAAACGTTGCAGGCTTCACTGTGCAGTTTTCAAGTGTAATGCCATCTGCTCTAATTCATGACAGCTACAGATTCATTGTGCCTGGTAATATCATACCTTAGTTCTCCTGACCTAGCTGCTAAGCCTTAAACCCCTTCACTGTTTGCCTTGTACTACTGGAATGGAAAAAAACCCACAAAAACAAACAGAAGATAACTCACTTCACATGTTAAAAGCGTATGGATTTGGCATAAAATCTGATGTGACCTAAGGCACCTAAATCTGACATTAGGAAAGGTGTGGCACATCAGAGCATTAATGCTGCCCTGGAGAAGAATGACTCCCGTACTGTCACACTGCAACCTAAGACACGAGATAGCTCTGTAGCTTCCAACTCTTACAGGCCAGGAATGACACCCAGCAGAGGAGCTTCCCGTGCTGCTGCTCACACCATGACTGCCACCCACTCCCAGCCCTCAGTGCAAACCCCACAGGCTCTGTACCTGGTCACCAGCAGGAGATGCTTGCATAGAATGGGAGGTCTGGTCAATTCAGTCCAGAATACACTTTCTGAAGTTAGTTAAATGGCAATAACATTTCCCAAGTTGCACAATCCTGCAAGGAAGAAAGGAAAAGAACTATTAATTGTGAACTGTTGGGGATCACAGAGCCTGAGCATGTGTCCATTATGTATTTCCTTGAATAAGTAGGAATTCTGCATGAGAAAGTAGAAGCATACTATGAAGAAGAGCCCCCCTCCTTCTAAAGAGGAATCAGAACAGGGAAACACACTGGCTGGGTTCTCCTTATTGTTCACTGAGGCCAGAGGACCCAGTTTATTCTCAAACAAATTTAAGATCATTCTTCTAACTTCAGCATTGCATACATAGTAAAAGCCATTACAAACCATGGAAGGAAAACAGAAAGGCATAAAAAGCCATGGATGGGATGGTAAGACTAATGGAGTTATCCACTACAACAGCTGCTCCTAGTAAGAGACATGGTTCAACAACTAGCTTTGTAATTAGGAGGTTTCTGTAGTTTAGGCTAGAAAAAAACACATGCAAAAGCTGAAACAAATGTGTGGGGGGAAGAAAAGGAGAGGCAACAGCCTGGAAGATGTGACAGATGTGCTGCAAATAACACCCCCACAAAAAATACACTTGACCATTTTATGTATTCAGTAATAGAAACAACACAGTAAAATCTTCAAAAATCAGTCATTTAAAAATAAAATGTAAGAACAGTAGCCTTTCAGCATTTTACAGATTTACTTCTATTTAGAAATCAGTCTCAAGAGCCCAGTCCCTCACAGCCATGCAACCCTGGCATACACTACGTGGCAAAATGAAACCCACAAGGGGATTCTGCTGCAAACTTTCTGAAGCTGGCCTATGCAGGTCTTGTCTGAAGCAGCTGATGTTGCACATCTTAACTCCTACTTTTTCCCTTGCAAGAGTAGAATAACCCTGTGCTATGGATCCAAGTGCACAGTGGATACAAGTTCAACAGTGCAACACAGCCATGTAGTTTTTGGGGAGTAAAACCAGCCAGTGATTAAGGTGACATTGAGTGGTTTATTCTATTTATTTGCAGAATTAAAGATTCTTTAATGAGGCTTTAATCTAAATTTGAAGCTCCCTCAAATCAATAAACTTCTATATTAGCATTGCCGAAGGGAAGAAAAAAACAAACATCTAAAAAAAATACACAGAAAAATGAATTTTTCTTCCATACATAATAAATGCACAGACACATGTATACAGTCTCTGAACTTCTGAAGTGCAGCTGAAGAGTAGCCTCTGCTTCCTAAGCACAGAATTTGTACCCATCTGGTTCCATTTTTTATCATGTTCTTTTTGGTTTCCTTCTCTCTCATTCCAATGCAATTTTAATTCATTTTGTTTAGTCTGTACTTTTTATTCCCTTTCCTCTTTTTGCAGATTTCCTTTTTAATTTGTTAGAGGAAGAAACATTCTTTCCCTGGATTTCATAATACAAGCTGCTGGAAAAGGCCCATTCAGAAATCCCCCCTCTTGAACAACTCTCCTGCTCTTTCAATCCTGTTATCCAACTATGTTCACTCCTGGTAGCAGAGTAGAAGTGTTAGGGTTTATTTATTTAGGAATGTGCATCAGTTTATTTTTTAATTCCATTTCAAATACCTGGCACAAGCCACTACATGGAAGCTCAAATATATTATTTACAAGCCATTACATTTAGCTTAAAACAACTCCTAATCTATCTGAGATGAGTCACTGTAAGACAGGATTAGGCTGAAATGAAAATGTCTGCAGTGGGATTTTACTAAATTGCTTTTAAATCACATTCCTACTTCAACAGTGCTCCAGTGAAGACTATAAACCCTAATACATCAGAAAGGCTGATTTGGGGCAGAACTTTGGCTCCCTGAAAACTTGCTGGTTTTACAGAAGCAGAGGAGCCCAGCTAAGGCCAAAGCCTTCTCTGCATATAAAGCCCCAAAGCCTGAAATACGAGAGCAAAGCTCTGCAAGGCTGAGCCCCAGAGCTGTTTAACTGCCCAGGAACAGGGCCCTGCTATTCCCAGCTTGCCAAGACCCTCCATGCCCTGCAGCAGGGCCAGGTGCAGCATCCAGCTCCACGTGCTGGAGCAGCCTGGCCTGGCCTGAGCTACTGCCTTCATCTTACACAGGGGTTTCTGCACTGACATCAGGATGAATGCTCCAGGTGGTATGAGGAGGGTGAGAGAGCTGTGAAACTCAGTCTGATTTTCTACATGACCAGAAAAACATTTTTTTAAATATTTGGGAAGTACCATGGGCAGCTTTAGGACTTCCTGCCCAACGCTCAGATCTCTGATTTTAATGCCTGGCATGGCCTTGTAACAGCACTGTCATCCCCAGCAGCTGCTCTTCGTGTGAGATTGCTGACCCCACCCCTGTCCAAGTCCCTCTGCCTCTCAAGCTGTGACCCAAGGTGCAGAGTGAGCAGCTTGGCCTCCAGCCACATTGCTGGAGCTGGCTGTGTGTGCAGCTGTCACCTCCTCTTCCCCATGCTCTCCCAGCACCACATGGGATTTCCTTTTAGTTCAGATTCTGTGCACTTACTACTGTATTATACATTTTATCATCCTGAAGGTTGTTTTCTTTGTGACTTTCACTCCAACTTTGCATTTAAGATTTGTAATTAATCACAATTGCCCAGTAATTTAAAAGTAACAAATCTATATTTGTGCTAGAGTACAAAACATACATCCCATTAAAGAGTCTCCCCCTGAGAGCTCCCAAATTCTCCAGCACCAACTCAGGTTAATTTAATTCCTGATGCAATGTGTTCCCAAGTTGAAACTCTCCAGCACAGAAAAGTCATGATGCAATTTCTCAACAGAAATCACCAGGAATGAAAGAACACCTTAACAAGAAACTGTGCCAGTAAAATCAAAGAGAAGAGCTACATACTTGGTACAGCCTAAACAAACTAAAACAAGTTTTCACTATAGTCAATGATTTTAACCTCTACTTGGAAAAGTGCTTTCTGCTATTTATTAACACTAAACACATCTATTAAAAATCCAGACCTTTAACTTATTTTATGAAAGTCTTAACAAGATGGAGAAGATTTCATCCACACTTCTAATATGACTCAGGCCCCACTGCTGTTGTACTGCAAGGCAGGCTCCAAGCTTTGCACAAACCAAGCTAACCCACAGATGAGCTTCCTATTTCTGCGCTGTAGAGTTCTGCTCTGAAATCCCACACTGCTTACTGCCCGCTAGCACAACTGCAGTACAGAGCACTCCTCACCCACTGCTGCCAAAAATCAGAGAAAATACATCCGCAGAGCCCCGGCAGGACAGCTAAAGAGATGTTTTAAGAGCACTAACCTGTGCTATTTGAATCTGTTGGAGGTCACCCAGTTCTGAACTTCCCCAGCAGCTCCAGGCTCATTTCCTGTGAGCAGCATGTGACACACACTTCCTCACCGCACCTTGCTAGACCCGCTGTGCTCACATTTTAACATCAGATGAAACTACTAACTGTCCCTCACAACATGTAAAGAAATTTCTGATCTAATGCTGAACCACTGACATTTCTGCATAGCCAAAAAGCCCTCCTCTACTGCCTTCTGAGTCACTCCATGATTCAATGGACCTTTTTGTACTGTATATTAATACCAAATGCTGAATGCGATTCTGCCACAGTATACTTAGTGTGCCTCCCCCCCTGCTTTTAAAGGGGAAACAAATGCAGTAGTGGAGAATGTAATTACACTGCAGGCGTGGGAAATTTCAGTTCAAGGCCATTTGTTTATCAAATGTTCAGAGTGGTAGTGAATTGATGAATTCAAACAGATGCAGTCATCAGCAATTTTCAGAAATACTTTCATTTGAATACAGTAAACAGAAGTTTGAGTCCTATGAAAAGTAGTTTATGTCTTTAGAAGAGCAGGGGTTTTCTCAGTTGTATCAGTGTGCATCCACATATTGTTATCTTAGCACTGGGCAAATAGGTCTGAACATATGTCACAAAAGGAAGGACAGTAAAGTACTGTATTGGAGTACTATGTTTACAGGACTAGTCAATAGGTGGTGCTTTATCAGAATTTTATTTTTAAAGACACATAAATTTTGGAAAGGCAATCTAACCCTAAGTGCACCACCAGGTGCACCACCTACAGTCTGGAGGTAAAGTTTGAAGATTACCAGATCACAGTAGAGGCAGAATGGTCACATCAGAGTCAGCAAGGAGATACTGCTCTGCTGGAAGATGCTCCATGTGGAAAACACTAACCACTTGTCAATGAAGCTAATGGAGGGGTGAAGATAAATGTGGCATTCCTTTATTTAGTGCAAGCTGAAATAACAGACAATGCCAGGGGGCCTGATCAGCCTGGCAAGGCCTGTGTGAAAGCAGTGGGTTACAGACCCACAGGGGTTCCCTTACAGACTGACTGCAAGGATCTTTGCTGGGACACAGATTTACTTTAGCTGTATCTAAGTGTGAATGTGAAAACCTTGAAGGTAGGAAGAAAGTGAAGAGACAGTGATGCTGCAAATTTGGGATGCAAATCTTTTGGCAGCAACACGCAGTCATGGCTGTCCTGCATCCACCATTCAGTTCTCCCACTGCACCCCACAGCTGCCTCAAGTGTGGTGGCACAGTGGTTCCACAGCCTGTGCCCTGGACCACACTGAGGAGCTGACCTGCTGGTCAAGAGCTCACAAGATTTCTTTCCCCCCTTTTCTCACTTCCAGGCAAAACCAGCCAAGTGCTAGTAGGAAGCTGGCTGTGCCACTACCCAGGCTGTCACACAAAACCATGGCTACAGTGAGAGACCCAGAGCAAACCAATCGGAGCTGCTTCTTTGCCCATGGGTAGATGAATTCTATGCAATTTCTACATAAATTAACTCATTTCCACTAAAATGTCATCTTTATAATTAAACTGTGCCAGATGAAGACATCAATGTTGTGAGCAGCCTCCTGGTGACCACCAGCCAGGGATTACATTTCCATCTGCTGCCTCAGTGCTTCTTACCACCTCTCACTAGTTCATTACTATCAAATGAGCCAAACTAGCTCCAGTAATTTATATCAGTGGGTTAAAATAATTGGCAATGGAGTAACAATGGTTTTGACAATCCACAAAGATGTGAGAGTAGTGACCTCCAGCAAAGGGACAGCACAACAGGATTTACAGAGCAGCAGCTAAGTCTTAAACAAATTACCCTCAGCTAATAAAAGACACAAGCATTTTATGTGTAAACACACATCGGACACCCATGCAAAATGAAATATGTACATGACTGAAAAACCCCCAACAAACCAGCCCATAAAATGGATGCTTTTGCATGAGACAACTCTCTCACACACACCCTTCTGCACCTCTGAGCTTCTGCAGCTGTAGTAGGAAAGCATGTGCAAACACATGTCTGCAGATGCACCTGCTCTGCCCCCACTGAAGGTTTTGGGCCAAATGGCCAAGGTATTATTTACACTGGAAGACACTTGAGAGCACTGTGAGCCTCATGCAGCTTAAGCATCTTCCCCTTGGTAAGCGTGCAGAGACATGACACTCCAGACCCCGAGCTCCAGAGGCACTGAGGGGAAGTTGAAGAGTTCAGGAAGTGGCCATGCTTGCTCTCAGCACACTGCCTCTTTGTCCTCACCCAGCTGCTCCCCCAGGAGCTTTCAGACAGCCTGGATCCCTGACAAGAGATGGGTTATTTCTCTCCATTTTAAGAAGGGGCTACGTTTACAAAGTCACTTTTAATGTGTCAGCCTCTCTGTGAGGATCTAGTCACACACAATGGACTGTGCCAGAGCTGTGCTTGGAGCTGCTGGTGGGGTCAATACACTTTTATATCCCCCCAGACACTTGGGATTGTTCGAGAGGGGAGGAATTTGCTCACCCAGCAGGTAACTCGCAGCAGCCTCGCAGCCACTTTTAATCCATGCCCAAAGCAAACAGCCTCCCAGGGAGCTGCTCCAGCCAAGCTCAGAGTGCTGCATGCCCTTCAGTGGGGCCATGGAGAGGCACTGCAGGGACAGCAAAGGCAGCTGTGTGACACCGGGGACCCACCGTGTCCACAGAGCTCTGGCACAGTGGGGTTTGCTGAGTCACCACTGACTCAGCGACTCACCAGAGCATCTGTCAACTCTGACTGTGGACCACTACTAACACAAGAAGGGAAAGATCTGAAGCTAAATTTATCTGAAGATAAATTCCATCCCTTGTAAACAAAACATTTATTACTCCATCCTTGTCACAGATGAGGAATGTTGGCTGCCACCTTTCAGAGGAGCAAAGCTCCAACAGGGATTTTTGGCAGTCATTATGTGTAAGCCAACCACTTGCAACTAGTGCTATGTCTCACCTTACAAATACATATATACACATACACAAGACTAAGCTATCTCTGTAGCTTCTGAGTGGAAAGCATACATGAAGCTCTCCTTTATGAACACCTGGGTGTTTCCTGGAGACACATATTAGTAACCCTGCAGATGGCACAAGTTGTTTTTAAAGCCATAAATTGACTTCCCCTCACTTGCCACGAGATCAAACAGTGTTTGATTTACAAATAAAGGACCACCCCAGCAGCAATAAGAAGTTGCACAGTGGCCTGACAGATAAGCCACAGAAAGATGTTAAGAGAAACTGATGTAAAGCTATTTACACAAATGATTTGCTTCTCCTGTGCTATGGAGATAAGAAGGCAATCGTGGGCTCTGAAGTTTTTGGCTTAGATTAGAAACTTGCACTACTCACACATCTGAGTATACTGGACATGATGATCCAGACTAACAGAGCATGCTGAAACCCAGCATTCAAGACCAACACATACTTTCTGCCTTATAAAAACAGGCCCTATTTATTCACTATACAGAAAATCACCCAATTCACCAATATGGCTATGACTATACACACAGACAGAACAGTGGATATGGTGAGGACTGTTTTCTATCTGGAACCTGTCACCAGCAAATTTGAGCAATTAACATCTCAGTGCTCAGGCAAATCAATCTGCACTGCCCCAGCTTTGAGGAGGCACAACACAGGCGAGTGCAAGAGTAAACCATCGTGTGGAACCGTGAACGTGCAACCACAAATAAACTAACTAAGCCTAGCTCAGTCAGCCAAATCACCAGAGCCAAGCACTAATACAGAGGTGTTCAAACTTCAAAGCAGGAGCACAGTCTGCAAGAGTTTGTTGAAAGAATTACAACCAGAAACTGGGACTTCTCAGTAGCATATAATCCCTGCTGTTTCCATTTCCTCTTTCTCATTATCGGCACAGACGGGGGCTGAAGATTAGTAAACAGTGGGTGTTTGGGGTGAATTAGAGCATGTGTGATGTAGAGCTAGGGATCCTGGTGGCATCTGTGTGACTTCAGAGAGACGTAAATATTTAATGCTGCCCACTACATTTCTTCAAAATGATGAAATATTAACACATTTCTTCGGGGGGGTGGGGGAATCATACCAGATAAAACAGGGAATCTACTTTGTCCCTCATCTGGAATGTGTGCAAAATCTGATGATCAAAAGTGTTCTGGCAGATTGCCACTCTCTAGTCATGTCTATGTGGAAAATGAAGAGTTTTTACACAGTTCCAGTCCTGTCTGAAAACAGTGAACCCCCCCTCCCAAACTCAACTCAAAGCCCTTTACACAGCTATGTGCATGAGATTACATTATCAGCTATCACTCCTGGGTTTAGCCACAGGTTATCCTTTCAGCCACATAAATGAAAGCCATTCATAAGAACACTTACTTTTGCCTAGAAATGCCGATGTATTTCTTGAGCAAAAACTGCTGAACTGACAAACCTTGCTCTCAAAGGTATTTGTCCTCCCTGCTCCTTTGACATAGACATTAACAGACTCCTCAAGAAATGTTCTGCAGTGCATACGTATTATTTATAGATGTACATGTATATGTAATTGGGTATATTTCTAAAATGAGAACTCTATTTGTGTGGAAGCCCCTTCATATCATTGTAGATTATTTCTAATAGCCTTAGAATGTTGTCAGGAACCAAAAAGGAAGTTTTAATAAGAGTGCTGGTTGTGGCTTCCAATAATTATTTCCACATACAACCTGATTTCTTAGTTTGTAGCTTTTTATACAATAAGCTTGGTACACAAGCTCTTTGACCCTATCAAAGAATATGGACTTACTCAAGCAGGTCAACCAAGAGAGAAACAATCCATGCTATGTTTCCAAAGGATATTTTCAACACTCTTTATCCAGTAAAAATCTGTCTAGCTGTTTTTCTAGAGCAGTGTTTGCTATATTTTCCAATGGCATGCCTAGGCTTCAAGTACCTTTTCTCAGTAGATAAGCATTGCTATGATGGGAAACTTAAAATATATTTATTATTGAGCAACTTGTCTTCAGCTATTCACATGAGTCAGAAAGTTTTCAAATATTCAGCTGAATATTTGATGACATATTTTTATATATTTAGTTATTTCAGTAGAAAACCTCAACTGGTTTTAAGATCACATTTGAATCTGAGTAATATTTTATATTCAAACTTCCCACGAGCATCAGTATACATATTTATATACAGATACATATATGTACATGCAAATACAGCTAGACAAATCTACACCTTGGAAATCATGATCTACCAGAACATCACACATGTTAAAACCACACAAAGAATATTCATTGATAAGAGCAATTTTTCATCTTTTCACAAACCATACAATTTCAAGCTGTTACTGATGCTTAGCTTATTTCCCCTTTACATTCTGAATCTTCGAGCCAAAGCTCACATCCTCTTAACTTTGTTTTTTTTTTTAAGAGAAAGCAAGTCCCAGCCTTTGGGAACTTTAGTCTATTTCTTGCATTCTTCCCATGGGTGGTATATTTCACATCAGGAATAACTGGATGCCAAATATAGCCACAGATGGGAGTCTATGCATAGTTGCTGGGTAATTATAAAATAGAATCAGCTTCTCTGCTGTGTAACAGATGAGATTTTATTCTTTGCTCAGCTACAAGTACCAGCAATCCCATATTGATTTGAACTACATCCAAGTAAGGTGAGCAAGATCAGACAATGTCTTTGTGTTGCATTGATATTTATTGACAATCATATTCTGCCAAGAAAAATAGAGCAGGAAAAAGGGACGATCAGTACATGAATATGTATATACACTGCATATCACATTATTATTTAATTATCAGTGTAATTACTATGAATTAGGAGAGTCTGCCACTGTGATTTCAGAGAGCAGTAGTTAAAAAAGTGACAGAGCATTGCAGAGTCCATGAAAAGCATCCAGATAACAGCCTTGGAGACTAGCACTCTCTGTTTCCTTAGACAGTGAAAAGAACTCAGCCCTGTTGTGAAATCCCACATCTCACACGTGAGGGGGAGCCACATGGGACACGACCAAGTGAGACTGCTCACACCACTGTGCCCACCCATGGCCCTGGTCCCAAAGGATCACTCATTAGCCAAGCAGGGAATAGCCTCAATCCTGCTGACAATCTGACTTCTTCATGATGGCTTTCAGCATGGAAGTCGTGCAAGGCCACTTTGAGCAGGAAATTTTGTCTTGCAGACCTGGGGTTACCAACTCACTGCATGCAGACTATGCTTAATCTGACAGAAAGCAATGTTTAGCCACAACTCACCTGGCTTAGAGAGTAAACTGCTGGTTTAAAAATAAAACACTTTATATTGCCATTCATTAAAACCTGGTTTCATCAACTGCTGAAACTGAGTCAGTTATCAGGAGACTGCACTTACAAGACAAACCTCTACCTCAAAAGGGTATGGGAATATCCTATTGTTCCCACAGCCAGACAAATACAAGGAGCTGGACCTGTGACACAAATTCCCATAACACACTTGGGAACTGACAGTCAGGATAGCCCAAATGGGAGGGCTGAGCTAAGCAGAGGCAGTAGTATGATATTCTGGCTCAAAACAGCTTGGCACCTGGTCTCCCTCATTAGCAGAAGTTCAATACACAACTATAACTGAACATGCAATCATCTGTCTGCATCCTCCTCTACATGTGTTTTGTTTCTTCTTTCCTTTCCCACTAGCAAAAGGTCAAGTATATAGTAGAGAACTGAAAAATTAAATTCACAGCTAAGTTTATGGCTTATGGCTCCAAGGGCACTACCTATGCTCAACAGAAACCCCAGACTGTGTAATTTGAAGCATGGCTTTCTGAAATAGTGCTGCTAAAAGAGCAGAAATGCCTTACAGTCCAATTTCTAGACTATTCAGCAAAGCTGGCTGTCTTTCCTGAGAGGCTGTACCACAACAGTGACCTAAGAGAACAACACAGAGAAAAGCATCAAAGACCTCCTAAAACCCCTCCTGCTTGGCCTGAAAACATGGGTCCCTTTGGGTAGCAAAGATTAGTCACGGGCATTTTGGTAGAGCCCAATGGTTCCAGTTGGTCTGTGGGCCAAGTCCCAGCAGGCCCAGCAGTTCCTGATGGAGGATGAATTGTCAGCTCCTACTCCTGGCTCTCTCCCAGCAATGCCTCAAAGCATCCCCAAGCACTGTGGGAGTCTAAAGGTGTTTCTTCACCTGTTCCCTGTCACTACACGCTGCCAGCAGGAGCTCGGCTGCACAAGCTGTGATACAGGCTGTATATACCTACTTGATGTTTCTAGTTCAGATTTAAGTGAACTTTGTGACATATTTAACTTTGGGCTTTTTGCTGGTAAATGGGACAAGGATTATTCTCTCAGCCTCAAATGCCAAAGCTAGCACTTCACATCACTTTGGAAAATTTGGATTTTGAAGACCCTTGACTGTCCCAAAGGCTATTTCCATAATTATACCCTCAAGAGCTACTTAAAAGTTCTTTTACACTTGTTCTATACCAGACATTATTCCCTAGTGGCAGGGTCAGAAATCCTGATTCAATGCATGTTAGAAGAAATGACAGTGATACCAGGGGTCACATGCTCCATTGAGAAATGAAAAAAACACAACCTGCACAAGCCAGACTTCATACAGGAACTTAAACTGCAATTTTTGACAATGTCACTTGACAGAACCCAGGTTTATGCACCAAACAATCCTGCAGATAATCTGTTTTTTCCTCCTGAGCACAATCACATAACAGCAACCCTGCAAAACTTTAAAGCAAAGATGCCATGGGCACTGGGGCTTTAGAGCAGAAGGAACAGTCATTCCATCTTCAGAATGGTGATTTCCAAAAATAATCAGCAGTGTCTACCAGACAAGACGAGAAAGCTTCTAAAAGAAGCCCAACAGAAAACAGCTCCAAGGAAAGTCCTGAAAAATGCTATCCTGACCTTGTCTGGAGCAATCCTGTTCCACTGGTGTCATCTCGGCAATGGCGTTCCACAGAACCACGGGCAGCACTGTGTCACAGCATGTGCCACAGAGCATGGCACAGTTGAGATGGCCATGATACACAGGTATCACCAGACAATAGCAGAAGGCTTCAACCCATACAGAGTAACACCACACCACCTCAGAGGGCTCCAGGCATCTGCCCATCTTGTTCTTCAGCCCAACCTTTTATACACTCATGGTTCATGCATTGCACCTGTGTGCCCTCTGTTCCCTTTGGTGGTTGGTCAGTGCCCCTGGGCACTCCATGGCTCATTGCTTTCAATGCTGCTCACCTGTCCTACAGAGCTGCAGCCCCACTCCCAATCACCACAAACTGTGCACCTAGAGCACTGGGCCCAGCTTACACCTATCAACCCTCTGCTAGTTCAGAGTGGATTTTTTTGTGTATCTTTGTTCTCACTTCCTAGGGCATAAAACCTTGCCTCATTAAGAAATGGCAGCAGGATATTTCTTTATTTCTATCTAAAGGGAAAAAAGTGAAAATACATTTTTGCGTGGTTTCGGGTTTTTTTACTTTCCCTTCTTGCATGTTTTCCCATTATATTTTCATTTGCTTCTGCCTATATCTCACAATGGATGGCCTGGAGCAAAGGCCTTGGAAGCTCTAAATGCTCTGGTATTAGATATCATGTGGTATAATTTCTATGGTTTCTTCAGTGCCTCCCCAGTCTGGCCAATTAGTGAGTGGATGGTGAAGAAACATTTTTTGAGAACTACAAAAGCTTTCAAATAAAAAAGAGCAGTCATAAACCATTCTTACTATAAACTCCATTATTCCTCCTAAGAGGAAACTTTCTTGGGGAACTTCAAGTAACACAAAACAGAAGACAACAATGACAATTCTTTCCCTTGGAAGCACAAAATCCCTCAGTGTTCTCATTTAAGTACTGCACATGATGACATCCAACTGGGTTTTACCCTGCAATTCACTCGCATTATCAGGGATGTTCTGCTAAACAACTGGCACATTTTAGATGAATGAAGAGGGAACTTGTCCAGTCATCTCAAGCTGTTTGTCAGTTATGGAACGCTTCATTTTCTAGTTCCCTATAGCAGCTCAAGTTAATTTGTCTTCCTCTTGACACCAAACAGCATGCACACTTTTTTTTAAGGATGCACAAATGAAAAAAAAAGGAAAAGCTATAATAAAACTTGGAGACACCGATCCTGCAGAGAGCTGCCTGGAAAAGGATAACTACTAAATGAAAAAATAAATATTGCTCTAGTTCCACCTAAGGGTACAAGTAAGTGTAAGTATGCAGCAACTCCTCAGAGTAAGATGTTTCACTTTGAAAAGCATTATCTGGTTTAGTTTTAATTTCAAATGAGATAAGAACATGAGTTGTTCATTTATACCCAAGGGACACTGGTCAATTCAATTAAGAATAATCTATTTCAGGTAAACTGTGCCATGAGGCAATTACTTTGTCCCTTCCTAAGTCACCTATTAAGATCAAATGAGGAACTTTTATTTGAAAATACAGTAGGAAGTTCCAAGTGATAATTATTTGTGGTTTGTTTCTGCCTAGTATTAAAACAAAGGTTTGGGGCTGCCTGCTACCATTTGAGAGTTTTGTATTCCAAGATGCCATCAGGATTATTGAATGGAAAAGCTGAATTTTTAAGGAATATATTTTTCTGTTTCAAAGTAGTAATGGTCTGGAATGGTTTAAAATGTAACCTGCAGACATAAACAATGATATACTGGTAGGTGTGTGCCTCATTTGAATGGCATTCTCTCTAAAACTGAAATCGTCACACAGGGATACCACCACATTGCTATCCTTTGATTTTTCATTTCATACTACTGGAATAGAAAATGTATTCTACAGGGCCCTGCTCAAATACATTCCCTATCTCAGGGGTCTTAAAATTAAAGACAAGGCACTCGATCATATGAAATACATGAGGAGCACCTGACCAAATAGACATCCATATAAAGAGACCACTACAGTGAGTCATGCAAGCTCACTTACTGTGAGCAAGTGGCTTCTTGACTTACAACATACACAACACAGCAGCCTTTTTGGTTTACATTTAATACTTCCTTTGAAAACTGTCTTTGGTAACTTCAAATGTGAAAGTAGCAGTGAAAAAATCTCTATTTTGCATTCCTATGCCAGAAAACAGTTTTGGGAATATGTTAGGCAAAGTAGGTCAGTCAGTGCTGGGTAATGAGGACATGAAGAGAGCAATGACTGATGTGATGGTCATGGGAGGACTGATCAGTTGGAGTAAACCAAAGACAGGACGGTAGAGCTCAGTACTACATGGCTGATGCTGTCCATGTTTGCCAAACTGCAAATCAAATTGAACCAAAAGACCATCAAACAATAGTACCCTTTAATTACCAGCTGAGGAATCTTTCCTCAGGTAGGAGGTGGGGGGGGGGGAATAACCAATCCTCTCTTCTACTCACCACCATGTATTTTTTATTAGACGTTCTCCACATCTATCTAGCTGGTGCTAGCTACAAACAGCTACCATCCTGTTCAGACTACTCAAAAAGGAAGGCTCCTGATCCATGCCACACTTGCAACTCTGGAGTGCTACTTCAACTGGAGCTGCAATTTGCTTCCAAGCACCTACAGCCTTCCTCAGGGACCAAGGCAATTGCAGGGCAGCTAAAAGTCCCACCATTTTCAGAGGCTGCTGGTGAGGTGAGCAAATGAAGCACTGCCTGTTGTTCCCAGCAGAAACAGCACAGACACCACTTACCTGGGGAAGCATCCTCACTGAACTTTTCATATCACTGCTTTAAAAATGGCAGGGAAAAGGGGTGGGGGGAAAAGGAAAAAAGAGAAAAAATATAGAAGGACTGGGGAAAAAATGGGAGCTCAGCCAAACTCCTGTTCAAGTCTTGAAAGAGGGAACAGGGCTTAGCTCTGAGCCACCAGGTACATGGACCGGTCTAGAGGGACACTATTTGCTGAAACTTATTTTATCTCCTTAATTTCCAAGAAAAAGTATTGTAAGGATCATATTTTAGTAACACTGTACTCACCCTTTCAGAGTCTTTCCTGCCTGTGGAGATCTTTAAACCAGCAAAAGAAAAGATGAAAAAAACAAAGCTGAAAACAAAGCTGAAAACAAAGCCAGAGTCTAGAACAGAAAATTCATTACATATTCTATGACTTAAAAGTCAGAACCTCAGGAGATTAGGCTCTCTGTAACCTCAGGTTCAGTGGGAAGAAACACACCCTGCTAACCAAATCCTGCGATGTGCTGAGCCAGTATCAAAAACCGGGGGGCAGAGGCTGGACCTGCCAGCCTCGGGCTGCTGCTGCTGCCAACACGCTCACATGTGCGCTGCAGGTATCTCCCCTGCCAAGACATTCCAGGCCCTCAGCTCCACACATGCAAAGATGCCTCTTCTAACGCTTAAAAGAGACTGTTGTATTCAGCCATATCACTAAGCATGGCTAATCTGGGACACATGTGTGAGCACTCACACTTGTCTTGCTCCCACAGCAGCCAGGCATAGCACCCATACCCATCTTCCAAGCCAAGCTGCCCAGACAAATCAGGTTTGTATAGCTGGCAGGCTCAGCTGTTCCAGGGCATTACTCTGACACAGCTCTCTTCACAGAACACCAAGGCACATGCCTAACTGGACAGCAGGTTGTGGCAACAATAAAATAATGCATTATCCTATCTGATTTCCATGACTTAAAGGATTTCCCAACTTGTCATGCCTGCTGATGCCCTCTTAACATTTAGGGATTTGTGTCAACTGAGCTACAAAATTGATCTGTTGTTGTGGAGAATAAGCAATGGATAGATCTGCAGAATGGTGCAAGGCTCCACTGACTTTTAGTTATGCTTATGCAACTCCACCGTTCCACAGCTGCTAATACTTAGCAGATGACCTGCGTAAGTGCTAGACAAAAAAAAAAAAAAAAAAAAAAAAAAAAAAAAAAAAAAAAAAAATCCTACTTCATCACTTAAAAAACAAGCTACCAAAACAACAGTAATGATTTTTTTCATCTGACATGATTTTCTTTTTTCTCCTCTGAACAGAATTAAAAAAAACGCAGCATAACGAATTCAGCATAACTTACAACTGAAGATCTGAATGGTGCCTTGTTCATAGCATTTGGATTTGAAACACAGATGCAGTTAACTCACAGCTTAACTCCTTCCATGATACTCTCTAAAATGCTGATCTGTGTTCTTCTTAGCTTCCAGGTTTTTAGAAGTTTTCAAGTGAATTTTCTTTTTTAAACAAAGAGAGATTCAAATTTGGATTCAGTGTACAGCTTCGTCTGCTATTTTCTGCTCTTAAAAAATATGAGATTAATTGTTGTGCAACTAACTGGGAATAACATCACTTTCTAAAAATTTCCTTTGCAGCTCTTGTCTTTATTTCACCAAATTATTTTCCAGATCAAATTTTCTAGGTTTCTGAAAAAGTCAATGCACTACATTTTTCTTTACTACTAAAACTCCCTATGAACACGACTGATAAGGGGAAAAAAAAAAGAAAGATATCTCTCAGCAGGTAAGTGTAGTCTCTGTTACCAAATGATCTGAAAATAGTTGAGTAGGGAAAGGAGGTAGTTTTATGTGTGAAGACAAAATCTTTTAGCTACCAAAGGCACTAGTCTGCCAGCCAGGAGATTTATGATCCTCTCCCAGCACTATTACTGACCTGCTGTTATGAGACTTTGGGCAAAATTACCTTCTTACACTATGCTTCTCTACATACTTCAATTTTTGAAGTCTTTATTCAGAATTGTCAAGGCCATTTTCAGATATTTTAAGACTACATTTATTCTCACTGGTTTTGGGGACAGACAAAGGCAGCCATGCTTCCCCCGTAATGCACAAACATGGCAAACGGCCAGCTGGAAGGAACTGCTGGATCTCATCTAGCTCAGAGCAGGGATAACCTGGCTTCAAGCAGATTGCTCAGGCCTTACCCAGTTTTTAGATCATCTCCAACAACAGACTCCACAATTCCTCTGGACAACCAGTTTCAGTGGTTAGCCCTCCTCACCACTAAGGACCTCAGTGGAAATTTTTCTTTGAAGCACGACTCTGTGCCAAGGAATGCAATTTCTGTTTAGGGCTCACTTCTGGCCCTGTTAAGTCAGGGTCCAGAAGAATACAGAGGAAGCCTGCTCCACACTGCCTGCTCTTCGTGGCAAGAGGATTTCAGAGGACTCAAAATATTAGAGAGAGGGAAGAAGAGGGAATCACCCCTTTTCCTGAACTTATGATAAGAGAAACATGCAGAAGCTATTTTGGGCTCACTGAAGCTGCTGTTAAACAGAAAAGCTGCTGCATTTCTTTTTAACATCTGTACTACTTCCCATTGAAGAATATCCTGTAGTTTCTTCAGCAGGAGTTATGAGCTCAAGCTTAGCACAAACAGAAAGAGGGCTCTCACGAAAGCATGCACAGGCACACAGGAGGGTCCTTCTCGTGGGCTTGAGCCCAGAAGGAAATGGTGGGAGCTCCATACATACACACACTGAGCACATCAAAGATGAGGGCTGCACGTGAACACATTAAAACTCAGAAACTTCTGCTCCCACAACATTAGTAGTTTAAGGAATTACAAAACTATACATTTTAACTCCAAAGCACACTTATGTGTAATTGGATCCAAATGAAGAACACTAATGAAGTTATGGCTGAGTTAAGTGTTACAAAACAGACTCTCAAACTACTCCTTGTGCTTCCCGTTTATCTCCTTCCAGGAATTAGGAAAAACTTTCTATTCTGAGCTCCTTTGATGTCTCTGATTGAGACGAAACTGCTCCCCCGCCACTTGCGTCTCCAGCCTCAGAGACACTCTTGAGTGATCTGTGTGAACTGTGCTGGACGAGGCCCAAGGACAGCTGCACTTGCAGACTTGTGTGCCTGCAAGGATGAAGAGCAACTCCAGCACCTTTCAGGGCCTTGATGTTCAGGGCTATTGCACTGAAAAAAATAACTTTTTCACTATTCAGATTTCACTCTCAGCTCAGCAGCAGTGACACAGTCCCCAAGAGGATCACAACAGAGTACTAACATAGTAAACAGTTTGTTACTTCTCCTTCCTGCTCTTCAGATACCCAGACAAATTCATGCATGTACTTGGTGAACACTGCATTATCAGACTGGTCACCACAAGCACACAAATTACTTTAAACAAAGCAGCCTACTAAAGCATGATTTTAGACATCTTTATTAAAATTTACTTTTTAATAATGCCTTTTCTGGGCTGTTTGCCAACTAACAGTTCAGCAGTTATTATTCAATAACAGGTTTTCACATACCTCTTTGAAGTAAGGAGCTAAACAAGTAGGTCTTAACTGCACACAGGACAGACAGCTGCCTTGAAGAGTGGTGGCTACTTATAGTACCCACTTCTTCAGTACTACCAAAATCTGTTCTACCATCCCAGAATTTAATTATCTCCCCATATACTGGGTCTCCACACGTCTACTCAGACACAGCTAGCACCACAGACTCTGAACCAAGACAGTAAACAGTCCTTTTTATAACCCCACAGACCAAACGTTAAGAGTGCACCAGATGAAGAAAATGAGAAAGTGCTGGAGTCAAGAATAAGAGAAGTCAGTAGAAAGAACATAGAGGTATTTAATGAGATTTAAATTTTTGATAACACT
This sequence comes from Molothrus aeneus, assembly GCF_037042795.1. Taxonomy (NCBI): domain Eukaryota; kingdom Metazoa; phylum Chordata; class Aves; order Passeriformes; family Icteridae; genus Molothrus; species Molothrus aeneus. The sequence continues at coordinate 17,632,958 of NC_089652.1, read as the reverse complement.
TCATTATTGTGAAGAAACCATAATTAAGATATGTTTACCTTGGCAAAAGCATAAACTTTAAAGAAACCCACCCTTCTGCTGCATCATTATTTTATATGGTTTCTATACATAAGTCCATTAACCAGATGAATACTCAAGGTAGTTAAAAGCACTGAAAATTTCTCAAAGCTGCTGCATAAAGACATTTTACTAAATTGTACATGTATGCCATCAACAACACGTGTGCTCCAAAGGAAGCCTATAACTTCCTGTCATGTCACAATTGTCAGACAACACCAACATGCACTCTTTTCTCCCCACAAAGCAGATGGGTGTTTATATAAGCAGGGCAGAAAACTAAATAGCTGTTAGAACTTTATGTAGTGTAGGCAATGGAGATAAATACTGCAGCATGCTCCCTTCTCAAAGGGATTAGCATTGCTCGTGCTTCTCAGTGGCCTTTTTGGTGTCTGGATGTCATCAGATGTAAAGATCATACTGTTTTCACAGGTGGGAAATTGCTCTTTCCACAGCCAATACCTTTTCTTAGATGCACACTTTGAGTTCTGTCTGTACTACACAGGTAAAAGCAGTGAAACCCTGCTGGAGTAGGTAACTGGGTTTTCCATTAAGAAAAAAAAAAAAAAAGGTTTAGTGGTCTTGTAGCCGTGCAGCCCCAAAAGACCGTACCTTACTACCTGATGCCATTCAGAGAGTAAACTAATCCTGGAGAAAGCTGGAAGTGCAATTTCAGAAGAAATAGCAAGGCAGCAGCAGTAATTAGGACATAGCTAGAGAGTTTCAACTGCTTTAATTCCCAGGCGTTGGGGTGAGGGATGTCAAAGCAGGAGGCAGGAGAGAGTCAGCACAGGGCTGAGAGGGAACTTCTCTACAGACAAGGGAGTAGCAGCTCTCTTTTACTCAGACTTCTGAGCTACTCAGCACAACCCCAGAGATAACTGGGAAAGGCTGAAGCAGCTGCAGCACAGCCAGAGGAACAGGTGAGCAGCAATAAGACAGAAGAGAAGGGTGGGAGGGACAGGAGCAGAGGCAGGAATCCCCAAGCTGCCAAGGATAACACATAGAGCAACCACAGCCTCCAGGCACAGCCCCTGTCCCAAAATGCCTGCACTCCAGTCAAGGCCAGCCACAGGACTGGCGTGCCTCTTGCTTCACATTCCTCAGAAACTTGCCTTAACCAACCATGGGAATAATCATTTCATGTACAACACAGAGAACTACACATTTGACAGGCAGAAGCTAAGGGCAATGTCCTGCTCAGCTTGAGGTCAGAGGATGCTGAAGAGCCTAGAAGAGTGAGGCAGAAAGACATACATAATACTTGAGGAATGAAAAGCAGCACTTTCTGGAGGAACAATAACAGGGGCTCAAGAGATACAATCTCATAATCTCAGGCTATCTGCTCTCGCTCTAGCTAAACAGATCTTTAAATAACATTTGTGCATACATAAAGAGCTTTTCTTCCCCATTTGTAGCTTTCCTCTCCTCCCCCGGCCCCTCCCCACCCTCACACTCTCTTCCTGAATCTCTCTTTCTGCGTAGGTCCTCCCCCCTCACATGCTCCGGCTGGACAGAGGGCAGAAGTGCTCTGGAACAGCTGTATTTCCTCCTTATCTGCTCCTTCCCCTCACAGCAGAGGGGAAAGTACGTGCCAGCTCAGCTGGCCTCGTGCTTTACAGCACTTGAAAAAGTGCACTGCCATGCCTCCCACCTTCACTGAAGGCAAGGCTCCCAAGCCGAGGCTCTGAGAGGACCTTTTCTTTTTTATGTGGCCTCCTGGGTCTCTGCACCATCCTCCCAAACTGGGCTTGGAAGAGCTAGTGGACAGAAGAAACAGATGGGAAGGTTGACAGAGTTAAAAAGGATGTGAATGAGAAGCAAAACACACTGCCCATCCCCTGAAGGTCAAAACTGAGAGCAGCTGCTTATTACAGCCCTGTCTTTGAGAACACACTTCAGGAGTAAAGGAATAATTCAGAAGTACCTCGTGGTGGTTCCTGAACACGCACACCTTGGTGCCAGAGACAAGTGCTGTTATCACGTTTGCTTTAGAGAGGCTGCTCACACACGCTACGTGGTAGCTGAGGAGCACCTACTCTCTGAGCAGGCACATAGCCCTGCACTCCAGAAGGTGTTCATTAGAAGATGAAACACAGCCATTAGAGCAGCAGAGGCAAACAAAGTGCAAGACAAGCTCAAACTTGAAGACTGGTCACTTGAGGTTCCCTAACTTGATTCCTCCCAAAAAGTCCCCAAGAGCCAGCTCAGAGGGCAGAGACCCGCTCTGTTGACTCCACCATACAGCCTAACTACACGGTCCACCTCAACATCCGCTGCAGATGAGCACTTGAGGGAGGCTGCGACACGAACACCTGCGTGTGTGACCAAACAAGGATGCCCAGCGTGGGTGCCACACGTGCAGGCAGCGGTGTGTGCCCCGGCTCCAGCGTGAGCCGCAGCCCAGCGAGGCTCTCCCCACCCTGACACGGCAGCCAGGATTTCACAGCCGTGGCTGTAGAGCAGCAAAGATGGACAAGGACGCCAGCAGCCCCGTCCCTGGCAGCCCGGGCACAGGCACGGTCCGAGGGGCCGGGGGCTGCGCCCCGAGGCAGCGCCAGCCGCCTCCGCGGGCACGCGCCCAACCCGGGGGAAGCGGGAATGGAGGGGAAGCAGGGAGGGATCCCAGCCTGCCAGCACGGCTTCGGGAGGCAGGAGGAACGCGTCCAGCCCGAGACAGAGCAGTCTGGAAGAAAAGAGAGAAAGAGCAGACAGGCGCGAGGCGAGACTGGGCTCCCGACCCTTGTACCCGCAGGGCGCTCGTCCCGCGGGGCCGGGGGTGCCGAGCCGCCCCAGCGCGGCGGCCGCTGGAGCCCTGCCCGCCCCGCAGCCCCCCGCCCCGCCCGCCGGGAGCCCCGCGCGGCTCCCGCAGCCCCCTTACCGCGCTCCGTGCCGGCGAGGCGGCGGGAGGGCACGGCGGGTCCCGCCGGCGCTGCAGCCGCTGCGGCGGCCGGGACATGTTGGGCCGGGCGCTATTTATAGCGGCAGGAAGCGGCTCTACGGCGCGGCTCTGGGGCGCCGCTCCCCCGCCGCCCGCGCCGCCGCACATGCCCCGGGCCCGCAGAGCCGAGCCGAGCCGAGCCGAGCCGGGCCGGGCCGTCCCCCGCGCTGTGCCCCTGAGCCCGGCCGGCGGAGCGGGCTCCCCGTGGGATGGCCCTTCCCAGGTGGCGCGGGTGCCGGTGATGGCCCTGCCCCGTCTTTCTGTGCCCGCTGCCCAGTGGGAGTTCACAGCAGTCAGAGTTACAGAGAGCCCCTTACAGGGAGATGGCCTCGGGTCCCCAGGTGCCAACGGCCTGGACTGTGACTTCGGTGGCTCTGCCGAGGACACATCCCGTTCAAAGCCTCCGCGGTTCCCCGGCCGTGCCCTCACGGCTGGGGCAGCTGTGCCGCCCGCAATGCCATCCCTTCGCACAGCCCCGCTCCTCCCGGCCCTGCTCCCGGGGCTCCCCTTGCCCACCGAGCTCGCAGCACGCTTTGTTCTCCCGACCTGCCTCGATGGCCTCGATGGCAGCCAGCGGGAAAGGGGTAGTTCACCTGGGGAATAGCAAGGCACCAGGCAGAGACACACGGTAGAGCAGAAACGTAATTAAACAGTGGGAAAGAGATGCTTGCTTTTTCCCTGTTAAGGTTTGCAGTATACTGAAATGTGGGAAGGTCAATTACCCATCTCTGCAGGATGCCCCAGAAGGTATTTGCGTTTCATACCTCAATTAACTCATGCAGAGATTGCTTTGCCAGGCAAGCAATAGATTCTGTTCCCTTTCCCCCCTCAGCTTGACTAAAAGTTTTCTAGAAACAAAATTTCTGTTCACGTTTTTATGTCCAACACTGAGGTTTTGGATGGAAAAATGCCCAGCTGTATGTAATGGAGTAGCTTGTGCAGATAGGAGCAAGGTTTGAAGTGCAAGAACTGTGTCCTCAGTGTCTATTTGAGCCGACGTTGATCTCACATGCTTTTGTCTCTGTAGGATTTCGCATTTTGGAGGTGTTTAGATGGTTTCTGTTTACTCCATGTGTAGACATGGTCCAGCCCAGCAGCTATATAACACTGTTATCTAAAATAAAAATGTTAGGGACAGGTGTCCTGGAGAACTGAAATATGCTCTTGATTCACTTGTAGCAACATGTCCCAGCAAGGTCAAAGACTGAGTAACCTGTGTGCTAGGTTAACCTGCTGCAACTTTCATGTTTTCCTCGGGAGATGAGCTGTTGCCTGAAGGCACAGCATTATGGTGAGACATGCTGTCATAAGAGCAATGGCATTACTGTGCTGTCTTCAGTGGAAGGCTGGAAACCTTGCCAGGCTTTTATGTAGGTCATGTCTCTGTTTCTGTGTCATTGTATGCTTGGAGCACTACAAGAAAACACAAAAACTGGTACAATTTTTTATGTGCACCCTTTTCTCACCCATACACACAATGTAGATTAGCTTGCAAGCAAAAATTTCAGTGCTCACAAATAGTAAAACTGCAGGTAGTCTGTGTTTACTGTCTTTACAGTCCCAAAGCCCTCTTAAGAGGGTCACAGATCCACATGAGGTTCCTCAGCACAGCAAACTGCATTTGGGTCATTGGTTAGCTGAAAAGTCACGTAGAGGCAAACAGCTTCCTCTTGTCTACATGCTGGGGAAATACCATGTAATGTGTTTAATCCAGGCTCCATATGGGATAAATAGATACACTGATACAGATCTGCTCAGCTTTTAGAAGCTGGGAAGATGTGCTGCAATGGGAGATTTGTGCTGGGATGACAGGAAATGGTGACAACCTTTGCTAGGAAAAATTGTCCCTTTCTGGGGAATCCATTGAGTGATCCATCATTGCTGTGATGCAGTAGACTACAACTCCTTTGGACTTCTGCCTGCTGGTCAGGCTGGCCTGTTGCATGGTAACAAGTGAAATTGTCCTGTCCTTGCTGTAGATAACCCACCTGCAGCCAGCAGGACTCAGCAATGTTCTCACAGTGGGCATGGAAATGCTTGTCTACAGGTTGGCTCTTTTCCATAGCTGTGTCAGTCTCTTAGACTTTATTGTGACTGAAGTGTGATTATTTTGCCTTTTCTGTATTTGGGTTTTGAATTTCAGAAAGAGATGAGTGCTCTAGAGCTCTGTTAGAAGTCAGTATCTGTGCAACCTTCAGGTGACAGAAGCTTGGGAGACTTTCTATCAGATTCACAATTTTTAAGAAAAGAGAGGGGTAATTTATAGACAGCAGCATGCCTAGGGGCCTGGAGGCTGTGCTAGAATTTATCTAGCACTAGTAAACATATGAAAATGTGAGGTCTTGTGACTGAAGCCAAGGACAGCAACCTTCTAGAAGTGTCCAAAGTCAAAAACATTTCTGATGTGCTGAACTATCAGCGACTTTAAAGGTGATATCTTGCCTGTCCCCATAGCAGAAAACAAACCTTTCAGGGAGGTAATGTACTCCTCGTCTCCAGCAGCAGCACAGTGTTTATGCACTTATGTGGGTCCTGTGTTACACATTCCCTATTGCCCCGCTGTCCCTACCCGCTGTGGCTTGCCTCAGCTGTGGAAACAGGAACTGCTGAGTCAGCAGGCTGATGAAACTCACGCTGCTTTCACACTTCTCTGGGGAGACTGCCACAGCAAGGAGGTTGGCAGCAACTTACATTCGGGAGAAAAAAAAAGAGTACTTAAACTGTCTTGCAATTGCCTGAAACAATGTTCTGATTTTTAAAACACTCTCAAACTGAAGGAGGCTGTGGGACCCAAGCGCTGGTGGTGGATGAATGATTACACCTGGCACACGAGCTCATTGTCAAGTGCTTGGGGTTCAGCAAGTGTTATTTTCCTGTTCTCTCTCTTGATCAGCTCGAGTACATTTTACAGAGCCGAGATCCAACTGGCTGAAGAGACAGAATAAGGACATCGAGTTCAGCTCAGCTGTCTGGTGAGGATGGAGAGCAGCAGCCTGTTCTGATTACAGACTCATGCAGAGGTGAAACTGCTCCCTTGGAGCTGGTACAAGATAAGGAACTGTGAAAATTCAAATAAGCCTCTCAGAAAAGCCAGGTCTCCCGAAAAGCACAAGTGCCAAAGAGGAAAGAGATTTGGCAGTGACTGCATCTCTGAGAGCAACATATCCATGGCACAGTAGAGAGTAGCTAAGGTCAGCTAAATGGATGGGAAGGGGAACGTTAACTGCCAAATGATTTGAAAACTAGAAAGAGAATCAAGCTGAAAAAGATGGAGACATTCCAGGAAGCTATTCTACTAAGGATATAAATATGGTGTTATCAACAAGCTCAAAGTGAACAAAAGCAGCTTTAGTAGCAAGAAGATGGGAGTTAACTGCTCCAGGTACTATCACTACAAAAGCAACACCTTCCCACCCAGATGCCCCTGGTCTGCTTTGATTGAAATGAGGTCTGCTTATTTCAGCACCACGATGTTTACATGTCATTATTTTTTACACTTATTAGAGAAATTTAACAATATTTGATGCCTGTTTCTTGCTTTGCTTATCATGAGATTTGTAAGTTGAAGCTCCAGGCTGAAATATGCCTGTTTAAAACAATGAGGTAGCAGAGATGCATGCGTGGGTTGCAATTATCCAGGGTCATCTCCCTGGGGCTGCTGATCCAACCCATGTAGGAGAGAGTTTATGTTAAGGTTGCAAGGGGGGGCTACAGAGCTGTAAACGAGAAATCATTAGACTGTACATACTTATATGTGTACAGTGGATTTTCTGTGACTGTGACAGAACATTTACAAGCTCCAAAGCTACTATTTTAGCAGGGGCTGACATTGAAAGCACAGTAGCAGTTGAGAAGGGGTAGTCTGCAGGTCGGTAAGGATATTCTGTCAGTGGATGGATACTGGTAACAGGGGATCTTAGTGGTATGCATGAAAGATGTATCATAAAGGTGATCTAGGAAGAGAAAACAGAGGCTGGTACAGTCCAAGTATTCAAAGCAAAGCAAAGCAAAAAAACAAAAAAAAAACAAAAAAAAAAAAAAGAAAAAAGAAAAAAGAAAAGCAAGAAAAACATGTGCCTATTTGATGCTTGGAGAACTCTGTTTGGAGAGTCAGAGTACAATGCCTGGAATCTGCAACTTAAGAAGGGAAGTTGTTAGCATTTATTTTTGCCTGCTGTCACATCTTTTGAGACACAACTAGTTCATCAAGAGTCAAAGTGACAGAAAGGCAGAAGATTTGCTGTGCCTAAAAAACAGGTTAAAGCATCACAAATGACAAGTTTTGAATAAATAGTTTCACACCTTTTTCTGAGGAAGTGGAAGGAAAGCATGGTACCTAGCTGTGTATAAGGAGAGCAGGAGAAGCTGGCAGGCGGGTACACACGTGCACACATTCACTCTGGCACACAAAGAGGGGGAATTTGGAGGCCAAGTCTCAGATCTGCCTTGGGGAAGCTGAACAAAGATACTGTAGGTGCTAACCATGAATCTGGTTACTTGCTGTTTATTTTTAATGCTAAGATTCAACCACATGCTGCTCTAAGAGGATTGTTCTGCCAATTTCAGTGCCAATCAGAGGCTCTCACATTGAGGTCCAGGCACCGTTAGGCTGCAGCTTAGCTCGTCTGAGCAGGGAGCCGCTGACTCCCCCAGGGGCTTGGGGCTGGGAATTCCCACCGGAGACAAAGCCAGCTGCAGTGAACATTCCCTCTGTCAGCAGAGGTGGCGCCCAGCAATACATCTTTGGCCTTCGCTTACAGGGTCAATGATCATCCAGGGAGGCAAAGATTACCATCCTTTAAACCGTAAAAGCAGAGCAGAGCGCTACAAGTGATCTATCGCCCCAGACAAACTGTTTGCTCAGGACTGCAGCTCACCAAAACATTGTCCGGCAAACACTACGCAATGCTGGGAGTGTTGCTCAAGTGCCTCATTTCCCTCTAGTGCTTCAAATGCCTGTCCTCTGCAGGCATGACGCGTTTTAACATAATACGAATTATTTTACTAAATTGTTTACAGCTGTTAGCAAAGTAGTGCTCTTGGCTTGGACAACCAGCTGGAAAAGATGAGTAACTTGTCGCAGTTGCCCCACACATCCTTATTTATGTTTGAGAAGAAGAGGCAGCGCTGCTGGTATTGCCACATGGCATTATTTGAACGCAGAGAGGCTTTTTGCTTGCATCGAATGCGGAGTAAACAAAGTGCGGCGGTGTCGGGCAGAGGCAGAGGCAGCAGTGCTTTGCTTTAGCCACCAGAGCGAGCTGCTGCTCAACTTTTGAGCGAAGCCGGGCCCGCTCCCGCGCTGCTCCGGGAGGAGCGCTCCCGTTGGCGGCCACGCACGGGCACGGCTGGGAGCCGCAGCCGAGCAGCGCCGGCGGCCTAGCGGGGCAGGGGACAGCTTCGGAAACAGAGAGAGCTGTGCTCAATAGACACCCTCAAGGTCAGAGGTGCAGCGTGGAAACCAACCTTGCAAGAGTAGAGTAGGCTGAATGTGGAGGTTATTCTAGAAACAGGTTGGATCCTTCCCACTGTAAAGAAAAGTCTCTCCCCTTTGCTGCAGCAAGAGATTCTATGGGTAGAGTCCTGCATGACAGTCAGTCAGTTCAGATTTGTGCATGAAAATCAAGCGTGGAGTTTGAGATTTTTCTGGCGGTTATATCAAGCGTTAGCAGAGGAGTCTGCTAATACGAGACTCTGCTAATACAAAAGCCACAGAACAGATATTAAAACTAGCTTGAATGCCAAAGTTGGATACAGATTTACAGCTCAGCTAAAGCATATTACACTGCTATTGACTTCACTGGAATAGTATCTGTTGCTTACAAAGTCAGACAATCTTATTATACATTAACATTTTTAATAAAGGGTAAAACGGATCAAAACCTGGCTGTCAGCCATTCAATTTTACCACTAAGGCAAGTGTTTCTTTTTGGCAATTAAATGCTACTGAGCAGCAGCTCAGAAGTGCTAAGTACGGGGCCTTACATTTTATTATCCCTGCTCTTTCCCAGTGGTTACTGATTTCTGTCAGTGAACCTTTCAGAGTCTGGCCAGATTCTGATGGTTGTGATGCTTTCAGATGTTCGGGGCAGCAAATAGTTTCCAGCTGACGTTCATCCTTGCTGATTTAATTCAATAAGGCGACCAGCAAATACAGCTAATGTTCCTATAAAACAAACTAGCATAAATATGCCAAGGAGGAGATGATCAAGCACCATTGCAACAAACTTCCATTCTTCTGCAGCCTGGGAAAGAAACAAAGGAGATGGTAAAATCTCTGCAGAGCACTGTTTGTTACAGCATTCCTGTAATTTACTGTCTTGAACAAGGGGAAGGCTCTTCCCTAAGTGCCTTTATTATTGCTATGCAAAAAATGCTCATTTTCTTCTCAGAAGCAGGTCAGTGGTTAAGAAAGCCTAAGCAACCCAGAAATACAAGTTTCAACACTAAACTCACCAGAAACCCTGGCCACTTGCTGAACAATTTCATTTAAAAAAATGTTGAAAAGCTTAATTATTAGACCAGTTGTTGCTTCTGAAAGAAAGTTTAAAATCTTGAAAGCAAAATACTTATTTTGACCCAAATTACTTTTGTTTTTCCATTGCTTTTTTGTTCTCATGGGATAGCTAGGCAATTCCTAATAATTTAACCCTAACCCCTGCTTTCCATACACTCTAATGCCTTGTAAAACCTTCTTGGTAGCTCCATTAGTCTTTTTTCTAGTTGTGGGACACCATGAACCACTTACTCTGTACCTTTTCACTGGATGCTTTTGGTGGGAACCCAGCACAGTAAGAGCATGCAGAGTGCAAGGCACTGAGTACAGCAGGGCTCCTGATTTCCACCCTGGAACTCCACCTGAAGGAGTGACTTGTGCTGGCCTAAAGCACCTTCTGCTTGTGCCTTGGTTCTCCCACAGGTAGAAGAGGCTGTTGTAATTTATCTAGAGGACACTGACAATCACTACTGTTTTGAGGTGGTTCAGAAGCAAATGCAAAGTGATAGCCTTCAGAACCTTAGGTTTATTTAGGGAACTTGACTTTTGAAACCCCCTGGAAGTGATAAATCACTAGTGTCCAGATGACACAAACAGCTGGGCCCCACTTCCGAAGGGGGCATTTGCTGGTAACCTGAAGACCCTCCTTGTAAGCCAGGGAGGAAGTGGAGCCCAGAGATGTTGAAGCCACGCCAGCCCTGCTGAAGACAACAATTTGTCTGCAGAGAGGCGAAGGAGTCACGGGGAACATGAGACTACAGCCAGAGCCATTTCACATGCTCCAGGAATTTGGTCACAGGAACAAACACCGTGGTGTAAATCCTGTCCATGGGAAGGAAGCACCTCCTTTTCAAGAGAGTGGGTCAAATTATTTTGTCCGAGAGCTCCCCTGTTTTCAGACTAGCCTGCTGCTCAACAGGAGAAGTCTATAACCACCTAGGAAGGTGAAATACCAGGACTCAATTACCCCTGCAAAAGCTGTGTGAGCTGTGAAAGCTGAAATAAAAGAGGGGTTAATTGTACTGAATGTGCTAGAAGGAGGCAGAGCTAGGTTTTCCTAGGGAACACTGCCACGTGTGACTATATGCTTTTATCCTTCCTTTGGCTTGCAATGTGGAAAAAGTCAGTAATCAGAGTAGCTCATAACATACTTAATTTGGAGGGACTACTTGTATTCAGGAATAAAACAAAACCTTATCAAAATTGGAAAGATAATTTGTAAGTTACATTTAACACTTCTCAGATGACACTACTAGGCTTTTGGAGTTTGCCTTGCTTCCTGGCTTTTCAAAAGCAGTAGGATTGATCTTACTACAGGGGCAAGATGCCTGAGTGAGAGACAGAAGAAATGTATTTTGGAACTTGCTTACAGTTCTTGAAACTGGTTTCCTACTCACAGACACTCCATCTCTATGGCTTCACATATCACATAAGAAAACCTTAGCACTGACACTTTTTCCTTTTCTATTATTTTGGGAAGCCAATATTCAATTAACATCTGTGACAATTATTTGTTGCTCCTTGTTGACTCCCTCAAGGGGAGAAGACTGTCCGCTGCTAGAGCCAAACCGGGGCTTGGAGTGTTTTTGTAAGGCAGGGATATTTTGCCAAAAAAGTAAGATGTAGCAACCTGAAAGCTAGAAATGAATCATGCACAAAAAAAAGGCCTTACATTACTGGCTTCTTGGTCCGATTTCATCGTTTCTGCAATGTATTTGATTCCCTCTATAGCGTTTTTCACATCTGGGTTTTTGGTAAGCGGGGAGTAGAAGTTGACAGGCACAGAACCTGACTTCCCAGAAATGTCAGAAATATCAATATCTTCTGCAAAAATATTTTTGTCTTGTTTGTCTCTTGATGGTCGTTTCATTGTAGAGAAAAACATGACGTTTGGGATTGTGTCAATAAAGATCTGAAAAGAAAGGGAGAAGATGACAGTTGCTGCTCTGTGGGGCTGTGTCACAGCTGCAGCTGTGCTGAACAAAGACGAGCCTCTCCCCTCCCAGACGCTTCCCGTGCTGGGGCTGCTGCAGATTCCCTCTCGGACTGTGCCACAGCCCACGCCTTAGTTACACCGGGGCTTTTGTCAGCTCGTGTCCCGGGGCAGAGGGAGTCCCCCGCAGGCCTGCAGCGGGTTTGCTGCCAGCCATCCCCCTGCCCTACAGCAAACATCCACACATGAGGCAGAGGGTGAAGCACATCCTCAGCTGGCACGGGCTGACAGAGCTCGAGCCATCCCATCTAACTTGAAACACATTGCCTACAAATCTGACTTGAAGAATGGACTGCAAAGAAACTCTTTTGGCTACTTAGGTTTGATTTTGCTATTATGAACGTTTGCTATACAGACATATAAGATTTACAGTAAGAGACTTGCTGCCAGAGCAATGTTAAGCGCATGCAGCATTTCCTGTTGAAATTTCCCTTCTGCAGGGGTTGTTTATGCCGCAGAGGGAATCTAACATAAGCTGTAACCTTAAAAACATAATTAGAAATACACAGAAAAACCTCCTTTCGTGTCATGGTTTAGAATGAACCCAGGCAGGCTTCAAAACAGCAAGGATTACTGAATAAATCAGATGATCTTTGATACTGTCTCCCTGGCAAAGAACTTGTAATGACAGACAGCCAATTTTTTCTATGTCTTATGATTACCATTTAGACTCCTGTGCAAGGATCTCCCAAGGGCTGCAGAGCAACTGTATACTGGAAAAGTACAGAGAAGATTTTTTAGCTTTTGCTAAACCATTCTTTGCAAAATAGGATGCTGAACTCAGGTATCCCCAGTGGCCTTTGTGCTCTGCACTCATGCAGGCTGGTAGCTGGTCACTGGCAAGCAGCAGCGCCTTGCAGTCAGTGGAGAATTAGGCCAGGATACATAATTCGAGTCCAGATGGATATTTTCTTTTCCCATTCCCTACCTTTAGCTGCCCATGTTTTGTCTCATTTGTTCCCTGCAAGGCTCTACCCCAGTGGACAATTCTGTTGCCTCAAGGAGCACTTTGACAATCTTGCTGACTTTATGCACAGCTAAGTAGTAAACACTGGCTCTTGTGCTCTTTAACATGATGCATTTACCACCCCAATTCTTTTTGACTTTTATTAGAAGACCTGCCAATAAAACATGGAGCATTTGGTGGAAAGCAGCCGGTGTGCCAAGGCACAGAGCTCACCTTCCTGACCCAGGGGGGCATGGTGTGCGTGCTGGGCGAGCGGTGGTGGGTGTTGATGACGATGACGGTGATGATGATGGAGGCGATGACAAACACCATGGTGAACAGCATGTACTTGCCAATCAGAGGCACTGCGCTGGAGGTGGAGGGAATCAGCTCCACGATGACCAGCAGGAACACAGTCAGAGACAGCAGGACAGAGATGCTGAGGGTCATTTTCTCACCTGTCATAAAAAAGTCCCCCAAAATCATTGCTGCTCCTATCATTCAGTACAGAGAGCATTGATTTGAGAAGCAAAATGTGGATGAGAGCTGTTCACACAAACACCTGTGTGCACCTGCAGTGCCATCATCTCTGCCAGCATCCAAAGCAGCAAGTAGGCTTGGCAAACCTGAGAGCCTAACAGCATCAGCTCCAGCACTAAGGTGGGAATTACCAGGAATGACCAGGCTGAGGTGTGGGTGCTGAATATTTTTACTTGCTAGGAGCATTTCGTGGGCTCTGCATTTTGAGCAATGCAGCATGTGCACCTTCGTGCTTGCTCCACAGCTTCCTGAGGGTTTGCTTCCCTTACTCTCTGGGCTGAGAGAGCAGACTAAAAGCACATCTGACATCAGGTCAGTTGCTATGCGAGATCTCCTTGCGTGTGGAGGGTGTCAAAAATGAATTACAAAACATTATTCACACATTTTTTTAAATCCAGTTCAACTTTGTAGAAAGTTTTCCACTTGAAAAAATACATCAAGTATTTAATAAGAAGGGGCTTACACTGCAATTAAGTGGTATGAAAAGCTGACAGAAGGCAAAAAGAATGAAGCAGAGGAAATGGTTGCAGGGAGCATGAGTGGCTCAGCAGAGACAAAGGAGGCCAGAACAGGTCAGGATTACTCTGTGTCACACGAGGTGATGTGTGTGTGAGCAGGTAACAAGCTCTCTGCTCTGACAAAATGCAGAAGGGCCTCTGTCACCCCTGTGTGCTCATTTTACTGCTGGACATACTAACACACTGACTACCTATGGCAAAACATAAAAATTACCCAGCTAAATCTTTAGTTTGCGTAAGTTAACTGGACAGCTAGTCAGCAATTTCTGTGGGAAAGCACCCCCATTTATTTATATCAATAGTTTCAGTTTTCAGCACTTATCCTTTCTTTGCAGAATATTTAAAGCCATTACTTTCAGTGGAAATGTCCAGTTTTAGCATGCACTGGCCTTCAAGTTGGCTGATGGTTTCAAACACTGTGAATTTCTCAGGAATTTCTTAGAAGAGCAATTTCTATGGAAGTAGAACGAATAAACTTACATACCTGAATCTGTGGGTAGGTAAAAAACGAGCCCTGTTAGAAAGGAGAAGAGCAGGCAGGGGATGATGACGTTGACAATGAAGTAGAGGGGCAGGCGTTGCATGAGGAAGTGGTAGGTGATGTCCAGGTAGGGGGTGTCAGGGCAGCAAGCGTAGTAAACCCAGTGCTTCCAGCCTCGGTAATCCTTCATCACCCACTCCCCGCTCTCCATGAAGTTACTCAGGTCTGGACGATCACTCTCCTGCCAGCAAAACACCCCAACAAATTCTTAACACCAGGTATTCTGAACCAAATCAAAACTTAGTAGGTTTGGCTCAGGAACAGGATTCCAAATAACTCATGCACTTTGTGGGGGGTTTTGTGAGTAAACAGCTCTTGTCTATGGTCTTTTTCCTTAGAATATCAGCCTCTACACAGCATTCAACTGAATATTTTACAGAAACAGTCAGGGATAGTAGACTGAAAAAATATTACAGTTAGGAGACATAAATGAGGGGACAGGGAAGGAGTCTTTGGCAGTGGAAAGTCATGAGCAGAGAAAATATACCCCCTCAAAAAAATTCTAAACCCGAGAAAACAAACAGAAGCAGGACATACAGCACCATAAAAAGTGGTGCAAAGCTGCCAGAGGACAGACAGGAGACTGTTATGGCACAGGAATAAATATGTAAGAAGAATTTAGGAGCCAAACCAGGAAACCTTGTGTTAGATCTACAAATGAGAATTTTCTCTTTTACAGGTAGGGGCTGCTTGTTTTTCCTGTCAGAACTAGGTCATATTCCATTCTAAATCTGAGATTTCTCTTAAAAACACGTACAGGCCTTTGCTGCTTTTTCCAATTTCAGACTCCTTGCTTACCGGGTTGATAACAACCATTGTGCCATCATATGTCCAAGTTCCCAACTTCATACTGCAGTTCTGCTGGTCAAATGGGAAGTGTGTGACTATAATTTCACAGTAACTCTTAAAAATGGCTGGTGGTGTCCAGGTGATCCGACCTGTGTGCTCCAGAAGGACTTTGGTGTATTTTACAATGGCAAAATCCCCATCTGCACTGCAGAAGGAACAAGGACATTGAAAGCAATATGGGCAGCATAATCAACAGAGTCACAAAAGGATTTCTCTGGCTGCGGGTCAAACGATGCCCCAGTGCCTGCTCCTGGAGAAGCTTACCCTGAGGAATTGGACCCACTGGAACAGATGTCATGGGAAAACTGTCCCACTGGGGTGGTGCCACAAGGCAGAGCTCCTCCCCACTCCCTCCCTCCCTCCCTGAGCAGCTGGCACCCCTTACTTGTTGTAAAGAACAAGGTCTGGCCGCCAGATATCATCTGAGGGGATGCGGATTTTTTTTACACCACCGTAGTCATCTGGATTCCATCTGAGGTTGACGTCTGTCCATTGCTAAAGAGGGAAGATTTCAGCCCCCTGAGAGCTTCTCCCAGCACTGGGGTTAGTTTGAGTACTTCCCAGAAACAGCTCCTCCCTTGCTTTGGGATATGCAGGTAAGCATAAACATATGGCAGTGTGTTTATGCTCATTTTTTACATTAACCTATACCCCAGCTCATTTTTTACATTAACTTATACTTTGGTTTAAGAAGCTTATTTAAAAAAAACCCCAAAACTCCAAAAGAAAATAATATAAAGATATCAGAAGCATACTGTTTGAAATACAACCCCAAAAGCTTTTCTTAAAACTCCTAGCATCTAGAGCACTTTATTCTTTAGATCTCAGTAAGAAGAAATGCTCTGCTGTCTGACCCACCTCTCCAAGCTGCCCCCAAAGGTATGAGAGTATAGTTAATTCCTGATTGTGTCGAGTGCATTTATTTGAATTAGATGGAATGGTTAAGAATATTTGGCCTTACCTGTTTCAGGCGCACATTGGTTGTCACAATCTGATTTACTTCATCCTTAAAAAAAAAAAGGAAAGGGGGAAAAAAAAAAAGCAGGCAGTATCAGCAAGCATCAAGATTACAGGATACAAATTGTTTCCTTAGAAAAACACCACCATTTGGCACTATCACATGAGCCAGTGGCTCAACACTGCCCGTGTCCATAGCGTACCACGCTGATGAGCTGGATGAGCTGCAGCCCCACGGTGACAACGACGGCGTCCCGATGGTCCTCCACGGGCCGCACCACCTTGTTGTAGTTACTGAACAAGTGCTCCACCAGGCGAGTCTCATCCTCATAGCCCAGGGCCAGCCCGGCTGCAGAACAGTCAGAAAGGAGAACAATGGTCAGAAGGGGCAGGGAACAGGCCAAGCACCATCAGTCTGAGGCTGGCATGGAGGAAGGGCTGCCAGGCAAGCTGCTGGTGGGGGATAACACCAAGTCCTCCCTGTGACAATGGCCTCCCACCAGGAGATGAACAAATGCAAACAGGCAGGATCATGGACATCAGACTGAACATTAGGAGTCTTCCAGCCTGAAACTGTGCTAACATGCAGTACTTATGGGCAGGTAAACACAGAAAATGTCCAGTCTCAGGGGTTTCTCATGTTGCCTTTTCCACCTTCAACTCCACAGACCTGGCTGTGACACTGACATTAAAGGTGAGGGCCAAGCACACCAGTCAAGGAGAAGGCATCACCATCCCCACTCCTTGCATCTGCAATCTAAGTGGAACAAGAGCTCCTCTCCACAATGGGAGTTGCTCGGGTTGTGCAGGTGGTGAGAGAAGGAAACCACTCGCTGTGTGGGGTAGGTCCATGGACAGCTCTGCCCACAGGCTGCCCAGCATGACTTGGCTGTGCTCTGCCAAAGAGCCTTGAAAGAAAAATTTCTCAAGTGAAAATGGCAGGGAGCAGCCCTGTTCCAGTGGAGCCTTCACAGTGCTGTGCATGGCACTGCAGTGCCAAGGAGCAAGGGCACTGGAAACAGATGGGCCCTGCCTCCAGAGAGCCTGGGGCAGGGGAAGCAGGCACACAATGCCCTCAGATTGTAACTGCTTCAGTGCCACAGGGCAGGAAAGCAAATGGAAGGGGTGCCTGGGGGTGTTTCTGTGTCTCCCCTCTTAAAGGTAGTGAGAGGGAACAGAAGAGTTGAGCCTCACTGCAAACATTTTTGGCAGATTGCACCCTCGTCTCCCACTCTCTGTTGAATCCTGGGCCAACAAGAAGTCAACAAGAAGTCAACAAGAAGTCAACAAGAATTTTGCTGCTGACTCCAACCTAAGCTAGGATTTCTGCTGGTTTCCTAACTGACTTTTCATCAACTTCTTTTACATAGCTGATCTGAGATTGCCAAGGATTCTGCCTTGGCCTTGTCCTTCCATAAGATTATATTAAAATACTTGGATGCCAATCAGAAAAGCTGTCTGTTGCAGACAGACACTGTTTGCTTCCTCTGCCAGGAGGCTGAGCAAGGGTAGGCAGGAGGCATCTTTCAATTTTTAAGTTATGATTACAGCATCACATAATTGAAGCTCTATGCTTTATTAACACAATTAAAATCCTTTCACATTTGCTCCTTTCTGGTGTAGCTTGGTAGGAATTTAGTATACTGCTTGAATTTTCTGAAAAGCTTTTAAGATCACAAATATTTATTCTTTTAAGGGACAGTTTAAAAAGAATTAGTTCTGTACAACACATGCAGCTGCCAATCAATTCTACCTCCTTGTCAGTCACCCCACAACTTAATGAAACTTTTTGTAATGATTTTTCCCATTCCAAGTCATGCTTACTAGATCCTTTCCCATATTCTGAAATACAGGTAGCACTAAGGCAAACGGGAGCATGAAAAAAAGATTGCAGAAACAAAACCAATTAAACATGAACTTCTCCACTCAAAATGTCTGGTGCCTGAAATTACAAATATCTGAGATGCTACTAATGCACCCCAAAGCTTTCTTCTAAACGATTAGGTGTGTTCATAAAACCTTACCAGTGGGACAGGCCCCTCCTGGAACACATCCTTGCTCGTGCTGATGTATATGCAGAGCCCTGGAAGGAGACACCCCCCCTTCAAGGCATCAGCTGGAACAGCTTACCTGTGCAGATGAGGAGGAGGAGTACACAATGGACCTTCATCATCCTCTTGCCTCAGTCATACAGATGGAGGCACGCACAAAGCACCTCTGAGTCTCTTCAGAGGGGACTGTGCTGCCTCACCAGGGTGCTGCCAAAGTACACCCAGCAGGGTATTGCTTTACAGCACCTGTTCTGGGAATGACAGCTGGGGGCCCCTGCCCCACCGCCTGGAAACGGGAGCACAGTGTGCTTCACCCATCAAATATCTTCTGTGGTTTACAGAAGGTCATTTTTTTTCCAAGTATCAATGTGGTCTGTGACTTACTAAACAAATACACACACAAATAAACTAAGAAAGAATTATCTGTAAGTAACTGAACATCTTGGTGAGATCTCAGAAGCTTTTTGTGAACACAGCAACTTGCCAGGTTTAAGGTTTTGTTTCTCTGAGACAAAACAGAGCACAGTCACTAATTTCTGATACACCCCCACCAGTGTACAGACAGCATGCTGGGAGGAGGCTGCTTCCCTGGCCTCACAGAGGGATGGGAAAGCTTTGAAGTAAACAAATATTCTCAAGAGGGATCCATCTCCTTGAGTCTACCAGGACTCCCTGGTAGAGTCCCCACCTTGGAAGGTATTAACTAAGTAAGAGAAGACACCCCACCCTCCTGCTGCCACCTCTATACTTGGTGGATTGAGAAAATCAAGTGGTAGAAACATTACTAGTTTGTTTCTACAGCAGGGCAGATCCAGTGGATTTCTGAAGAGAATGCAAGTGCTTGCTCTTTATTGCCATAAATCACCTGTAAAAGAGGGGAAAAGTGATATGTTTAGTAATAATACTCAGTCATTCAGGTTAGCAAAGAAAACAAGAAACAGTGGAGATTTTATATATATATATATATAAATAAATAAAAAATATATATACACACACATATACACACACACACACACCTATCTACCTCATATATACATGATTATCTACTCTGAGCTCAACAACATCACTCAGGAACAAAACCTTGAGAGAGATAGTCCTGTGAAGTGTTCAGCAGCATGGGAAAAGCAAGCCCATCAGTTTCCAGGACAGGAGATGAAGCAAAAAGGAAAGATGCCACTATAAATCTGTGAATGTTCTTTGCAGTTCAGGTCATCTGGTTTCAAAAGACTTGGAAGAGGCCCAGGAGAAAGTGACAACAACATCCACAGTGCAAATTGGCTTCTGTACCTGGAACAGATAAAGAGTATGAACCATCAGTCTGAAAGCAAGACAAAGAACTTTGGTAGGGTCTGTAAAATCCCACATGGTCTGGAGAAGGCAGATTTGGATTCACTTGCTGTCCCCATGCAAAATAGTAGGGGGTATTGAGGTAAAATTAGAGTTGTCCAGCTTAACCAAGACAGCTCTTCACAGAGCATGTCTGCAGTGGAGTTGGGTGCCACAGGAGCATCTGTTTGCAGAGCTCTATCTCTGTTCAGAAA
Organism: Molothrus aeneus; assembly: GCF_037042795.1. Classification (NCBI taxonomy): domain Eukaryota; kingdom Metazoa; phylum Chordata; class Aves; order Passeriformes; family Icteridae; genus Molothrus; species Molothrus aeneus. Next base: position 17,613,528 of record NC_089652.1, on the reverse strand, counting down.
AAATAGTCTGCTAAATAATTTTATACTATTGAATGTACACACACACACACACAGACACACACTCTCCCCCTAAGAAGTCTGTCACTGAAGTCCCAGAGTCACAAGCCTCAGGACTCTGGGGTGGTGTCCTGGGGATAGATTGCCTGATGCTAATGGTGTTCTTGCATTTTTCTCAGGCAGCTGTCTTGTGGAGATAGGACATGGCTCTGGGTGACCTGCCACAGCCATTCTTACACAGTGTTCCAAATTCCCTTTTCCAGAAAGCATTCCCCATAAAACCCTTCCTTAGTTTTGCCTCTGGGTGACACCAGAGGTATTTTCTATTTCTGCTGGATATCCTTTGTGCTGTCTGCCAGCTGGCTTGGTGTTTCATGCTGGATGCCTTTATTATTATTTTAATTATTTTTTAATCGCTTTCCCTCACCCATCCCCCTCCACTAAGCATCCAGCCTCTGGCATTTACATTTATCCTCCAGTACAAACTCTCCATCTACATAACTCTGGCCTGGTTCCTGGCCAGCAGCTCCCATTGTTGCAGAGATCTTATTTCAGACCTGCGTCTGACTGCTCCCAGCCTTTATCCCAGGCCAGCAGCTGCCGTGGAGATACAATTGCATGGAGGCATTGTGGGAATGCTGACCAGGGCCCTCCGGATCCTCTCAGAGTCCCAAAGCATTCCTGCCCACCCCAGCAGGGCTGCCAGGTTGGCTCCAAGATGGATGAGTGTTAGCACACGCTGGCACACGACAGCTCTTGTCTAACAGAGGTGTCTGTCCCTCCTGACAGGGTCTGTCCCTTGGAGCTGGCAGGGTGCAGAGGGTGTGGGGGCCCCAGCAAGTCTGCAGCCCCAGCAAGGGGTTGTGGTTCTTGCAGCTGCCCCAGCCTGGGAGCCAGCCTCCCCCGCTGGCTGGAAGTCAGCGCTCGTGTTGGAAGAGGAAGGAGCAGGTATTTGGAGAGGGCCTTTGGGGAGCAGCAGCCTGGCTGTGAGAAATGTTCCCTGGCAGAGGCACAAAGCCTTTTACCTCGCAAAAAACCCAAGGCAACCTGAGCTACTGCAGTTAAATATGGACAGAGAAGTGAATGCTGCTTGTTGTTCAACTAGGGAATGTGACCCATCATGACCGAGGTGAAAAAGCAAGGGAAGGGGCTGAGCTACTCTGAATGCCTGAATTTAATCAATTGCTAGGATAGGTATTTTTCTTTTTTCCTTCAGAGTAGTCAGCGAATTTTTTGACAAATGTTTCTTTCCCACACAAAAATCCCTTTTAACATCTATCTTGACTGCAACCTTTTCAGCTTGTTTTTATGAGCCCCCTCCCCATCCTTGACACAAACCCACTACCCTCCATAGTAATGGCAGACCAGCCTCATTCAGATGGATTGGAAAGCAGCAAACTCACTGCTTGCTGGATGTAGGGCACGGCTCCTTCCATCCATGTATGAGGAACAAGCCCTGCAAGGGCTCCTGCCCAGGGGAAGCAGCTGTGAACCAATATTCCTGCAGGTAAGGAGCTTTGGCAGAGTGGCACTGCACAGACACGGGCAAGGTGAGCAGAACACTTAATGCTTTGGACAGAGTGAGGAATACAAGGTGCTAACTGAAATTTCTGTCACAGAACTGCGTGCAGAAAGGCAATGCCCGATGGAAGAGAGCCGGTGCCAGAGGCTCCAGCAGACACACGGACAACAGGGCCTGTGGGAGGGTGGAGGTGCTGAGAAGCAGAAGCAAAACTAACCAAAAGAACAGAGAAAGGTTAGAGAGTACATCAGGGAAATTAAAGGAACAAAAGCTTGAAAATAATAGCACTGTCCAGCAGTTTTAGCTTCAGTTTCAAATGCAGTATATGCCTTTATAAATGCATTTTTGTATCGGGAAAATGGCATTGCTGGCGGCAGTAGATGATGGCAGCACTGAGTGAGGCAGATGGTAGACTTTGTGAGTTTGCCATGCGCTCGTTCCCAGATTTCCCCGCTTACATCATGGCACACGTTCCCGCTGGATCCCGGCCGCTCGGCTCCACGGCCGCCAGATGGCAACAGCTGGATGAGCGATGAGCCGCACACGGGGGCGCGACCGCGAACCGTCCCCGGCAAGAGAAAACGGGGAGCAAACATTTTCAGAGGAAATTCACAAGGAATTAATGACAGTCTTGAGATGCTGTACTTACCCGGTTTATTCCAGTGCCCATAGGAACATGCTCAGCATTAATGTACATGTCAGAACATATTGATAAACAAGATTAAATTCCTCAAACCAAGAAATCCAAAGTTGCAGTTTTCCATACTCAGACACATCTCCACCAACCCACAAAAATGTTTTATCACCACGGATGTTTGTGGCAAGTTTGGTTACAGCAGATATTTTCTCTGTTTTCTATTACATCACCCAAAGGAATTGAAAATACCAAAAACTTGCTCAAAAGTCGTGATCTTAAACTCTGCAATTACAGAGCTTTCATATTATGGCAGAGACATGGTGCACAATTACCTAATCTGAATGATGCCTCTGGAAAGAAAATAAGAACTTGAATCTGGAAAGAAAGAGAAGAACAAGGAAAAGGCCCCCAGTCAAACAGGGAAACCAGAGCCACAAAAGACATCATTAGATGTCTCAAGTGTAAATCTAATGCAAGTGAGAAGAGACACTGCTCACCTTTAAACTGGCACTGGTCCTCATGGTCACACTTCTCAGACAAAGGACACTGTCAACAGAGGCTTATTTACCCACTTTGGGCAAGGCAGTGCCCAAGGCAGCAAGAATGAAGACAGGAATAACAGAAGACAGAATCAGGAGATGTGACAGGCACAAGCTGAGCAACCACAAGATGTCCAAGACATCAGTAAGCAGGCTGCAGTGTCACACTGCCTTTTTGTTATGGACATGCCAGGAAACCAGTCCTGGAGCTGAACAAAGTTACTGGATGGAGCAGTGGCAAATTTAGCTCCAGCTGACATCCCTGACATGGTATCCTCAGGCTCCCATCCAAATAAAGGCTTATCTCTGGGGCCAAGGTGAGCCATGCTGGAGAGGCAAACAAGAAACAGAAGAGGACAAGTCCATGAGCAGTGAGGTCTGCTCTGCCCTGCTCCTGTGGGCTGCTCTGTCAGCACAGCAGCCTGTGTGACCATGCCAGAGCACGGGGGACAGCAGAGGAGCAGCTTTGCTGGTCCATCTCCTCAGGAAGAGTTTCCTGAATGGCAGGACTCCTGAGCTACTCTGCTTCCATGGTCAGGAAAATCTCATTAACTCTCAGAGGCAGCTAGGGGACACTTGTGTTTATTTATTCAGCACAGGCTGAAAAATGCCCTCATATCGCACAGACCACTGCTGCTACCTGTTCTGAACTTTGTCTGCAATCACCAGCCATGAGTTTTCTCTCTGCAGCTGCAAAAAAACTCCACAAAACACAAAAGTCTGATAGTAAAACTGGGCAGAAAGGATGGCCTGGATGTCAAAGCTGGGAACCAGTTCTGCTGCATCCTGAGGCAGCAGGATGTAGAGACATCCAAAGCAAAGTCTAAATGAGTGTTAGGCACCCGAGTGCTCTCCGAGGAGTGTCTGCTTCTGGAGGTGACATTCTTATCTTTTAAGTGCATATTCAGATGCTATTTGTAAGTGTATGATTGAGTTACTGCCGGTGCAGAAAGTGGAGCTCAGCATTACCTGACTTCTGGAAATACAGGTATCATATCCCTGCCCCATTCCATACAGGGAGTGGGACCACAGGAGCATTTAGCCTGAAGTGTTTCTCTGGATGCTCACATTTACCTGTTTTAATACACATGTCTGTTTCTAAAGGCAGATGATTCTCCACTGGAGTAACTGCAGAGCAGGCTGTTCAAGTTTAGCTTCACATAAAAGCTGCTGGTTCAGCTCCCATGAGGTCTGACATATTTTGGACACTGTTCCATAGTTCAGAGTTTTCCTGAAGGCATTTTGAGAAATAGCCAGGGGAAAGAAGAGGTGGCAATGCAGGATTGTTTTAATGCTTAAAGCTGCTGCCCAGATTGACACAGGCCCTTCTCTGCTGCCCACAAGGATATAATTGACTACAACCCTTCTGCAATGTCATCACTCCCAAACACAAAATAAATCCTGAAACATGGGGCACACATTCCCCATATAACCCCAGCTATGGGAGGAGAGCATAAATATCCCTCTGGATGTCACCTGCTTCCCATGAGGCTGCAGTGCCATGGTGAAAGGCAGACATGCTAAACCCTCCCACACCACACCTGCAGTGTGTACAACTGGGATCCACTTCTGGGATCCTGTGAGAGCCTCAGGGTGCCTGCCTTCGGGGTACAGGTTCTCTCATTGCTGGTATGATCTGGATAAACACACTGAAACAAGTTTGGTTTCTTTTTAATTCTGCCAGTAAGCTGAGTGGCAAAGGCCTCTCCCTCCCCGCATGGTGCTTCCCCTCCATAAGCTCTCACTGATCCTAGAAAACCCCACAGATCCCTGCAAAACATCCCTCTCACCTGGGGCTGCAGTGTTTGCCTTCAAAAAGTCAACATCTACCTCACTGGGCTACCTGAGCTGCAGAGTGTTTTAAAGCAGGAAATGCCACCCTCCAGCCATGCTCCCAGGGACAGATTTCTACTCCTGCACATGACACACTTGGAATTGTTGATATGTGCTTTACCCAGGACTGACCTCATGCCAAATACTCGCTTTTATTGCTTATGCTGGGATCTTTGCCAACATACACAGAATTTTCTTGGTAATTAGTGGAAAATACTGACTTCTGTGGCTCCTGGTGTGTAGCGCTCACCTATCATGAAAAATTTATTTTGCCTCCTTGGCAGACTGCAAGATCTTGGCTGTGTTAGACAAAAGGGAGCTCACAAGCTTCTGTTTACAATTGATGAAACAGAAAAACAAAAATACACCCTAAACTCCAGAAACACCTTCAGAGTGACAACTGGGTCCCTGCAGGAGGGTGGGGGCTGCCAATGGCAAGGCACAAATGGCTGGGACATTGAGCACCAGGCAGGAGTCAGGGGTGGCTCCTGCTCCTCTGACAGCCCCACAGATTTTACTCAGCATTTCACATGAAGACAAATTCCAGATTTCCCTGCTCACCAATATTTGGGATTTGACAGGAGTTCAAAACAGCATACTCAAGGGAGTGGGGGGAATATCTTGGTAAACACACTCCACAGCAAGGGGAGCAATGTGAGTGCAACCCAGGCTGTGCAGAGCCAGAGGAGCAGCCCCACAAGAGAAACTGGCACTGAAACAGTTCAGTTTAATGAGCCCTAAAGTCTGGGTTATGGGTCAGCCTGATTGTGAAGTTCATCCTCCTAGCAGACAAAGGCTACCTCTACACTGACTTTTCACACAGCCCTGGAGCTTGCACACTGCCAGTGCTCACCCATGACAGGTTTCAGCACTGAAGCTCAGCACAGCAGTGGTTTGTGCTGTGAGCAGCTCAGCAGTGTCCAGATGATACACACGCAGCATCCAGCCCAACCATGCTGCCTGCACTAAAAAGAATATTCCATGTGACCAATTCCCTTGGTCACTTTTCCTGGCTACTTTAGGTAACCAACTCTGAAAACTTTTAATCTTCCCTTTCTTCTCTTTCTGTGCCCCCTGCCCTGGCAGGTCACTGGGCTGGTCCTGGGGAGGCTGCTGTGCTGGCTGCTGGCTCTGCAGGAGGGTTGTGGCAGCAGCAGCAGCCTCATCCTTCGCTGACACTGTCAGCAAACTGCCCACAGCTCAGCTGTGAGGCTGAACCTGACATCAGAGCTGCAGGGCAAAAAGGGAACATCACTGGGGGTTTGCCTCCCACCAAGAGAAAGAGAATGGCAGATTCCTCCTAGTGCTGGGGGAGGTTCACAAACCAGGAATGGACACAGGCCACTGAACAAGCCAGTCCCCACCTGTGACTCCTCCTGTAGCTTCCCCCACTGCCAATACCCTCTCCAGTCAATGCCAACTCACTTTGCTGCAGCTCCAGACCAGCCCTTCTTGATTTACCCTAGAGAGAGAACTTCAAAGTAAGCTGTGGGCAGGCCACAATTCTTCCTTCAATGAGGGGGCATGAAGGAGCTGTAGAGACTCAGCATTGCACTGTATTTGAAATGATTGAGAAGAGGGAGCATTTGGATTGCTGAGCAGGGACTGCTGGGCTCTGGGATTTTTTTGAACACAATTTAAACCCAAGGTACCCACTGTAGTGTAATACATTTGGAAATGATGCCTTTTCTCCAAATGGCAAGAAGAAGTACTTCCAGGAGAAGCTCGCTGTTTTCCATGAGGAAGGGATTTGCAAATGTCAATGCAACTGACCTTGCAACAGATGTTGCACCTCCTCACATCTATTTCATTATTGGCCTCTGCCTACTTTAAATAAAAGTACTCAGCTGGACTTCAACCCTCCCTTTCTGTGAGGTATCTTGTCCTGCACCACACTGGTGGTGTCTAACTCACCTTGCAGCAATCCCAGTCTACCTGAATTCCAGCAGTTTAGTGGAAGATGTCATATGAGAGTTGTTGCCTGGTATAAACAACATATGTCCAGCATCATGATGCTGGAAAACATGAAGGGGGATAAAAGAACAGATAACAAATTAGAAGAATCTCTCACATTCCCCTTTTTGAGAACAGAGCAGGTGCTGGATTTGAGCAGTGAGCAACAGCATGGTGCTGTGTTAAGTTCTTTTGAGTTTAGTGAGTGATCCTTCAAGCAAGCTTTAGGATACACTACCTTATGAATATTAATCTATAGAATGAGTAATTTTAATAGTTGGACAATCCTATTTGCATTAGAGACAGAGTTAGTAATGAGTCATAAAAAAAGAGGCAAAGAAAAAAAGCTTAGCATTCAATCTCTAGGCTCGGTAGCAAGAAAGAAAAATTACAGGCAACATAGTGCTTGAAAATAAATCCTGGTTGGCTGCCAAATATATATTTCAAAATAAGGCCTAATTGCCTCAGGAAATACATTATTCAAAGGGTCCCAGAGGCCTAAGAACCATTTGCTCCAATGACCAAGGCAGAGTACTGATCAACACCTGAGTAATGTAAGGAGCTATACATGTCCTTGAGACAAAATATATGAGAAATACAAAAGGACATCTAAATAAAAGCTCTTAAACAAGTTCCTTGAGCAGCTTACTGACATCACTCTTGGGACAGATCAAAGAATAATGTTACTCTGACCACGAAGCCAGCAACAGACATTTGATAATCACTGAATCATGCTGTCCAAAATGAAATTCAGCAGGAGGCATCAAGGAGAGTACCTCTGTGGTGTGGCCCAGACCATGGAGAGACAGTCAGGCCAGTCTGGAGAAATGATCAGGTTATGCAAGGGCTCTGGTGAGGAGCATAGCTCCAAATGTCCATCACTAAGGCAGGGGAAGGATGTGCTGAAAAACTGAAGAAGAGCTGGACCCCTCAATGCACAGGTAAGGCTTCCTCCTGTCAGTGCCCCAGCCTGGGGTCCTGGGAGCCAGCTGGAGGCAGAGCTCAGGGCACCAAGCAGTGCTGGGCTGCAGGGGGGACCCTGCCCTGGGGAGGTTTGCTGGGGGCAGGGGCAGTGCCACCCCAGCCCCTCACTGTCACTATAGGACACAGAACAACACAAGGGCACACCGCTGCTTTTAAGGTGAAGAAATGGGAAGTTTATTTTCTAACATTTATAGTTTTCCAAAAGTGACAGTGGATTGGAGGGTGAAAGTGCCACCTCCCCAGTGACACTGGACAAACTAACAGTCTATCAAATTTCTCTTCTTCCATAAAAGAATGCAAAACAATAAGTTATTTACAGAAAGTGTGTGAGAAAGTTTGCTACAAGAATGTAAATATCAGAAGGCTTAGAAAATCTTAAAAAATCAAAGCAACACTTCACAGCCCTCTGTGGGGCACAGGGCCCCTGCCCTTGGCTTGCAGCCCTGCCCAGAGCACCAGGCTCTCTCCTTGCCTTGCTGGTTTGCTCAGCAATCCCTTTGATGCACACACATGTCCTGGCCCTCCTCCCCATGTGTTACATAAGCTTCCTAGGGCTGAGGTGTAGTTGCTAAGCAGTAATTCTGCACGACTAAAAAAGAAACCCATGATTGCTAGGTTCACTAAATGTTTTTTTTCCCCAACTGCAATATAATTATAGCTATAATAAAAACATTGCAGAACATTCATCAGCATGCAAAAATTAGGTCAGGAACAAAGTGAATACATCATATATGCCTTTTAGAAACCTTTTTTCCTTCCTTTGCCATTGGAGGGGGAAGGACCAGAAAAGTTTGTTATTGTATCGAATCATAAATAATGGGATTTTCCATCCTGTCAGCTAACCTGACATTAGCAGTAGCTCGTGTTCTTGTTTCAGGAGGCAGCTTGCTTCCCCCTCACAGAGCTCTCCTAAAGCCTTGCCAGAGGTTCCCTGCACACAGTGTTTTCCCTGAGCTCTGCAGTCTGAAATGGGGATGCCCACACATCCCTCCAGTGGGGAGCTGTAGTTTAATCCCTTTTCCCCATCTTCTTCTGTGTCCAGCTGCCCTTGACAAGGTGCTGCCAGAGAGCTGGCTGCAGTGTCTGTGCCCAGCTGTCCACACGTACCGGCAGCACCGAGACAGCACTTACTCCTCATGGAAATCAATTCCTTCAGAGAACAAATCCACTTGGTGATAGCCTTGCTTCTCATAGACCTAGATTATTTATTCTATTGTCACTTAACTAATACAAATATTAAAAATACCTGCTTTCTGTGTTCAATTAAAAAAATCAAATAAATGGAACTCAAATCATGCAATTTGCTTGTATGCCCATGCAAACCAGCCCACCTGCCTGGTTACCTGGTTAGCAAAAAGAAATTTCAAATTCACTGCAGACAATTTTTTTTCTGCACTACCTCTGTAAAAGATTACCACTCAGGAAAGATCAGTTTCATTACAATAGCAAAAAAACCAAGACTAAAATGGAGGCTTTTGCCTACACACTTAATAAAAAATTGCAATTAAAGAGAATAAAGGAAAGTCACTGCATACAGATTCCTGGGATTCCAAGTCAAGAAAACACTTCATTGACTGTTGGGGTCCTGCATCCCACATTCCTGACCATAACACAACACGTGGCCCACATGCTCAGATCCAAGAGACCTGCACTCTGTAGGGGCAGCTCTGTTCCACGTGGGCTGAGCAGGGTGCCTGGCACACAGTGTCAGCCCTCATCAGTTGAATATTGATATTATCTGGTGTTGAACACACTCTGAAGCTGTTTCATCCCCTGGCATGCAGATTCCTTCACAGCCCATCAGAAAGTGAGGCTTGGGGAGAGCAGAGGGTGTTGGTGCCAGCAGGGCCTGGCTGCCTGACCCCGGGTCCTCTGCTGCAGCTGCTGCCACCACTCAGGGGCAGCAGGGAAAAGCTCCATTGCTTGACATGGGTTTTTGGAGGGTGGTTCTATGGGTGTGAGGGGTTGTAGGGCCTTTGCTTGCTCTGGCTTTGGGTTTTTTGTGTATTGTTTGGGTTTTTTGTTTGTTTTTCTCTTTCAGCAGTGGCTCCCCATTTAGGTTTTCCTCCTTTCCTGCAGAAACTTCCATTATAATAATCACTTGTTCAACTGTGCTTGAGAGGGGGCATCTCCTGCAGGAGGCTCCCTAGTAGCTAACAAACCTTGTTTGCCCCCGCGGTGTGCACTGACCATCCCCAGAGCAATCTAGACTTGCTATTTTCGGCAGTCTTTTCTCTCCCTGATCCACCTGTCGGGGCACCTCTGCTTTCAAAGGCACCTGAAAGCGCCTGCAGGGCAGCAGCTGTGTCAGCAGCACCGACAGGGAGAGAGAGGCTGGCTATTTCACACCAGAAGAAAAGGCGATTATCCCGATCACTGCCATTTACTGTGTGCTTCCTGCTGCACGCTCTAGAAAGGGCAACCACAGCTCAGCTTTACTTGCACAGCTGCGAACAAGAGCTGCCTTTTGCTCGGGTGAGCCGAGGGCTCCTCTGGCTCCCAAGGACACGGAGTGCCAGCACCAGGGCTGGAACCGCTGGGGACAGCCCTGCCCCGGGGACAGAGCCCTGCCCCGGGGCGCTTTGGCAAGGGGATGCTGGTGGCACAGCTGGCTGTGACTGCCCCAGCCGTCAGGGCAAGTACAGCACGGGCACTGCAAACTCTGCAGTGCAATCCCCCCCAGCATTTCCTGGGAGAACATCCCTTCTCCTGGTCACAGGGTGAGGACACCTGAGTGCTGCCACAGCCGGGGCTGAGAGCTGAGTGCAGTGACAGGACAGGGCACAGGGCCAGCCAGAGCCACTGCAAGGGATCCCCAAGGGCATGCAGGAGTGATGGATGGCCTGAGGAGCCACCCAAAACACAGGGCACAGTGAGAAAGTGCATCACAAAGTGTCAGGGCAGCAGCAGGAGATACAGCATGTTTAGGAGTTGGTTTGGAGCAAGGCAGTGGTGAACATGTGTGGCTGCTGGAGTGCAAGGCAGATGTGACTGAGCAGCATGTGGGCCACTCCTTTTGGGCTGGGGGGAGGCAAGGCTACGGTCAGAGACATAAAGTTTTCCATCTGTTGCAGTTCATTGCCATAAATAAAGTGATAATGTGCACTAATTAGTACAGGAATGATAACAGCAAGCCACTTTCAATACAACAGATGATTGAAAAAAACCTCAAACTAAACCATACTTTAGATTCCCTCAAAACTTCCCCCATTCTGCCTCCCTAGCAGCCTCCAGCCCAGAGCAGCATTCCTCACACACTTACCTGTGTACATCCCCAGGTTCACCTTTTCCTCCCTGGGATCCTTCAAGCCCCAGTTCAGGAGAGCTGCAGAGCCGCCGCCGCCGCCGCCACCACCTCACCTCTCCTCTCCTCTCCTGGCCAGACAGGCAAGGCAGGGTGGGATGCAATGAGGCACCTTATTGCTGTCAGGTGTGCTGTCAGCACAGCTGGTTCTGATCACTAGGGCATTATTCCTCCTTGTTCTCCTCCTGCTCCAGGAGGTGTTTGTAGGGTTGACCAAAGTGTTTGCACCAGAGCTGAACCTTTGAAGTGCAAAGGAAATGTCCTAGGATGTGTCTGTGTGTGAATTTGGTGGTGTATCCAACTACTGTGGTCAGCTACAGTTGTGTAATTGTAAACTGCCATTCCAGTTCACATAGGGGCAATTATAACAATAGATATATTTTATGAAGTAGTAGATGACTTGACAATACTTTTCTTGGTTTATTTAAGAGTTCTGAAGCCTTCTTGGACAAGGAAGAAAGGAGTTTTCAGAGTAGACAGGAATTTGTGAGAACCTTAGCAATGTTTCAGGATCCAAACTATTTAGAATAGTCTTGTCAAAACTGGTGAAACTCTAACTCATTTAAGTCAGAGGTTGTTCAGCATTAAAGTGCCAATGTAAGAAATGAAACAATCAGTATTTTTGAAACAAGTTCAGAAAGTAAAAATAAATAGCATGATGTTAGAGTTCTAAAAGCAAAATTTAATAAATTAATATATGCATGCCAGATAAAAATACAAAATTACAATTGAAATCGCAATAATAATAAAGGAACACTGTTCAGTATTGCAGATTTCACTGCAACCACCATAAACATCATGGAGAATTACTTAAAGTAACATTTAAAGTACAATTTTGTTTCTGTTCAAAACAAATTACTATATGATGAAAAAATGGAAAGAAACCCAAGAAGAAATCAGTCCCAGAAGTGGAAGAGAAGAATATGAAATGTCAATAAATGGCCAGAGGCTCCATTTCACAGAAGTCTGCCTTCTTTTTAGTATTAGAAACCAATTACATAGAACAAAAAGCAAATTCACAACAGGTTTACACGGAGAAACATGCTGAATTACAATCACAAACTATCCAGAACAAAGATGCTGCACCAGTTCAGTTGTTTTCTTCATGGAATGAGTCTCACCAGAACAGGGAGAACAGGGAGCAAATCATGCAATAGCTTTAGGCATTTTGTTTTTTATTTCAACATGATAAACACCCAGGATTACTAGTACTGGAAAGTATGTGTTAACCTTTTTTAACATCAGCTGAATGGCACTACAGAAATGACAAAGAGTTCCTTCATTTTTATCCTGAATACATCGAAAGCTCTAGCAAATATGGAATTCAGTGACAAGAGCCATTAAATTACTTTAAAATATTCCTTCATCCATAGAACACTGTTGCTTCCTTTTTTATTACAAAACCCCCAAAATATTCAAAATAAAATGTCTTCATTTTTTATAAGCATCTCCACCACAAGTCTCTGATAGCGGATGTCGTTCAGCGCAGCCATCGCGTCCAGCTCCGGCGCTCTCATAAGAGTTGGTCCAAAAACTATGCCCAGGTTTTCTGCACTCATCAGGTTTTCCTTTTCATGGAGCGTTACTCTGCAAAAAAACCCCAGTGATTCTCTGGCACATTTCTTCTGTGCCAGACCATGCCTGCATATGCTTGAAAATCAGGGAAACTGGACAGAAATGTGTGCCTTTCCCCAGGGAGAAGCCACTGTTCCCAGCAGGTCGCACATGGGAGTGTCAGGTGAAACTTGGGAGCCAGTGAAAGCAAACACTGTGGGGCTTTGTGGTGAGTCAGTGTCTGTCCCCCTCAGAGCACATAGACCATGCTCACTTGCACTGCATGAACAAGTCCTTTGGTATACAAGAACTACAAACTCAAGATTTTTATTCTGTTTCTCCCTTTCTGCCTTAGTTTTTATTTGAAAACAGGTCAGACTGATGTTACTGAGTTGCTGTGTCTCCAGTCTTTAAGTATTCCAAATAAAGGAGCTGTGCCTGATTACCTGAATTCAGCAGCAAGGCAATGGCCTGTTGAGCAGCACAGGTCCTTTTAGCAAAGCATTAAACAGAAGTTTAAAAATAGTGAATTTTGTCACCTTTCTACCTTATCATTCCCCTCTACCAGAAATATGGCGTGCAAAAGCAACTTGCTAGGTAGAGCAGCAACAACTAATCTTGAACAGGGTGAGGAAAAATTAATTTCACACATCACAAGCTGTAAGGTGGAATTTTTGTTCCTATGTCTCTCATCCCTTTGTCCGTTTTAAAACACCCATTAGAAATGTCATTGAAATAAAGGGACAAGTCAGGCAGAAACTCAGTAGCTGAATTTTGCCTGAGGCACTCAGCAGAGTCAACACAGTCCTACTTGTAGAGGAACTACATAATGAAAAAAGGCAGAAGAGACCTTAAAATAAAGTAGTTTTTCTATGGAAAGGGAATGATTCTTATATATTGACAGTAAGTTCATGTTACTTGAGAAACTAAAATGGACACCCTGACATGCCACCTTGGTTTTGCTTTGCAAGGGATAATCCCCTGTGCCCGAGTTTTGCTGTTGTGCACAGTACCACTCCTGCCACAGGCCCTTTCCAGGATTTGGTGGGCCTTGAGCAGACTTTTCTGGAGGTGCTAGCATGGATTTTTGCTAAAAATGAGTGTGGCTTAGAGTTCTTTGCAGCTGTTGCACCCACCTCTTCAGATGTGCCATGAGATACCGTAATGTTTCACAGTGTGCAGGCGGCAGCAGCTTCAGCGCCTCGTGCAGAATTTCCAGCTGTTCATCCGGATCCGTGGTTTCTGAAACACACATGTTCAACTGTCACCACACAAACAGCCAGAATTCACACACAGAAAGGCAACAACCTGGCCTGCACAGGAGACAGGGTGTCACAGCTCTGCTGGTTTACTCATGGAGGATTTGTCTGTCCAAAGAGATGCTCAGAGCACCATAAGGATGTGACTGGTTTTGGACAAAGAAAACTCCCCAAAGCAAACTGCACTCCACTGAAAGATTCCCTGCAGCCTACTAAAAAAAATTGTTCTGGCAATCTTGCTGACTGGACTGGTTTTGCACAAATAATCTACAGGTGCAACTCTGGGAGAGCAGAAGGCACTGGGAACTTTGCCATCAGTGCCTTTGGCTGTCTCCATACGACTTGGAAAAAGCCTTCTCCAAAGGAGCTGTAAGGGCCAGCATGCAGTCCTTGTTTTGTACCCATGGCTACCTCACATCTTTCCAGGTGTGGCTGGTGTGAACACATCACAGAAATGCTTCAGGCACCCAGGATGTTGGGGAGAGAGATTCCAGTGGGGCTTACTGCTGTGCTTGTAGACCCACTTTCTGCAAGGCCAGCCCCAAAGGTGGCTTTGGGAGAATAAGTGGTTATCAGCTTATGAAAACACTCAAAATGGACAACTCCAGAAACAAACGCCATCTAATTTCTAAACGTTTCCATAAATCACCTTCTTTCTGGCACTATAAAACCAACAGACTTTAAATAATCACTGTCAAGAACCCAGGACTCATGCAAGACACACCAGTGATGTAATCCATAATGTGTGATGAAAAGGAAACATTCCTGGTGACAAAGGCAAAGGAAAATGTAACCATGCCCACACAGCATCACGCGGTCAGGCTGTAATGTGCACTGCGTGTTTACTCCTGCAATCCTTACTAAATTGGGCATTCAGGGTAAGAGCTGATGGGACAGCTACAAAACAAATAGGACAGTCCTGATCAAAAAGGAGAAAAGGCTAAGAATGAAAAACAGACAAAAAAATGTGTTACACTTACTTGCAGACTCTATGAACTTTGGGTAGGCATCATATGTGATGAGTGGAATTGGCAAATCCCTGAAGTACAGTTTAAGTGCACCAGTGATAATATTGATATCTTCATACATATTCACAGAAATATCAGCTTTTTCCCCATCTGTGTGGAAAAGGCACTGATATTAAAGCCTTGGAAATGTAAACAGATGTAGAGCAGCATTCAAAAGAAAAATAGTAACTTGCTTAAGCAAACATTATTGAAAAGGAAACAATTACAGATTTTGGCTGTTGTACGTAAAACTGTTAGTGGACTGTGATGTTCATGGTTTCAGGGTGAAAACCTCAAGCATTTTATAAAGTAACACAACTTTTCTTTGTTGCAAATAATTACTAAAAAATACAGTTTGGGGTTTTTTTAGAACCTGACTGACTGATCTTGCAGTGTCTGTCTTGTATTAAGGTATGGACATTTAGCTATTTCTGAACCCACTGCATTGCAAAACAACACATTCATCAGCACTGAATGAGAAATCAGGGAGTCCGGGAAAAAAGTAAAAGGCAGAAAACCAGCTTTGTCCACAGCCCCCCTACTTTATAGTAAAAACATGTGTTCACCATTTAACTGGAACATACTACCTACTCCAAAGTGCAGCGGACACACATCCAGAACTTGGCTTCTGCAGCACATCCCCACCCTGCTAACACTGCAGATGTGCTCCGAATCGGTCCAGTCCTCCAGACAAACAGGAAAGAGAGTTTCCAGCACGGATTCTGGACTTGATTTCTACTGGGATAGAGGGACTGCAGCTGGAAACCCTTTAATTTTCCCACTGTCTTTTCTCAGAGAGAAGAGTTTGTTCTCAGTGACCTTCTTTTAGTCTGTAATAATTCAAACTTTGTTTGCACTATTGCATTCATCTTATTATTTTGGAGCTTTCATCCAGAAAGATGGATTTGAGTTGCACAGCTCTCTTAAGGCACTTCACCACTCACCCTCTAACCCTCCCCCACCCCTCCAAGCACAGTTTGACTTGCAAACTAGGGCAGTAGTTCACAAAGCTTTGTCCTTCCTACACACATGGTTACTGGAGCACAGATACTGATGGAAGGAGAAAAGTGGATTTTTGTAATAAAGGCCAGAGTGAAGCTGATATGCTTTTGTGATGGGGCGTCTCCCCTCCTGCCAGCACAGCCGTCCGACTCCTTCGGAGCACCGGAGCATGAGACACAGGCTCTGCAGAAAAACTGTCTATATTTTATACATCAGCACCAAGTTCCAGCATGCAGGGAAGACTGTACCTCTGTCAAATGCCATTTTGACATCTTCAATAAGATCACTAAATCCTGAGACTCGGTACAGTCCTTCAGAATTAAGACCTGCAATGAACATTTTAACAAGATTAAAATTAGTCCTGATTTTTACAGTGGCCTTCAACCTGGTTCTTCCCTTGGCAAGTTTTTAATTTAAGGTAGAAAAAGCAGACATGTTTTAAAAGCCTTATCAGGTTTTTCTTCCAGAATGAAACCTTATCCTGGGTTTTTAACCCTGGCCATTGCAGTAAATGCCTTGTTCTATCAGCACTAAACTGTATTTACGAAAATGACTTCAGAGCTGAAGGAATGTATTAAACCAATTACAGCTCATTTCAAAATAACTCAGATTAACATACTTGATGATCAGTCATTATTTCAGAGTAAAAACAAGTACCCTAATTCTAGAAAAGGATACTCAGTGTGGGCTGGGGAGACTAGCAAGAATGAACACATTAATATGAACCCTCTTTGTTTTGCCACATTCATTTAATTTTTAAAATGAATATATTATTGGAAAGATAGGCACTAATATGTAACTACAAAGCAGTAACTTCCCATTAAGCAATTTCTAGCAGAATCTATAAAAATTATAAATGGTATGAACCATGAAATAATGCACAGTATAATATTAGCTGTGCAGGGTAATTGGCAGTCATAAAATGTCTTGTGCAAATCTGTTTTGAGCAATCATACATTCAGCAGAAACCCAGATGACCCAGATCAATCTAAATGGATTATCAGTAAAGCAACAAAAGTCCATTAAGGATGCCTTACCTCTAGATTCAATTTCCCTAATGCACATATCCACCACCATTGGTCTCTTGGTGAAGTGTGCTTTTACTAGTGTGGTAAGGTCACAGCTGTACACTTTTTTGACATGCTTCAGGTCTGGCTTGCAGTCATTTGGGACCATCTTGGAACATTGCTTGTGCACATTTAAACCACAATCTGAGGGAAAAAATTAAAACATGATTAGGCCGGTGTTTGCTGAAAATGTATTCTGAGATCAGTGCTGTGGAGTACAAATGGCTTCAGCAGGATCTGACAGCTCACAGCAGTTACTTCTCTTCAGGGCCCTTAACCACCAAATACCTGAAGAAGGGACAGCCCTGAAGTCAGAAGGATTTCCTACCCACCACATTTATTCTGTTTCTAAAAGGTCTAACACAGAGTGACAAGCTTTCCATAAGTTTTATCAAATGAAGAGCTAGAGGTCAATTATGTTCCCCAGCACTATTACATACACTGCTGTCACAATGAAGACTTTTCTCCCAAGTTACTGGGGATTTCCTATCACCTCCATCTTCCATGTAGCCCTGGATCTGGCACTTTAGACATCTCCTAGAGGAGATGAAGGTAGGGACTGGGTCACAAACAGGCTACAGCCCCTCTGCAGTGAGCTGGCAAGGCAGTGCCAGTACCTGAGCCACTTCAGGGACAGGTGTGCAGCCCTGCCCTGCCTGGAGAGGAGCTGACCCCAGCACTGACCCTGTGCCTCTGCCCAGTGCCACCTCTCCTGTTCTGCCATGCAGACTGCCAGGTGCTTGCCAGGAAACAGCCGAGCCCAGAGAGAACAGCAGCACATCCCAGCGAGGGCAGCTGCCATGCCCTGATGGCACTTGGGACACACAGGGACCCCTGCTCTGCAAGTGCTCCTGCACCTTGCTGCCCTGCCAGCCCCAGTGCCCTGCTTGTCACAGCATCAGGGGATGGAGGAGCTTGAAGGATCAATGCCTTCACAAAAATCTGTACTTTCTTCTCTCACTGCAGGACTGGGTATCTATCTACTGAGAATCCCTTCCTGTTTTGTTCCTGCTGATTTTGCCAATACTTGTACTTCCATTAAAGCTCCAAGTTATGTGACTTAGTTCTCTCCAAAACAGTAAACCCCAGAATTCATGGCTAGGTTTAATTTCCACTAAGTCAGCTGCAGCCTGCTGCTAAAAGCACTTTGTTTACTTAAAAGGCCTGTAAAACAACCAGATTTGTCACTTAGGATCCTCTGGTTGCAATTAAAGTTTGGCATGTCACCTTCAATCCATCAAAACTTGCTCAGACCCTGATCCAGATGAAATGGCTGATTAGAATTCTCTGGAGGTCTTTCTGTGCAGGAGTGACCTCGGTTCCTCCTGAGGAGCAGGGAATGCCTGGGCAGGGAGCTGCGCTGCTGGATTTCCCTCCTGGCTGCAGCTCCGTGCTCTGAACCCACCGTGGGAAAAGCCTCCCACCCGCACCCCTGCCCACACACATAGTGCCCCAGCTCTCCTGGGCACAGCCCAGACCCCACTGCTGCCCTGCCCCTGGGGAACAGTGCTTTGGGCACCTGGGCTCCTCAGTGCTGGCAAAGAGGGAACAGGGACAGCCTTGCTTCCACCTGAGCGCTTCTTTAAATCCCACGTTTAGTCAAGCACTCTAAGACCCCAAAGTGACCACATGCCCAGCATCTCCCTACCTGTGGTTTTGGGGCACAGAACAAAGAAACTCTGAGCCTGCCAGGCAGCCACCTGCCTTTCCTTTAAATATCTGTGCCCTGTGCCACATTTTGCCTGAACTTTGAAAAACCAGGTCTCTCTGTGCTTTAAATAGGGAACCCACATTCACTGAAACACGTGACCTGAGCCCTCTAGTGAGTCACTGCCCCAGCTGTAACACAGCAAGGAGAAGCTGTTCTGGCCTCCTCCGGCTCTTGTAGAACCAAATCAATAAATGTTTGTGGAAATGCACAGGTAAAATAAGTCTTCTTTGGTGTAAGGTTTGAATGCTGTGTCATTAGTAACACCAGCACTTTTAAAAACAGGACAGAATACTGAATAGGTGCTATTAAAGCAGTCTGCTTTCAAAATAAAGAGAAAATCGAGGAGTAAAATTAAAAAATAGTCAAAAAATTAGAGGCAACATCTTAACACACACACAAGGGAAGCAAATTGAGACCACATAAGAAATCTTAAATCTTGACTTCCTTTATTTAGGAATAAACCTTAACATTACAATAATAGTATTTACAAATGAAAATATAATTATTGTACATACAATTCCTAAAATTGCCTCAAGAAGCACCTCTTCCAACAAGTATGAAATATCTGTCTATCAAAAATGATGTCTACAACACTGGGATGGCTGCACCTCACTCATGAGAACTCATGAAGGATTCTGTGAGTGCAAATTAGCTGCTTCACACAAACAGCAGTATAGCCCAGTTACATTTCTGGGAACCCAAGGATAATTAAGAATAAATGCACACAAAAAAAGAAAAAACACATACTCCCAAGTACCTTACACTTGAGTTAAACCAATTATTGCCTTGACTGAGATCATCTTAATTATATTTATATACAAGAAAGTTTCAATTCATTAAAATCTCAATTTACAGAGATGTTTTCATTGTGAAAACCTTGCTTCTGACAGTAATTGTGTTACTGCTAATCCCAAAGAGTCAGATAGGCTTTGAATCTGACCTCATTAATCCCAGAATAATAATTACAAATGCAGAAGTCAACTTTTCTCCTCTCTCATTTGTTCTTCCTTTGCATTTGATTAGATTTTATGCACCAACCCACTGCTTAAGGGCTTATCAACACTCCTGAGAAACATTTAGAACCTGGAAATATTTCAGATACCTAATGTTTAGAAAACATGTGAGTCTTATGTTCAGGATTATTGGGCTGTGTGGTGTCCTTGTAATAACTAAGGCTTCTTGCCTCTTGTGTAAGCACAGAAAACCATCTTACTTTAGCAATTTCATATCAGTAAATATATCAAGGTTATTTCAGTGAATTTACATCAGAAGATGGTATTTTTTTCCAATGAAGAACTTGAAACTCACCAGTGCTGTGCTTCCTGATCCAAGTGGGCCACTAGCCCCAGCTGACAATACTTCATAGAAGGCAAACATCCATGTCTCAGTCACTTCACTCACCTCTGGTTCAGCTGATAACTAAAGATCATGTCTTGCTAACTCCACCAAGCTCAAAAGCCCCATGGCAGGAGGTCAGTCCTCCTCTCCACAGAGCACTGGCCATGTCCTAGTTCTGTACTTAACTATACTCAACTTACTTGTCAGTCCTAAACAACAGGAATTGTACTGCAAACTGAATAGTGTTAAATTAAAAAAAAAAAAAAAGTCCTCTGTTCTCACTGCAGATGCTTTGAAAGCTCCAAAAGCCATTATTTTAGAATCAAGTGGGAAAGAAGAGAAAAGCCAAATCCTAAATCTCCTTGCATGCTGCTGTGGGGTAAAGTCTTAGGACTGCTTTCCTTGTTTGCACATGAGCTTCGTAATTTGGCTGGGTTCATTAAGACCAAGAGGATTAATTTAATTTCAAACTGAGGGTCTATTTCCTTTTCATTATGTCAAAATAAATCCAGAATAGCAGCTTTACTCTGGATCTAAAGTAACCAGGAGCCTTACTCATTTCTTACAGAACCTGCTGGCTGGTGAGGAGCTTCAGAGAAATCCCCCTAAAGCATTGTATCTGCTGATAAATCCTAGAATAATACAGGACAGATGTAAAAGATGCAGTCATGAGCTCTTGCAGGTCAATAGTAAAACTTCTGCTGACTTCAGTTAATCAGTTTCACCTTATAGAGATGATTTCTCAGAAGTAGAATTGTAAGTCACTCTTACTGTTCCTTTTACAGTGCTATCAAACTGTGGCCACCTTTCAAATATACCACATGGACCAAAACCAATGCAGTCATAAATTCAAGAGTTTATAGGAAGTTTGGAAATTTAAGGAGGGTGCACAGACAGTAATTTTAGATGACAGGTCTGAAAGTCGGTGATAAGCTGCCCTGGCTTTAACAGCATATTGATCTAGGAGTTCAGATGGGCTGTGACATTACTTCTATGAGAAGTAATAAATTTAAAACCAGCCTGACAATAGTTTCCTATGATACCTAGCAAAGGTCTGGAAATGTTATAGAAACAGCTAATACTGATGTTAGTCCACAGGGCTAAGAGAACAAATAACATGTTCATATTAAATGCATGAGCAGAGCCAACAGATAGATGTACATTGCTACTGCCCCACGAGCACACAGTATAAATATTTGCAGAGACTCAAATATACTTAGCTGTCATGTTTTGTTATACTGTTGATTTGAATTCAGTCAGTTTTATATTTCCTTTGGTTGACAATTTACTGGCTAACATGACTGCTGATCATGCTCCATTGGAATGATACCATGTGCTACATACATCACTCTAATTATATCTCCAAATTATTCCCCCAAAATTGATGCCTTCTATCACTCTGCAGAGCAGCTTTAAGAGCTAAAGGGTAGATATACATTATCTGCAAGAAGATTTGAAAGACTCTTCTGAGATTTGTGGTAAGTGTAGGAGGGTGGGGAGCATGGAGCTGCAGTGCTGGTACCGAGTGCTGCCTTGGGCTGGTCCATTGCAGCACCTACCAGACAGGGCAGACCCTCACACCTGAGCTGACACAGCAAGACAGTGGGCTCTACACAAGCACAAAGTACTGGCATTACTCCTTCTTGCAAGGGTGAATAGGTTAGAAAGCCATTTGCTCTCATACATCACTCATGAGCTCGTAGCTTTTCTTTAAAAACTTAACACTTTTTCTGTAGCAGAGGGAGCAGTGTGTTCCAACAGGCAAGGGAAGGTAGCAGCCCCAGTGGCCCCATGTGCTGCACTCTGTGCTTCCAAGCACAATCCAGCAGGGTGCTGTGAAGCTCTGCCCTCCTTCTCCTCCTCAGCTGCGTGGCTGCAACTTGGGTGGCCACACTGGAGCTGCCACAGTGCCTCGAGCATGTGCTATGTGTTCATCTGCAATGCACATCTGGAAGCAACCCTGGTTCCACCAGAGCCTTAAGCCACTTCACTAGGCAGGCCCATGGCAAAAATTGCTTCCATACATATGAGTATGCTCCCTAAAATCTCCTTACATCCACATCACTGTATCATGCACTACAGGGTACATTATTTTAAGACAGGAGTTTCAAGAGGGCAGCTAGTTACTTGGCAACATAATTTCCTAATGCTACTGAAAAATCAGGGCTGATGAAACAAAAAGAAAAAAAGCGCATCAAACCAGCCAATATTCCCTTATCTCAAATCAAAAGAATACTTACATTTGTGCCTCCAAATGCTTAGTGACAATGGTTTCATTTTATAGAAGTTTTGCAAGATTAGAGTCAGTTTGTTCAAGAAGTCCCCAGGCTTCCTGCCACGACACCTGCCTACCTCCTCGACAGCTCCCTGCCTGGGCCACTGCCTTGTTCAAGGCTTCCAGGTCTGTGTGGGCTTGGAGATAAAGCTGCTTTTAGGACTTACAGTTTCAAGAATATATAGCTGCAGAATAGCTTCCCCTTGGGAACGGCTCCGAAGCAAGGCTCTGCTGTCTGATTAGCATTTCAAAATTCCAGAGCTCATTCCTCACAGGAACACCATGAGATCCCGAGCTGGTGGAACAGCTTGTCAGGCAGCACATACCTCCAACAGCATCAGCACCTCCTGATGGGCAGGGGCTGCTGTCCAGCCCCCTTCCCACAGCCCTGGCTTTGCTCTTTGGGTCTCTACTGGGCTGACTGTCTGTGCCCAGCATTCCACAACCAGCAGAATCCAGTGCTCATCTCAGAAGGAGCTTGGATGTGTTTGCAAGGAACAAGCGTGGGCACAGGGGAAGCTTTTCATGACTGAGCCATGCAAAATACCTTGAGAGTGGGCAATGTGATGAGAACACCTTGCCTTTCCCTTTGCTGACTTTAGTCACAAGAGCATCAGCTGTTTTTCCAGGCACAGAAAGAGTGAGCACTCTGCCTGCACAATCAGTGTCTGAGGATGGGCAGGCTCCTTTGTGCTCACCTCCATCCTTACACACCAATGGAGCAACACAGGGCTGTCCAACACAAAGGATTCATAGCAAGGCAAAACAAATAGCAAAGGAAATGGGGCAGCTGCACATCTTTCAACTGCTGGAGAAGGAAATGGATGAAATGGGGAAATTAAACACTTAAGCAGTAATTCACAAAACAATTCTGCTTTGAGACTGTATTTTAGCTCTTATAGAAATGAACTCCCAGATCTTACTGTAGTCAGGGCTGGCAGCAGTATTTCCTGGGGTCTGTCAGTGGGAGCTGATTATCTGCACACTGATAGTTCAGCTGCACATTAATTTCTATCAGCTCTTCAGAGAGGTTACCTGCTCCAAGGAAACCATAAGATAGGAAATGCTACATGTGTAACAGACTGAGATAGTCTGGAGCAAAACTATGAAGGCTGCAGCAATGGTGCTTTGTGTACAGCCTCAGAGGGTGGTGCTGCCTGGTGTTACTAGGAGCAACCCAAAATACCACCAAAAGCATCCAGGGAAACAGATATATTAAAAAGTTATCTTTAAGATCAGCTAATTAATGCTTTGTAACCAGCCTGTTCAAAAATCTTCTGCTTAAACTGCTTATTCGTGAGGAACAACAAGCAAAAGCGTGCAGGGAAGGACTTGGAGAGCTCTGATGGGCTGGAGACAGGTGCAGCTTGGCAAATCTACTGATCTGCCATTCCACTTGGGCAGCACAGGAACAGCATCAGCAATGCTCCAGTCTCTGAGATCACACTACTCTGGTAATGCTACTGTGACTTACATGTTTGTATCATTCATAAAAAGAACCCACTGGTGCACATCTGCAAATTTTGTTTGAATAGTATTACAGTTTCTCTTCTGAACACATTCTGGGCACTGGGATGAGCCCTATGAACATAGGAGAGCTTTACATAGGAGGAATATTAACTAAGAATACATTTTTCTAAGTTCATGCATTGGATTTTGTTCTGGGGTAAAATCTTATGTCTTCATTAACTTCTACTGACCTTCAGTGTTTACACAAAATGATGGCATTATAATTTCATATACTTCTTCAGTCATTTCTACTTACATACTGCACCCACCAATTAATTTCCTACAGGATCCAAATCCCAGATATCACCCCAAGATCTAAGTTTGGAAGACAATGAAATTCCTCTCATGTTGGGTAGTTTGTTTATTAATCCCCAAACCTTTGCAGTCCAGATAACACCCAACATCTCACTTCAACTAACAACCATTCAACAGGTGTCCAATGTGGTGCCTACATTTACCTCTCATCTTTAAGGCAGGAAAAGACACAGTCCTCCTTCTTCATCTACCATAAAAGCTGAACAAGGATAAGTTAGGGAGAATCCACCTTCCAGGAACTGATAATACAGGACTGCACCTGACAGGATCCTGACCACACTCAAGTCTGTGTATGGCAGACACACCTTCAGCCATGCTGGACTGAAACAAAGCATGACTCCAGCTGAATTTGCTAAGGCATCCTAGCTGGTTGCTATGGAATGTGTACGCTTATAAATGTTTAGTTCTGGCTGATAATTTTTTTAAGGATTGCTTTACTTTGTGTAACATAAACTATCAGCCATTAGAAATAAGCTCTGTTTTTTCCACTAGCTCTTCCTCCTTTCTGAAATGGGTGACATTTATCTTTGCTGTCCAGTCTTGGACTGTCCTACACTTCTCCTTTTGCATGTTTTTGGGCTTCTGCACAGAACAGGATTTTAAATGGTTGAGAGTAGCCCATGCAGTAATCCATTTCTATTTGTTAAACTCATCACTTCTGTACAGCAAATAGAGTCCTCTTGAGATGTGCAACTGTTTGCTATAAAAAGCAAATGCTTTAAAAAGTATAAAACTACATATGATCCATGCAGTTTTGCTTGTAGGTATTTTCAATAAAATGATTATACAGACCACCAAACAGATTTCATGGATTTCCCTGAAGTGGCATTGAACCCCACTTGAATTCAAGTGGGCTGCATCCTGCTAAAAGCTGTAATTTTTTTTTTGAGTACAAACCTACTCTGAAAAACAATGGCCTCATGTGCCTCACTGTTTCCATATTAAAATGACTCAGTTCAGAAGCAATTTTTTTTTAAAGCACTGTAAGGCCACATAAACTTGGCCAAACTCCCACCACTTAAGCCTGAGCTCCCCTACATTGGTACATTAGCACTGTTCTGTGTCTGTGCACCTCCAATATCTCCCTGAAATGCCCAGATGTGGGCAGCTTCTGGCTCTGATGGCTGCACAGCCTCAGCTGTGGGAGCAGTCAGACACTGCTGCAGCCTCACTCCACCCCAAATCCCTGCTGATACTTCAGCAAGCATGGTCGTACAACATGGGATTTTAAAACACAAATAAGATCACAGAAACTACTGGAAGCTACCAACACTGATGTGAAACCTCACACAAGACAGAAAGCCCTAATTATAGTTTCTGAACCTATGAAGTCATCTAATACACATATGCTCCTTATGCTGCAAGGAGGAGAATAGATGCATGCAGCACTTATTACCATCTTCATAAATAGGAAAGAAAACCAGATTTTGGAAGCTTTTGGAAACCCACAGTTTAAAAAAATCTGCATAAATCCAGAAAATCAACTTTACTTCAGTTAAAAGAAAAAAAAAAGGCAGTACAAAATAATAAGCACTTTGGATTTAACTGTAAAAGCAACAATATTAATTCCACAGTGCCATGCAACATTGCAAGCCTTCATACTGTTTATTTTTATTCTTTTTCTGGATCAAAGTTACCTAACATCAATCTGTAAAATATTTGGTATCTCTCCTAAATGCCCAAATGGAGGAATCTAAGGCAAGGAATAAAGATGGCACACTTACTGATTCAAGTGTAATCAAAAACATACTAATCAGAAAACCAAAATCAAGCCTCCTCTTCCTCTCCTAGCACTGTACACCCTGTATCAAAATCAAGAGCAGTAAGACGTACTAACAATCTTCACTCACAAGTGGAGGACATGGCTGTAATCCCGTATTCTTAGTAGAGGGAAAATACTGAGAAAGGAAATGCCATTTTTGCATAATCATGTCTTAAAACAGAGCTGCACTCTCTAATGCATCCTGGACAGTGCAGTCTGTAATGGTAACAACAAAGCATTGCATTCAAACAGTTTTGGGTGAAGAATTTAAAAACATTTCAATCCTATGTGGCTAGAAATGATTTTAAATATTACATCATTTTGCAGTTCTGTGATAAAAAGCCTTCTTATTTGCTTGAGACAAGACTTCAGAAAGCTTTAGACAGAGCAGATTTTCTTAAATTAGCTTGAAAATTCAGTTTCCAGGGCAACGTAAGCAGGTCTTCATACATCAACATCTCTTTGCACCATTTTTATAAATACGCTTTGCTAGAATGTCATAAAATACTTTTTAAATACAGCAAACTATTTGGATCACTTTGATCCTTTTCTCTGCCTTTGAAAGAAAGCCGACTGTCCTTTCCTTTCAGAAGAACCTTATCAATAAAACTGTCCAACTGTTTTCCTTTGGAGAGGCTTTATCCAGCAATGCCTGCAGTGATACCCATACGTGTGATACATTTCTACAGGCACCTGAATGTTTATGTAACGTTCCAGTAGGCATCCCTTATTCATCATCCCTTTTCTTTTCAGTCTGCAAGTAGGAGATGTGATTTAGGGTCTGTGGCATGCTGGGACTCAGCTGGTTTATATATAAAATTAACCTGAATGTCTGCAACGTGGAGTCTGCTGAGGTCCACCTTGCACATCAAGATCCCCTGTGACTTTCTCACACCTACCAATACATGGAATGGTATCAAAGAAATAAAGCTAGCTGTGCCTCTGTCTATTTTCTCCTCCATTCCAAAAGGGTGGGGGAAAAAAAAAAAATCTCTTAATGATAATGATTGTCTCCTCTCTGTGAGTGCTGGAGGGGTGCTGTGCATCACTCCAGTGAGTCACTGAAACAGATACCTGAAACAGCAGCAGCAGAGTGGATACATCTCCTCCTTCCACTGAGCAGGGAGCAGACTGAGCCTGGCCCCGTGTCACGGCAGAGCAGGCTGCACATTACAGAGTTACAAGGTGAGGAATGACTCAGGAAAAGAACACTGAATGACTGTTACCTGCACATTTTACTCCCTGAGCAATGAGGCCCCACATGAAGTTGGCACAGTATTCACACCAGTGCGGGCCCCTGAACGTGTGCACCTGGAAGACAGCAGCAGAAAGAGAATTACAGAAAATGAGCCACCATTTTACAGACATCAGCATCAATGCATGTAAACAGTGCAGAACTCCTCTTCTTTGAAGGTACCACATGCAGTTTCTGGAAGCTCCCCTTTATCATTGCAGGAAAGGAAGAAAGGAACTAAGAAAGATTTAACAAGCAAGGCCCTTGCAGACCTGTGGAAAACTGGAGTCTTCCATCCCGAGCCATCCCAAGCAGCAGAACTGGGTCTGTGGGGTCTGCTCCAAGACCAGGTCAGAGAAGCAGGCATAGGCCTTCTCCCACCTCTTGGCATCCCTCTGTTTGGCAGGAGTCTGGCCACAAGGCAAGGCTTTTGCAGCAACTGTGCAAGAGTTCACTTTTCAGTCTCAAATGCCTTCTGCCGTGGCCTCCTCTTCATAAGGCACTGTGTGAATGGGTAGAGGGCTGCAAGATTCCACCTCACATGGAAAGAGTCCTGCCAGGCAAAAATACCAGTGCCACACAGAAATACTGTACATTTGCCTAGAGACTTTCCAGTTTAGAATAACTCCAACAGGAAATTAATTTTCTTCAGACTAATGCTACATATTGAAAACCCAAAATGAAAAAAAAGAATCCACTGAACCAGGAAAAAATTCTAAGCTAAAGAAGAAAAAAAACCCCAATGCTTGCTTTCATTCCTGACTCACATGCTTGTTACAAATCCTGCAGCCACCATTAACTGCTTCTGATTTCATTCTGATAAAGCTCCTGCTGTAGGAAACCACAGGATTCTATATGGAGAAAATCATTACTTCCTTAGCCAGTGTAAAACGCTTTGAGCTGCTATTTAGAATAGACAGGCTGAAAATAAAATTAGTAGCCGATGATCATAAAGAAATGAAATTTGCAGTGAAATACAGCAAAACTGCTTTAGGCTGGAGTCACTCAGTTCCTCAGAGTTATTGAGTGGGTGTGGGAGCAGGCAGTAACCTCACGTGTGTGCAATGCCTGGTTGGATCAGTGTGGAGCAGGAGGGAGAAGGAGCTGGGGGAAATGTTTGTTCCTGACATCTGCACACAGCTCTGGCTATGAGCACTGAAAGAATGGCAAGGTGGCTTGACTGAGGTGGCATGTGTCCCTGATGTAAGAGGCAGGTGGATCCAGCTGACACCCCCACGAGTGACAATGCAGAGCAGCACCCTGCAATTCAGGCCACAGCTCAGTTCTGGCCAAGGAAGGTCTGCAGCCTCCTGGGCACCTTGAGACAGTCTGGAAAGCTCCTGCTGAATTCACCAAGCAATTCACATGCACATCTGTGCCAGGTGATTCCTGACTGCCTGGTCCAAAGCAAGCACAGGCTGCCAGTGCCCTGCCCTGCCTGTCCCCACCCACCCCCCTGCCTCTGGAAGGTGAGATGTGCTCCACGAGGCCTCTTCTCCCTGCAGCTCTGGCTGACTTCCACAAAGCAAACCATGACAAGACTGTCAGCAGCTGTACTCTCCATTTTCTCTTTTCCTCTCACCACAAAGAGATTTTTCACACCATTCATTTCGTTACCCACCTGCACTACCCACATCATTTTGACTTTCTTCCTCAGACTGGTGGTTTTTATCCAGGTTTTTGGCAGTGTTCTCTTCCCAGAATAAGAACATTCTAATATCCTGAAGCAAAGCATTGTGCTTTAATGCCTGCAGGACTAACACAACTTTTTCAGGGAAAAAAGAAGGCATAATTTGGGTCGCCATCTTTTTTTTTTTTTGGGTCAAATTCCCCCCGAAACATATTTCTTTAAAATACTTCTCAAAAATCCCATCGAGGAAAATTGAAGCAAAATTGACATTTCAGAAGTCTGGACAATAAAGAATTTCTTTTCACAATATTTTTCAGTTTTGTAAGTTGTTTTGCTTTCAGCATCTCTGATTGCACAAGGGAGGGGAATTTTGTTTTGTTCCTTAAAATGCTGATGGATAAATTATTACTTCTTTCTGAATAAAAAGAATTATACTATCCTACCTTGTGCCTCTGTGGTTGCTGATTTCAACTCATCAAACATCAAATCACTGAATGTTCTATTTGCTGAAGCATTTCTAATGCTGTCCTTAGGTGCTGGAGTCCCAGCTTGGCTTCTCCAGAGCCACCCCCAGTGCTGATACTCATTAAACCTCAGATGTCCTATCTCTAACTGGCTGTTTTAGCAGTGACCATTCTTCCTTCTTGGCATTTTGCTCCCCACTACTGCCTGCATGTTTCCATCTCCCCCTGATTCTCCTTAGAAACTCTTCTGCAGGGTCTATCACATCCCAAATCTGCCACTCCAACATTTTGCCTCCATTTTTAATATGATGAACCTTTCTAATGAGCTCAGCTTCTCTTACATGAAGTAACTATGATTCACCTAGACTGTACCACAGCCAGCTCCCCTGGTATCACCCCGGCTCTCAGCCTGCTCCTCGCAAGAGTTTACATGACTCATCATCAACTTAAAAATGACAAGGACAAGGTGGACTCTCCTCTTCCCTACCAACAAACACTGCCTGTGCTGGTCGGACTGACTTTGCCCTTCAGAACCACTGTCTCAGTAGCTTTAGCACTTCTGTCTCATCCCATGCAGCCAGGCTTCATCCAGATACTGAAATGCTTTTCCATATCATCAGCTGGATTTACCCAGAGCCTGCTCTGCTCTATGCTGCCCCATCCAAATTACTATTTCTTATCCATTATTCTGATTGCAAACTCAAAGCAGATTAAAAGGTGAGGGTAGGTTTTTCTGTGTCCCGTGATGCTCTGCCTTGCTTCATCCTTATGAGATGGGAGGTTCTCTGGCAATATTAAACAGGAGGCCCAAAGGTCACAATGTCCTTCCAGCCCTGGAGTAAACAACCCTACAAGATCAGCTCTGAAGCCTCTGTTTCTGAGCAGTGTTTTCTTTTCCCAGAGCATCAATATTCCCACTTCTGTGCAGTGGAACTGGACACCTAACCCTGCCCTGCTCTGAATACACACCCTCCCTGGGAATTAAATCAGACACAGTCAGTGATGCCAGGAAATACTGAAAAATTGGTCTTCTGAGGTAGGTCAGAACTGCCTCCAATCCTAGTTAGAGGATGCATGGGATCTGGCAACTAAAAAGAAACACCTTAGCATCCCTTTGCTAGTTCAAGAGCCAGCACCTGCAAACAATACTGCATTTATCACATGACACTGTTTAACACAGCATTCTGATTTTATATTTAATTCCCAATTCTAAAAACTAGCCAAGCAGCTTGTCTGTTTTCAAAACTAAAAGATGATTTCCAGAAAAATTTCTAAAAACACACCCAG
The DNA here is from genome assembly GCF_037042795.1 of Molothrus aeneus. Lineage (NCBI taxonomy): Eukaryota > Metazoa > Chordata > Aves > Passeriformes > Icteridae > Molothrus > Molothrus aeneus. The sequence continues at coordinate 17,583,345 of NC_089652.1, read as the reverse complement.
CAGAGTCCCAGAGATCCTGACTTAAATTACAAGGGGTTTCTTTCCCCTTGCAAAAAAGAGCATTTGCAATATGCAGATTTTACTGTCTTATAAAATGTGAGAGAGCAGGATTGCCAACTGTGGCTTTACATCTCCCAGTCCTTCCATTCTCACTCCCACCCAAAAATCTCCTTTTCTCTCTTTCCAAATGGGAATAATTTTTTAAAAGAATCTGGAAAATGAGTGAGTGGGAGAGCAAATAAAACTGGTTTTAATCTTGATTTTCTTCTCCTGGAATTTTACAAATTAATTTAAAACAAAAGGCTAGATAATTTTAAAGACAAATATCTGCTTCAGAAACTCTATAAAACACTATTAGTAAGCTGTCCTGCAAGTCTGAGGTAAGAAGAGAGTCTCTTGTAAGGTTTATACCCTAGGCATTTCTATTTAGAACTCTCCTGCACTACCAACAAGGCATAATAAACATGTAAGTACTGTGAACTATGTAGGAGAAGCTTTTTGCTCAGGCTTCAAAAGTATTTTCTTAACACAAGGAAAAATAGCTTAATTCTTGTGATTAGCAACTCTGACTGTTAGAAAATGTTACTTTGTTTTGTATTTAATTAAATTTTTTTTGGAAGGGACCAAATTTTAGGAGAATCAAATAAAAAATGAGGCAGTGGCTCTGACAGCAGATTCTACCACAAGCTGTGAACTCCTCAAGCAGATCTCCCCCCATTATTTCTCAGGCTCTATAAAGGTCACTGCTGAAGTTAGTTACTCATGCATCTTGTTACTCCACTTATTTTTCATGCTTTTGTTTTTTCCAAGGCAGTTATTCAGCTACCCTTGATTGCTACCTGAAGATCAGGAATAAACCAGCAGATAATTTTTATTCTTAACTGGGAGACTTACATTTTATCACATGTCAAGGCAGGGAGGAAGAGAATGAGAGAGTATCAGTGAAGTGCTGTGCAAATGTGATATGAGGGAAGATGGTGGATCAACAGAGCTCTAGCAAAGCCACTGACAGGAAGAAAACAGGGCTGGATTTGGAAAACTATGGTTATAGAAAACCAACACTGGGCACATATAACAGAAGTGTTTGGGACAGGATACAAATAAGGCTTCCTTTGTTGAGAGGCTGCTGCCACAGACCTACTGAACGCTTGTTCCATCAGACCCTGCTCCCTAGAGAGCACCCCTTCCACAGCCCTCCACACCAAACTGCTGCTCAGAGTGACAGGGTCTGGAAAATCCAGCCATTGCCATCTGTTGTGGGATGGGATACATCACCTTGGAAAAGGATGGGAAAAAATACTGCTGATCTATACTCCTGGGCAACCAGAGCCTTACACTTCAGGCAGAAGCCTTGTCAGGGCTCAGAGAGGAGACCAAGTGTACCAGGGACTGAACACGTGCCACACCCCAGCATTTGCACCGCATGGTACTCCAAAGGTTCAGGTCTGCTGGCTATACTGTCCTTCAAACAAATTCCCAAGGATGATCAGACACTGCTGATGGAGACTGTCAGCTCAGTGGTCCTAACTGATTTGCAATTCCATCAGCTGAATTCTGCCTACTGGGGCTTTACCAAGCTTTAAACTGAATGTGGGAGACATTGTAAATCCCAATTAGAACGATGAACTCAGCCTGTATTATTAACATCTGTTTTCCCTGTCACAGCTGATTCTATCAGGCACTGAGCACACCCATGCTGGCATCCAATAGGCATTGTCCTTTTCATCCATCCCTGGTCCAGAGATTGCCTGGACGTGAAGGGTAAAGAAGAGATAGGAGTGAGAAACTCAACCATCAGTCTGGGCAATGCTTCAATTTTTCCTTGTATCTTTTATGATGATAGTGACTCTAAAACAAGGGTCTCAAAGCATTTCAAATATTCCAGCACATGGTAATTCTCCTGGGAGGAAAATACTGCTGCTGACAAGTAATCTGAGAAGCCAGAAGACTGCCATGACAATCCACACGGCAGAGCAGTATCTGCAAGATAATTGCTTTCACCTGAAGGTGTAACAGAAATGAATGTAACTGGGAGCATGGAACAGACCTTCTCCAGACCTAGAGCTGACCCTGCTCAGCCAGCTGGGGTGTCAGCCATGGGGAGGCAGCCTGGGAGCTCCCCAGTGCCTCTGTGCAGCAGTTCTGGAGAGGAGAGCTGCTGTCAGAGCTGCTGCCAGAGCTGCCTCCCTCGCCCAGAGCGTGCGGTATAAATAGCCTGGCTATCGCTGCTGGGGGCACTGGGAATGTGGGCCAGGACAAGCTCCCTCTGCATCCTCACCCACTTGGAGCCAGAAGCGCTGTCAGACCTTGTTTACTCTCTGCTTTGCACTGCCTGTGTCAGCAGAGAGGGAACAACTGGAAATTGAGGTTAGCTTGTGCTCTACAAGAGCCGAAGTGAAAAATGAGAATTGCAGGTTGTTGGCTTTTTTGCTTGTAAATTGAGTGAAAGTGGCCACCTTTCTTTCAGGATGGAAAGCTGATTTTCTTTGAATTGATATCTGGAAATGGGAACATTTTGCATTTTACTTGAGGTCCAACTTAGTCGATACATGCCTCCATACAAAAAATTCTGAAACTAGAGGTGAAAATTGAATATAATCCTTAGAACTACACATGTACTTTATGTATAAATAGAACATAAACCCCTGAGAGATTCCTAAATGAATGCTTTTGTCAGGATCCTAAGGCTAATATGGAGGAAAAGCTGAAAAGCTGTTGATGAGAGAGCATAATATGCACTAGAAGCTTCTAGAGACAAAGTTCCAGTCCTCCCCAGAGGAGCACTTCCCAGCCTTACCAGAGAAATGGGCTGGTCTGGCTTTGGGCTGTGCACAAGCCAAACTCACAGGATCCACACATGCAGACTAAAAAAACTGCTGGTGTGGTGGGAAGAAATTACAGCCCAAATAAATTAAGTATTTAGAAGAAAGGCTTTCTCTCTCTCTCTCTCTTATTTTTTATCAGTGGCAAAGCCTGAATTCAGGGACTAGCACTAGAAAACCAGAAAGGTTTAAATAACATTGTGCTATTTGGAATCTACTTTGGGAAAAAAAAGTGCAAGGAACATTAAATAAATACTTTAGGAGACTAAAATCCATAAATGCCTAAAAGCTTTTCTGGATTGAACTGTCTTATGAGTTTCAGAAGGAACAATATAGACCAGATGAGGTCTTCATAGAAGTTTTGTAGAAGTTTTTTTTCCAGTTATGTTCTCCAGGTATTTTCCCTGCCTTTGAACCATGTTCCCCCCTCAAGTCCTAGAAGTCTAATAGAAACATTAAATTTCCTGAGGTGTTCTTATCTGTGGGAACACACACTGGCTCTCCCCAGGGATTATGCTAGAGGCACCCAGCTATCTCTGAATATTCATTTATTAGTGCAGTGGCTCAATTAAAGATATTTCAAAAATATGTCCAGTGCCAGTTCTGTTCCTAATAAAAAATCCAGCATCTTCTTTTCAGTGGAACTAGATCAATTTACCCCAAATCAGCATCTGCCCCAGTTTTCAGAACATCAGAAATAGAAATGAGTTCATGTCAGAAGTCACAGAAAAATGGCTCTGCTTAATATAGTAAGAGTTTGTTATAGTTTCTGGCCTTTTAGAAGCACTTCTGCATTTTCCATCTCCCTGTTTCCCAGTGTTTAGGCATGGCTCTACTGAGAAGCTCTCTAGAATAAGATGTGGCACGGAAGTGATTTGCTACGACTTACACTAGCAAAGCACCCAGCACAGATGCAATTACCCCAGTAAAACCCGGGCCAGGGCCAGATGAGTTATTTGTTTCCAAGATGTGATACAAGTTTCACTGGCAGAGTAACTCTTGTTACTATCAGCAGTCTCTTCCTTGAAGTGACGCTTGAGTCTGTCCATACCAGCAAAGTCTTTCCAGGGACTGGTCCTTACCTGAGCCTTCACTCCTTGTGCATGCCTGAGGTTATATTCTACTTCCAGTTACTTCTGGAAAACCATGCTCTCTCTAGCCTGGAGCTCCCCATTTGGCCTTTCAAATGGGTCATCCTCAAAGAGAAAGCTTCAGTCGAGGAGGGGGTGAGGAATCCCAACTAACAAGGCTCATCAGCACCTTGGCTGACTCACTTTAAGCACCCATGGAAAAACATCTCTCTGGAAGAAGTGTTGGCTTGAAAGGGAATTATGCTGTTAATCTTGACTGATTAAGCAAGCAGTCTTGCAATTGTTATTTTTTACAATTAATTGACTGTGCCCTCATCACTAGTAAGACAGTGACTAGGAAACAGCATCAGAGTACCCAGCACTTCTGGAGATAGATGTGGTTTGTGAAAGGCAAGAGAGAAACAAGGCAATATCCTGGGGAAAATGGTGCATGGAAGCACCATTCTGGCAGGCACAGACACCTTCTTGCTCCAGTGAAGCACCATGGCACTAACTGAGGCAGAAGAATGGTTTGTGCCTTGGACTATGGGCAGCAAGGAAACACCTGCAGGCTGTTCTGCTGGCTCAAGGCATCAGGGCCAGAGATGTCTGAAGGAATACCTGTAACCAGCCAAGGGAGCTAAAACTTCCCCAGGGCCTATGAGTCACAAAAGCTGAAGGGGAGTGAAGACCTTTAAGGTGTTTTGTCCAGGCTTATTTTAAATTTGCCAAGTGATGAGGAGGTTATTGCACCGAGTAACAAATTTCACAACCCAGGAGATTTCTTGCTGTTAAGCTCAGATTTTTACTTTCCTTTTATGCTATCATCCCATAAATCCCAGCTCCTCTTCCACAACTGCCCTCCTTATCAAGAACATTTTTCAAGCACAGTTTTATCTCTTTCCCCAACCCCATGCAAACACAAACACCAGGCAAAGGAGTGAGGTCAGTGCCCAAAGCACAGCATCAGGTGGTGAGGAGATGCAGAAGATATTCCATGTCAGAGAGGGTGGACCCAGGGCAGAAGGTACCTCATTAGATAGACCTTTTTATCAGCAAAAAACTATGGGATGTTTTGAAACAAACCAAGAGCAGAAATGGAGAGATGAGGAGAGGAAGTGCAGAGCACTGAGCAAGGGGAATCTTGTGTGTTCATTACCCTAATAAACTGCCTCGCCAGAGAGAGAAGATGGAGAAAACCTTAAACCCAACTTGGATTACCTGGCTGTCTAAGTCTTTTGGGCTAGAGCCCACTTCACACCTTCCAACCCAGAGCTTCCTCTGCTCCTCCTCTCATTTTCCATCCACATGCCACCTTGCCCCTTTTCCCTTCAGATTTGCAGTTCCTCTATTGCCTTAACCTCCTTCATCTGCCTACCCAGAAGTGCCCAGCTGCTTCCTATCCTTAGACCCACTGAATAAATTAAATATCAGCTGGGTAGGAAATTTTATTTTAATTTACAAGCTGTCACAATTATTGCCTTTTGGGGACAATATAAGCAACTATGAGAATTGTAAGGGACAGTAAAAAGCATTCTTTTTGGTAGGATCCAGGGGTAGAATAAATTTATGGAAATGATTAGGTATGAATCTATTCTGTTTGCTTCTATGAAGTTACAGAATTTTGTAAACTCTTCTGTTACAAAACTTTCCCCTATGATTTACTTCTTTTTGTAAGAAAATAACCCCACTGGCTTCAGCTATGCTCCTTGTCAGCACTTCCAAGAGCACAAAAGAGCACAGGTCTCCCAGAGCTTCCAAATAGAAGATGCTTTTGTTCATCTACACTGGGTGGAAGAATGAGCTTGATATCCATCACACACCCCCCCCCCCCCGTCCATATTGATACATTTGTACCACAGACTGTGGGGAGATTTATTGCCCATAATGGTTAGTGAATTGAAAGAAATAAAAAGCCTTTCTCTGAGAAAAGGTGGGGCTGAAATTTTGAGGATGGTGAAGTGACTGTCCTCATTTGGTCTAATGATTCATTTTACAAGAGATCTCATTCAGTGTGCTGGATTTCAGAAAAAGTGCAGTGAACAGAAGGAAATCAAAAGTAATCCAAATATGCAAAAAGATATTTTTTTGCAATCAAGTCACACTCATGTCAAATTCCATTAGACAATTATTTATTTAGCTCAATTAGAGCTAAATAAAATGCTCTATCAAACAACGTAAGCCTCTTTAATATATTTGAATTATTAGAAAATGGTTAGAAAACTAAAATTATTAGAAAACTAGAAAATCTGATATATTTGAATTATAAGAAAATGTAATCTTTTACATTAGATTTATAAAGAAGAACACAGAAATATAAACTTATATTTTTCTATAAATTGGAAAAGGCAAAATTATGCTTAAAAGGAGAATACTTTTCACATCTAGCTTTCATCCTGAAGGACATGCATTTAAAACTCAGAACTGACATTTATAAATAATCATCCCTTTCTTTACTTATGGAGATTAATTTAAGAGAATTCAGGCACTCTGTATTTGCATTTGAGATGTGTTCATGAGAGACCAGACTTTCCCAGCCAGGAGAATATTACAGAGCTGGAGATCATTACCAACCTGCTCTGCTTGCAGAGCTCCCTGTCACCCTGGCTACCCAGCCTGTTCCCTTCAGGCAGGAGACAACTCACATTCCAGGAGATTTAAGTAAGATTAAATCCTCTCAAAAACCCTGCCATGTCAGCACTCCTAGTAAAACTGTCTTTACATTCTTCTTTCAAACAACCCTTGGAGCAAAACATAGGTTAATGGATTTATTCAGGGGACCTCTTGATGATTTAAAAGCAGCTTTCATGCTCACCCCTCCCCTAGGCACTGCACTCCTGTAATGAGGATTCACTGCACTGCTCCTTTGCCACCGTGTTCCTCTACCTGAGCTCTGTGCAGGCAACAGAGTCTGAGCGTTCCAATCGCACCTGAGTCCCCAAATACCCACCCCACAGAGGCAGGAGGTGCAGGGAGAACTGAGGTCCCTTAGCCCGTGGTCAGCTCTCTGGGATGATTGCTAACCCCAGGCTGCCTCTGGAGTGGCTGCAGCTGTCACCTTCCCTTCCCCAGGAAAACACCGCTGCTGCTTGTGCATGTGTGGTTCTCCATTTCTCCCCTCTCTGCTAGGCTGCCGCAGCATTTTCAGCATAAAAGGATTTTTGAGACCCCTTCATTTCTGTGAGCAGTGATGTGACTGATCAAAGAAGCTGCTGGGAGAGGGTTAGGGGTCCCTATCTGGTGCCTTGTGCCTGCAGCACAAGAAGCAGATCAGCTGCAGAGGTACAAAGCAGCAGACACACTCCTGTTTGCTGTGGAGCCTCTGGGGACAGCAGTCACTGCTGATTAGCTGAACTAGATAAATTTATTTAATTTCTCAGTTGTTTTTTCTTGGTTTGTTTCAAAAGTCTAGATTGAAGACTATGGGCCTGACATTTCCTTCCTCTCCACACGGGTGGCAGATTTGCAGCTTGGCAGGCAACCTCGGAGACTCATGCAGACATGTTAAATGATGACATCTATACATGCAAGGAAAAAAACCTGACAGATGCAAAGAAATTATAAAGGAGAGAAGCACACAAGCTAAGGATAGCCATTCATTTTAGAGCCATAACACAGCACTTGCTAAGAGCTTATCTTTTTGCTTTTTATTCTGATGGGAGAGTGGATACATTTAGAGTTCATGACTGCCAGCAGCATTCCTTCCATGGGAAAGTTGGTTCCAGCACACCCTGTAAGGGGCTTGTCCCCTTCTAGTCTTTTATAGCAAAATTATTTGTGAAAGGCAATTCCATTCTACTGACTTGAGAAGAGACTTACTTCTCAAGGTATATTTTTCTGTCAACAGTATGTATAAACGAACTACAGTACAACTATTATAAAGAAAATAATCCATGTGGAAAGTTTATGCCATGGCTATGACCTTGGAGCAGACATACAGTCTGGTTTTGGAAAAGACTGGAAAACTCACAGCTCTGAAACTTTCCATAAACACTTTATGGAAGAAAAAGAAATAAACAAACCCAAATGAATGAAAATGAGGTTATCAGATTATTTTCAAAACAGATATGTTTCAGGCTGTTAAAGAAAAGCAACTAGGGAACACAGATGTGCAAAATTAAATACTTATTATCCTACATACACTGTAGTACATGGAAAATCATGATCTGCTAGCATCTGCAAGAATGATCTTCAAACTCTAAGGAACAAATGAAAATTACAAGATGTTGCAGATATTTAGGACACCTCAGGAGCCTGTGAAAAAATTCTCTGCATTGAACTGTCAGCCAGCACAAATATGTTAAGCCAAGCATTCATATTAAACGCTTCTTACATACCATTCTGTACACAGTTTTCAAATTTGTGCTTAATGGAAGTACTCAAATGAAACAAAACATCCTGATCACAGAAAGTTTCCACTTTTGGTGATTATCTGCACTCAAAAGCCAGAAGGTGGTTTAAATAAAATCAGATGGAGAATAGGTAAATTAATATATGCGCATGCATGTGGACATTCCCACATTCCGACATGTGTGCATGATGGAAATCAAAACTGAAAACAGGAGACATTTAATGGATATTTATATCATCAGATGCCTGTATTACATTAACAATATGCCCTTCTCTTAAAAGAAATAAAAATAAGGGGTTTTTTTGTTTTTTGGGGTTTTTTTTACATTAAAGACAACATTTGGCCTTCAAATTATATATATGAAATTTGTACTGTCATCTACAGGAATCCAGTAAAACATCAATTTAAGTAGTCTTAAAATTAAGACTGCCTATCATCAAATGTATTTGACCACCAAAAGGTTACATTACTGAGTCCTTACTGGACACCTATTACAGACAGACCCAAAGCACGAATATGTTGCACTGACACGTATCACTCTTACCAAAGAACATTGGTTATTTAAAGTAATTAGAACAATAACTAGAAGCTACATAGAAGACTAAGTAAATTTTATTAAAACACAAGGTAGTTGCTGATGCCAGCATGTCCAACAGCCTCATGGCATAAACCTCGTTAGTTTCAACACTCAATGCATTGACACAGGAGAAAAGCCAGAAACTAAGGGAAATGCAGACCATCTGCTCAATCCAGATGCAGCAGAACACACTTCTTACCTCCAAAGCTATTTACGATCGACAAACTGAGATAAGATCAATTCAATCATCTAACTATAGATCTGAGAGGTTTTTTGCATTGAAAGTAAAACTGGACTACATTCGAGTTGAAAGAAAACTTTGCCGTTTTTCTCACCTTTAGCATCTCTCTCAGTATAATCCTTTAGCATCTCTCAGTTCTAAATAAAACAGATAACTAGATATGGCAAATATCATTGAAACAAATGCGTGCACACAAGCAGCCAACAGCAAAATCCCGGTTCCTCTGCTCTATGTTCTAAACGTGCCTCCCTGATGTAACCGGCAATAAGCTTTACTTGCAGCTTTTAAGTTCCTAGAAAGTCACAGCGTCCCTACCAGACCCCTTTCAAAACACGAGCTAAAGTCCCCTTGCCCGAAAAAGAAATTAGACAGGAAAACGTCTTACCTTGAAATTATGAACCTTCTCGTATTTTGGAACGTGTTCATTTTCCTTCAGAGTTGCTCTTCGGACGAGCGACGTCAACTGCGAATAAGCAAAGAGTTTAAGAGGTTGCCAGATTGTCACGGACGCCTTGCGAGCGCCCAGTTTCATGCCCAAGGCTGCGAGCAGCAGATCGCGCTGCTGCCGGCCCTCGTGCCCGGCGCGGTGCCCGGCGCTGCCGCGGGCTCGGTGCGCTGCCCAGGGCTCCCTGGCCGGCATGCTGCCCGGAGGCGGCTCGGTCACACTCGGGCTGCCGGGGCGGCGCGGACCATGCCGCAGCCTAGGCTGCTGGGGCGGGCGGCGCGGCCATGCGGGGCACGGGCTCGGCGGGGCGCGGGGCCGGGCGCTGCGGGCGGGCGGCCTGCGGGCCGGGGGCGGGCGGCAGCCGGCGGCGGGGACGCGCAGCCCGCGGCCGCTGCCTCCATCGGCGGCGGCCGGCTCGGGGGGCGCGGGGACGCGCACGCCTCGCGCCCTGCTCCCGCCCGCTGCCCGGCGCGGCCCCGCGCGGAGCGGAGCGGCCCCGCCCCGGGGCGGCCACAGCCAATGGAGCCCCGGCCAGGCGGGCGGAGCGGCCCCGCCCGGCACGGCCCGGCCCCTCACGGAGCGGCGGGCCCCGGGAGCGGCACCCGCGGTGTGAGCCGCGCACCGCTGGCAAATGGCACCGGTGCGCTGCTGGGGTGCGGCGGGAGGCAGGGCAGCTCGCAGCAGCCCCGGGGACACGGCGGGAAGCGGCTCTCCCCCACCCCCCCCGTCTGACGTGGCCTGTGCACCAGGGGGTACGGCCAGGAGCGGGTAATGCGACCCCTGATGGACACCAGTCTTCCCTTAAAATTAGGTTTTTCAGTACTTTTCATGTGAAAACATTCTCACTAATCTCACATCGTGTAGGGAGGTGAACACAAATGTCACCCCAAGTTCACTGCAGCGCTCCACCCAGCAAAGACCTGAACCCCGCACTGCTGCTGTCGCCTCTCTATAGAAATTTACCGATCCTAACAGAAGGTGAATGGCCACAGTCTCCCACTGAACTGAAACCTGAACCTCGGACGGATGCAAGTGACGATGAAATGTGCCCAGGGCCGTCTGTTTCTGGCCAGCCCTTACACAAACTATTCCACAACCATTAAAGCCTTGACCTCAACTGCCACGGAGCCGGAGCCACGGGGCTCCCGAAGGAGCAGGGCAGACTGTGCCATGGCCAGCCGGAGCTGCCCACCGGGCCAGCCCAGCTCCCTGCAGCCGAGCGCTGCCAGCCGGGAGGGCTCGCCGCCACGGCCACTCTGCCCTTGCCCCGGCGCTCTCCAAGCGTTTGTGAACAGTCTCTGTCAGAGACAGCAAGAACGGACCCTTGATCTGAGCACAGCCAAGCTTTACAGCGTGGGGCTGGGTGAGATGCAGGGTCCAGGGACCTTTCCTTCCCCGCCTGTGCAGAGAGCGGCGCGCAGCCCTCCCTCCCCCTGCAGAGCCTGCCGCACTGCTACCGCTCTCCCTGCTGCAGCCGAGGTATTTTTATCTCTCCTGAGTCAGAAACCGACGACAAGCACAGTTTGTCACAAGCTTCTGGGTGGAATTGGTATGTGCTTTGCAGCTGGATCACAGTGTTCCAGTTTAGCTCAGTCCTGCCAATACAGCTGAGATTAGCGCTCACTGGGAGCCCCTCTTCTGTTCCCTTGTGTGGCCACCCATAACCTTCCCGACAGGTTTTAAAAGTCTGCTGGGTTTCAGCAGAGGGTCATGGTGCAGAGATTAAGGATCAAGGCTGGTGCTGCACTAAACACTAATCTGCAATGCAGCTAATAATTGAAACACTGATCTCTTGATCATACAGGAGAATGCTGTCAGGCATTACTGGCTCATACAAGGGTCTGACTCAGTTCCTGGTTTCAATACAGGCAGGAGGCTGCTTGATCCATCTTATCAAGAAATACTTTTCCAATGACTAACTCAATCTTCTTGTCTTACTTTTAACCACTCCTTTCTAATGCAGGTGAATGCTCCTCTGACATTTTTCTGTCCATCCTTGCAAGTATATTAACAGTCCATGGCAATAGAAGATCAAGAAAACTGAGATGACGAGTAAGAGATGATAAAAACTGACACTTTATCTACACAAAGTGTGAAAATAGCATGGACTCAGGGAAGAAGCCCCTTTTTCCTTTCCTTTTTCCTTCTAGCTAAAGTCACTTCATGGTTTAATTCTCAAGAATTACATCAGATTAAGTCCCCATGGAACAAGGTGGACCTACACCTGCCCCAGAGGAGTCATCCTCTCCAAACAACTTTGAGTGAGAACAGGCTCAGGAAGTAAGTAATGATTTCTAAAAACATTTCATTACACTTTTCTCTGCAACCCAAAGTTCCTCTTATTTTTAAGGGGAAAAAATGCTTCATATTGGAAATAAATTCTTTGAAAATTGAATTTGTTGGAAATAAATAACACAGTGAGTTTCAACAATAAATTTACTATCTGAATCAACTCTTACTATTTTATGCAATTCTACTTAAGAAGCAAGGTAAAGCAGGCTGAATTTCCCTTTCAATCACTAGTAGAGCACATATCTGGTTTTTGGCATACTTACTCCTTAATTGTCAGCTTCTCTTTTCCTAATCCGGAAGAACTGAGTTATTTCCAATGGCACTTTAGAGTCATGCTAGTAGAAACAGATCTCTGGATCCTGGAAAATTAAATCTAAGAATGCCAATAAAAAGTAAGTAAAACTACCCCACAGGAAAGGTCCTATCTCATGGTTGTAATTATGAAAACGTGTTATAATCTGAAAAGTAGTTATACAATTATGAATTTTAATTTTAACATTGCTTTGTGTTACAGAACTCTAACAGAGACTGCTTATTGGTTTGGCATAAATCAGCTTCCCATTGTTCAATGCACAGCATTTTCTGCTGTTTACAAACAAAGGAGCCCTGGCCTCACCACCTACCCTCACAGACATTTGCCTGGGCTATTTGCTTTACAGTAGTGTACACCAGAAACAGAGATTGAAACAAAGTTAAAGCCATAAAGCTAGCAACTGAAAAATTAAAATTTATACAACTGCTTGTAGATGACACAATTTTATAATGTGTATGCTCATTCTTCTGCCATTGCCTAACTTTGGGTGTTTGGCTTTGCAAACAATGCTTTCCTTTACGCACACCAAATCCCTCATTTTGAAAACCAAACTGAAGACTGAAATTTCTGTTGTACACACCTTCTTGACAACAGTTTGGGTCATCAGGCAGGGCCAGATCTTTAACTTTTTAGTATGTGAGATAACAAAGTAAGAGAGAGCGAGCCACTGTCCTCAGGCAGCCCTAGTCACTGCAGAGATGAGTCACCCTGAGAGCAAACCAGTGAAGGCAAGGACCTGGGGCTTAACTCAAATCCTGCAGGAAGCTATCAAGCTATCCACTCCCAAGGCACTGTCCTGCTCCAGGCTCTCTGTGCTGCCTCTAGTGCCTGTAGCCTGCACGTCCTGCTCCTCTTCTTACACCTTGGGCTGGCTTTTGATTCAGTGTCTGCTCTCCACCTGTGGCTCCTGCACTCCCACCTGCCAGCAAAGTCTCTTCTCCAGAGCCTTTCATATTCCAACAAATTATCTTTGTAACTAGCTCTGCCTGAAGATACTGCTTGAAGATACTGTCTGCTACATACTGGATGAAAAAGAGGTAAAAATCTGAAGAAGAAAGTAATTTCCTACCTCTTAATTTTTTGGGGGTTTTTTAGCAATTGTGAGTGACAAACATTTACAATCATAATTGCAAGTGCAGGGAGGAATATGCTGTGCAGCCTCCATGAGGAAGGAAACTGCAAGGCTGTCATTCTTAAATTTAATTTCAGGACGTGATTTCACAGGACTAAGGTGAACTGAAAAGGGAATGACTGGAAGCAACAGCTGAGCAACTTCTCAGCAGGGCATGCAACCAGAGCAGCCTCAGTCCTGTACATTTTAGTGATTTAAGCACTAAAAAGTCAAACCCAGCAACACAACAGCCTTTAAACTACAACATCTGTTTAGAGGTTCTACAAGTTACATATAGACTGAAGCGGGGGGGGGGGGGGGGAAGGAATAAAAGACTGTAATGTGCTATTTCAAATGTTCCCATTTGTTGTAAAACCTCAGCTGTAGGAGTGGTTCAGTCTAGGTCCTACTGGGACTCCACTTTCCTTACTTTCCCCTGGAGTAGTTATTCAGGGTGCAGGAGAAACAGCTGTTCACTGGAGCACTATCTGCTCTCAGTGTTAGATGGATAATGTATGCATATTTTCTGCTATCTCCCAATCAGTAAAGTCTGATTATGAAGCCTTCACAGAATTGATTTAAAAGTCATCTGTGACTTGCAGTAAATTCCAATTAGTCACTCTCTGAAAGACACATTATGTAAGTTTAATCCAGTCACACAGTTCAGTCAACATTGTACAAATTATCTTTCTAAAAAGGGAAATCAATGCATTCCCATTTGTGGAGTAAGAAAGTGAAATTACTTCAGGAAAAAAAACAAACCCAAAACCAAACCCCAACCAAAACAGAAAAATTCAAGTAAGGTTAAGATCACAGGTCCTAGAATAACCAGATTAGAGTTGATCAGTTGATCCTGAAGCCTACATGCATTTCCAATAGAATGGAATGTTTTGTTTTCTGAGCACCTGGCTCCACTCTCAGACACGTAATCATGTTTTCTTCAGAATGCATGCGTAATACACTACAGGCTTCTCATTCTCAAATGGTATTTTCATGTTGTTATGACTAACTAAATATGCCTTTATTGTTTCAGAATGTGTATAAAATATGGTCCCTTCTCTGCATTTTAATAATAACCAGCAGTTATTTTGCAAGCAATTTTTAAAAACATCAAAGATGATTCCCTATTGTACATGTATAAAGAAACAAGACACTTGGTTTACTATGCAGTGAGCCACTGTACATTTTGCAGTATTCTGTTTCACTGTATAGCTAACTTAGCCAAATGCATATGCTCAGAAAATCCTTGCTTGTATGAACACTTTATGAGCATATTTTATGGCCTCAGTACATGATTTTCAAAAGCTAATCAGTCAGATTGTGAAACTGAGCCCAACTTCCTCAGTGCTGCTCTTAGTGGAAGTTTGTTCCGAGCTAAATATAACTTTCCCAGTCATATCTTTCACAGGATTGTTCTGAAGGGGAAAGAGTAGCCCAAAATTTTACTTTTTAAATAAAAGTGGTGATAATCTGCTTTCAGTGAATTTTCTTCACTTGTAGAATGCTAATGCCAGGCACAGCCTCTGCTCACATGCTGTGAGCAGAGGGTAGGAATGCTATTAAAAGAAAGGTTCAGCCTGAAAGAAGACATCTCAGAAGGTGGGTGGGAAGGACCATCACACAGACTCAGCCACCAGGGACTTGTCTTGCTGCTATTCCAACACAACCACATTTACTTGGCTCATGGACACCTTCAGGCTCTCACAGTGCTCAGGTAGAAAGGAATCCTCAGGCAACAGCAAGCCCTGCTTTCAGTCACCCACAGGGGAGTTGGGTTTAAGTAGTGGTTAAATGATGAAATCTTAGTCCTGAGAAAAGTTCTGGTTTTTATGACAAAATTTTCCAAATGGACTGACTTCTAATTAAATCAGACCTTTCCCACCCCCTCCAGTGAAATACTTATGGTAAAATCTAAAGAAATGGCTATTTATATTTTTGATAAAATCATACATGATTTCTGTAGCCGCTAATGAACATTTTATATCTAGAATTTTAAAAGAAGGCTTAAAAAAATGTTTAATTGAAAATTTAATTAAACAAATTCAGCCAAAATGTTGGCTTGACTTAAAGTAAGGCTGTTAAATAAATAAATAAATCCAAAGTTTAAATAATGGAAAAAATGCTGCCTGATATTGCTGCTAGAAATTACTGCATCAAAAGTGAGCTCCTTCAGTGCTGTATTGTACAATACAATTAAAGTGTATTGGTATTATTTGGGAAGACTGTATGCTCCCAGTGGTGTGCTTACCATGCAGAGCATACTCATAAAACAGCAGGGAGATCTTAAGGGAATCCAACAGAAAAGTTTTTCTGTAGCTTTACTCCTAAAACCTACTGGTCACTGCAGCTGATTGGGATCTGGGTTTATTTTGTTTCTAGAGGCTGACAGGTTGTAGATTTGCTCCTGGCAGTTACTGATATGGGCCTTTGGAATGACAATTCCAAACTGTGCACCAGCAAAGAGCACCCACGTGACTACTCCTCTCTTTCAGTTACTGGCAAGGCAAAAACAATGAACATTTACTTTTCTGGGTGGTGGCACAAAAGCAAGGAACTTTTCAGTGGCAAATACAAGCCATCCTTTTCCAAGGGGGGGATATATTTTGGTATATAACTATGGATCTAGACATGGCAAAAATAAAATAAAATTTTCTCAGTGCCTTTAGGGAGAAGTTCTGCTTTTGATCTGGTTCTGGAGGACTTTGCTAATACTAAGTGACTTAGCTTTCAGGGAGGTCAGCAACCGGCCTGCCATGTACAGGTAATTCCAGGGGTAACTCCACATTCCATCAGTACAAATCCCACTACAGGGGTGTATGTGGGCATGTGGCAAGGGTGTGCACAGGCAGGGGTGTGATGTTGCACTCAATAATGGTGCTCACTGGGTTTTATAAGCTATAGCTACAAGTTCCTTTATGCAGCTTAAACAGTGATATACGTCCTCACAGAGTTGCACTGAGGATGAAGAAATGCAGTCCTGCCCTCAGCCCTGGACAAGCAGGAGCCACAGGGCTCTTCCCTGCAGACACCAGTGCAAGATGTCCCCAGGGCCCCAGCTGCCTGTGTTAAAATAACCCACTGCTCCAACCCTCTCCCTCAAGACAGAGACTACCAGCCTGCTTGCAAGAGGCAGGATGTGAGTGCTTGACAAAAGGAGAGCTGCCACCAAGCTGTGTGACACTGAGGCAGGAGATGCCAATCAAACACCATGATCAAAGCTACCCAAAAAGCTAAGAAATGAGCTCCTAACTCTGACTGTGGTGAGGAGAGTTCTCATGCCTATGAGAACTGACAGGATCAGCCTCAGAAACTGTCTCCTTGCTTTGTAGTAGCTCCTTACCACAGTCCCATTCTTCTGCCTGAGAACAAACTGCATTAAAAGGGGGCCAACCCCAACCAAACCTGGAAAAGTACAGAAGGGGACCAAGAACTGGCAGAGGACAGAAAGTACCAACCTCCCTGCCTCAGGGGCCTGGCAGCATCACTGTTCCCAGACAAACCATTCAAGATGATTTGTGAAGAAGGGAAGCATCATTAAACACTGGAATTTGTCTCCAGTAAATCCTCCAGACAAAGACTGTCCTTTACAATTTCATTTTCTGCCCTTCCCATCTACCCTTCATCCTTCATAGTTTTGGTTTTGGTCCATCCTCTCCTCCTCCTCCTCTCCTGCCAGGAGCCTGGGCCATGGAGGTGGTATGCTAAACAGTGAGTTAAAGCACATGATGCCTTGGTCAGGTACTCCTCTTCCTGGGCAAGGCAGGAGCAGAGAGACTGGGAGGACTGTTCACATAGCTGAAGTTAATTGTTACACTCTACACATGGCTAAACTGGAGCCAGAGAGATCTCTCTTGCAGCTACAAGGCCTTCAGGAAGAGGAGCTGAGGAAACAAGGAGCTCTGCCTAGGAGAGCAACCCTGGTCAGCCACACAGAGACTGTTCCTCAGCAGCTTCTCCATCTTGCTCCATTGAGTCAGCATTTCCTATTTCAGCTGAGAGCACTGCATTTTCTCCCCATCCCTTTGTCTGGGATATGTCTCCCTGCTGGTCTGCAGAGAGCTGTGCTGCTGTGACTGAGCCTCCACTGACATTCATTGCAGTGAAGGGTCACTCCAGCAAAAGCCTCTTGATTCATGACATGTCAAGGCAGACTGTACTCCAAAAAGACCTTAAAAATAATTTATAAATGCCATGTGCTCTATAGGAGTGATAGCAGTTAAAATGTAATGCAAAGTGGCAGCTGCATGAATGCTCCTCTTTTGGCAAATGCTCTTTATTACTGATATACGAAATTAAAGTATTGTAAAAACAAACAGGCTATTAAGACTAATTGTTTGAAACCACAAGGGACTGGTGGTTTTATTCCTCATCTGACCCATACTGTTATAAGGATTTCCTCAAATAAAAGGAAAGATAAAAATAAAAGAGAAGTTTAACCATACCCTTTGATAAGGAAGTAAATGTTACATTTCCTTTATAGTATCCATTTAAGAATCTTACAGATAAAATAAATCTATTATCAACCTCTGTTATATTTTTGTAACTGAAAATGTATACACTTAGGGTTAATGAAAATTGTGTAATCCACAAGGTCTTTCTATTCATATATTTATTAGGTGTTTTTTTAATTTTTGCCTTGTGGAATAGGAGTTTTAGCTACTGGTATAGCATGGGCAAATGGTATGGAAATTTCTTTTTATGTCTCATCAATATTTTCTTACCTAATATATTATACTTATTTCACATTAGTCTTGACTGGCAGTCTAATGCATCTAATACTAGCCTTCTTTTGTTCTACATGGTAATTCAATTTAGAGTAATTCAATGTATGTTATAATTGAAAACTGCAGCTCATTAATTTCTAAATACTCTTTGTATTTCAGACTACACCTGCTCCTTTGGCACAGTGTCTATTTTGAATCCATCCACTTCTTCCTGAATAAGCTATGTTGCTATGGTACATGTGCTGTCACAGTTTCTTTCTTAATCATACTTTAAGTCCATAATCATACTCATTTATTTTAAATAAGAGTAAGAATGTAAAGTCTCCTAATCCTTCCTGAATTACCATTTGGTTTGAACCGATGAGTCAAGATGAAAACAATGTTTAACCTGAAGGAATACTAGAGTTGTCAAATGGCTCTATGCAACGTGCTTGCTAAATTTATGATGGTGAAAACCTGCTCATGGGTCACCTCCCTGCAGAAAAACTAAACAATGGGGTAACCCCCAGTGCTCCCCAGCACTCCTCAGGAACCCTGATTACCACTTGGGTAGGTCCATGTGTGTCCATGGGCATAGCTGCACCAGTGGGTCAGAGTCTGTTCATTTTATACAGTGCAATTAGGCACACTTGAAAAATCAGATGGGCTGATCATCCTTCAAATGAGCCTCATGTGGACTCCCACCCCCTTGCATAAATCTCTATTTAAATCAAGACTGCTTTGAAACCTGCAATGAATGAAACCAGAGTGGAATTGGCAGCAGAATTAGTCTGCTTCCAAAGTCACATTATCAATTATTAACAAATTATCAGTTTATTTCCACCCATAAAGTCTTCTAATTCCTGATCACATTCTCAGAAAAGGCTCATTTCACTTCTGTTGACCAGTGTTCCAATTTTCTCCTCTCCCCTTATACATATATGGTTCATCTTTCCTATTTATTCCCTCTAAGTTTCCTAATTAACATTTTAAAATGCTTCTGTCAGGAAAATTTTTCCTATAACAGCAGTAAACATCCCATTTCCCTACAGAAAGCTATAACTGTTAAAAATTCTTGAGACAGGCACTCAAGAAATCATCATCTCAAATGGTCAAAGACAGCATCTTTGAAACAAATTTAAATAACCACTTGATTTGAAAATTGAGTGATTTTGAATGATTCAAAATGGGGCTGGCAACTCCCCATCATAAATCTTGGCTATACAGAATATTTACCTTTCAAGGGAGAAGCACTGGCATGTGGACAGATCATACAACCTCTGTTAGAAAGGAGAGACTCTAGGGGTTTTTATTTTTTCCTCCAGCAAGTCTGTGGTTTCTTACAACATAATGTTTAACCAATGTCTATTTTCAGTTGAAATACACTAGTCCCAGGTTCCAGTCTACACCTGGGATTTCAGATGTGTGTGGTCTTTCACCAATAGCTTTTATTTTGAGTACAGGTCACATCAAAGCTAAAATACTAAGTTTGGGGTATATTTGCATTACTTAAATTCATTGGAAATAAACAAAATGTTAAACCAGCACAACTTCTTTCTTAGCATGCTTTTCATCTTACTTTACAGGGCAATTTTTCATTTGTACTGCCACCATCAACTAGCACTTTAAAAAGGACACTGCTTAGAAGATTTCTACCGCTGAGGTTGTGTGAATTATCAACAATAAAAACAGCCCAAGAGAATTAACCCATCAGGTCCATAAAAAACTTCCAGGAAGCTCTCAGCATGATCAGCTTACTGAGCAGGGAGTCTGCCTTGAGAAGGAAGGCACACTGCAGTGTGGCAGAGGTGACGGGAAGCTCCCAGGCACCAGCTGTGACCAGCGCTAGCAGGGATTGGGATGGAGCTGGAGGGAATGAGAGCTGTCACTTAAGAGACTGAGCACTTGGAAATTCTGTGGAACATAACCCAGGATACTTTCTGCAATTTTTGTGCATTTGCATTAAACATACTGCTACTCTAATCATCATCCAATTCACAGAAACGCCTGAATGCAAATGTAATTCACTATCATATTAACTTTGGGAAATGGCTTCAAGACTTCTTTAGCAATGTAAAATCATCAGAAATCTTCTACCAATAAACTATTTTACACATGATATAAAGCATAGAGCTTTTAAAATGTTTCACCATTACATGCAAAATGGAAATTGAGAACAGAGTCTTTTCATATTTTCAACGAATTCCTCCAATCCCCTCTCAAAAAGGGTAAAAGCTGCTTTCCTCTAAGTGCTACTAATCTAATTCACAAATTGGAAAATATGAAAAAAAATGTTAAATCACATACACATATGACTAAGGCTTAATAGAAGATATTATACTCTGTGATACTAGCTCTAAAGTTCCTTAGGCAACTTATTTCTAACTGTTTAAGCTCTAAGAAAATGCAATAATAATCTCCACTACACAGCAATATAATCAAAGTGCATTATAATATGACCTCACTATTAGAAACACATTATTCTTATTCTGGAAATTATATGCAAGTTGAAATTGAGGCATATCAATACTAACATGATGAAGATTAGAGCAACAACTGAGAACCAGAAATTTCAGAGTGGTGATTCTTAACTTACTGAAACATTAGGACTGTAGGAACACTAGATGCCAGAAGCAACACTGTTTCTAACTGCTGATGCCATGCAGAAGAAAGGTTAAATATGGAAAAGTTTAATGTTCTAAAAGTTAATGATCAAAGAAAGTCTTTGCAAAACTGTCAAGAGTTGCTGTCTTTGCTGATGACAAGTGTGACAGGTTTGAAATAATAGGAGCAAGTAGTTTGTTGAGCTTAGTAATAAAACTGCTCTCCTTACTTTGTTCAGTCAGAAAACATTCAGCTAGAGACTAAAATTAAGCATGAGAAGCTTTAGCTGAAAATATATTTTTGAAAGATTAAAAAGAAAGTAACAAGGACCAGAACAGATCAGCTTCTGTGGCATTTACCACAGGAAAAATGTTCTTCTTTTCTTTCACAGTCTAATTCTTGTTTTAGGCATACCTAACTACTTCTTTTTCTGCTACTACCTCTAAAACAAGCATTTCACTCACCATGGGTCTTAAGCATTTGGTAACCACTTATGACTGGGCAATTATTAGTGGAGCAGGTGTGCCTTCTCTAATGGGTGGGGGTGACACATCAGACCACCACAGCTCCCCATCCTCTCCATGTCTGTACAAAAGCCAAAAGACATGGATTTGTACTTGGAATCACGTAAACAGTGACCCATGTAAAATGCTTTCCCTGCTCCCATCTAGACACACACGGAACAAACAGTAAGGAGAGAAAGGAGTTTATCTGAATAAAGAGAGAGATCACTGGAGAAAACCCCTGTTAGTCAGACTCCTAGCACAGATTTGAACTGGCTACACTGAGCTGCAGAAGGCATAAAACGCAAGATATTTCAGAAATTAGTTCACAACCAGAGGTGCTACCAGCTGCACTGCCCCTACTTCTCCTTGAGCCTCACATTCCAAAAATGACCAGACCTGACCCTGCCCTGTTTATGAGATTGGACACAATCATAGCCCAAGGTGATTATCACCAGCTATACAGTGTCACATTATAAAGTTTAAGTGAGCTAAGAAACCTGTAAATAACAAAATTATCCTTTTATAGGGCTCTTAATTCAACAGTCCAGTCTGTTTCCTGTAGAAGTGATTAGTAATAGAAAATAATTAGGAGATGCCAGATGGGAGGAGGAGTTAAAAAAAAAGACCCCAAACTCACACAGCTAAGGAATGAGAACAACAAACGAGGGAGCTGCCAGCTAGCAACCCACTGCAGTCCCTACCATCCAGAAAGCCCTGTGCACAAGCAATAAATCAGAACCACACTCCTGCTTTAAAGGCTGCTCTGAGAGAGACCCACCTTTCCCTTCTGTGGCCACTGCATGGATTATTCAGTTGTGAGAAGGCATAAAAAGTCATGGGTAGCTACAGGGGTTTTTTTAAAATTAGGGGGAAAGAAGATTGTAATTTACTTATTTGTGTCTATGTGGCTTCCCCACTGTACCTCTAGGAGGCCTTTCTGGAAGCCTTGAGTGTAATGCCCATAGGGAAGGTGAGCAGCAGACTCCTACAGCATGCTAGGACTCAAGTCACAACAGCTCTCCATTGCTCATCTCGAGTTGAGCTGGAGCCCAGTGGCCAACTACTAAGGTCCTCTAGGGTGGGAAAACTGGTTCTCACCCTGAAGAGTGCCCAAAGAAAGCTATCCTCTTTGGCTCTTGAAGAGCAAAGGGAGAGTCCTCCCTCTCTCCCTGTGTGTCGTCTTGTACTAGCCTATGCCAGCTACAAAACAAATTTCTGCCAGTACATGTAAGAGAGGCTAGGGCTATACAATACTTTTTGAAGGGCATTAAATACGTAGCCAGATCCAAACCACCAAGTATAGAAACCCTGAAAAGAACTGAGGTGAGGGCTTCACACTGACTGACCTCACAACACCCAGAAACATAGGAAAGGAGTAATAGTTTATTCACTGCTAATGGTATCATTTTATCAGTAACAACACAAGCATTATACTTCAGAATTAATTGCACAGCAACTGTACTGCTTTACAGCCTTTTTAACAGCTCTGCACACTATTCATCTTACAAAGGCTCAATCAGGCACAGGGCATATGCTGAGGGTAATTACTCACCACACTTCTGCTGAGGGTCTCTCTCATGTGTGAGTCTGAAAGAGTAGCTGCACTCTATTTCACATGGCAGCTGCCTGTCTCGGTATAATTTGACACCAAACTTTCTGAAGACTGTATCTTTGTGTACACATCTCACATGTCAGATCATAAAAGAGCCACACTTTGCTGAAAAAGCAGAAAGTAACTTGAAAGGTCATCTCAGCAAGCAGTGAATAGACTTGTACCCATGATAAAAGGCTGAAGAAGGATGCTGATCCTCAACTGTATTTACCTTCAGACCACAGGGAACACCTCCACAGGAGTAGCATAGCAACAGGAGGTGCAGTCTCTGCTTGAAATGCAGGCTGACCTGAGGCCAACTCATTTTCTGCAGGCTGTGGAGCCTTATTTGTTCTGACCCTTGTAATACTGGACCAGCAACAGGCAACTGGGCTACCAACAACACAAGCACACAGCTTCTACTTCAGGTTAATCCCCCCCATTATGGGGTAAGCATTACATTAATGTGCTCTGGAGGTGCAGACACACACACACACACACACACAGAGGCAGGCAGGGAAGTCCTGCAGGCTCACTGGAATCAGCCAGGAGGCCATTTGTAACCTGCAGGAATTAACTGAGCATGGCTGGGCACGAACCAGAGCTGGCACCAACAGAAGAAGAAAGAATTTGTCTTGCAAGAAACAGGAGAACTATGGGACAGTGCTCAACACTGGAGGTCCAGACCCTTAAAAAACAAGTTTTGTTTCCTAATTTATCTTTTATAAGCATGAGATACTGATAAGAGTAAACTAGATGTTCTGTGTGTGACCTGGGGTTTAAATTAGCTAAGTGCATGCTTCATTTGGAAGCTCTGAATCTTAAAACAAAATCAGTTTATATGAGCTTTTTTAGTAAATCAATTTTACTGCCATAATGAACACAAATAAGGGCTTGGGTTACTCTTGGTGATTATAAGTAGAAAAAGCACTCTGCAGTTTGGAGAAAAGAATTGTCTTTGTACTGATATCTGTACACTGGACAACATGTGCACTTAACTCTCCTTTCCTGGGTATTGATAAACACAGGGTTAAGTTAAAACCATATATGTTTGCAAATATGCACCATAACCATTTGCAGTTTTAGTTTGGCCTGTGTGTGCCATACCTAACACCATAGATGACACTGGTTCCCCACCAACAGAAATGCTAATGCACAGAAAGGAAAGATGAGGAAGACTGAGGCTGGGGCAATCTCTTCTGAGCATGATGTTGCATATGCTGGAGCAGCTACCTAAAAAGTAGGCTTGTCTTTCATCCTGCTAAGAACTTTCTTGGAATTGACAAAATTGTCTGTGCTTTGAAGTCTCTGCTGAAAGATGGGCTAAACCCAGAAGAAATAAATAGAAGTTTCTGCCTTCCACAGAGTTATGTTTTATTTATAAATTACATTAAAGTTAGAGAGTGATTGTCATGGACACCCGCGCAGGGACTGGAAAGGAACATTTGTGAGAAAAGAGTTGACAATCTCCTCCAGTTAACCCATGGGATTCTTCAGTGCTCCGTGTCCTGCATCTTTAAATGTACTTTAAGGTAAACATTCATTAGCTGAACTTCTAAAAACATTATTGCCCTTGTTACAGCTATGGCTTGTTTAGATGCTGTGTACATTATACACCCATCTTTGAAGTTAATTCAAGTAAATGGAAATATTTCAAACAACTTCCAGCATCAAGATTGCTTCAGCTCTCAAAGCACACTTTGCTCCCTGATTATGAAGACCAGGTCTTTTTGAGCCCCATCAGTTCCAGAATTGGCATTACTGGGCACCAAACAGTGCCTCTGTGCCTCTATCACAGACCTGGATAAGGGTGCCTGTACTTCCATGCCAGCTACTGCAACTCCCTCAGCTTCAGCCTCTCATGTGCTGTCCCTGAAGATAAAATAAGCCATGGTGAAGGAAAAGTTTAAGCAGATCTTACTAACAGATTTGACTGAGACCAAAAGTAGAAAAATAGTAGTGACATTAATGAAAATAGAAGTGTTAGTTTAAGGCTGGAAAGTAAGACTGGTCCCTCTGCAAACACCTGAAACTATTGCCCTTGATTTTGTATGTGGAATCTATTACAAATTTATTAGAAATGTACACAGATCACACTTAGCTTTGTCATCTGTATGATCTTTGGAGGCAGGTATAAAAGCATATTTCCTACTAAAATTATGCAGATTGACATTTTCAGATCTCCTTGCACAGAGTTGCAGAAAATCAGCCTTCTTCACTATAGAGGGAAAAATGGTATCACCACCTAAGGTAATGGAAAACAGAAAAAGAAGATAGCTTTTGTTGGGTGACTGCTGCCACAAACCTCTCAGTTCTTTCCATCTATAGAAATTGAATGGAATGTAGTACAGTCTAGAAGGGGTCTTTAATCGATTTGCAGCCACTGAGTTTCTTGAAGAAATAGCACATATCACCGAAGCAAACATGAATAGATGTGATTCAGTTGCTATCCTAACATTTACCCCAGGATTTCATTTTGAAAGACAGGATAACTCATAACTAATGATTTCATTTTTTCATAACAAATATTAAATCTTGAATCAATCACTCATATAACTTCTTACACATAATGCATATTATAAGGAAATCAAAAACATGTCAAAATAAAAAAAATGTTTTGCAAGGCTTTAAAGAAGGACTTTGATATATGTCTCTAGATATTTACTAATTTCTGAGAGCTACCATTTTTATAAGGTGTTTAACTGAACCAAGTGATCTGCTCTAAGGCCATAATTGCCTTTGAGAGTACAGAATGTTCAGAGACCCATCAGTATTCAAAGCACAGGAGGAATACTAAATCTTATGATACTGACTATTATTTCCACTTCCACACTAGGTCATGCAGATTGAATCCACATGGGAAAGCCTCTTTTAAATCATTCTTAGCCCACTCTTAACACAGACCATGATGGCTCCACGACTGAGTTCTGAACAATTTGCAGACTGTTTTGGGAACCAGCATCACCCTTTTAGCACAACAGCTAAAATGTCTACTTGGGACATTCAAGCAGGACAAGCACTCTCCTGTTTTCAGTCTCTCCTCCTCCAGTTATGTCTTGACTAATCAGTAATTCCTTCATAGGTTAGGAAAAGCATTAAATTATTAAACAGGAATTTAAACTTTTAATGTACATGGTATGCAGTTATATTCTTTCTCTTTATCAGTGAAGCTCATGCTGTGTAGTGGATTATATTTTCCCACCAAAAACTGCATCTTAAATCATGCCACAATATGGTCTCTTGCACAACTCAGGACTACTGCAATTTCTGTCTTACAATCCTTATCTAATGATTGCATAAGTTTTGACTTTTCATCTCTTCCAGTCTTTAAATCTTTCCCCTTTACTAGGGCTCCTTTATAATACATTGCAATTGAAAAGTGTCACCCAACACATACTGAATTCTTCTACCATACATTAATTACAGAAAGAGCAGGGAACAAATAAAGTATTCCAAGTGCCTGCTGAGAGGCATCTAACACAAAATGCAGCATTTCCTGCTACTGCCCCACACCAAACTGCCCCTTTAATATTGCATTCCCAAGCTTGGGGTGTATTTTCTAGCTGCCCAGTTTCCATGGCAGAAAGTGAGACTCCATTCCCACCAGCTGTTCCACAGGCTCTGACTGTTTTTGTGTCTCTTCTTTCCTTCTGAAGGACTTATATTCCATACACCACCCACACATGACTGGGCAACAGGCACAGGCACAAATTTAGATTTGTATCTGAACAGCCTCAGAGCCTGCAAATCTGGAAACGTATTTTGGCTCAGGATGATCAGATGATCACATTAAAGACCCAGACTTCTTTCTCTCTTTACAGAGGAAGAAGCATACAGTGCAGAAGCTGTGGGACTACATTACAAAACTGATAAAGATGCATTAATTGCCAGATGCTGTACAAACTGAGGAAATTTTCATCCTCACCATGGGGCTAATGGACACACAGATCTTACTGCTTGGGTCATAAAACAATGGGATTTTTTTTGAGTTGAACTCTGAACAATTTTCTTTGGTTCATTACAATTCAATGATATTCTCCTCATATTGGACAACAGAAATCAACCTGCCAGCCCTGCCACCAAAAAGAAAGAAAAACTACTTGACCTATTTATAAACAGCTGCTTGTTCCAAATGCTGAGGTTGCTGGTGGGATCAGGTGCTGGTCATGGGGCTGAATGCCTTACTCTGATTTGCTGGGTTAAGTGACATGCAGGAAAATCTGTGCCATCTTCCCACCAAAACCCTGAGAGGTGCAAAGACAGCCAAGATGTCACCTCTGTGCCACTCCACAGTGAGAAAGACCACACTGTACTGTCCCCATGCAGCCACAGATAGCAACCCCAACAGGACAATCACTCAAAAAGTAAAATGAAAACTCCACATTTAACTATCCTGTGATGTCTGTGTGCCTCAGTGTGTTCACATCAATAGAGTTCCAAGACAAAATAAAGAAGAGTATTAAAACCTGGGCTTCAAGACTGAAAACACCACTGCTGTTGAACTGTTTTGTGGCTGAAGCCCCTTTAGTCACTTGCAAGTTCCAGATGAAGGGTGTGGGATGCTGAGATTACTTATCTAATCTGTTTAAAGGTTTTTCACATAAAATTTCAATCTTTGAGAAATATTCAATAGTCCTTGAGCTATTTAATGAAAAATGTTTCAAAACAGATGGTGAGTGACATAACACAATGTAATCCATGGAAACAACAGCATTCTTCAACACTAATCATTGAAATCTCTTTACTATGAACACTGTTTCATCAATCTAAAAAATGTAACAGAACAGAGTTCTGCTGTCACTTGAAAGTTTATAAATGCAGGAAAAGTTAATTTTACCAAAGAAACCCGAAGTGGTAACTTCCAGAAGACTTAGAGAAGATTTTTACCCAGGCTTTGCATTATAATAAACTGTCTATGATAATATGCAAAAAGAATCCTTTTGAAACAGCAGGCTGGAAGCAGTGGCTGTCAGGAACTGTAAGCGATAACTCACCCCTCTACTACTGCTACCTAACAGGCGAGAAATTGGATATTAAATGTGGTCAGCTAGCTTCAATATCCCAGCAGTATTTCTTTTGTCAAAATGATCTGATAACAGTGAAGATTCATACTTTAAGCTAAGTTGGGTGCTTCATCTCTCAGCAAATTCAGCGCAGAATGACAGATTCTGCTGAAGGAGGATTTGAAGGACCAAAGCTATGAGCCTCTCCCTCTGTGGACTCAGTATGGAGCTTAGTTTCACTGTAATAGCTATGTATGCTGGAAATTGTCAGTCAGACCTTTCCTCCACATCCACAAAAACTAAAATCACACATTTCTGATTGGAGAGACAAAAAATCCCAACTAAAGATAGCATTTTTTCTACATACTATGAGCATATTAGATAGGCCTAATGTATATCATCCTGAAGTTTGTGAAATAGGGAAACATATCAGATTACTATACATGCATTAACACCTACAGGTGTGTAAAAATAACTTTTAAGAATACTTTCATTTGTCAGATTTTCAGTAAACAAAGTATTTCATTTAATACAACGGAATTTACATTATGGCTTCCTTTTATGTTTAGTCTCTGAAACAAAATTTCAGGCAGCTGCTTTGTCTGCCCAGTACATTCCCAACCTCCCTTAATATTTTTATGTTCACTGGTTCTAAGATTTCTTCCTTCTTCGTTTTTCTTTTATAATCCAGGATGCAATTACTTCTCAGCTGATACTGCAACTCTCTGAAGAGAGCAATCCCTCTTTGCAAGTCTGGCTGAGGCCAAAAATAGCTCTGTCAGCTTCTGACAGGCTGAACTTAGCCAAGTGAAATGCTTTAACATTTTATCAACTTAATGAACAGTCTTATTTATAATGTGGACAACTTTACTGTCATTATACGCAGACTGCTGAATAGGTTATGGAATGCATTTGTTTGGGGAAATCTGAATATATTAAGAAATCAAATGCAATTGTCTTATATACTGTAAACAATTTCAAGATTAAATATTCTTTGCCCATTTGAAATAAAGGAGTGGCTTAATGGTAACATCCATAACTATAAAAACACCTGAAGAATCACAGTGACAAATAACTAACCTCCAAATCATGAAAATTTGCAATATGCAAAAATTACCATTACAAAATTCTATAACCAGTTTAAATATTACTGTTAATGTAACAGTGGAAATAACTATGTAGACTAAATAGCTGCAGAGACCTTTAGTACTTATAGTAGAGGGGAAAGGTTAAAAGTACAAAAGTCTAACAGAAAAAAAGCGTGGGTTAACAATTGCTTACCCTCTTTTCTGCTACCTCATCCTCTCCTGTAGATTCTTTGCCATCATGTTCATCTCTCAGGGTTGGCATATGCTTTTTGTGTGCTGGCTCTCTGTTTAAGGTTGTATATCCTATGTGTTCATAAATTGGATTAATTGTCATCTTGGAAATGTATTCAGCTGCCTTCGTTTCAATATAAAGAGTAATCAATCCATCTGTCACCAGGTCATGGATGGACTCAAAACGTTTCTCCCCAACAAAGTGTTTTCCATCGTAGTAGAGTCTGAAGTTTCTGGTTTGACTTCCAAATCTGCCTCAATGAAATGGGAAAGTTGTTTTTTTTAAAGAACAGTAAGCAGAATAAATAAGAGTAAGCAAGCCTTTGCAAACAATTAAAAACACTTTATCACTTAAAGCTGTGACTATGCTCTGTGTCTGGTCCAGCCGAGCTGGGGAGCTACTACTTAGCACAGATAGGAAGGAGAGATCAACAACAACTGCAGAGAGATAGCCAAAACAGTACTGTCCCAGAAGGAGCTGCTTGTTCTGGTATTCTTTTAGCCTTTCCATTATCTATGGAAAAACTGAAAAATTACTTCACACTCCTTATGGCTTTTTTTAGTGCTTTGCTACTTTATCACTGCAGTCAATTGGCTTGGCTCTGCTATGAGGAGCTCTCATAACAGAGCCCTCTATTAGAGCCGATCAATCTGCAGCTCTGATGCTGTCTCAGACCTCTGCTCCCCTGCCTGCTGCAGGAAGAGGCCGTTCAAGGTTCAGCTGAGCTCCAGTGCCAACAATTACACTGAAGCAGAACTGCTGCCAGAACCCAAGCAGCACAGGACAAAATGGCACAAGGGCAAGCATTCTTTATTCCTGGCCAAAGGCCCAGGACTAACTCTTCAAGCTTTGTACAGAAGTCCTTCTGTGTTCTGCTTGTTAAGTCCCAAGCTTCAAGCAAATCTTTGTAATACACAGGATACATAACATGAAAACTATCCAACACCTGCATTCTGCATCAGGATGGAACAGCATTTTGATACAGGCTCTTAGCAACTGTAAGAATGCTCAATTTACCTGAACAGCAGCATATTTTTAAAAACTGCACTAAGAATCTGCAACCATTTTCTGCCTCAAAGCAGTCTAAACATGTGAAAACACACTAGTGTTTGCACTTGGCAACATTTCCTGTGGGGAAGATGGAGGCAAGAAGCTGCTTTCACAGCTCACTCCAGTGCTGTTCTGTGGTCCGACAGCAGCGAGGGTATTGGCCCCCTTTTGAGGTCAGATGTGCCAAATTAGTTTTAAGAACTAAATTTGAAAGGATGGATTGGTTTCACTTTACAATCAAATGCTTCATTGGAGATGTTAAGGAACACAGTAAATAATGATACTTTGCTGAAGTGGCTCCTCTGCTCAGTGGGACCTCACCAAACAGGGGAAAGCATAATTTTAGACCTCGCCTCAGGTGAAATATTACATTCTTCTTGAAAATATGGGCAAAAAATACACAGTTCTGGAATCTCTATTTTTTTCTCTGTTCTACATCAAAACGCCAAACCTTCCCATCACCCTATCAATAGTTCTGACATGACTGCAACTTCAGATGCTGCTATTTCTGCAAAACACTCAAATGTAAATGGAATCTGTATCCTGCTCAGGAAGGAAAGGGGACACAATGTGTAGGAACTATGTGGGCATTTTCCTGCAGATTAACTGGTACTTCCATGCGTATTTTTATGCCATAGAAACTAAAAGGTCATTGAATCAAACATGAGAAATTACAAAATGACAGAAAGAAATACATTTTTACCCAAGGCTAATTTCATCACAGGATGCAGTTCTGAGTGAATACAAGTCATACAGAGAGCAGAAAGATAATGTCCTGAGTTACAGCAGAAGGGGCAGATGTATTCAAACTTACTCCTCAGGACACCTTTAGTGTATTGCAGACAAGCTTTGACCACGAGATGTCCTCTTTATACACCCTTGACTGTCAGAGAAGTCCACATGAGCCAAGAGTGCTCAGCACTTTGCAGTGCCAAAGTGAGCAACCTTCACTGTCATCTGCTCAAGTCAGTGGGAAATAATGCACACTGAGCACATACAAGCACCTTGATGGCTCTCACTTCATCTGGAGAACTGAGTAAGTTTGAAGGTGAAGAATGATGGGCCTTAAACGACATATACATTAGAATTACTTATATTAAGAGATGCAGGTGAACTGCTGCTCTCATCAGTAACATCTGCTCTGACTACTTAAAGCAGAATTTCAAGCAAGCTGGAGGTCACTTATTGCTCTTAGTTTTCCAGAAGTATTACACTAATTTTATCAAGAGATGATAACACACAGAAAAGCATCACAAGGCCTAATACTAAGTACACACAATGTTTTGATTTTAGCAACATCCCTCAAAATCTAAAACCAGTCTTACCTGGTTTTGAAGTCCTGTTCTGAAGAACAAGGTGACCAAATACAGAAAAGAGACAGAACTTGTTAAAAGGTTAGTTGTCTTTCCCACAGGGTCAGAAGGTGCACCCTCCTACCCCAGGTGTGTTTTACTGAGCAGCCCCTATGCTCTAGACCTGTTCAGACTGCTGCACATGGAGTGTGTCATTGAGAGATGCTATAAGGAATAGAGTTGCCAAGAAATGAATGATTTGCCTTTATCTAATTTCCCATTTGTTCCAAATCGATTTTTTTTCTTTATTCTTTTCTAATTGGATATGTTGTGGAGAAAGGTACTGGTATTCACATAGAATCCTACAAGTAATAAGGCAATAAACCCCCAAAATCTCCACAAATCAATGAAACACTAGCCTTTAACAAGACTGTACTGTCAATAATGTGTCTCAGAATCCCATTTTATTTCTCTCAAATTAATTTCCTTTTTTCCTGACCACATAATGACACTATTTTTATCAAATTACAATATTAAAAAAACATACATGTTCAATTGAAAATTATTAATAAAGACTTAATCTTCAATCTCACTTAAAACTATGGTTTAAATTTTTCCACTAGCAAGACTATTTCCTTATGTTTACTTTCTGTAACATTCCTGCAGCCTAGTTAATTATACATCACCGTGGCAACTAAGTAGAGCCAAGATTTGATATTTCAACTTCCTGATGCTCTCCTAAAGGCAAGTACTAGTACCAGCTGTTTTTTATTTAATAAATAGAAAGTGGGACACAGATAAAGTATGCTCTCTTTTGGTTTATACAGGGGAACATCAGATGTTTTTCCAAGAAAAAGAATTAGACCTCTGACATGTCAAACAGTCTCATTGTGTCCACTGTGCATTTGTTTGCAAGCAGCAGGACTAGAGATAAAAGACTTTTTTTATTCCAAGTTGTCTGAAAAGCAATCACTGTCCAGTTCCTTTGGTTGCCAGTGGGGCAGAGTAGATAACGTGGGAAAATGTATTAAACAGTAGAGCCAATGTGGCTGGTAATAAAGGATAATAAAGGACTGAGGAGTTGAATTGGGTATCATGCCATGAGAGACAGGCCTCAGAATCAGCCACCTACCTGTATGCAGCATTCAGTAAAGAAACAAAAGGAAAAAGGGAAGGATTGAGAGCACAGATACACTCTCTTACCATCTGAGAGGATGAATTTTACAGTCCACATACAGAATTGTACCGTAGCTATTCACCACTTTCACAGGCTATTTTATGATGAGAAGAATTTCTAGACACAGGCATTGTTTAGAGTGCATAGCTGCAATCAAATGACAAATTAATACCCCTCAGGACTACTCATGTCCTCCTTCATTTCAAGCAACTTCATACACTGAACTGGGAAAATTTAAGACTGAGACTAAAGGTCACTTGGACCTAATCTTCCCTTGGAGAAAGAGTCTTAATGTGCTTTGCAGCCAGAAAGCAGAAGTCTTTCTTTAAATTGGGTGCCAAATTTCACTTCTATTTTTTGAAAACTCTGAACCAACACTTATGACTAGACTCTTGACACTCCATAAAAAGCCACAGGAATATAAGGAATCTTGCCATCATGAATGTCTCTTAATCATGCTGTGTTCTTGGTAGTGAAAACAAATTATTCCATAGATCCTCTTTTGGCCCATTTCCTTGTCAAAGAAAGACAAGCCTTGCATGCAGCCAAAACCTCTTCTACACAATTATCCCTGAAGATCTCCAGCTCCTGAAAGAAGCTTTTTTTCTTTTAATATTCATTGGCAACAACATTTCTGATAATGGCCAGGGAATTGCAAAACCTGCCAACTTCCCAGAATACCTGCCTGAAAAATAACATAGTTTTCAAAACCTGAGCAGTATTGTACAAGAACACAATATGTATAAATGCAATCAAATACATTAGGGGTTGATACAAACGGAGACAAAAAAATCCTTGCTGCTATGGCTGGGAAGGGTGGCAGAGTACAGTCACTATGGATAGTTTTCCAGAGCCATTTGGAAGGGCAGTACTGGCTAGCTGACTGTTGCTTGATGAACATTAATTTAGTGTAAAGCTATCTCTAAAACCTGGTAACACCCATGCTGAATGCATGTCACTTGAGTTCAGCATGGAAAAAGTATGGCATCCTTCCAAAGAGAAAAGAGATCTTAGACCTGCTCCTGCAATGTGCCCATCCCCTGCCAATGCAGACACAACCTTGCACTCCCTCTAACCTGGATCAAACAAAAAGGCTCAGAGCCTGTAGAGTATCACTGATGACAGCTCCCCAGCAGTCTCTCTCAACTGAGGCTGAAGACATCAGTGCCCAAACTTCCTTGTCAAAGCTGGAAAACAATTCTGCATAAATGGCATGCCAACAGCAGGCAGGGAGGACCAGAGCAGTGGCACTTTCCTGTGGATCATAAACACTGTCAGGGACAAAACAAATGCCCTAGGGCATCAGCAGTAGGCAACAATTGCTGAAAGCAATGAAGAGAAAGTGTTATCAGCCCTTGGTACCTGTATAGAGCATTTCACAAATAAATCAAACAAAATTAGAAAATAATTTCTTTGTGTCAGTGTATTATTTTACCATCAACAGCTGATTTTCACCATCTTAAAATTTTGAAAATATGTCAGCTGATCAAGTACTATGGTATGCTAGTAATATGCAGTTAGAACACTTAATACTTAAGGTAAATGTTACTGTTCTTGATCAGTGGTAAGCATTTGAAAATAATCTGTTTGGTTTGAACAGATGCATTACCTCTTCTTAGTTCTGTGCCTGTATGCCTTATTCTATTTAACCTTTATATAAATTACTGGGATCCATTTGATGATTGAATCAGAATCAATACCAATGTTTTGGGCACTGGTTTACTGCTCTTTCTACCTGGTGACAGTTCCATGCTTCCTGGAAACAGACTCACTGTGGTTAGTGGTTAAGACACATTTGCATTCTATATGCACACAGGAATGTATTAAAAGCCTGGTGTCTTCTCTTTACATGAGAGCAATATTTGGAGACCTATGCCAGCTTGCCTGGATAAAGATCATCTGGAAATGTTACTTGCAGGAAAGTTACTAACTTTCACAATTGCCTACACATAAATAAGGCTTACAAAAATTTCAAAGAAATGTTCTTCAAGAGTTAATTTTACCATGTGGCTTCATGTTACAGAGAGCTTTCATATTACTTTAAAATAGAACTATGTTTCAATCCATCTAAATCAAGGTATCAACCCTACCACTGTCTGCTCAGCAAACTTCAAAATGTGCATGCAAACTTTACTCAATGTAAAACGTTTTCATTTTAGGTCATATATGACATTGTTTTTCTGGTATATTTTGAAGTAGAACAACATCAGCAATGTAGCAGGAATTCCACTGCAATTGGGTACTATGGCAAGAAAATTGCCACAGCATAATGCTCAAACATGTTCATTTTTGTTTCACTTAGAGTAGCTTTTCCTACAAGGGTTTAAGTTCATAGAGACCAAGAATGGTTGGAAATGCACCTTGAAAGGTTGTCTAGTCCAATCTCCCTGCAATAAGCAGTGACATCTTAACTTAGACCAGGATGCTCAGAGCCCCATCCAATGGATTTTCCCAGGTATGGAACATCTGCCACTTCTCTGGGCAACCTGTTCCAGTTTTCACCACCCTCATCATAAAAAAATTTCTTTTGTATCTACTCAAAATCAACCCTCCTTTAGTTCAAAAATTACTCATGACTGTCATATTTCTCTTTTGCTTCTCTAGACTTGCTCACACTAAAAGCAACTTGCTCCTAATTTATCCTTCTAAAACAACGTGGATATTTTAATTCAGTATATCAAGGAAACCAGAGTGGAAGACATCAAGTGAAAACCCAATGTTCTTATTGTAAATAGCTTTGCAAGTCCAGAAAAGGTATTTGAAGAGCAGAGTGGAGCAACATTATTTTTGCTGTTGTTCCTCTTTGTTTGGGTTTTTTCCTAAGGTACACAGCAGGTTGTTGTTCAGGGTCTCAAGAAAACCCAAATTCACTTAGATTAAAAAGAAAGAAGCTACAGTAAGATTTCTGTTCCACAGAGATTTCGTCAAATCTGATTTGCCTTAAGCCACTGCTAATTCAAAGCTTACAATGCACGTTTACTTAACTTACTTAAAGCTATTACTGAATTTACTATTCACTTAACTTGTTTTCTCACTGTGTTCTACCTCTAATCTTCTGGTACTCACTCATCCCTTCTTGCAAACAGTGAGATTCACCAATATACTCATCATGCTCTCTAAATGGTTTTTCCTCAAAGCTGCCTTCCTTGACAATAAACAAGCATAATAACATAAAATGAAATAGTTCCTGCATATATAACATGCATTGTTAGAATTCTTGGGGCTACTAACAGTTCATCAATGAAGATTAATAGCTTTTTGACTATTATATTCTGTTTTTCTAGAATACAATTTCTTCTTTCATCCAAGTGCAGCAATAAATGGGGCAGATGTCAATTTATTACTGAAACTGTTAGAGTTCATTTATCTCAAGATACAAAGGAAAAAAAATTAGCTTGATTCTCTTTCTAGCGCCTATCAAATCAGGAGGAACCATACTCAGCTGAGCTTCACCAAGTATAAAGGAGGGAGAAGGGAAAGGAGAACTGGGCCAGATAATATGTATTGGTGTCAGTTCTTTTGGTGTTTGAATAATTAATAAATGTTTTGATGAAGACAATTATGACATTAAACAACAATGTAAGATTATTGCGTGCTATCTTCAAAACACGTCTATAAAGCACCCACAGTATCTACAGCTGATGAAGTACAGGAATAAAGGTGTTTCTCCAAATACAAAAATTTCTAAATATGAATTTAAAAATATCCAAAATAAGAGGCCAATCAAAAGGACTAACTTGCAGATAGATTTCTACCTAGCATTTTCTAAAAGAAGTAGAGAAAAAGAGGCATTCCAGTAGAACTTGCTGAAGACAGAAAATATATGTATGCTTTGACAGGAGAGGAGAGCATAAGGTACTTGCATACACAATTTGATTAGCAACTGATTGCATTACAATTTGATTTTTTCAACTATTATTTCAACTCCAACAGTGCCTAGAAGCTTTAAACCAGACAGACGTTATGCAGCATAAAACCAGCAAAGTGCAACACAGATTCCTGCTCAGGAGCTGTGACTGGGGGTAGACAGAGATGGGCTACAACTTCCAGTCTGTCTATCTTTTTAAGATATCCTAGACTTTTGTACTGAACAAGCATGTGAGACAACAGAGAAAACATCTTCTCTAATGGAGAAATGAGGCCTGCAGAACTCCATGGCCTAAAGCCAAATCATATATGAAGCCAAAAAGTGAGCCCAGAGCTCCTGAGCTCCAGCACAGTCCTCAGCACAAGCCCAGTGTCTCTGCTGGCCAGCAGATCACAGCAGGAGCTGCAGCCAGGGTGAA
Source organism: Molothrus aeneus (assembly GCF_037042795.1). NCBI lineage: Eukaryota > Metazoa > Chordata > Aves > Passeriformes > Icteridae > Molothrus > Molothrus aeneus. Next base: position 17,546,591 of record NC_089652.1, on the reverse strand, counting down.
GGACACGGCACAAAGGCACATGAGCTGTGCACACCAAGCACAAGCATCTCTTGGACAAGCTCTCCCAAAAAAGCTCACAGCACGCTGAAGCAGAGAGTATTCCTCTGAGAAGTGCTGAACTTAACACCAGCAGGAGAAAGACTGCAGTAAACTGAATTGCTAAGATAAATTAGACACTCTAGCCAAAAGAAAACAGAGCTGACAACAACAACAGATGGGAAGAGGAGGGAAGGAGAACAGGAATACAGCAAGAAGACATGAACCATAAGGAAAAAAGCATTCTAGTCTGTGGGAGGACCTAGGTAGCCAGTTAATTACTCATTAAGGTTAGTAGCTATTTATTATTATTCTAAATACTTAAGTGAAGCCATTTCAGTAGTGCCCAGGTGCACTTACATAAGGCAGATGATAAGCAAACACCTCACATGTTTACTGATAGCTGAACCTTACATATTATTGACAAACTAACAGAGTCAATTATTTAGTGTGAAATTTTATGTAGGAAAAGAAACTTTTTACATGGAACATGATTTAGATAGAGGGCCAATTGTTTTACTTGAAGCAGAAAAGCAAGCTCCAGAATTTATTACCACCTTTTTCCCTGTTGTTTTTTTTTTTTTTTTCAGCTAGCAACCAAGGAATATTTTATGAATATTTTAGAAAGGATTCTAGAAACTGAATTCAACCCTTGCTATTGCCAGTCACTTCATTTGCAAATCAGGTAAAAAATACACAGAAAGATATGCAAAGTTTAGTCTTTAAAATGGTCTTTAGAATTTTTCCCTACCAACTAGCATGATCTCAGAATACTGTTACCATGGTAAAGTGAAGAGATGCAGTTAGCTACTGCTTTGCTGGGCTCCTTCTGACTACTTACAGATCAGCTGTAGATGCAGGATAAACTATGATCAGATTTTGATACATTCATAATTAAAAAAAAAACATAATTCAGCTCTTATCATGTAGAAAGTAGTTTCAAACAATTCTTCTTTCCCCAACTGCTCTCCCCTGACCCAGTACGTACAACAAGGCTTTTCAGCAGAATCAACAGTGCTCATGTCTGAATTCAAGAAGCCTTTTGCAGATGTTGAATTCTACATGTGTAAGTAATCCCACAGCAGTCAACACGTGTTCTGGAACAGCACTACACACGTGTTCCAAAAGAGCCCACTGAAAATAAACAGCATCCAGCAACCAAAGCAGTCATCCTCTGAAATTTAAAAGGTGCATGTGCAGCATTATGCCCTAATAGCCTACCAATTAGGTCTCCTTTTAAAATGCCTGTGGCTAGTTTCTTAAAAAAAGTCATAATCCAGGGATTGAGAATGTATGTATGAATTTGCACAATACACGTTGACTAAAATAAAGATCACTAATTTTTGACATTCGTTTCACCTGAAGAATTCTTTCCTGGTGCTACATAATCTTCAATGTGCCCAAACCTCCAAACATAAAGAAAACATGACTCATAATCATGGCTCACATTATTACCTTTTTTTAAAAAAAAAAAAAAAAATCATGCTGCAGAACCTTATTTCAATTCATTCTCAGTATCACAACAATAGAATTTGCAGGAAGGGAAACCATGGTAACCAATTAAATGTGCTACAGCAGCTATCTGCTCAAAAGAACATGCAGTACCATCACACTTCAACGCCTACCACTAGTACACTCTCTACCCATTCCCTCATTATCCTCATTCTAATTATTAAACAAGCTCTCCACCACAGAAGGCTACATTGCAAACCATGTCTATTGTTACTGCCATTTGCTATAGCTCTTAACATTAAGCAATGTACTAATCTTTTGCCAAATGTAAAAGCAGATCTAATGGCTCCAGAAGTGAATTAGGAATTTTCATTATTTTAAATCTGCTTGGAACACTGAATTAGCATTACAATGCATTTTATGTCTTTTTATTCTAACAGAGACTTGATGATATGTATGGACACAGATATATATCTACAATCATTTTCTCATGTCAGTAATTTTTTTTAAACCTCAAGACTGTAAAACATTTTCATTGGCATTCTCTGATCGGTGAATGCATCCATGATTAAGTACAGGCATTAAATATAGTAGGGTGCTGATTTACTGCTCTCAGTTGTGTTTATGCTTCATTCTCCCTTTATATGGTATCTGAGGTGACACAATTTTACAGGCTTTCTTAGGCTCTGAACATCAATTTTATTTGAAGGACAGCTCTGACTATTTAGTCAAACTTCTATACTTCAAACAACATTTAAATTATCATTTTCTTTTTCTTTACGAACGTACTTCTATCTCTCTTACAAATTCTGAGAAAACTATTTTCTGAAAAAACCCCACCATCTTTTGTTTCAAATTTATATTTAAAAGGTAGTCTGCCTTTAAAAAAGTCATGATGCAAATTAATTGCACAATAATGGATGAAAGTAGGCAAAAATAGCTCATCATAAGACGATCAAAATGCAGCTTGTTATATAAGTGGAAAGCAGATTTTACAGTAACTCAACAGCAGCTTTAAAAAATGAAAAGTTTTTTTGGGGTAAGAGTCACTTTCCCTACCTTACAAAGAAAAAATATTAAAAATCTTCACTTTGAACTCAATTAACTATTCACAGTATTACACTAAGAACAGCTGACCGCTTTGCTTTAGCTTGCAAAAAGTATTCTTTTTCCTGTCCTATATTTGGTCATTTAAGTGGTGCTAGGCTATGTCTGCAGCTATAGCAGCTCAGGAACAAGATCTTTAGATCTACTAAAGCTAGTTCCATAAAAGCATCACAGCCTAATGCTCCACAGTGGTCAAAACTCATTTAGAAGGCTTTAGAGAACAAAGAACTAAAACACATGGTGCAGTTCATCTTGAACAAGATGTTGGACACTGAGTGTTGGACATCAGCTACAACAGCTGATGGAATCAAATGTAACACTGGAAGTGTCCCATGATGATTTGAGGAATTGTCTGGCTTGGGTCCTCAGGACAAACTACAAAAAGCTTGTTCTTCTCCATTTCAGAAAGGATGGCTGGAAACATTCCATGACAGAGACATCATACCTTGCCACAGGAAGGGACATGATCCTGTTTCACTACACTGCTCTTCACGACTGGATGCACTGGGTTTCTCAGGGTTCCCAGGCACGCTGACACAAGCACAGGAAGAAGACATCTGCCAGAGCTGGACGTGCTGGGCCGTCTGTCTCACTGAATTGCCTGCCTCCCCAGCAGAGCCACCGGCAGCTACAAGCCAGGAAACAAACCTGTCTCAGTCTCAACAGCAGCTGCTCCTACCCACAGCTACCACAAGACTTTTATGCCTCCATGAACTGGGATTTCATGATGCAATCACACTTCATAGGCAGTTTCCAATTTGCCCTAACCAGAATTGAGAGACTGTCAATGACTGACATATCAGACAACAAACAGTGAGAGAGATTGAGTAGACAGACAGAAATACAGAGGGAACCAAGTATTTATGCCAAGAGTTGATAGTACCTTTAAGAACCTGAATTTTACTCAACTTTTTTCAATTTTTTAACCAAAACGTGCCTGAAAACCAATCAGAAAACACAGATATTTCACTTTATGTTTTGTCACGATGCTATTGCAGAATTAGAGCACCTCCAGAGAATTGCTGGGTTAACTTAATAAAGTCCTTGGAATCTGTTCTGTTTTCTATGTAACAGCTGACCAAGTTTTCTTTCCTCCCATACCTTCTAAGGGGTAAAACAAAGGTAAAGAAGGAAAAGCAAAAATCATACTGATCTTAAAGCTAACATGACTGCTTCAGAGACAGAGTGGCACTTAAACCTAGTATGAAAATACCAAATTTGTTCATACAACCAGAAGAGAAAGGGTGAAATTAGAGACCCTGAACTCAATCAAAGCTTTCTGTTGAACTTGGAAAAGTTTTGCTCATACATACCATCCTACTGACAAGCTCTGTTTTTGACCATGGAAATTACATTCTTAAATTCCTGCTGGGATTATCTAAACTGCAGATGGGGCTATCTTTGCCATCTGGCAGAGTAGTGACCCAAACACAAGTGATGCTCTCAGAAAAGGATAGAACTACATAAACTCAACATGGCAACCACAGGAAACTTCTCACAGTCAGGATGCACAGAGAGACTGCAGAAAGGACATAGTCGTTAAGAGAGGCTACAGTGTCAGAAACACAGTCAGTGGGCATTTTGGCTAATGGTTATACTCTGCATTTATAATTCCAGGGAGAGGAAAAATAAAAACTGAGAAAAACTCTTCCTCCAGTCAATGGAAACGCAGACTCCTGCTACACTGCCTAGTAGTGATAAAAAATAAATCCTAGTGGTAAAATCCCAATGTGTGGAAGACAGAGCAGCACAGTTCACAGAGTTCCACCTAAGATATGAGTTAACAGCCTCATTCATACACTTTGAAGGCCAACAGCAAGAGAACAGAGCATTGCCCACTGTGGGAAGCAAGAGAACAGAGCATTGCCCACTGTGGGAAGCTGCCAACCAGACCCACTGCCATAGATACACAAGTCATTTACCATTTAAACATAATGAAATGGCTGCAAGATGCTGCAGTTTCAGTTTCTGATGTGTTTTCTCAAACACCGAATTTCATCAAAATAAATCAATCATAACAACTTTGCCATCATTTGAAACCTTTTCCCAAACTAATCACTGACTGATCATTAACAACTATCCATTCTTTTCTCTATTTGGCATAAAATTGATTTTATTGTTTTCAAAGAGGTTTTCCAGTGTGAGAGATACGATCAAACCTGGGAAAAAAGCCATCTTTTGACTTGCTGGACTGGAGGTGCATTTGAGAAACAACCTGTAGCAATACATCCTACAAGATGCTCAACACCTTCATCTTAGTCTACAGGCCCTGTGTCTTCTGCATCATTGGAAGCAGGGAGTGGGAGCTCTGCCTTCAAGCCAGGTGTTACAACAACTGATTTCTTTGTAGCTTTAAAAGAATATTGCAAGAGCAGATGATGAAATTGAGTACTATTTTAATAAGAAATACCAAATTTACACTGTTAATGAAAGTCAGTGTAAATGTCAATAATGTTTGTCTTTTATTACTACATAAACAAATATCCTATGAAAATATATTCTTTTTTCCCCTAAAAAACTAATTCATCACAACCTATTATTTAAAGACACTATTATTTTAATCATAAACATATTTTACCCATATAAAACTTGCAGTAACTGCATTTTCTCCTTCAGTGTTTTTCTGTCCCACTTAGATTTACAACATTGCTAATAATCACTATCTCCCATCTGAGTACTCAGGTTTACAGCACAGGCCAAAATAACCCCCAATATTTAAAAGTAATTAAGCTATTTAAACCTTACAACTACTTTTTGAGTTTTTTATTTATAGCTGACCCACTTGCCAGAGTTTTGCAGAATGAAGAAGCAGATCTGCAAGCACTGTGAGCTGACAGGTGTTCAGACAAAAAGGGCCTCCCAGTGTGCTGCCATCCCATGGAGAGACTGGGGGGACTGAGTGCTCTGCAGCAGCAGCTGCCTGGCCAGGACATGGCAGGCTGCTCAGGGAACTCACGAGGTGCCTTTTATTTCTTGATCACCTGCTCTCCCCACATCTGCATGGGGTCACATCTGTATCACAGTGGGAGAAGGGCAAAATGAAGCCCCACCAGCAAAAGCACAATTGCTGTTATCCTGATGGTGCAAACAATAAGCAATATTAGCACTTCAAAAAAGGGCATGGAAGGTTAAAGATACCAAATCTGTATCTAGGGTAAAAAAGTATAATGATGAAAAGGAAATTAAAACAACTACAAAGAATTTTATGATCTGAGGTCAGCAACACAGTAAAACCATTTGAATATTTTATAAATTTAAAAATGGAATATTAATTACTGACCTTAATGCCAAAGTGTAGGTTCCAGGTTGCCTTTGGCTTTCACGAATGAGATAGCTTCCCTCTGCAACGCTTAATAATTGGTCAGCTTCCTCCCTTGAGATCATCCCATGGAATCTAAGGAACAAAAATTTCTTTGAAACACATGTCTTTTCTCTTTTAAATCACCTTTTGGTCTTCATTTAAAAAGCACCAATGATAGTAATTAAAAAAGAAACAAACATAAAAATCACTGATTTGGTGGAATCTACAGTTTGAATTAATTTCCCTTCCTGCCTATATTTGAATTTACTTCAAATGGTTTAGAAAGGCTTCTAGGAAAGAATATCTATGAAACAAGTATATTGTTTTTAAATCTACATCTATCAATTTAATATGTAGAAATAAATCTGTTTTCTCCTGCTGGTTTCACATGTTTTGTGCTAGTGGCATACAATCAAACATTTTGAAGCATTTGAGGATATTTTATGTGATCCCTGAGATTTTAGCAAGTTGCTGTAATCTCAGTAATTGCTGATGTAATAACCCAGCAACACTACACATCTTTTACCAAAATAAACATAAGTAAGATCTGTGTTTCTTCACATTAAATCTAACCATCTTTGCATTAGCAACCTGAAACAGAAGACACATAGAGACTGATCATATATTGCATTTGGGATCCAAATATCTTTTATTCCTAAGCAGAAACACATTTTGCAAAGCCAACAGGAGAGGGAGATGGAAAAAGACAATCCCTTGAAAGCACAGAAATGTATGTATGTTTTTCTCACTTAAAGTAGTACTCAGTGACATCCATATCCATCAGAAATTGCAGCTGTAATTTTAGGCAGACAAAAGTAATAATGTAATAATGACCCAATGGTGAGACACACTGCTGTAAAAGACACAGAAGAAACAAAGAGAACAGACTAAACACTTGACACCTTTCCTGTAACTATTATTAACCAATATGTCAGGATAAACCACTTCCAGAGATGTTTGTTACTTACTCTCTTCCATAATATTTGGGTCTGTTCTCTACCTAGAAGAAACAACAGAAATTGTAATGTTTCATAACAAGAGCAGCTATACGGTAAGTGGACTGTTTACAATATAGGATTAAAACCAGAAAGGGATATAATGTGAAAGTGCAGGCACAAATAATCTAGAACAGAATTTCTCCTGTGATTAGCACATAGGGAAACCAAAGGGAGACCTTCAGAAAACATTGCACTTGTGAATGGCTTAAAATGGAGTGAGAAAGGATGAGCCACTTGGATCATGTCATCCTCAGGATACACAAACTGATGGCATTAAATATTGCTTTTACAAAGTGCCAGATAGGGGAAATGAGTTAGCAGTTCATGCATGTAAGTGCACCATATTGTTGAATACACTAATACAGTGAAATATCTATAAAACTCTTAAATTTACAAGTTACCTTCCATCACAGAGCTGTTGGTGCCCTTGCTGAAATAAAGCCACTACTATGCAGCCCCTCAGAGTGAGGGCAAATGGCTGAGTAAATCATCAAGTGCCTAAGTCTTGTGCTTCACTAAACTGTGTGATCTGCAGTAACACCTGAAAGACTTCAAAAGCAGGTGTGCATGTGTTATGTAGTGTAACTCCACCTCGTCTGTGCTCCAGAGACCTTATGGTGTAAATGCACAATATGCCAGGGTGGCAGGGTAAAAGTTGCCTGATAATTATTTTAGATGAAGTAATGCATCTTCATTTGTCCAGGAAGTTTAGAGCCAAGTGAGGAACACCATATCCCACAGAAATCAGCTCATAATTTAAGCCACCAGGTTATCCCTTCCGTGTTAAATTTCAAGGGGAAAACTCTTTGGGGAATAAAAGTCAACAGTTAAACAACTTGAACTACAGAAATATAAAACAATCCAGCTATGCTGAAACATAGAATGCCACATTAGTTTCTTTTTTCCATCTTTTCAACAAAAAGCCTATTAATATTAGTACTTCTCTCCAGTGTTTTCAGTGGAGTATAAAGATTTCAGATATCCAAAACAACAAAAAACAACATACATCCTGATGTACAGTCTAATAACAATTCTTCAACATTCCCAGCAAATAAAAAGCTATTGTAACGATTTATCACTTTGGAAAAAACATTCCATCACTGGAAAGATTTATCATGTCCTAAAATATTTCCTTTTCCTTTATAACAGCAAACAAGAGTTGTCTGCTGTGATAGCTGTTTTCAAAGGGCCTGAAGAGACTGGATTATTTCAAATAAGAGGAAAGGTCTTAGATATTTTTTGTTAAATGTAGGTTATTTCTTCAATAAGAAGATAGGAACATAAAGAGAAAAAATGAAAGCATTTTTTTGTTGTTGTTATAGAAACTTGCAACAATTCTTAACTAAAACCTTTAAGCCAAGACACTAGTTTAGAGCAGTTGTTAAAAGAAGAATCCTGTCATGAATAAGATTTTGTTGTCTGTCTAGTGAGATTTTATCTTTATCTCAGTGAATTTATAAGACAGAACTGGAAAATTTATATAAGCAAAAGCACTCCTTTTCAGAAATGGATTAGTAACTTGACAGGGCATCTTCAGAGTACTTGCAAGTCCTAAGAAAATTTATAATATACTCTGTGCAAACATTTGAAAATGTGAACGGGCAGATGACTGGAGCAAAGCATCTGAAAAAAGCCCCACGGGACTTCCAGGCATTAGTAGCAGGCTTGCAGTTCATTTTAGTGGATGATGAGTTAAAAAGGAAAATAACCACTTCTGTTACCACTGTCTCTACTGATCAGTTTTACCAACTTGCAATAACTTCAGTATCAATGTTGATGTGCAACACTTTTTGCTTGCATACAACTCAGTGCAGCTGGAACCTCAATTCACTGAGTTTTATTGCCTGTGTATTTGTGTTTTGGGGTTTTTCAATCACTTTTTACATTTATGATTAATATTAGGGGATTTTCACATCTATATTGACATACATTGAGACTTGAAGAAAATTCCATCAGAACTCAGCAGGGGCCCTCTAATTCACTCAGAATGACTGGGCTACACACACAGTGCAGTTTGTGTGCACTGAGAAAACCACACAGACTCTCTGAAAGCCAAATTTACCATGTAAGACAGTAAACACTGTTCTCAGGCCTTCTGTAAAGCTTCTGACAGGTGTTACACCAACTGCACCCTTTGCAACTTAGACACAGTGTTCTTATCCTTAACTGCACTGGAACCAGAAGCAACGTGCAGCTTTCTTGGTCTTTTGTGTTTCCTTGGACTTCAAAGAGCTCCTGGCAGACTGTATTCTACAAAATTAATTCTACAAATGACAACTGCAGGCACCCACGTCTCCTCCCTTTGCACCTGAGCACTGAAAGCCAAAACAGTTTAGTTCAGAAGCTTCAATAGTCTAACTTTCACAGTTTGTCTTCCATAAGTTCAGGAGACAAAACCAAAACATCTGGACTGGAACTAAACCCATCCAAGAAAGGAAATACATTTTAAAATAAGATGATAGCAAGAAATTGGTCCTATTAGCTAAAGCTGATAGCTGAAAATACAATGTAATTATCCACTGCAGAATTCTTTTCTGATTTGGCAATATTTTTGGACCAAAGAATTGCTGGGTATGAGTAAGAGCAGCCATAGCTGCCTCTTTTTCTTTGTATCCAGCAAAGATCAGCCAAACACTGCCTTTTGACTTCTCAGGATTTTTACTTATGGAAAAAATTTCCTGCTGTTGTTTGCTTGGCAAGGTTTTAAAAATTGCTTCTAACTTGGAAAAAAAATGGGGGGAAAAAGCATTTGTTTTCCATGTGTTTATTTGTATATCACTAATGCAGAGGCCACAGGGAAAAAATTAAGTTCTTATGATACATTCAAGAAACACAAATATCAACAAGATATCCACCATTACTTCATTTGTCTTTTTTTCAAATTGAGGAGTGAAGGCAATGAAACCAAATTTATGAACAGACAAATCAAGCAGACGTGGCAAGTACCTTATAGCAGACATTCCTTTGGAAAAGAGCTTAGCTAAAATGAAATTTGGAAAGCCATCCTGGTCAAATATCATGCAGATAAAGCCACCTTTACAAACAGCTCTAATAAGGATGTGCATTATATATGCTCATATTCTGTCTTTCTTGACCATTTTTACAATACTACACAGAGATGCTATTTAACAGGTTAATTAACTATTAGCACTGAATTAGGATGAAGCCTCCTAAAAGGACAGAAAAAGCCAGTGATTTTAATTTCTCCATACTATGTATTTTTTTCATATAGTTATTTTCAATTGTTCATTGAATGCTTTTATATATCAGTCAAGGCTGCCCTAAATATGCCTATGCATGCACACGTGTATATAAGATTATATGCAGAAAAAATAGTAATTTCATGGAGGAAATACAGTATTAATTGGGCAAACAACATTATAATTTGCATGCAAGCCTCATGCAGAAGTCAAATAACCTTAGAATGTTATGGAATTATCAACTTTAACCTCATGGAGTATTAAAAGGCTCGGCTCTGCTGCACCTTCACAATAAAAAATCCCAAATGAATGCAATCTCTTTTTACTTCAGCGTCTCTCCACTGATCTGTGTGCTGTCTGATATGAAACTGGTGTAGCAGAGCAGAAACTTGAATTCTTTGTATTTGAGAAGCATTTCAAGTTAAGTAGGTCATTCTGTTGAATATACCTCTCAGTATCAGTACTTGTACAATGTGTGTCTTTGCACATGAAATAAAGGGTTGGGTTTTTTTTTTATGGTGTGATTTCCAATTATTCTTTAACAAGTGCTTTTTCCTCCTAATCATCACTCCTGCTTTTGTCAACAAGTGGATTACAATAAGGCAAGAAGAGCAATTTATGTGTTAATACCTCACCAAATTACATATTGTTCATTCCCACTGACCTCTTTGATGTTCTCAGTACCAAATTCTCTTCCAAATGTTTATGAATTTGTTTATACAGCTGAATAATTCAACCACTTAGGAAAAGATTCTGCTCCCCACTGACTCATGTGTGGCTGCTAATAGAAACCCAGCTGAGAAAGAATAGATCACAAAGCTCAACACAAGCAGGAGAGGCTGAGACCAGAGAGAAAGGTTAACAAGTTACTGCTTGCTGAATATATTTTCACTTCAAATCAGCTCAGCTGCATAAATTGTTCAACACTTAAAATGAAAAACTCTTATCTGCATTATAAGGAATTAATGCAGAAGTAGGAAAATGCACACTGATAATGTACTTCTTCAGTTTTACCTTTATTAGTTAAAAATAAGCTTCCAATTTTTTTTTAATAAACTAATTCTTCAATGATAAAATGTGTACTTAATATGCTCTGTTCTGCAGCTAAATACCCAATTGATTCTGTCATAGTTTTGTGTTATTTACTTCTATTCACACTAGTTTCTACATCTACAGTTTTTATTTCTCAGTTTCTACAACCATGTTCACGGTGCAGACACAGGTTCACTCTGCAGAGTTCAAGAAGCTATTTTAAAACACACAATGTCTCGGGTTTTTTGTTCACTCTGACACAGGGATAGATTTACACTTAAGTTTGTAATATGTCATAATCTTGTTTTGGAATAAATTCATAGAAATATGACATTACAGACACTAATCTGTTGCATTGCATTCTCCACTGATGACAGGACTTTGCAATGTTTGGATTGTTTGCAATACTTTTGCAATCCCCCATTGACTGTAATAGGCCACCACTCACCCATAGCAAATTTTCCTTTGTAAACCAGTCCAGCTTTTTAATTAACTATCTCTATTAGAGCCAGTAACATTTTCCAATTAATAGAATTTAAATTCAGTGAAAACGTGGATGAGAAAGCTGTAGTAGTCAGTGTGATTCGTATTTGAAGATTTACACAGGTGCTTTTGTATTTGGCCAGCAAGTTTCTTGTTCTATTCTAAAAAGAAATCTATATCTGATCAATAGCTGAACAATTTCCATCACACCAGAGGCAGTAAAAATTTTTCATTTTCAGATACTGAATACACATTTATGTCTCTGCTTATTTGACTGATTAGCTAATAGTATTCTAAGAAACACTATGAAAAAGAACTTAATATGAAATTTGCTTGTGAGTTCTTACCACCTAGGACAGAAGACCTCCAAGCCCTTCTCTGCAGCCAAACTAGCCTGGGATTTAATGCTAACATATCTTACTAAATATTCCAGACTCCTTCATCAGTTTATAATTTCTCCCTGACTATAAAGTATATGTAGTATACAGAGTATACTACATATACTTAGTGCAGTCAAATAATTACAAAATAATTATCATGTTAAGCATTGTATGATTTCCTTAACTGTGCTGGTACTTTCAATTATGGGTTGGTTTGGGTTTTTCAATTTCTTTGTTGTTTTTATATTTTAAAGAAATCAAAATATACACAGAAAAATGAAGGTTCTAATTCTGTGGGAATTAAAACATTCACAAATTAGATCCTCATGAGAAAATGAGGAGAAAATGTATGTTTCCATGAGTCTAAGAATCAAAAAGTAATAAGTGAGTCTCAGTAAATGATGATACATATCAAAATGCTTTAAATTCCATTTTTAGAACAAATGGATTTAAGAGTACCAGTGTCTCAAGGCTACTCACTCTAATCACAGCACAAAGTGTCCCAAGGAGCCACTCTTTGGGCTGGACACAATAAGTACAGCCATGGAATTACTGGACTGTATAGAACTGAACACTTTGATACCTACCTCATGAGTGCAGGTTATTCTTCTAGGATGGGGAGCTTCCTGTTGCAACTGATACACTGGGAGGAGGCAGAAGTTAAATTCTAATTAATAGAACATCATTGTGTAAATTAGGCATTTTAACATTAAGCACTTCAGTTTAAATAAAGGAGACTTTCTGCAAAATGTAACACAAGGATATGAAAGATATAAAAACTTACTAACAAGTGGTCAGAAAAAAAGAATGCTGCAAGCCAAAATGGAATATTGATTTTCTCTGCAATGAATTAATCAAGTAATATGGAATAACTAGGTGAGATCAGACAAACAAACAGATCAGAAAAAGAATCATAATAAACACAAACTGAAGTTCATTATTTGTCAGATCAGGCTGCTGTCAGACTTTCTTTGGTAAGCAGATGGAGCCCAATCCTACTGCTGGGCACACACTGAATCACCTGCGATTCATCAAGACTTCATAAGAATCATTCAGAACTGTGCACTGCCAACCCCTCTGCCTTTGCCACTGCTCAGTGAGGACCTTTCTGAAGAAAGAGAAAGATGGCCTTTGCAGACCTAAAGACATAACGACTTGAGTAGCAGAGCAAAATAGCTATGGCCCAAATTATGACATACACTTACTTACATTGATATCTTCCCTCCTACTTTTTCTCTATTTTTAAATTAAGCTTCATCAAGCCAGAACAGATCTTTACAACCAGATGTAAACGTAATGCTACTAGTATGTGCAGACTTTATAGTACAATACCAAAGGAATGACTTTCAACTTCTATGCCAACTGAATCTGGTTTGGCAAGTCACCTTCAAAATGAGGCTGTCAACACTAAGTTAGTATTGCAATAGTACACTAGAAATGGCAAAACGGACATTTGGAATTGTAATATTTTAAAATTAAATTATGCTGCAATCATTAGTACGAATACCAAGGTCTACATTGTGCCATCACCTTCTTCAGGTAATAAGACCATCCATACATTAATTTAACCAATATAATTTGACTTAATTACAATTCTCATTTGATTCCAAATCTTTTCCACTGGCAAATGCTGTATTTGTGTGTCAAGCTACATGGGAATGGAGAAAATGGCAAGATGCCCAATGACCATTGAATCGTAAGATAAACTGGAAAAAAAATTCCCTTTGTTCCAAATAAAAAAACCTAATGGTTTTTCCTGTTGCTACTAAAATCAGTTATTTCCATGCTGGGTAATACAAAAATGATTTTTGCAAGTGATGAAGAACAGCACACTGGTATATAAAAGTGCAATTATCATTTTAGGCATAGCATGACCACTTATATTGCCAGCACATAGATTCCCTAGCTTTCATTGTAAAAGCTGTATTTGATGGCACTGGATCTTGTCCATATCTAATTCTGAGAACTGCAGAGTCAAGTTCAAAGGAAAAAAAAAAAAAACACAAAATGAAAGAGCAAGTTAAGATTTTTCTGAATTTCACAAAAGAGGAGACCCACAATCATCATGCCCAACATGAAACTGGCTGAAAACTGAGAACTATTTCCCACCTTACTTCAAGCCAGGCTGAAAAGATTTTCTGAAAGGAAATTCTTTTTCACCAATGGCAATGTCTTTCTCCTCTTCCAGTAAGAAGTACAGCAGGCTGACTAGCTAAGTTACAAAACAGGATTCCTATCCCTCCTCCTCTAACCAATGGATGCAATTCGAATTGTTCAAACAGCAGCTTTTCCTTGCTGTAATTATTGCCAGGGAAGTCAAACAAGGTATTCCTCTTTGTCTGTCATGAGACAGATCTAATCAAACCTCAGGATCCAGAGCTTTATTCTGAGCCCCACAGGCAAGTTCACAATGGCAGGCAAGCCCCAGTGTGGCAGGAGAGTGGGTGCACACAAACCATTCATGCAAAGCACGTTGGAGAGTGGCGCAAACACATGTGCATGTGCCCAGGCTTCCAGCTTCTGTCAGGCTGGCAGTGAGGATCTGGTATTAGAGAGGTTCAACCTCCTTCTTCTAGATTATGGTGTGGAATAAACTGGAGCAGTGTTCCCTGAGTCCACAGAAGGTACAGAGCTGGGAAAAAATAATTGAATCTGCCCTCTTACACTTGCTCTCCTTCTAACCATGGTTCTCACCTAGCCTTTAATTCTACATCTCTGATTATACAGTTTCCCACAGCAGGATGGAAACTTTTAAAGTAACTACATTTTCTCAAGTGCTTAATCTCCTCAACCTTTAGAGAGCAAACATTTTCACAATGTGAAATGTTGCTTGAGCAAATCCCTTTATCCAGCCTGAAGACACCAAGCTGAACATATAAAAAGTAATGCAAATGTAAGTCTGACATCCCTAAACTGTTAAGTGTTATACACACAAACATTCTGTTTTCAAAATCTGCTTTTCACAGAAGACTCTTCTTTCTTGCTTCCTCAAGTCTCAAAATGTCTCACATCTTGGCTTTTGTATCTACAAAGAACTAGAATTTATAGGTGAGCCACTGTGGGAAGCTACAATGCTCTTTTACATTTTTCTCATGTTCTCTTCCATGTCCCTAAACCTCCATTTGCACAGTCAAATAAGAGGTCATTCCTTTACATGAAATTCTTTTGCATTTAAAAATGGCTGTTTGCTTTTCTGTGGGTTTAGATTTTTTTGAAACAAAACCAGCAAGTTGTGAAGTTCCCAAGAGGGTGGCACTCTGATCTCAGGGCAAGGCACCTGGCCAGCTGCCCTGCACACCTGACTAAGGCAGCCTGCAAGGCCAGCTGCCCCTGGGCACAGGCACAAACACACCAGGAACTGCAGAGCATGGGCAGGCTGTAGGAAACCAGGCCCTTCTAGTCAGGGCTTCCAAAAACCTGCTTGTGATTTGTCACACCAGGCCAAACAAATGCTCTCATTTTACTTCATCAGCAAATTCCTGAAGAAAACAATTCATTTTGAGTTTTCTTAACTAGCTCAAGCTCAGCTCTAGTGATGCAAGGCACTAGATCACAGGAGCCCTAGAAGTTGGCAAGGATACCAACTTAAAGGCATGAGTGGAGTTTTTGTAAACCCTGGTCTAGGCAGACAAGCCACTACAAGCAAGACCAGGCAGGAGTGGGACAAGGCACATGAATAAGGGGCAGAGAATCTACTCCTCTAAATAATCTATGTTCACTTGTCCTTGAGGTAGTGAACCTACCTCCTTGTACCTGTCTCTAAACAGAAGTGAACCCCCTTGATACTTCTTAAATTCACATTCTGATGAAAAGAGAAATGAATCTTTTAAAACATCCAACTGAAACTTTTTCAGCTCTAACTTGAGAAAAAGCCCCAAAATGCTGAGATACTTACAATAAGATTTCCAAACAGGTGGTCTGTATTCATCAGTATCTGAAAAGAAACAAAACAATCTTGATGTTGCATAGGAAACATTTTAACACAAAAAAAACTGCAGAAGCACTTGCAGAATTATTAAGTTAATATTGCACCTAGGTTCCAAACCTACTTTTGACTATTATAGAACAACCTGTTATAATTCCCCCCTTTTTACTTAAACTAAAAATGTGAAAAGGTATTTTCTTTATCCAGCTAGGAAAAAAACTATAGAAACAAATCTGAAAAATGGCAAACATGCAGATCAGAAGCCAGCATACTGTGAGGAGGAAGAATGTATATTATTTTACTATGTATATAAGTTCCATTTTCATCTACATCAGAAAGATTTTTTTAATCTCAATTTATATTCCAATAAATGAGTTTCCATGCAACTTATTCCTGCCATTAGCTTTTTCCTCTTCTGGATGGCAATTAACAACTCTTAAAATAAAATCAGAGTATGCAAGGACAGCAAAATACTTCGGAAAAACTGAGTTTTTTTCATACTGAGTACAAGCTCTTTTTGGAAGTAGTGAGTATATATTAAAAGTAACAACATATTTCTACTCCTAGATTTTAATTCTCAAATAACATTTTTAAAAAATAAGATCGCAATGTCTTAAGTTCTATGACCCTTATGGCTTGTGTTACAACTGATCCAACATTTTGAGCTCAGGGCTATGCTGCCAACTTCAACTCTGATCCACTGTTCCACTGCTCTGACCAGCTTCAGTTCTGATGGCACAAGTCAGAGGCTTTCAGCAAGATGCTGTGCTCCTCTGCCTGGAGCTGGCAGAATTATTCCATCCTCCCTACACAGGGTCCCAAGCTGAGCCCCCCCAGAGCCAGTCTTGCTGTCTGAAGCCACTGCTGACTGCAGCCTTCATGCCTGAGCTCTCTTGGCAATTGCCTGCCCACTGGAACTGCCTGCTGCACACAACACAATAGGAACTTCTAGTTTTTATTATAAGGTTACATAATGATCGAGCAATCTGGGAACCCGTTGCTTGAATTTTGGCCCAAGTGGCATCTCCACTTCAGTCCTTAAGGCCTGCAAAACTGAGCCTGAAACTGAGATTTTGCTTTGTCTCTCCTTCCAGCAAGCAATCTGTCTTCTTCAGGTACTTGCTATAGTCCATCTCTCACACATAGTCATGTCAAATATCTCTAAACTAGAGCTCAGTGGAAGGAGATATTTTCCAGTTTATCTGGCACAGGCTTTGCCAGACCCTCCCAGAACACGCCCTGCCCTGACTGCACTGTAATTTTGTTCCATTTTTTACCCCATATTTTAGCTCTGTGCATGAAGAGGGTGCAGACCACCTTGGTGGCAGTGGGTTTTACAAATACAATTCATTATGACTTTATTATTAAGGCAGCACTCAGTTAAACTGCCATCCCCCTGATTATGATGGGGCTTGATCTTTGGAAGGTCCTGCAGATGCTCTACCACGTCCTGCAGAGCAGCAGGAACACCTTGAATCTGCAGAGAGACCTTAAGCAGCTCGTGCTTCACTGAGGTAGTAAAAGCAAATCAGCAGCAACAGATGCAGCCAGGGTTATTCATTCCTGCTTTGATACCTTTAATTAAGGCAGTGCAAGTCGATTCTTTCCAGAAGCATTGTAACATGATCCCTTAGCAATGCAATGTCACGTGGAAAAGGAGCGAAATTTTAAAGTAAATATAATGGCTTTAGTCCCAGAAGACAACTCTTACCCCATCACCTGAATTTACTTTTGATATACTCTGGGTTTTGGCAATATATGCACTAGTTGAATTCATAAATAAATAATTTAACTAAAGGACAACACACACTGTATTTTTAAAATATGAGCTGACTGTTACGAAAATAAAAACATCTTGGCAGTCTAACCTGTACTTGCTCACACTCAAGCCATGCAATTGTTACAGCTAAGGGCATCGTGGTTATAAAACTAAAAAGTGACAATATTTGTGCCAAACAAAAAACCTCAAACCTTGTTAAAGTCAGGCTAGAACAGCAGTTACTTTCATACAAGAAATAGCTAACATTCAGAAATGGGAAGAAATTATTTATGTTATGCAGCTGTGCAGAAGGATTTTGTTAGAAAAAAAAAATCTGTGAGCTCTATTGCCTTTACAGTGTGAGAATACCCTCCAGCCATCCCACACAAGGTAATGAAAAAACAAAAGCTGATTTCTATTGTGATTTTTTTAAAAAAGTGTAGTAGTAAACACAAGCACAGAGAAAGAGTGAAGCAGAGGGTTTGTAGTGTTTGCTTCTGAGCAAGAATGTTTCTATGACTAAAACTATCCTACTACACAAAGATGAAATAGAATAAGCATGAACACCAGCCCTGTCTATTAGTTACCTGTTCTAAAAGGTTAACTGATGTGGTCCCATTTATAACATCAAAAGTATTTAGAAATTCATTATTAGGAAAAGGGTTTGATTTTCAGATAGTACAGGCTTCCACATACAGCATCTCAAATTAGGCATCTGAAAAGCACTTACAGGCATGATAAAAAACCCACAGAAAATGTGGAACCCAAAATACATTTTCTCACTAATGCTGCAGCACGTTCTAATTAATGCAATAAAGTACACTGTCAGTTCTCAGATTTTTTTCACAGTAATTCAGCTCTGCTAAATGTTTCCAGGATAACATAATTTTCTACAAGCTGTGCATCAGGTTCTGTCTTAACTGTATTTTCTGCCCTAAGTGAGATGCAATTCAACTTAAAGCTACTGTTCTCCAAAGGCCTAGAGCATTAGAGAAAACATAAACAAATAAGCTGATGCTATCAGCTCTGTCCAGATGTGATCCTACCAGCACTGGTCACATTTTCACCAGTATGAAGGCACTCTCATCAGCAAGGACATTTTAGATCAGGGACACTGTCCATGTACATAAATTGCAATTTCAAACTGAGACCAGTTTCAAGCTGACAGATACTTTCCCTTAGAATTAACTGGGCTACAAACACGATGCAGATGATATGTACTTAAAAACCACACAGATTTCCCATAAGCCAAATTTACTATGTAAGACAGTAAACACTTTTCTTCTGCTCTAGAAAGCTTCTGACAAGTGGTGTTACACCAACTTTACTCCAAGCAACTCAGACATAGGGTTTGTTCTTACTGAGGCAGTTTGTGCAAGCAGTATTTAATAACATCAGTCAATATAGGAAGAATCCTGAGGATGATCCAAGTGGCTCATCCTTTCGCACTTTGTTTCATTCAGAAGTGCAAAGGTTCCTGAAGATCTACCTTTGGTTTCTTTATATTCTAATTGCAAGAGAAATTCTGGATACTCAGCACTTGCTTGCCATCATCCTCTTCACTGACAACACACTCCTGTCTTTTCCAGGACTTTGCTTTCCTCCAGCCTTAGCAATCTCCAACTCCATGCAAGACCTCTCCCCTCATCCTTGAGCAGTGCTTTGGTTTGCTTCCCCATGTTGTCCTGTTAGGACTCACCTATCCATCCCACCCTACCTGCTCAGCATCTCATTCTCAAGCCACCTTGTCTCATCTCATCTCTACTCCAAGGTTCCCTGCAATTTGCTTAAATGCAGAGAAAACAGAGATACAAAGCCCAGAACAGCACAACAGGCAGCTCCTGGTAACAGTCAGAAATGTCACAATGGGCAGGAGCATTGCTCTCTGGGTCCAGAATGCCCTCCTTTGAGCACACCAATTCAACACAAAAAAAACCCAAAAAAACCAAGGCATCTTGAGCATGAACCACCTGCAAGTAAGAATTGAAAAGTACAGACTGACCATCAGAAATACTCACTTCCACAGAAATGGGCTTCTGCCAATAGACAACCATACAGCCACTTAGAGGTACATATACAGACACAAACACTAGGAGAACATCTCAGATTTTCCATAAACACAAATGTGACTAATTGTGACATTACAATGTAACATTTCCCTATGTTATTTTGCTTCTTTCTTATCCACTCCTATTTTATCCACTATATAAATTTGGACAACTACAGTACTTTTAGAGTGTACATTTTAACTGCTGATATGAAAACTGTTACTGTTGCCTCAAACTGCTTAGAGTGCTTGTCTTTGTGTATTCCTTTTAAAGAAATAATAAAAATGTTTACCTCTGCTTGAAATGGCTGTTTCTCAGCCAGTTCAAGGGTAGAGGAGCAGCAGCAGCTTAACTCTGCAGGGTAACCCCATAAAGCAATGGAGGACTTAGAGATTTACTCTAGAGAATTAAGTTTTAGTTTTCTATTACTGGATCTCAGTACCTGCACCTTGGTCATCTCTAACAGCAAAGATTAATGTTGTCTGGGAGGAAACAATCATCTATCTGCTGAGACAGCAGCTCTTACCCCAACCTTTGGTTTTATGTGATAATATCTCTATTGAATACAGGTGAGGCCTCAGGTGGGGAACTTTGTGGAAGAGGCCAGTTCCCAGCCATGTGGACCAAATACCAACATGATCAGAAAAAAAAAAAAAAAAAAAAAAGTCTGATTTCATGTTCTGAACTTGCTTAGGACCAAAGAATGGTGTAGGTCACAAATATGAAAAGATGCAAGAAAGTATAAACATTCTTCTGTAAGCTCCAGCTAGGCACTAAGCAGAAAGCATGTCTTGTAAGAGGCCAGTCTTGCTTTGTTTGGCAGCAGTATGCATCAAAAATTAACTCCTGGAGAGATTCACAACCAGCCCAGTGGATGTGGCCATTTGCTGATCCATACAACAGACTCCTTTTTGTGCCTGAAAAGCAACTTCTAGAAAATTTGTCTGCAGTCCCTAGATCTTCCTTATTAGCACCTTCTCCATGCTCAATGGATGCACATTAAAAAATCACTTGACTTAGAGAAACAAAGCCATAATTTATTTGCTGGTGAGATTCTTAAGTCCCAAAAACCAGCACAATTTAACAAAAAATGTCATTTCGTCTCTGTTTTTCAAAGTACAAGTGCCAAGAGCATTTCAGAAACTAAGCTCAAGCCATCACAAAATGTTTTCACCAGCAGCCAAGCAGGCCCTAGCAGTGAGGGCTTTTACACACTCCAACCAAAATAAAACTCAAACAGCACTGAGTTAATTGAAGGCTGAATACAGCCACTGCCCTAGGCAGCAGCACCAGAACAGATGGGGTACAGCTCCATGGTTTCAGGGTAAATATGAGAAGCTGATCCTTGGCTGCAGCAGCACTGGAAGTGTTTTGCAGAAGTCCCTGTGCAGCTGGCAGCAGGAGAGAAAGATGATGCCAGGCAGCTTCTGGAGAGGGGCAGCAGGGTGGAGGGTGCAGAGAACACCAAACCATCCCTGTCCATAGCATGTGTAGGGAAGAAGTAAGGGACACACACCAAACATCCTTCATTGCTCCTAGACCAGACCTTGGGATGCCCTTTTCTTTGCACAAAGCCTCTTTGCACCCTCTGCTACCAGGAGCAGTAAGTTGGATGACAATCTGCCATGGGTGGTGGGCAGGAGCAGGACCTT
Source organism: Molothrus aeneus (assembly GCF_037042795.1). Taxonomy (NCBI): domain Eukaryota; kingdom Metazoa; phylum Chordata; class Aves; order Passeriformes; family Icteridae; genus Molothrus; species Molothrus aeneus. The sequence goes on along the minus strand of NC_089652.1, from coordinate 17,525,218 downwards.
GATGCAAAGAGCAAATGTCACATGTGTGGCTGCTGCCCATTACAGCACAGAGTCCTGTGGAAACCAACCCTGGCTTCAGGATGCCACACACAGCTGCCAAAGGCTGCAGAGAACTGCGCTTCACTCAGTGTCAATAAACAAGACAGAAAGCTGTGGTCACAGGCTTTCTTACCTGGCAAGAAATGTTTTCTTAGAAACAAATACTTTTTCAGCATTTAAGTCCTTCACATGAATAGAAAAAGAGAAATAATCCTCTGGCTCAATCTTGTCCTGCCTTCATCTTTCCAAAGCAAAGGGGTAACAAACTATTTCTGACCAAAATATCTTGCACAGGCTTACAACACATTTTTAAAGATATGACATGCAACGTTTTGGAATATTCCTTTTATCCTAAACAAAACCTCCTATAATGTTATTTTACCAAAAAAAAGGGGTTTAGAAGTCACTGAATAAATAATGTTTACCCAAATGTAATGTTGCTCCATTAGTGACTTAAAATAAAGACATTAATGACAAGAACCTGATGGCACATATGGCCTGGGGCCATGTGGAAACCTCTTAGGGTTTCACAACCTGGGCATCACAGAATTTCCTTTGTTCATGGAACATCCCCACAGGGCTGAGAACACCCCAGGCAATAAGCACCACATTTCTATATGTCACCCAGCAACGATGACTGATACTTCTAGAATGTTACTGAGTCTTTGATGCTTCTTTAATGTTATCTTTGGCACACAATTTCCTTTGAATTAAGGAAAAGAAAAATGCTTTGAAAACTTTTAGATGTATCAAGGCTCTTTGTAAGACACCAATGCTGTCAGGAGCTTCAATGCAAAAGTCTCCAAACAAACCCCCATCTATTTTCTCCACCTTCTCCAGGTAGGGAAAAGACATCAGACAGGCACCCAGCTGAACAAGCTGGCAGGTGTTAGAGCTCAGCAGGCACCTCAGTGGTGTGCAGACAGCAACCTTCCCAGCAGAGCATCCCCTGCTCTGAGCCCATTGTGCTGCTGACACGACACAACCCACCCTGATGGGGAGCTGGAGTGAGGCAGCTGCTAAATGCCAACTAAATCCCAGTCTGACCACATAGACAAAGTGCCTCTAGGTCCAAAAAGGAGCTTTTGCCAGCTCACACGGTTTGTCTCCTGCCAGGGGATGGCAATCTGCAGGCAGAGGTCACAGGCAGCCAAGAGCACCCAGCTGCTCCCAGGGCAGCCCAGGGGAGCTGGCACACAGGAAAGGCACTGCCCCACTGCAGCCATCCACCCACAGGGATGTGCCCAAGCTTGTGGGGAGAGCTGACAGTCACCTGGGACAACTCCTCTTATACTAAGTTTAATTCTTTACCTTACCCTTTGGCACAGGTAGCTACACTTTCCAATGCCCATAAATTCAAATGCACATGGTCAGCTTTAGACCTTTAAAATTAAATGATGTTTGAGTTATCTAAGCAAGAAAACAATTCCGTGTATTTTCTTCTCTTTTTCAGAGGCACTCCCATCTGGGAGGAGAACAAGAATAAAATACAATCGAAGGGAAAGATGCAAATCACTGAAAACAGGCACCAATAATGAAAGCATCCCTTCAGTTGCAAGATGGCACTACATGACACATCCTGTGCCCCAGGAATTTTTAATATTGAAAACTTATCATTATTTGCTCTTTCATCCTCTTGTGCTTTTTCTTTTACTGCTCCAAAAAAGTACAATTAGGTTTCTTATTATTACTGGAGAAAAAATGATTAAGAGACAGTCAGTGTGAACAATGCCCCAGAAAGCTACAAGGGCAAATGGCATTTCTGTGATGTGACCAAGGGGGACACAAGAAAGCACACTCAGCAAAAGTGAAGGGGCCTAAAGAAGGGCATGCTCTGATAATTACATCAGTCCTGAAGGGGAAAGAGGAAAGGGATCACACTGCCATCCTGGTGATGTCTGATCTGGCAACAATAAATTCTGTGGGAATGCTTCTAACGGGGTTGAACGAGAGACCCACTGAAAACAGCCAGAGTTCAATGACTTTTATGAGCAGGCCTATTATTATTGCCTCTTTATGAATGATGGGAAATTTTAAGAAGTAATATTTTGCTTATCACAAGCACTGCTGCAGTGAAATGAACTCATCCTCTAAGTGATTAGACCAGCTTACAAATCATTCATTTCTAGATTTTCATTTAACCAAAAGCAAAGGAAGCAAGTATTCATTTTTCCTCCTCTTTGCCAAATAAAATACTGGCACATGACTGCACAAATAATGAGAAATCAAAAAAAGTCATATCTTTCACAGCAAAAAAAATTAATCTTAAATTTTAAAGTGAAACTTTCACATATGCAATGGTAACAAGAAAAATACGGCTGGTTTTGTCTTTCTCTTGACAGTAGTTTAGTGGAGGGGTGGGGAAATACACCATGAAAGCACAGGTAGCTTACTCTTTAAGTTTCAAAACATCTAGTATTATTTCCTAGTGTTGCTGAAAGTATAAAAATTTGGCTCTCAGAGAGGTAAAAAGATGACAAGTGCCACCTTGTGGGCATTTAATAAAGATGAAATTTCATGTTACTAATGATACTTTCTGTATCTCAGTCTCCAGACAACAGGCTGCTGCTGATTTTCAGTATTCCTGGAACACCCCCTTTGCTCTTTAAGAAAAAACAGACACGGTGGAAATTGCTTCCTGACATGGATCTCAGGTCAGCTCCAGGTAAAACAGCAGAGTCAGGTCAAAGGCTGTCTTGTAACCCTCTCATTTACATCACCACAAGTATCCTGAAATGTCTAATTTACACAGTGAACAACTTCCAACTGAAGATGTTGTCAAAATCAAATTTGCCTCTCTAATGTATCTATTCAAAAGAAAAACAGCCTTTTTTTTTTTTAATTCACTGTGACAGAACTGACTATGTCTGGCCGCAGCCCTGAAGAGATGGATCAATGAGTTTGGCAGTTTCCCATCCTCCCTGTGGGCTATTTGAAAGGTCTTTTGCAGTCTAATTTTGCAAGGTCAGAATTTTCAGAAATAGGCCTTTATTGGATGAATTGCCTCTTTTAGATTTAACAGGAAATTTTTCCAAGTTCCTTTTAGATTCAGTAAAGCAAACTCTTGTTCACTGTAAATTCAGAGTAATATCAGGTTGCACAAGCTTGAACACTGCAATCAGACTTCTTTGTTTTGAAACCCAGACTGGTTTTCTCTGTAGACACTGTTTTGGTCATGGCAAGTTAAATTCACGTGGAAGGCTGGAGAAATATCTGTTGAGGCTATTGCTCTCATAATCTCTCATTCCAGCCATAGCAAGGGATAATACAGGAGAAAACATTTGCCCTTTGACATTTTCTTTCCTATTTTTCCTTCTGCAAATCCTTCTTTGTCTCCTATTTTAAAAGTCTGCCTTCACAAAGACAAAGCTCATTTCTCTTTGCTTGCTTCATTTCCTCCAACCATTAATAACACTAACAAGGGCACCGCAGTTTTACCATAACTCCAAGCCAGTGACAACTGTTATAGCCATGGTCTCAAGGCATTCACAGACATACTTTTTTGTCTTCATTTCTCTAACACATCTAACAAGGAATATTGATTGGAGTTTGATTACACAAATATTCTGAACAGTTACCCTACTAGTGAAAAAAAACCAACATGATATGGTGTAAAAGTGTCTTCTAGCTGTAAATTAATCTTCTCCCCTGAATATGTCTGTCCAGTCAAAATTGAGCAGAAAAGACCCAAAAAAAGGACAAGCACTTTTGAAATACAACCCCTCCATCCATTGCATAATCCCCTAATTTGCTGAATGGGGAAATACGCTATAACACTGTTTGCTTGGTTCCTTTGATTTGTTTTTCCACACACAACACCAACATAATGAACATAAGTTCACTTTCCTATTCTAAAATACACTTTTAAGTAGAGTATTGTGGCTTTACCAAAAGCTAAACCTCAATAAAAGAGTGTAAGACTGACTCTGCCCCCCTATCCCTTGGTAAAAACTCGCTGAGAACTTGTCCATCTTTGCATTTCAGACCAAGATAGCTGCTGTGCATTCATTAACCTCCTGGGGTAAAAAAAACCAAAACAAAACCCTAAACCAAACATCCATTACCAGCCCAGGCAAAAATCAGAGCCTTCCAGAGAAAATTAAGAGCAGATCTGATTTCTGACTGCTGTTACAACTGGCATCAAGACAGACTCACATGTTCCAAAGCACATCAACTGTGTCAGATGGTCAAACCAATGCAGCTTCTCCTTCCTCAAACTTGACCTATTTAAATTCTTAGACCATCAAGTTATAAAAAACCTCTTATGATTCCTATTACAAACAGATTTTTCATTTTCTAAAACAGCTGTCAATAACACACACCATTGCTCAGCAAAAACATGGTTTGTATTTACATCCTTACTTTCAGAACAGACTCAACTACCAAGTAAAGTAACCCAGCCCAAGATCATGATTGCTTTTTACAGTGTCATGAAGGAAAGTCCTAAAAAAATTATTGGCAGGGTCTGAGACAGGAAATGGAAACAATGTGGTGGGATGCCTTTTTTTTAAATTGGAATTTAAGATTTTATTCCAAAAGGCATTCTCTGATTGCTATGAGCTTCTCCCCAGTCAGGGATGCACCACTCCTTACCTGGTCTGCTTCTCATATAAAACATTCAAGAGGCCTCCAAAGAAATGAATTAGGATGCTCCAGGTAGAAAGGCTGAAAACTTCACATTTCCTTTTGGCAATGTCACGGCTCACTATTATAACTGCAGCCAATGAACTATGGTGAAAGCTTTACACCAATAGCCCCTCCCTGTTTATAGCATTACATCCATCTTTTTCATAATGATTTTCCTCCTTGGCAGGCTCATCTGCTGCACTAGGCAGGAAGCAGACAAAGGAGAGAGAGCAGGGCCAGTCCATGGAGAAGCTGTGCTCTGGGTGCACTCCTGCAGCACCCAGCACATGGTGTGACTGGGGCCACAGCCAAACAGTCTCAGATAGGCTTCAGCAGCTCTGCAAGCACTGAGAGCTTTTCTGCATGGGCTTCCCCTCTGTCCTCAGCTCCTTCTGGGTTTGGGAGGAGAAAAGCAGATCAGGGGAGCTGGGAACAGGCTGCTGGAAGGAGAGCTGAACAGAGGCTTGGTACTGCCCTGAAGGAATGGGAGAAATAGCTGGAAAGCTCGATATGATCAATGCTCAGAGATAACCTCCAAGTCCTTTTTCAGTTAACCCCATGTTTCTTTGCCCCTACAGAAGATGGACTCAATTTCAAAACAGAGATAAGAAAACCATCTGTTTTCTTTCTCCTTTTTCTCCACTAATTAGAAGAAAGGCAAATTTTTCCACAAGTAATGGAAACTTGGGTTACTAGCTCTCATGTTATCATGGCACCACATTAAACGGGCTCCCAACAATTATGATCTGCATTTCTAGGATATCAAAGCATCCTTACTGGAACTGAGATCCCATGGAACTGTCCACAAGTGAAAAGCAGACTTAGTCCTACATAATAAGCCATCTAAACAGAAAATAACAGTAGCTGGTGAGAGAAGCAGAGGCCCTTGCAGATGAGTTCATCAAAGAGAGATCAGGATCTCTATTCCCAAGTCTTGCTAACCCAGTATTCCCCCAGCCAGAATTGTCTCTCTGGATAACAGCTTTTTTTTGTGTCTTCAGCCCCACTTAGACTTGATAAAGAGAACCCTATCACAGCAATTGACAGCACAGGAAAACACAGACAGACAGACAGAAGGATAGTGATAGGATGTGACAGATGAAAAATCAATTTTATAATTTAAAAATGGTCCTGGTCTGACACAGCTTGGTGAAAACTGCTGTGAGGCAGAATGTTGCAAGCAATTGTCAGAGACTGTGATACACAGGATATCTCTACAGAGAAAGAAGGGCAAATGCTAAGACAGCTCTGAGACATGGCAAGCCCTGCCTGTGCCTTCCACAGCTGCTCTTGCGCAGCAGTGGGAGAAGGAAAATGCCAGTTTTTTACATTTAAAAAATCACTATTAACAGCAGCATCAACACCACCCCACCAAAAAAAGCAATAAAAAAAGACCTTTCTGCTTCTCACAGACCTTCCTACTAAGTGAGAAAAAAAGTCAACAAGCTGAGTTAGCCAGAGTGAGCTCTCCCTCTGACAGAGCAGTCTGCAACTCTCTCATCTCAGAGGCTGCTTGGGCTCCTGTCCCAGGAGTGCTGCATGCTCTGTCCCACCTGGGGCTCACCCTGCCCCAGGGACAGCTGGGACACAGGGACTGCAGTTCAGCTCCTGCTAATTCTGAGCCTGCAGAAGAGCAAGTCGAGGAACAATTATCATCTTTGGTCTAATGCAGCTGGAGGTGGATTGGGGTGGGGTTATCTATAGATAGTCAACTGTACTATCTTACATAGTACAGTTTCAGTAAAACCTAAGGAACACAAAATGCTCCATTGAGTTCCTGCTGTGCTTGCTGCTCTGCCACTGAGGAGGGGCACACAAGGGTGCAGGGAGGGGACTGTGGCCACAGCTTGCTTTGACATGCTGTGGCATTGGGAAATACACAGGTCAGCCAGGAGCTCCCTGAGCACCACAATAAAGCAACAGCACAGCCACAGGCCATGAGCTCATCACTGGAAATGGATGCTGCGACAAGCTTCCTCTCCTTCTGTTTCTATTAAACCACTGAAGATTTTTCTCAACACTTGTTAAGTCCCATTTATAAATATACTGCTTAAAAAAAAAAGCCAAAAAGGAAATCAGTAGATTTAATTGCTGTGTCAAAATTATGCTTCCTTAATTGGAAGGATAAACCCACATGTGCACGTTCTGCCTGTAAGAGAGAAGTGAGGAAGAAGTACATCCTGTTTGGGGATTTTTGTAGGCTGCTTTTTTTAATAAAAAATGATCCCAGATTGCACTGAAACACTGTGTCCAGATTCACATGGAAACCATACAGCACAGCTAAAAAACACTGGCCCTACCAAATAATTATCAGCAATTTTATAGTCTGTAGTCTGGTCGGGACTGCATATGTATCAGATCCTAATTCAGCATTGAGGAGAATGACTTGTGAGCAACGTGAGCACAAGGAATGGTCAGGTACTGCACTTAGGCACTGAGTCTGTTTTTCAGATCTGTTCTCCTCTTTTCACAGTCACATATTTACACCACACAATAAATAATTTAGGCCCTCCTTTTCCACTGCTGCAGCAGTACCCTAAAACTTTCCTACATGAAATACTGTGAGGGTGCTAAGGCACTGGAACAGGTTGCCCAGAGAAGTTGTGGCTGCCCCATCGCTGAAAGTGTTCAAGGCCAGGCTGGCCAGGGCTCTGCTCTGGTGGAAGGTGTTCCTGCCCATGGCAAGGGGTGCAGGAACTAGATGACCTTGAAGGTCCCTTCCAACTGAAACCCCTCTGTGAGTCGATGATGCTCTATTGTACTTGCTATGTCATTTAAATGGTTGCAGCTGTGGTAACACACCACAATGCAGTGGGCAAAACAATTCTAGTATTTAGGAAGCAGAGTTTTACCTTTATGTTTAGATTGAACTTTCACACAAGCAAGCTGCCTTGGGACATGCAGCTTCTGATCAAGATCAGAAAACATATATTTTAATTTCAGCTTCTTAAATGGCAAGACTGCTCCTGCAACAAAGGAAGCAGGAAGGAGATGGAGATGAGGACTGTAGCAGAGAGGAAAACACCACCTCCCACCAGCAGTACCCAGACCCAACCATGTTATGTGCTCAGCAGAGCCAGATTCTGCCAGCTGCACCAAAGCTGGATGTGACAGTGGCTCCCTCACAGAACTGACAGACACCAAAAGGAAGTTACCTGCTCACTGTGAGCAGGAAAGTCCAGCCTGCAACCTCTTCAGAGGGCCACAACCAGAGAATGCAGTTTTCCTAAGGCATTCTCCCAAGGGACTAAGCTTTGGTCACATGAAAAACAGACAACTTTATCACATCCCATCAGCATTAACAAAATCTTAACCAAAAGCAAACCAGCCCCAACATGACCAATGTTCCATGATGCTTATCACATAACAGCTAATAAGGTCATGAAAATAAATTCAGGGATGAATGTATCAAAATATATAATGGAAATTAGGTTCACAGATGAATAAATAAAATTCTATGAGCACAATTTCCAGTAACCTTCAAATCACTTCATATATATAATTTTCATTTCATATGTCTTTTTCATTCAGAATGCTTAAATATCAAATATCAACCAATTCTTACACATTCACAGAGGCTGCTACACACATAGCAACACTATTGGCTTCCAGCTGGGTGTGACCAACTCCCTCCCTCCAACCAGGACAATGACCCATCATTCACTCCACACACAGCCAAACCCTCAGAACAGCATGGAGAACTGCAGAAACTCTTCCCAGCATCTTTCTGGGCATGGCCAGCAAGGGTGCCTGAGGCCCAGATGCCATGCAATTCCCAAGTCCTGGCTATATTGTTAAATGCTTTAGAAGACCAAATATTTCAGAGACCTTAAACAGCACTTGTTGTCTTACATAACGAGTTCTATTACCATCATAGGGCAAGGATTCCATACCACCAGAGTTTTGCGCATCTTCGATGTTTCTTGTAGGCAGCTCCTCTAAGCACTGACTCTTCCTGATCCTTGCAGCAGCCATCTGACTCCAGTTCCACCAATCCACTCTCTTATACCACTTGTTCTTACTGGCTACAGGTGTGGCCTGTTAAGATCAGGCCTGCTCCTAATCTTTCGTAATTGGTCCAGCTGCAACTCGCTGGGGGATAAGATTACATTCTATACCACCTTCATTTACCCATACTGTATCCCCCTACAGTACTTTTCCTTGTTTCAACACAGACTCAAAAAAGCAACATCTAGAGGGTTTTTAGCTTTCTGCCATCATTTGTGAAGATGCACAAGCCATATACAATCCACGGCACTGAAAGAATAACTGAGCCAGGTGATGATTTTATGAGGGAGGAGGAAGCATCTCATCATCTGCTAATAACTACAGAAGAGCCCTTGGGCCAGATCTCAGGGCTGCTTTGTTTCCGTGTGAGGACATTTGTGTGCAGAACTGTACAACCTCTGTCCACAGGGTGGAGCAGCTCAGCAGCCTGAGCTGTACATGCTACACCCCACGTTCAGAAAAAACTGAATTGTCCAACAATGCTCATTCAGCTTAGACTGCACAGAGCACTTACCCATGTCTGCACCCTGGGGGATCCTGATTAATCTGCCTTTATTCAACAAAAATGGCACAGTCTTCCAAAAGGCTTATGCTTTGAGTTTACTGATTAGAGCAGTATTTAAGTTATGACTATAGTACTGCCACTGTGAGTACACACAATCTTTTCTGGACACTGAGATGTGCTTTCTGTCCATGGAAAACTTTTTATACAGCTGAAAAAACCAGGTAAGACCTCTTGAAGAGAATTAGTGACAGAATAAAGTCCCCAAACCTGACAAGGCAAAAAGCATCAAATGAGTCCACAACAAACAGAAGAAACCCCACATTTACACCTGAAACATCAGCCATTGTGAAGTGTTTAGCAGGAAACCTTCCCAGATCCTCACATTCAGAGTGTCTTTCACTTAATGAGATTCTGTGTTACACAGACTGTCTCCATTCTTAGTGTCAAGATCTGCTGGTGTCAAGGAGGAAAGGGATGCAATTGTTCAATGATCAGCCTAAGCTGATGACAGCATAAGAGAATCTCCTTGGAGAAAATTGAAAAATCTCACCTTAATTCATTACTTGAGCACACAACTGGACATGCCCTTTCCAATTTCAGCAACAATCCTCAAACTTCTGATTTCTTTAGATTCTTACTCTAATACAACTGAAAGGATAACACAATTTTATACCAGCCACTGTGTGAAGCAAACTTCTAAGCACTAAGCTGAGAAGCCATGACTCAAATTTTTTCATCCTTGTCTATACTGTTAGTGTCACTTCTCTGGTATTTTGATCAGTTTATACCAATTTACTAGTTAATAGATCCTATACAGGTTTTTTTCTTTTGATTGCATTGCTGGCAAAACCTTTTCAAGCCTGCTCTCCTTATTTGTTTCATTAGGTTCTATAAATCATGAAAGCTTAGCACAGCATCTAGGAGAAAATGTTCTTATGACTCTCAGCACCTGGACACTTCTCCTCCCAGATACATGAATGGGAGTTGAAAGATTTAATTTCTCTCTAAAATAGTTTCAATTTTTAACAAATCACCTTCATTTTTAAATGTTAAAAAACCCCAAACTTAAACATTGTACTAATATCCCTAAATAGCTTCATCTAATTAGACTATTTGTAGTTCCCATTGTGACTAGATGTTGAATTGCTTAAATGTCCTCTAAAATTAGCTTGGTATCAGTCAGTACTGAATGAATCCAAGTATTTTAAGCAAGGGCTAACCACTTCAAGAGTATCTGTTGCAACCAGGTTAAAAACATCACTTTGAATTCACTGCATTTCTGCTGAAAAAGACCTAGCACAGGCAGTGCCACATGGGATATGTATTCACTTTGTTGCTTACCTTATGCTCTTCAAACAGTTTTCAAAGTTTTTTACTTTCTTTTTGGCCTAGAAGCATCCATGATAGATACCATCCCTATCATTCTACATTTATGTTCCCTGTAGTGACAAAAACCCTACTATAAATGTCCCTATAAATGTACCTTTCTGGTACAACTGGACTCTCAAGTTAAGGGGCTCTGTCAATAAACTTCACAATCACAGGTAGCCACAAGTTGTAAGCATAGCTCAGGGCCAAATATAAAGAAGAACTTGAATTGTAGGTGATCTGTTTATTTCCTACTCTTAGAAGGCTCTGCACACAAGACAAGAAATGAGCAGATTAATTTTTGAGTATTTCCTATTCTACAGAAAATCTGCAGCATTACCCGTTGTGAACCATTTATCAGAGGAGCACTTATGGTCTCTGTACCTGTGCCAACCAAGCACTCTAAAAATTAATGCCCTTTCCCTAGCAAGGAAAACATTTATTTAGAGAAAAATTTCTCTCATTAAGACTGACACATTAGAAAATATGTGCTTGAACCAAGATAAGTATATCCTACCTTTTGAAGCAGCCATGAGCCAGTAAGCACAGTCTGCATGGAGAACAGTAATCACAGATGCATAGAACTTGAAACAGTAATTTGTTAATTATTATTTCAAGTATGGAAGAACTTATTTCAAAAGTTCACTTCATACTCATAGTAGAAAATAGTCATAGAAAATTAATTCTGTGTAGGACAACATCAGAGCTCACAGCCGTGGAAGCAATTCTGCTAAATGAGCAAATTACTATTTATGAGCTCTTCCAGAAATGCACGGACAGCTGAAACAGAGGGATCATTGGCTTCTCAGTCCCTGCCCTTTCTGCCTGTAGCAGTGTATTGCTTGTTTCTTTTATCTGATATTTTCCCTAAAGATTTCTCTAAAAACTGCTCTTTTTCATCATCTCCTTATAAAACCATATCTGTCATGCTGACTACAGCTCTGTCTCTAATCCCATTCAGCTGTAGCCACTCATCAGAGTGCAAGCACTTTGAAGATTAAAAGAGAATTGCTTTGTTTCTCATTTCTTAACCACCAATACTCAGGGATGAGTTTTTATCCATTGGCAGGCTCCGAGCAAGAAGGCAAGAGCACGGATAACTAGCGACAAATATGTCCACGAAGATCTTTCCTGGCTGTTTTGAAATGTCTTCCTTTGTTCACACCAGAGAGCTGATGAGCAAATAAATGAACAGGAAGGGAATTCATAAAAGACAAGGACAACTCGCAAGCACTAAACATAACAAAACTATTTTTCTTTCAAAGTACAGTGTTGACTTTCTTTAAACACTTTTCAGGATATCCAAAGACACGAGCAAACAGTGGGATAACTTAATACTTCCCCTCCTTTTTCCCCTATGTTGTTTGTTACCTTTCCAATAGTTGAGTCATCCAAGTGGAACGACAGTGTGCACCTCAGGCCTGTCACTGTGCAATCTCACATCTTAGGGTATTAACAGATGGCTTTAGGAAGTCTAGCCATAGGAACGTGACTGATTGCTCTTCCTGTCACTAGGAAGCTGCTACCCTGCAGGCATTCAGCACAGCAGGAGTGGTGGGTATCCCTGAGCCACCTCTGCTAAACCAGGCAAGTGGCTTCAGCCCAAAGGCTGGGCATGCAGCCACCAGACTGCGCTGAGATGACAGAGAATGGCTTATACACCATTCCAGCTGCTGCACCAGGCAGCAAGAAATAGTCAGAGAGAAAAAGGAGGCTACACCTGCAATCACCACAACCTTCTGTAAGGCAACAGGACTGTGCTGTAGGAGGAAAAACAGCAATAGAACTGGACAGCTGCTCAAGTTCCAGACATTTACACACACTGCATGTGAAAATGCACACTTTGTGTGGAATAAGATGAATTTAAAATCCCCACCAACTCTTCATAAGCAATTCACATGGATATCAAACTTATTGCATCTATTACTTGCAACAAACAAAAGGATCAGACAGCAATTTTTTTCTTCTTCTCAGAGAAATTGACTGTTTTCCAGTCCTTTGCTCATGCAATCCTTGTGCAGGACCTGTTTTCCATTGTTGGATCAAACTTGCATTCTGAGTGCTTGGCCACTGGAACACAAACTGAATGTACTGGTGAAACCCTGCTGTGGCTGGCACCATGAAAAGGCATGGCACATATGGGTGACCACCTATGGTCACAACAGGCTATTTCTGCCATTGTAACTTTATCACACAGTCATTGAATATCCTGAGTTGGATCCCAAAAGGATCTTGGAGCCCAAGTTCTGGCCCTGAACAGACCAAAATCACAGTGTACATCTGTGGGTGTTGACCCTGTGTAACTATGAACCCTGCTGGGATGACACACTGCCTAAAGTAGCCAGCATGGCTGAGGCAACAGAGCTATGTCTCCATCTAACAACTTCCAGGCTCTCCCATTGCTGACTAATTCCAACAGGGACTGCTCTTCCTCTTCCCATCTGTGGGGCAGCTGAACTCCTCTCTCCCATCACCCACATCACAGACTCATCATCTGCACCAGGGGAACATGGGCAGCCCCCTAAACACCTTCCATACAGCCAGCTGGCAGCACAGGGCATGAGTGAGAGACAATGACAGGATGAAGAAAAGAATTTCAAAATAACTAAAACTGATGAAATGAAGGGTCTTAATGTTTTCCTCCCTTGTACTTTATTGCTGCATCATAATCTTGCCAAGAGGCTGTAACTGAAAAGGGTAAGTGAGGGACCCCTTAGGCTTTATGTTAATTGTTGTTCATGTTAATTGATGTTAATTGTTAATACTAGAAACTCTTTTCACAACCAGCTTTCCCAAGAGTCTCAAGCTGCCACCCAAAGGTGTGAACTGCAGACAGCACTCCTGTGGCACTGTGGGCTGCTCTGAGAACAATGGCAAAGGGCAGCCTCCAACAGGACCTGACTTTCAACCTCCTGATAAGCGTGTCCCTGCTAATCCAGGATCTGCAACAATGGCAGCCTGGTCTCCAGACCTGTCCCCCTCTAGCAGAGTCTTTGCACTATGCACTCAAAGAGCCATAAAACACTCCCTAGAGCACGTTATGACATTTCCCAACCCTCTCATCTCCTCTCCTCTTCCTTGCTGTGCACATACAAGTACACACTGATTGAAAGGGACCCAGGAAACTTGGGGAATTTTCTCCCCCAACAAAGTTTACATGGCAATTTATGTCAAATTTTACATGCTTTTGGAGCACAACTTATTAGAAGCAGCCTGAGAATGGTGAAATTTGGTTCAGTGTGATATAACATTATGGGCTAGGGAAAATAAAAATGCAATATTGAGCGTAGAGTTTACGTGAGTGAGTAGAACCAAAGAAACCACTCCCCTGAGATCTGTTGCTCAGGACAATTTTACCAGTATAAGATAGATGTGAATTTAAAATGGTACAGTTACAGCTGCTTAATGCCTTAAAACAGATAAATTAATTCAGACATTTAATTTGCCTTTCCTCAAATTTGCTGATATTGCTTTGGTGGGGGGTTACATTGAAATAAACAAACCCCCCCTCTTTTGTGGGTTATATTTTTAATGATTTACTATGGGTAGCTCCAGTGCAGTAACTGAAAATGTAACTACCCATCAGCAGCCAACATTTATTATAAAGGCTGAACACTGTTCCTGAAGCTCAAAGCAAGCATGCTGTAGTCTGTCTTTGTTATGTGCTGAGACAAAGTGTGGCAAGCCACTCCAGCTCAGAGGACTCACAGCAACACAGTAAGCTGTGCTAGCTCAACCATGAATTAATCACACCCACATCTGCAAAGATATTGCACTCACGTACACTTCTGCATTTACACAACTCACACTCTTGCATTCATAGTTTAACACGTACTGTAAAGCTTTTACATTTGTGAAAGGCATCACATTCATCTGCTGATGCATATGAGCCATATTTGTTGCACTGTTTTATTGTCACTTTTTGTTTTCTTAAAAGGGTGCAATCCTGAGGTTTTACCCTCAGCAAGATAATGTTTAAAAACTAGACAGACACAGCAGAGTACCCCACTCTATCTCCTCTTGAATCATTATCTTTTACATGTATCAATGACATTTACTGTAACAACAGATGTGATAACACAAAAAACCACCAAGTTACTTTGTAATGCAAATTTGCATTAATAGAATATGTCATGCAGTCAATCAAACACATACAAATTGGAAAAGAATCACATAAGTTAAAATAAAAGGTACCTGATACAGGAATGCCACTTTCTTTAAAAGTTAAAATTAAAATATTCTTCATTTTTGCAGACAAAGATTATAATGACACTCAGCATGGAGAAAGAATGTGCGTATTTCAGCCTAAACATTTTATTTCTGTTAGGGAAAACAACAATATTTACCTTCAGTGCCAATGTAACAAACTACATATTTTCAAACAATCAAATTCAAAATGATACAATGTAACATCAACAGTGGGGGGTTTTTTTCCCCAAAACAGCCAATCTGCCATTTGATCTCTGTGTTCACTTTCACTTCTTTAACTTTAAAGAGCTTGATCCTCACCCCACGCCTGACAACCCGCAGGGCCCCCCTACCTGCAGCTCCTGAAGTCCCGTGAACTCAGGGACGAGATTAGACATAAAAAACAGACGGTTTACTTTGACCTATGAACCCTTGGCATCCTGAAAAACTCGAGCAGGAAATATAAATATGGGAGACAGCACTGTAGCTAAATCCAACACAGCATAGATTTTATTTGCAGGGAGCTATCTTAACACGTGCTAAACTTCTTAGATGGGGTTCAATATGCAGAATAATATAGCAGGTGTCAATTTTTAAGAAAACTCAAAAACCTGGTTTTAGTCTTTTAAGAAATTGTACCAGTCCAAGAATCAGGAAATCAATGAAAGCAAGCCATTTGTTTACATATGAAATGAAATTCACAGTCTAAACACAACGAACAGACTTGACATCCTCTATTCACTAGAAATCACTTGTGGTGCACGAGCTTCTTTCAAGAAAGGGGATCCCGATTATCCTGTTAACTCTCTACTGACCTTAGTTGTACTAATTTCTGTTTTCCTTTCATTGCAGCATTTACCTCATGTTGCCAGACACAATTTGAAGCCTTTTTGTTTGTTTGCCCGCCGTAAAATCGCGCACGTTAAACATAAGCAAGCCTGATTTAATAACGTTACTTGGCAGAACCCACATGTTCAACAGTTTAAAGTAGAGTTTTCTCCAGCCGGCTCCCACCGCGCCGTCCCCGGCTGTGGACACGGCCAGAGCAGCGCTCCCCGAGCCTCCTTTGCCGGGCTGGCCGCGGCAGGGAGGCACCGGCTCGCGGCGGGAGCTGCGCCCCGCGTCCCCGGCGCTCCCGGGGGTCCCCCGGGCCAGCCCGCGGCTCCGGCACAGCCCCTCGGCTGCCGGGGCTCCCGAGGCACCCGAACTTTTCTCTGCCGGTCGCAGGGGAGCCCCCGCGGGCGGGCGGCGGGGCTGCCCCGCCAGGGGTGATTCCCGCAGCCCCGGGCCCGGCCCTGCGGGCGGCGCCCACGCCCAGGCGCTGCCGCGCCGCAGACAATGGGGGCGGCAGCCCCGCGCCCGCCCGGCCGAGGCGGCGGCGCTTCACTCACCGAACAAGGTCAGAGCCATCGCGGCGGCGGCGGGGCGGGCCCGGGGGGCGGCGGGGGCTGGCCGGGCGGCGCGGCGCTGGCATTGGCGCGGCGGCAGCTCTCGCATCAGCGGCGGGGCGCGCCTGCAACACAAGTTGGGCGCGGGGCTGTCAGCGCGCCCGCGGCACCGGCGGCCGCTGCCACTTGCTGCCGCGGGGCGGGGCGGGGCGGGCGCAGCCCGCAGGGGAGGGGAAGGGAGGGGGTGGGCAGGGCCGGGCCGGGCCGGGCCGGGCCGGGCCGGGCCGGGCCGGGCCAGGGGGTGTCGGGGGACGGTGGCCGGGGACGCGCCGCACCGGGGGCAGCCCGCTCCCGCCCGCCCCCTGCCCGTGCTCACGCTGCGTCCCGCCGCCTCGGGGAGCCATCTTGCGCCGCGCACGGCCCGCCTCCGCCCGCCGCGGCCGCCGGGACGGTTCCCATGGCAACGCGGCCGCCGCGCCGCCGGGCACAAAGGGAAGCGCGTCCCGCCGGGGACGGCCCGCGCCGAGCCCCGGGCCCAGCCCCGCGCACGGGTCTGGCTCGGCCCTCGGGCACCGCTGGGGCCGTCCCGGGCACCGCTGCTCCTCTGAGGAGATGCCCCGTGGAAAGCACCGCTCCCCCGGCCCGTGCCTCCTCGGACAGGCTGCGCCTGCCTGCTCCGGCAGAAGAGCCCACGGTCCTGTGGAAAACATGACTCCTTAAAGCGAGGTGAAAATTCCCACTTACATGCCAGCAACCACGAAGAGAGCAAACAC
Organism: Molothrus aeneus; assembly: GCF_037042795.1. Taxonomy (NCBI): domain Eukaryota; kingdom Metazoa; phylum Chordata; class Aves; order Passeriformes; family Icteridae; genus Molothrus; species Molothrus aeneus. The sequence continues at coordinate 17,508,323 of NC_089652.1, read as the reverse complement.
ACAGATTTCCCCTCAAAGTATTTCGTGCGAGAAATTTCAGCCAGCCCAGCTGTCATCGTTTTTCGCTGTCCAGGACTGTAAATTTCAGCGCTAAAAGCGCTCAGTTGAAAAGGAAACGCCGTACCTGGCGCGACTCGCTTGTGCAGGTGGCATTTTCCGCCTGAAAGCAGCGCCCAGCAGTAGAGGCCGGCACCCCAGCTGCAGCAGGCTGGCCAGCCCGTGTGCCCGGGACCAGCACCGCCACACCCGCAGCCATCCCTCCCTTCCCCTCACAGGTGCGCGCTGACAATTCAAACCCAGCCGCAGCTCAATCCACGCAAACGGAACCCGCCACAGCTGCGCGCATCCGCCACCTTCAGCAGCGGCTCCGCAGAGCTCGGCCGGGGCTTTGCCGGTGTTGGCTTGGAGGTCGTGGAGCGGGTCCCACCTTCTCCTGGGGCATTGTGGCGGCGGATGTGCAGAGGGAAGCCTGCCTGCAAGAGAAGGCTCTTGGTAGAGAAGAGCCCGAAGGAAGAGAAACGTGTGCTAAGGCTGCAATTAGTGGTTTCGGTTCTGTGAGCGCAGCTCAGGGTCAGCGAGTGAATAAAACACCTTTCCTTCCACCAGGCAGCTAAAGCACAAAGGCCTGCCTAAAGAACAGGTGGTTTATGTAGTTAGCTGCACTCAGGTGTCCATGTTCAAAATTCTGCCTAATCTTTGTTGTAGAGAACCAAAGGAAAACATTGTGGGGAGTTTTCAATATGTCCAAATATCCTTTAAGACAAAAACATGACATTTGTTATGTCTGTCATATATTTCAAAACATGGGTTTTTATGTTTATATACTTCACTTAGTGTGCAAAGTTAAAAAAATAAATGTGAGAGTGATTGTTTCCTTCTTCTTATTCCTTCCCAAATAAATTCTAGCATGATGGACCTGATTTTACAAAACATTTTCATTTTGCATGTATAAAGTGCAAATGTTTACTGAGCAGATGGACTACCAAGAAATAATATTTCAATTGCAGGGCTAAAAGAAGGTTAAACACAGATGAAAACTGGTTTGAAAAAAAGCAATGCAAAAAATCTTTGCAATTCTGCCTACATGATTTGACCTTTGTGTGCACAGTGTTTTCCTTGGCTTTTTGGAAGTAAGTTGGATCTTCAGATTATTTTCCCCTTACATTTCCTGGAATTAAATCCCAAGTTTCATTCCAACTTCCTTCAATTAAATAGCCAGCTTTTACGCTTCCACTACTCCCAAATGTTTTTTTTTGCTAACTATTCAACTGCATGTTTATATTAAAAATGCTTTCCTGTTCAGAGTATAAAACTATTTTTCATGATAGGCAGTATGAATACTACAGTTCAGATCAGCCTGAGTGCTTTGATTAGTAATTTCAATTGTCTGATAATGCCTTTGCTATTAGTGCAGTTATTGCTAAAACCTAGGGAAGCGTGTTGTCATTTCACAGTTAGTTAGTGTACTTTACTGTGCCTGGAGCAGTGGCTGATCAGAGTTTTCAAAACAGAGCTCAATCGTTATTTCTGATTAGATTCTTTGCTTAGGAGGATGCTTTGGCCCTGGCTCCAGCAGCCTTCAGGGAACAGCAGCAGCTTTTGGAAGGAGTTCACCACCAGGCTCAACCCCCACGGGTGGTGGCCAGCACAGGGTGTGCCTGTACACATCTGTACCACTGGCACCTCTGGCTTTACAAGGGCCAACAGCCTCAGCACAGCGAGAACAAATCAAAGGTGCAAAGCAGAAAAAAACATTAGCCTGAAATTCACCAGGCGAAGGTCCCTGCCACCACATCCTGCTTTTGAATGGACTGAAATCCTCTCGGAGATATCTCTTTAATAACAACATTATCTTAAAATTACGTAATGCCTTATCAAGCCAGCACATCTTATGCACAAGCGACAGCAATGATTTAAGTCCAGCTCTGGGAATCTCGTTAGAAAAGAGCCGGAGCTCCCCCAGCGCCAGCCCCGTGGCCGTGCGCAGGGAGCGCGGGAGGCAATGCGGATGCTCGGCAGCAGCCGGCACAGCTCCCACCCGGCGCTGCTGGGGCTCTGCCTTCCCGAGAGCCCAGCTCACAGGTCTGCTCTCTCGCAGGGGAGAGAACAAAAGAGAACCTCGGTGTGCACACCTTGGTCTAAATGGCAGCAAGGATGAGCTTGGGGTTTTGTTCCCCTGGATCTTCAGCCTTTGAAATGCCCTCCCTTGCAAAACAGGCTTGCTATCATCATGTTGTGTAGCAAAGGTGCCATTGTATTTGCCACCTGGTAGGAATATTTGCGGGTGTATCACAAAGTGTGCCTCAAGGATAAAGGCTCCAGAAAAGAAATAAATGTGTAACATGCTATTTTCTGGTCTTCTCATTGTCCTTCAGATGTTTCTTGCCTCATCTTTCAAACCTCAAAGTTGTTTAGAAACTGTAGTCAGTTACTACAGCTTCATTATTCATGTAAAATATCATCACTGGGGTTTGGGATTGGTTTCTAGTGTTTAGGTTTTTTTTTATTTTGGCTCCTCTCCTTTTGCTGTCTTACACTGGGTGCTGAGCACCATGAGCTCAGTGGCCTATTTCCCAGTGACTTTTCTGTGATCCATCACCTTGTCTGAGAGTCTAGTACAGAATTGCTTCTAATTACTTGACATTTATTCTTCAAACCTTAACTAATGCACTAATCATATAGTGATAAATGAGATTTTAAAATTAATCACTGACATTTTTAAAGATTTATACACAACTGTAAAAACAGGTTCCCAGCTAGTAAATATAATGTTGTGTGAAGGAAAAAAACCCCAACTCACCATAAATTAAAGCTGTCCTGTATTAATGGGAAGTAGTAAAAGTGAAGACGTGGTGAGATATTACCTGATGAATAGGGGTAGCATCTTATCACAGTTAGTGTCTTCCTGCTACAGATCCCCCTGACAGGAGGAAAACAGCATTTGTAGAAGCCTTGTTATGTGCAGAATTTAATTTAGCTTTTAATGTGTAATTGCTGGAAGTTTGTGGGGCAGGCAGGGAAGTGGCCAAGGGCTGCCTTACCAAGCAGATTTGGTGTTCACAGTATTTGCAAAGGAACAATTGCTCCTTGGAAAATAGCAAGGCAGATTTCTACCTCTTGTTCAGTAAGATAAATTCAAGTATTTTAGCTAATTTAAAAGTCATCAATAAAAAGTTTGAAGGCTGACCAGCCAGCTTGCTAGTTATAATTAATATTTAAATAGATGACAGTGATTTGAATATAACATCAGGCCTATTACCAAACCCAGAACAGCCATTGCATGTTGCCAGAATTTTGGATAACCTTTCTCCCTTTGAAGAGAAAACTGCCATTTGAGCCTCTCTTTTGGATGCTGCTGTTGTTCATTATTAATGGCAAAATCATTTAAGACCAATATTACCCAACACTGTACAGGCACAGAGGAAAAGAATCCTGCATCAACTGCAGCAACTATGAACAACCTTTGCAAATCAGACATAATCAGAGTTTTACTAGGATCTATACTAGTCTGTAGATTTTTGAGGTAATTTTTTTTTCTTTTATCGTCAGTGTGCAGACTAGCAAAATAACAATTATTAGGAGGAACTTGCATCTTGAATTTTCTGATCATTGCTGAAGAAAGGGAGATTTGTGTAACATCCACCACAGCTCTTGTTTTAAATCACAAAATCACAACTACCACATCAGACACTCACATTTGGCATCCTATCCTGATCCACAGGACTTGCACTATGTCCACACAACAACTTAGAGCATCTTGGTACACAGTGCATGGTGTACATCAGTGAAATGAAAAATGGGCTTAACACACCTGCTTTTGGCTCTCTGGGTCATGAAAAAATGTTTGACAGAAATAGGTGATAATGACAACCTTTAGATTTAGATTTTTTTTCTGGCTACAGTAGAAGTGACTGCCTTAAGATTTAAGGGGAAGACCAGACGAGATCAGTCTTAATTTTAAAACGAAACTAATTCTGTTTATTTGAAATCTAAAGAATGTGCTGTGTTTAGACTGATGTTGGGAGAAATTATGCCATTTTTGAATGGAAGTGCATCAAAGGAAAAAAGCTCCCTCTTGCCTGTGTTTCCTGAACAAAGTCCTTCATGAAAGAATTGTTAAGGAATTTTACATCATGACTGCAGTTAATTGGATTTCTGAGATGTGCACAAATGTGTGAGAATTACATCATAAACAGGCACTGTGCATAGGATGTAGTTGATGCTACTTGTGTAGCAGGTAGCAAAATCATATGATCTTAAACTTTGATGCTGACATGCACAGCATTTCTCTTGAAGCAGGTTCCAGGTGATGTTTAGAGCTAACAGTATCAAAGCTATTTATAATTGCAAAAGGCTTGTTTGGTTTTCTTTCCCATTTGCAGCTGCTCTGAATGCACTTTAACACCTGACTTTTTATGAGCTTTCGTACTGCTCATGTGCACACTTACTGGTATATCCCATAAGCATAGACTTCTAATGTGAAATCAGTAACAAAATTATTAAAATACTAGGAAATCTCAAAATTGCTTACACTTTTGCTCAGATTAAGAACTACATACTTTGCATTATATTTTCTAAGAATGCTGTGTAAGAAACACAATATGGTTTTGATTTCTTGTTTTATTAAGTGAAATGAACAGGCTAATTAAAGAAATTCCAGGAAGTTTCTGCTTTCTGTCTCCTAGGGAAAAGCCTCAAGTGTCAAAGGAGATAATACTGATGGCTATAAAACATCCAAGTGTGTTTATACTGGCTATAAAATGCAGCTTATTAGTTCTATTTAACTTGCACAATTTTTTGGTTTTATACCATGTTTAGAAATTCATATTAAGCATCAGTTGAAGTAGTGCTTCTGTATATTTGGAAAAAACCCATGGTAGTTGCAAGTTAAAAAACAGAAGGGAAGCCACAGGCAAAACAGTCTTAGGAATAAACTGTTAAGACTATAACTTCATCCATAAACACTAAAAACTAAGAGCAAACTAGCCATCAAAAACCATAAACCCCTGCAAGATACTTCTGGTCCCATCTTTCCAAATGTCTTTAACCCTGAGTGATGGATGATCTCCTACTTGAAGCCATAAGCTGTGCCATAGAACTGGCAGTGGCTCTGCATGCAATCAGTTGAGCCTTCTAGAACTACTAGACCCACTTCTAGATCTCCTGGATGAATTTGAGGAATTTTTAAAGAAATTGAACCTTCTCATAACAATTCAGCAATCTGAAGTGCTGTATAGAACCAAGACACTCTTGGTGCAGTTATTCAATTTTCTAGTATCAGTCCCTCAAAAAATTTCTACATTCCTAGAGAAGCCAATGTATGTGTTACTGAAGCCAGTCAAAAATACTGTTTTTAATGAGGATATTAGCTATCCCATGCAACTTGCTTCTCAGACAGAGTTGAATCTTCTAGAATATTTAGTGTTCTTTGAGAAAATGTTCATGATTCAGATCACATGAAATATTTCAAGGTATTTTACCCTTCACATGAACAAGGGTGTGTGGGCCCTGGTAAGGCAAACAATATCAGATTTGAAGTTGAATTTTATGTAATAGTTTAGAAAAATACATAAGAAATTAAGTCTAGAAACTGTGAGAATTCCCTGCTGTATAGACAGATGCAACCACATTATCAAGGGCCTTTGTAGAACAAGATTTAATGACTTGAAGATACTTCTAAGTTCAAGCCTCAAAATGTTGAGATAGCAGAAGCATAGGATAACTAATCAGGAGTTAAAAAAAAAAATCTCTGATACATGTGTTTACTTCCACCAGGAAGACTTTTGAAGTTGAATATAAAACCTTCCAAAGTGAGCAGGCAAGCCCATGCACTACTGGTGCCTTCCTGCTTTACTGCACAGCTAACCCTGTGAGCAGCCAGGTAATGGCAGCAGGACACAAAAGACAGGAGAGAATAATGTTGGAAATATCTTGCAAGAACATCATTAGCTCTTCAGCATCACCGAGAGATGACATTAACCAAAGCAACTTCAAAGAGCTAAAGGAGATTAAAGTTTTTCCTCTTAATGATTCTAAAGTGTTATTGAAGGGATCAATAGCTCTTCCTGTTAAACAAGCTGTTCAAATCAAGTATTCCTGAAGAGGAGATAGACCATTCCTGGAAGTAATAGTGGGATTTCATTAAGATTTGAGGTTTTTCACTATTCATTAATTTATCTGCAAGTATCACAATAGTTTTAGTGAACTGTAAGTTTACAACAGTAAGATTCCTTATAAGAGAAATACCTGATGCCTTCTGAGCCCTTAATTGTGCCAAAATTCATTATTTACTATGTCACCCACATAGAGAGAAATCTCTCTTTCCTGTACCTGATGTCACTGTTTTTTACTGGGGGAGGAGGAAAGAAGACAGAAAAAAACCCACATTATTTTCCCTTTCTTTAACAATAAAATAATTACATCCCATGGTGGTGCACGTTTACTTATTGTAAACCAAGACACGTGGAAAACCCCTTAGCAAATCAAAACTAAATTAGACTATTATAAGACTTGGCAACTTTTCAGCTGTGCAAGCAGAAGTTTTATTTTAAACAAAATCAGAGATAACTGATCTTGCAACCTGACTTGCACATCACCACACCAAACTTAGATCTGGAATTCAACCTCATGTATTTAATTGTAAAATCATGCAATCCTCAACCAAGGACATATACAGGAAACTAATTCCTGGTTGAGTCCTTCCCACGCTCAGTCTCTAGTGGTTTTTGACACAGAGATATGATAGCAGTGCTTTCAGTGCAAACACAATGAGTTCAGAATTCAGAGTTTATCTGCACCAATGAGTCACTGATAAGGGAAGCACTTTCCAAAGAGGTTTGGGTTTGTTTTTTCCTTTTTTCTTAAAGGCCAGTAAGTCAAGAAAATACATTTTGAAAAGCCACAACCAAGCAAAGCTTTCTGGCAAACCCTGTGCAATATTGCAGGAGCAGAGGGACCCAGGCCCTCACCATTTCTGTGGGCATTGCAGCAATGTTTCAGCTGCCACTTTGCTGCTTGTTGTCAGACAACAGCTTCTTGGGCCCCCACGGGAAAACTGCTCTCCTTTCTGCTCCCACATGGATGCATTTTCATGACAAACGTGTCTTAAACTCTTCAAGGGTAAGAAGGGCCAAAAAAAATCCAAGTAGTTTATTGTCTGAGTGCTCAAATCAAAAGCAATAATCCAGACTATAATGTTATACAATATTAAAATAATTTCCTTCTTGCAGCATATAACCATTAGCCATACAAAGACAAAAACCCTCACTAAAACACTGGAAGTAACATTGACTGCATTCTGCCCAGTTCTTTGAAGGAATGAAAAACATTGTGTAGGCACTATATTTTATTTCACTTGTTTTTGTATGGAGATAAACAGCTTCAAAAGTTCAGGTGGATCATTACTGAACAGTTGTTTTCCCTATTCTTTCTCCTTTGTTTCAAGGTTTGATCACAGGGCTGCTTGCTCTTAAGATTTCTTTACTGAGTGCACAACAGAATGCCTTCCTTCTGATTGTGGAGAATTCATAACCTCCTTAAAGCATCCTGCTGCTCTGAAAACTTGAGAGTGAAGGGCAGATGCAGCTGCAACAGCTGCAAGACTGCAGTTGTTTCTCAGAGAAAGCCACTATTCTAGCTTTAAGAAATTGTCCCAGATCTAGGGATTTCCTAATCTATTTTTAGCAAGCACAAACAAGACAGATTTGTTGCTGCTTTTCAGACTGCATTTGCCAATCTCCCCAAACTCTTCTTGTTCTGCCTGCTTAAATGTGCTGCCATGACAATTTACTCCCACTAAAACAGGGTTGCTCTGGTCCTGTTTCTACTCCCTCCTCTTTCTCTGCAGCTGCACTGGCTGTTGGCCAATGCCAGTGTCTAGGAAAATAACCAGCAGCACTCCAGAGGGACAGAGGAGTGCTGCATCACAGCAACAGCAGTGAGCACAGAGCAGCCCAAACGCTCAGATGACCCCTTGACAGACCTGTGCTCTCAGTGCCCTTGTTAACCAGATGCTTTAGTCTGCTGCAGTTTACTCAATACCATACAAAACGAGAGTCAAGGTTAAGGATTTCTTTACCCATCCACAAACTCCTTCCCAGCCCATCAAACTGATGTCATGCCATCTTCAGAGACTTCTGCAGTGACGTCAGTGGGACAGATTAGATTTCTGCACCAGCCTGCAGAACACATCTCAGAGCCCCTCAGTCTGACTACAGCCCTGGCAGCTGCTGCTGCCAGCACTGTGCAATGGAGTAGGGCAGCATGGACCAGCAAATGCAGGAATTCAAACAAAGTATGGAGAAAGCAGATCCATAAGCAACACAACCCCTGTCACAATGAAATGCAAACCCACAGAAAGATGAAACACTGCAGAGCTCTCTTCAGTTGGCTCCAGGTATGAAGCCAGACTATCTCCATCAGTGAGCTCATATCACATGCAGGCTCCTATGCCCCATTTACATTTATAAATATATTTAAATAGAACCATAAGGTTTTATTTTTATTATTTATTCTTGCTGTACAAATAAAGTCTGTAATTCAACTCTAAAAGCCAGTTTATGGCTGTTTCTTTTTCAGAAGTCTATTCTAGAGGCCAAATTTTAGTTTTGTTAATTTTTTTAGAGTTTATATTCTACTCTGAGGAGTCAAGGAGGCAAACTATACCATGGAGAAGCTTATACCATTCCTTGGTAGTTCCTTGGTAGTTCATAAGAAGAGCAGAAGGGATGGCTTCCCCTGAGCTCCCTGGAGAATGACAAGCCAGAGGGAAAAGTCTCCTAGCAGGAGAGACAGATGAGCAGTCAGGGAAGCAGAGGTGGCTTTCAGCTTTTTTCATACAGCAATGGCCAAATTGTCTTTTAGTATCAAATAACAGTAAGGTGTGGCTACCAACTAGGTATGAAATTTTGTCCAACCCTTGGCAAGGGAAACCTCCCCGACCTGCCTGAGGCCAGCTGCAGAGGCAGAAAGAGAGCTTCCAAGCAGCTGGGCAGCGTGGTGTCCCTGCCACTGCTGGCCCAGCTTGGGGAGCTGCACCTTCCCTTGAACTCTTTATCTTCTTCTCTCAAAGCCTTAGTGTGCTGTAAAGTGTAGAATACCAGGATAAAAAAAATGAAAACTTGATGTCAATATAAAAAAGCATTTGCTCAAAATATCCAGTAGTTACCACTAGATGGCATTTTGTTTCTGAGAAACCAGCGAGACACAGGTTTGGGATTGTTAAGCACAGCAGGAAACAATACAAAATGAAATTACTTACTTCATTTGGTTAATAATCTATTATCCATTGTCTTGTATAAGTAAAACATTACTAACAGAAGACATTTCGTTTGCAGATTGATAAATCCTGTTTATTTAACTGTAGCTTCAGACTCTTCAACCCTCCACTCAGTAGGTAGGGGTTTGAGCTGTTGCCAGCACTTACCAAAAATCTCTTCCACACTTTAAATGAAAGACAAATGTAGCCCAAGTCACAGACTTTGAGCATGCCATGGAAATCTGCCAGAAATGCCTTGCTCCAGTAACTATATACAGTATTTCCTGTGTTATTTTTGGATAAACCCTTAAAACAGATTGCAGTATAAAAAGGAGTTTCCATTCAGGAAGAGAGCTGAAATAATAATTTAATAACATTCACATATTAATATTATATTTTTCAGTGTTTCATTTTAGTTTCAGCTTGTCCAAGCTGTGATGATTTACATTTTTAATCTCCACAGGGTACAGTGTATCACACCAGGGGGTGCAATGAAGCTCTGCTGTGTACAACCTGGGGTGACGTGTAGGTGGCATTGTTTAATACGACATTGTTTGGCATTTGTAAACCCCTGTGTCAGATTAAACCAAGCAGTATTTCCCTCACTCTGCAGCAGGAGTAAGGAAGTAAGGAGACTGTACATGATGATGCACAGCAAATCTGTGCACTGCTCAAATTTTCTTTGACTAAATTATGTTTACTGACAGAAGCATTGATGGTCATTAGCAGTGGCTAAATCAGATCCTGCACTTGTACTTGCTTAAAAAAGACTCATTATGGAAGGAACCTTACTTCACTAAGATAAAATTAATCCTCACCTCTTTCTAAAACAGGCACAAGCTTCTTTGAAGTTGGTAATGTAGAAAAGCTGCTTTAAGTCAATTATTTTATGAATTTGTGTGTTGCAAAACTTTAAACAGCTTTATATAGCCTTAATGATTATATACTTGCACTTTTTTTTAGTTTAAATTTAGCTTAGTACTATTCTCCATCAACATAAACTGGACTAGAATATATCAGTAGACATGTGAAACATGTGAAGTTTTCAATCTGTCAAAGTTTGTAACAATCTAACTCTGACAGAGAGGTGACATTTTCTTCAACAGACAAGACCTGTGGGACTTATGCTCCCTCCAGAACATGTCTGAGTGCCTGGCACATTATAAAGTGCATTTCCATGAAGGAGGGCTGTGTGCCCTTATCCAATATGTGAAAGCAACAACAAAACCTAAACCAGACATGAAATTACAAGAGCGGGTAAAGATTGTGAATTTCTTTCTTGAATTGAAAGAACTGTGCCAGACCTTTGTAACAAGGAAATGTACAGAATTTATATAACAAACTGGTACTTACAATATAAGGGAAGCATCCCAGTCAGTATAATGTTTCCATCCCAAGAAGACAGTGCTGTGATAAACACAAGCCTGCAGTCAGCTCAGAAACAGCATTCTGGTTGTATGGTGACTGGGAACAGAGCTCAAGGCTCTGGGGCCAGCAACCTTCCTACACAGCATTCAAGCGAGTGCTGCATAATTTAGAAAAGAGCAAACTCCTATTAGAATCAGGACTCTAAAAAGTTTGGGTAAATAGTTAGATACAGGATAAAGAAATGTTTTGCATATTCACATATGTATTCAAGTCATAAATTGTAAACTTAATAGCTTAAGAGTCATTAAATAGTCAACAAAATGAGCAAGTGCTCAAAATGTCATCCAGTGAAATAGACAGCATCTCCTCGGTATTTACAAGGATTATGCATTTTTTTCAGCAAAAATCATTAGCCCTCTACAGCAATTCTGCTGAAAGAAAGGACAGAAAGCAAGAAGACTGAAATATTAGCCTTTTGCTTGTTTTCTAATCATAGCCAGGTTGACTATAAAGTCTCTTGGCATTTTACAGACAGCCAGAATGACTGTGCTATACATTATATCACCTTGAAGAGTATCTTTCTCAACACAGCATTATGAATAACAGGATGTTTATACTACTTACCTCAAGTGAGATCAAAACATTTCTACCATCACTGTAAACATTTGGAAGAAACAGATCTTCACAGAACACATCTTTGTGTCAGAGGAAAGAGCTGCTATAACTGAGCAGTGAAATGCAGCACCTTCTTGGTGCAGACGGCTCCCCCCTCAGTTTCATTTTCTCCATTTATTCAGGGCAGTTTATTTTGTTTGCTGCTAAGGCAGAGGGCTCGTGCTCTCCTTGCTCATCTCCTTTTCCTCTCGATTAGAATCCCAGACGTAGGACAGATATATTTTCCCATTTTCTTTTTAAACATAAGCAAATTAGTAGGTTTTTTTCAAATCATTCAGTTAATAAAATGCAGCAGCCCAGTTGTTTCTCAAAGGTAGTATTTTTGCCTCCTCTAATGGTGTAGAACAAGTGATTCAGCTAAAGGGCGGGAAATACTATTCACTGACCGTGCCAGTACTAGCTCACGACAAAACAAGAGCAGGAACATTCTAGGCAGGAGGAAAAAATAACCTTAACTTTCATCTTTCAGGTAGCTAAACACAGCCATCAGAGCAGCTTTCAGCACATTCCATCCACCGGGGCACAGATGGTGTGAAATGGAGGTGTAATAGCTCATGCTCGTACTTTGGTGTACTGAGATAGCCACAGGCAAGAGTGAGGAGAGGAAAACATGGCTACCTGCAATCCTGTTTCTCTGAAAGCTCTCCTGGCAGTGCCTCATTCCTGAAGCTCATCTCAGCCTGGCACTGACAGTCCTCCCTAAGCCAGAGTACTCTCCTTTTAGCTCCTTATTTGTAAACTGAGTATGACCAGGCCCTGCTGCCCAAGGTGCTTACAAATACTGCCCACTCTCTGCCCTGCTCTGTTTCTGCTGTTGGATTAAAACCAAAGAAGAGTTCCTAGAAGCATGATTCCTCTTCTTTGCTTCAAGCTGTTCTGTACCTTCTATGCTTGTTAACATTTCTAGTCAGTCTATGCAGCTTAAGCTACGGTCTCTTTACCTATGGACTAAAAATTATAATTGTCCTCACATAATGATTTTACAATACTTTTCTGATTAACGATTCATCCCCCAATAAATTTACAGGTAGTTTATCTAAAAACCTAAGAACTTCCTCTTCCCCCAAAAAATGAATAGGATTATAAAAGTGGTTATAACAATACACATCATTATAGAAAATGGTAATAGAAGAGGGATAAAGATTTTGAGCAAGGGTTAAAATACAGTAATTACAGAAATTGGATCAGGTTTATGCATCTTCTTGTTCTACTGACAGCCATGTGATTAGATGATAACTCACCCCACACCTAGGAAGTTAAAAACTCTTATTTGGAGAGGGTTGTACTTTGCAGAGTTATGAAACCCTCAGCATACAACAAGCCCTCATTAGTTGTGCACAGCATCTATAATGAAATCTTTTGTAACACTACAAAGTCCTTCCGTACTTAAATATAAATCGTATAATGTATCTTAGCTAGGAAGATGTAAATATCAAGATAACATAAGCTTCTCATATCTATTTTAGCTGAAGATAAAGTACAAAGTGTGCAGAAATTAATTTTCTGACTTCAAGTGGAAGTTCGCTATAGAGGGTTAACACAACCAAGGAGGAAGCAATATGAAAAAAGAAAGAATTCCACATTGAATACTATAAGCACTTTCTGGGGCTCACCACACGAGGAAAAATATTTTGAAGAGGAAGAAAGTAAAGAAAAAGAAAGGTCATGATCCTACATTCCATAAAGGAAGAAAAAAATAAAAGAAGGGGGGAAAAATAAAAAAGAGTCACATTAAACCCTAAAATTAAAAGGAGACTTACCATTGAAGATTATGAAACTTTGAAAATTTCATGATAAAATCATCCAAATCAACCCTACACAGCGTTACACAACACAAGTTAAATAAATCATATCTGTGTTACTTTTGATACAATGGTTAAAAACAGATGTAAAGACTACTGCAAACCAATCTTACACTGCTCTGCAGTGTAAATGAGCACAGTTCCAATTATGTCTCTACTGAGGGAAGCAACAGGCAGCATATAAATGCAAACAGCCTTCATTAGACACATTGTCATGAGTATATTAATCATGTCAAGAAGCATTGCTCAAGTTTCCTTCAGTGCAATTTAACATACCTTACTTTATTAGGATGCACTTAATTTCACTATGCTTTCTCCTCATTATCATTTATGATGACCAATTAAAATGTTTGTGTCTGTCTCTAAGCAAATTACTCCGGTAATTCAGGTAGCTGAACTCACTGTTCATCCCACACTTCTGTCATCTCCTTCTCTCAGTGCAATATCTTCCTTTTAGAGGCCCAGCCACTCTTACCATTGCAAACAGAAAAAATCCCTTATTTAAACCGAATCAATAAGATACCAACCTGAGTCTTTTTACAGCACAGACATTAAGAAGTGGGCTGGTTCTCCTCCCCTCAGCAAGAGTACCCCTGTTACACAGCCTTTTGTTCCCCAGGAGTCACCAGCACAACCCATAGTCAGGAAAAGAACATAGTGAAGCAACGGAGGCCTTGCACATTTTTCTCATTGGGTTAGAAGTTGTGTGCAGCTTCACTTCATTTGGTCCATACATGGAATAAATGCAGACACACGGCAACTTTACTCTTGAGTTTCCTCCAAAGCCTCCGTACTGGGGCTCCGGCATGAGTTTTTCAAATGGTAAAAGAATGTGCCATTCCATGCATGTTTCCAACATCCATAAATAAGCCCAAACCATTTTTACTATTCTAAACATCAGGTGTGAGGGCATGATTTTTTCTGAACCCTTGACAACACAACTGTGCGCCATTTATTTGATTACAGTTGTTATTTCTGGCTTCATGTATATTGAAATAAGATTAAAATAACTGGAAGTTAGGTGGAAATTCTGATTACACACAGTGCTTTTGCTGTGGAACTCAGGGCAACCAGGAATGGCTGAGCAACATCTGGGATCACCAAGCTATGTTTATGAACTCATTTATCTGTGGATTACCTTGGGCTCCTGGAACTAATGATAAAATGCTTGTTCCTCAGCAGCTGCTGGAGCTCAGCTGCAGAGCAATGGTATTTACCTTACTTTCTCAAGAAACATACGTGTTCTCATTTACATAACATTACTTTGACATTACAGTAATGACTTCCAGAAAAACACTGATAATTGCAAGGATGAAGAAAGAAGTCTGAAGACAGTGCGGCCTTTTAGAACAATTATAATTTCATTAAAATAGGAACATAACTTAAAGATAGATTTTATTCTCTTTGATGATTTACTCATGCAAACTGCACATAAAAGAAAACAGTACAGTTTGTGAAACATGTCAAATGTAAAGACCCAAAATGCTAAGTACAGAAGTAGTGTGACAACGTCTCAAAACGGAATCCATGGTAGTACGGCTAATACCTTTTCTCTATTTGCTGAACACAGATTTTAATGGTTCTTTTTCCAGCCCCACTGTTAAATTCATTAACTGTTTACACATCTCCTATACACTTATGTAGACTTATTTTACAAGCGCAACAGTTTTGTTATAAAAAAACTCCACTTATATGATTTAAAAGCCTTTGTGTTTAGGAGGGCAAATTATAGTATGATCAATGAGGCCGCATTTAGTCCACCAAACCTACAATGAAAAGTGACTGTAGAGCTTTCTTGCAGAATTCACATTTTGTGCCTTTGCAATTCATTTCTTTCTCGTGAGAGGTCCATTGTATTTAACCATCCTGGAAACGTTCAATAACTGTTACAGCTTTTTATCTTGAAATTGGGAAAGTAAGACTTTTAAACACATGAGGTTATCAACACAACTTTCTTAGTTTTAAAATACAAAATATTTAAATTCCCTAATATTTTCATGCTTAAAGCCCTGCAATGATACATATATGACTTAGATACTTCTTTGTCCAGTTTTCAGTACAGTATGGTTGTATATATATTGCAGAAATTATATTTTCCTGTGAATCAATTACATGTTTAGATTTAAAACTGAACCAAATAGAAATCTGATGGCACTGACACTTAAAAAACGCATGGTATAGTGTGGAGAAGGAAGAGCAAATGAACTACACAACCCATTATAAATGCATTAAATCTTTGTTATATACATAATGGAATCCTGCTTTACTGCCAGTTGCTACTATGCATCTGTTTTTGCTATTATACAAAGTTTTCCGACCTGAAAGCACACATCTACTTTTTTTAAAACAACTTAATCTATTGTAAAATATTGTACTGTATTTTGAACATGAGTACAGAATCAAAATAGATAATGGCACATTTAAAAAACTCAGTATCCTACAGATGATTGGATAATGAGAAAAAGTGTACCTACAATCATCTCATCAGAAACAAACTACATCATGGAATGTTAGTTATCCAAGTTCGCACAGTAAATAACATTTTAAAACTGCAATCACCTATCAGCCAGCATCACATTGAAGGCATCTTTAAACATTCAAGCAAAAGACTGCTGGCATTAACTACTGAACCATTCTCACACACACACCACACACACCACATTATAATTACATTGTTTCCAAGATACGGTAGATACTGATTTTTTTTTTCCACAAGAAAGGTATCAAAATTTTTGCTACTAAAAGATGACAGTGCTTACACAAGAATTAAGTACAAGTTAGCTTGCAAATACAAGACAATGACAAAAAAAAGTCGAGTTGTCTGAAGAAGGATTTTAGGCTTTTCTGGCATCCAAAACCATGAGTAAACTCCTTAGTCTGCGACTCAAAAATCCACAAAATATCAACCTACTTTGGAATAACAAGTATTCCATACGTGATAACTCTGTATTTTACAATATGCTTACTGGTTTCAGCCTAGCAACAAGGGGTGGTTATAGATATCTATTCTGACCGGAGAATTAAAGCTCTCCTCCCACCAGAATCAAGTGTTGGAGTGGGAAAAAAACCCACCTGACATCAATTAAAAAAAAAAATCAAATCTATTTAGTAATGATCCTCATCTAGGATTGGTATGTGCATAAGTACTGTATCTCATATACTGTACTGGCCCTATTAAACAAATTAAAGACCCCAACAGTTAAAAGCCAACCAAAATGCTATACATAAAAAACCCAAATGTTTTTCTTCCAATGTTCTTCCTCTCATAATGTGCAAAACAACAAAAAGGCAAAAAGACTAAAAGCAAATTTACTGTTACTGTCTTTCTCTTGCCTAGTGCTTTATGACCTTGCTAACTTTACAAAGTCAATAGGGACTATGCAGAACTTTGGTATAAAAATGTCACATAATATTCCTATCACAGTCTTGGGGATGACCTTCAGTAATTCACCCCAATGTTTGTTAAAATAATACCAAATTAAAAATGAAATAAACCACATTGTACTGTACACACACTTTACACATTAAGCACAAAAAATAACTAGTAAAACTAATACTTAAAAAAAAAGTCTTTCGCAAAGAGACCAGAACTGGTGTTCCGTCTTATTTCCACCTGCCAATCGTTAAAGCCAAATTTAAGTTGGATTTTTAAAAACGAATAATTTTAAGCTACAATTTCTCCTAGATGGAGACTGGTCTGTTGTTGGTTTCCCTTTAAAGTCACAGATGTGTATCTAAGGAACTGATGCAACCAAGTTTGTAATCAACTTCCCGAGGGCTGGGCCTGGGAGGGAGGCGCCAGGACGATCTGGGACAGCACGGGCTCCGTGCTCTGGTCCGCCATCTGCGTGAGCACCGAGGTGGCCACCGCCTCCGCCTTGGACGTGGAGCTCACGCCGTTGGAAGTGCTGACGGAGCTGTGCTGGATCGCCTCCGTGTGCGGGCTGCTGGGCACCGAGATGTCCTCCGAGCTGTCATCCTTGTCTGCAGCTGAACGACAACAACTCATTTATTCTGTGCTGGAACGCACACCACCTCCTCCCAGCCACAGCAATCACCCCCTAAATAGCTAACACTCGTGCTGTAATGCAGCACAAATTGCAAAACAAGCTTATTTCCGTTTTTTAAAAAGAAAATACTATTTTGTAAGCAGAAAAACCAGACTGCAGTATGGACTATTCAGGAAACCAGAGTATTTTCACATCTTCAAGGCCATGATTAAAATTTCCTGCCTAGTAAATCAGCCAGTGGGTACTATGCCTAATTCTAATGATGCATGTTCACATCAGTAAACATTATTCACAGACTACAAAATGCTATTTATTGTGTCTGCTTAGTAATCAAACAAGAATAATTCTACATTCAGTAATAAATATTTGCCATCATGAGTAAGATATCTGAAAAAATATTACTTACACCACTATATTTACTGGACAATGCTTACATGAGTTTTCAGCCTCCATTCTTTTAACAGAATGAAGTTCCATAATTTTACAAATGCCTCTTAATAGGTTTTAAAATCATTAAAACTGGCTTAAAAATATTTTTGGAATATTTCAGGTGTTCTCCACACAACCAAAGTGAATTAGCCACAGAATTACATCATTTTTTCCCATGACAGAGGGTAAGCAGATTAAAAAAAATTATCACTGTGCAAAAATAAAATTTCCAAAATTATCATGACTTAAAATGTCCCTCTTGCACAGACATTCTAGTCATGCTAAAATCATCCTTTTTTCCAGAGCTGCAGAAGTTAGCCAAGGTATTATGCAAACACTGCCAAACTAAAAGTTTGAGTTCAAAACTAAAAAACCAAGAACAGAAAATTATCCTAATGTTTTTCACTCAAAAATAGAAATACTAATGCTGAATTTTATTGTAACTTTTTTATATCACTTTGTGCTACTAACGTTTGCAAGTACTTTTCACAGCAATTTTATAAACAGACCAAAACCAGTATCCAGGTGGCATATTAGAAGTCCCTTTTCAACTACTACTGACTACCATGATACAAACATAGCCAGAAGCAGGCATGAACTATTGCTTGGGACAAAGCAATGGGACAAAGCTTGATCTTCTCTAGTCTTGTCTTTGCAATCTCTTTCAGATTTGCTTGAGACTGGCCTACAAGTTCAGAAGTGTCTCAGAGAAACAATGGGAAAGGATGACACTAACATGGGGACACAAGCAGTGCTGTGGTATCATGTCCTCATTTCCACAAAAAGCCAGGCTAAGAGCAGCAACTAAAAGGAACATTAAGCGTGAAAAACCAATAGTGAAATAGAGTTTCTGTTTTACTGAGGTTTATATGACATGCTAGCTATGGGTAAGAAAATTTACTAACTTAGCAAGTCAAGACCCCAGTATAAAGATCTTTGAGCAGCCCTATGCATACTAAGAACAAACTCCTCTTCAAAGCTTGAGAGCAACTGTTCTATTACTGACTGCTTCCAGAAAAGAATGGTAAGGTCAAAAAGGATGGGTAGGCAAGGAAACTGCTGAATTTTTTTTTTTCTCAGAAATACTGCGTACAGGAGCAAGGTGGCAATCTCTCCTACAACTCCACTAAAAGAGCAAAGAGTAAAACGTAATAGCTTGGAAGTTAGAATGCTCTTATCCACAAGGCCAACTGTTTTACAGATCCTGCACTTTTTAAAGAACAGACCGCTCAAACACTGAAGGAGAGGGATACTGGTGACACAGAACTAGATCTGCTGACCAGTGCTGCATATCCAAAGGTTTCATAATAACTGCAAACAGCAAGAAAATCAAGGTATTTCCAAACGGCATTTGTGACCCTTAGGAGAGTTTGCCCATTCAAGAACAGAAAGAATACGAACAAGTATCAATTTAGTTAGAAGTATTCAACAGGATAGAATCTTTACCATACCTCCACAGCAAGACCTACAAGATCTCATGTAAAACAAGCAAGAAGGAACACATGCAAACTTTGTTAAAAATAGAAACCCTAGTGCGACTTGCTGAAAAATACTCCATTACTAATTATGAGAGTAGCATATTTTTTCCTCAGACAGAATGAAATGGCAGCAAGTGGGATGACATGTATCAAATACAGTCTCTCTGCTGTAACACCTGCTCCTCTTCTTCAGAACTGCTGCTATTCTCCTATGAATCTCAATCTTCCTATCAGCTTCTTTTGCTGATTCCCAATGTCTGGGTTGTCCAAAACCTCCTCATTCTCAATAAAAAATGGTTAGTTTTAAATGCTACGAGCCAGAGACAAAGAAGAAGTTGAAGTACATCCCTATCTTTCAGCCAGAGAAGAAAGGTCTTCCACTGTTCTGTCTTCCTTAACACATTTCTGAACTCAAAAGAAATGTCTGTAATAATATCACAGTGGTAAAGAACATGAAAAAGGCCTGGTTTTCTGACTTTGATGGGTTCTGGAAGATCCTACAAGCAATGTGAGAAACAGTTATGAGTACAGAGATAACCACCAATGTACAAGAGCAGTGTTCATATCACAGAGCAGATAAACAAACATGCTGTGCTGAAGACACAAAAGTATACAATTCAGGTATTTTCAGATGCCAGGGGGCAGAGAGGGGGAGCCTACAGCAGACAGGTGATTATATAAAACATAGAGCTAACACTAATTTATGATAATAAACTGGACTGGAAGCATAAATCCTTGCAATAACTACAGACCAATATTTAGAAATTAGGTGACACCCTAAAGAATAGCTATATGAATTTTTTTCAATGTCCTTCCTAATGTAGTCCTAACTTTACAGGAACAATGGCCAAAAACTGAAAACACCTCAATTTGAAGTATTAAAACCAAACAAGAAAATCTACTCATAGAATATAGAAGGTATTTAGAAGTCATCCTATTACAGAGATGGCTTGTTTTCTTAAGCCTGAAGACTCGGAATGAAGAACAAAGGCTTTTAGAAGAAGACAGAAAAGTCATACTTAAATTCTGACAGATTCTTTTTTTTTCTTAGTTGACCAAAGAATTGCCAGGCACAGGACTGTGATTTCAAGAGTGTGACTGATATGTAACAGAATCATACTGTAGCTAACAATTAAAAAAAAAAAAAAAAAAAAAAAAAAAAAAAAAAAAAAAAAAAATTAAGCTTTTTAATGGCTTCCCCTGCTTTGCCTCACATCAAGGAAAATGCACAGTCCAAATTAGAAATTAATTCAAAGAAATAATGTTTGCTGTATATTAGAGGGCTGAAAATTTACAGAACTGTATCACATGAACTTTCCTGAAGGCTACGTAGCTCCTAGACAGGCTGTGTCATGAGGAGCAAGCCACTATGGATATGGAACGCAATGTGGGCTAGATTGGGCTATAAAGAAGATTTAAAGAGCACCAAATCAGGCACCGACTTTTGAGGATCTACTAAAAAGTACCCTTTTCAAATAGCCAAACATTGCTGCTATTTGCTTCTTACCTACTGTCTTACCACCACAGTAAGCAATAGCTTACTAATAGCTTACCAATAGCTTACCAATTTGCTTACCAATAGCTTTCAGTAAGGTAAGCAAAGAGGGAGGGATTTCAGTCTTCAGAAGAAAAAACCGACCTACACCAAAACAGGAGTGAGTACACAAGCATTGATATGATCCTGAATTCCTTTCAGCCCCTGATAATCACTAACAAGAAAGAGGCCTCATGGTAATTCTCATCAGGCCATGCAGGGACTACAGAGGGACCTAAGCCTAGCAATGCTTTTTTCCAGGGAGTTGTCCTTTGTGAATATCCCCTGCAGGCACTGAAGAAGCACTGCCTGTCCAAAACTGGGCTGCAGGAAAACACAGTGGTTTGAGAGGTTCAAATCATTCAAGGTCTGAAATTGGTTGGTCACCTTCTATCTTTCTTTTTAAAACTAGCTACAGAAAAAACATAAAACCGCCCCATTCAACACCCCCTACACTGCAGCCTCTATCTGTCTTCTTTTATACTCTGTTTTGAAAAAAATGCTCTTGAATATTAAGATGTCCTTGTGAAAAATATGGAAAAATATCTTAAAAAACTCTTTCTCCCTTAAAAAAAACCCAAACTCTGAATACCACAATACATTTTCTTCTCACTAGTTTTCACCTTTGTCCTAATACAAGCCCAGAAAAATCCTAACACAATACAGGGAGTATTGTAGAAGACTTTTAGAAATTATCTAGTATAAAAGATAACACGAAAAATAAATGAACAGCATCTAGGCATCTTGTATACAGAGCACTTTCCCAATCCACAGCTGAAGATGCACTCAGAACCAAAAGCATCCTTTTCTGTAAAATAAAAAAGTTTAAGCTGGCTGACTCAAAGTAAAATATCTATTTTTCTGGTTTCTCTGTCCTGATGACACCCTCTTTTAAAGCAGGCACAAGACTTTAAAATAAGGAAAACGTGATCCCAAAAACAATTTTAGAAGAAAGGGCTATGTGCACTGTCGTGCTTTTCACTTGGCCTGAGAAAAAAATGTGTTTGGGAAATACAAAAAATTTAAAAAAATATGTAAAAGTAAAGGCCAAGTGATCAATTATTTGTTCCTATTTAAGGGCATAATGCATGAAAAGCCATCAAATTGTGGACTTGGCTGTTAAAATGTGGTCTATGCAGTGCACAGTAGTCAGCACTGCAGGAGCTCTTTAAGCTGGGGTCTTCAATTTCTTCCAGAGACAAGACTGTTAAACCACTCACTACATTTTTGAAGCAATTCCACTTTGATTATTTGATGAATGGAGTATGTTTATTTAAATACACTTTATAGGAATACCATTTTCATGAACACATTGACTGAAACAATTTTTTTCTCTCATAAACTGTTACTGTGGATATGTCACTTAGCCAACATACTTTCCTTACAATATTCACGCAGAGATAATGTGACAAAATCCTTTCAGAGGAATGGCATTACAACTATCATTCATGTTAAGCTTTTACTTTCAACAGACTTTCCAAGAAACTGAGCTATGCTTCTAATTTCCTTGCGTAATACTATTTTCCTCTAAAATGTAGGCTTTTGCCACTGATTAGTATTTTAGGTCTGATTCATTTTGTATTCTTTACTGAATCAGATGCATAGTCCTTTACTGAGGGCTGAAAACAAGCACTACTAGACAGGCCATTCACTAATCCTTCAACAAAGAAATCCTTGGCATGGAATCACTTTGACAGTTTATGACTTACGATGAAATATTTTACATCCCAATTCAGGAACATGAATCCTCAAAACATCAAAATTTAAGAAACCTATGGTTTGTTTTTTGTGTGGAGTTTTTTTTTTTTTTTGTTAAAAACCTTGCATGCATAATGCCATCCCCCTAGTAGCTTCTGTATGAAATTATGTTGTTCTGTCAGATGGGAGCCATAATGGCCTCATCCCTGCAGCAATCATTGTTAATATAAATCCCAAATGTATTTCTATACTGTTCCAATTTAGTCCAAGATGCTATTTTCTGTCTTGTCAAAATGACTGGAGATCAAAGGACCAAGATTTATAAGCTCAAAACTGACAAAATCAGTATTCTAAATATATATGGCAATACAGAGTTGCTAAATCTCCTGAATCTTTTAAATTAAAAAATATTGCCCATTCTGATGAAATTGCTTACAATGACTACAAGTAAAGATGGTGGCTATTAAGTTTTATCGCAAGCACCTGAGGATCTGTTTGCATGCAGTACAAAATGTTCCTTTATTCTCCTGAATTACTGACACTGGCAAATTAAAATGAAGTGGCTACATATGGCAGAAACAATCTTCACATTTACAAATATCTTGAAATATCACTAAATCATAAAAACGAAAGCTGTGGGTTATATATTATGAATGTTGCCTAATGCATTCCCAGCTCAGTTATTTGTAACAAATTTGTGTACAATGGACAAAATTGGCCATTTATTCTACAGCAGCAGCAGCTGGTTCTGGCACTGTGTATCACAGCCAAAAAGGAAGCTACAAGTCAGGAAAGCATAATTAACCTTTAAAATGCTGGAAGGATGAAAAGTAAATAGAACAACTTAAAATAAAAATACGGATTAGAAAATATTGGTATTGACAGTGTCAGTATTCTCCTCAATACTAGAACTGTCTTCAAAACTACCCTCTCTATATAAAAGAAGTAATTTAATGTAGATATCAAAGCAAACTAGAAGACATTGTACAGTAGGAGCCATGAACCTGCATCTGATTATTTTAATGGCTTGACTGATCCTGGATGTTATGGTAAATGAGGACAGCTGTTATAGTTCCTCCACTGAAATCTCATTACAATGAAGGAAAAACACCCACAAGAACCTTTCACTGTATTAGGCTATGATAAAGTATAAAAAATGGTTTATCGTGTGCTCTTAATACTCTAATTATATTTTCCAAAGCAGGTGCAGTAACTGATAGTCCTTAAATGCTAATTATCATATGCATTCATTAAACCAACATAAACCTTTCAATGTTATGCAACAATTCAATTTTGACTTATACATATATTTTTAAATACCATGTAATATTTTCTGTCTTCCAATAACTTCAAGCTTATATAAAAAAAAGATCTTTAATGTAATATATATAATATTAGAACCGCACTTCTCAATTTTAATGCTCATTCAGTTCATTTTGGCAGTATTTCATTGATGCAGCCTCAGGCTATAGGTAATGGAACATTACTCACTATGATAGCCAGATTTCTTCTGCATGGCGGTTACAGGGCAATCTTTATGAGCCAGAAGAAGCTGTTTCAGCTGTGCCACTTCATTTCTCAGCAGGGTGACTTCATTCTAAAGGAGAAGAAAGTTATGTACTTTACCAGGCTCAAACTACACAGGTTTTGAAGGTAAGCATTAAGTTTTATAGGATTTTCAGTTGTTCATTTAGGGGTAGCTGAAACACAAGCAATTTCAATTTGGTATATACTGCAAATATATATATATTTATTTTATCTTAGAAAATGCAAATATTAGCTGAAACTTGGCTAGCTTTGTTACATTTACTGGGAAATGCTTGGGTTTTTTTAAAAAATATAACATATGTTTTTCAGTTTGCAGATGCAGAGTCTACATATAGTCTCATTCACATGATCCAGCTACTGTGAGACTCTTCTGGAAGGTTTTGTGATGAATTCTAATCAGAGTAAACCTACATTTAGCTCCAGAGATTTTAACAAATGTCACGGCCAGCATTAAAAAAAGGGAAAATAGAAAAGAAAATCCAAAAAGCCAATGCAGAATAATTTTTTAGTGACTCTATTTACACTTGGACTTCAAAAAAGAAAATCTTACATAGTGGAAAATAATTTAGCAAATACTGGTTGATCCCCAGACTGATTTTTATTTTGGCAGCCATACATAAACATGGTCTCAGAAGGAATCACTGATAATAATGACAAAATCCGGAGACGTCAGCTTGTGTCGCTAAAGCACAGTGCAATCTAAGAGACAGCACCTGCACAATCCAGTGCCTGGATTCATTTCCAGACTCTGCCTTTTCACTACTGCATGACCTTGAGCAAGGTCATTTCACTGCTTTGTGCTCCAACTTGGCCATTTGTAAACTGGAGAGCTGCAATACTTACCTTCCCTGGAAAGCAGCTTGGTGGCTAGAGATGAGGAGTGCTGTGTAACTGCATTGCATGTGACAATCCAAATTAAGAATGGTGTGGCATTTTGATGTCACATTGATGACCCATTTTTATAGAGTAGAAAAATATTTATGAATCAAATTATCTGTAATGCTTTGTGATACCCATATCTGGACACAATGTGTGTTTTTCATGGGTTATTTTATTTTGAATATAAATCTTTTCTATTAACACTTGAAGTTACTTCAAATACAAGAACCTTTGCATATTATTGTAATATACCACACATGTGACATAATTATTTAGTAAATGTTTATGTTTCTGCATTTAGAAGCAAGTTAAAGAAAAAAACAAACAGCAGAGGGAAACTAGATGGCATCTGAAATTATCTGCACAATAAACTACAAGAAAGTCAACCTATTTACTTGCAAGCAAGAAATAAGGCAATGCAGCCAGAGATGACATGAATTACAAGTTAAAGGATTCCAAAAGAAAACAATTCTTCCAGAACAGAACTTATTAGGTTTAATTACATTAAGTAACTAAAATATCAGACTGTTCAAAGAAAAGCTCCTCTCTTGTGTTCCCTCTCTCTCCATTTAGAAGAACAAATTTTAAGCCTTTATACCTGCAAAATCCTCTTAGGGTCTCCTTTTCTATTCAGTCCTTTTATGCGTAGAATACCCTTTAGAAACTTTTTACTAAAAGCAAAAGCTGGAAGATGCCAAAAATGTGACTCCACAGACACTTGTAATGAAAGAAAAATGTGACGGCAAACAAAAAGGTTTGAAATGATAGAAACCCAACCAAAAGCTCCACAAATTCTCTACCAGCTGGCACTACATGTCCTGAAACCTTAGGCTGTTAAGAAAGCACAGGACTACTGCCTCCAGCTCTGTCTGCCCTTAGTTCACCATGTTATTTACTGAGGAGCCACAAATCTTGATATGCAGGCAGCTGCACAGAATTGACAGAGGTTGGGCAGAAAAAACCACACTGATGTAGTTTTGAGGCACCTGATGACCTACAGAAGCAACAGTGTCCAAGACTATGAAATATAGTTCTGCCAGTTCAAAGGAACTCTGGCAATCAGGAAAAGGTTTGCAGAAATTTTCTCTTATGCCTCCCACATTTTAAGGAAGAATTTTATATACAAACAGCACATCTAAGTATGAAGTTGCTGTTCATCTGTGGAAGTAAAATGATATGTTTATGAAAAGTTTTTATAATACAGTTTATAGCTCAATATCAGCTGTATCAAAAATATTAAGACCACTGCTAGCATAAATACAAAAAGTAATACATTATCTTACATTATCTTATTAAAGCAAACTTGAAAAACATGGATCAGCATTCCTATATAAAAGAGACTGAGGTAATTTCTAGAACAATGGTAGCTGTATATTCCATAACAACAACACTGGCGCCAACAGTACCACATAAAATGCACACACCACTCGTGACACTAGAACAGAGTTCTGTCTGCTGAACACAGGGATGGGGAATGTTGCAGGAAGCAATCTATGGTTGCCATTTACGTATTACCAGTAAGAACCACTTCTAACTGGTAAAGGGGGCTGTTTAGAACCCATTCTTAAACATATTTGCTTGTGACAACAGCAAGTCCTTCCATCTCATTCATAACATGTGAATGTGTGGTGGTCATTACATATGTGGTTAACCTGTGGGAAACAGGCTACCAAGAAACACATAAAATAAACATTTTTAACAGGTGGCACGAACAAAGATGATTTCAGATTTTCACATTGGAAAGGTTCTCATCATCAGTGAGACAGAACCAAGTGCAGGCATCAACAACTCTTTAATGAAGTATACAATATAGCTCACATGCTGTTGAGAAGAATTTGTATGTTCCTGCATTTCAAAATGTGCTAGCATGAGAAAGCAGCTTTCCGGAGGAAAGCATACTGACTTGTACCCGCACTCCATCCTTCAAAAGATGCCTTCCCTTCTGCATTCTTATGAAGGGAGGGCACAGTGTATGACACATTCTTTTTTATCTGCCTATTCTTCCCTGTATCCAAAATGTAATAGTGGGACCATGGGAACACATTAGCCCTTACCCAGCACGGTGTGGGACAACACTTGTGATATGTTATTACTCAAAGTATCATCAGAGGCAGGTAAATGTGACTTCTGGGGATAGGGGACTGCCTGTGGCTGAGTTAAACAGCATTCTTCCTCCTTCCTTTTTGGGCAACTTCCTCTATGGGAAAGGATCTTTACTTATGGGCATACTTTCAAAATTTAGCCTTCCTAAAACAGCTTCTGCAGCATCAGTACAAATCATCACTCAATTGCTGCTCACTGAAAACCCATTGGGACTTCATGAGGAAGACAGGCCATTCTTCTAGAGCTTCACCTTTTAAGATTATTAAAGCAACAGGGACCAAATACAGAACATGTAATGCACTTTGGCATCTGATTCTGCAATGTGGCTCAGCGGCCACTGTGAGCATGGTCAACACCTTCTTATACCCTGCAGGATTGTGTAAGGCAGAGGCCACACAAGGTGAGGAATAAAATTTAAGATCAATAAACAAGTCAACAATAAATAGAAAACAGTTCTCAAGAATCAAATCAGTAAATAACCTTCAAAATACTGGAAGCATGAAAAAAACCTACACAGCAGAATCTATAATAAAGGCAGCCTAACTAACCTATATATGTTACTGGTGATGTAATAGATGGAAATTTTCCTTTAAGCAAATATTTGAAAAATATTTGCAAACTTGAAAACAACCATGAAGTTACCTTCAAACATTTATAAGAAGAACTTGATAGAAGTTAATATACAGAAAAAAATAAATTCATCAACCAAGTAAACCTCTTCGAAATTCATACGTACTGTCACCAGCTTGCAGTCTTACAGCCCTTCCCACTGCCATGGGAACCTCTGACACAGGCATTATGAGAAAGCCAGTAACAGCACTGAATGGAGTCAGAATTGTTACATGCAGAAATGCAATGCAGGTGTTTCACTGTGAACCTGCTTTTGGAAATGTGATATCTTGGTAATTTCAGCTGGGCAGGCCACTTACACATTAAACTAAAAATGAACTACTAAACCTGCATTAAGGCAAAACTCCAAACTTATTAAATTTTCTATTAAATATAAAGTAAATAATCATGGGTCATTGCTGCCCACTCTGCTGATAAGCTGTGTCAAGTTATTATTATGGAAGTATAGGATTGATTAATATTTTCACATAACGCACAGTGTAATTATTTCTCTGATACCCAATTTTCTTTTCAAGTTTTTCTGTTCTTTACAGTTAACAGTTTTGCTTTTGGTAGACTGTAAGAAAATTTTTCTTGAATTCACTGTTACTGAATTAACACTTGTAAACATTTTGTTTATTGGACTTATGTGATTTTTTTTTTTGTTATAAAACTTGGCATATATATGTGAAAGACAGGTCACATGATACCAAACATTACTTTCACTAAAAAACTGATTTTTTTCATTCTCCTTCACTCCTTTCTTTGATTATTTAAGCTACAGTGCTACGTATGATTATGTAATTAATGGACTTAATTGAGGGCTGTGCATTAAATGAGTATGTCTAAAGACTGTGAACAGGTGTGAGAAGAATACATATTTGCAAGAAATTTAACTAATGCTTTTGCAGAGTGTCATGATTCTTGGAACACAGGAAACCATTTCACGGTGTGTGCTTAGGTAGGAATCTTTTACATTTCAGGGTCTGGGATGCTGAATATTTTTAAAGACACGAACATGAAGATGGCTGATACAGTGTAACTTTGATTACATGATAAAAAATAACCTCAACACGCCCTACTTTCCTGTTGATCAAATTCCTGTTGATCAAACAGCAGGAGAGGTGAGTTTTCATAGGAAGATGATGATCTGTGAATTTGACTCAGTGAACAGCTCTGATGAAGAAAAACAAGTGACACTCAAACATATCAAAATAAGTCTCACCACATTTTCTAATGAATGCTTCACAGTTTTTCCTTTCAGCAACTTTCAAAACAAATATTTTAGACTTTTTATTTTGAAAACAATAATTTCTGCCAATTTTTAATGTGCTACTGGAAAACATTAGGAAAGTATGCTTTAATATTTAATAGCAGTTTAAACAAAAGGGTCATGGATTGTTTTACTGGGGAAAAGTACATTCACATGGTGACTTTCTGAGATCAGATGAGGTGGAAAAATGACCTGCAACATACACCGGCCCTACCCTCTTATACCACACTTCATCTCTACCGGATTTAGGTGTTGCTGGTTGAAATTTGCAATGCCACTGCTGTACCCATCCTGTGGGCAAAAGAGGCCCTCAGTATCCACTGATATCAACCTGGCACCTTTCATAAGCATTACACTCACTTTAAAGGAAAAACAGTGAAGTTTAAAAGAACCAAAGGAAATAAGCCCAAAACTTACTCAAATAACCTGGGCCATGATAAAAATAAAGAGCAAGATGTGTTCAAGGTAAGACTATTACTTTGCTCATAAGTGTTTATTCCAACACATCTTGTCATCTTAGTTTAGTATCATAGCCTGAAAGTTATTTCAAATGGAACGAAGGAGAGAAGGGTATGATCCTTAAATGTACATATCTTGAAATATGAGTATGTTTTCATCCTCTAATTTTACTGCTATATGCAACTAGTTCTGAATTTCAAGCCCGAGCTGAGCCACCAGTTATAAAACCATTTATATTTCTGATTTCATGCAAAGTTTTAAGCTCCACTGATCAAGGATCACTGAGTAAGAACAAAAAAAAAAAAAACCTTCCTAATTTTTCCTTGAAATAAAAGGTATACCTGTAATTGGCCATTTAGTGAGCTCAGGTCCTCAGCTTTTTTCTCCAGTGACTGCACCCAGACTTTCCGTTTCTGCCGGCACCTGGAAGCAGCAGCTCTGTTTCTCTCCAAGAACTTTCTCCTTTTCTCATCAGGGTCTTCATTGGCAGCTCTTCTTCGCCGACCACCTGTATTTGGTGTCTGTGGCGTAGGCTGAGCTGGTGATGCCTGAAAACAACCATGATTTAACCTACAGCTCTGGTATAAACAGCCAGCACATCTTGAGAAAAGCATTCAGGGCATTTCTAAATATATTCAGGTGAAAGCTGTGCCCATTTAACTCTACAGTGATGTTTTTAAATCTTTTACCCATACTTACTTCTCCTGATCATCTTACATTAACATATTGCATCCAAAATAGCTTTCAAACTACATTTAGTAGGAAATGAATTTTCTATTTTTGACTCTTCCCACACACCCAGCCACAACTGAAAAATGACACAATTGCTTATGCCCGCTACTCAGAAGCTGTTTGACAAATGCTGGCAGTGCTGAGACTCTCTGATCCCTGGATCTCCAGATAGCAATTTCCTATTCATTCATGTGTTCCCCACCACTGAGTAACAATTTCCCTTATTCTCCCCACATTACATGACAGTATCAAAAGACTTCAATATTTTAAATAATACATTATACTCATTTTACAGTTGTATACAGACCCTAAACAAAGATTTAATGTAACAATATAATGGGTCTTAAAATCCTTTAAAGAGATAAAATAGAACATAACTGTCCACATGACATTCAAAGGTGCATCTCCACATTCAGTCCTGCACAGCAAGAAAGTTTTATTTTTAAATT
Source organism: Molothrus aeneus (assembly GCF_037042795.1). Taxonomy (NCBI): domain Eukaryota; kingdom Metazoa; phylum Chordata; class Aves; order Passeriformes; family Icteridae; genus Molothrus; species Molothrus aeneus. The sequence continues at coordinate 17,478,021 of NC_089652.1, read as the reverse complement.
AAAACCTCCAAACATGTATCAGCTGGCATATAAATTTGGCATTAATTCTAAATAGCTAAGAATAAAAAAACTCTGGGAACTCAAATCAGTGTTTTAAGAATGAAACACTATTTTTGATTAACACTAATTGTAAAATAACTCTAAGACAATCAAACAGCAATTTTCATCTTGAAAATTCTGCTATGTGGTATTTTGAAAAATATTCTTTAGAAAACCTCAAGGCAGTATGGGGAAACAGCAGCTTTAAGAAAGAGATCTCTTTACGATGGGTCACTTTTTTCCCCCGTTCTGTTCCAAACATATTTGTTTTGATACATTATTTGATTTCACTGGCCAGAGTAAGAATCTGAGGCTTTCATTGCAGGTAAGTCCTGTCAATTCTGGGCCAGCTTTTATAAAATTAATATTATGCTACGAATTCTGAAAATATCTCTTTGAGATTTTTATAAGCAGTTTGAAAACACATTCCAAGAGGTTTTTAGAAACAGAACAGCTGCAATCCTTCAGGATTCACCAGGAAGTGTATCTTTCCTCCAGCAGCATGCCCACTTCCAGTCTGACTTAGAGGCTTTGTCTTTTACTCCCCTGTTCTGATCTATCATCCCAAAAGGATAACAAAACACTCCTAAAACCAGAGCCCCCCTTCCAGAGCCTGAGATGATGAAGTACTCTTAATGACACAGATGAAACTCTTCCTGTGGCAGCCCAGAAAAGATCCTTCAAGCAAATTAACACAAGCATGATACCTGATGCAATAGAAAAATTTCTAAGCACACTTACGATACAAAAATATAATAAACATAAAACAGATGCAACAGAAACACAAAATAAAAACACTTATTTTTTCAAATATATATATATGTTGACCAGCTGTAAAAATTTCAGCTATCACAGGATCTCCTAACAATGAACTTCAGAAATCAGGACTTGGTTCTAAATTTGAGTAGATAGATACTACCTGTTTTGAAATCATCATCTTGGATAATAGATTTTAGAAGCATTTAAGAACATGTAAGACCTGTAAACATTTTACTGCTGTAGAGCTATTGATTAAAAGAGGAGTCTGTAATCTCTATTTTACAGACCAAGAGTATAGAAAAAATAGATGTATTTGCAAAATAAAAGGAGGAGCTAGGAGGCACATGCCCACTCCTGTCATACCGGTGTTTCAGTTGTTGAAGTTGCAGGCTGTTGGAGTGACTGTGGTCGTGGTTCCTCTGACTGAGTCCTAACCAACCCACTTGCATGTCCCTTGGCAGTATCTCCATTTGTTACCTGAGGGTGCTGCTGGGTCAAGGCTGCTTTCAATCTCTGAAAGCAGAAAATAAAGAAGGAAAAAGAAATATTCTATCATGCTAGCTTGAATGATTAATCATTTATATAAGCAGTTACTTCCACTTTGGAAACAGGAACTCCAACTCATAAAGAGGTGTTTCTTTTTACAGGCTTTCAACAGTGACCTATGCATATACCTAAAAATGGGGTAAATTTCTGCAATCATGTTAAGAGCAATGAGGTTTACATAAGATCCCAGGAAGGGAAGGATGGTATGGAGAAGTAAGCAGAAAGCCTCATCTGTAGTGAACTGTGCCCACAAACAGATGAGTGGAAGGCCATAAACAGAAGGTGGTAGTACCAGAAGAGTAACGATGACACATGAAAGAAAATAGGGAACAACCAGAACACAAGCATCTTTCCACTTGAAAAATTCTGGTGTTCTCTATCTCTATTCATTTTTAAATAGCTTGTTATGCCTCCACTAATTCATGGTCTTTACAAATACTCACCTCTGCAATCCTAAGGGTAATTAGATAAAAGCCAAGATCTTTGCTGAAACAAACATCTAAACACTAAGAAGCTTCAGGTTATATGTAAAGATTATTTATGTAGAAATATACAAGATAACTACTACAGCATGCTACTTTGCAGTAAAATACTGCTAAAAGGTTTGATGTTCTTCCTTTACTGCAAACAGCCACTATGAAGAACAGTAATGTGCAAGTTCAGCTGTATATAATACACCCAAGAGTTACTGACAACCTGATGGATGATTTCAGAGCATTTTACTGACTGCCTGTTGAAAAACACTTCATTCAACTTTTGGTGAAATCTATTAAAACTGTAATATAATACATTCTATTTAAAATTATTTTTTAATCTTGAGTGATAAAGTGTCCAATTTCAGCAGATACAACTGCTTGTAATTCCAGATTCTTTCTTAAAATTCCATGACTACTGTACAATTTATCATTAATTTTTTTTGTTTTACTGAAGAATTTACCTTACTAGAGAAATGGTGTTAGAAAATGTTTTTATACTGAGTACCAGATTTTTTAAGAATCCAATACAAGTTTAAGAGAAGATTAATGACTTAAACACATAAGTTTGTGGAAATTCTGATATCTTGTAACATCATATTTTGAAACATGAACAAAGTGTCACCCACATACTAACATTACTAGGATATCTTAAGAATACTAGAGAGAGGCAGCATTTGGCCAGCCCAGAATAAACAGAAAACTTTGCACCTATTTATGTAGATATTCTCTATAAACTGTAGTATCCAATGTCTCCCAACAATTAAGTCAGTGAAATACAGTAACAGCTCTCTCCGACCTTCCACGGTGACAGGCTTTCCTGGATCCTATGCTACAATTAAAACAACAGATTGCAGATTACCTGTGTCAAAACTGCAAAATATTTTCATGTCTGAAATATGGCAAGTTACCATCAACTGCATGGACTTGGTAGCACATACCAAGCACCAGTAGGTATTCTAACTGGGGGCTACAAAGAGAACCAAGAAACTCCAATCCTTCTCTACTGGCCTGCTATTGAATCTTTAGCCAGTGACTTCTGTAGTAGGTCTATTCTGTAGATTGCTGCGGACTGAATTAGCAGCACATTACATCACTTAGGAACCATTCAAGTGCACATGAAAATTAGGAGTTAATCCCAACAGCTAAATGAGCTATTGTTCTTCACCTCATTTACTGTATCGACTTCCTAAATTTCCCAGAATAAAGAAGACACTTCAGAAAATTACACAAACCATATTTACTGCAGTTTCCAGTGCTCAAATTTAACAACAAAAATTTAGGATAGCTGCAAGCATTAGATCAGGATAATAAAAAAAATTAAGATAATATGTCCATAACTTTTAGTATATTTACAGCATTCTGAAAGCCCTTAGATAGTTAACACTTTAATTAAACTCAAGAATTGACTTGTACCTTCCTAATTCTCCTTGGAAAAACAAGTTAACAAAAACATTTCAGTCCCTGTCTCCAGCAGGCCTAAGTATTTTCTAAATGTCTAACTAAAATTACTAAAACCAAACTCTATGATCTATCTGCAACAACTGCAAGGTTGATGGCTGATGATTCCTCTCTCTCTTTAAGTAATCCTGGTGTCTAAATTGTAACATCTTCTACACAACCACTACCAGGACTACTAGGGAAACATATCACATCCAAGTCAGGTTTTAAAATAATGGTTTTCTAAAGAAACTAGCAAGTATTTAATACCAATACGACAATAACTTTTCTGTAGGTTATTAAGGTAAGATTTTTTGCAGTGTATTTTCATTTATGACTTGAATAACTTTAGAAGTATTTATTTTATCCTAACTTGCTGTTAGGCAGGACGTGACAAATTTTCATCAGTCCTAATCAAGAGAGCAGTGAAAGTACAAATCAGTTAAAGGGTATGCTCTCTTCTACTTCAAGCTGTCATACTAGGAGAGATTTCAAAGTTGCCATCTCAAAAATGATGTATATTGGGTTTGCATGGTAATTGATGAGTTTGCACTGGGATGTGCAAACAAAGTTGGACTTTACTTACTGTAATGCCAACACTTAAACATTATATCCTGTAAATTCATAAGTAAATAAACTCCTTTTGAGTATTACATTGTTAAATGTAATGTAGTACGGAAACACAAATAGGAAATAATTAGATTTAATCTCAAATGACAAAGTTTGAAAGTTGAAATTAAAGTAGTTGGGAATAAATAATCCACAAATGCAGGCACATAGTGAAAATCTGAAGAATATTTACAGATTTTCACAAGGAGATTTCCAGCTTGTATGTTTAATAAGTTTCATATTTTAAAAGGTAATGCTGGAGTAAAATACTGTATGGGTGTTGTGCTTCTTGTGAGAGTTACCCCAAATTCAATGAGAATCTCATTTTTAACAATCAAGAATACAGATACATATATTAGAATAAATGCATATAAGCATTTTTATGTGGAAAAACCTGATGACAACTGAGGTTTTTTGGTATTATTTGGTTATAGGTGAACTAACCAGATAGGTCAATAGCTTTTAAAATCTTGATTAGCAAGGTTTTATCATTCATGTATATCCCTGAAAACAAATCCTCACCACATCTGTCAAAATTTGGTAGGACTGGATCATTCCATCAAGAGCTCACAGAAACAAGATAATATACTCCAGAAACAATTTGTGAAAAACTCAGATCCATATTTCATATCTGCCACAAAAGCTCATCAGAGTAATAACCCTCCTTCTCCTGGGTGTTATCCTACCATCTGCTCCTCTATTACTTATCTTTATTTTGCAACTAATTAACAGCATAATCTTCTAAATTCAGCAAGTTAATTATCATTATTGTGGTCTTTGCAGCATCATCAGTCCTTATGAAGTCTTGTCTCTCCACCCCCAGAGAACATATGAAAATGAAGTAGGTTGTGAGAGGGTCTGTTTCTTTAGAGTAGGCTCATTAGGTGTTTGCTGATTAGCTCGGCATGCAGAGAGACAGGTCAGAAGAATTCTGCTGAACACAAGGTCCCATGCCGGGCTGCAGCAAGTTAATGTTGGTTTCTGAACATTTGCCAAGCTGCCCTCTGTCACTTCTCAGTAGAAACCTCCTGCAAAAAGTCTACTGGTTGCCTACTGAGTGCAAGGTATTTTTTATATTGTGACAAAAAGTTTTGCATGGGAAGGAGGAGACAGAGGGAAACATTCCATATTAAAGCGATTTTGAAATTCTTCAGAAACTTCTGCAATCCATGCTGAAGAGTCTGAATGCTAAGTTTGCACCCACAAGCTGCACACTCAAAAAGGATGTTCTACAGCTACAACTCAAGGCTCATGTTCCATACACAGAAAGCATACAATTACAGATCTTCTCATAAGAACGTCAGAAGCAATTCTACAGTTATTTAAAATCATGCATCCTTATCTTAGTGAGGAAGTTTTTTTGGGGGTTTTAAGTTTTTTGGCTTTTTTAAAGACAGTTATTGAATCTACTTCTAAGCCTAAAAATACCACAAAACTGACATACATATGATTTTACTTAAGTAAGTGAAAGTTAGTTTCTTTAGCACACTGACAAATATGGATTCATGTCAGAAAAACTGACAATTTATATTAAGTGTGCCATAGAAATCTGAAACTCATTTTTACTCCTACTGAATGTCATTCTTAGTATAAGACGTAAGAATATTTCCAAAATCATAGCAGTAAAAGACAAGGTTGAGTCTGAATAAAATCTCTAGTCATTTTGTACTTCAGCTCTGCAAGCAGGAGAGAAAAAGGATCCAAGAATATTCAAAACTATAGTAACAGTGCCTTTCACAGCTGTGAATGGACCAGCTCTGTTCACTACAATAAATTCAATACTGAGGCAATAAAATTAAAATGCAATGTGATTTCATGCAATTCTTTCACAGCACTGGAACACATCAAGCACTGTATATGTTTCTGTAGTGAAAGAGATTCTAAGACTGTGCTTAATGCACTCTTTCACTTAATGTCAACATGTCAACTGTTTCAGCTGAGAGCCTCTTGCAAGAATGCCACCAGTCATAAGGATTTGGCTCACTGCACATACAGTTTTTAAATTTTTGTCTGTCATCACTTTTATGTATTCCTTTTTTTAATGACTATTTTTTCTTCCCAGTTATCAGTCCTTGCAGTTGGTATACATTTTTCTATCTGCTATTTCATTTAGTGAACCTGTTCCCACATACAACTGCTCCTCTATGAAATTCATACAATCATTTAATGTCAGGCAACTTGACCAGTAAGCAGAGAAAAGAGCATTTCAGCAAAGAACAAACAGAGTTTGAGAGGTGACATCTCAGTAAGTTGCTTCGCATCAATAATCAAAACTGCCACGCTGAAGGAGTTTGACACTTCAGACTGGAAACTTTATTGAACATAGAAATAAATACACAGCTTTGATTATTATGCATTAAACTTGGACACCCCTAATAAAAAAATCCTTTCAAATGCTCTAAGAGAGACCATTTGCAAAAATAAAAGTCTCCAAAAGTTGTCCATTGTGGGAAAAAATTCTCAGCAAGTGCCTCAGTTCCTTTATCCTTAAAGGGTTGTACGATTTCCAGGACAGCTAAAGAAAAATTTTAACTATGCTATAGGAAGGCATCCAATGTCCACTACCAAAGACATCTCCTGCCAGTTATTTTAAGTTTTAGATTTTGGAAATGAAAATATCAATTTGTTTACTAAAGTTCATTCATGAAATTATAAAGAAGAAATACACTTCTTCTTTGTACAATTTGGCAACTCGTAAGGGAACAACAGGTATTCATCAAAATAAAAATTTGTTCTTCTCATGTTAATTCAAATACAGAAATGAAGTTATCTAAATTCATATTTAAATTTCAGAGCATTAGGAAAGAAGCACTGCAATCTCTAATTTGACTTTTATCAATCTCACATTCACTTAAAAAAAAGTCTATACAACAGTAGGCTTTTGTAAGCAAGTAAGAGTGAAATGAATGAGGAATGTAATCAGAGCCCAAAGTTATTTTCTTACTATAAACTTCTAAAATGTGTTAGCTCCTTGAAATATGCAGAAATAGCCTCTGCAAAGAAAGGCACAAAGCACAAAAGAAAGTGGTTTGTGGCAGGTATTTCATCCAAAACACAGAGCTGTACCTTCTACACAGGACAGCTCCAGATCTGATAACAATGCAACAATGCGATGCTATTTCACATTAAATTTACTACAACCAGTTTTTCAGGAATTTTACTCAACTTCTGAAGTTATTAGATCTGTGTCGACTTGGAATACCTTGAAGTAGTATAGTGGTATGATAGCAGAAAATGCCAAATACCATAATAGCAAGTATGGTCCTTCAATACAGGAGAGGTTCAAACTACTGCCAACACCAGATATGATAAAACCCTTTGGAGATATAAATAAACCATGTTAACTTTCCAAACTCTGCATCCCATACAATACAAAGCTTACTTAAATACCCAAGGAAGTTAGGGAAGTTAGTTAGGAATCTATTCCTGCATGGTTTTTTATTTTTGCTACATATTCTACTCTTACATTTTATAATGCAATACAAAAATTCCATGAGATTGCAAGGTCCATCTATAAAGAACAACAAAAACTTTCCTCAAATAATAAGTAAGAAACAAAGCAGCAGCAAATATCTATACTCCTGGGAATGCTGTGAAAGGAACATCACAGCTTCAACCCTTCATCTGGCTTTTTGTTCAAAATACACTAAGAATACTATGCTGACAGACTTCGTAGGTTCATAAAATTGTTTAGGCTATAAAAGACCTTTAAGATCAAGTCTGACCATTAAGCCAGAACTGCCAAGTCCACCACTAAACCATGGCCCTAAGTGTCACATCTCCATGTCATTTAAACACCTCCAGGGATGGTGACTTCACTACTTCCCTGGGCACCCTGTTTAATACTTGACAGCATTTTCAAAGAATAAATTTTTCCTAAAAGTCCAATCTAAACCTTCCCTGGTGCAACTTGAGGCAGTTTTCTCTCATTCTATCAGTTGCTGTTTAGAAGAGGCTGAGTCCTACCTGGCTACACCCTCCTTTCAGGTAGCTGTACAGAACATAGAGATCCTCCTTGAGCTTCCTTTTCTCCTGGCTTAACAGCTCCAGCCCCCTCAGTCACTCTTCAAAGGACTTTCTCTCTAGACCCTTCACCTGCTCCCCTGCCCTTCCCTGGACATGCTCCAGCACCTCAATGTCTATCTTGCAGTGAGGGGCCCAGAACTGAACACGGAACTCAAGGTGTGTCTGCACCAGTGCCGAGTACAGGGGAACAGCCCCTGCCCTGGTGCTGCTTGTCACTATTGCTGATTCTGATACAAGCCAGGATGCCACTGGCTTTCTAGGCCACCTGGCCACTGCTGGCTCATGTTAAGTTGGCTGCTGACCAGCACACCCAGGTCCTGTCCCAACAAGCAGCTTTCCAGCCACCCTGCCCACAGCCTGTAGCGCTGCCTAGGGTTGCTGTGATCCAAAAGCAGGACCCAGCACTTCGCCATGTAGAACCTCATACAAATGGCCTCAGCCCACTGATTCAGCCTATCCAGTTCCCTCTGCAAAGCTTTCCTACCCTTCTGCACACCAAAACTTTTGCCCAGCTTGGTGCCATCTGCAAACTGACTGAGGGAGCACCCCATTCCCCTGTCCTGACCACTGATAAAGATACTACACAGAACTGGCCCCAACACTGAGCCCTAGGAAACACTGCTTGGAACTGGCCACCAATTGGATTTAACTCCATTTACCACCACTTTTCGGACTCAGTCATCCAGCCAGTGCTTTTACCCAGCAGACTGCATCTGTCTAAGCCATGAGCAGTTTCCCCAGGAGAATGCTGTGGCAAACAGTGACAAAGCCTTTAGTAAAGTCCATGTAGACAACACTGACAGCATTTTCCTCATCCACCATAAGTAGGTCACCTTGTCACAGAAGCCAAGCAGGTCAGTCAAGCAGTCTGCCTGTCACAGACCCATGCCGGCTGGATCTGATCCTGCCTGTTCTGTGTGTGCTATGATGATCAAGACCATCTGCTCCATGACCTTCCTCAGTGCAGAGGTCAAGCTGAGAGGCCTGCAGTTCCTTGGATCCTCCTTCCAGCTCCTCCTGAAGATGAGCATCAAATTTACCTCCAGTCACCTGAGACCCCCCCAGTTAGCCAGGGCTGCTGGTAAATGATGTAAAGTGGCTGTACGGAGTTTCTCCCCTAGCTCCCTCAGTACCCTAGGGATCCGATCCAGTCCCATAACCTTCTGTGTGTCTTAGGGCTGTAGCAGGTTGGATTAGAGAGGCTCTGCTCTCCTCCACGGCTGTCTTCCAGCTCAAGGTGCTGGGTACCCAGAGAGGAACTAGTCTTACTAATAAAGACTGAAGCAAAAAAAGGCATGAAGTACTTCTGCTTTTTCCTCATTCTTGGCCTCTATGCTTCCCCCCGTATCCAATAAAGGATGGAGATTCTCCTTGGACCTCCTTTTGTTGCTGATATACTTAGAGAAATATATTTAGTTATCTTCTACAAAGTAACCAGATTAAGTTTTACCTGGGCTTTGGCCCTGCACAACTTCACAAGATCCACGTAGTCCTGAGTTGCCAGCTGCTCCTCCCACAGGTCACACACTTCCCTTTTTCTCCTGTGTTCCAGCCAAGGCTCTCTGTTCAGCCAGGCCAACCCTCACTGCTGGCTCATCTTTCAGCATGTGGCGACAGCCCACTCCTGCACCTTTAAGATTTACTTCTGAAAGCATGTCCTGGACTCCTCTGCCCTTCAGAACTGCCTCCCAACATGAAGGAGACATGTGGCCACAATAGGCAAAAGGACACAGGGCATGTTCCCAGAGTTCAGCTAACTTAACCACACCAATAAATCCACAAATTGCAGTATACCATTAATACATGAAGCATACAGTGTTCATTTATTAAATTTCAGTGTATTAGCTTATTTTTCAATATTAAATGTGAACTATTAACGAAATGAAAAGTGAGCTGTAAAACTAAATATTGTCTTCTGTTGGCTTAACCAGGAACACAAGTGAAAAATAAACCTGCTCTGCAGACCTTCAGAGAATTTAGTATGCAGCAAGCAAAATTATTTTAAAGAGAGACATGAAAAAAAGGGTTTGATATCACAAAGATTTGAATTTAAAAATTAAATTGAACTTTGCAGTTAATAAACCATCACGTATCTGCCAACAATGCATCCCATGGCACAGTGAATTAGTCTTACTCTTGGAGGCTTTTCTACATAAACATTAAGTTTCTCATTAAATTGCTTTTACTTTCAGGGGGATAAGAAATTAGGTTTTTTATTTTTGTGAATAGGCACTATATAAAAGCAAATGAGCACAAGAAATATACATAATTCTGATATTCTTGAATTCTGCTCATGCTTCATGTTAAGCAACAAGGAAAGGAAATACTGCAAATACCCTTTTTACAGTCTCACTTAAAAAAAAGATAAGCAATCACTGAAGTGCATATATTAGCTAAATTGTAACGAGAAGGCTAATGAGACTGTTAAATTTTAAGTCTAATGATCTTTGTTTTCCTTTGCATTTGAGTGATTGCTTCTTCCAATGTGAGATCAAAGTCTTCACCACACACATGTATTTCCTCTCTGCCTTTAAATCATTCTAAGAGAAAATCACTCAGCAATACACTTAAAAACCTAATTTCTTGCCCATCTAAAAAATTATTTGGAACCAATTCCTCCTGGATTTCCAACAGAATTCAGAGTGGAGTCTCCTGACTCTAAAACATGTTCAGTTTTGGAGAAAACAGTTCTTGCTTTCACTTGTTTTACATTCTTCTCTCCTGGATTTAAGGTAAATTAATTTTGTAAGAGCTGGTTACATTTAAGTATTTTCTGAGGTATTAAAAGATTCCTTTTCCCATTCCCAGGGAGACAAGGATGCACAAAAACAGACCTCCTTCCCTTATATCCTCCTCTATACTATTTCAGAAGTCATTGTGCTCAGCAGAGCAGGGAAATGAAGGAAGACCTGAGAGCATTAGGCAGAGTCAGTGCACCTCTCCACGGCAGTTTCAGTATTTGGTGAACGTGGTCTAGGTGTGCTCACTCTATGGGAATCCCTTTACTCCAGAAAAACCAGACACACTGTTTCTCATATTGTGGCTTGAGAAGAGAAAACAGGTAAGGAAAGAAAGCCCACAGGTTCAGATCAAGAGAAACTAGATATCTAAGAATGTTAAGGGCATCCTCCCACTTACCAATATCAATGCAGAAAAAGATATTTTATCTAGCAGGTGTTCCTGATTCTCTTTTAGCACAAAGTAAGAGCCGAAGAAAGAGGAACACTATTTCATAGGATAGATATTGTTCATGGAGGCATCTTGTAAATATATAAATGGGTTAATTATTGTTTAATAATAGATCTTCTATTGCTTTAGAACAGTTGGAACAAACAAGACAAAAAAAAAGAGAAGTGACTGCCTAATGCTGTATAAAATATTTCAATAAATTGATAAATTCAAACTACCATCTTCAATGGTCACTAATATTAAGTAAAAAGGACAACCCCCCCAATCAAACAAAAACCAAACCCATCTTTTGCTTTTTTTAGACATTTTCCAAATATTCCTCAACTCCCCCCAAAAACACCCAACACAACAGAAACAACTTCCACATAGAATAATTTGTTAACTACATGAGTACTACATATTTAATTGCAAAACTCTTGCCAAATGGAGTATATTCAGTTGGGAGTCTGAAAACATTAAAAAACCCATATTTTTCTTAGTTTAAGAAATATCCTTCTTTTAGGCAGAAACATTCTGCTTCTCTGAAAGAAATGTTCACATGCTACTAATCTTGTCTTTCTCCCAGCTAGCATTTCTGATCCTCTGATACAAGGAGTAAGAAGGAGTTTAGTTAGAAAATTTATTTAAAAGAATGACTAAAAATAAAATAAAAATGGCCATTAAGAACAGAACTAACATAGGCTGGAATTGGAAAGAACTGTAAAATAAATGCAGCTGTTATTTTTCTGGTTTTATTAAATTTGTATTTGCAGAATTTAGACTAATAAAAGAAAACTAAAGCTGTTTTAAAAAGCAATAGAATGTAATTAATTTCTCAAGTTATTCTTCTTGAGGAATAATGGAGTTTTTCACTTACCAATTTAGCCTCAGACTGCACTGGCTGTGGGGAGGAAGGCCCTGGGATTCCTGGGATACTAGGCACCATGGTGACAGGTCTAACAAGCTGACCAGATAAAGTATAAAAATGAAGAAAACCTGAGTATGTTATCATAATAGAGAGCATTTGACAGCACTACCCTCTGAAGCCAAAACAGCTATCAAGGTGCTTAAAACTAAGTTCTATGCTGCACTTATGCAAATCTGCTCCACTTTCAAATTAATATAGCATCATGCTTACTTACTGGAACTGCAGCAGGGACATGCACATTAGAATTTGTGATAGATGCAGGAATAGCAACAGGCATGGTTTGTCCATTAGGAAGATGTAACAGCAGAGGAAAAGGACCTGGAACTGGACTGAAAAAGGAATGAACTATATAAAAGAAAACTTATCCAGAGAAGAGAACAAGTTTACACATTATTTTAAATTGGTTTGTTTCTTTACAGGTGTAATGTATAATTTATTTGGAGATCAAAAATATGAACTTAGTGATGTGGAGAACATAGCATTATATCTCACATGTAGTGAAAGTCCAATGTTTCTTGTGTAGTAAAGCACCACATTACACCAAAGCATCTCAAATTCATATATTAACTGCAGAAACAATAACTGAAAGTAAATCAGATTTTCAAATTCTGCAAGAAAACATTTTACTAAGATTTATGTAACTTACACTATTGGTCTGTTAGATGATGGAGCCTGGGTGATAACAGTACTAGAAGTTGGTGATGGTATTGCCTGCTGAATAATAACACTTGAGTCAGAACTCGTAAGCAGTACATTGGGAACCTGGAGCGACGCTGGACGAACTATTGTTGATGTAGGCTGTGCAGTCTGCTGCAGTGACACTTCCTGAGGAAAAAGAAAGCTTCATCAGTTTGTAAAATACAATTACAGACCACTAATTCCAACTGTTAGATGAATGCAGTTTGAGGGAACAAATCAGAATTTCTGTAACATTATGCAAATAGAATCAGTTATACAATTAAAAACATTCAAAAAACTCCCTCTGGATGATTCATTTAAACCACCAAAGTAAAATTGTTTCAACAACAGTGATTTTACTTTTACGACAAACCTGGCTCAATTTATTCTAAGGCTACTATTATTTCTTATTGCTTCTAATTCAGTTTTGATCAGATTTTAATTTTTTTCCCCAAGAAACCCATGGTACTACCAGCACCACCATGTTTACCCACACTCCGAATACGGAAAATGTTTTATGATGTCCTTATGTACATTTCAGTTTCAGTCCATTGTTCTGGATTTAAACAAAAGAAACAAGACATTTATGGTTCAGTAAAAACAGTAACAACAACAAATTTTTTGACCCTTTTTCTGTAGCTCTCTAACTAGAGTGATAAGAGTACTTGGAATGTTATATTCAGAGCTCTGCAAAATACATGCATATCCTGTGTATTTGAGCACAGAAATTAAACTTTCTTAGGTGCAAATAAAGAGTAGACAGAAATCCCTATAGCTCTTAGCTTAGCAACTAGGTAAAGCACATTATCAACTGAATGCTGTACTCTATTTGCTGTTTCTGAAAACCCAGAAAGGCCTTACTGTAACCAATGCCTTCCTTCTCAGGAAACTCTTGATATTGCCAGACTTCAATTTACCTTCAGACAGACTTTTTGCCAAGTTATTTTTTTGACAATACTTACTGCAATCAATGATACATAAAATCACATTTTTAAGATGAGCAAACTTTAGTTGCTCTGCTGGTAAACAGTAATTCAAAGAGAAATCTCTATACCTGTGTCACACAGACTGCACTGATTATTATCTTCTTTGAATGAAACTTGAGTTCTGAAAATTTATCCACAAAGCTTTAAGTAGGAAACTCTGAGCTCTCTAAGCCGATTGCTTGTATTTTATATATTAATGCACAAATGTGTGAGATCCTCTGAGCAATTCATAGAACTGTGAGCTTGCTAGCAAACTGTGGGCTTTACAAAAGAAAAGACTTTAGATGATGAAATTTTCTGCCTCCAAAAGCTCAGAGGCTAGATTTGTCATCAGGGTTCACTAGTTCATTCATGCTTTTTCCCAAGGGACCTAAAAGACTATTCACAGCGAATGAGAGTTTTTGGAGAATAACAGTGAGCTGTGCTGAGGGAAGTGAAATTGTTTTAGTATCAATCTGGGGTATAATATTTGACTGTACTTAGCACTACAGATGAGCATTCAGTAACTAGTACAGAATTCTGGAAACAGAAAAAAAGCCCAATCATATTGTTAGTACAGGATTAAACACTTTGCAAGTAACCTCTTACAGATCTTATTCAGGAGTCATGGGGAGAATATAAATGAGACTGAACTGCTTGACTGTGGGAAATTCAGAGCTCAGAACACCAGCTGAATCTGTATGCTAGCCTGAACAAGCCGCACAATTCAAGCAACATCACAGTGGTTCCTACATGTGAACAAAGACTACAAGATCATATATACACTTGATAAAGAATGGACCCTTGGAAGGACTTTCACAGAATCACAGATTGTTTGGAGCTGCAAGTGACCTTTGGAAACCACTCCAGTCCATCCCTTCTGCCATGGCTAGGAACATTTTTCATGAGATCAGGTTCCTCAGAGTCCCAGTCAGCCTGACTCTGAGCACTTTCTGAACCCAGGCTAGAAGTTGTGGTGTGTCAGTACCTCCTACCTCTGGGCAAGCAGCTGGGATTGCCTCCCAACTGTGGCTGAAAGCAGGTAACCACATACAAGTGAGACAGTAAGGGAGGGCATTCTGTCAACACTTCTTTGCTGCTCATAACAGAAGGTTAATTAATGCATGTTCTAATAAACACTGATTGTAAAACTTGACCTTTCCCTGGCTTGAACACCTATCAGGAAAAGGACAATATGAAATTTTTAGACACAGTGTTCTATAGAAACCAGATTTCAGCAATAGTCAAAAGATTAATGTACAAAATTCTGAAATAAATCTGTAAAATTCTGAAAATGGAAACCTCACAAACAATTGTTTCTGTGTTATTAAAGATGGCATTTATGATTTACAGGATCAGAAACTATCTTCAGCCATTAAAAAAGAACATGATCATTCACGAGTGTTTATACAGCTGAAAAAGTATTTTCAATCTCCTCTTCACACTAACTTGCTCTTTGCTACAATGAAAAATGCATGCAGGTGCCTGTAACTGCAATGGCGTGGCAAAAACATAAGCTGCATATTTAAGAAGTACTGCTTTGAAATAAATTGACATTTTATAAGCATATAAAAACAAAACCATAGATCCAACAGCCTGATGGAAGATTCTAATAGATCACTAATGCACTGCACTAATGGAGTATACATTTTGCCTGGAATAAAATAAATTGTAAATATACTCCCCTAAAGAACAAGAAAAACAGGGTTGAATTTGCAGTCATAAGATTAAGTGAAAGTGACCTTACCATTACCTACCTTTCCTTACAGGACAGAAGTCTAAGCCCACCCAAAGGTACTAGACTTACTAAAAGGACTTCTCCAACTCTTGTAATTCCTATTCTTGAAGCTAAAACCCACTGAATGGGAAATTACAGAACAGGATAGTTACTTTAAATGTTCTCAGATGTGCATATTTGCAAGTATTTCCTATCTGAAAGCAAATTTCATGCAATAACTTTCTAATGCTATCAAAAATACATAGAATTCTTTATACAGAAATGTAGATGGCCAGAACTAATACTGTATTTGATTATTACTATAAGAAAACAACTGGTTCTAAAGTAATTAAATTATGCAGTTAGCTACTTGGCAACAACTAATCAACTTTTAAAACTCTGTTGAGGGTTGCCCTTTTAAAGTCCTGTTAATAAACAACTACAATGTTTGAAAGCTCTTACTACTTTAAGGTTTAAAGACTTTATACACTTCTGTTGATATCTTGGTCTATTCAAAGCAAAGTACCAACTCTTACTGAGCCTAACAGAACTCATGGAACTCTTACAAAGCCTGGAAAATAATTAAGCATACTTTTTTTGAGAATCTCCAAGGAATTATTTTGACATCTACAAGGACAATTAGAACTGCCCTGCACAAACATAAATAGACTGCAATCATTTAAGACTACTAAAATACATGCAGCCAACAAAATGGTTACAGTTAAAACCATCTATGCCCTGAAAAAAATCCCTTCTCTCCTTCAATACATCTGCAAAAGGAGAACACAAAATCTAACTGAACAGCACTCTGCTCACATTTCTCAATGTCTGCAGGTCATGTAGAGCTGTACACTCCAAGCAGCACCCTCAGCCTTGCTCAGCTTGTCTCTACAATCAGACACGAGAACGGCATTGAGCAGCAGCACTGTCACAGTGACACACCCAAATTGCATCATCATTGAGACAAATTTTCACTTGTAATGATGCTAATGGGATACTGACACATGATTGTATGAAGGTAGTAATATTATCTTCTGCCAAAGTTAGATTACTTGGAATAAGTATTTGCAGCAAAAAAATAAACTAATCTCTGAAATAAAGACTTAAAATTTGAACTATGATTCACTTAATCCAAACAGCTCTTTATAATAGTCCTTTAAAATGTTTTTACTATTTTTGAGACTGCACGATTGCCTTGATTAACCATGATTACTCATCCTTGCTAACTACGAAACTCAGGAAAACTTAGTAAGGACAAATCTGAATTAAAACTCTTTACAACTTCTGTCGCACACTTAAGGTTGTCCTCACAGAAGTTCCTCTGGCAGTATAAGAGTTGAAATAGAGAGGTTCAGACTGGATCCAAAGAAAAACACTCTGCCCACAGGAACAGCCTGGTACTGAAGCAGGTGGCACTGAGGCTGTGCAGCCTCTCTCTCACAGAGGATTCAAGACCAGACTGTGTAAAGTGCTGAGCAACTTGGTGTGATCTCAGAAGTAGGCCCAGCTTTGAGCAGGAAGCTGGACCCTAGGAAATCCAGCAGTCCCTTCCAACCTGAATTACCTGGGATCCAAAAAAAGTCCTGCTGATTCCTGGGAGTGAGGCATCTAAGCCCCTCATACACACACTGCCCACTGAAGAGGCACATAAAGACTGACTAGAGCCATCTCTATGCTTTATTATGGTCTGCTCCTACTATTTGTATTTATTGAAGACTAGAAATAATTAACTCCCTAATTTTGCTTCATTTTCTGTACTTCAAGAGAACTCCACAAGATGAAAACACTGCAAGTCCCATATTGAAGTGATCACTACTAATGATGATGTATAAACAAAAATAAAGAGCCCTTTTAGTCTTTTCTAAGATAACGTAAATCTTAAATTTTATGTCTTTTCTGGCTTTACTGGATGGCCAGCTTTACTGGAAGCAATTACTCTAGTGAACAAAGCTAACTGAAGAATTGAACAAGTCACCTATATATCCACTGGAATGTAGCAAACGAAATCTCTCTTCCTTTCAACTACAGCATGGCTATCACCACATACAATAAATTTACAGATGATCAGAAAAATAAATTCCAAAAAAAAGGAAAAATAAAGGTTCTGACCTTTTCATCATTGGTAGTAGACTCTGGATGAGGTAAAGGACTATCTTGATGAGTTGTCTCTACAACTGAAGGTTCTTCAATTTTATTTCTTATAATTGGTGTTGCAAGAGGGGACAGATCTAGAGGCATCTATGAGCAACAATGTAAAACAAAATTAGTCAATGTTTAGAAAACAAAACTGAGCAAGAAAATATAAATAGCTGAAGAGAAATATCAGCCCATTACAAGACAGAGGTGCTGATGTTTGAAAGGTCTTGATGCAGATGCATTACCAGTCAAGGCTATTTTACCAGCACCTACATGAACACCAATCTTCAGTTACACAAATGTCTTTCAACACCTATGTTAGACTAAATATTTTCTCCTTGAGAATTAACAACATTCCTGAAGTTTTCCATTTCCAAGGGTCAAAAGAAAATTATAGCTGCAGAAGGACTGTGTTGCAGTTAAAAAATTACAGCTAAATTAAGGTATTATATCCTTCTGTATATTATTAGATCTCATGCTACAAAGCACAAAAGCCTAATAACCACATTTCCAAATTGAGAAAGTTAGTACAGACGAATTTCAAGCTTATTGCAGCTAATAATTATTGAAAAAGCAAATTTTATATTACTACACAGGTAAAATTCACCAGGACATCTAGAATGCCTTGAAGAAATTGAGCTATAAAAGTACTTAAAACAATACTATAGATTTGAAAGCCTATATTCCTGTCTAGTCTCCTATCTAAATACTTTTGGAAGAAATTTCCCCCAAAGAAGTTTTTCCAGATGCTTTTTCTTCAATTAAATTCCTAGTTTTCCTGTGCAATATATTACTAATAGACAGGGAAGACTGTAAGAAGAGGAATCTCTTCTCATATCACAAGTGACTGAAATACTACAGAAAAAACTCAACCATCAATGCCCTAAAAAGTGTGTTATTGTGGTACATTTTTCCACACTTTGTTAAATCATCCAGAGATATGGCAGGACTGTGTTTCTTCTTGTAATACAGAGGGCAGCGTGGAAAATTAGTATCGACTCAAGAAATGGACAAAATGTTTAAAATACTTTACAATAGATAGAACCTTCTCCAAGACAGTGGTGAGCTATACAGAAAATAGTCTTGTTAAGTCAAAAATCAATTTGACCAAATATCATGGTCTGAAAACAGTCAGCATACAGCAACTAAAAAAAGTAAACTTATAAATCCATTATTTGATACAGCTGTTACAAAGTAAGGGTGAGGCTTGGACAGGAATGGATAATAATCCATCCTACTCACAAGTACCTCTCAAAATCATTACTGAAACAAAATGAAGCCACTGATTCTGCAAAACTTATATAAGTAGGTATAAAACCATATTTTTAATCACTACCTATAGAAGTCAACGACATAATCAACTAAAGACAAAATTAGTCAAAGGGGACATTGAACAAAATTTTTTACTTGCAAAAGTATTTAAATGTTTAAGTTCCTAACCAGTTATGACTGGGAAGCACTGAAATAAATAACAACAGTAACATTTAAAAATATGGCAAAAACATGAAGTTGCTAAACAGATACAGTTCAAGTTTTTATAATATTTCAATCAGTACACTAAAAAATAAGTAGATCTTTATGTTGTAATCAACAGCTTCTAGGCAAAAGTGACTTCAACACACAATGAATATAACCATAACCAAATTACTGATACTTCCTAAAATTTAGTCAGAACTTAATTCTCATTATCATGATGACTGATTCTTACAGTAACATATGTATTCAAAACCAATCAAAATGATCAGTGTTCACATACTATTGTTTTCATGAGTGTTTTTCTTTCTGTAAAAACTTTACTTTTCAGACTCCTTTTTTGCTTATTCAGGACCTCAGGAAATTTCAATCAAAACCATCGTGGTTAACTTCAATAGATACTAGATACTTACATGATTAGGACAATGTGTCCCATTATCAATGCTACATATGAAAATTAATCAGGTTAACTAAAATTCAGGAGAGTAATCATAGACTTGTGTTCTCTACAGACAGCACATATAAACAGCTAACATGATTATTGGTATTGTTTAGAAGGCAATACATAAATCCAAAGTTTACTTTTTCAATGGAATTTCTGATATTAAAAAAGTGGAAGATCTGAAGAAAAAAATGTTTTGAACATACTTTCTTAATGTCATCTTCCGAAGCCTTTTTAAACTCATTTTCAAAAGGACTTGCTAATTCATTGAATAAGCCCACTTCTTCACAGTTCTTCAAGAATCGAGTTGGTGTTGGTGTCTGATCTGAAAAGAAGTGTATAAAACCCCCACAATTTTATTTTTACAATACCATTTATGAACCTACTTGTCCTAAATAATTTTCAGAGTATAAACAAACAGAAAGAGACGAGGAAGCGGCTGGGATCCCTCGGGCTGCATTCTGCCCTGAGGGGAGGCAGCTGGCAGGCAAACTCCACCTGCTGGAGACAAGCACCCAGAGCCTGCAAACCACCCTGCCGATTCTAGCAGGGAACCACGGCATTTCCTTTGTGGCCTCGAACCACAGGGAGTGCACAGCAGAACACTTCGATGAGCAAGCTGACTCTATTTGCAAATAGAGATAAGGACTATATGAAGGCTTTTAATCAGAAAACAGATGAGAGAAGTGCACAGCTCAAAGCCAGGTTGCCTCCTTTCCTAATCTGACAACAGCAGTGGTTACTTCCAAGTGCACAAACTTCTGAAGGAAATTGTGACTGTGCACAAGATTGCATTGACTCCTATGATGCCTCTGGATCAAGCTGGAATCATAAGACTTCTGGCATTTGGGTGACTATCCCATGAAGAAGTTTCAAAAACATCTTTATAGAAAATTCCTGTTAGTATATAAATTTGCCTTATTTCACTGTTATTATCAGGTCAAAATTAACTACACTTGACATGAAGTTTCCAGCATTTAAAATACTGTAAAGTGGCATGATTGTGTGGACTTATTAAGCCTGGTGTCTACAACAATTTCTACACTGGAACGTGGCTGCACAGAGACACTCCCATGGTTTCATTTATAAATACCTGATTATTGGAAAGGTCCCTTTTCTTGTGGTGTAATTGACAAGGAGTACATCCAGAGTTTTACAATTTTTAACTGCTAGTTTAGGAGCAATATTTTTTTAATCTGCTCATTGTAACACATTAGCAATGTACAAGGAAAAAAAAACTAGAAAAAGTCTGAAAGTCTTTCTGAAGTTCATTTAGGCTGCTCCACCACTGAAAAAAAACCCAGACTGACTGTAACTTCAGCATACTTAGCACATGCTAAGTATGCGTGTGCTATCATTCAAAAATTCTCAAATGTATAATGCAGTCAATCATCCACTGGTGATTACTTCTGATCCTGGACAAAAGTTGTAATTACTAAGGGTATAACATGAATTCAGAGGTGGGAATAAAGTACTTTGAATTTAAGCCAAAATGAAAACAAAAGATTTGATCTTTCTTTTACTATCCCATTGGAAGAATAATCACTGATTCATTCTTCTAATATCACCATGATATGTAAAAGATGCTACATATTTTAACATTGAAGAGACAAGTAATATCAATGAATAATTAAAACTGAAATACAGTTTAATTTAGTTACAGGTCCTCTTAGGAGTAGTCTTTATTAGCATGTTTTTATTAAATGCTTATATAATTAAATCAATTACATAAGTATTGATAATTTTAAAATATTTTGGGTCATATATCAGATACGAATAAAAGTAACTTATGGAGAATACTACTGGCTTCAATTATGTAAGAAAACACTGCCTAAGCACACACTGCAGACAAGTTTAGTGCAGAAAACGTATCACATTCTTTTAATGTGAATCTACGCATTATGTACAGAAAATGCATAAAGCACATGCCCATTCCAGCAGAAAAGTGAACAAACCTAATACAAGTGTATGCTTACCAGCCACAATGACACTGTCATTACGAGCCGGCCCAAATTTCAGTGTCATCTCATGTTTGTGTTTATGGACAGCCAAATGATCCTCATTGGTAAAACGCTGCGGCAGGAAGTTTTAAGAAACAGTTGTAATTGGGAGTGTGAACACAACAAACGACATTCCACAGAAAGCAACTTTTACAACATGTAAAACTACCATTACTATGTTAAAATAAAACCCTCTAAGGCAGATATATCTTGTTCCTTGGTCAACAGCACCAAGCAGAAATATTATAAAACTCAAATTATGTTATGTTTGTAATAACTAAATATACCAGGGAAATTGCAGTATAAGTACTTGCATTTATCAAAAGTCCAAGATAACATTTCAGAGTGCTGCAGCCTCCATCAACCATCAGCAAACAGCCATTTGCTGTATTAATAGATCTTGACAACGTCTAGTAATTGATCACCACTACTTGATTACTGCATTGTGTGTATTACCACATTAATGAGAATTGATCTGTAATCACAAACTTCACTGCATTTAATAGTGTAAAGGTAAAATAAAATGAAATACTATAGCTCCTGCCCCTGACAATTTACTACATAAAACAAGAGGCAGGTAGAATAGGTAACACTAGAACAATGCCAGACAACTGAAACGCTGTGAATTATCTAAACCTTACCAGCATTTTAAAAACCTCTCAGGTTTGCTCATTTCATGTATACTTTCCCCAATATTTGGGGTATATGCTATAAAAAAAGCAGCAAGCAGACAAACTAAGTTCTGTAAAAGAGATACTCTTACTTTCACTATTTGTTTATTTTCACTAATTTGCCATGCATCTGTAATTGTGGGTGAAGTTAGTGTTTCAATTGACATAATCTAAGAAAATGTTTCCCAAGATGCAGTTTTCCTAAAAAGAACACATTTTACACAAAACATTGAAATTCTTAATTTTCTTTGTGAAGATCTGAGCTCCAATTTATGTTTCTGGTTATGCCTCACTAATTTAAGTCATTCCACATATAAGAGATCCATGTCAAGAATCACCTCTCAGGAACTAATACTTAAACGAAATTCACCTCAGAGTACAGTAATTCAGAATGTTTCCATGAGAAAGGACATGTGCATATGGAACTGTGAGGGAAATTAAAAATGCAGGATCACTGTAAGACAGGGTGAAACAAGCAAGGGACTTTTTTTTTTCCCTTAGAACTTTACTGCCCTGAGTTCCAAATGCCCAGCTCTCCATAATTCATGCACCCTATCTCTGCATACAGCATAAATGAGAAATTTCTGCATTCTATCACACTAAGAGACTTAAGTCTGTCTTTCCGTCCTCTTTCCACTAAGTGGGGGAGCAGCCCTTCCAGAGGGAAGACGATGTCCAGAGCCTGACTTCCTCCCTCTGTTCTACAGTACAAAGCTGGCATCTGGGACATGAACTTCTCTCTTCACCTTCACTGGAATCATTGGCTGGTGTAGACCCACATGCTATAAATTCTTGCTTTTCAGCAAAACATAAATACTTCGTAGTAATTATCATAAGCCCCTTTTCTTCAATCTCTAAAAATACATTTCACTGCTTTATTTTTATTTGAACAATGCTAATAACTTCAGTTCACACCATTACCTGGCCACATCCAGGGGCAGTACATAAAAAGGGTTTGTCATCACTCATATTCCACAGGTCGTTGTGCTACCTATATTAAAATTAGAATGTAACAAATTTTACAAATAAGGCAACAAATTATCAATATATCAACAAGCTATTTTAATATTCTTTGGGCAAGAATTTCTGCCTTGTGGCTGTAGTAATATTCTAAATACTCATGATTCAGAGTATGGATTTCAAGCTATGTCAGGAAGCTACACAAAATCCACCACAGCAGTTTCTGAACCTACACCTCAAGCAGAAATCCACATGTTCACATGTAACATGAGTAACTGCAAAAAGTATCTGAAAACACAGTAAGAACAACTTGCCATTGAAATCAAATACATTGTAATAATGATCCAATTCTCAGCTAAAAAGAGATCAAAGCAGCAGACAACACCATGCAGTCAGGGTTCTGGTGCCAACGGAGGAAGAAGTAGTGTTCATTCCTCAGCCTTTTCACAATCCTTATTTAAAGCTCATCATTAGAGATAAGTTGGCACATAGCCCTTAATGTAAACTGTTATGAATTTAATTACAAATACATGTACTTTAATAATGTTTCAGCTACTTAATTACTGACAGGCTAAAAATACTTAAGAAAGAAGGTATTAATGATATTTGGTGCTATTTTGCATACTCACCCCACAGACTAATACACATACCTGCCAGATTTCACATATAAACCTGTTTCATAAGGCAAGCTATCATATCCTCCTTTTCATGGCAATGAACTGTAACTAAAAGAAGATATTAATTACTTGCATGCTAAAAATATAATAATGAATGATTTTGTAAATATAAATGAGAAAATGTCCACTATTCACCCATGAAATACAACAATTTTTCAAATAAATAATTTACTTCAACACATCCTCTAATTAGTTGTAGCATCTGTGGCTTTGCCTTGGAGGAAATACATTCATCTTTAAATGAATATTTGTATGGAGAACTAACAGTAATAGTTCTGAACACTATTTAGATTGATGAAGCAAATAAAGATGAATAAAGATATTTTTATGATTAAAGATCACAGGCAGAATAAACCATGTCATCCCCAGCATACTGGTCATGTAGAGTTGCAAGGATTCTCAAACTGTCTAACCATCCTAAGAATTAAACTTCTGGTACACATCTGGGCACTAGACACAAGACATATCAAGTAAGCATGAGCAGATAATTTCAGACTTATTACCTCAGAGATCTGTAGGGAATACAGTATCTGATCCTTCTGGATGTACCTGTACAGTAAAAAACCACTGTGTACAGACCTTTTTGGATAGTCTTTCAAAGAGGAGGATATCCCAGTGCTCTTGGTAATGTTCATCCAACAGCAAAGAAAGAAAAACATGGCATGCAGGAGATTCTAAACTGTCACTTCTATATATGTTTCATGGAATGGGGAAATTGAGCTGAGATCAGAAGTCAAGAGAGATGAATGGCTGCCAGAAACTTCAGTCTTTGGCACTGACAATTCAGGGAAACATTTACATCCCAAAGAAAGGACACCAAAGCAAATCAGAGATGAAGACTGTTCCACTGTCTGCAAAGAGTTCATAACCTGTCTCAAATTTCTGAAGGAATGAAGTATTTTTTTAACTGTTCAAACTGTGAACTTGGTACTTTCACTAATAAGGAATATTAACAAGATTATGGGCAAGTCTGAATACTCATTATTAAGGCTTCAGGGTAAGAAATAAGGTCCTTATCCATGACACTTTAAGAGTATATCCTTTCAACATGTGGAACTTCAACAGAGTTAACAGCTATCCCACTATTCTTCAGCAATGCAACAATCTCATTTTTTGAAATGCAGGCTCAGACTAATAGAGTTAGTCTTGTTTAGATCTCAAGAGGAATTAGTTTTTGTGAACCTGTCATCATAGGGCACTGTATACTTCTTTAATGGGTACATATGCCACCATATGCAATATAGACATATGGGTAAGTATTATGAGTAGACAAGTAATATCTATATCAGAAATGTCTAATGGTGGAAGAAACAATTATGATTTGGTTTCTTTTAATCCAAAGCATGAAGATTTTGATTAACTGAAGTGCATGTAGGGCATTTTTTCCACTCTATTACCATGTCTTGTTGTCAGTCTCTGAGAGATGCAGTTTCAGCCATAAAATCAGCTCCCTCCATGCTGTCAGTATTTTTTGTAGGTGAGAAGATGTAAATCTTTTAGGTCCATTTATTTTCTCTTTTCAAGGAATATTACCAAATCTCATATTTGCATGTGAAATTCCTATCTGGTTCTATGTCTTAGTTTGTAAAGCCCGTGAATTTTGAATGCCTAATATACAATCAATCCTTGTGAAAAAGAAAAGCAGTGCTGTCCTTCTGGCAAACTTACTGGAAAAAAGTTGGAGATAAATTCATTTCCTCATCTTTGTAACATTATTTGACTGCAGGCCACATGGAATTCTGTGAGGTAATCCCTTGTAAAGAGATTCCAGATAACATCTGAGGAAAAAAATTATGTTGAAGCACTCAAATTCTTGCACCTAAAAGAAGTTTACTTGCATTCTGAGCAAGACCTTGGACATTTTAAATCTAAATAGAAACTGGATCTGACAGGATGGGAAAACAAAGGGCTCGCATTCATTAGTGCAGCCAAATTGGTAAGAACTGTATTTACCTATAGAACAAAATAACTCCATGCAACAGTGGAGGCTGAGGGGCAACTGCCTGTCAAGCAGCTTTGGGGCAGAACCTGTAATTCACGGTGGACAACAAACCCAACACGATTCAGCATCATGTTACTTGTAGCACTGAAAGACAAGAGGCTACTGGGATGAATTAACAAAGGCACAGCAGTGAGATGAAGGGAAGTGATTACTGTCCTTTATCTGGCACTCTACAGCTGAAGTGCCGTACCCAGACAGCTGATGATCTGGAGAGAAAACATCTGGGGCCCCACCAGAACAGTTAGGAGGCTGGACTATTACATAACAAGAGGAAGCAAAGTTTGTTCAGAATGGAGAAGGAGGATCTGCTTGCTGTCATAAACTATCTAATGTATTGATAAAGAAAAGTCAGATCCAGACTTTAGGTAGAGTATAATAAAAGGACTGAGATGCAACATTCATGAGACACACCAAGAAAGTTAGGAGCAAGTGTAGAGGATGAGGAAAACACAGCATTAAAAAAAAATAAATCCCACAACACTGGAACAGGTTGTCAAGCAGGGCTGTGGAATCTCAGCCTTGCAGAAATTAAAAATTTGACTGGATAAAATTCTGTGCAATCCAAGATAACTCTGAAATTTAAAGCATACCGTAAAGATATCCCAGTGAGGAACAGAGGTGAACAATTGCAATGGACAATCCAAACCTGGGTAATGTTCTGACACTTTTAAAAGACTCTGCATGGTCAAAAGCCTGTTGCAGCTACAAAATGCACACAAACCCCATCCTTTGCATCCTCTTTTCCTTCTGGATTACATGTTGCCTAACGTAACAAAACTAACATAGAGAAGGCAAATTTTCAGGAAAAAATGTCAGTAATTGCCACTCTAATTTCAAAGGAGTCTCTCTCTCTGTTGTAGACTGACTGCACAAAGTGAGAATATCACAGTAAGAAAGAGTAATTCAGAAAATACCTTTCCCCTGAAAACCAAAACAGCAACTTAGATGCAGTCTTGACAAAAATGTTACTCACCCAGTCAAATGAGAAATGTAATACATGAAGTGATAACCCTGTCCCTAGAGGGGAATTAGAGTCACCCTGGACTGTTACCTAGGCAACAGCTAACACCTTGTCCAGGAGAAAAAAAGACAGTTCCTGAAGGAATCCAATATGAATGTGAAACTCCAGCCTTAACTCATCTTTCAGATAAAATGAACATTCAGTGAAATGATTCTTACTACAGTCCACTGAACTACAACTTGCTTCTGTAAACTTCAAACTCCACATTCATTTCAGTAGCATAAAGAAATCCATATGTAGAATTCCAGTCACACTGTAACAGCATCAGAGCTAAACACAAAAAAACCTTGAAATAATCTTTACAGCAAATCATATAATAAACTTCAGTACTAAAACCACACTAATAACCTCACTTTTTTGGTGTTTGCTCTGTACTTTCAACACAGAAGTAAAATACACTCAGATCACGCCTATTTAAAATGTAGCAAGCCTCTTTCATGATGTTTGGAATGTAAACGGCACAGTAAACTATATAAATAAGTATATATCCATCTTTAAAATATATCTAATATGGAGAAATAAAAATGAGTTTCCAAATAATTCACTAATACTTAAGGCAATATGCTTATTTAAAAAATAAAAATGTCTCCATAAAATGTCACATTAATACGTATTTAAATGTGCTACAAAAATAGCTTCAACAATTATCTGCATATTTCAATAAGATTTTAATTAAACACCTTGGGTACGCTTGGTGGAAACTATTACTACATAGTCTGAGGCTCGCTTCCAAAACCTTTTAGAAGACGATCTTATGAAGAATAGAAGCCTACACTGACTTAAGCCATGTCTTGTTGGCTTATTTAAGTGGTAAAGATTCTTTTGATTTCTCTTAATTGCCTATATACAGGAGCATGGAAAATACAACTGACAATTTGTTTCAAAATTTTTCTACTGAACATTTAAGCAGCTGTTTAAAATGTATATGTGTCAATAGTCCTTGCAAAAACTTCTTCAAATTTGCTGAGAAAAGTAATTCTTCACATGTACCTACTAAAGACTCACCAGATTTGCAGCTAAAGCCTCCTCTTCACCTGTAGAAAGCAAGGTGTGTATGAAAAGATGTCCATGCACAGAGCTGCTCACAGGCTGTGCACTCCTACCCTGGGATTCATTATTTTAAGCACTGTAGCAATACAGAGGCTGCCCTCCTGTAATATCAGGGCTGACACAAACAGCACAGAGGAAAGCTGCCAGAACTGAGCACAGAAAAGACAGCTATGAACACACTAACCCCACGAACAAACAAAAACTGTAAAACTTTTGAAGGACAGCATGCTTCCTCTGACCAACATGCAAGAAGAGATGCATATTTTCACAAGTGTGTCCCCCTCCTAAACTGGACAGTCCACAGAGGACAATCTGTCAGTCTGCAGCTACAGTAGTAGCTGATTTATCTCCTGCTGCTTACATGAGAAGCACACCCAAGCCCTGCAGCTACACTGACCACTTGCAACCAACCCTCCAACCCTCAAAACATCTGTACATTGTGGTTTGAAAAAGATGAGAGTTGGACAGAAACCGTATCAGGCCATTGAGACAAGCCAGAATTACAGCAGTCCATCAGCATTCAGTGTGCTCTGAGTCCAAACACTACAAAGTGCTTATGTTACAGCACCATTGATGCCTTTTCCTACGGATGTTTGCATTTCCTCAAGAGCTGCCATGTCTAGTCAACATTTCCTTTTATTCATTACATTGCATCTGGGATTGTGCCCCCTTTTACTGCAAGATACAAAGCCTTACTGTGTAGAGAATTATTAACTCTTACTAAACTTTTCTGTTGATCTCATCATAGTGTGTAAGTACTTTAGGTAATGTAAGATTTTACTTTAAAGCTTCATTTTATAATAGGAAACTGAAGCATAAAAGAATCAGGTCAAAATTTTTAACTTTTATCAACTTTTAAGAGTTTTACTTAAGAGTACATACTTATTCAAGGTAAAGTGAATGGAACATATTTGCCACAGTAAGAATAACATTCTCTTAATGGTTACCTGGAGAGCTGAATTTAGTATTTTGCTTAGCTCCTTCCAAGATGTCTTTAGATGGGGGGGAGGTAGCTATTTTTATTGTCTAAATTTAAACATCTCACAATTAAGAGATAGCTTTTTCATGCAACCAAGCAAATAATAACAAAAATCAAAATGAACATGGTGTCTTTATACTTTCAACACTTACATATAGCATTCACACCATAAATTTTAATCACTTCCCACATTTAAAGAGTCTATTTTTATTTCCACAATTTTCTACACATGACAATTTGCAAGTTGTGATTTCAGTAAAAATCAGAAGTTAGTAGGCAGAATACACCACTTAAGAAGGGACATAAATTTGAAAAGAAGTAATTTGTATTTTAAAAGGAAGTGCTCTACTTACCTAGAGGGACTGGAGCTATATTTTCTGTTTCCTATAAAGCAAAAGAAGAAAGGTGAAGCAAAACCAGTGTAATTAATGCTTGACCACTTCAGGGCACTTGCAGAAGTGATCTGACTGTATTTGTGCAATACTGTTGAATTTGACAGTCCTAAAAACTAAAACTGAACAATGAAGGAAATAGAGGAGATACAACCTGAAAATTTAAAACATTCCTCCTCATAATGAAAGTGGGATTGGCAGAAACTAACCTTGTAGATTCTGCAAGAAAACTATAAGCCCTAGTCCAGAATATTTAAACTTCATAACTACCAATGGCTGGCAAACAGAAAAACTGGAGCTCCTTCATCATATTACACTGCTAGCACAAGGTTCAATTTTTTTCTTTTAAAAAGTCAAATGTTAGGGACTTTTTGCTGATATTATTAGTTAACTGCTAATATCTGATGTCTAAAGTTAATTCCATATCTTCTACCATTTGTCTAAATTCTATGAAGGCCAGCACATCTGGACAAGAAGAAAAGATGATTGACTTAAAGACAAAAGAAAGTATGATTGACTTAACAAGTGCCAATAAGACAGCCATTGGACAGATAGTCACATATACAGAAACAAAGCAATTTAACTCCTTCAGCTGCAGGAGTGGCTTCTTCCACAAGAAGATACATTTCTGGCAAACAGAGAGCACTAATGGCATAAGGGAAGGTCCTTAACATCTCCTGCTGGCTGAACATGGTGGCTTCTAATTCAACTCTCTGGCTTAAGTATTTTTCAGAGACACCGCTGATCTTTCTTTAGCTTACTAAAAATTCAGGCTGTGTGAATACAGCTCTTGTAGAGAAGCAAAATGTCAATGAACCTCATAAAAGAAATATAGAGGGGGTCATATTCCTCCCATCTTCTCACAATTTGATTACAGAGATATTAGGCCTTGCTTTCCCCAGTTCATTTATCTAAGTTTGAACATCTTCGACCTAACAAACATTAAAAATTCAACCTCACTTTTCTACACTTGTTTCAACAACACTTAAAAACCCAGCTTACCAAAAAGTTACTTGCTTTTCACATTTTCTTAGATGGCATCCCTAAAGTCTAAAATTAAATGAATTATAAAGAAATCAATCCTAAAAATCTTTAAATATATCAAATATCTCACTACAGGATTCCTCTTGCTCATTAAAACAGAATGATCTTTTTCTTTGCTGTAAGCATTTACATAAATGACCACAGGATTTACCTAGGAAGGAAGCATAATATATTGCTTGGAATGCCTTGCTTAAGCAAAGCTCTTATCTGAAGTGAAGCTAATGGAAAAGTTCTCAGGCTGAACTGAAGCTGACACTGAACAAAGCTGAAAACAGTACATCATAAATGTGGAAAAAAAAAGCATTGATTGCATAATTATTAAATATTGACTAATATTTTTGTAACTAACTATATCCAAAGGCTCCTTAGAGTGCATATTATATGTTAAACAAATACAGTTCAGTTATGCAGAGCAATGGTAACCTGAAATCTATTCAATATTAAAATAAGAGTTAAAAGTATTGAATCACATTTTCTCCTTTGAAAATAGAAAATACATAATTTTTATACAGACATTCAAGACTACGTTAAGAAACCATTAAGAATGTTGATACTATAAATAACTTCAAGTTAGGAAACCTTCACGGAGGTAAAAACGTACATTTGTAAGTTTAAGTTAATTAAGAGTAGAAGAAAAAAAAGCTGATGACAGAAAAGGAATTTTTAGCACTAGGCCCATTCAAAATTTAATGAAACAAGAATGAAAATAATACCACAGTTCATGCTGTTCAACATGGTCACAAAAGGAAAGCAGCATGAAAAGCAAGATTAATAAAAGTATATATAATGAAATTTAAGATCTGAAAGTACCTTATATTAGATACTGCATAGTCTAGAAGTTTCTGGAAAAAGACCTACCAAAAATATTCATGTCTCTAGAATTCAGATCAGGGTAGAAATATCAACTACATTGTAAAGAAGATCAAAAGCTCAACTATTTGATTAAGCATTAGAATACAATGTCAGTATTGAAACATAAAATCCCAATGGATTTTTTAAAGAGCTGCTTCACTCATGTACACATTAAGGTCTCATTATTTGACAATTCTTTTGAGGCATTATATAACAACCAGTCCCTGACAAAATTATTGTTTAGTTTTTTAACAAGACAGCTTGACAATTTTGATTCTAGATTGCATAATTATAAACACTTCAGAGTTAATTCAAGTGAATGCCAAACTGGACTACAGTTTGTCCCTCTGAAATGAAGTCCATTAACAGGCAGCAACCTGTTTCAGTGGATGGCTGAAGAAATTCCACCTGGAACATCTGAGAAGACCAGAACCACAAGGACTGCTCTGATCCTATCAGCTCGTGCTGAATTTAGTATCTAACCAGACCTAGCAGTCTTATGACCCAAACTTCAGAACATTTGTTTTTATTACCTCTTACCCGGCTTTATGCTGAGCAGTAAGTGCGGATGTGACATTCACTGCCATCAGTAGAATACGTCAAACAGAAAACAAAACCACTGTCTTAAAATCTGGCAAATAAAATACATTTCAGCCATGTTTGTGGTCGCTGTTTGGAAAGTAGGGGATGATTCAGAATGTTCAGATTATTCAAATTTGTCATTTCAGCACAAGTAAACAGGTGACAGTATCACTACTGGAAAATAAACACCTCTGAGAGAAAGCAACAGGACAAAAAGCAAGTGAGGTACATAGGTGCAAGAATGGGGCACATAAACACACTAATGGATCTCCCTCCAAAAACAGGGATGCTGGAGAATGAGTAAGACTGCAGAAGCAACATGGCAGCACACATTTCCCCTAACTCTAAACATGACGTTACATCTTGACATAAAACATTGTGCTTAAACACCGCGTAGCTATCACTAATTGAGGGTCTGTGACATGTTTTTTCAAGTGAAAGCTTCAGAGACCTTTTATTTGACAACTCGAGAAACATTACGCACAATAACAGGCAAAGTCAACGAGGCAACTGCTCCAGGAGATTCAGCTCCATGGCCAGACACCAGGCAGGCCAACACCTGGTGCCGAAGAGCTGTTCTAACCCCGCGCCCGGCATCCCCCACACCCGCACCCTTCTCCGCACAGGCACGGAGCAAGTTCTCCTTCAGAGCCGAAGATGGACGCAGCTGGCGGCCTCCCCGGAGCAGAAGCGAGGCGGAAAGGCGAGGCCCGGCTGCCCTCTCCTCCCGCCCTCCACGCCGCGGGCCGGGCCCGGGGCGGCTGCCGGCGATGCCCCCGCGGGGCACCGCTCCCGGACGCGCCGTAGTCCCCTCACCCACCCACCCGCCCGCCCGCCTCGCCGCCCCGCGTCCCGGGCCGCCCGCCAGGCCCTACCTCCGGGCGGGTACCGGTGTCCGCGGCGCCGGCCGGGCCGCCCCGCCCCGCTCTAGGGGCGGCGGGAGCCGCAGGCCGCGCTGGGGGAGGGGGCTGCCGCGGAGAGGAGCGGCGGCGCCATGTTACTGCCTCCCGGGCATCCCCCGCCCACTGCCGCGCCGCGCCGCTCCCGCCCCGCCGCCCCCGCCCGCCCGGCGCCGCCGCAGCGCGGAGGGAGGAGGAGCCGCCGCGCCGGGCCGAGCCGGGCCGGGCCGTGTTTACAAACTCACCCGCAACGCCGCCGGACCGCACATTAAAGGCCGGGTCCCCCGCGGGCTTCCGTCACCTCTCGCGAGAGCCGCGCTGACACCTCCGCGGGGCGGGGCGGTCACGCGGCGCGGGGGCGGGGCCGGTGCCCGGTCCCCACAGCGACCCCGGCCGGGCCCAGACATGGCAGGCCTAGCCATGGCCGATCCGGCCTCGGCCGCACTCGGCACGGCGGGCACTGCTCCCGTGGTGGGGCGGGATTGGTGCGGCCGTGGCCGAGGGGAGCTCAGCATGAGGTGCCCGTCCTCTGCGGTGGGATGTGCGGGAGGGCCGGCAGCTGAGGACAGCAGGCAGCACGTAGTGAGTAAAGCACTGCAAGGCCTCGCTCAGCGGCAAGT
Source organism: Molothrus aeneus (assembly GCF_037042795.1). Taxonomy (NCBI): domain Eukaryota; kingdom Metazoa; phylum Chordata; class Aves; order Passeriformes; family Icteridae; genus Molothrus; species Molothrus aeneus. Next base: position 17,444,873 of record NC_089652.1, on the reverse strand, counting down.
CTTCATGCGCCTGTCACATACAACTTTTGGAATTATCAGCGCTCCAAAGCCCTGGACTGGCGAGATTCCCCATCTCTCAAGACACCCGCTCTCAGGGCAGGAGCGAGGTGTGTGCCTGAAGCCATGGGTGTGCTAAACACTCACCTTGGTTAATGTATTAAAAATGCCGCAGCACTGCAGAATAATGGCAAACGCCTATATTTTACACAAAAGGACCTAAAGGAATTTTGGATTAATTAAAAAAGTAGCATAACCCTATATGGCCACAGAGTTTAGCTAGTGTGTACTCTGAATCACACATGGAGCTTTAATTCTGTGCATGTGCATAATTTGATCTTGTTCTGAGACTGATCTGAGAGTGCAAGGCTGTATCAATAAAGTACTTCTAAAAAAAGTAATATCAGTTCCAGTAAAATACATTTTGGCTGAGTTTCTCCGAACTTGCACAAGACAGTATGGTATGTTTCATTTCTCGTGGATGGTTTTGGTGGGCACTGTACAGCCCTTCTGCAAAGTTCTTTAAGATATGGCAGGATAAAAAGCACTGCATTAAAGTACACTGTTTACTTAGCGGTGGAATTATTCTTTAAAGTAGCATGTTGCAAGAACTCAATTGTACATGTAGAAGAGAGGAACAGAGATCTTTCTTCAGAGAGCAACTGAGACCTGTATTGGAAAAAACTCTTTTTTGATGGTTTAGCTTCACCATTACATAGCAGCAGCAGTCCTAAGCCTGGACTAAAAAACTGAACTACAGGTTCCTTTCTTCAGTGTGAAATTGATGCAAAAATCAAATACAAGGAAAGCAGGAGAATGGAAAAAGCCAGCAGCAGGATGTTCAATTTTACCTGCAGCATGGGATGAATCACTTTTACCTGCAGCAGTAACTTAAGAGCATAATTGGTAACTTTAATGTTTCCTTCATTTTCCGTTAGAATAACATGGATATTTCAGAGGTTTAGCTGGCTTATCTTCAGCAATGAAACATGAACACTCATTCTTTCAATCTGGAGAACCTACAAGACAAATTTTCATGAGCTGACCATCTGAGTTCAGCATGGTCCATGTCAGAAGAAACTGAAAAAGGTTTTGGCAAAGTAAAGCCTACAGTAACACGTCATGAAACTTAAGTTTGGTTTCTCTGACCTACAGGAAGATTACTTGATGGAAGCTCTTACAGGAAGATCAAGAGACCTTAGTTTTGCTGCCCTATTAAGGCAAAGAGACTGGGTTGGGGTTTTTTTGTAAGCAAAAAGGTCTTTTACACATTTATAATTGTTACTTCTCTGAGCATTTTAGGAAAATTGAGGGTACTCCCTGTCAGACCACTCAAATTGACCAACTGAGCTCTGCTGGGAAGGGATTCCATGTGCCCTGTAATAGTTCACCTGTCAGTATCTGCCCATCACTCACTAACTCTAAGCCCCTTATTGTCCATAAGGAGGATAATCCTCTGTGTGAAGGTATGTTGCCTTGTTTTGAAAGTCCTTGATTAATCTTTATCTGTAGAACCCAGATCTGATTCTGTCACCACTGGTGTAACTAAACAGCCACTCTGCCTGAGTTTGGCCTATGCTCACCAGTCTAAGAGTGAGTTAAAAGGCAAAAAGCTTGGGGAGATGCTACTACTAAAACAACCTTCACGTCCACATTTAGGATGACCTAAGTTGTCCACTGCCTTTCAGGCAAGGCTGATCACAAGAAAAAAGGTTCATGTTGAAAGGGTGGTAAAAGATGGGCTGTAAATCCAAACCTCATTATTCAAACCTGGTTCAAATAACTCACGGTGACTCAGGTGGCTTTCTGAGTGAAGTTACAGAGCAAGTAATTCAACCAGGTCTTCTATCTCCACCAAACACCATTAAAACTCAGCAGAAACATTTTATATGCAAACAAATTCCTCAGTTGAATTAACAGAGTTGGAGCTGGACTTGACCAAGAAGATCTGAAGATGCTTGTTTGGCCAAATCCCAGTGATACCTGAAGCTTGAATAAGCTAGTTCACTGGACTGTCCATGATTTTAGAGAATGCAGATTACCACCTCAGATGACTCTATAGAGATCCCTGCTGTACTGAAAGAAGAGAAAAAAGTTCACCACCTACCAGGACAGCAATACAAAGATGAAATTTAGAGTCTAGAATATCTTTCAGCCAGGACAAATGCACTGTCAGCTTTGCAAATCAGTGGCTTCCAAGAATAGGTAATAGCAGGTCCCTAAAATCAGCACTGCATGAGCATAGACCACATGGAAGATACCTGCAATGTGCTTTCACCTCCTATCCCCTCTCACTCCTCAAAACTCCACTTCCTGATCTACTCATGTAAGACACTAATATTGTTCTGAAGATACTTATTTGCTTCATATTCTACTCTTCTGAAATTCACATATATAAAAGAACATTCTCTGAATTAGAGAATACTGTTTTCTACTAAGAACATGTGGGGGAAGTTGTTTCTTGTGCTAGGTTCTAAATTTTTCTACAATTCTACAATCATTTAGGTTGTGAAACACCTTTAAGGAAAGGTGTTTTAGACCTTGAAGATCATTAAGTCCAGCTGTTAACACTGCAAAGTCCACCATAAACCAAACAGGACTAAAGTCCACTAAACCATATCTCTTTGAATACCCACTTGGTACTTTTTAATTCAGATTAAAACAGAATCTTACCCACATCTTACACTTCTCTGAGCTATTAATCATTTCTCCATTTCCTCCAATAAAAATTCCTATATTTAATTCAGTAATTACTTAGGAGCAAGATAACAAAACATTTAACAAGCTTGGCTTACATTCTTCCTAAGTTCAGTTTTTTTTTGTTATAAGACCAGAATATTTAGTGTTCTGGATAAGGTTTGAGATGCTATCAAGCCCCCCACCAGGTAAGTATAGTAGCACACAGTGCTTTCCTCCAAGTATGGATGACACCATAAATCCATTTAGACTGCTACAAGGGAAGCAAAGGTAGATACTGCAGCTATTTTTTTAAACCAAAATGCTTTAATCTTAATGCTCTTCAAAGAATGTGTGAGATAATGCAAGGCTGACTACAAAATTGGAAATCTGGAAGCTCTCTCTTCAAATTAGGTGATGCCAAAAATGCAGTAACGAATTAAAATATAATGTCCATGAATCACAACTTAAATGCCTTGGACCATACTAAAGTGGTTGCTTATTTAGCTTAATGGGGACACTGTTCAGATCCAAGTGGAAAACCTACCACGGTAATCAAAATATCTGGTGTACTTGAAAACTGATATGAAGTGTCCTATCACCTTCATGGATTTCTGTTTGGCTCCTTCTATCAAGAGGTGCCAGAATGTGCATGTCAGCTAGCTTAAGAAAAAAACAAAAACACAAGTGAAGGAACAAGGCCAACACTACAGCCTTGCACACTTAATCTCTGCATCCTTTGGTCTTTTACATATATACCACATTGATTATAATAAATAAAACGTTGGACTGGAAGAGTGCTATGCAATGTCATTATCAGGAGCAATCCGTGGAGACTGAATTACAAAATGTCGTCTTCCATATACCCTAGTGAGAAAGACAAAAATGAAGGCAACAAGTTGACAGTTGTTATCTTTAATGAAATGACTTTGGAAATAGCATTAATTTCCATGACACCAACATTTTGGGAGTCCCATAAAATGCAGTTACATTCCAATGCCAATATTACAGGCAGATCTCCATTCACATGGCAAATAGGATCAAGAAAGCAACCATCAGACAGAAGAGACCCATAGCTTCAGACAGGGCGAATCCCAGGATAGCATATGAGAACAGCTGCTGCTTCAGAGAAGGATTTCTAAAAGAAAGAGAAGGTGTAAGTCCTTTTTATCCTTACAATTAAGATGTTTTTCATGCAGTTTAACCTCACAGTTCCTTGCTACAGATTCTGAAATGGGAAAATTCACTAAATCCAAGCAATTTTTTGCAAGGATTGCACTGAAGACAAATTAGTTGGCAATTAAGACTAGACTCAGGTCTAATGTAGAAATTTATTTCACATCTGTGACATAAGAACCGTACTCCCAAGGAATTTAGTGTGTATCATGTTTTAACCAGCTCTCAAGGCAAATACAGGAAGTGAAACCACTTAAGAATAGGAAAAAAAAAAAAGTTGAAGCAGTTTGTTGCAAAAATGCAATATGCCTTCAAGAAATGAGAGAAATCTCCAATATAAAACTCTGAAGCAATGTTCTACAACCGCTTATTGACATGTTCATGCCAAGTTCAAAACTTGATATATTAATTTTGTACCGAAAACACTTGTTTTTTCAAGTGGAAAGATTGCCTTCTTGTCATCCAAAAGGCTTAAAAATCTTTATTAAGAAGTTAAGACTTAAATGAAAAAATTAAAAAGTTGTGAAGAACATGAAACCTCTTTTATGCCTGTATCAGTTCTGCGCTTCCATGATGTCACATGAACTACTGCTATAACATAAATGTTGTAAAATTACCTGAAAGTTCATCCCTACTATAAAATCCTCACCCTTGCCCTCTTCAGATTTCTAGAAGGAATGATAACTCATTTGCTAAAATAACTGAATATTCTGAGATGCAAAGCTGAATGTGTTAGAAAACATCCATTCCTAAACAATGATTTTGACTATGAAGACTATTTAGGACTTTTCCTAAGGACATGGGGAAAGATACAGGCTGGATTTTTATTTCAGTTCTGGAACTGAATGCTCAAACACTGGACTTCAGTGACCAAAAGACCAACCAAGTCTAATGATGCAATTTCTTTCATGGCTCTCCTCCAGGAAGAGTGTACAAAGTTCTGAATTTAACAACAGAGCCATCCTGATGAATATGGTACAGTTTCATAAGATTCTCTTCAGCCATGTGTATCAGTAACAGTAATCATTAACAGAATTTATTACAGTGCCATTATCTTTTCTACAGTTCAGCTGTCTCAAGATACATCTGCATACAATTAAATAGTTTTTAAAGAGAGATTGATTACCTGGCATAACCAATGATTAGACTACCGAAGACTGTTCCAATTCCAGCACCAGAACCAGCCACACCTACTGTGGCTGCACCAGCACCAATGAATTTGGCAGCAGTGTCAATGTCCCTGCTGATAGCACTAGTCTGGAATTCCCTAAGTGCTAGCTGGGAGACAGTATTTTGGGCCCCGATAACTGTTGACTTGCCCTAAGAAAACAAAACATGAAAAAACATTATATTCAGACAAAAGACCATGTGATAGTGTTATTATGCAGTTTAAAAAGTTGTATTAGATGCAATGTCTACTTATTCTTCAGAGTGATGAGACTGTTAAGTCATAAACTTCAGAATGTTACCTGTTCGACCTGAAAGTATCAACTTTAAATGTGAAAGACTTCTCAGGGGAAAGAGCAAGACAGCAACAAGTATTATTAGGTGTTTGACTTAAAGCAAGTTTCACACTATAGGAATTGAGTTAGTACAAGTGAACTCTAGGTTGAGGACATTTAGGCTCACCAGGTAATTTAGGAAGATACAGAATTTTGTTTATAAGGTACCTCTCCATTCTTGACCTCTGGCCTAGACAACACAGATGCCGAAATTGGTCTGTACAAGACTCTTGATCCAGCACGGATCTGTAAGAGGAGGAAAAAAACTATAAAAAAATGAAACATTTAATCACAGCTGTTCCATACAATAGTTTGTAAGACAGTAAGACTATTAGTTACTAAGCCATTTGTCTTCCTTGAAAGACAGCAATCTCTGAACAGCTGCATACACAATAAACGATATGGAAGCAAGCACTGCCATGCAATCTGACAGCGCTGTTTTCAGAAGATATATAGTAAATAGCCACACCATTCAGTGAACATATACATGCATTATGATGACAGAAAATGGAGCAAAACGGCAACAAAAAATCCCGACCGACCACGAAGCAGTGAAACACATTTTGAAATGAACAAATAAAAGCCATCAAAATGATTTTCGAAGTTGTTAAATGCACAGATGTAACCTAGACTTTCAAATTTAGCGAGGCACAAATGAATGAATCGTTTTTCACAAGCGGCCTGCATGTGTCCTTGGGCTCCCAGCAGCCTAAGGTCATATCGGCTCTTGCACAAAGCTCTTCCTGCAAGAGAAACCTGGGCCTGGACCATGCAAGATGAGACCTTCTGCAGGCCAGAGAGGGCATTTTCATGCAGAACAGTCTTTTATCTCCACAAGGGCAAAGAATTCCGGCCTTGCCCAGGACAAGCAACAGGCTGGAGTTTGACCTACAGCGAGGCACGGAGCGCAGTAGGCCCAGGATCTGCTGGCGGCGCTGACCTCCCCCTCCTTGGCCGCTCGTGTGCGAAGGCCCCCCCTCACCTTGGCAGCGGGCCCCGGCCGCGCCAAGGAGGTAGGAAGGAGAACGCGGCCCTGCCGCAGTCTGCCCGACCCCCGCCCCCCCTCCTTCGCGCTCGGGCGGGCAGTACTCGGTACGGGCCCGTCCCAGGGCGCTGCCGCGGGGCTCGGAGGCCCGCTCGACCCGCGATCGCCCCGCGGCCGGCACCGACCCCGCCGCCGACACGGACGGGGCCGGTGACGAAGCGCAGGCGCCCCCCGCGCACCCGCACTCACCAGGGAGGGCGAGGTGGCGAGCTTGGCGCAGGCGAACATCTTAGCTGGCGGCGTCCCGGGGCTCAGGATCCGGCGTCTCTGCGGAGAGAGGGAGAGGGTGAGGGTGCGGCGGGCGGGGGCGGCGATGGGCGCGGATGGCGGGAGTGGCGCGGCTCTCACCGCTGCGGTGCCGCGCTCGGGCCGACGGGCGGGAGGGCTGGGCCGGCTGTGCGCAGGCGCGGCGGGGCCGGGCGGCGGAAGGGGCGGAGCGCGGCCAAGGTCACTTTGTGGCGGCGCCATTGGCGGCGGCGGGGGGCGTGGGGTGCGCGCGCCGCTTCCCCGCGCAGCCGCAGTGCGCCCGCTGCGCTTGGGGGCGGTTCGGCCGTGAGGGTGGTGTCAGTGTCGGTGTCCCCGGCGCAGGGTTGTCGTCGCGCCCCCTCCCCGGCGCTCGGGTCACGGCAGAGAAAGGGGGCGCGTCCGAGGACACCCGTTGTGTGCAAGGAGCCCCTGCTGTTCAATTAGTCATTTCTGCACGATGAGCAGATTCACACCCAAGCAGCGAAAGAATCCTTGTTAATCAAGATTAACCGAAATAGGATTATCTTCACTGAGCTGAGCATGTGTTCCTGAGATTCCCACTTTAATCACTTACATGTGCTTTGATGTTTTTCATTTGAAAACGAGATTGTTATTTTAATAGTAATTTGCAATTGTAAGTGGTATTAGTGCCAACTAGTAAAGATGCTGAAAATTTGACGTTGTGACTGAAACACTGGGAAACATTTATCTAAGTTGTACAATTTTCGCTGGATACAATCTGCGCCATAAAAATAAATTCTAAAATTGTGTGCTGCAAGCTGTCTCCAATGGACCAAGTAAGGGGCTGTGTGTGTATTTAGGGATGGGAACAGTCTCAGGATGGGTGCTGGACTCCTGCAAACTTACAGGACAATTGATGTTGCTGTCACTGGTTAATCCACAGGTGCAACAAAGCTGAGACATGTTCCATATCAGCAACCTGAACACCTCCCAACAAACATGATCAAGGTGCCTTCAGCTGCTGCATACCAGTGTTAACCATAATGTTACTTTTATAACCTACAACACAGAGTCTTCTGATCTGTAGGTAAAGGGGAGAGAAGTCAGTTGTAGGTCCAAAGGTGAGAGGCAACAGCACAATTTGAATTTCCTGGCCTTCTGCTCCCTTCCTCAATACAGCAGCAAGCTTGGTTTGGTTCCAGTGTGCATCCAGAGTCTTAGTAACAGCAGTAAAAAGGCGGTCTGTAAAAAGGTCAGCAAAAGAGGTTATAAGCCAGTGGTTTTGGTTTTTTAGTTTTTTTCCTTGTCACAGCTTACACACATTTTTTGGAAACTGAGGTGTATGGACAGATCCGACGTGTCTGCCACACGGTTCTTCCATAGACAAACACTAAGAAATAAATATCAATGGCAAAACCCTTTAATGGTTAGGCAGAACTATTCATTCATGGATTCATTCATTCATTCATTCGAAAAAGATTCAATTCGTATGCTATTGTGGGAATAAATATTTCCATCACCACAAACAAAACCATAAAGCAAAGGCAAATGTTGCAGTGTTGGAATGACTCAGATGTGACATGCTGCTGCACAGTGACATTCAGAGCACCCCATTTCTGAAGACAGGTACTTCACCTTAGGAAGTGCAGCAGCCAGCAGGGTGTCTGCAACAAAGAAATTCACTTCCTCACAGAAGGAAGCACAGCAGTTAGAGACGTGCTTTCTCACTGGCAAACTGGAGGTCTGGACCTCCAGGCATGAAACAAATCTTCCCCCAACGCTCATGAATGGAAAAGAAAGTGAAAATTACACTCCTGTGTACACACAGCACAAAGTCACACGGACTCAAAACCGCATAAAACAGAAACCCTCTTCTTTCACAAAAGAAGTGTTCTCTTCTGTCACAATTCCCACCCCAGAATGTTTTTTAAAAGATGCATTCACAAGCCATTTGTTGTGAGCTGTGTCAAAACCACTATTAAACACTGGTTTATTGTTGCTTTTAAGGCATAACATCTGATATTGTATTGTGAACGTGACTCAGCTGTTCCTTTCAGGAGGATTTTGAAAAGCTGGTCTCTGGGGGCCAGGCTGAGTTTAATTCAAGAAGATCTTAATAAAGAAACACTTGTTAATCTCACACAGTTTCCTATCCTATGGCTGACCTGCTGGTAGGTCCCCAAGGAAGGGCATCAGTGCACTAAAGACAGTGTAATTTCTAGTTGCTCACCACATTTCTGAAAATCTTTTTGAGCAGGTTCCCAGTTTTCCAATTGTCTCTCCCTGTCAGGACCAGTTATGCACACGGGCAGAGGAGATACTCTCCCCATTTTGCCCCTGGCAAGGAAGACAGAGTGCAGATGATTGAGCAGGACATGGTGCCTGGAGAGCCAGTCCTCTCCCACAACTCCTGTGGCCTTACAATTCCCTGCTGCTGAGATAGGTTTGTGTCAGGGCATTAAGAACAGCAAGTGACCACTAGCTGTGGTTCCACTAGTATGGCCTTCTCCTTTCCCAGAAAGGAAAGAGAAAAGGACATCCCAAATTTTCCAAGCTTTCTAAAAAACCTCTCCTGGAACCACAAGGCTTCTCCCAGTCTTTTTGTCCTTATTTTAAGAAAAGAAACATCTGTTTCACCTCACTGCCAAGCAGCTCATTTGGTTCACTGATGTATCCATGTATCAGTCCTGCAGTGACATGGACTTTCACTTTATAACCCTGAAATGAATTGGTATCTACACATATCAGGCTCTGAATACTACTACACATGAGTATCAGCAGAATGGATGTTGCATACAAATGGCATTTTTCTGGTGACTTCTTAGAGTGCTATCAAGCCTTATATCTGTCCAGAAAGCAGGTAATAAGGCAGATGGGAACAGTACCCATAAACTGGAATGCTTGCCTGATAGATATGGGCTGGTTTTCCTCCAGGTACAGGCAAATAATGGTAGCTGCATACTGGTTCAGTTGAGCAAGTACAATCCTGTGCAATGCTAAATAAATGAGCATGTCCTGAGTGCTTTGCACTGGAGGGTCTGCCAGAATTCAACATTTATCATTAATAGCTTATAAAACATGAATGTCTATATCTGAATGTTCTATATTTGCTGAAGGAGAAATCTTGGCTAGTTAAGAGAAATCCCATTGTCCAAAGCCTAAATAAAATGTTCTGCTGCTAGATCGAAACCTATTCCTTCAGGTTAAATTTTATCTCCCAGCAGAGGATTATTAACTCAAAACATGTCACACACTCACACTCGTCTTTTTTTAAAATCTGTTTAGAAGAGGAGATGTATCTGGAAAACCAATATATTCCAATAACTTTTAATTGTTGGAACACCCCCAAAGGATGAAATTGGATCAAAAGCCTCCTGAGATTATCCTAATGTTGTGAAATATTTTAAAACTTAAGGTGTATTACCTCAGGGTTAGCTCTCTTGAACATCCAGATTTATGATGTACTTTGCAGGGCATTGATTGATATTGATTTACAAAGTCAGGGGTTTTCAGTGTTTTTCACAGCCTGGGCCATGTTTCAGTTCTACTTCTTTCACTCACAGCTTGAATCTTCCTATTCAGGACTCATAGAACTGGAGCAATGGCTTGTGGAAAGAAAATATGTATAGAGCAGAATTAATACACTCCAGAGTATTTAAACCATTTTTGCTCTGGGAAGAAGGAACAAAGCCATTATTAGATGGCTCTGCATTAAGTAGAAATTCTCTTGGTACCACTCTCTTAATATCTGTTTACCTTACTGTTTTTTAGTAGTTGGCCAATTTTGATATAAGTAATGTTTTAATTGCAGAGTTGGCTGGATCATAAGAGGTTCTTCATGGGAATGCAGATGATAAAGTTTTTTCTCTAAATTCTAAACTTCCTTACAAGGAAAAGGGAGAAACTGTCTCTTCAGTGATCTTTGTCCCCAAGAGTACTTACCCAAGCATTTTTTTTCCTAAAATTTGTTTTTTTATAGTCTCAATGGCTTTTTTTCAGTGAAGAGCAGGAGGCAATTAACAAAGTAGAGCTAATTTAGGCTGTAGAGCATTCTGCTCAACATTCCATTGATTATTTTAACACCTGAGTCCTAGAAATGGATGACGTTAGCCACAAACATTGTACCATGTTCATACTTGGCAAGATTTGAAATGTGTGCTAATACCGTTGAGAACATTCATGCAATTTGAATGGGAAATCATTATAATCCTCGTAATGTAATTTTTGGGTCTTTAAGATCTGCTTTAAATATCACAATGATTATACAAGTAGGGTCTGCTACACCACAGCTATATATGTCCAAATGGGATGTTGTCAAGAGGAAAAACATTCTGCTTCAGCAGAAATTCAGCATGGAAAAGAGGAAAACTCATCTTCATTCTGGCTGTTGGATTCTGGTGGCAAGTGACCTAAAGGCTCCAAGACACCTAGCCAGAAAAGACTGGTAGAGCTATTTTCCCTCGGGATAACAAGCCCTATTGTCCAGCATTCAGCTTCTACTGGTTACTTTTACAATGCTGTACAACAGTATAAATATTAAAAATTACACCCAGCCTTTTGTAAAACCCAGAATGTCACAAGGTGGAAGACAATCCTGTACTTTTAAAATTGATTTTATACGTCAGCAAAAATGATAGTTTTTTCTATAAAATTATGATTCCCTATTTTAATGCAACTTTTATTTATATTTCATACAATCATAGAATTTTTAAAGTTGGAAAAGCCCTCAGAGATTATTGAGTCCAACCATTAATCCTTGCAATGTAACTTAAAGTGGAAGGAAATGTCAGGTTCACAAATAGTTTCACTTTATGCTTCACATCTATTACACTGTGTGTGTCAGGATTGCAACATTCAGGGTGAACTCTCATGTGTTTAAAAATTATTATTATGCATCTGCCTAATATTTTTTGGAAATTGATTTTTGAGGAAAAGTAATAAAGAAATCCACTGATGTTTAATCAAAGTAATTTTTATAAATGCACAGAGGATTCAGAACATTTAGAATGAATATACCTCTTCATGTATTTTAGAACATTACTTTAGAACATAAACTCCTTTAACTAAACTATATCTAAGTTTTCTTACTCAGATGTCTCTAGATATTCCTCAAAGCTGTGTTGCAAAAGCAGCCCATACCTGAAATGGTCAATCAGTTCACTGAATAATACACATGTGGGTTTCTAGGTTACAAAATATCATTTGATTGAATAAAAATAAATTCAGCAATGCTTTTTATGCTGCTAACAGTACTAAACACCTTTTGAAGAGAAAACAAACTTCAGCTGTAAGCTGACAGTATTGGCTGCACTGGTTAGAGCACAACACTGGCAATCTGATTTTAACACCTTTCTTATAATACACAGTTCAGACAGCCAAGACTTTGCCCAAATTAGAGCCATTTTTTGTCAGAAGTATCCATAAATTTTTATAGCTGAAGTTGAAGAAATCTAAAATGAAAGAATGTTTTCCTAGTGGGCTCTTCTGGAAATACAGGCTTTTTGTGCAGGGAAAATTGCAACACCAGATTCTTAGCTTTTAAACAAAAATACCTAAGCATTTTTTCTTAGATTTCTTGTTTTTCCTGTTTCCCAGAATTATATAAATGATCCTGGACAAGTCTTTTTGGGTAATACATTTTGGCCGTTCATAATCTGAAAAGAGAAATAGGAAATGCAGCTGCTTAGTGCTCAAAAAAACCCTACAGGAATTAGTAAATCTTGTTTGGAGACTAAATTAGTGTTTTGGATAACTGATCTGTTATGGCTATTTCTGTCACATAGAGAGCAAAAGCAGGGCACACAGGACTGTGGCAGAAGGACTTTGCCTTCCTCCACCTTCTTTGCAGAGGCTCTACATCCAGTTGACGATCCCTGGCTGGAGGGGAGATGGGACCAAAGCCCATTAATACATGCAAGATTCATCTGCTTAATTGTAAATGACACACCTGCCAGCTATGAGTTTAGATTCTTATATCCCTGCAAATTGCTTTGAGCTCACAGCCTGAAAGGCAGTGTACAAGTGAACAATATTCATTATCATCTGAAAGCTTTTCACTCTGAAGCACTTAGCAGAAAACCTGTGGAATCCTTTTGACTCCAGTGCACAGGTTCTGCCCTCTAGGACCTGGTGCCAGTCTGAACCCAGGGAAAAAACTGCTCTAATTCTGTCATGCTTTGCATGGCTCAGATGATCTATTTTTAAATGACTGTAATTGATTTTGCTCATAGTTACAAAAGAGATCATATATTCTCACATTTTGTACCTAAAGTAGAGAAACTCTGGACAGCCTGCCACTTCTAAATTCTTGGAAAGGGCTCTGTCCCTAATACTCAGACTCAATGAACCTCCTGGTTCCCTGGCATGCCTGTATTCATTCCCATCTGTCGTGCTGGCATTGTTCCCACTCAGAATTATCTATGCCAATTTCAACAGGGCATAGGTGCTAACCAAACATGGTTTTAGAGGGACAGCTTTCATAACACAGCAAGTGCCATCTCTTTTGCCAGGAGATCCTGCTGTTTGCAAATAATTCCAGCTTAAGGCCACATGCTTCATTACATGGGATCACATCTGTAGATGCTTGTGGGTATTATTAAAAAAAATCAACAAATGTTTACTCTATTTCTCTTACAGTTTGGCTCAGTGCTTGGAATTTTGCATGTGGAGAATGAATGCTCTGCACCTTGTTCACAGGACTGAGCCATAGGCTGTTACATACTCTGAGTGTTCTTAACAGGTTACTGCATCAAAGCTGGGACAGTGAACTGCAGAAGTTTACCAGAGCTGTGCTGCTTTTTTCAGGAGCCTTTTTCACTGCTTTGTGTCTGTAGTATATTCTGAGAAGAGAATGATAGAGCATTGCTTTTTGCACCACAGCTTTTTCCTTTCTAGGTTCTCAACAGATTTTTGTGTAAGGCATATTCTGCCCCCACCCATTTGTAAAATGGCACATATATACAACAACATTAATACTGCTTATTGAAGTTACTAGTCTATATAATGCTCTGTATAAGAGACATTATATTGTATTGATATATTATACATATCATATTAGTATCATATTAGTATATTGTAGCTGCACTTGACTCCTGTTTTGCCCCCTGAACAGATTACTTGTGTTAGCAGAATTACACTGTACTGTATAAAGGCTAGAAATAGCTTAGGAAAGAGCAGAATCTCTTTATAAGTCTCAACTAAGCAGCTCAAAACTATGCTCAAATTTTAAAATATAACTTTGCAATTAAGCAAAAGAACATTTTGCCCAGCATATATCTCAGAAAATGCTATTTGGAATAAAATAAGACTCAGGCTACATAATTTCCAGCTATGTGTTTCCAGTCATAATTTCTGACTCCTAGATATTCTATTGTGCAGCCAGGATCCGTGGAAAATAAACCAAAATTTGCAACCCCCTTGACACCCATAGTGTTTTGGCTGAATAGCACTAAGAAGACCTTGGTTCACATGTGCATAGAAATGTATTTTTGCAAATCAGGAAAGGCATTGTCGCTTGTTCTCTTTATAAGCAAAAACCACCTAAGGCTGTTTCTAGTTGTATTTTACCTCTTACTAAAAAATGTTGAATCTAAGAATGTGCAGAAGAGTTAAACATTTTAGAGTCCTAGCATTTCAATGATGCAGGGTGACAAGTAGACACATGAGTATATTGAAAAATTCTGTTGGGAATCAAGGTCTAAAATAATCAAACATTTATACTGGCTACATTTCAGAGCAGTAATGGTATATTTCTGATAATTTTGTTGTTTAGTATGCTTATGAAATTGGGTACAGTTGACAAGATTTCATGGGCTTTGAAACATACATAATGTGCTTTTCCTATGCTATTGATAACTTCAAAATAGTGTATTGAGCTCAAGAAATAAAAAATAAGCCTAATTTCACAGTACATTACTCATCAATTGTAACTAAGCTTTATGTCCTCTCACCTGTCTTCCATCCTTAGCTTTTTTAGCTAAGCTGACCTTGTGGGCTGTGAGTGCTGATTTGTTTTCCATACCACTTGGACTCAGAGATACTTTGTTTTTCTTTTCCTTATCTTCTATAAGATAAGGGAAGATAAGTCTCCTAAAAGTGCTCCCTCATAATAATTGTATACCTGAGAAAATACCCTCAGGTAAGTGCAGCAGAGTGGCAGAAGAGGTGTATTATTAGTGCCATGGAATGGAAAACTTCAAGGCACATTCTTGAGGGAAGAGAGGTTTTCCAGTCCAATAGCTCATGAGGGGTGAACAGAAGGTTCTACTCCAGCACAGTCAGTCAAGGAGCTGCCTCATGGGAGGGCTGTTGCACTTTTGGGTGAGTTGTATTTTGATTGTTTCTTACCAGCCATAACAGCAAAGTTATAAGGCTGCCTGGTCAGAGTCTCAGCTCTGAGATGTTGCCAGTCCATTATCTCTCTATACAAACCTCAAATCCCCTAAAATATGAAGTCAGACGAGGTACACTTGTTAGGGAACACCTACCAGCAGCATTGCCAGGGTGCTCAGCTGAGTAGTTTTGACTGGTGCATGTCTAGGCAGCTTGGAAGCTTTGGCTAATGGAAACTGCTATCTCTAGAGCAACAATAATTAAAGATAGCTGATTTTAAAAAAACATATCTGGATTGCTCCAGTTCATGGCTGGACTGTGTTTTTAATGCCTCTAAAATGACTAATAGTGTGTATAGTGACATCCAGTGTTCAGTTAGATCAACCACAGGTCTGTGTTCTGTAAAGCCTTTCAATTAAAAGATTTATTGCAGACCCTATTTAAAATGCCTATGTAAAGATAGTAGATAACCTGCCAACTGCAACACACCTCCACAATAAAAATTTCCTTCCTGGCTTGTTGGGGAACAAGAATGGTGTGGCTCTTGTATAATCCTTTAACTTTCTTTCTTTATGACAGCAAGCGTCTGATTATTCCCAGGTGGTTTTGATTTTTTCCTTCTCTGCTTCTGTTGCTGTGAATGTGGCCATTAGGGCACAGTCATAAAGGATGTGTTCACCACTTCCTTCTCTGTCTGTCTCTTAACAGAGCCACAAGTCCACCGTCTTCTATCCACATTAATTCCCTGAGGTATCCACACAGTATTTGTGTTGACTGCCTTAATTTTGATCTTCTCTAATCATTCCCTGCCAGATGGCAGTTAAAGTTTAATGGTCCCTGTAAAAATAGTTCCCTTTCTTCTTTTAATCAGTCATGTGTGTTTGCTTAGCTAACTGTTAGATGTTCAGAAAGCACGAAGGGACCACCAACACAATTACTTCAAAATACACATCCATATTGTGATTTCAGAGTTACGTAAAAGTGAAGGGTTATAGTGTAACCAAGATTCCTGGAAATTAGTATGGGCTACATGACCTTAAATTTTCTTTGCTTCTTTAGATTTATTAAAAAGATTAAACTAATAATTTGTGACATTTCATATAATCAAAGGTAGATTACTTTTAGTATTTTCTAGTCTCAAAGGTATTTTCTGTGCTAGAAAGCATATCAGTTTTATGCTTTTAGGGAGGAATTGAGCAATACACTTAAGGATATGCTTAACTTTAAGTACATGTCTATGGCTAATGATAGATGATAGGGCCTTGAGCAAGGTACTTCGACGTATGCTTCATCTTAGGCCCCTAAGTAGTTCCAATGAAATAATTTACCTTCTTGAATTTTAAAGAGTATGTATAGACACCTAATGACACAGAACCTGAAATTCTCCAGTATGTGTTTACTTGATTGAAGCTTATTAGAGGTTTAGGCTTTTGCTGAATTGAGAATTTAATTCAATTGCATATTCATGCTATGCCTAAGTAGCAAATCATTTCAGAGGCAAATGGTTTAAATTATATCAGACACCTAGGGAGTGAGCAGGTAAGATTATACCCCTGAGGAATATGGACAGTCTGGGAAAGTGATAAACTAGGAGTCCAATCCAGCTCAGAGTACTGCCAGACAAAGGGGTGCTGTGGAATTAAATGGAGACTGGATCAGGCTCTGAATGCCTTGCCTAGAGCAATACAGGAAATATATGGCAGAGGCACTAACAGAACCCAGATCTCTCGATTCAAATTAGACTTCTTTTGTATCTAACATCTGTGTATGCTGCAAATGGATGTGTCATCACAGCCTGCACAGGCCAGCTTCTAGATTAAAGCTCGCATGATAACTCCTACGCACACTGCAGGAATCACACCCACTTACACATCCCAGAAAGATGAGACTTAGCAGAAGTGCATTCTCCTCCCTAGCAGAAGCCTGAGAAAATAGGAATCCTTGTATCTTCCTTGAAAGCATATTTTAACAATCATTTCCAGAAGTTTTCAGATATGACAACACACACTACAACAGTACTCTAAACTTTTTGATCACTTAGTGCTTTTTGATTTGCCATAAATGCCAGGAAGCGGGACAAAGGGAATTGCTCCAGCTCCAATTTTCTGCATTATGCCTTAATTAGCAATAATTTAGTTCTAACATAATAAAAATTTTGATCCAAAGGAAAAATACTCTGTCCTCCATCTAGGTATTTTTCCTCAATTCCTTTCTATATGTGGGGTTTTTTTGGTAAAATCTAGGTCTGAGGGCAGAGACATGAATGGGACAATTTGCATTATGATAATAACCAGATGACCTCGTTGAGATCAGAGCCTCAGGGTACTGCATTCTGGCAAAAACATAGTAAAAGTTGATCTCTGCACAAAGAACATGAAGTCTAATTACTCATGTTCCTTGGTAACTTTGTGATGGAGAGGCTGATTTGTCCACTGTCAGAGTGTGGCCACTGCAAATGACGCACTCTTCATTTCTTGTGCCTCCGCCAATAGCCTTAAACCCAGCTGCATCTTTCTTCTCTACTTAGAATTAATTAAAAGCAGAGACCAGCTTTGTTAATTTTGGTATGTCAGAGTTGTAAAATCTATCAGCTGTGGAAGAGTGGACATACCTTTATCTTTCTTTCCCTTAGTTTCCTCTCCTGTTTCCATATCAGACAAACACACACTGGTTCCTTCATTGGTTGGCTAAATATTGCAAGCATAAACAAGCCAAGCAGAGCTTGCTGGGCAGATGATGGCTACTAGCAGGTGTCAAAGTGAAGGCGTTCCCCTGTGGACACAACCCATCATGGTTGGGCTGATGCCCAGTTCATAGGAGGGAGGGAACATGAATCTTCCAAATGAAAAGGGAGATAAATTGCACTAAACACTCTAATGATGATAATGCAGGGAGACAGATGTGGTAGCTGAGCGTTCGAATCCCTCCATGCGCTCTTTACTTCTGTTATACTATCACATCGTGTACTGCTGACTAATATAAGCCAGATGCACAACCAGAATGTTGTTTGAGTTTATATTCTCAACATCTCCAGATCTGTTGTTTGAGTTTATATTCTCAACATCTCCAGATCTGTACATCTTATAGATAGAAATATTTTTCCCTGGCAAATTCACACAACGGTCATTTTTACGAGCTCATATAAAGAGTGAATTGGAAAGCGCTCACTGGTGTTTGTTTCAGCTGCACCACTTCTGTTAAAGAATTCTTACTATAAAAATCAGGGCAAGCATAGCTCAGAAATCTGGATTCTGGGCAAGGAATTTTGTTGCCTTGTCCCTTGTAGGCCCACTCACATCTTTGCAAAGAGGGTGCCATTTAAAGGCTCGTAATTTAGAAGTGGTTTGGATCAGCCTTACGTAAATGTAAACGATATAATGATTTCCCAAGGTGAAAGGCAGCAGAGGAGGAGACAGAGCTCTGCCAAGTGAGGTCAAGTGTGGAGCATACACAACGACCACGCAGAACGTTTATACACCTGGTATTGTACATGCCAGTTGTTAAGGCAGACAGCCAAGATAATGAGCACCGTGAGAATTACCAAGAGCTCCTTTTTGGCCCAGGTTCTTGTTTGTAATTGAAGTGCTATCCTCTACTGATCCTTCAGGTAGCATTGGAATGATTATATCCGTGCTTCAAGGGAGAATCAATCCCTACAGAATAAAAGAAACTTCCTTTACATTATAGCTCTGTGCTAGAAGCAAGCTATGGATGTGACTCATGAGTATTCTTAATAGTTTTTAAAGAAAGTGAAATTCCTAAGTGAGATTTTGATTTAAATTTTGAAAGTGATTTTTATCTGTGCTCCAAGATTACTAGAAAACTGTATGTTTACATATTTATGTTATTAGAACATACAATGAAATGTACATTAAAGTGTATTCATTGCATTTATTAGAAAATATATTTTAAAATATTTCTGTATAGTATTAGGAAAAAATAAATAATAGCCATCCAGGAGTATTCCCCATTACTCTGTTACTCTCCATCAATTTTAACAATAGCCTATTTATTTTTGTTTACCCAGATTCTAATGTATTCACAGACAAGGAGGGGTTATAAGACACTGTAATCTTATTCCTGGATAACAGATTTTAGATTTTATATATCCTAGTGAGTTCCTTCTCTACAATACTGAATTTTAAGGAATTGGAGGCTACTCTGTGATGTTGAGAATTTCCATCTATGTCTTCAGTTGCCAGCCTTGAAATATTTTTTATATACTTGACAAATTAGTCAGACTGAAAATGAAGGACTGACTTGGCAATCTCATTAAAGTTCATGTAATTGTCACTTGGCTTTCCTTGCCTTCCACACTCTTCATTATGGCTTTACTTACAATCTGTTTAGGACCAACACTTGCTTTTGCAAAGAGATCTGGGACAATTTTCTGGTTCTTACATAACCAAATTTATTTTTTATTCTATTCATTTTATGGGTATAGGGTGTCTGAGTTCAGAAGCATCCTTCAGAAATATCCATTTGGGAAAAACATTCAGAGACTTATAGAGTAGTAAACCCAGGAAGCACTGAATGTTTAACTGAGAAATCAGAAATATAAGCAAAATAATTATTGGAGCTGCAGAGAATCTGCAGGTTTACAGAAAACTATGATGCCAAAATTGTTTGCCGATAGTTCTTTTTTGTTTTTCCCCTTCTTTTTTATTTTTTCCCCCTGAAAGTTAAGTGATGGACCATAATGAAAGGCAGGAACTGTTGAATTAGTTTGAAACTGAAATTAAAAAACAGTAGACCTTTCTGCAAATAGGACACAGTGGAAACCCCCTGTGATCCAACCATTGAAAACCAGGCTGGGAAAAGCACTACACTTGACTGCACAGCTGCAAGGATGAAGCAAACTGGCCTCTTTGTTTGTTACTTCTGACTTTGGTCTGGGAAGACACACACTTAAAAAATAACATTAAATACAGTATTTCTATTACACTTTTCTATTTCAAAGCATGGAAAAGACCTCCCCTTTGGCTGTCTGTAACTGCTGAAGAGCATCACATAGTTCATTTCTCTGTTTAGCAGTAAGGCATCCTTTGAATCACACAAAACAAGTAGACTGGTAGAAAAAAAAACCAAAACACCACAAACAAAGAAGAAAAAGGAGATCATTTCTACTACTAAATTGTACTTTAGCTACTAGTGGAAATAGACTGACAAGTCTAATATAAAAGAATCTTTCATATTGCCTAATATCTTTTTATTTTTTGGTAACAGTAAGAGATAGTTTAACAGAACATTTACATCTGATTTAATGCAGAAAGCTTTTTTGAGAAACAGAAGCCCAAATTATAGCTGAGAGAACTTCGGCAAAGAAAATTCATCTTTCTCAGAAGAAACAATGTAAAGAAAAATTAGTAGTTGTATAATGTATCACTGCTTCAGAGTTCCTAAGTGGAAGTTAGGCTGGTCTATTAAACCGGCAGCTTATCCTCTTGAAATATACTGTAACCACCTAACTCATGAGGAAGGCACAAGAACATTAAAGAACTGCTTTTGCACCTGTTATATTACACTTTGCATTTTTAATGCTTAGCAGAAGCTGTTGGTGTTTAAAAATCTTCACCAAATGTATCCATGCAGCATGGAAAAAGCTGAAGTCATTAAACTGCATATCATACAACAAAATCATCTTGCATTTAATGACCAGATTTCTGAAGCAATTACTAAATTTGGACCAAGTGCTGGCCTAGGGGGAAGCCAAGTTTCTCTTCATAGTGAAGAATGAGCCTGCCTGGTGTGCAGTGAGCTGCTGGTGCCACGGGCAGGATGCCAGGCAGGGTGTGTGAGCCCAGCCAGGCACGGCCGTGCAGGCAGACCTGTGACTGTGCAGAACGTACAGGTGCTGCCTTCCCCTGCCCTGCAGCACGAGGGAAGCACTGCCAAGGCAAGCTACCCTTTCTGCAGGGGGTAGAAAGAGCCAGCCTTCCCTTTTCAATTGAATGCAGCTATTTTTTCTTCACACAGTCTACATCCTTGAGTTTTTCTCTCATTTTTCCCTTGCATTCCCATGATAACTTGACACAGAGTAAACATAAAATTTGTTTTTAACTCCAGACAGGCATTTAGTAAATGCCAGAGATAATGAGACAAGGAAAGTTTGGAAAAAAGTAAACAGCAGTCATAGCAGAATTGTGTTAAAGAAATTGGCTCATTTAATCTAAGACAGTAAAATGACCAAGTTCCAGAGCTGAATTCTTCCCAGAAGTAACACCATGACTTCACTCAGGAAGCATTACTCAGTAGGATTACAGCTGGAACATTTTCAACCTTAAGGATTCATCTTCAGAAACATCATTCTTGGAGTGCAAAATATCCTGTACCTCCCAGTCCTAGAATAGTTCTCTGTTAATAACTCACATTTCTGCATATCATAAACTTCAATTTACTTGTGAGTCATTTTGCTGTTCAGGAACTATGTAAAATACTAATTTTACATAGTTTTTACATAAAAATTTTATGCCACTAAGGGTTAAGAGTCTGAGGAATTAAGCTTTCATTGAAATACAGAATTTTCCCTACACACAGTTGGAAATCCTGCCTCCAATATCAAAATATTTAATTTTTTTTTTTTTTAATGGAAGAAAATTCCATGCAGTCACTTATGACTTCCCTGTAAGGTGTGATAACCTACATCCAGAGATACAAGATCAGGTCATCTACCATGAAGTGGACTGTTCAGTGTGGTGAGAAAAAGAAGTTGTTTTTATTTACTTACTTCAAAACACCCCAAACCAACAAACAACACCCAAAACCCCCAGAAAATTGGCACTAATTGAAGCATGCAAAGCTGCATAACATGAACAGCTTTGGGGAGCTTTTTCTCTAGGTGTTTTAAACATGCTATGGAAATTTCTTGCCTAGTGAGGTAAAATAATGGGATCACAAAAATACAAACTCTACCTAGAAGAAATTGCAATAAAGTAGTGCACTAGAAAAAACATTTTCATAGCATCCTGACTTTCTTTCTATTTCACAAGAAATCAAACTGAGCAAGAGTGTCCTTTATTCCACTCATAAATGCTGTGTAGAAAACTGACAGTCCTAAAGCTTTTATTTTTCTTTAAAACTGATATGGGGTGGTGGTCTTGAATAAATATTTTCATCTGGAAAAACATGTTGAGTAATGTTTTTGACCTAATTTTTGACCTCATTTAAACTTAGATTGTTTTCCTTGAATGTCTGTCATTCTTCTATGATTGTGAAAATGTGGTGCTTCCTTGGATGATCCCTTGGATGCCCACATGGAAACATGCATTGGAATTAGATTAAAGTAACTCACCCCTAGAAGAGATTAATTCAATAAACTGGAACTAGCTGTAGTTTCCATTGCATTCCTCTTAAAGATGCTCTTGCTGCCACTGGTGGTGTTTTTTTGTGCTGGACAGCCAATGTAAGAATTATAAGTAATTGGAAAGCTTTTCTGTCCTTATCATAAAACCGTATTTTAATGTTAGTAGCTGAGATCACTAATCTAGGCCTGCCTCCTTGTGTGCCTGCATGCAAATGTGTAGTCAGCACTCCTATTATCAGGTCACTGCTTCAAGTGTACCCTCACAGACAAACATGTCTCTTGAGGTAAAAGGAATTTAGTTATGTCAGTCCAAAAAGCTCAGCTTAAAAAGAGACTATCAGGTGAGCTGAAATGCTTTTTGCAATATGCACTGATGTGAGACCAGCAAACCTTTTTTTGCTAAGGTGTCTTAAGTAGACCTGGATGGATCTTTAGTTTTAGCTGTACCATGACATTTCCTTGAAAGTTCCCTTATCCATAAAAATAAAAAGTGAAAGGGAAGACACATTTTCTTGTGACTGAAGAAATTTGGCTGTTGGTATTTATGTCCTTCAGTTTAGGGAATAATGAGTGGGAAATACACAGGCCTTGTGTCTAAATGATCACCACCGGCATCACCATGCGCTTTCCTGCCTGTGTGAAGGTACAAGCTGTGTGCTAAACACTAACATCAGGCTCAGATTCTTCTTACAGATGCACATGTAGCAGTGAGTGAAAATTGGGTGCACAGATTAAATTCTAAAATAATATGACATTGCATCCATTTGCCTCGAATGAGAATTTTAGTTTAAAGTATTATCAATTTACTGTAATTAAATCCTTTAGCCCTTTACCACATTCATATTATGAAAATAAGAATACCTTTCATACACAGAGTGTTAAACAAAGATTTAGTAGGAGGTATGGAGTGGCTTGGCTGGGAAATCATGTGAATATTATGCACATACATCTCCTGAGTAAACTGCTTAATGTTTCAGTTATTCTACTTCTGAAGAATTTCTGTTGGCAATAGGGTATTGGCCATACATTCACAGAGTTTTGGGCAGAATCCATTCTGGATGCTAGCTTGCATCCTGACTTTTATCCAATGACTGCTTCAAAATGAGGATTTTTTTACATGAGATAGTTCAGCACTTTAAAAATAATCATGGTTGAAAATACATGAAATTGTAGTAGGTATGCCATATGGAAAACGTCAGATAAAGAAAGAGCTCAGTTTGACACAAAAATTGTGGATATTAGCTAATTTACACATATAAACAATGAATATTTTATTTTGTATTCTGGAGCAGTTGCAACTCCATGATGTTGATTGTAATTTCGTCTTTCACCACCAGCAGAGGGAGCAGCAGTGACTGAGCTGCACAAACCGTGAGGGTTTAACCCACTCTGTCAGCCAAATTCCCTCTGCAAACACCCTGAAAATAGTGCTATCAGCAGCAACCAAAGAAAAATGTCTGAGGGTAGGAATGATCCTCGAATACCTTAATATTAGAAAACACTAAATATTCCTATTTTCTTCAAAATAAACTCTTGTGTAGTCCCCAATTAAAAGAGTAGCATCGCATTTACAGCTTTGTGAAAACTACATAGCATGTGAGTGGTATTTGGAGTAAGATCAGAGACCTGACTACACAGACCATGGCAGTCACATCTCATAAGCTAAAATCATGCTTCCAAACTGTTAAGCAAACTCTGTTTCTGATTTTGCAACTTAAACCTCAGTTCTGTGGGAAGACACATTTCAAATATGAAAACTAAAGTTACTCAAAACCTAAGATTTTGAAAGATGTTGGAATACATTTCAAAATTGTCGGTTGTTGTAGTTTATTTTCAGACAGTTTTAAAAGTGTCAGAATCATTAAATCAGTCCTCAGCAGACATTTTACCATTTTCATGCAACCAATCTAGCAAAAAAATGGAAATGCGCAGCTGTTAAAAAAACATGTAAGAGAAGATTGAATTTAAAGCAGCGTAGCCTATCTCCAGAGCTCTAGGTTTGAACACTTGTGCAGGGAGAAAGCAGCAGAGACACCCTCTGTTAAACAACTCCTAACTGAGTCCTAATACACCAGTGGATATTTTAGTTGGCTTTGATGTGTTACCCATTTCAGTAATCATCTTCACCAAATATGAACATCCATACTATTGTCACTTAAGCTTATTCTCCGGTATTTTTTCCAAAGAGCAAAAGCATTTAATAGCAAGGAATTGGAGAGTTAACCAATGTATATGTCCCACAGACATCATCCTAACAAAGACATTGTAGACTGGATGACAACACTGTACACATGAACTCTGTCTTCCTTCAACCTTATCAGCACCTCTGATGGAAGATGCTCTGACCACAAACCTGATGTGCTTATGAACACAGCCAAGACAAGCCCAGCAGCTCAGTCCCTGCCAGGGTCATGTCAGTTCAGCTCATCCCAAAACTGAAAGCCTAGCTATCATCAGCAGCATGACCTTTATTACATTATTTCTGATGAATGTAAAGCAGTGATAATACTGGGGGAAATAGTAGTTATGGAGACTTCTTATTATGGGACAGCAAGGACCAAGGGTTTTGCTGGTGGTTTTGCAGGAGGAGGATTGAGGGATGTCAGAGTTCTGGGTTCTCCGTCACTGGTGTCATTCATCTGGCTGTAGGAGACAGTGCCTAAGGAAGCACTGCTGCAGGTTGCTCTCAGCCTCTCCCACCTGCTAAGGATCTGGTTAGAATGCCTGGCAGGTGGGAGGTGAACACATGCTATCTGAAATGTTCACAGTCTTGTAAAAGTAAATTATACTTAGTCACCAAAATTTCATTTATCCACTCTCAGTTTTCTGACATGTCACTGTCACTCTGGAGTCTCTTCTTAGCTACTGGTGCCAAGAATATGAAAAAATTAAATCTTCTTACCTTGGGAGGCTTTACAAGAATGACACACCACTCCTCAAAATCCATATCAGCATGGCCCTCCCAGTTACTTATTTGATTGATGTCTGGGCATTGACCATAGATTTTTTTTTTAATACCTGCAAAGAAAGAAATTTCATATTTTTCCTCACCAAAAGTATCTCTAATAAAGGTCAGTGTTGCTGTGTCCAAACAGCTTATTCAGTGGGCTATGCTGCCATATGAGCTAAACAAAATCACAAGGCTTTATTTGTTGTTAAACAAATATAATTTTTAGCCACTTTGAAAAAAGGGCAAAGGATGGATTACAAGTGTAACTGTATAATTTCTTCTGTTTATCACACAATACAACAGTGCAGTTTGGTTTGCAGCATGTGATATTATTAATTTATCCGTATTCATGGTAATAACTAATATTAAAATCATTGTTATTAATTTTTGCCATTGGATTCCTTGAAAGGGAATATAAAGCACAGTTTCACTGTATATTTAACACAATCTATTTCTAAAATTTTGTTATATGTGATTCCTCTTGAATTTTTAAAATAATTTTTATAATTTGCTGGAATTGTCTACCATGTGGGAAAAGAACTCAAAAGGATGAGGAACACTACTAACAGTGATACTAATATTAGGTCAGTAATTGAAGTTCTGTGTATCTCTTTCATCTAGCTCTAGTCACTGGATGTTAATGAATTATATGGTACTTAACAATGCAGCTAAAAGGGGTCTAATTTGTTGGATCTATAAGATATTTTTGTCTGCATCCAATAAAGGTGTCTAATTATCTTTAAAAAATATCACTTTACAATGTTGCTTCCTGATCACTATATGTGTCACTACTTAAATTAGAGATATTTTTGCTACTAGTACTGAAGTTTCCACATGCTTTAAGTGCATACATATTCATCAGCAACATGATTGTTTACTTTCCTATGGCCTAATTTGCCCAAGTATACAGAAATCTGCTGTAATGTTTTCATTGGAGATGACAAACATGCAATGATACCCTAGGCTGTCTGGTTTCAGTTGTGATCCATAAGGGCATGTGCCATTTAACAACCAATAAAATATGACAGGCATATACAGTTCTGTCTGAGCAGGAAAGGAAATTTTATTGCTCAGGTTTTAGTCACACATGCCTTACATAAAGTTGTAGAGTCAGATCAGTATTTTATTATTACTTACCATATGTGTTACACCCCCTAGGCATGGAAGAGCAAGCTCAAAAGCATTAACCTTATCTGCAGAAGAAGAAATTACTTCAAATAAGTTTATAGTCAATACAGTCTTTATTTAGGAACAAACAAAAAAACTGGAAACACATCTACATATCTCATAGACTTCAGCCGCAGAAGAAAGGAACCAATATTATTTTTATCAACTTCTTTCTTAAACACCATATCTCCTCTCACACACTGAAGTAATTCAGTATGGATCACTATAATTCACTATGGATCACTGACATCAATAAGTGCTATCTGTCATCTCCCTACCCACTGAATCCCCCCAAAATTCCTGGTATTGGGGGTCTTGGCCTCACACAGAGAGAACATTGCTAATCTTTTAGTAGGGTTATGTGCATAAGTTTATCAGAACCACCAGGTATGTTGTTCAGGAATGGATCCATGGTGAACAGAGGACTCAGCAGGACACATCTGCACTCTGTTCACACTTCTCGGGTTCCTTGTACAGCTCAGCAGGGGAGGGCAAAAGGAAAGGTGATGATTTTGAGGCACTTCTGCAGTTACAGAAGAATTCCAAAACAAATTCCACTGTCTTGTTATTTCAGAATATATGATGATATTTTCTTTAATGCACATGTGAACCAGAATTTATTTTTACGAGGTACTACCGGCGTTTATCTCCACCAGTTGAAGAAATATGCTAACAGCCTGCAAAGCATTACAGGGGCAGGATGTGAACCTACACAGGCTATGAATTTATAAATGCCAAAGGAGTGTAGTAGTAGCAACATGCAAATTGAAGTTCAGAAAGCCAGAAAATCTTACTTTAAGATCAGCTGATCCAAGGTAGCCACCTAGTTATTTTTTTGAAAAACAAGTACTTTTGTGGCACCAGACTGAGGGACGGAATGATCAGTAGGCAATGACCTGACAATGATTGATACATGACAGAAGAAAGGGACAGAAAATAAGTTGCATTTCAGATTCCAGCATGCAACATACCATAAACACTGAGCAAGGTCTCTGAAAGCCAAGTAAGGAAGCTTGTCAGCTTTTCTTTTTCTTTGGGCATTTTATCTATTAAGACAAACTGAAAAAAACCACTACATTATCTTAATTTAAAATGTTCTAGATATTTTTAAGTCTGAAATATTTTTAAGCAACATTTGAAGAAATAAAGGAAAACTGAAGAAACAGCATCAAGAATACATAAGACATTTATTCTGGATAAAGTTGCTAATCTCAAGCTTCAAATAAAATAATATAGTGTTCACCCAAGCAAAATTTCAGTGCAAGTACTGTAGAAAGCAGAAAAAAAAGGATGATTTTACTCTGCAATCACATATTCACACAGAAGTAGTGTCTTTTTATATGTAACCAATGCTTGATGACTTTATGGCTGACTAGAGAAGTCTGAGGATTACAGAACCATTGCTTGAAGAGTAAACACTTGAATTAGTTGCTGATATTTTTTCTGATTCTATTTTTTTTAATAAAGTGATTTAGGGTTTGTGAGCAGCTACCTATAATAAAAACCAATCCATTTGAAACACTGGAGAGTGCAAGTAGAAGGTGTTAATTATAGCTAAATGCCCAATTCCCCTCCCTCCTCTGGGCTAAACCCTACAGTTTTAGGCTGCTTTCATTTCAGTAACCATTTGATCTTTCCCTGGAGAGGATTTTCTACTATTTCTTTTAATCTTCTCTGCATGCAGCTCAAAACTGGCTTGCTGAACTCAATTTAAGTTAGCATTTGCGTTTATGAGGAGAGGATCGCAGGGTCTACAACAAACCAAATAAAAATAATGTTTATAAATGTCAGTTAAAGAAAACTGTGTGAAGTAAAGTTAAGTGCATATGAGTGCATCCATACAAATTTTAGAATGATCCTGTTACACTCTCTGCTCACTATGATCTGCAGGGAAAATAAAATTTAGAAACCTTAGACCTTTGGTAAGCTTTTACTATAGTGTCTTTTCACAACAATAGTAAACAATTTAGCAAGCAAATTAAAAATATTTTGAGAATAAAACCCATCGATGTTTCACTCCATACATGTAAGGATCTTCTCTGACTGTGCATAATTAACCAGACAGAACAAAGTTAAACAAACACATAAATCTTTGCAGGGTGGACATTCTATGCACTAAATAATGCAACACGTCCACTGTCATCAGATAACGTGAACTGTGCTAAATTCCAGAGAGCCACATTTTGGCACTAGCATCAGTGCCAAATTGACTTACCTTGTAACTTTTACCTCTATGGATCAAGTCTCCAGAAATCAAAATGGCTCAAACTAGATGGGGTTTACCTTAAAGTAAAAGTAGGTCCTGCAGTCAGCTAAAAAATTGCAACATGTGTTTACCCACCTCAAAATATTGCTCCATATCTCATTCCTTTTGTAAGAATGTTTATAAATCCACAAGACTTATTTTCCATATCCATTGTTTTAATAAAGTTCCAAAGAGACATTCATTTCCCAACTTCCTGCTAGCACTGCAATAGGTAAATATGCTGCTGGTGCTAGCCACAGTCATGTCCACAGTTGGGTTCAGGCAAAGTGACAAATCAGCTGTAAGATCCAAATGCACACAGGCAAAGTTACAGCAATATCCTAGTTATGCTTACAACAGAAAAATATACTGACAGAAATACTGAATAAATACTTCACAAACAAAGGAAAAATCAAGATACAAGGAAAATAAAAAAAATAGAGAAAAAAAGAAGAAATGAGAAATCTAGCACAATATGTACTGTCTGGACCCCACAGAACAAGGATTTCTATGCATTAATATAACAAAATTACAGTTGGTAACTTCATTTGGATTGCCTCTACCAGCCCAAATAAAACCCATCAAAGCAAATTTACACTTAGACCCCATTATAACTGACTAATTTCAGAGTTGTTGAATTTAGGAGAATTGTATAACTGGAACCAGAACTTAATGTACTGAGAGCTGAGTTTTACTAAGATGAAATATCAACTCACGTTTATTATGCATGTCGGTTGTTTTAATACCCTGAATTTAGATACAGAAGATTAGATGTAATGGGTTCTTTCCACATGTCACAAGTAATCCAGTTGCTCTTTTAACTGTAAATTCTGCAAGATTTTTTTTTCTTACCTAAAAATACAAGCAAATTGTTTAAAATTAAACCATTTTTCCAGCATGTGTAAAAATGTGTAAATGACAGAACTGGCAGTATGATGATTGCTTTACAGATAAGCATTTTCTTCATTATCTTCAAGGACATCCAGATTTATGATCTAATCACTCAGCCCTTTAACAGGATGCATTTGAGTTTGATTAAAAAAGAAAACAAACAGCAGAGCAGATTTATTAATGAAATCTGGGTGACCTTTTCACATATGGAATGCTCTCAAAATAGCAACTTTAAAGCTGAGTATGGTCTCCTTAGCTGCTTTACCTTCTCCCATCCTAGTGTACTGCATGCTTTTGGTGTGCTTTTTTAAATTGGCAAGTGCAAATTTTGGGAAACCATTTCCCCCTCCCCCTGCTTGAACTTTAATTGCTTAACCTACATCCTAATTCAAGTTGCTCATAAAGCTCAGCCTTTGTTGTAGGTCCGACAGCTGCGTTATGTCAGTAGCAAGTAAAACCTTCACAGAGTTCCGGAATGCTGCAAGACATTTTATAGGTGCTGCAATAAAAGGCAAATTGAATTTACAAAAATGCATTTGTCACTGATTAAAAACTTACAAAGTTAATTGGAAACACAGTGTAGGTGTTGCCACACAACTAGAGGTGTAATTGGTGGTTTTAATTCAGCTGGAGCATGGGGGAGAGTAGCTGTTCATGTAAGGCCAGAAATCTTTTTCATATTCCTTTTCTCTTGAAGAAAAAGGGTGTTTTTACTGGAAGACTTGCATGAATGGTCAATAGCATTAAGATGTCAGCTGAGGACTAAGGACCACTTCCATGCTCAGCTTTCAAGGCTGTATCCAAGTGAAATTTGCAAGTACCAGTCAGCGCCCGTTAGTAATTGCAGGGTCCATTGGGAAAGTTTTCTAGGCTTTTTCTTGTTTTAGGTTGGCAAAACTGACACCACTGTAACAACCACTGCTTCAGCAAGTGAGAATGGGAGAGGGAGGTACCCAACAGCCCTGGCAATCAGCACCCTCCCCCTGGAGCTGAGTGAATTATCTCCACATAATCCACTTAACCTTTGCCATAGTGGGACCTGGGAAGCTGAAGGTATTTTTAAACTTGAGTCTTTTAATTGCCATTTTATAGTGTCACTAGTCCAGCTCAGCTGGAAGGAGGAGGATTGGAAAATAGTTCCATGAGGCAATAGCTTTTCACCTCGGCTAGGAGTCCTAATTATTATTGGTTTTGTGGCTCACTGTCCTCTAAGGCTGTGGGGACAGATCTACCTACAGTGAGGCCACAGGTGATGGAGTTTCTTTAATGTATTAACATTTCTGGTTAACATGGCTAAAATATCAGAGATTCTAAACTACTTACAATGTTCAACTTGGGTAACAAACATACTGTCATCAATTCTCAATATGCAGAAAAATCCAAGCAAACACAAAATTTTGGGAAAACAGTTCCGTGACAATAAGGTTGAGTAATATGAGAAAGCTCCTTTGTAATTTCTATTCTTGGCAAGTTCCACTTGATATTAAATTTATTATTTTGTTATTTACTTTATATTAAATGTTTTTATATGCTGCATAATCCCTTTATCAGAAAAATGTGCCTTGAACAAATGCTGAAGGATGCTTCTGGATTGTTTTCCAAAGACAAACTATGGAAAATTTAATTAGGATGTGATTAGTCCAGTAGATTGCAAATGCCTGTGAGAGCCTTCTGCTATATTTTTATTCATGACTGCTTAAAAATTAAATAACACTAACCTATTTTACTGGTGAATATTCTACGATGCTGGACTGTATGTATGTCCACATTTTAGAGATCATCAAATCAGGCTAGGAACCATGCACGTGCTCTTCACAGAGACACTAAGAAATGGACACTGCACCTTTTCTTGGAATTTCGAAAAAGCCATAAAGAGTTAGGCATCCAGCTTCTGTGTACTTTTAAATTTTAGAGTCACTGGATCATATAGGTCCCTTCAAGATCTCTGGGTAAAAATGGGATACTCATCCCTTTTATTGATACTCAGGAAATTCTCAGTCCTATAGTTTTTACTCCTTATTCTCTTTACAATTTTAAGCTTCCCACCCACTGGCAGGGACGAAGGGAGCACGTGGATATCTTGCACACTGGGTGCACTCATACTTCACTGGGCAAGGATGTGGCAGAGCTATAATGTTAGTTACTTTGCAGCAATGCAGATAATCAGTGTCCATCATGCCTGTGCTATATATACCACTCCCCAAAACCCCAATGGTGCACTCTCCCAGAGCATTTCTGAAAGGGAATTACTAACTCAACCATCTCCCTTATTAACATTCTTTGGCACATACTCAACCAATAGAAAACCTCCTTGTGTGAGGCTTTAGCATCAGTACAGAAAGAGAATTATTCTGGAAAATTCATGTCAAAACAGACTTGCTGTTTCTCACCACAGTGTCTGTGTCATCTCCTTGATCTTTTATTAATGATAAGGAAGTGAACAGCAGTAGTCAGGACTCAGAAGTAACAGCAGGGATTGTCCAAATATTCTATTCCCATTCCTGCTTCTAAAATTCAGCAATATATATGGAAAAGTCCCTATTACATATTTTCACTTGCAATCTTTGGAAATAAACACAGAGTAGACTAGGAGAAACAAACAAATAAAAAGGGATTTCTAAACTTAAATGTATACTTTTATCCAGGCCTACTGAGCAAGAAAGATACCCACTTTGTTTCGTATCCCTTCTTACCTTCACAAGTTTGTACCAGATGCTCAGCTTTTCAGAGAATTTAGATAATCGAGAGGAGGAGAGAATGCCATGGAAGACCGTAGTCATGTCTGTGACTTATCCAGGTCCTCCACTGGGACAGTTCTGGGCTAGAATTTCAGCAGATTTTTGTGAAAATTTATTTTTCTTGACCCACATACCAAGATGACTAAACATATATGTAAGAAGGAAGAAATTTAATTAAATAAAAGAGAAAGTGTTTGGCCTACTTTTCTAATTTTTCTGTTATTTCTGTAGTTAAGACTTCATTGGAATGATCAGCATTAATATAAGATTTTGTGGTGAAAGGATGGGCAGAAGGAGGGGACTGCTGTCTTTGATGCAAGACCAAAGGAGCAGCACATCAGCCATACCTTTCTTTCCACTGGACAGGTTCCAGATACAAAACAGATTGAACAAAACCCTGTATTCATCTTGATATTGGGAGCCTTCAGAACCAATTTAAGTATCTGCTCTGATTTGGATGTTAATGTAACTTTTTTAGATGAGGATTTAGAAACAGAGAGGTTTTGTAAACAAATGGTAAAGATTCTCTTGTTTCCACCTCAACCTAAATTTCTTTAACTTTCCCCAAGCCTTTTCTCTTCTGTATAGAAACCTTGGAGGCATTTCCAGGTTATACACCAAGAGCTGAGATTCTCCTCTGAGAAGATTCCTTTGTGTCTGGCTATGGCCATTACAGACACATGCAAGTCTTAAGTACCTTCCCCCCAGCTAAAGCCATGGAAGAGCCATAGAGCCACACCCCTGGGCACCTTCTGTCCCAGCCCTCATGTCCCAGACTGGCTGCCATGGCTCCACCCATGACTGGTGGGGTGTCTGGGTGCCCACTGAATCACCCTGGCATTAGCAAAGGGCTTTGTTCTACTGCACAAATGAGGACTGGTAACTGATACTTGGGGGTACAATTCTGTATTAAAACCAAATAACTGTACTGATTTCCTCCCAAGTGTTACAGACTCCATTCTGACCCTCTGTACCATCCCTAAAGCCTCCCACAGCCTCATGACAGGAAGAGGTTTTTCTTAACAGGAGTGGCAGGTAAAACATGGTGAAGGTTTTGCCATGGCCTTCAGCTTCTCGTCTTTCCTGAACAGCTGTGAGCATGTAAAATAGCTCACATTCACGTTTCCTCTGGTAGGAATGATCACAATATGGAGAGAGAGAAAATGCTTTCAGAGCTTTACTGGCAGCTGCTGAGAACAGGAGCTGATATTATCTAAAGTGATCTTTTACATAGCCAGGGAAAAGTTTCTTTTTTATGTTCTCATTTAGCAGCTTAACTTTGCTTGCAGCTGATCAGGTGGATCTCTCACTGAGTCACAGTAAGGTTCTTAAGATCTCAGTCATACTTTTCCCCATGGAGGAAGAACACCTCTCACTGTCAGCTGAAGGACTGTAACTCCAGAATAAAGTGAGAGCAGAAATGAAGCCTCTGTGAAGGAGCATGGTGCTTCCCTCCTTCCTGCAATCGGCTGCAGCTGACCAAACAGCAGACAGACAGCTCCTAAAATTGTTCATGTGCATTATGCCATAAACTAAATTGGAAGTTACATATCCATATTCCTACTACTTTCATCTCCACTATGTAGGTGCATATATTGCTGCCTCTCACACCAAAAAATTTTTGACCTTTATATGCTTAAAATACCAGGATGGTGGAACACAGTGTTGAACAATTTAGCCAATTTCATTCTTTCACTTTCATGAAAATGAGACATGATATTACTGCTATTAATTTAATCATGTAATCCAAAGCTGGTAAAATCCTTATCACTGCTATCTGATCTCAAATTAGGGAAAGAAACAATCACCCATTTCTTACAAGAACCTTATAGTAAAGCCAGGTTAGTTTGTCTGAAGAGATCTGCAAGATCTCATGGACAGGACCTCAAACAGTTTTGATTAATGAACCTAAGTCATGAATTGCCATCTCCTTTCTATTCCCATCACCCCTATCACTAGCACAATTCATATGCTTCTTTTGTGTTTGAAAATAAATGTATGCTGTGCTTGCTCATCTGCTTAGGATGAAATGTGAGGGAAATTGTCAAAACAGAAAAGGTTCACAGTATAATCAAGAAATACAGTATTTTTTCCATCCCATGATAGGTTCCTTGTATCACACTTCCTTCTCAATTAGAAGATATTATTGTAGTGGTGAAGAGAGATAGAAATCGTGATTGCATTTCAACAACTTAGGGCAGATATCATACATTCACATATTGGTTTATTTTTATTTTCAGAAAGGGTTGTTTTTTCATATGTTATTTTTTGAGTATAGGAGTAATAGAAAAGTGAAACAAAGAAAATAATGAAGAGCTGTGGGTGACGCACCAGTTGTTAGAAGGACAGAAAGCAATGCTTGGAAAGTAGGAGCTGTGAAGGTTTGTAAGTCCTTGATGAAAAGCAGCTGGAAGAGATGTCACAGAAGCACAAAGAGAGACCTAATGTGGTTCTTCAAGATGTAGATGGAAATACTGGGAAAGACATGGACATTGGTAATAATAGTGATGCACATGACATCAAATCTATTTCTGAGACAGCATGTTTGGCATGGGATATACCCACCCTTGGGAACTATGTTGATATATCAGATAAACTCTGAGGAAAAAGATCCCTGAAAAGTGGGAACCTACCTTTTTGTAGAGTTTTGTAATAAGCTGAGTCTGTTTAGTTCAGTTAATTAAGATATACTTTGATCATGGTCCATAATTATCTACAGATGAAGACATCTGATACCTATAAACAGACACAAGTATAGGAACATCTAATGACTGGAGAAAAGAGTGTGAAGCATAAAGCAAGAATAAAGTGCAAGGGGTACTTAAACACTGGAACTATTTCCACATGGCAGATTCATCTTCATCTGATGAAGTTTAAGGTCAGTCTGAAGAGGCAGGCTACCTTGCCAGGAACTCAGAAGCTTGATGCATGGACCGTGAGGTGAATTTCTACTGCCTCTTTTATGCAGGGGGCCAGGTACTACAGATGAATGCAGGGTTGATGAAGGATTAATGAGAGCTTGTGATCATTGCTGATAAATGTGAGGTCCTAGAGAATGAGTATGTCTGCCTATTCAAATATTAAATAAGAGATTTTGAAGATGTTGATTGGTTTGGCTGAATGAGCTGTTGTTCAGTTATATACCACAAAACTTCATTTTTAAGCAGAAGAAAAGGCATATGATAATTTGTTTGCAATATGAGTCTGAAAGTCTATTGACCAGGGCCAATTGTCCATAAAGTACAGCATGTTACCTAAACTACTAAAAAACCAATTACCTAATTATATACGTACTTCAGAATTCTTACCCTCTAGCTGGTTTTCTGGTTTAGCCAGAGCTTCTTTAGAGTCTTCATCTGTGGAAGCTGCTTCAGTATGCAGAGCTCCTAATAAATGGAAACAAAATGAGAAACATTCACATTATTAATGTAGTTTTATGTTGATTAGAGATCAGTTCTGCTGTAACTTTTTATTATAGTCTGACCAGAACAATAAGCTATATCCAAGACAAGGACATCAGAAGTCTAATCAGTTCAGTATTTTCTTTGTAAGTCCTTTCCAAATTATTCTTGGCAGAGTTTGCTTTATGAAAACTAAGGAATACCAAGTTCATGATGTTATGAAGCAACCCAGTGCAAGATGCCTACCTTGATGGGCAGTAGTTTGCTTAGAGCTGATTTCTTCATACACTTTACCATGTTGTTTTGCCCTTATTGAATTTTAGCTACCATTTTATTGCCCAGACAGTTATTATGACAGCTGCAGGCAAT
Source organism: Molothrus aeneus (assembly GCF_037042795.1). Taxonomy (NCBI): domain Eukaryota; kingdom Metazoa; phylum Chordata; class Aves; order Passeriformes; family Icteridae; genus Molothrus; species Molothrus aeneus. Next base: position 17,408,875 of record NC_089652.1, on the reverse strand, counting down.
TTCTATTTATGGTTTTATATTTGACTATTCTCAATAATAGCATATCTTCAAACTTTGTCCTTGGATAACATGAATCCTTTTCCCAGCTTAGCTGTTAATTGAAAAAAAGAGAGAAATAAAGGGAAATATCTTTATATATATATGCAAATATAGAAAAATGTACATTAAAGCACCATTTCATCTGCTATTTTTCTTCTTTTAATTTCCCTCAGACATTTTCAGGTTAGTATTATAAAAAATTTCAATCTCTGTGGAAAATTAGTGACAGATTATGAATATTTCTTTAATCACAGATTCTGAGTATTGGTAACATTATATCTAAGGTATATGCTATCTGACTTACAAATCTTACATTTTATTGACTGTCTCATTTTGCTTTCTTTCATATTTCATATTTATGATATGTCCAAACATACCCCTGTTTTGTTAAGCAGGAATCTGTGTGGTCTTTGATATAAGACATAATTTATTTGACAAGGAAATATGAGATGGTGCCCTGCATCTGCATTTAGTTGATGGATTGAGAATTTTTAGCACTGCAACAAGACAGATTCTCATCCAATGTGTCATGGAAGGAGACTTCTCTTAATCTGTTCTCCCGTGAATTAAAATACATGTATATGTATTTTGAGGAGCAATTTTTGAAGTTCTTTATTGAAGGTAGTTAGCAGGGTTTTCATACATATCTGACATTCAAATACTAAAAGTGATTGATGCTATTATCTGTTCATAAGGGTATTTTTATACCCATGAGAAGTGAGTGCTCCATTCTGACAAGTCTTCAGAAAATATCACTAACATTGCAAATGAAGACTAGCCCTTGGTAGCACATTGAGGCTGGATATAAATATAACCTTTTACTAGCAATGCAATTGATGTGAGTTTGTGATTGTAATTAAACTTTCTGCCATTTAAACATCAGTCAGCCCCATTAAAAAATTCTTAATTCCTAACTGTATTTTCCTTCTCCATGGTTTTACATGGGGCTGTAATAGCACACCAAGAGCTCTCAGAGAATTCAGTAAAGTGTGGTATGATTGAACTTGCCATTGTATGCAGACTTCTGCTCATTACTATTTCTGTTTATCATCTTCACAGCTCTTCCAGCTATCACTTAAACTTATGGGACGCCTTCAATCTGAGACAACTGTCTTTTAACACTTACGTATTTTTTAATGCCAATGCAATCTCTCGTTACTAGTACTTCTTGAGACATTTTCATATGGAATATAAAGACAGGTTTTTGGTCATCTTTTCTGATAGAGTTCTGCTTCTTAAGTGCTATAAAGCTATTTTAGAGCCCTGGGGATGCTAATACCCTTAACAGAACATTGGCAATCTCTGTTATAATCAGTATCAAGACTGCACTTGTGAAAACTTCCTGAAAGGCAAATTTTGTATTTTCATGACATCATACAGAGCCTCTAAGGACTGAACTGGTAATCTAGAAAGCTTGTCATTTTTTGTCTGAATAAGGATTGCAAAAATCAGACAGCATATTTCAAAATTAAAATGAAAATAAAGGTAAGGTATTATATTACAATGGCCTCCTTCAATTGCAGCAACCTCTCTCTGGTTTTTACCTTGCCTGCAGATTTGTGCAATAAAATAATTGACATTTTTCATCATTATGTCTTTATATCTTTCATGAGAGAACCACTCTCCTAGTTATCTTTATTCAATGCTGTAAAAAAAAAAAAGTCCCTTCATAAAACAATGCCTTTTAAAAGCTTTCAGTTTAGAGCTAGTGTTAGGCCATGATGGATTGCTCTATGGTTGATTTCCTGACACTGTTTCTTACTAACCTTTCCTGACAGCTTCTGGATTACTCTACCTGGTAATTTGCACTATAATAATGGCTACAGTGAGATGTCTCCTAACTATTTCCCTTATTTTTAACAAGATTCTTAACACCCTCTGTAGGTGACAAAATGCAGTTACAGACATAAAGTGTCCCCTCGAGGAAGGCTGTTCACAGATGCCACCAGTACTTTAGTAGTGCAACTGTTAAATGAAACAAAAACAAAGAATCAGATTTTCTAAACATCCAGTTCAAATAAAAATTTAATTAAAAGTTATGAAGGCATTTTACTGATTAACAATCTTAGTAATTAAATACTGTCGTTGACTTTTTTTTTTGGTTGGATTTGTTCTTCCTTGGAGATCTCTAATCGTGGTATGGCTTTACATTTATTGATAACTCTTTTTGATGAATACAGATGCCACCTTTTATGGCAGTCGTTGACAGAGTAATCATATTGTGAGAAATACCAGGCTTCTGTAGTAACAGGTGTTGCAGTTATACATGCTGATATCCACTGGGAAAATGTGTTTGCTGCTATCATGGGTACACAATAAATGGAAGGTGCAATAAAGCACGAGCTAACATTTTGAAATTCCTTACAACTCTAGGAACTTTATTGCAGATTACAAGCACTTTGATCTCTGTCCAGTACTTAAGTCTTAATTATCAGACTAATTGCACAGACTATGTTCATTTTCAGTGGTAATTCTTTTGTGAAATGCTATGTGAAATGATGTGCTGTGGAGGAAAAGGTTCTGCAGTTTTGCCCAGGGCCACTGCAATGCAACTGTTTGAGAGACTACAAAGCAAATCCAGAGTCATCAATGCCCAAGTGTGTAGACTCTGCCAAAAAGCCAGATGCTGATATGGGGAGCATTACATATCTTTTCTAGTTTGGCACCTGGGTCCTGCTATGAGCAGCCATGTCTAATGCCTGTCTGTAACTTCAGATTCTACTGGTGCCTAAATAACAGCCTTTTTTTGGTAATGTGTATAGAGAAAGATTCCCTTCTAACCCCTCTTCCCCACCATTTGTCATTCAGATTGGTTCCAATGCAAGACAGATTGATTCCAATTCAGATTGATTCCATGCTAATTTCTGAGGTGTGTCCTCTTCACTCACTCAGGTAACGTGGTACCTGAGCTCACTCCATGTACATTTTTTCTCCTTCTTCTAATTATGGTTAAGGAACCTGATCAAACTAGACTTCTCAAAGAGAATCTTCTTCACTGAAATTGTCTGGTTTTTATACAGTTAGTTTGGGGTTAAGATATAACTTTTTGTTTCTTGCCACTTATGAAGACGAGTAATCATTAACCAGCTGCTCAAAAGACACACAAGTTGAAGAAGAAAATTTATCATATCCCATGTATATTGAAGGCAGTAGCAATACTCCCATAATTTGATTGGAATTAATATCTCACTTTCAAAGAAAAAAGAAAAATCCTTCTTTTTATGTGCCCCACTCTAGAAATTAAGATAAAGCAGCATTGCCTCTATCTAAGGGTTCTTCCTCCAGTGTGTTCCTTGTGTTACTCCTATGATGCCCAACCACACTCCTTCCTGCATGGAATGGAGATAAAAGCAGCATTGAACTTGAAATCAATAGAAGTGACTTGTGGCCAGTGATGGGAGCGTCTGGCTCCAGAATTATTATCTGGTGCTAAGTGCTGACAATGCAATAGGATCTTTACAAGAAATAAATACACTGAGGGATCTCCAAAAGCCTAATGCTATCCTGGGAAGCAAGTCTGTAGGGACTGCTTGTATGGAGTATGATGGGAAGAGACTCACACCCACACTTCTGTGAGACAAATGAAGAGCCCAAACGGAAGCATCTCCTATCACATGCAGAATGAACGGCTGAAAGGCTCTACATTAAGCTTTACACATGGGCTATTCTAAGCACTTTAACCAAGCGTGTATTTGACTTAGTTCAGAAACTTGTGAGTGGGCCAGGGACTTGAATGCATTTTCTGAAAGTTACTGACTTTCACGTATTGATGAATTTGAGGATTACTTTGCACTTAACTGCCATAATCTGATGATTTTTGGTAATTCCACGTTTGAACTAAGACTGCTGATATTCATTGTTGTTCAAACAGTCATAGCTAGTTGTTTATATTGTTGTTCACATAGTCATAGCTAGCTAATTTTTAGCTGCCTGCTGAAAAAAAGAAAACTCAAGGGGAATTGTGATGCCTGGCATAGTCAATATTTTGAAAAACAGGAACTGTTTATGGAGGAGACCTTTTCACTGACTGCAGAGGAAGATGGGCCTGCCTACATTAAAGCTGGTATCTCTCCCCAAACCCCTTGTTCTCTCCCTCCCTGTGTATCCTAATTAATTCGAGTAGCTACACAGAGCCTCTTCCCAGGGAGGTGACAACCCAGGCAAGGAACCCATAGGTTTCTTTTGCTATTCACAGGGATACCTAAAAGCAGCAGGAAAACCATGACATGGCACAGTAGTATGAAGGCCATCACCCAGTCTGTAGTTTAAGTCATGCTGGACATTAGTGAGCTGCAGTTATTCAATTAGGATAAAAGAATCATGGACAGAAATGAGCACATCCACTCCACTGAGAGACAGTCATGGAGACAACTATGGAAATGAAAGGCTTCCAAAGCTACCTGCTGCTGGAATTACCAAACCACAAGAGCAAAGAGATCTAGTACAGCCTCCAGCTATGCACCTACAGATAGAGTACCAGAATGCCTGCCGTTAGGGAAACAGGTGGTGTTCTGCCACCTTTTTCTGATGACAAAGTTGTAGAGCACCAGGATACCCAGGAGAGCCCATTCAATCTCACTAACATCACATGCAGGATCCACAGGAGCAGTGCAAGCACAGGACAGAAGGATGCTACAGGAAATTCTGACAAAGCAAAGGCAGAAGATACAAAATTACTTCCCTTAAAATCACAAAGACTATTGAAGGACATTTCTTATTACCTCATTGTGACTTTCCCAGGAAAATATTTTTTCCCTGTATATTTGATTGTGGTTGCACTTCCTCTCTTAGTCTGGGTCTTGGTAAAAACTATTATACTCTTGAGCATAAAGGAAAAGCTGTTTCTTACGGAAGCATTTACCTGTTTGTGGATGATAAAAAGCAAATATTCTCAGCAGATGCTGAGACCACCACAAAAAACTGCTATTGAGAAAACTGGAATCTCCTTTTATTCCTGCAGTCATCACAACACTGCCAATACTGGCTGCACCTGAGTGGCCTTGGAATGACCTAGTGCAGACATTTCTCACCTCATCTATTCCATAGTTACCTGCAATGTCTCATAATGCACAGAAAACAAATTTGTAAACAGGAAACGGCATCCAGTTTTATTTTTCTTGTCTTCTGTTTGGTTTTTTGGGGGCAATAGTGGTGACAGGGACAGATGCCACAGGAGGTCTGCTAGAACAGCAGATCACCTAGGTAACACAATTTAAAATATTCTTTTCATTCCCATCATAGCCAGAGTGTGATTACACAAGTATTTGGTGCTAAGTGATCCTCTTACCTAGCTAACATCTGTTTAACTATTTTATTCACTCTGCAGCTATTTACTATCCTAGTAAATCAACTGCCATGTTTCCAGGGCCCCAGTTCAATATGGTACTAAGACCATTCCTAACTTTTACCATGAGTTTGAACCTACTAATATAAAGCTTTGCTACAAGCCTAATGTTAACAATGTACTGAATCAAGACTAACATCTCGGGAACATCAATGCATTTTAATGGTAGCACAAGAACCCTATATTCTTGAGGACTCTAAAACCACAGTGAATATAAAACTGAATAAGGGAATTAAAATGAGTAGGGAGGTTCTTATGTGGAGGTAATTATTGAAATCCCGGCCAGAAAATATGCTTAAGCTCCACATTTAAAATAGGAGATTATTGAAAAGCAATTGTGGTATTTATTTACTGAAGCTGAAACATAGCTTAACTCCGTGTTGTAATAGGTGATAATCACAAATTTTCATCTGGATATTCCCACACTGGAAGAAGCTCCTGGACAAACAGGAACTTTTATCCCCAGCTGAATTCTGACTGCCAGTTTTAGATGGTTGAGACATGGCTTTCTCATCCTCACCAGAGCAGACACAGAAGCCTATCATGTTCCTGTTGCTGCCAGCTCTTTGCTAATTTGTACAGTGATAAGCACCTATTTCCATCGCTCCTGGTAATCTTGTCATTTCCATGATGTCATCAGCGCAAGTCAGAAGAGAAAAGGTCAGTGGTACAATGACGAACCGTATATAAAATGAGCCATTAAAAAAAGAAAAATGGCTAGACATTTAAAGGCCCAAGCTTGCTACAGCACAGTAATAGCTATCCTGATCATCTCAGAATGTATTTCTTATGTTATTCCCATCATAAGCAAAAAAATTCCCTCAGCATTGCATTTTCCCAGAGCGCTGCTTCGTTTACTGCACAAGGGAGTTATGCCCAGGGAGACCATTGTCATTCTGGATGAATGTACTTTTAATAACAGTCCCTGCCTGTATTTGCTGGATTTTTTGAGCATTACATTCTGCCTTATATTTTCTCCAGTGTCTATACTACTTAACAGAAATAAGAAATAACATACTTATATGTGGGATATAGATTTTTCCTCCCTTTATGTAGAGAGACTAACCAAAAGCAGTGTAACAAAACCTTTGTGCACCTGGAAATAAAGTCAAAAATCAGACAAAAAACAATGTTATAAAATCTTTTTAAATCAAGTGACTGTGTTTATACATAATGGGAGGAATAAGAGAGGGGAGGGAGAAAACAGAGAGAGACAAGGAGCCACACTGAGAGATCACCACCAGGTAACTAGTGCTGTGTTATTGCTCAGCCTGCAGCCAGACCCCATGGCAGGCACTACTCAAGGAGCCCTCTGTTGTTCTTTGTGTTATTGTTACCAGTGAAAGCAAAGCTGGAGAAAAAACGATGCCATTTCTGAAGCTAACCAGTTGCAGGACTTTGGCTAAAAGTGGACAGCTGGGGATTAAAGTAGGTGAGCTGAAATGTTACTGTGTCCTTGGCTGCAGGGACAAGACCCAGCAGATGAAAAACATCATGTGCAGAACAGGAGGAATGCCTCTTTGTCAGATCTTACATATTGTTTAGGAACAGAGAACTCAAGAAATTTCCAGTATTGCTGGCTACTTTTCCTTGTCCTTCTCTCCAGCCTCTCTCTTTAGAATTATGATTCATGTCCTATCAGTTAACTTCAGAGCACATCACCCTGCTCCACTTAGCCTACAGCTCTTTCCAAACTGACAGAATCAGCAGGATTTGGTATGCATACACAAGCATATTTATCTGAATTTTAAATTTGGGATAGTCACAGTACTTTGTGGATTTCCATCACTACTGCTTACAAAACTAGTGATGAGATAAGAAGAGTATGGGATTTAATTGTTGTCAAGTAAATATTTCAGTCAATGATTCATTGCTACATTTCTATGAGATGCTGTTGCTTCAGTCAGGAAGTGAAAGAGTGGAAAGCACAGCGCTGTTCCATGCCAGAACGGAGGGATGATCAGCAATATGCTGTGGATAAGAGTGAACAGACGCTTGCCCTCATGGCTAATGCTGGCACAGTAAGGCAGCAGACAGTACTGCTTTAATTACAAATTCTATTGCTTTCCTTATTTATCAGTGATCTTTGACCACAGGTGATAAAAGGCACAGATTACACAGATACAACGCACAAATTATTCAGCTTGGTAAAGAGTAGGGAAGGCTGTGAGCTTGAGAGGAACTTAACTAAACCAAATACAAGATGTGCAGCAGTGTTTGAAATCCACTGCCAACCAAAGGGAAGTAACACATGCAAGAAAGAACACCCCAGGCTTCTCATCTTTTAACTCCAATTGCTTTGGAGAAGGGCTTGGGCATTGTCTGAGTAAATATACTACTGACAAGCTGACTCTGTGAGAAAAGCTAATGGGCTTCCTCCACTTGGGCTTTTTAAACTGTGTTACTCTGAAACTAGATTTTGGTATCTCCTACAGCGTGGGTATTGACAAATGCAGCAACCAGTTCCTTCCAGGATAACAGTCCCTATATCCTTCAAGTTAAATATAGCCAGTTTCATACCACCATTTGCATTGCACTTCTACAATTTACTGTTTTGTTTTTGAAATGTGGGGAAATCATGTGATTTTTTATGAAGGCTACACCACCAGTCTATTTGTATTGTATTTTTAGAGACATTGTATTGATTAAAAAAGACCTGGCTAACCTGAGATGTAAACAATGACTGGCATTTGCCTTAACCCATGTGGTTAATATCACTGATTTGTCATGCTGAGTGATGTGAGAAGAGGAACGATTGGTTGCTGATTATTGAACAGCTCAACACAGGGCACATTTGGCACCTCAGATGAGAGGCTATTCTAATGAGTAGCACTACTGCCAATTACTTAACAGCCAGTGTTTCCTCTACAAGAGATTTTGTACATCTTCAAGATGTTTAACTAAATTCTAGCTCAGTAACAGATTGCAAATAAGGTGGTTAGATTTGAGGGTCCGTGCATATGTATTCCTTTAACATCATCTCACATGCACCTGCCTGCTAAAGGAGCCCTTCATTCATTCTCTGGTGATGACTAATTAACATACCACACGGCAGTCAATTTAAGAAATGTTTAGTCCTTTGTATAGGTTGACAGGCTTGTGTAATTGAAACATTCCCTTGTACTTCTTATTTTCTTATTTGATTCAGGAAGGAAAATTTTATCAGCCTTGAAAATTGCTAGAAGAAATAAGGCTGGAAGGAGACATCTCTCATCATGTACGGCCCATTATAATGACACTGTATACTTTCAGGTCAAAGCTGTAGGTATCAGACAACCAGTAAAATATAAACATAATATCCTTGATCGAATCTCAGCACTCAGTGTGGTGATCTTAAATATCTGGACTTCAGTATCAGACAAAATTCCCATTTTATATTTGAAATAATTTTTTTCTTTTTCCAGAAGCATAAACAACATCCATGCTCAGGCCATCTGTGAACGTCTTAAACCAAGAAGATACTCCAGCCCATCCAGCCACTCAACACCTTCCCTCTGCATATATGAGCTTATATGTGCATGTGTGATCTTGGGATGCAAGCACTTAGTCCAGAAACTGGGATTACCACTATTACCCTCAAATATTTTTAGTTGCTGCTGATCAGGAGTTATTTTAACTGGCAATTACCAACTAGCTAACACATTTCCATTTCAAACATGATTAAGTGATTTAAAGCTGTACCCAAGTTAATCCAGACTTTCTAGTGCACTGAGTCTGCTCATATGAACATGGCACCTTCAATGGCAACAATGTCCACTACCAGCACAGGTAATGACATGACAATGTTTTCCATTTTCCCATGTGTTTTGTTGGGTAAAATCAGTTGCTTATTGTAGTTGCCATGGTACATGTTAGTAATGTTAAAGAAGCAAAAATCACATAATGGTGTCTTTTTGACAGAAAATATGACCGAAAAATATGTATGATTAACTTTATATTGATGTGGGGACACATACCTCTTCTAATAATGAGACCATGAATTTTGTTTAAAATTGACATTTAAAGTTGACTAGTTATTTAAATATGTATTTAACAGAATCAGGGTACTTGTGCAGGAAATTCCAGAAGTTCCTTTCTCTGTAATTTTATTGTGCTGTCTAGAAAGTCATAACAACAACAAAAAAGTTTTCATTTACTTTGTGATTTAATTTGTGCTCTACATTATTTATACTTTAAAGATTCATTATAGAATCTGCCTGTAAACTGGACATTGAAGAAGTGTGAGCTTTTGTGACCCTAATGGCTCTTGATAGATTTCCAGTTGTAACACATTTGCTTTCATTTTTGTGCAGGTTAGCCCACAGCTCACATCCAGAACAGAAATAACACTGAAGTACCCTGAATTTCATGGTCACAGAGCCTAGCTGAGTGAAACCTCTCTGCAAATGCAAGGTACCTTTAGCTACACTAGCACCGTAATTTATGGGTATTAAAACTAATAATTTTCTTCTACTTTTCCTCTAGATATGTAGGGTATTAAAGGCTTCTAGAAAAAAAGAGGTTGTAATAATTTGTTTGGGGTTCTGAGGTTCAAGCACCTTTATATTTTTTTTTCTGATGAAATATTTGCTGTTTTCAATCACCTGGGGGACATTGTCTAGATGAAGCCACTGAAATATGTTCCATCAGTCTCAAAGGGTTTTCCTAGCCTACTTTTCACCCTCTTCTTGCCAATTAAGCTGCCACATTATGTATGATAGTGAGGGTCACTTGTTTTTTCCAAGTGTTATTCTGAATTGGTGAAGATGACAGCAGCATAGTGGTCTAGTGAATAATTAGAGTGTCTTAAACTCCCAAATCCCCACCTTGCACTGCCACATACTAACTATTTTTTAACCTCAGCTCCTGTATTCTAGGAGGCTATATGCATTTTTGCCAGAAAAGAATCACTGTGGTATTCTGTGCTGTGTGCCTGTATTTTATACTAAAGACTTACCAGATCAAATAACTAGAGATGATGTTGAAAAATAGGAAACATTTGAAGTAAAAAGATACGCAACACAGGACTTGCCTCCACTGGGTAAATTGCAACATTGCTCTAGGACCTCACAGCATTACTTACACTGTATCTTGTAAATATCCATAGGCAATCCTTCAGGTTTTGAATTTGCATACATCAGTTTAAACATGATAAAAAGGCAATTCTTCTCAATGCTTTAAAACCACGAAGTGCCAGTCTAATAATCCTAAAGCAGCAGTCTCCCCTGTGCTCAATCAGAGTTTTATACCCAATGGCAATTATTTGCTATTTTTTCAAATAGCCATCCCAGAATATCTGCAGAACAGCTTTGCCACTGCGTAACCTCAGAACAAACTGGGACCAGAGAACAGCACAGGTCAGTATGTGTCCTGCAGTGAAAGACCTTTATGAGCCTAAACCAGCCTTTCCAAAAGAGAGACAAATATCCTAAATGTTCAGTCTTAATCCACTGCCCAAGACATTGAACAGTAAGGCTGAAAGGAAGAATTACTGACACTGGGTGAAACTTTTAGTGAAAAAGCAGAAATGCTTCAGCTTGTCTAGCTTTCCTCAGATAGCTGTTAACAACGATTACCAAAACAAAGGAGATAATGGTACAGTAACAAAGGGATGAGTAGTGACCTTCCTCCCTCTTTTGCCTCATTTTTCAAGTTGGAGCAATGATGCATCCTGTGACCAAACTCCTTAATTGATCTCTCATTCTGTACAGAGCGTGAGAACTAGATTTGCAACATAGATCAAACATTTCAAACCAAAATTAAAAATCCTAGCCACCAGGAAGTACTCCAGTAGTTGCCAGTCATCTTTCTCTTTTAAAATGTAACCAGAGAAGTATAACTTCCCCCAGCCTCACCCTCTTGTTGTTACACTCTCTTCCTGAATCTCAATTCAAAGTTGGTTAGGAGCTATTAATGATTCTTGGTTTACCCAGCTCTGGCATAATAACATCCCTTATACTGAGAGCATCACTGGACTCTTATCTCAAATATAAGTAATATCCATAATTTAATGGAATTGTTCTGAAGTGGGTGCAGCCTGTGATTTGCTAACCAAGAGGCAGGCAACTTGTGCTGGGCAGAGAGTTACAAGTTCCACTTGTCTTATGCCTTGGGTCACCATGATCTTTTGGCTACAAGAAATCAGCTTCTTCTCAACTCTACTGAAAGTAGGGTTATTTGTTACTTGCACAAGTTGCTGGAAGTGGAAAACAGGTGGCTGATTTCACAAACAGAGAGATTCTGGGCTGCTGACAGCAGAATTACAACTTAAACCATGGTCTATGTCTTTTTCAAGCTATTGAAGGTAGCACGGACTCACCCAGCCCCAAATACATAGGTGAAAAGATCCTCTCTGCCTGTAGGATATAGCATATCTTATATTTTAGTGGGTTTTCCCTTTCCCCTGGTACATGAAAATTTTTCAACTGATCATCCTTCCAGTAAGAAAATTTCAGCACTGGTTTCTGTGTGTGAGTTTGCCTTCTCTAGATAGGATTTCAGATGGCAATTCTGTTCTTGTTTCTTTCCCTTTTGCTTAATAAAATTTTAAAAAATACATGTGGTAACAATACTAAAAGAGTACAGGAAAAAAAAAAACAAACCTTACAAATCCATATCAATGTTTATATACTGGGTCTTTAAGATATTCTGAAACAGTGTAGCAAGGGCAGTAGCAAGCAGGTAAGTTAGATATAATGTTTATTTTAGAGTTAGTGATAAATCACTGTGAGATAATAATGGGAGCATATGTCTCCAACAGCTTTTCAGAAAAGGTGTTCTATTCTAAACATGAAGTAGTGGACTAAAGAGATAGTGAAGATTTATTTCCTCTTTCTTGGCAAAAATAGATTTCTTTCCTTAGCATATTAATGATGATACATTAAAAATGTTTACAAAATACCATCACTTGAAATTATGAAATGAATGTAATTAGGTTGCCTACAAGCCCTTAGGGCTGTGAACACCAGCTTAAGCATTAGTGAGACAGATTGCAAGCCAGGATTCGAGTTGTTTCCCTCATGCTGAGGAGAAATGGAAACAGTAGTGCAACTGAGAGCTGTGCCACTGCATGTGTAAATCTGAAATATGGCAGGGAAGAAAATGTCCAGCAAAAGCTAGCACCAGCTTGAAAACCCATCCTCATGAACAACACTGGTAACTCATGTCCCTGACCAAGGTTGTCCTGGAGAACATTCACTATCATCTGTTTACTAAACAAAATTTGGCAACCATGCGTATTTCAAACATATTTAAGTTGGAGTAAGAAGATCTGTAAAAAGAAGGGTAGGATGTAACAAGAACGGGAAGCTCCAAGTTTAAAATTGAGTTTGGTTTTGGGTTTTTTTCTATGTACTCCTCTCAGTAAGCCATTTTCTTTTCTTTGTACTCTTTATGTAAAAGTTGATGAAAATAAAACTTATGAACCTGTGCTTCAGAGTCATCATGCAGCTTAAACAACTGATGCTTAAGTAGTTCTTTAAACACAGTCTCAATCTTTAAAGACTTCCTAAAAGTGTTCTGCATTTCTGAAGCAGAATATTTCAGAAGCATCCAAAATTAATTGAGATTTAATCTGCCTTTTCCAGCTTGCCTATCTGCCTATACAGTATAAAGGCAATTTCCAAACTGAATATGATAACAACACCAAGCTGTAACTCTGTAAAGCCCTTATGGCAATAATTACTCCATTAAGCACTTGTCCCAGGTCTTGAGAAACATCCAGTGGGATTGGAGACTTGTGTAAAAATTAGGTAAGATAACGTAATGCAAGATTCTGTTACGTACATATCCCAAAAGGGATTTGAATATGAATAAATTACCAGTAAGAAGTTATAACTCTATAAAATCCCTATGGCAATGTTTCCTTACCTAGTTCAGAAGGTGAACACCAAGCAGACTGGCTTGGACTCACATGGTGAAGGGAATTAAAAGCCTTGATGAAAAGTTGTCTTGCTTCTTGGAAATCACCCACCCAGTGAAATCTGGGGGTTGTGTAAATGTATGTAAGGAACTGTAATGAAATGCAGTATAATGGATGACTCTATTACATGTCATAGGCTGAACAAGGTCATAGGCTGAACATTTACAGTGCAATGTGAACTTCCAGTTTCGTATAGTAAGTCCAGACAGATCTGAGCAACCGAGTACTGCAGACAAACCTCTCTCAACTGGAGGAGCATGCACTCCTACAGGAATTACACTGTTACACATAGGCTTTTCTGTACCCAATGCACATCAATCAGGAAACACCTTCCTGTGCATTTTTGAGAGGTTGCAAGTACCCTTTCTTCCCTCAGGTTGCAGAGTTGTGTCCCTGGACTGTCTTCTCCCTGGGCAGGCATCACCCACAGACACCGATAGAATGGGGTTTTAGCAAGTCTGTGACAACTGCTGAGGTACAGAGGACACGTGACATTCTACATCCACCTGGGCAGCACAGTTCCCACCTGGAACTGTATTCATCACTGCCAACCAGAGCATCCAAACAGAAGCACTGACCCTCACATGAATATTTGCACACTGCATCTGAATTTTTGTATTAGATGTGCTACTGTGAACAGCCAGAAGACAAAAGTAGAAAATTTCACTAGAGAGAGTCCACAAACAAATCAGTGGACCTGAAATGTTAAACCACAACCTGTGTCACCAGTGTCTTACCTTATGCTGCTCCTCTTGAATGCACGAGAAATCCTTTCAGCAGGTCATCAGAGGGTCATCTAACTCAGCAGCCAAGTCCAGAACGTTGTTTCTTTGTGCTACTTGTTTCCACCTTCCTGAAACATTTTTACACTTAGTTAAAGCTTGCCTCAAAACCTGGAGCTCTCTGAACTGAGAGACAGGTGTACTGAGAGCAAGTCCCAAAGGGTTCTTTCCAATTAGCATGGACACTTGCCACAGCACTCAGGGGATGGCTTTTGCTGAAGAATGAATCCATCAGCCTAGAGTTACTGAAAAAAGAGCTAAATTAACACTAGTATTTAAGAGATTTATCATGTAAACAACAAAACTACAGGATGAGGGAGTCGCTTTGCTGCTTTATTAAATCAGTGTTCCCCTTTAATCTGTTTAAAACTGTTTAAAATCCATCCTATTTTCCTGTATCTTGTGGATTGCAGGAGCACTACACACTTTAACCATGGCACTGCAATTATTTTCTATGTTACAGTATTTTGTTGTCTGATATTCCCATAAAAGACAGAGTAAATTTCTGTTATCTATATAACTAACCTCAATGTGGCTAGAGAAAGCTAAAAAGAACAGCAAAAAAAGTATTAGATTACTAGCAGAAGTTAAAAAACAACAAGCAAACAAAAACCTTACCAGTTTTAGTCCTTTGCAACTAAAGTATTCCCAGACTTTACCAGAAATGTTAGAAACACTTAAAAGCACTTCCCAGATACCCAAGAAGTGTAAATTTTCTCTCCTGCAAACTTAGCACTGAAGAAATGGAACAGAAAAAGCTTGATATTACAATTTATAATAATTAATTTCTTACTTTAATATGAGGAACAGTTACCCCACTAAGTTCTCAAACATGAGCTTCTTGAGTTACTACTATTACCCATCTGAGTTTATTTCAAGGACTAAATGCAAGGTCCTGAATCTGATTTCCGGTGTCAGTTCTTAACTGTAATTAAGAGGGCTAAGGATGTACCTTCAGCTCCATGGAACTTGTACAAAATCTCAATGCATCTGGTTTCAGAGAACAATCTCAAACAGTCATGCTTGCTACTTAGCACAGGTCCCGATTCCTAATCACACTAACACCAGATGGATGTGCAAGCTCCAGTCCTGCTCTGACCTGATAAAGTGGTCCAGCTGACTGGGGCAGGAGAAGGCCACAGGGCTGTGGCCTCTGAGACAGAACAGTGAAAACAGCTTGTGTTAAACAGATATCAAACAACTCCTCATTTCTGTATCAGGTTCTTTTGAGGGAAGTCAGGACACTCACTCAGGGTACCACCTCCTGATCATGTGCTTTCCTCAGGTGTCTTTTTCCTGCAATTCATGTTTCCCTGGCACAATGATTCAGCTTTGGCAGCTGTGGAGTTTCAGGGCTCATCCCTAGAACCATATAAAATATCCAGGGTACCTCAGTCAAATATATGCTGGCTGTAGTTGGAAGTTCCTCACTTTCCGTCTTCGTACATCAGGATGTGTTCAGCCATCTCTTGCACCCTCAAAGGAAGGCAAGAGTGCTGGGCTAGTCCAGGGCTCTTGACAGCCCAGCTGCTGTGAGTCTCCTCTATTCTGCTTGGAAAGTCGTGCTTCTTTGTGCTTTGGAGTACCCAAAATTAGAATACCAAGTGAGATGTGGAACCACCAGATAATAGTTATCTCCTGCTGTGTATGGAAACGTGCTGTATGGAGTAGCAGCAGAAAACACTGAAAACAGCTCCTCTTA
The DNA here is from genome assembly GCF_037042795.1 of Molothrus aeneus. Lineage (NCBI taxonomy): Eukaryota > Metazoa > Chordata > Aves > Passeriformes > Icteridae > Molothrus > Molothrus aeneus. The sequence goes on along the minus strand of NC_089652.1, from coordinate 17,393,108 downwards.
GAATAACCTTACTGTTGTGGCTCGATGCTTTCCTGGGAAATATTTCATTCCTGCATTCCAACAATGCAACCTAACTTTATCTCCAGTGAGAACTTTGTATCTCCTGGTTTATAGGATTAACAAAAAAAAAAGAAAAAAGAGAGTTCTTCCTCCATTTTGTGAGTTTAAAATAAAAATACAATAATACAATCAGTCAGAAGTATCAGAGGACTTAAAAGCACACACAGAGTGTTTCAGTTCACCTGGAAAATCTATTTTAAGAAATAAAATCATTTACAAGAGAATAAAAAAATAACCTCCCCTGAGGGAGGGACATGAATTACAGTTACAACATATCTATATCCAAATTTGAAGGATCCATACAGAGGAGCTCTGTAAGCAGGCATCTGAATTTTCTGAGCCTTTGGATATATATTTTTGGTCAGAGTTGTCTCTTTTCTCGTTTGTGTTCCAATGCTCCTCTGAGGCTACTCATGTACCAGACTGGCTTGAAGTGGTACATCTGTTCCTTCATTATGCTCTGCTCAGGTCTTTAAATACCTGGAGCAAACCCCAGACTCCAGATTTACCTGCTATTTTAATATAGCTGAACTATCTTTTCTCTACTTGGCAGTCACTGTTATTGCACAGGCTGTATAGTTGAAGATCATAAATTTTTCTTTGTGCCCAATAAATGCATTCTTTCAATAGGCTAATTCCTGTATCCTGCAATTATTCCAAACAGGTGGGCACTCTGACACTTGCCATTAGCCAGCCTGCAACACACAAATGTATTGATCAAGGCAAAGATGCACTTCTGACTTGTGCTAATCAATGTATCAGTTCTCCAAGGGTTTTTACAGTGTAATGAGCAGGAAATATATATACCACTGCTAAGTTTCTCTCTCTTCAGGGAGTAACTGAGTGCACTTATAGAAGAGCTGATGTACTGATTCGCAGTAAAGTGAAATGACATCTCCAAATAAAATTTTAATCTTAAGTATGTATGTAAAGTTTTGAGGAAGACTGATGGGGAAACTTGCAAAGTTTGCAGAATTATAAGACTTAATATACAGCTATGGAGCTCCTATGCAATTGTACTTTTTACTGTGAGCTTTCCAAAGTTAACTGGAGTTCAACCTGCTTTTAGATCCCCCCAAGGAAGCCAAATAATGCCACAGGAAGTGGGGTTTTTATGAGGAATTAGTAGTTTCTGCTCCCACTAAGTGTGTTATTGAGATTTTCACTTTCAGAGGTGATATTCTCAAACTCTGTATTAGTGGCTGATCTTTAATTTACACACTTTGCCTTCAGTTCTGGTAGTGCAGCTCTGTGTTAAGTGTCAAACAACAGTCACACATTGTCTGTTTATTTTCCAAAATGAGCAAGTCAGTTCTCTGCACACAGCCATGAAACCAAAGCGTGTTGAAGGCTGGCATTGTAATCACACTGCATTCAAATTTACAGTCAAGATTGAAGACCTCTTATTCAGACTAGATTTGTCAAGCTTCTCTCCACTGGTTCTTTCATTCAATGTTCAGAGAATTACACAACTTATCTCCAGTCAGTGGTGTGATTTGTTACCTTCAGTAAAGTTTGATGTGCTGTCTCTGGAAAAGCAGCAGATAAAGGGCTTTAATAAGCTGCACTCAGGATTCTGAGTCAGTGCAAACCAGTGCTGCCTCTGGGGGAGGTCATGAAGAGTGTCTAAGGTTACCTAAGGTTTAAGTAGCACAGCAAAAAATGGCATAGAGGGAAAAAAACATCCACTGAGAACTTTTGTTTACAGTGAACCAGTTAACCTGAAATAGATGATAAAAAGTATACTGCAAGCAATCCCTGCAGTTTTTCCTGCAGTCTCATAGTTGTATTCTTTTCATAATGACAGGATGGGAATTCAGTAATTCTCCTTTTGTCTGGATCTCAAAGTCCATACGCCAAATACACTCATTTGGCTCTTAAGTGTCTCTGAACCAATGCTAACCAAACCAGACATGTTTATAAAGTCTTTTGATACCTGCATGCTTATACCAGTTTTATGGAAAAATATGACAACACTAACACTAGCTGACCCATTTCTTACTGCCTACTCTTTTCAGGGGGCAAAACTCCTTCTGAGAGGCACAAAAGGAACCTAGGAATTCTTAATCTCAAAATTGAATGTGTAATCCACCAGCACAGCATGAGTCATATATTTTAATGCCCAGTGTACACAGGCATAAGTGTACAATTGCAAGCAGCTAATGGGTTTACTCTTTTAATGGAGGAAGTCGGCAGCTAATCTGAGGGCCTGGAGTTCAAACACTACCCGTGACCCAACTTAAATTATTGTTTTATTAAGCAAAGACTTAAACATGATTGATATAGTGTAAGCTATTTAATCTGCCATTATAGAATTATTAACATTCATCCATCTGTTCTATAATCAAAGATGTTAATAAAGTTATGAAGATAATAGTATAACAAGTGTTTTTGCTAATCCCAAATTGTTGGGATAGTTCTCATCTGGGAACAGTGAGGGACACAGCAGGGGTAAGAGTCCATCTCTATTAGGAGTGATTAGTACAACTTTAAGCTATAATTGCTTGGATACATTCACACAGGAGACTGCTACCCAGCCATTAAATATCCTTAAGAGGATGATCTCTTGTACCAAAAGGTCCAGCAGTTTTTCTGACTTTCTGACAGTTGGGAAGTTTATCTTCACCGAGTACCTAGAGGGTGACTCACACATACAAAATGCTTTAGAGGTGGCTGACAATTTAAAAAAAAAGAAAAAGTTGATACATCATCATTCCAAGCATATTTCTCTAAAGGGATGCTCAGCAGTTATGTGGCATGAAGGTTTTACTGAACTGAAGGCACCTTGTGCCGCTTACAGTCTCCATAGTCACCCTGGAGAGTCAAGAGCAGCCCAGGCTGTTTGGCATTGCCACTGGCAAATCAGCTAGAACTAAACCTGTGGAAAACATGTGACATCTTCCCTTGAGTCTGAAAACCATGGTGTACAGCCCCAGCATGCCATTCTTGGGTGCCTGCCAGGAAGAGCTCCAGGCAGGAAGGATCTGGCAGCTCATGGGTAACTATCAATTGATAAAGCAGCAAAACAGTCACACCTCATCCCTTCCACAGTGCTCTGCACTCTCTTCCTCAACCATGTCATGCTTCCAGTTACTTTGCCTAAACATTCATGAAAAGTTCACTGAGGTCTGGAATTCAGGAAAACCCTCTTTTCCCCCCACAGATATGCAGAGGATTCAAAAGGTAAAACTGATATCTCAAGATACCAAGAACGGCATTTGCAAAACTGTCAGTTTGCAGAAAGTTATCAACACAACGTGCAGATGAAAGAGTTTTAACAATCCTTTCTGGATACTGAGTTTAATGGCCAGTTTTGATTTCTAAGAGCTGAAGATGCAACCAGAGGTGCTACTGCAATTTAGCCAAACTGTCCAATGAAGAAAACACTACTCAGAGGGCTTTGAAGCCATAAATAATCATGTCTATGTAAGTGATCTACCTTAACAATCACATTCCACACATTTTAATTTCCTTAAAATTCAGGTGTCTGGTGAGCTGGATGGGTCTTCCCCTCATTTTCCATTTAAATTTTAAATTGTCCTGAAATTAGTCTTTTTCTATTTGGGATGAATTTTTTAATGGAATCTTATTTCTCTCTGTTTTTTTTTTTTTTTTTTTTTTTTTTTTTTTTTGCTATATGCAAAGCTGGAATCATTTATCCTCCTCGGCTTTATTAGTGGGCTAGACAAACCTTGTACACCTGGAGCACACCCCTGTTCTGAAATACAGCAACATGCAGAAGCATAGATGGAACCCTGAACATTTACATCTCCACTATGTCTGTTGCACTGGTGGCTTGAACTTGTACATGCTGACTGATTAAAGGGTACTTTCACTTCATCTGATGATTTTGATGGAATTCCCGATTACAGCTAGAGTTCTTTTTAATGTTGCATTTAGTTTTATTTCAAACTTCTTTATCCCTAAGTTCTGGCTATATAACAGTCCAGAAATGTTCTAAACCATCAGTGCCTTCAAGATTTGCATCATCTGCAGTAATGCAAATTAATGCACCTGTTTTCTGTCCAGGTAGTCATGAAAACATTTTTCAGCCCTTTATATTTGATCAGCCTTTGGACCAGTACTCTCTTTCCAAGAACTTTCCCTTTCAGTTCAGATAAATATCTACTCTTTAGCCAGTTTCTTGCTCATCTTATTCTTTTTCCAATGTTTTATTGAAATTTCTGAGACATTTCATGAAAACCTTAGCTAAACTGCTGCTTCAACACCCTTTACTCACAGTGCCATGTTCTACTTTTCAGGCTTTTTACCTTCAGGGTTCTCACCTTCTCATAAGATTGTATTCTACCTCTTATGCCTTAACAGCCAGAACTGAAGGAGAGTGAAAGAACAACAAAAGCACACTCATCTAAAAAAAAAAAAAAAAAGAAAGAAAAAAAAAGGTCAGGAAATATTTACTCTTTCTTCAAAATTTTGAAAGTTTTTACAACTTAACTCCAATACAAATGCTTAAAGCAGAATGTAGAAATAAGGAATAATAATTAAGATATGAAATGAAGACATGTAAAATACAAATATTAAATCTAGAGTCATCTAGAAACTTCTCCAATGCCTTTCCAAGATTGCTGCCTTCTGTTCATGTCCTTACAGACTTTAATAATTTTCAAACTTTTTAGTCAATATTCCTAAGGAAGAACTGAACAGAAGCTGACCCAGGACTACAGTTAGTTTTGACATCTTATTTACTCAATAGTGAGATAACTTTCAAAGATAAAATATCTGGTTTAGTTTTCCTTCTGAATAAGTAAGCTTTGTGGGTTCTTTCCTACTTTTCTGTTTGCAAGCTGCATCCATTACTGCCACAATGAAGGTTTATGTCATGAGCAGGGAATAACCGTCCATGTGTTTACCTCCAGAGGAAATAAAGGAGAATTGGTTTTCTATCTTTTTCCAACAACTTTGGAATCAGCAAATAGGCCTTACTTTATCAACAAGTCAAATATATTTAGAATTCTATACTTACCTTAGTTTACATTTTAAGTCACTTTGGTAACTGTTTTGTTACACTTGGAAAGCATCTCTAAGATGCAGGTTCTTGATACAGCTGTAAAAATTAAGCCTCTCTACCTGTAAACAAGTAAAACCAGATAACTGCAAATATAAGCAAAATATCTGCCTCTTTCTCCTGCCCTACAAAGAACAGCAAGTGTGTGATCTACATATGTATCAAAGAAATGAATGTCCATGGATTGAAGTGAATGCAATAGAGGGGGCAATAGACACCTAGTTCAGATTAAACAAAAATGCTGCTGTGGTACAGTGTTGTTTCTACTGCTTTGATTGCTATAGAAAGAGCACTCATTTAAGAGGAAAAGGTGCCATAAAACTGCAAAGCCTTCCTACTCCACCTTTGCAAGAAGGTGATTATGTCAATCACTAGGTCTATACACAAAATCTGCATGAATTGTCTTTCCAGTTAGATGTTTCAGCAAAATGAAGATGTGTAAGACTCTACATCAGGTCCAGCTTAAACCCTCCTAGTAGAAATAGCCTGATACAGGAGTGTGGCCTTCATTCTGGATCACCATTGCTAAAGTTTTTCAAAGGTCTTACCCGTTTGCCTCACAGCAAAAATCATGAAATGCCAAGTGTTCTCTGTGTCTCTGTGCACTGAGTTAGTCTTGATTAGAGCCTGAATCCAGAAGATGATAAGTAGCCTCCTTGCTGCTCTATTTAGACAGAGATGTGTGAGATTGAGACCTTCTGTTTCAGCCCTTCCATAAAACACAGAAATAAATGGAGCAGTTTATTCTGCAAAGATCCATGAATTCCCAGAGCTTTCTGCATCATCCCTGGGGTAAGTATCACCTCTACCCCCTGAAGTAATGTTCCAGCCTTAAAGATTTGGGCTGAGATGTAGCAGTTAAGACTCACAGTCCTTCTCAGTGCTTGTGAGTCAGCCAAGGTGGCAACTTAGTACCTTTTCTAAAAAGCCAACTGGCCAAGTACAATGCCTATATACTGACAAACCAGACTACTGTGGCCTCGTAAAGATCAAATTAACACTCTTGTGATCAGCAGCATATGATTAATTGTAAACATGAGGTTTACAAAACAGTCAGCGGTAGATAGTGGCAGTATTCAACCTGCTCCCATTTCTTCATCTTTCAGCAGAAAAATTTCCCATTGCACTGCATTACAATATGGGAAATAAATATAATCCCTCTATCAACACAGCTGTATAAACATGTCAGAACCACCCTGAACAGGAAAAATTACTAAGAAGCTCACATTACAAAAACTAAACATCGGACCAAAACGCTGAACACTTTGTAGAGTTTGCACTTCATTTTACGAAAGAGATTAACTGGATTCAAGGTGGGCTTGCAGACAGGCTATTGTAAATTGGACGAGAAATCATCAGACACCTACAGTCTGAATTTGACCCCATTACATTAAACAAAGAGCCCTGAGAAATAATTGAGCTGGGAGCTGCACAACAGCCTAAACCCCTGCTGGCTGACAGTGTCCAGCAGAGAACAAATGAACCCACTACTAATGGTAGTCAACAGCTTCTTCAGAAGACTGAACTTATCAGCCTCTAAAGAAAAAACATTATTCTGCATAGTCCTTAAACAACCAACATGATGCAGAAAGCTGGCCAAATTCTCAGCTCCTGTAAATTGCTAAAACTCTTTTGTAATCAAAAGTCCATTGAGAATTTAGATTATGACCTTGTCAACTTTCCTTACCAAAACGAGTATGTGAAAAGAGTAACAAACGAGCTCCAACATTATTCTGTGTGTAGGCTCTCACATTGGCATTGCAGATGGGAGGCTCTCTCAGCAGTCTGGGTGCAATGACAGAGTCCCCAGAAGCACTGATGCACGATGATCATACATTATCATGCATACGGGTTGACTGAACAGGTGTGCTCCTCCCCAGGTGAACGTGTCAGTCTCTAATGTGCCAATAGCTCATCAGAAAACACCGTCACAGGCTCTGAAGTTGGTTCTTCCCCAGTGATGGCAGCTGTTGGAGAGATTGAGGCAAGATCAGGTTTTTTCACTTTTGCATTTTTAACATAGTTGAGCATTAAGTAGTTCCTGTTCTAGAATAAATAGTGTAGATCCGCTGCTATGTGTTTTACAGGCATAATAAGGACTACTGTGAATCTACAAACATAAAAGTCTTGGTGACTTTCTGGCAGTGATCACTGCTATCAGCTATGGTTGGGGACATTCATGCTGCAAGTTAATGGAATAAAAAACAAGCTTCCTAGCAAATTAGCTGGAATACAAAGCCCAGCTGTTTCTGGAGAAAAGAGAATTAAATAAGCCATACCCCACTTAATCTTTCCAGCACACTAAGATTTTTCTATGAACCTGCCACATCTCTAAAAAATGTTTCCATTCTTTTGCAGAAGTCAAAAGAGCAGGTAATTAGAGCAGAATCTGAAGGTGCTTCCCCAAGCCAGGCCTGACCTGCTGCTCCCATGGTGCTCAAGCAGCTTCCCCTGGGGCAGGACAGACAGACCCTGTGTGACTCTCCTCTCTGCTGAGCTCTGGGCTATGGACAGGGGAAACCCTGCTGTCTAGTCAGATACAATTGTGGGGAGGAGGTCCTCCCTTCCCACCTGGGGCAGTTTCAAGCTTCACGCATTCCTCCACAGTGGCTTTAGCTGTCTGCAGGGCTTGGCTTTTACAGGGTTTATAGTGGGGAAGAGAGCAGCCAGCACAGAAATCTTGGTTAATCCAAAAAAAGAGCTTGCACTTGCTGGGAGTGTCTTGCATGTCGTGAGAAACAAAATATTTGGTTTATATTTAAACTCTCACCATGAACATTTTTTACTTGACAAATTGATCAGTGAAGGTCTTCTCAGGTTGTTCCAAATGCCCTTCTGAGTACTGGAACTTGTGGAGAAGGTCTGAATCTCAGCACACTGATGCAGAGACAGTGTATCATCTGCAGCATGTATACAGGGTACACCAATAATTCCAGTGCCATGTAGAAGGTCAGTCTGATTAGAACTCTTTTGCCATATTCTGCGTTTTGTCTTTTTTTCCTGCAACTGATCAGGGAACCTCAGAATTAATTAAATCTCTTGATGTACTTAGACAGCTTGTGGAATAAGTGGTAAGATGTTAGAGATACTGAACTTGTTCATTTGATTTCATCTCTGTAACCTGAGCTCCAATTTAATGCTGTACTTCTACCCTCTTGAAGATTAATTACTGTGTGAGTTAGCAAGTCATCTCACCAGCTTTCATTTGTGAAGAGTGGAAGTCAGCAGAAATGTAATTCAGGTATTACTCTGGCTTTGTACATGACCGTTGAAAATTCAAAGATTTAGCAGTTAAATATATTAACACTACAACACTTTTCTTGAAACCAACTCTAGGGCCAACTCAAGCATGGTTACAGGTGAAGGAATGCGACTAACGCTTAAATTCTGTTTTCAGTTCTCTCAGTACAGACAAACTCCACAGCTCCCAGTATCAGAGGAGTGTTCAGGATTTACACTTGTGTTAGTGAAGGGATAGTAATTCTTTAGATTTTAATTTTTTTAAAGCATATCACAGCTTTGTAGAAAGAACAGCCTTAACATTGGCAGGACCATCACAGGACTGATTTTACAGTTGTAGTATGTAACTGTCTTGTTCCTGCTGGCTCTGCAGCTCTGAGCTCCAGGGTACCATGGTGTCCTGTTCAAGATACCCTGCTTTGGACCCCTAATCTCTCTAGATAAGATGAGGTAAATAGAGAACTCAGTGAGACTCCATGTTCTTATAGCTCTGCCATGATGACACTCCAGCAAAGGGGACCAGGTGGCATCGGGCTTGTGTTTGCGCCAATAATACAATTCTGGTAGCAAAAGAAAGCTCAACAGCTTGAAAATAAAACAAGGTGGAGATATAGGAAAGCAAAGGGGTACAGACAGATGTTTCAGTTTAAGAATGACACATTCAAGAAGCTTTAGGTTGTTGGACAGTAACTTATTTTGAAAGATCATGACCAAAATAATATTAATTCTGATTTCTCAGGCACTCAAAGAAGCATATTTCTTGTCAAAATGAAATTGATTAATCTCTATCCATTTTCAGAACTGCATAAGAAGTGCAAATCTATCCTTGAACACACCTGAGGTTTTAGATTTTCTTGGTTACTCTATTAAGTCCAGCAAGCTCAAGCACTAGCTACATACAGAAAGGTTCAGAAAGATGTTACATGCAAGCCCAGATAAACCTAAGTGTGCATTGCAGTTTCCACAAAGCTTCCTTTCCTTACTCCCAAGAGCAGAGGTAGCTTTGTGGACAACCACTCTTTGTAATCTTGACACAATTGTGACTTGTCACAATTATACCTCACAGAACAAAAAGGCTTCCAAACTTGTGCTTCCTGATGTGCAGAAACCTGCCCCAGCCCAGTGGGCTCTTGTTTTGCCAAGGAAACACCACTTACCCATCCCTATAATCACTGTAGTTCTTACATTACTGTCAATATTGTCATTGCTCCTTACAATGCCCCCTAACCTGGTTACTCTGCTAATGGCACCAAGATCCCCACTCTCAGTATCTGACACACAGTTTTACACAGTCTGTGCACAACACAAACACCAGTTATTCTTTCCTGGAAGGCCTTGTCCCAGCAGGGCAAAAGGAGGCTTCTCAATTTATACCCTTAGGGTTAATGGATTTTTCCAAGGGATTGTTACCCGCAGGATTCAATCTCTGCATTATTTCTCCATATAGCTTTAAAAGATTGCTTACAGCACCATTAAGAACTCATAGCAGCTGCCTCCAGGAATTCTATATGTTTTCCTAAGGCTCTTTTAGGTTCCTTCAGTTATACACCCTAGAAATGCATCCAAGCACAAGCATCACTGTCTGCTTTAGCAGGGTACCAGGCTGTCTGTTACAGAAAACATGCAACAAGTCTTGCATTAATTCAGACGTCCATCCCTTATCTTGACATCTGAAAATGGCACCTTCTGGCAGCTTCCCCTTTGGTATTGTCTTTCTTTTAAGGATGATGTATAGTGGCAATTTTGCTTTATCTGCTAAGACCACCAGCAAAGTGACAAACCTGGTTTTTTCATTGGCAGTGTTTTTGATAAGTCATTTAGGCTGCTTTAGTGCATGGTAATATGATGTCTAAAAAATCCAATGCATGTCTAAATTTGAAAGGGGATGTCTGATTTGTGTTGCCTGTGTGCATTTGTAAATATCTGTGAATTTTCTATATTGTTGCAACATATTGAAATGTTAATGTTTTATAATTTAATTTAAAAAATCTTTATCCTAGTGTTGTATTACATCAAACATCTTGAATATTACATCATTTTTGCATACCTAAAAGTCCATGGTTTTTACTGTTACTTCATCAAGATCTGTCCTGCAAAGTAATTTTTAATTGTGATGGGAACCCTGAAAGAACCTCCTTCTAAAACTAATGATGAATTTTTGTTAGATTTCCTAATCTGAATAGCCCATTCAGAAATGCACTAGTAGTGGAATAATAACTTTCTTCTTTCTATAAAACTTTTAGAAAGAAATGGTCATTAATCTACTAAGAAGTTTTTACATTTCTCATACAATAAAACATAAGGCTTCCAAAACCTCTTCACAAGGCCTGGATCTATACCTGAAAGTAATCAGTAGCAATGGTAATTGATATGTTTCAGAGACAAAGGAGAAAATTACGTGTATTATAAAATACAAACTATATTACATGCAAGCTAGGGGTAACCAAGCAGTAGAAGGCGTTCACTCTGTTCTCACCTTTGAAGAAGCCAGTGGCTCAGAGCAGCTGCTTTGGCTGCTTTTGTTTGTCACACTGAGGAGGAAGAGCAGGAAAGCAGCAGCTCTCAGAGCTTCTCCTCCCTGGGGTAAGAGGTGGAGGCTAATTAGGAAACCCTGCTAGTGAGTGACTACACTGGAGTAGCTAAAAAAGATGGCTGTCATTTTATACTGTCTTAATAATGCACCTTCTTATTTCATCTTTTCTAACATTTGCCTGTTTCTGTAAATCTATGCTTTCAAATGAAAAAGAAATCCTATGATGTAAAATCTTATCTAGTGTTTGAAGAGATAAAGTATTCAATATTCCCAGTGCTGGTATCTTTAAAACTGGGGTGCAAAGCTTCTGCCTCAGCATCCAGCATCCTGGTATATTCCTTCAAAGTGTTAAGAGATGAGAAGACTAATAGGTCTTTTCCCCTGAAAGATATAGCCCAGTTTATGAGCTGGAAACCCATCAAAAGAAGCTTTTAGCTGCTGTCATCACACATTGTTATGCCATATGATCTCCCTCCCAGTCTGCAGTGTCCCCCTTGAGCTAAGGCAGAGAAGACAATTACAATTCTTTCTATCAAGAAAAAAAATAAAAACCCACATTCCAGCACTATGTTCTTGTCCTTCCCCAGCCTGGCAGCTCATTTACTTCTTGCTTTGGTGCCAGGTTAACTAATGATACTTGTTCCCCTAGGCTAAGAGGGTCCACACAGTTTCATCCAAGGGTCTTGTCTGAACAACACAATTGTTACAGAGGCCAAAGCAGAAATCAGTGTTTGGTCACCATATTAAATAGCTAATGGTTAATGGTCCACGTTTTCATCCTTCAGGCCCAATACTCCCGAGGGGTTTGCAGAGCTTACCTCTCTGAGATTGTTCTACTTCTCTGAGGTTGTTCTCGTGTTCTCTTACAGCATCTTTCACTTAAATTTACAAGCAAAAAAGCCACTACTTACAGTCTTGATTTTTGAAGACCAGTAGCTTCCAATCAGCCAGGAAAATAATCTTCATAAATCTTTTTTTATTTTTTGTCTTCTCATTTCAGTAAAGAACTGGGGAAAAAAAAAATCTGAATTTTCTACAAAATGGAAATTCTGGGTCCCCACTAACACTAAATGGCGTTGAGACTCACCTTCCTATCAGCAAAGTGGCTTTTGGTTTTTCGTTTTAAGTGTTTCACTTTGTGTCATTTTATGTCACAAACTGATAATAATAATAATGAGAAGACATCTGTATTGGGAATCTCCACACCTGTCTTTTTGGGAAGTTCATATTTTGATACAAATCCAAACTTTGCACCTGAGGCCCACAGCTAGAAAACGTGAGCAGGTTTTGGACAATAAAGCAGTGTCATGGCAATGAATATCAAATTAGATTGTCCTGGAAATTGTAGCAGCAATGACTTCAGCTTGTTTAAAGGTGTGAGCTCTGAAGCACAGGCAAAAGCCAAGGCTGGAGGAAGTCATCCAGCCTAGCTAGAGCTGAGTAAAGGCAGGGGTCCCAAGCCCAGAGCTGAGATCATTGGGAAAGCTGACTTTCCTATGCTGTTACTCCCCTGCCCGCCTACATGTCTGACACAGAGGTGAGGTGACAGCCAAGCCCAGCACAGTAAGAGCAGAGGCCAGAGAGAGATGTGGAGGGGGCTGCAAAGGCCATGAACAGCAGAATGATGTGAGGTGGGTGGGAGCCCCATCCCACCCCGGCAGACACTCCAGGCACCATTCTGAAAAACTGGAACCACATTACAGGATACACCCTGCAAATCACTGCACTGTCCAGTCCTTCAGGCAAAGAGCCCATTTCCCCATATGTTTCAGGCTCAATTCATCTCTGCGTGGAGGAAGTGCTTGCCATCAGGACTGCCTAATGCTAGCAGTGGGCTTGTGTAGGGGAAGGGCTCCAGGACTCCTCCTCACAAGGCCAGTACTGTCTGGATGGGATAGGTCTTTAGGTGATTATGGCTGAGAAACATTCCTATTTTAATAAGGAAAGGACTACACAAGTTAGCACAGTGGGAGTTTTGCCTGAAGTCTGAGACTGGAGGTCCTCAGAGCACAGGGTGTACTCTGCGCCACAGCCAAAGCTCAGGGGAGCTGAGCTGCTCAGCAGTTAACAGGTACAGTGGGGATTGCTCTTAGGCACCTTTTTTTTGGCAAACAAATGCATCCCCCCACCCCTTTCCACTTAGGCAACACAGCGCATGGCTGTTTTTATTATGGTTCTGTCACTTCACACAGTGCAGCTTTACTTCAATAATAAAAATATAGAAATATAATTAGCATCTTTGTTTCAAGGCACTGAGTTTTTAAATTACCATGTGTGACAACTGTTATGGCAGTGAAATCGTTAAAATCATGTAAATACTTAAACCATGTAGGCCTGGGAGATTATAGTTTCATTAGAGAAAAGGCTATAAAGTTAGACCTAGGTAATTACCTTTCCCATTAATGCTCGAAAATTCTTTGCTCCACTGAGAAGTGATTGTGGTGCATCATGCCTTCTGTGCTTTTACATTCAAACTGCAGGAGCTTTTATTTCATCAGCACAAACTGCAAGGAAACAGCGGCAGCCTTCCAGGTGTACTTTGCAAATTGGGGTTTAAATGTGGAACACATCAAATTAAAATTCAATATTAATTATTTTGTCTTGCTAGGAGCCTGAGTAGTTTAAAGCAGCAAGGGTAATTGTCTAACTCATTGTATGTGTCTACAGCGAACTTAATCATTATGTCAGCTTCCTAATAAAAGGTTATTATAGAAACAAAGATCCCAATTTTACATATGGTAGGCAAGGGAGAATTCGAAGAGCTAGTCTCCAAGGTAGACTTGAGGTTCTTGACAAATGATGCCCATGCTGTGATCAGATACTTAACAAGAAATCTCGTTATTAACTAGGCCTGTACAGATAATTAGCACTTGAGCTTCAAATTTTAAATCTGGCTTGAGATGTATAATTTATCAAAAGCTCTAGCTCACTGTCAAAGTCCTATAATAAGGCAGTGTTATTGATGAATTGAGATTAAGAGCAGATTGAAGAGAAAATTAGGCCACTGGTTAGTCTGAAAGGTCTGATTTCAATATTTGCAGTACTAATTTGGTATTATTTTGGTAAATGGCTGTGGTCCCCAAGTGCTACACAGTATAAAAGAATAAACTGTAAGTCATTATTCTAACAAAAAAAGTATTGTTTACTGTATGCTGAATTTTGCAGCACTAGCAGTCTGCTTAATAAGCTTCTTTACAGGATAAGTGTACCTGTTTTTATTGCATTAATTTATTATAACACATAGAGAATGCTGGGGTTTTATTCAGGTTTAGAAAATGCAGCTTCTTTACGTTAAAGATTATTGTACATCAGACTAATGATGATTGTGTATGCCAAACCCTAGTTTAGCTGTTTCATTTCCATCTTTGAATTTTCTTTGAAGCATTCTTCACATCAGAATGCAGATAAGTAGCATTTCATATATTCAGGCTACATAAAAAGAGCAATCTTTTTTTAATGATTGCCGGTAGCAATTCATTGCAAGTCGTTCCAAGGAAAAAAATGAAAGAGTGACTGTATGCAATCTATCTACAGTAAACTGCAGCTTCAGGGGTGTTAGATACACATTCATGACCCTTAGCATACTAAATCTTTTTGATACACATACTAAAATGACATTTAGGGGAAAATCTGATATCCAGAATTACGTTGGGTAAAACGTAAGGGTGGGACAAGTTTGTTTTTCTCAGGATTTAATTCCAAGCCAAAATACATGGATCATATCAAAAAGGTGCTGTTTTACTGTATATCCTACCAAATATTTATCAAATGCAACTGTGTATCATTGGATATATCTTCTATATCACATCAGTATCCTCCAACAAAATAATAATGTCAGTCACTGCCTGTTTCCAGGAAACTTTGCACCGACAATCCCCTGTAACCCGTTACTGGCAGCAGCTCCTTTCCTCTCAGTTTCCAGCTGTCCAGCGGGGTATGCCAAGTCACAGCAGGACCTTAGGAGTGTTTGTATTCAACTGTGGCACTGAGCTTTATGGAGATTTGCCTTGTATATTGTGCACTTGCAGACAAGCGGGATTTCCAGGACCCAGTGGGGGCTCCCTGGTGTTTATGCTGAGGTGGTTTGCTGCTTGGCAAATTGCTTTGGGCCAGAGACGTGTGACAGAAGAAAATGTATTGCATTAGCTTTTCTATCAATAACATCTTAACACTGACTTATAACACAATTGCTTTCATGCTGATCCAGCCTCCTAATTTTAATTTTAGGACTGAATTTTGCAATAAGGCATCTTTGGCTATACTGTAAAGAAAAGCCTTTTCTTCTTTCCTTAGAAATAATACACTATTAAAAACATAAGCAACAAAAATATAAACAACTTATACTGCTCTAATGTGTCTTTTCTAATACACATTTACACAAGTTTTGAAAATGTTCAATTTTTTATATATACATTATAATAATTTTAAGAAGACTTAAAATAATTCATTCTTTTGCTGATACTCAGCTGTACATACTGGAGTATCATTTTGCAGAACTGCTTGAGTCTTAAAATATTTGTAAGGGATCCAAAAAAGGAGGGGAGGGTACTGAATTCTCAGCAGACAGAAATGCTAAGATGTACTTTTGTGTGGGTTTTCATTCAGTCATTTACATTTTTTTACTCAGTTATTATGGGCTGATCCCGATCTTATTTATGCTGATGACACTTCTGAAATTTGAGATCAAGAGACTCCCCTAATTGGCGTGTAAGACGTAAATCTGAAGATCTTTAGGGATAATTTCAGATTAAAGTGATCAATAAGCTCCAGTTTAATACTAGTCAGAAAAATAATTTAGGAAGTATTTTAGAACTTTAACTGACATTTTCAAGCATACTCAAAGATAAAAATATTTAGATATTTCAAAATTTGGCAGGAAAAAAATAGTAAGTATATGCCAAACAGAAACATGGGGCACATCTTGAGGCTCTGTCAATTTAGAACCTTGGAACTCCTCAGATAAGGCTGCTTTCTAATAAGTTTGGCTACTCAATTGTCTGACTTTAAAGTCCTTTCACACGAAACATTCACACAGCTTGTAAGGGGAGCTGCACACAAAAGTGGTGGTAGAATGTATGTTTCTATACTTGATTATAGTCACACAGCAACTCTAATAGCAATATAGCACTTTTCATGGATTGAGGTAGGAAATAACAGCTACCCAGTGATCACTGAGTAAAAGAATGGAAATGTTTATAATACAATACCTGGCACCCTACACTTCCTCATTAAAAACAAATGGGTTTTTCACCCAGGTGGTTCATACTGTTGTTTCTGCATCTCCTTTTTAAGTGACTTGGTAGTGCTTATGTAAATGCCATTGGTGTATGAAGAGTAGCACATATGACAGCCGGACTTGAGGATTCCTTTCGGCGTAATTACAAACTACGACTACTCAGTGCAGCGTGGCACAGGAAAACAGAATTTTGCCAAGACAAATCCCTCTAGCTAGCCCAGGCACGCTCAATGCTATAGGTACTATTGTCATCCCTATTAATAAAATCGCGGGCGCCGGGCGATCGCTGGAAGAAAGGCAGAATTACACCTTTTCTGCGTTTCCCCAGCAGCTGTGGCACACGAAGCTGGCGTTTAGGAGCTCAGGAGCGGGCACAGGAGGCAGCGCCCGGCGGGCGCGCACCGGGGGCGCTGCCGTGTGAGGGGCAGCCCGGCCGGGATGGCGCCCCACAGGGATCGCGCCTGGACAGGATCACACCCCACTGGGATCGCGGCCGGACAGAATCGCGCCCCACCGGGATCGCGGCCGGACAGGATCGCGCCCCTGTGGGATCGCGGCCGGACGGGATCACATCCCTCAGGGATCGCGGCCGGACAGGATCGCAGCCCGCAGGATCGCGCCCGGCCGCGGCCCCGGGCCGCCCTTGCGCGCGGCCGCCGACAGGGGGCGCCCGCGCACCGCGGAAGGCCCGGCGCTGAGGGCCGCGGGGCTGAGGGGCCGCCGGGCCGGGCCGGGGCTGGAGCCGCGGCCGGGCCGGCGGTGACGGGCTGGGGGTGCTGAGCAGCTGCAGGTGGCGGCGCCGCGTTCTGTTTACATCGGGCGGAAAAGAGCGCGATGCGGAACGGCCGGGTTTTGGTTTTTTCCCTAAAGGGCGAGAGCGGCCGCCTGGGAGGAGGGCTGGGATGCGGTGCGCACCCAAAGTTCGGGAAAATAAAGCATTCGGGATACAGACCGAGGCAGGACAGCGGCCGGCGGTCCCCGTTGGGTTCGCATCACCCAGGGAGCCCTGGCGCTCTGCGGCGCCTTGGAGCGGGCAGCAGAAGCCGGAGCAGCCCGGCTCGAAGAGGCGGTGGTGAAGAACCGTGCCTGCTACTATAGAACTACGTGTTCACGGAAGGGCTTTAAAACATACGCAGAGTTTGAATTCTGTCTCTTCCCCTCACCCCCCCTTTCTTTTTTCTAAATTTAATTATTCCGGAAGACAACTGTCCGGGAAACTCACGGCATTTTCCAACTGGAGTAGAGCTCTATAGCCTGTGACAATGCACAGTGGTTGATGAGTTAGTTCTAGAGGCTTCTGAATTTTAATGATGTTGGAGATGATATTGTGTGTCCTTCAGCTTGTTAGAGTGACACTAGCACTCCATAAATCATAATACCTGTGTATTGTAAAATCAATACAAAAGTGCTATCTCAGCGATAAACCTTAATAAGTTTTTCAGTGCTCTAGCAGCCTAAACTTTGCTGTAATGCCATTGGACCTGCGGGTTGGGATCAGAGCATGCTTAATTTGTTTTGTAATAGAGACTTTTCTTTAATGAAGGACCGATTAGTAAAGCTTTGGTTGCCACTCTAGTGATCAGTTGGCAGAACAACCTCTGCAATTAAACTCGTGTATCTCTGTCCTGAAGCAAAAAAGCAGGCTTAAACAGTCAATAAATGTTAATCCAGTCAGAACCTGTCTGTGCCTTTGAAGGCTACCCATGAGGGGCTTTTCAAATCACATTTTTTTTATCATTTTAAATATGGAGGTCCCTATAGAGCTGATACGTAGCATACAAGGCCTCCCACTGCTCTGTAATAAGATCTGGCATCCTAACAGCTTTCTGTACAGATCTGTCATCGTTAGGTTTGTTTGTCCCTCCCCATTCCAGAGTAACTATCTGTATAGTTACTGGTTATGAAAAAAAGCATTTTGCCTTTCTCACATATGAGAGTAAAAAGGCTGCTTCAAAAATCTTTATATAAAACACATCACTTTGGATGAATATGATTTTTATAATTTACAAGTATTTCCCTCAAACTTTTTTCCATTATTATTTGTTTCTTTGTGGGATGACACTGAAGGGAAGAAGTTTAGATTTGTACATAAACTGCAAACCATACATGGCAAGTATGGAACTGCCAAACTGTCCTTGAAACAAGCACAAAGAAAAGTTGAACCTTATTTAGATTGCTGTTGCTCTCTAGGATATGCTTCTCATGAAACACTGCCAGATTCTCATCCAACTGCTTTCCAGTCTTGTCTGCTTGCTTTCTTTGCCTATGAGCAGGGTAACAAAAGCAAGCTGATAACTAAAACAGTGGGAGCTTGCAGAAAGTTGTCAGATAGAGTTGGGGAAGGCAACTCTTCTGGAGTAAAAGAAAGAAGCAATTCCCAGTCTTTCTGTTTGGGGAAACTGTCTTTGCTATTAACTTCATTTTCTTCCATATCCCTGCCTATTTTTCTATCTACTCCTTTAGCTGCACGATGTACATAGAACATTAACATACATGGGAGAGTGTGTTAAATTTAGCCTAATCATAACTGGCATCTCCCTTATGTTGTTTTGTAGGATTTAGCTTTTGTTCTTCATTGTGAGACTGAGAGCTTCACAAAAAAAGATGAAGAGATTTTTATGAATCATTGGATTGGAAAGAAGAATTTCCTGCTGGAGAGACAGGGGGAAAAGAAGGGTATCAGTTTCTTTTTACAAAGGACCAAATTCATCACTAGCACAACATTCTGATTTCCCTGGAAGTCACTGTTCCCTGCCAGCATGACCTGGGAGTGTTTGGAGAACACAGAAGGGAAACTTGTGATGGCCCTCTGGGCTATGCAACCAGTACAGTGCAATCATGCAGAGTTTCAGCAAAGGCCAATACTGTGATGGGATGTTCACTGCTCTTTCCTGTTGGCTGCCACAATGGTACAAACCACCAAGCTGGCTTTAGTTTAATGAAGGAAGCCAAAGAAATAATAGCTAAGTGTAGTACTGTAGACATTATTATTAACTACAGTAATATTACTTACAAATATAGGAATATAACCTCCATATAATTTTTTTAAATTATTTTTTAAATTTAGACTTTTATAAAGATCATTATGAATATTTTTAAAGCACAAAAATATACATTTGAAAACTACCACTCACCCTCCCTGTTTTTTCAACCCCTGCCATGGTGCAAGACCAGTCACAGGCAGTTATTGAAGTCATAATGTAACCACACAGTATATATGAGGTTGGTGAGGTTCAGCCTGAGGTACACATTTTTTTGCTATCATTTGCTGTATTTCCCTTTTGTGATTCCATCTTCAGTTTTGATTGTTTAATTCAGACTAGTTATGGTACAGGCACTTTCCCTGACTTACCTCTTACTCCACCTCTGATTTCAGCCCTCTGTATGTATTTCTTTCAGCAGATGGAATTAAGCAGGATATAGCCAGACTTTTGTCTTCCTTCACCCTCCTGTGTTCTCAGCAGTCACTGGCAGCAGCCCTTGGATTCCTGTTCAGTTGGGTTGTATGCAATATTGCACAAATCATAGAGGAGATTCTTTTAGAAGTACAGAAATCAAAACTGCTGGGAAAAAGGAAGCTAGACAGCACCTTTCAGAAAAAAATAATACAAGCAGAGGGATTCCAAACAGGCAAAGGATATCTTTGAATATTGGGAATTGCTTATTCAGCACATGAAAGTGTAGAGGCCATGGATATCGATGACCTGAAAGTCCAACTGATCCATGAAAGATTATGTTATTATGTTCCTCTGCTATAATACATTAATTTTTGCATGTAATTTTTTTTCCTAGTGGGATATGTTAAATAAAGTTCTTACATCTTTTTGGCTGCATTTGGCTCGTCAGGTAGTTTAGTCAGCATATCCCCAAGTTTAAGAAAACGGGACTTGAGCCAGACGGTTGTTGAGTACTCCCAGAAGGGAATCAAAGGAAGCAAACACCTCTTAAGCAAAACTGTATGTGAGATACTTACTATCACAGAAAACCTACTAAAGGATGAAGAAATGCAGCACTTAAAGAGAGGATGCTCACAATGTCTAATAAGACAGGGAAAAGTGAGCATGAGGATGGACAGAGATTGGCTGAGGCCTTGGGGTTGGCCCATGGCTATGTATAAAATCCCTCTAGGTGTTCTCCAATACATCTGCACACCTAGCCCTGCAGTCTGTTTAAGTATTAACTTAAACAGTTGCAAGAAAACAAAGTTCAGATGAGCAGAACTGATGTAGCTTTCTTAGCTTGGGTCAGTGAAACTGGCTTCTGACAACATGGTCACAAAGCTGACTGAGTAAGGTCAGTGGGAAGCAGCAGAATTAGGGAGCCATGCATACCCTCTTCATTCAACAAATTCAGTTTATTTGGTGTTATTGGTTACTCAGCCAGCATGTTCTGGAGACCTAGAGGTGTTTATGTGAAGGTGAGTTTCCTATATAAGCTGGAACTGGGGTGGGGAGGTGAAGTGGGACACTAAGCACTAGGTTTTGTTTACTTTCCACTGGGTACTAGTGCTTGCTGAATGAAATCTCCATGATCACAGCCTGATCATGATCATTTTTGCAATGGGAGAATAAATCAGAAAATTTAAACCAGTCCACAAGGTAACAAATGGTGCCTGAAGAAGCACAGACATATCTCCTACATCTGCTTCACGTTCTTTTCCGCTTGCACACTCTGGGCTTGCCCACAGGTGTAGGTCAGGTCAGAGTCACAACAGCTGTTTTGAGTGGGTGCCACCTCAGCAGCTGCAAGGAGCAAAAGAGTAAAGCAGAAATTTGGAGCAATTTTCCTGTGAGCCACAGTGATCTGGGCAGCTTCTCTAATTCTGTGACAACTCAAAGACTCTTCCAGAAATTTAGGAGTCTCTCTGTTATTTCAGTGGACTCCCAGGGTCAACTGTGAGTGGCTGCAGGAGGTGAAACTTTAAGCAGACTACAGCCTTATAAAATTTCAGCAGACACATACTTGAAAGCCTAATGATCAGTTTAGGTTGGCTTAATTGGGTTTATGTGTTCAAGGATATCCTGGCAGCTACTCTGGGAGAAAATTAAAGCTGGAACAAAATTTTGTTGATCTAATGGAGAACCTGAGCCTATGTCTGCATAAGAGGCAGCTCTTAGCTGACTCCGTGTAGTTGGGGAGATGGGCTGAGCCCAAATATTTCACTGTTCATCAGCCATAAACTCTGTTTTAGGGGAGTGACAAAGCTCTGGGCTTGGGAACCGGGTGAGTTGGCTCAGTGCTGCTTACTCACTCACTTTCTCTCCCTTTCAAGTCTCATCCACCCATTGCAAAAAATGAGTCCATGATGAATAGACTTCTGAATTAGCTTATAATTGGTTATTCTACTCTATAATATTAATTTTCATCTTCAGCTGTTCATTGATCAAGGAATACTGGATGTGGATTGTTAGTTTTCCTCGTGACACTTATATTGAAGAATGATTTGGAGAGCATGTTACTGCATATTGATGACATTCTCCATCTCTTATGTGTTTTTAGAGTCTTTTTCTTTGCTTCTTTGGAAGAAGCAAATTTAGCTTCCAAGGCTTGCATATTTTTACCTATTTTTTAACCTATTTTACCTATTTAACAATCAACTATTATTAACTTTTTAAAATGCTGAAGAAAAATAACAAAACATCCAACTCTATTAAAATTAAGAAATTCCCCTGAAAAAACAATTAGTCAGCTTTGCTCCTCTTACCATTCTTTCTGATTTGCTTTCAAATTCTTCCACTTCTCTGTCCATCTGCAGTGTTTCCAGGTGCGTGGTAGTGACATGACTTCTTGGGCATTCTTACAGACCACAGTGAAGCTGAAACAGAAACATTTACAGTCAAGATTATTTATGCTAGTCAGCTCACTGCAAAATGTGTGAATATAACGACTTATTTGGACACTTATGAACTAATAATGCACTGAGATCATCCATAATATGGAAATTCAACAAACAGCACTTTGCCACCCACAGCTGGAAGAGATGACTCAGTTTGATCTTTGGGAGAGGCTGGCATTGTCACTGCTACATGCAGAGGGGAGAAGGGCACTGATGGCTGCTCCACATGAGCATTTAGTGGCCTGGACAGTCCTGCAACTCAGGGACACAGATCCTCCCTTTGGCACAGCTGTTCCAAGGGCTTTAAGGACCATGTGCCCTCGTGTGAGTTACTTTCGTGTGGAATTTTTCTGTCAAAGCCACTTGGTGGTTTTCATGCAATCACACCCTGTGAAATAAGTTCATCATGCAAGTGCAATAACCTGCTTTCAAACTTCCCTTGATGATTTAATTTCAAACAAAAAAGCATCACAAGTCTGGACTCTTTGAACCTCAAACTTCCATACTCTTAACAACTTGCTGCAAGAGCCTGCCAAATAACGTAACTTTGTTTATTTAAAAATTTGTTTATTTTATCATTGTCTTGCAAGAAGGGGTAAAATTAATTTTAATTAAGATTTGTATTTAGGAAACAATCAACAAACCACACACATAACCACATGCACAGCTTGATTTGCTGCTGGGGTGAACCACAGTATGCCAAGCTTCAGCCTGAAGCTAATTTTTTACAGCCAAGTTATAAAGCCCTGAAAAGGGGGTTTTATTGTGGAAATGCTGGCAGAACCATAGTGGTGCTACTGGCTGCCTCTCTAATTAGTTTAAAGAATGGAAAGTTGTATTTTGCAATATGTGGTAAGCCCTCTTTTCCTGATGTTGCTGGTTCACACTGAAACTACAGGATTAATTTGATGTTATTACAAGATTGAGAAGATGAGTTTTTTGCTGTCATGACAGGTACTTTCAGGCAGCAAACTGGATTTGTACTTTCAATTATATAAATATTAAACGGTGCAATTTTGATTTGGTTTTGGTGACAGTAGCAGATCCCTGCTGTGTTCGCTCTACTTTGAAGAAGATGTGGAGTCCACATGGTGTTTCTTGCATGTTTTCCAGAGACTACTTTTAAATTCCTTCAATAAAAGTTACTTTTATTCCTGTTTAAGTGTTTTGTGCTAATGTTTACAGACAAACATCCTGCCAGCAGACTAAAGTAAATAAAAGACGGGACACCAGCAACATAAAACACATCATTTTACTACTGTTCTCCCACCACCTGCACTCACCAGAGACAGAGTTCCCCATTCATAATTATGCCTACCTGCACCAGTGGTTTCAACTTTTTCAGAGTACTGCCATTTACCCTGGCACTTCCATTGTCTACTGCAGGGTTGCTGTAGTATCACTGGAGTCAAGTAACTTCTGTAATTCACCATCTCTTCAGCCATAAGCAGTTATTTTTAAACTAAGACTGTGGCTGTGCATCCTATTGCAGTGCCTACTAGCTCCTACTAACAAGTCCCCACCTTGTACACCAGCTACCCATGACCAGTAAAGCAGGAGCATTCCTTCTTCTAAAGGTAGGGCAAACATAAGGGAAATGAATAGCTGCAATTATGAGATTACACAGTCTCATGACATATCAAGCATGTCTTAAAAACATGCATAATTACACAAAAATGAGTTGACCCACTGATTTAAATGAGACAACTAGGTGATTAAGTGCTGTGCTATACTTTCATTTTCCTAATTTGTTTGCTTGGGATTTTTTATTTTCATAATATAGTACCCACGGTGTCTGAAAAATGGTACTCACAGTTGTTACATAATTGCTGTTTCTGCTATTGTTAGTGTGCTGGGGCTGGGCACAGACCTATGCATCCAGGGAGGGCTGTAGTGAGGGTCTAAAAATTCATGTATATTTGTTTGAAAAACAACGCTATTCTTTTAAGGGCCTACAAATCCTCATTAGTTATTATACTGTCAAGAAAAAGTGTTTTATTTACACCTGAAAACAAGCCATTGCAATACTTCTCTCCTTTTTGGATAAAAATGTGACTTCCTAACAATATCTCCTGTTGTAGTTAACATTATACCATTTGGCACTACAAGGATTAATTGAGAGACAATAGGAAATTAATCTATTCTCTTTCTTCCAGTCCCTGCTTTCTACTCCCATCCATTTGCAAGGAGTGCCTATGTCTGGTACTTGACAGTACCTGCAAAGGCTTTGACACTGAATTTAGTATGTCTGCTGAGATTACACTAAAGAGAACAGTGGATAATTTTCTAAGTGCTAATCCTTAAAGCAGAAATTTGTGCTTGTTCAGCAAAGCAAGGTCTCCATTTCCTTCCTTCTTTGTATTTTATTTGCTGCCACCTAGGTGGGAGGCAGCCTCTCAGGAACGACCCGATGGGCTGGTGCATCACGATTTGACTCAACCAGATCTGACCCAAGAAGCAGAGCTCAGAATTAGATCACAGTCTCTGCATGCATTAAGATCTGCAACCTACAGTAGCTCTGCTAGTCTGCTGAGCAACCAGACTGGCTCTGATTGAAATTACCATTTTGATGCTCTGACCTTCAAATCTCTTAATAAAGCAGAAAACGACTTGTCCGCTTGTCCTTCTGGCTCTGGGGAGGCAGAGTGGCACCAGCTGAGTGAGCCAATACAAGATTTAACTTAATGCATGCTCCCAAATACAGCACCAAGGCAAGAAGGGAAAAAACAATTGAAGAGGCTGATCCTCATTTACAGCAGGGGCTGCTCCCACTGTCACACACAGAAGGTCGACAGGGGTCCTGCCAGCGCTTTGCTAAATGGGCAGTAACAAACACCTCCTGCTTCAGCACCTGGGCACATTTTAAAACCCACCACCAATCCCACACTGCAACATTCACTCCAAATACTTTGTACTTATATAACCACATGCAGATGTCTGGCCACTCTGGAGCTGTGAGCTCCTCTTCACAGCTCAGAGGAGAAGGAATGGAAACGGGGAGTTTCTTCAAAGGTGGTGATTGCAGCAAGGGGGAATAACTTCTGTGCTAATCTGAAGGTCATATGAAAGGTACACAGAATCAGTGATATCCACTTCTAGGGCAGTTGTACCCCATGGAGTCTGGAGAAAAAGACACCTTCATCTCTGAAAAATTAATTTTTCCTTTAAGTTCTGTGTCACCATTTGATGTTCAGTAATAGGTAAAAGCTAGTAGTCTGGTATAAGCAAGAGAGGATTCATTGAAATAAACCAGATTATTTTATATCTGTTTGCATTGTTTGCATTTCCAGAATCAATACAGGAAAATACCAAGACAACAGCTCTCAAGGACTGTAGATCGCAAGATTCTTTTTCAGCCAAGAGATATAAAAATAATTATGTTGTACTCTATGCAAAAATCACTGAAACAAGCTACACCCATTTCCCTGCCAGACATGCTCACAAAAAAAATAACCTTTCTCCATTAAACTACTCATCCTGAAATTCAAAGAAAAATAGGTAAAACAATTTGCAAGGTCTATTGTAAAACAAACAAAAAACAAACAAAAAAAAATCAAACCAAAAATTTGGAGAAATAGTAAAAGCAAATTGAAAAGACTGGTGAAAAATAAAGATTAAATGCATAGATGTGCAAGAAAAGATTTTACATTGCAGTACCCATGAAGATGCTAACTGGATCTCATTTATTAAACATTGTCATTATTAAAACTAAAATATATTGATGTTTTTCATGAGAATCTACAAGTACTTTTATTGCTTTGTAAAACATTATTGAATTTTACTCTATAAATCTAATCTGTGTACAGATTTTAAGGGTGTTCACTTACACATACTTACAAGCATGCATAATTAATTTTGAAATGTACCTTTTTTGTGTTCTTTTAGTAAAATCCAAATCTCATACCTTGCAGCTGACTTAGCTTTTTAATATAAAAATCTGTAAATTGCAACTTAGTATCTAAATAACATTGGTCTGGAAATTTTGTAGGAGTAGAACTTGATTTTATATTTCTAGTAATTCAGCCTTGGGGAAATATGCTATGCACACCTTTCTAATGCTATTTACTCTTTCAGATAGTAAAATGGTAAGAATAATAATTAGTATTTTTACAACAGTATGTTGTCAAAGTGGATGAAAAGAGCCATTAAGCAAGCACTGAAGAATTGCCTGAAACCTGTATCAGTGCTCCTAAGAGTTTGATTAGGTGTTAAAAGAGGATCTGGTTTGCACAAACCACAATTTTAGGGAGGCAGATTCATATTCCATATTTATATGGAATAGACATGGAATACTAATCAATGCTGCCTCTACTGAGCAATATGATAACCTAGTTCTTTGTTAATCAACAGGCAAAGAACAACAGGCAAAATATGCTTCAATAAGCAGAAAATTCATTATCCAAAATTAATTACTCAAAAATGAGTAGGAAGAAGAAAATGCTTAGTACTATGCTTTCCTTCTGTTCCTTTTGAAAAATTTTAATGACATGTTCCAAATGTCTAAAACATTTATGAAAAACATGTGAAGCTAAAATCTGTATCCTTTTCTTTTAGAGCTCTTTAACAGACCTTCAGAGAAGTCCCAGAGATGTTAGCCAACCCATTTAGGGTAATGAATCTTGGCATGAAAGAACAGCAGAGCAGCAGCTACACATGAAGCAGCCTATACCATAAATTATCTCAAATACAAACCAAATTCCCCTTGTTTATCATGTATATAAAGCACCAGCATTCAAGATTCCCTCCAGAAGTGCTGGACTGTGTGTAATATTACTCATAGCATAACAAGGTCTAGTTCTGTCATTGCAATTGCTTCTTTCCTCAAATGATAAACTACAGACATGCAGCAATAAGAAGGCTATCCAGAGAAATAAAAATATCAACAGGTTTAACAAAAAGTCTGGGGCAACTGTGTGAAGAGATGAATAAATGTCACTGTAGATGTCTTTGAATTATTTAATTAAGTCACCATCACTGACAAAAGTTCTTGGCTGGTGCAGCCCAGTGCAGACCTGTGGACTTCACTACTGAAAATGGGTTGATTAGGAGTAACTCACCATCAGAATATAGCAGAGAATGTGCAAAACCCACCATTCTGCATGGAAATACATATATATCACAAGCAATGCCCCTTAGTGCCAAAATTTACCTGCCTCTGCTATCTCTGAGAACAAATCCCCACTTGTGTGTCTGGGACATTGTTAAATCGATGAAAATAGCCCATTTTAGCACAGCCCTTTCTGCTGCAGCTATGCAGACATCATCCCACCAAAGGTCTAAGGGATGATCAAAATCTCCAGGAACCAGAATACAAGTCTGGAAGTCATAAAGAATTAGAAGCAGAGAGGTGGCTGAAATAGGAGCTCTTGCCTTGGTTCCCACAGGCACATATTCTTAGGCAGGCAATGCTGACATGATGCTCTGCCAGAAGTTAAGCTGGGGTTTGTAAATATACTTATTTAGAAATGCAGTGGAAACCTCATCCTGTGCATGTTGCATTTGCACATCAAATAATGTTGGTTTGGTGGGTCTTTCTGATTGTATTTCAGCAGTCCAGGTTTCCTTGCCTTTTTTAACAGTATAACTGGCAAACTGTAGGTGATTTCCCATAAATAGCTGAGGTACAAGGTTATGCAGGTGCAATCAAAATTAGATGCTCTTCCCAAGGAAGGTAAAACCAATGTTGTTTGAGAAATGTATGACCCTGTAATTATAACATTTCCTGTGCTGGGGTTATCAGAGTATTTACTTAGAATACACACTGCACTTTCACTGACTGAAGAGTCAGCCAGAGACTCCGGATGTGAAACTGAACACCAAGGTACATGGTCCTTCTGGAAGTCAGTGCTACAGCACCAGGAAAATGGAAGCATTTCTCAATCAGATCACTTGAGAGAGAAGACTGTAATTAATTGAAAGTCCTTGGAGGTTTGCAATGTTGGAAACAATTCCCAGGAGAGGAAGGTATCAGTACATAATCACAAAAAAGCTGCTGACAGGTATGGGCTGTATATCAAAGATTTCTGCAACATTTATCTGGCATTAATACAATATAGTGTGGGAATTTGTGTTTTTCCTACAAATACAGTATACAGTTATTGTTTACATGTACAGAATATCCATCTCCTCCTATCTATCACCTGTTTACACACACACATAAATGACATCCTGTTATAGCTTAATTACAGTCAAATTTGAGCATCTGCAACATCTTTTTTGTGATTATATATTTCTTGAAAAGAGGTCCTTTATATAATTATTGCCACCCCTTAAAAATTATCTCGCAGAACAACCATGCATGAAGCAGATGCAGCCAATGAGAATATGACAAAATTTAAGTATTTCCACAAGACTCATGCTACTTGGGAATTTGTTATCTCTTGTAGCTGAAAGATTCCATTAGAATTTGTGTATAAGCCATGTTAGTTTTCTGTAGCAGGTTTTGTACATAACAGCAAGTTTCTTTTTGGTTCAGGGCAAAAAGTCATGTTTGGAGCAGTTGCCCCAGCAGGAGTATAAAAGATGATGGTTGGTAATTACATCAGGTTTGCACTGTTGAGCAGATGTTCTTGCAGATAGGTTTTGGCTGCATTTATAGAACATTACTAGTGAATCTCATGATAGCATTGGAGGAAAGCTGCCACAAGTAGATGGAGCTTCTAATAAAAAGATTTTGAACAGAATAAATAAATTAAAATAAGAAAGACGTGAAAAGTGTACGAGATAACCTACCTCACAAACTGTTTTTTGGGTTTTTTAATAAAGTTAGACTTAACACCAAGTTATGTGAGTGTGGCCCAGTCAGTCAGACCTTGTCTTAATAAGCTATACAGTTCTCAATGTCCAGAGGTGTCACAATACTCTGCATAGGTCCAACAGCAGAGAAATGGAGGCAGATTCAGGGCTGGGGGACATGGGAGTATAGCAAAGAAATAGAAAGCTAAGAATATCCCTTACCTGCCTTAGACTGACAGCAGTTTGAAGAAAACTGGACAGCCACCAAAAAGTCAACACAAAAGCTGTTAGAAAGAGAACTCAACTCAACTTCCATGTCTGAGTTTGTAGTGGTAGAAGCAACCTAGTGGGAAAAATGATTCTACTTACATCTTTGTAGGTGATTCTGAATGCTTAAGAATATTAATTAGTTATAAAGCACCATTAATAATTGCTGGGATGGAGAAATGTTATTTCCTTCACTGTATATTTGGAAAATGAGCTGCTAAAGCACACACATGTACTTGGCTGCAAAAACATAACTGTAGCTCAAAATCTCCTACTCTCAACCCTATGCTCAGTCTGTGGATAGGTTTCTGAACAGGTCCTTTTTTAGGTGTTAAGCACAATGTAAAAGCTGTAATGGTTAAAATACATCACAGTCTAAGAAATTCTCAGTACTTCTACCAAAACAAGCTTCTGAAGACTGAACACATTTTTAAATCAGCCAATTCAATGTAACTTTCTACATTTTTTTATGCACTGAATAATGGAAATATAATATCATAACTGGAGCTGGACTCCTGATTTTACTGTGCTGTGGGCTGCCAGAATGTCTGTTAATGGAAAGATTTATTGACAAGAAGTATTTTAAAAACAGGGCATTTACAATTAGATTAGAACCATTCCCCTTCATTCTACCTATCCTCAGGAATGCTGACTTTCAAAATCTCCTCTTTATTGTGTTGGGTGAACAATGCTAAAATAAGCTGCAAACCTGTCCTTACTGGCAGGTGCCAACTTGCAGAATCAGATATGTGAGCTGCAGTCACTGTATCCCAAACAGAGCATCAGACACTGCAAGAAGTGTCAGATGGATGTTCCTGTGCAACATCAAGGGTGCTGGGAGTAATAAAAGAGACTGCATAGTTGCCATAAGATTTGCTTTTAGCTCTAAGTTCCAAGAGGAAAAAATTTGTCCAACAGTCAAACTGCAATAAATTCAGAAGATTTCTTAGGCATTTAGGGCTAATACACACCTCAACTGCAGCTAAACTTGTTGTTTATTATACTCACTCCAGGACTGGATTTTGCTGCAGTTCTTCAAGGTGAAGAACTGTGTTACTGTCGTGAGAAAGATCTGAATAAAAAGATGCCTAGAGTAAAGCTGCTAGAAGACAAAGTATCCAGCATGGGAAGGGACAAGCCAGCAAGTGCTTACATATTGAAAACTTTAATTTTAAAAAGTAAATTAAAAACAAGCTCAAAATATCTCTCTCAAATAATCCTCTTTTATTCCTTTCTCCCAGTTTTGAATTGAACTAGACAACAGAATTGCAGTGAGAAGGGTATGACCTCAGGGCCCATGGTGGGACAATGCTGATGCAGGGGCTCTGGTTAGTATAGATTTCTAGCAGAAATCTAGAGTCCCAGATCTGTAGTGTCACTACTCACAATGTGTGTTCGCCCAAAAAGCCAGAAGATGAGAGAAAGCCTTTTGTCTCAAGTTTACGCTTAGGTAATGAACATTTTTTTTTCAGATATGGTCAATTCCTTCACCTAAGGAATAATTTGGTTATCCTCAACAGTATGGTTTGCCTTTGCAGATATAAACACAAAAAGGAATGCAGCAACTCACAGGCCTATTACCTAATTCCACTGTGGTTTATTCATGGTCTCTCTTGTCCACTGGCAAGGTGAGCTCATTCTGTGCTGCTTCCTTCCTCTTCAAGTGCACTGGAGTGCAACTGGTTCAGTTTCCTGGAGATCTGCAGTGTGAAAAAGAGGAAATGCAATTCAGGGGTACACTCCAGGTGTCATAGAGAAAAGCACCCCAAGGATAGTGAGAGGATAAAGAGCCAAAAAGTGAAGGATAAAGGAAAGGTTGAAAATGCCTTGCTTCAAAATGATAAAATGAGATCCCCTTGGTTACTATGTGAACCACATGGTGTGTTCTTCACCTGTTTTGAAGAAATGGTACTTGATTCACCATACCATCACTTATATTTGTAATACGTCAAATGAAAAATGCCACATATTAGAACATTGAGGTTTAGTGTTCAAATGATTAACTGAGAATCATTTGTATGATTAAATGCTGGAAAATAATTTGATTTCACATGAACCTATATAGCATAGTTCTTATTACACAGAAGTGCTGCATATTAGTTGAAGCAAATTAACATTCGAAGAGTTTCTGGAGTGGTTCCTAATCACAGGCTGTTAATTACTATCATTACATTCGACTGCTGAAGAGACTAACCAAGGAATCAGTCTCATGATCTTGGTATTTGAAAGTGATCTTCACCAATAAAAGCACGTCAGACATACAGAAATTGCAAATTGCTGAATTTGCTGACACAGTGGAAAATTCCGCTGACTATAAGTACCCATCTGGTGATAGATGCATTCTTGACACAGTTTCAGTGTTTGGACTTAGGAAATAATGAGTATCAATGTCCTAGCTAGGGAATATACAAAGATGAAGGAGCCCTTTGTATCGTTAATTAAGGAAAGTAGTAGCAGAGCTCGTTCACAGATAAGCGACTGTACATAATAATCATGTATTTATGTGAGGAACTGTTATGCTATATTACTATAGTAGCAATTAGGTTTTCACAAAGTAGTTTTATTAAAAGGCATACTTATGTAATAAATAAACAATTAATTTCCATGGCAGATTAATTACACACAGCTTAAGATGGTCACCATGCTAAGTGAAACCTATAGAGCAGATTTTTACAAAGGCAAATGTACAACTACATGCTTACAAGTGAATTTATTTTTCACTTGTAGATCAATAGCTTACATGCATGAGTTTCAGGATGGATGCCTCTGTAAAAAGCAGACCCATATGTGATTTTTGCATGAAAGAAAGTCTCAAGCTGTACTCAAGGGATGTGGAAGGCCAGCCTATAAACTCAAGCTAAGAGAGCAGAGGAATCTCTTGAAAATGTCAAATATCCCACTTAGAATCTGTAACCTGATGATGTGAGAGATCTTTCCTGTTGGATCTTCTAACATCTTTTCTTATCTTGGTCTTTAATTTACAATAATAAAAGAACAGGGAGGGGATAACTCTCTTTTTATCCATATGGCAGGGAACCATTAACGTGCTTTCCCTGATTCAGAAAAGGCCTATAGAATTTGGAATTAATATATTGTTTCCATTATTTCTCACATAAATCTAAATTATATTCAAAACAGTGCAATGACATAGAAAACTCAGATGCTGTAGTACATTAATATTTCATAAAAATATGGTTTAACACTTTTTCAGTTTATGAAGTATCTGTAAACAGACAACTGCCTTCTTGAATACATTCATTATTGGAAGTTATTGTACTATAACACAAGGAAATTATTCCTGATTTGTTGCTTGTTTACAAAATAATTTGTTGCAGATACTCTATATTCCTGTTGATGGCACACTGCAAAAGCCAACAAGCTTTTCTGGACGGAAAAAGGGTTATGGCACCTCTGATATGATGGTGACCTACAAACAACATATTGACAGTTTTGCATAAATGTTTAGGAACTCAAAAAATTCAATTACATTTCAAAGGAATGCAATCTCTTTTTGGGTGTTATCAATAATCTTCATTGGAGGGGGTACACTGAGAAAACCAGCTCAGAAAACCGCATGCCAAAGTGGCATATAAATTTTGTAAGTTCTCCTTCAAAGTAAATTAATGCTCTGAATTGTCCAGGCTATACTGATGGATAAATACAGATCAGGATACAAATCCTGCCTTTGAACATGCAGATGAAGCTCCTGTTGTGTTCCAGTTTAATGAACACAATTTATTTTCTATAACTGATTTGAAATTTCTTCAAAGAGATTCTTTGAAATTATTCTTACTTTCCTGGCTACAAGGGAAACCCTCTTCTTCATCCACTGATGGTGCTCCAGGAGTTAAGGGGAGCTAAGGTTAAAATATGAGATTTATTCATATTTTGAGGTGGTGGTGGTGCTTTGGGTTTTGCTTTTGTTTGGCTCCCCTGCCATCCCACAGATTTGGAGCAATACAGAAACAGTAACTTTCAAATTATCTCAGTGGAGACGGATCAAGTGATATTGGCATGATTTGACACTGCACCTGAAGAAACTGTGTATCTAGAAATTTAAATAATTTTGGGCATCTGCATCTTTTTTCCTAGTTCTAACTTCCTCTGGAACATAGAGAACTAGAACTCAGCTTGGTACAAGCAAGTACAACATAAGTAAAGCTCAGGTAACTTTGAGTCGTGTCTAGTTTGGCTTGCAGAAATGACTCTGTATTATCAAAATAAACTTAATCCACAGAACAAATATAGACACTTAGAAAAATGTTTTGTACACTGAGGCTTATCTGTGACTACTTAATTCAGACTTAGTTCCTCCTAAGTCTGAATTACTGTCCTTGGCAGGCTACCCATGACAGTGGGATGACATCAGTAGATCCCTACAAAACTTCTGAATTGCCAAATTCTTTGTGCTTACACCACAGCCACAGCAGTACTTTGAATAAATGATCAGGAAAATACTTTGCAAAGTAATGTTCTTTTCCCCTTAGGCTCATTGGAGTAGTGCTTTTGAGGTCTACTAAGTCATTCTTAGAGATATTAAAAAATATTGATTGCATCATTGGACAAAAAAAGGATGTTTTTAAGCAACATTTTTCAGTTCTTGGGCAGCTCTATCTGCCAAGGTTATGGATTTGCCTTTGTACACCCACCATTGTGTTTCAAAGCAGAATACAAAGATGTAGGTAAGTGTCAGAGGCATGAAGTCATCACAGAGCAAACCCTGTGCCTTTAGCATTTCATGGGAAAATAAAAGCAGCTTAAGTAGCCTCTGTCATCTTTTTTTTCCCTGTTGGAGAACTCCCACAAAGCCTCATCCTGAAAGGTATTGGAAAGAGAGAACTTACCATCTGCCAAGTCTCCTCCCAGTTTACAACACGGGTGGCTGTGAGAAGTCTTCAAATCTAGTGCGGAGTTTACTCTAGTGGAGTATCCTTACCCTTTCCTGCAGGATTTTCTGCAGCCACAAGGATTTGGACCACACAAATTTGGTAGGATTTTGTTGCTGCTGCTGCTGCCAATATTTTGTGGTACTAAGAAGATACAACAAAGTTCAGTTATAAAACCACAGACATGGGAGAGGCTTAAAGCATTCCCAGAATCCCGCTCCCCTGCACTGAGGCCACACTGCATTCAGCTACAACAATGGCTAAACAGCTTCTGGTAACCAC
The DNA here is from genome assembly GCF_037042795.1 of Molothrus aeneus. Lineage (NCBI taxonomy): Eukaryota > Metazoa > Chordata > Aves > Passeriformes > Icteridae > Molothrus > Molothrus aeneus. Next base: position 17,359,007 of record NC_089652.1, on the reverse strand, counting down.
TGAGAATCCAGACTATAAAGACCTGCAAGAGGAAGCAAAGACAAGCAAGCTCTTTTATCAGCAAGCTATAGTCCCATCATGAGCAGCCACAATTCTATCAGGCGATAAGGACTTTTAAAAATTGCAAAATATTAACAGTTCCTGCTTTTGATCATTCTCAAGAGATTATTCTTTCTCTTTTAAAGGAATATTTTCCTGAGAAAAACTTCTACACAGCAAATTCTACTTTTTTTCTGTGCCTGGTGCCATAAATTCCCCCCCCTCCCACCCCAATATTTTAATTTTGTCTGTACAAGTGAAATAAAAAATATTTTTCTGCTAATCTAAGAATACATTGTGTGTTCTGTACTTTTTATTTCTTCATCATTGAGAGTAACTAAAATTGTTTTAAGAGATAGGTACTCAAAAAATCAAATTAATTTTTCAGTCTTCTTAATGTTTCCTTTCTTTTGTTATGTTGCCATTACTGGCAGAAATAAGATCAAGTTCCATTATTTAATATTTGCTGCGGAATTTTGGTAAGTAATCTGAAATATTCGCTAAGATTTTCTGGTGCCACAAAAAATGATGTTCCAGACCCCCAGGCTGTCCCAGATCTGTTTCTCAGCAGGTGGTGCCTGTGGCAGTCACAGACCCTCTTGAGATGCAGGTTACCCTTGGTCCTACTTGCTGATGTAATGGCTCCCTCTCTTGAAGGTTCTGTCTCATGTCTAAAGCCCAGCCCTCCACATGGAGACACAAACCAGCCCATCCCTTCCCAGCTGCCCCAAGCAGAGAATTGTCTGGCATTGTAGGTGATCAAAATGAGGAGGTCACATCAAAATTCCCAGCAGCACCTCAGCTTACTCAAACTGAATTCTAATCATTTCACTCAACTAAACTACCCATCTTCTTGTCTGCTTTGGATCCTTGCTGCAGGCTGCCTGTGTTGTGCAAGGCACAGCATCCTTACTAAAGATGGAGCAGGGACAATGACACTTCCTTCCAGGTGGTAGAAGTATGATCAATGAGCCCAATATGTGCCTGCTCACCATGACACATGACATTTAGAAGAAACCATCCTTTCTGTCCTTTTGACCCATCCTTCCTTTTCATGGAATTTTTGTCCAGTTAGCTTACCTCATTTATTAAATCAGCAAAGTACCAAATCATGTTTAAAACACAGCAACTTTGTTACTAAAAATCAGACTGTGCATTATTGGAATGCCCAGAAGATTAACTGTAAATTAAAATTGTAAGTTTCAAGTTGAAAGATACCTGCATGTGTTAAATGGTTTCTTGATCACATTAGAGTCTCTACTGGTGTAGTCACTTCACAGAGTTCAAGTAAGGAAACACTTTCTTTCATTGCATTGTCCTTTCGGTTAAATGTGATTTTTGTGGGTTGTGGTCATCCAGATTGTTATCAGTGATAAATTTTTCCTGCATAATTGATTAAATATCCGTCTGCCAGTTTATCTTGTTAAAATATGTTTGTTCATTGTTTTAAGTGTGGATGACTGTGAGGAATGGAAGCCAGGAAGAGGATAACAATGTGACAATGAAACCTGTGCAGAAGGGACTTGCCTCAGGTAATCCTTGCATTGCAAGCAAGACCCTGCCTGGACAACACAGAGGTGTTGTCCAGAAAAAGGTTTCGTCAGGGACCCCAAGGAGAGCAGTTTGAGAACTGCAACACAGGCAGTCAGCCACAAACACAGACAAAATGCTTCAGTTAGCTCAGGGCACATCCTGAACGTACAAATCAATGACAATTAAAGCAGATTATGAAAAAGCAATAGTGGATGGTTGGGTCTTTGTGTGATTAAAGTGAGCTGAAAATGCACAGCCAGATTCTTCCCCTATGCTGATGGGCTAGAGATTGCTGTGACTCTGAGGAGCAAAGTCTCTCCTTTCCTGGAACCTTTGAACTGGTTCCTGATGGGAGATCCTGTAATGACTGGGAGCCAGTTCTGTTATTGAGACTCAACTGCCCATGCTCACATAAGACATATTACTGTACCAACCCCTGTAATATTTTTTTTTAGGATACTTTGGGTCAGTTTTCATATATCTTTGATTAGCCTATTTGTAAATATGAACTTACAAGAATTCAAAGGCCGCAAACATTGCCTGATAGTATATACTGGGTTAGGACAGATATCCTCCTGTCTCTGTACTTCCTCTCCAACAGCTCTGGTTCTTTAGGAAACAAGTAAAAAATCTAAGATGTGTGCAGAGTAATTTCTTAGCTATAGTAACCTAATTTCCAGTAACCAGATGTTTATGGACTGGCTGTATTAAGTGTTTTCTCAGGATCACTTTATTTAATTTTTACCAAATAGCTCAAATATCTATGAATTTATCTAACCACTTTAAAAACCCATTAATAATTTTGGTGTTCAGGATATTCTGTGGCAAGGAGTTCCTCAGGATCATTGCTATTTGTACTTGACAGGGCTCTGCCAATCCAAAGAATCTGACCCATTGACTTGGAGCAATCTTTCTTCAAAGCTAACCACAAGAATAAAGAGCAGTAACAGCCCTAGAGAATCTATCATATGAGAGCAGTGTGTTTAAAAGAGGTAGTTTCCTTAAAGAGGTAAAAATATCCAGGCAGTTTGCACAGTTTCCAGTGGAAGAATTATATGTACACTTTAGGAAGTAAGAGAAGTGAGTTTCCACATTTATGAATGAACACAACTGTGCAAAGCCAGGTATAAAAGCAAATAAACTTAAAGGTTCCCTGCTGCAACACAGCAAAATTAGTGAAGTGCTTTCAGCACAGAAATAATGAATGTGCTCCAGGCTTTTGGCTACAGGGAGGATTCTGGTTCTGGAGATCTGCACAAACTACTAAAGCTTGAAGAATATTACTGGGGAAAATGAATTGCAATTAACTAGAGATTATTTTAAAGCAAAGAAGGTTGAAATAGTTCCATAAAGATACTGAAAAAAAGCTCGAGGATGACGGGGTAGGTGACCTGAAGAGATTACTAATATGAGATTCTAGAAATGATTTCACAATAAATCAAATCTTCATCTGGATATATGAAGTCAACAGCATCTTTCTACACTTAAACTTGGGAAACTGAAATAGCAGAAATAACCTACAAATTAAATAGATACGGCAAGGACAGCATTATTTCTCTCTATTGCAATCAATAACTACTCTCTTATCAAATGATCAAATTATTTAGCAATGCAAATGGGGACATTAAGGGGCCAACACAACTGGAGGGATGTTGCAATCCCTAACAACTGCATTATTTTACTCAGGTGCTCAGACTTGAATAACCACTGAGGCAAAAACTTATGTCCAGACAATATCATATCAAAATAGCATGGGCAATGCATTACAGATTAGGAACTGGAGTTGTGGAGAGTGTAGGTCAGTACAGAACCACCAGCAGTTGGTGTCAGAACTCAGAAATCAAGGGGGAATACCTGAGCTCAAGTACACTGTTTTATTGAAGTGTCCCTGACTGCCCTGGGCCCGTCCTCTACCAGCAAGGATTGGTAGAAACTGGCAATCTACCACAGTTCTATCACAACAGAAAAATATGCATGAGCATGGAAATGAGAGGAAGACCTTTGTTGGTATAACAGAACCCACGTTCCTAAATTACCCAAACTTCAGAGCTAAGTGACAACGATACTGAACTGCAGTGGTAGCTGGGAATGGTGGTAGAGGAAAATGCCAAAGCAGGGAACAAAGACAAATGCAAGTTTAGAAGATGCAGCAACAGTTTGTCAACACCTCTGTCAGCTCTTCAAGATGCATTTCTGCATCTTCATAATCAGAAGCAACATCAATGCATTGCATTTTCTCTGTGGTGGGCTCACTCTTTCTCCCCAAATACTTCAGTGCCCCTCATTCTGTCACTGGAAAGCTACCAATCTGTCAATCACAGCCCCTGATATCTCACCAGTAATTCTTCCTCTTGCTTTCCAAAAGCAATTGCTTCAGCCACAGCACTCACAGCAAATCAATCTCTGCATCCTGCCTGATCACCAGCTGCTTCCAGCACCTCCCAGCCCAGCTCCATCCATGCTGCCCTTCCACTCAGCAGCAACAGCTTTCAGGAGCTTTCTCTGCCAGTGCTGCTTTGCTCTTAGACACAGGCTCTTGGATGGAGTTGAACAAAGCTCTTCAGTGCTACTCTGAAATCTTAATAACACTCTTTCCCATCAGTGCCATATAAAGATAACAAGGGAGAAACACAAACAATTTCAACTCCAGTGTGGACTGTGACATTTCAAAGAAGTCTATGGCAGATATTTGTATGACAGATATCTCACAGTTGTTCAGAAATCTGCTTTACTTTCTGGCATAATTATAGCATTTTTATAGAATTTTTAGGAGCAATTCCATATAGTTTTTCTGCCTGCAGAGTGCAGCAAAACCCACACTGTCTGAATGCAAGTTGTGCTACTCCTTGCTCACCTCCATAGTCTGTGGTCACCTCAAACAGGAAAGGAAACTGGCTCACCTGATCCTGCCAGCTGTTTCCCCTTCATCTTAACTCATCCTTGAGAGCCAGTGTGCTAGGACAGAGCAGCCATGCCCACACACCTAAAAAGCACTGAGAATAACTTAGTTCAAAGGAGGGGTGTCAGTGAGATTTGCAAAGATGGGCTTTGTAATTAGAGGGAGAATCCAAATCACAGAGACTGGAGAGTACCTGCCCATGCCATGCGGGTGACTGTGGCACAGCAAAATCCAAACCTCAAAGATCCAGACTTTGCCTCATTACTCACCCAGGACATCAAAGCACTGCTTTTGTTTCCTTTCAGCTCTCCAACACAAGTACGTGACTAAGGTGACAGCAACAGGAAACTCCAAGAGTTTTCCAGCTCCTTGTTAATCTTGATGCACATTTAGAGTAACAGTTCCACCACAGGTATGCAAAACCTAGAAAACGTACAACTAGCCATTTCAGGCCAACATAAATAGGACAAATTTGCAAGAGGGCATGTTGCATTTATCAGGATTACTTCAGCCTTTGAGTTTTTTGCACGACTTTTCCCCTTGTTTTCTTTTTGCCTCAGTAATTCTAATGAATACGTGTGTGCTTGTGCAGGGGATGCCACTTCAGTCATACTAGAATAGGTAATGTTAAAGGTGTGTGCCCCTTCAAATTCTCAGAGATGTGTGTGGTACCCCTTCTGTTCTGAGAGCCAGGCCTGCAGCTCTGAGCAGCTAAATGCTTTCTGGTGGCAGCAGTATTTTTCCGTGGCTGCGTGCTGCTGAAGTGTTTATCTTTGCTCGACTTGCCTGGATATTGCAAAGCTACTTGAAATGATTCATGGGTCTGACAGATGTCTGGTACAGCTGGATGTGTCCTTGATTATCCCAAAAGTCTGGACAATGCTGTCATTCACCATTGCCCAAATTATCTCTGTATTGACTGCAGAAGCCTCTGTGACAGTATTGTAATGGCTAATTACCCAGGATACCTTTGATACTTACTTTATAGTGCTTTAGAAGAGTTTAAAAAAATGAGTGAGTCAGAGGAAGAGAAAAGGAAAGAATTTGAGCAAAAGCATACCAGTGAAAGTAATATTCTTATACATTCTAAAACAATATATGCTTTACTCTACATGAGACTATACTGCATGGGCTATTTCTATTCAGCCTGTCCTTTGAAAATGGTCAGATTTCCAACAAAATAGATTCGGATGAATTGCACAGAATCCTGACAATGATAAGTCACGGACAATAGAAGGAGCTATTAGTCAGGAGAGAATTGTATGTAAAACATTCTTGAAAAGAAGATGATGAGCAGCCATTTGCCTGCTTTTATATGTTGCTGGAAAAACAACATTCTGCTTAGTAGATAACAAAGACTGCCATAGGTAGCAATGCTAAACATGTATATGGTTATCTTGTAAAACTGCCTATAAGGAGGTATGAAAGTAAAGATCTCCTTTTCCCACGCTATCATTAGTGTGCTTTGAGAAAAAGCAGTTTCTGCGATGTTAAAGTAAATTTAAGAAAAGGGGTGAAAGAAAATAGAGTTCAAAAATCTCATTTTAGTGAAGATGAGGTCTTAATGACAACTCATGTAAACCTAATAACAGATCTCTGCTTTTTAGGGCTGTCTCTCTCCTCATGGCTCAGCAGAGACTGTTAAAGCATGTGTAACCCTTTTCCCTCCGAGTTTCAAACAATGCAGAAATTGCCCAAGATTCATCATGGTGAGGGTGTTCCCACAGTCAGTGATTAAATTCCCATTGGCTTTGCTGAGGGAAGAACTTACCAGAACCAAACCTTCCAGTTCAGACTTATGTGCCACCTATACTGAACTGGAAGATGCCACCCCAGAGGCTTCTGCGGTGATGAGTCCATGATTCTGTCCAGAAACCAAATCAGAATTAGGTGACCCAATGGCATCTGCCTAATACTGCCTTAGTGACATCAATACAGAGAATATAAAAAGAAAGATCACACTTCTGATCACATGTTTGTTCATCTTGCTTACTATTTATCTTTGTTACCTCAGAGTAAATAATGTGTTTGCTAGAAGCTGATGCATTATTGACAAAAACATTTGGATGTCCCTTCAGATAAAAATAGTAACTTTGTTTATAACTCAGAAATCAACAGTTCAGCTAAATAGTCTGAGAAAGGTGCCATTTCCCTGTTTTTCAGGCTCTTCAAAGAGTTTATATTTTTTGCAGGTATATATGTTATACAAAGTCATTCCCTAAAATATAACTGTTAAATAAAAAATAACAAATAGAATGTCTGCTGCTTAAAATGAAAGTGTTATCCATTCTTTTTATTTGGGCAGAATATAATGTGTTATTATTTTATATTTCTTACTATGACTGCATTATTTTTACAATTAGGGTTCTGTTACTGTTATTTAAATTTCAAATTTTTTTCTTTTTATGGTTGAAAACTTCCTTACCTTTCATTAACAGCAGAAGTGTCTGTTTGTCAATCTGTTACAATATCTGCAAAAATTTAGAAATAAGATTTCAACATTTGTAGCAGAGGAACTAACCACAGACAATCACAGGAAAATATTGTCTACCTCTTTGCATATTTATGGCACTGCAAATGGAAAGACTACACATTAAACATTGAGCAGAACAGAAATGTTTTCTGAAGTCCCATTGCTCAAGCTTCTGGAGGCTGACTGTCAAGTGCATGCAGAAAAATTAGGTTTCTACTTCTTGCAGTGTGAGCTAAAACCTGACTGCTACAAAATCTTGCAAAACTTTGTTACAAGGAAGGACAAATTCTTGGTAGCACAGGCCCACTGAGAACATGCAGCAAGGTGTCAGCTAAGGACCTGCCTTGACAAGATATATTTGAAACTGCTAATTAGTATTAGAAAAGTTTGGCTAGAATAATAAAGCAATCTAATCTAAATAATCACTTGTGCTGATTTCAGTTTTAATTTTGCAGCACCTCAATACCTGGAAGGCATACATGAGGGCTGAATGCATAAACAAAAACTGCCAGAGAAATTACAGAAGAATTCAAGTACTTTTGTCTGCTAGAAGTACAGATGCTTTCTCATGCAGTCCTTTTGAGCTGAGCAGTCAGGAACAGAATAATTTCTGGTATTTACCTTTTCATCTGCCTAAACAGGATTGTGTGATGCTGGGAATACAGAAAACCCCAAGGTTGTTTAACACCAGTTATATATTTGGTGACAGTGCATTAGACTTCAGCTCTGGACTTCCCAATAGCTTTTGATCACATTGTATGGCACAATTACTTAATTACTTAATTTGGGGCCATACACAAAAACTGTCTGAGATGAGTGTATGTCTTGCAAGCTTTGCTTGAACTCAACATGTAGAAGTGAGACATTGACTGATGGGGTTCTGATGTGGAAATGTAGAGGCTGTGCTTTTACTGGAAATTTCTGAAAAGATTTAAATTACAAACAAATAAACCAACAAAAATCAAAGCATTTTTGTATTTTGCATTTTCATACAATTCATGAAGATCACTTACTGGTGTGGCTGGGGCTTCATGGGTCAGCAGGAAAAGTTGGCACAGAGCAGTGCTCTGCCCATCCCCAGCCCTTAAACCATTCTTGATGGTGGAACCAAGAGATTGCCAGAGCAGGTACTGCCCCTTATGTTTCAGTACCTCGTTCTTTTGTTCTAAATTATTGACTCTTTTAGAGATATATTTTATACAAATAAATATTAATATTATAGATATTTTTTCTATCATATCAATAAATATTTATATTTCATATCAATATTCCATACCTGTGCTACTGGGGATGAAGACTTGACTCACCAGCCAGGTGCCCAAGGAGTGCACATTCCCTGCTTTGACGGGGAATCCTTGCACCAAAATTTTCAAGGGACCACAGATTTTTATTTTTTGTACCTGCAGCGCTTCAGATGAGTTTTGGAGAGAAGGTCCATAGCACTTTCTAAGGAAGGCTAGGACTCCCATACTAATCTCTCACTCTTTCTTCTTCCTAGTCACTTTTGAAAACCTAGAATTCAAGAAAAAGAACGGTGTGACACAGATTTTAGGTGCCAGAACAGACTGTTAACTGTGAAACAATGAGACAGTAATGATAGCTAGCTGTTGAATAGTATTGAGTATAGTATTGAGACTATTTCCATAGTCTCAATCTTGAACAGGATCATTCTCAAAAAAACCATCACTCTCCCAGCTAGCTGTCAAAGCCATATTTCCCCTCTCTCCAATTGCATATTTCTCCTCCTCTTGTCCAATTGCAGGTAACAAAGCTAATTGTTTTACCACAGTAACTCAAAGCTGAGAATTGCACTCACATCACATTTACTCCTAAAAGGAATTTCTACCAGTCTCCCTAACAGGGTTTGAGCCAGTCCATACATTTATGCTTAGATGCAGATGGGACCTGAATTGGGACTATCCAATTCGCAATTACGAAATGAGAACTGGGATGCATAACAGGTTGTACACGGAACAAAAATACTTCACCTCTCCAGTGACTTTTGTCTTGGGAACACAGGAAACCGGGAAAATGTCTTCTAAAGTAGGGGGGGCCTGAGCTCTGCAGAGAAAGTGCTGTGCCCTGGTCACATCCCATGGCAGTGACTGCAGGGGGACTGCATGAATTTCTTTTATGCTTCCTATGGAAAAGAGGCAGAACGTGAACTGCAGAGCTTGAATTCACTTTATACTAATGCAACAATTCAGAAATGCTAATTTTAATTAAAACTTCCTTTAGTATGCAGGAAATATGCTATACACCTAGGACTTAAGAGTTTTACTGTAATTTTGTTTTAATACCTTTAATTAAATACTTGGCAAGAGATGACAAAATGGGCATTTTGCATGGGCAACATTTCCTTGGATTTAAAGGCTGGCAAACACAATTTTTGCTATTCACCATTTTTAAAGCCTTTACCTCAATATATAAAAGAATAAACATTGATCAGTTATTTTCACCAGAGTTTTTGAAAGATCTATGGGGGCTGGGGCAAAAAAGAATCTATTTAGAAAATTGTCACAGAGCCCCATATAGCTCAATATTACAACTACTACTAAGATCACTGCAACTTTCTTAATAGCTGTCAGACAAATTTACGATTCTAATGATTAAAAGTTGCAAATATATTATAAACTTCACCACATGATATTTTCCAATAATACAAACAGTCTTTGCAGCTAAGGTAACATGAAATTCAAAGGAGAGTTTTGATTACATCTAATCTGGTAAAGAAATGAAATCATAAGCATGCTTATTTCGACCAACGAGGAAAGGAAGCAAAATAATACATCAAATCCCTGAATAAGCAGTCACAATAGACCTTTAAATAACCCAACTTTCTACCATATTTTATTATCCTTTCCTAGGTTTATAGCATTATCTGCTATAGAAATGCAGGGAGATTTGTAAAACACTATAGCATTTAAGTCATTACATTTTATAGCTAATTTCTAATGTGGATTTGATTTTTTACGAGCGCAAAAAGAATCTAATTTGCATTAGTGACAGTAACTAGAGAAATTTAACACCTGGCAGTGGTTGTACCAGAAATTGAATATTAGTTACTTGGGTGCTAAAAAGCACATTCATACCTTCAAGGGGGATTTTTCATTTATTTATGCTGTACTCTCATGTTTATCATTACAAAAGTGTTCTTGCATCATGGTGGAGGAAAACTCTCAGGAATGTAAAAATACCATGCACTCGATAAAGGGAGTTTGCAGCAACAGCAGCAAAATGAATCATTTATACACTAAAGAATGTGCAAACCCAGAAATAAATCTCCATTGAGATATAAAATTAGAACAGCAGCAATGTACAGACAATTCATTTTCATGAATGCTTTTTATTTATTTTTCCACAGATACTGCTGCTTTCTTGGAGCAATGTATTAGACCCAAATTATACCTCCATTTAAGGAGGGGAAAAAAAAAAACCCAACAAACTATCGCTGACATGAAAAAGAACCACATTTCCACATGAACAATCCACGTATTTATAAAGGGTGGAAAATTAGGAGCTGCAAAATAGGCAAAGCCGCTGTAAAATGATATGGGAAGTGACATTTTACATAGCCGGCTACAATTAACACATTGATGGCATTTTGCTGGGCTCCTTGCAGTGATAATGCTGTTGTCAAATGTGTTTAGTGCACCAAATCTCCTGGAGCCTTCAGCTAGGCAGCAAGCTTTTGACAGATTGAAGGTTCGGAGATAGGCTATCATGACAGATGGAAACTGGCACCGATGTTCAGCTTTCGCCGATCACAGGGGACCTGCCCCCCTTATTCTTCAGGGCTCAGCTCTGCAACCTTCCCCCTTCTGATGAAAGCAGGGGATGGCATTGTTAAATAGTGCATCTGTGTGAGTTAGACTACTCTGATGAAAGCATAAGGCAGACGCTCTGTGAAGCAAAAGACAGCCTCTGCTCTAACTGCATTTTAGATAGACTTGGGGAGGACTCCAGGGAGCTGGGATAAAACTTTGGTAAATTTCAGACAAAAAGTAAAAGCCCAGGCTAACCATTAAATGGTGCTTCTTATAGATCTGTATTCATGGGCTGGAGGAATCCATACATACGAGCAACCAGGAGCTATTGTGCGAGACCCCACAGCAGCTTCTTCATTACTGTTTGGATCATTTATTGAAATTGGTCTCTAAGAACCCCATCCAGACAGCAGATCCAAAAAGAACAGAGATCCACATAAAGGGAGGCTGTGAGAACAAGCCTGCTTTGCTGTGAGCATCCAGCTTGTTCGGAGGCTAATTAAATTATTAGGAGAGGCTGTTCTTGCAACTGGTCTTGGTTCTTGGATGCAATGTTAAAACCAGGGTGGGAGCTTGTGTTATTGAGCTTTACACAGCTGGGCATAAACAGGCAGATAATACAGTTAATTAACCTTTCACCCCCCAACACCTTTTGAAGAAAGGCATTTGTTATTTTTTTTAATCAGCCTCAGGATATTTTCAAGGCACTTGTCCTGGCTATATTTGCTTCTTTCTATCCCTGACAAATTCCTGTTTGATTTCTTTAAACTGGGCTGTAGAGCTTTCTTTTTGCTGTCTTAATCTTCAATTCCACTCTCGCTGATATAGTATTTGGAGCAGCACACTGCAGCCCATTTGAGGTATGATAATCAGCTGATTAGCTAGTGAAGTCGTTTTCCCTGAGGCTCTTTTGTGTGCAAAATCCTCACACTCAATTGACATGTGGACATCATAAAGCTGATGAAATGCAATTGTAATGAACAAGAGGGAGAGGCATCTGCAGCAGTCTAAATGAAAGACCCTTCCCTCTCGACATGCTAATTCAGAAAATCTGCTCTTAGCTTGTACTCCCTCTGGATCCCAATGGATGCGAGTCTCCATGAATGCATATTCAAAACAGCATATTAGCCTCAGTAGCAAGTGAAATTTGAGCCTGGATGGACCAATTCTAGTTTCAAGACAGATTATGCTGCATCAAACGTAGTAATGATTTGACAGTTCATTTGTGACGAGAGTCCTACAGTCAAGGTTTAATGCACAGACAGGCGCAGGTGTGCAGCCAGAACCAACAAAATCCAAAGGCTGCCAGTTAGGAAGCCTCATGCATGTGGAAAGGTGAAACATATTTAAGAAATTAACACTATCTTCTTTAAAGCATCTTGTGGCAATGGTTCTACAGCCAGACCTTCCTTGTACATCCATTGAGCCCCAGTGCAGAGGGCCTGGGAAGGACAGCCCCAGATAGCACAGTTGGTATGTACAGTGGCTGTGCATTCATCCCAGGATGGGACAAATTAGAAAACAACATCAGAGGATGGATTGCTTTCTTAACCGTGCTCTAGAAAGATAACCGTGTGTGCCTTCTGCTTATTTAGGCAAGCTCTGTCCCTGGAGAAGGTGTGGGGACACAAACTGCTGGGACTAAGGCACCCACAGCATGGGCTGAGCTGTGCCAGGCTCTGTGTGTATGCTGGATGCAGTTTTTTTACTTCTTCCCCCATTTTGGGCTCCTCTGTCTCAAAATGCTCTAAATTGTTAATTGCTTTTACTGTGTGGACACCAAACATATAATTTTTTTTCCATTCCTTTGTGGTTTTTAAGGCAAGGAGAGAAATTCTAACCTGTATATTACTGCTACATAAGTGTGTATATGAATATGTATTTTTTAAACAACACTTGTCTTGAGAGAACAGAAATTCTTGAAAAAAATATGAAATTAAATTTTATGAGTTGAAAATAATTTCAATATAACATTAAATTCATATATTTACAGCTTTTGCTACACAGATGTTTAAATACTAGTTAGCTGACATGTTCTGGTGGCCAGAAACTCCATCTAAGCTCGGGAAGAGTCATTGCTTGATAGAACCTTCCTATCAACCCAGTGAAATTTGTGCCATCAGGCAGGAAAAAAAGCCCCAAGGAGTCTGCCCTCACCTCTTTTCCTCTGTGGTGGCCAGGCATTCAATATGCAGGTACAAGGGAGTGGGGTGTGTGCACCACATTTCCCTTCAGTAAATTTGGCCTAAATCCAATGCACATTAGGCATGACTCACTACTGGTGTGAGAAGTTACCTACAACAGAGTTGAAAAGCTCACAATCCCCAGCAATACTTCCCTTGCTGATGTTCAGCCCATATGATTGTGGTTATACTGTGCTTACTGCAAGTTAAAATACATCTTCTATTTGCAGGGACATTTCCTATAAAGATTTAATTTGCAATTCTGTGTCTTAGGGTTTTCCACACAACGGTTTCACCAGGACACAATTTAAAGGAACCATAAAACCTCCTTTAATTACAAGAGTTCCTACTTTTTCAGTGTGTTGTGTGGCTCTTTCAGCAGCACAAAAAAATATCTCACCATACCCTCTAAATAAGTATTGGTGGTGATGGCTGCTGTTTAAATGGAAGCCTCCTAAAAAGCCAAAGGACACATCTTTACTCTGGCAATGCTGAATGGATGGTATATTGGTATCCTTTACATTCTTTTTTTCTATTTCAAGCTGGTTTTGCGGGAATGTGAGGAATAAGTTTCAACATCTTCACAGTTTTACTTGCCTTTTTTCTTACCTTCAGAAGAGGAAAAATGGGCGGGGAGGTACAGCAAAGAAGGTATCTTAAGATGCCACAGCTCCCGCCATGGATCTGCTGAGGACAGCTCTCCACCTTGCCAGAAGCTGTGGAAAGGAGGGGGATTTCTCTCAGCTGGCCTCCAGTTGCCTTGGCTGGCTTTATTATGGCCAGCTGGCTGATTCCATGGCACCAGCACACTCATCTCTAAGTACTGCACTCCTCGTGAGCCAAATGATCTAGGAGCTGCCTTCATTGCATTACAAGGTAGCAAAGCTACCAGAAAGTGGATTTGGGAGAAATCCCCCCGGGCAAGAAGTCTGGATCTGGGAACATTCTAGCCCCACACTGCAGGAATTGATCCCTATTGATTGGTCCCCAAAGTAATGTGTCTGAGCCAGCTCCCTCTCTTGTGAGAAGAGCTGTGCCAGGGATTTAACCATGTTCTTTTAAAACCTAATTAGCCAAAGAGCCCACCAAAACACGTACAGATGCCATTTTGTGATGGCACACACATGCCCTGCATGGAAGAGCAACATTATTGGGGATGTGGCTACAGACCTTTTCTGCTTACACGGTACTTGTGGAAGATATAAATGAAGTAACAGATTAATTTGTGTATCTTTAGTCTATTACTGACCCTTCCCAAAACAGGGATATTATGAAGTCTTTACAGACTGAAGAATTAGAGACCAACAGTTATTGCAGGGACTAACAAGATAAATATCATAGATGCTGCTCAGACACACGAACATTGGAAGTACACATATAGTACCAGCATTTTTAAAAATTTCCCCTCACTCACCAACTCAATAGCTACTTTTTAGTAACAGTCATGGCTTGAATATTATGCAGTCACTATCCATAATGTATTTTGAGGGCTGGGGAGGTAAGGGAAGCAACAAACCCGCAGAATCACATTAAGTTTCTCATTTAGTTCTACTTACATATTCATGGATTCATCAGCACCAGTGGTTTGAGATCTTGCAACTCCTTATCTCCTGGTTTCTGCCATGTGTGCTTAGTGAGGCTCAGAAAGTGGACTTGTATTTTCTCCTTCTCAACAGTCTAGGAGAGTTATATGGAATGATTAATCATGAAAATCAGTATCATTCTAAACATCAAACTTTGATAAGAAGATAAATTGCATTCCTACTACACGTCACAAGCTTGGTTCATATTTTGTACCCTCTTCAAATCTGCTCAAGTAGAGTGTAAACCAGCGTCACATCTAATACATTACAGCAAGAATACCTAGTCTTTGTTGCCTGTTGCTTCAGAAACATCAGATTAAAAAGATGTTTAACAGAGGGGTTTTTCCTTTTCTTTTTTTTCCTCCACTGAATGCTTCAAACTAGTTTGGCAGTCTTTAAAAGGTTAATGAGTACTGTCTGCTACAGAATGCCAAACTGATTTAATTCAGAAAATGAGAAAACATTCCTAAAATGTAATCAGCTGTCACTTAGGAAATGACATACAACAAGATAAACGTGTTTTACATTTCATTTCCTAAGCAGAACTTCTGAGAGGTCATGAGAAAACATTAGGATATTCCTGTGCAAAATGTGCCTCTCCAAAATTGTTTCTATCCGGAAAAGCAAGCACCAGTCATTCAATGCCCTGGTTTCTTTCCCTCCAGGCTGTCACAGCCTTGATCCCTCTTTTCAAGTACAGCACCTTGCCCTTCTCATTGAGTGGCAGCTTTTGTGCATCCCAGGCCTCCTCCAGAATCTTAGGATGATCCGAGCACAGGACAGCTGGACTTTGCACAGGAGCTCAGCAGTTTCAGGATTTCCTTCTTGTGCCTGGGGATGCCTTCTTGGGGCTGGAGGAAGTCTCCTTGTCCTTCCCAGAGGAGCAGAGCAAAATGAGATTGGGTGTGTGGGTCAGGGCAGTAAGAGAAGGCAGCACTTTGCTCTGTGCAGGAGCAATCCTTTGCCAACAGCTTTTTTCATGGACCCACAGATAACAGAGCTTCAGAGGCCTTGCAGTTCTCCTTATCAACATCTGCTGCAGGCCAGTTTGGCAGACCCATATTCTGCAGTTTTGGCAAATTTTCAGAAGAGTTGTAAAAATTACATCTTTTTTCTTGAGTTGAAATGCTAAACAATTTTAATCCACTAACGCTACAATTTTTATTTATTTTCTTCCCAGTTGTGCTTAGTGAGCCTCACTTTCTGTCAGCAGAAGGAGTCCTTCTTGCTTCATCTCCAGATTTGCACAAGCACAAGGTGTTTCTGCTTGTTGGCTGGCATAAACCACCTTCCATACCTTCTAAATGTATCAAGAATGCTGTAAAGTTTAAATTGGGCTACCTGTAATTAGCTATGTTTTTAAGAGTTTGTGGGCAATTTCAGAGCAGGGCTCTACCATATTAACAGTTTCACAAGGAGGAAGCAGAATTTAAACAGAGGAAACAAACACAAACACATTCTTTATTTGAGGGCAATGAAATTTATTTTAAAAAAGGGGGGATTGCAGTAAACTGATTTCTTTGCATGGTGGCTTCCTATAGACAATATTTAATTAACTACTCAATTAATTAAATTGACAAAAAGTTAATTATAAATCTTGGTAAACAATGTCACCTAAAAAGCCATTAACTCAATTTTTATCACATTTGGAGTTGGTGTAAGTCTAATGATTTTTTAGTTTACCTGCAGTAATGATGGTTTCCTTATTGGTCTTTTATTTAATAGCATACAGGGAGGAGCAACACCAGATTCCTGGAATTTGGAGACAGACATAGAAAAGAACTACTTGCCACTAACTGAGAGGTTTTCCTCCTGCCAGCCCAATGTAAGGAATTACTACAAGCAAGTATTTTTATTCTGTGTCTTTACAGAGAAATTCTGGTATTGGTTATATTTCCAGCGATTTCAACAGATACATGGAAAAAGAAAACATTATTAGTAAAGGTTTCACAGTCCACTTTGAGAAAATTTGACAGAAAAGTATAAAGTTAAATTTAACAGAAGAGCAGCAAGTCTAATGGTTACTGGTGTGTTTCTTATATCCATTAATTAATATAGAGGACCAAAGGACAGGAAAATAATTAATTTCCCAGCCCACCAAAGTCCAAGCATCTTTTGAGGTTTTTTCCTCAACACTTCAGAAACAGGGACAAGAAGGGTAGTAGCAGGAGGAACAGGGACAAAACAACGATAAAACACTGCTTGTCTCTTAGCTCCTGGGAGCTTTCCCTCAAGGACTATCCTATACCTTAGAAAAGCTTGAGAATCACATCCCAAGCACCTCTGAGCCCTGCCAGGGTGCTGGACAGGCTGCAATGTCTTTGTAAGGCTTGGGAGCAAGACCCCACAGTCCTGTCTCTGCCTGGGAAGCCCAAAACACAGCCTGGGCCTGGCACTCTTTTCCTACCTTCCCTTCCTTCTGTAGAGATTTTGAGTTGTAAGCTTAGGAGCAGACTGCAAACTCTCTGGGACAAGCGGGAGGGTGTGGTTTAAAGGCATGGTTCTGCAGCAATATA
This sequence comes from Molothrus aeneus, assembly GCF_037042795.1. Lineage (NCBI taxonomy): Eukaryota > Metazoa > Chordata > Aves > Passeriformes > Icteridae > Molothrus > Molothrus aeneus. Next base: position 17,342,014 of record NC_089652.1, on the reverse strand, counting down.
AAGGATAATATTAGTTATTACTAATAATGATATCTAGGAGCTTGAGCTTCAACAAACAGTATGCTGGCTGCAAATAATAACTTTCCAATTAATCAGCCAGTACTTCATTCAGGATCAGTAATGACAGCTCCACATCACCTCATTCTCTGTCAGTGCAGTGGTGCACGGGACAGTGGCTGTGGTGAAATACACCAATGCCCATGGCTACCACACATCCTCAGGTCTGGCAATCGATAGAAAGGACCCTGTCTCTTTTATTTTCTATCACCTCTTTAATGTCTTTATTGACACAGTAATTAAAGTTTGCCATTAGCTCGTACATATTCCTATATCCCTTCTATTTTGCAGGTTAGAGTGCCATACAAACAATAAGAAACAAAATGTATTACTTTTCTAAACCCGCAGGAAGGTTTAAAGACTACTGTGTAGTATGGTTTGATATAGATCTGTTGATTTGATATAAATCTGGGTGTGGTACTTCAGATCATGTGGAAACTGCACATTTTTATCAGGATTCTCACTGTTCTGGATGGGCTCCAAGTTCATTACTTACAATTGCTTATTTCAATGGGAACCAAGAATCAAAAAATTAACCATACAGTGAGAAAAATGGCCTGTAAATACAGGGCTACAGCCAGCTCTCAGGACACCCCATTCCATCCCAAATTGCAGTGCCCCCTCCACCCCCATGCTCTCTGCTCACCTCCCACAGCTCCAGGCTTACAGGAACCTCCCCTCTCAACCTCCAGCTGAGCCTGTGTCTTCAGGGCCAAGGAGACACACGTGGCACCACTGACACAGCCATCCAGCACCTTTCAACTCATCCTCCACAGACCTTCAGTGCCTCCCTGAAATGTAAATTGTAGGTTGATGAAACCAGATGAGGCTGAAAAAGGAAATTAAAAACTGCTGGATATGCAGTGTTTTGAAAATAAATTACTTGCTTCCTCAGTCATATCTAGGGGTAACACCACCTACAGAAATAAGGCAAACCAAAGCCATCCCAAGCAGTCTTGTGTGCATGCCACTGGCTGAGAGTACAGCAAGTGACCCTGCCTCAAATCAATGGCTGAGTGCTGAACTTCACTCCTACATATGATAATGATATGTTATAAATAGAAAGAGTCATCACAGGTGTTCACTTTTAAACACCCTTCTTCATTCAGACAATTGCTTCTCCCTTTTCCTTAGTCTGGACAAAGCTCTTTCATCTTGCCAAGATCTTTGAAGATTTTAGGGAGTTGTGTGGTTTTTACCATTTATCAGAGGTGGAGAGGGAAAGGCACTGCCTTGCTTGGAGAGAACCATTCGTACAAGTGCTGGACCACAGGTGCTCCAGGAATCCCCACATATGACAGCAGTGAACTCCAATAATTACATTAACACACTTAATTGGGCTAAAAAGTGAATCTGCTTTTTGTTTCCCAGTAGAAATCATGAAATCACTTCTCTTTAATTCCCCCCAAACATAGGTAACCTGCTTATAAACCCCAAGCTTATTTTGGTCTTCAAAGATAATCAAAGAACAGACAATTCTGCCTAAAATCTCAGCAAATTAATCACTGGCACAGAAGTTACTCATTGTGTAGTTTTCTGAGCACCTCTCCAATCTGACAGATCAAAGGATGGTCTCTATTTTCTTGACTGTTCACCTTAAGTGAACCTCAAAATCAACCACCTCCGAACAGCACCTCTAATAAAGCAGTTGTACACTCTCTGATGCTATTGCTGCTTTTGAATGGCTCCACAAAGACAAAAATAATGGGAAAAGCATCTGTAGTTTTGGTTTTGACAAAGTGAATAGCTGAAATGATGTCTTTTTATTCACTGGCCTCAAATACCTTTTCACAGTGCAGAATCATTGCATACTCTGCAGTGATTGCTTTCACTAAGAGCAGTATTTTCACAGAGTACTTTAACTAATATGTTTTCCCTATTTCTCAGGACTACCCAGCATAAATTTCCTGGTGGTAAAATGGCTGAGTCCATCCCTGGGTGAAGCACCCTAACACATTGACCACTTTGGTGAGTTATTGCAGAAAAATCCCTGAAGCCACCAACCTAGCACACAGCAGCAGGCAGAGACAAACATCAAGCAGCATTAGCAAGGGACTAAAGCAATAAGCAGGAGGTGATGTATCTTCTACAGAAGAAGATTTTTCATGGCTATAACCCATGTGGAGCTCACCCAGGCCTGTTTGCAGAACTGTGCTGCTGGAATTCAGTACTGCCTTGCAAAGGGTGCACCGCAGGCCAACGAAGGTTATATCAGGTCTCTAGATCTCAGTTGTAAGAAAAGCCTGGGGGGTTGAGTTATTTTACCTAGAAAATAACAGCCACAGATGTGACCTAAAAGCCATTTTAACAATTTTGGGAAGGCTCTGCTAACATTCTTAGGGATGCTTTGGTCAGAGTGGCAAGACTCACAAAAAGAGAAGTGTAAGCAAAAATATGGGATTAAAGAAGAATTCAGCAAACTGAACTATTTCATGCACAGATAATAAAAAATAGAGGCAGTGTTCATTCCTACTGAAGTCAATGAGTAATTATCATTGATCTGAATTAGGTAGAGCTATCCTGCAGTAAATTCCCAAGATGAACAAAAACTTATTGCACAGCCATTAAAATGTTTTCCTCAGCTATTAATTTCCAAGCAAAAGCAGCAATGGAAAAGAGAAACAACCCAAAGAAAGGGTTAAATTACAGTAGAAAGAACAGGTGACATTTCTTCTTTCTGCCTGGGAGATCACATACTGAAGAAAGTTTCTGGATCTGAGTTCTCCTGGGCAGGCACAGAAAGCTGTATTTTTCAGAGATGAGAAGCAGATGTCTATAAACCAGGAGTTTACTGCTTTGTGTCCCTGTCTGTGCATTCAGAGGTGGGGAAGAGAAATGGTTGAACGTTGCCATTTGGACAAGAAACCAAGGCCATAGGAGTGGGGATCAGCAAATCAGGTCACTGTTTAGGCTGATTTAGGCAGGAATGTGCCTGCCATTGAAACAAAGCAGCTGTGCTTCTCCTACCAGGAGCACATGTGGGGAGAGAAGGAGCTTTTGTGATCCCTAACCAAGGAAATCTATGGGTAACCATCAATCCTGTCTGAAGCAGGGGAGAAGCAAGTTCATCCAGCACACTGCAGGAATGGAAATGCTTCCCAGAGCTCTGACAGAAATGCTGGACAAGCAGCTAAATTTCTTCCCAGAAACTGCTCTGGTGACAATGCAATACCTCCTGGCTCCCTTCAGCCCACCTCTTGCAATAAATGTCAGCCTGCAGCCGTGTTGGGCATAATTAGCCTATGATAATAAATTACCCACATTTTCAGGAAAATATTAGAGACCATCATTATTTGGAATAGAGCTGCATTCAGCTGCACAACCCTACCTAATATGATGGATGGAGTAGTCATAGCACTGAATACATTTATCTAGAATGAAGTGATTATTTCGAAGATGAACACAGTCAGATATAAGTGCATATGAATCATACACTAGTGCACACTGGAGAGTAGCAGAGTAGCAGGGGTTGTAGGTCAGCTGACCAGCCCATAGCTTTTAGTTGGTAGATTATTTCACACATATACCCCAGGATTTTACAGCTCAGTCTCAAAATCCCTCTGAATTTAAAAATGATTCCATGTTTTCTCTTGGAAAGGGAAAAAAAAAAAGAAAAATATATGGGAAGGGATTTTTTTTCTCCTACCTTAGAGACGATCTTTGGCGTTATTTGACTTCACTGCCTGCCCACAAATGTTGCCCAAAATACTCCAGGCAAGCATATTGTTAATATAACTTTGCTAACACCTAGTTATTCTAAAAAAATAAAGTAAAAACTTAAGGGCTTGTGAGAACTCACTCATCTCCAAGTGACTGCAGGACAAAACAGGAGTCATTATAGTGGAAGAGTCTTATGTGCACTACAGCCAAACTATGCTTTCCTTTTTGACACATTTTAATTCCCAACAACATTTCTTTGCTATTTTCTAATCATTTTAGTGAAGTGAAGAAAATCATCCAGGATCATGGACAAGGCTCACAACTCTGTTCTGCAGCAGTACTCTGGCACTGGCAGCACCTTGAGGTTTTTTTCCCATGTCTTCTGATAGTTGGCATACCTCTGCAGGAAGATAGGCTCCCTGCTCAGGGCCTGGGGTCTGCAAAGGACTCTGAACAAAGTTAGATGCTTCGAACAGAGTACTGCAATATGCAGTAGGGAGATTTGCCTGTCCAAAATGCTGCAGCATAAGTATAACTTTTGCACTTTCCTCTGAATTACGAGCATATTTGTTTTATGCATTTGGAACAACAAATGGACACTTCAGGCAAAGGAACCATACCTTGCAACTCAAGCAAAAACGAAATTCAGTGAATTTTCAGTTGTATTCCACGTTACCATCATCATCATCTCTGGAAGAGATGGTGTTTTTCCTCCCCTCAATCTGTCCCAATAACAAAAAAAATCTGCCAGGAGAATCCACGTCTAGATTTCTGCAAACACAGGTGTTATAGTCAGTCTGTGGGAAAGCTTGTTTACCAGCAGTACTAACCATGCAACTTATCTAACTGTGAAAAACTAATAAATTGACCTCTTTGTGACTCAGACAAGTGAAAGCATCTGTTTGGATAAGAAAACCAAAAGCGATTTTTTAAAAGCTGAAGTTATCTGCTATTAGACAAATTTAAGATGAGTTACCACTACACGTATGGCTGCTTGTTTTCTTTTAGATTGTAATTCTTGATAGGTCATCTGTTAAAGATATTTATTACAACAGGCATCCATCCTAATATCTAAATGCCTTGCTCATTGTAAATCAGAATTTTAGACTAGTTTCTGAACATGATACTATTAATAGCCTAGAGCCAAGTCATAACCAGTGAAAACAATATTTTAATTTCATAAGACTTGATGCAGGCGGATATTTCTTTGGTTTAAGTGTTTTCTATAAGAAATGAAGTAGAACTTTTTTTTGAGATTTCTCTGAAATAGTTCATTGTTTTAAACCATGGAGCTATTTAAAGATAGGAACCAATACTACTCCCAGATTGTAAATATTGAGTATTTCAAACTTACAACAAATTCAGAGGTGTTCAAACATTTTATGATAATCCAAATACTTATTTTCAAATGTTTAACACATTGAGGAAGAACTGAAGCACCTGAAGCTCTTTAATAATGCTTGCTGAAGGTGGCGTGCCTGTAAAATCATAAAGCAGTGTGACCCATGTAAAAAAAAAAATTAAATTGAGTGAGCAGGAAGGAGCCTTCTATGGCTCAGTCCATATTCAGAAGCTGCAATGTTTGAAGGAAACACTCATATTGCATCTAATTTTTCAGCCATTACAGAACAGCCTGCTACTTTTCCTTTGGATGGAAAGTTGGTACCAAGAGCTGAGTAAGCCTCTTGCTCTCCTGCACTGAGCTGTCCACACAAAGCCCCAATGCATTGCTTCAGAATTCACGTTGAACCCAGACAGGGCACTGCCACAACATCTCTGATGTTAACAGGGACAAAAATTCCCTCTCCTCTTTTGGTCCTGTGAGAGCAGGGTCTCTCCAGCTCTCCTCTCTTTCACCAGCTGATGACTAAGAACTCATCTCCAATGCAAATAGGAAATAATGGAAAAAATATTTTGTCTGTTTTGTTAGTGCTTTGGGTTCTCACCTGCACATGGTCATAAAAGAAGAGATTTCCAGGTATCTTTACCCTTGCTGTGGAAGTATTTCACTCACAGTTTATCAGTCCACACGAAGAAGGCAAAAAAGGGACACCTTTCCATAGTCAGGCTTGTTTCCTCATAATTCCTGGTCAGTAGAGAAGAAAATTAATTCAAGATTGAGGGGGTCTACAAACAGGACAAAGAACAGAATAAGAGAAAATAGTGAACTTCTTGTTTCCTGTTTGGTTCTTTTATATATTTCATTGGCCTTGTACTGTAAAATTGGTATTTTCAGGTATGAAATGCCCCAGTCTAGGTGAAAATTAATATTGAAACTTCTTACTCCTTCAGAAACAGGCTGCTCCAGCATGAGCCCCCCAGGTCACTGAGTCTTGCCAGTAAATCTGCTCCTGTGTTGGCTGTTCCCTCCACAGGTACTGCCAGGAGCCTGCTCCAGCATGGGCTTCCTACAGTCTCCTTGAGGAATCCAGCCGCTCCAGGGTGGGGTCCTCCAGGGGCTGCAGGGGACTCTGCCTGGAGCACCTCCTCCCTCTCCTTTGCTGACCTGGGTGCCTGCAGAGGTGTTCCTCTCACATATTCTCACTCCTCTCTTCTTTGGCTGCAATTGCCCCCAAGTAATAACTTCTTTTACTGCCTTAAATCCCAGAGGTGCTTCTGCCATCTCGGATGGGCTCAGCCTTGGCCAGTGCTGGATCTCTCTTGGAGCCAGCTGGCTTTGGCTTCACTGGATGCAGGGAAGGTTCTAGCAGCTTCTCACAGGAGCCGCCCCTGTAGCCCCCCACCACTGCCCAAACCTTGCCACACAAACCCAGGAGAATTTCCTATATGCAGTTCACCTGATCCACGTGTGCACATTTACAAAACAGACACACACTTGCAAATTTTGATGATGAAATAATTTCATGGCTAGAACTTGGTGGTTAGAAGAAGAGGTTGCTAGTTAGTAAAACTAATCAATACTCTCTCTGTCAAGGTAGAATTAAGCTGTCATGTTTCTTTAAGTGTTAAAAAACCCTTCCTTTATAAATTTCATAAAACAAACTCAGATATGGAATAGAGATGTAATGATCATCTGCTTTGCTTTTCTGATAGGAGTTTGACTCAAATCCCAAACCTCTGAAGGTATAAGACAAATAGGAGACTTGTTCAAATTAATTTGCTAAAAGAACAGGTAATGATGAAAATTATCCCCACATTTGATGACAGGGAAGCCTGTGGTCATGCACACCCAGTCACCCACGCACTGTCACAGAAAACAAAGGATGCATATCAGAAGTGAATTGCTAGGAAACCACTGCATAAGAGCTATTCATATATTCACAGGTAAATTAATTAGTAAATAAGCAGCAGCTTATATCAAGCTGCTGCATCCTCAGCAAACTTACAAAGCCACCAGAGGCAGCAGGTCAAAAACATTTTTTTTTCCATTGTCATTCTGCAGGTATGTAGCAATTATTCAATGTAATGCACTAAATAGAGGGTCAAGCTTTTTCCACAAAAGGCAATGTCAAAACTCCAATTGACTGCAATAGGAACAGAAATGGGCATTAAGCAGGCAGGCAGACTTTTCTCCATCTCCACTAAGACACACAATTACTTAATACATTCTCTATAATCTTTCTCTAAAGCTGTTAGTGTTCCATGAGACTTTTCCTCCAAAATATCTGTCTACTATTTGGACACTTATTACTTAAAGATTGCTAAATATACAGTTGAATTTTCAACTTACTTCTTTGTGAGGATGTCTTGAACTTCTCTGTGTTTTTGGCTATGTTTTTACTGTTGGACCCATGGGAGGTGTGTTTTGGATAGACTTTCTTTTTCTTCCTCTTCCTCTCACCAGCCAGAAGGTTGCTAGAATTCACCTTCACCCCAGTCAAACTGCTCAGAGACCTGCTGCTTTGGAATAGTCACAACTGAACACAAATTTTTACAGGAAATTACATGGAACTGAATTTCATCTCTGTCCATGGAGTCAATGTTCCAGATCTCATAGAGACAGGGATAAGCCTTTAGGTGTGATCTTAGTTTAAGCAAATCTACACATCATTTTCTCCTTTTTTTTCTTTTGTCATAATTTTTGCCTTTTATAAACACCTGTAAACTATGTTCTCAAGTTTCTGATTTTTGCAAATCTATGCTATTTGATGCATTTTACCTTTACCTTGATTTGAGTTATGTGAGTTAAGAAAAGTGAAGAACAGCAAGACCTGAGAGCACCCTTGGCGTGGTTGTCCTTCCCAGCCTCCAGCAATTGATTGTGTAGGAGTTTCATGAGCTGGAGGATGATCCTAGTCCAGTGTTCTTAATAACTGCTGCTGAGCTCTCCCACAAAGTTCTCTAATCCATCTTGGTTTTCAGCCTTCATAATATCACAAAACTTTGAATTCCAGCCAAAGGATCCCTTCTTGTGTGTCCTGTTTCCTTTCACTTTTACTTAAGGCATCTTCAGATCATCACTGGTTCAGAGGCATTAAAGATACCAGAATTTTGCCTAATGCAGTATTGCAGCAATTGCTATAGCAATACAAGCACTTGAGCAGCATGTTCCTGAAGGACAATGTTGTGTAATTTATTTATACTATTTTATTATTTATACTATTTTATTATACTATTATTTATTATACTATTTATCATACTATTTTATTATTTATTATTATCTTTGTCCCTTCTATATAAACACACATTCATGCCACAATAGGGATTTTTTTAAAAGGCAAAACATTTCACAATTTTAAGCCATCTTGCTGTATTTCTTGCTAATCCAAGTTTTTAGTAAATTTTGTACTTTAACAAATGCAAGCAAATTTCTGCTCGCATAGAAGTACTTCTTTTATTGGACTTGCCTAATTCCTACTCGATTGCTTATTTAATCATGAGAACAGCAAGTTTCATGACCACTCCTACCATAAAATTCTCCCCATGTTCTTTCCCAAAGGATATACAAGAGAGAAAATCAGGATCAAGGGTAACTCACAGTTAAACACAACTAAGGCCACAAAATATTGTTAACATTATTCACTCACTATGCAAAATTTCTATGTGAATGTCATAGAAAAGGCATACAGTGACATCTGATGCTTCAGACAAGAATTAAGGAAGTTTTAGTCATCGTTTCAAAGCACCTTCTCAACCACCTTAGTACATCACCAAAAATCATCAGTCCTAATGCCACATTTGTTCTCATTTGCTATAAAGAACCATAAGAAAGAAGTAAAGCATCCCTCAGATGTGCAAGTATTTCTACCTCAAAATAAAATGCATTACTGGTGGGTTTGTCATGGACTCAGAGATGAGGATACACCCCAAAAATCGAGAATCCTTAAACATACTTCCCCAAATTCAGGGGGAAACTTCCTTTTAGTTTAAGCTCATGGAGCTGTAGTTCAGCAATGAAGCCTCCCCCAACACCAGCCTTAGCTCAACCCCTTCCATTCAGACTGGCACTACTTATTCTACAGGGTGGTTCAAGATAGCTCCTGGCTCAGGATCTGGTCCTTACCTAATGCCCAAAGCTCCTAACCTTGGTGTAATGCTTTAGAAATTACTTGCTTACAAGGGTTTGTCAAAATAAATTTAAAAAAAAAAGTGGTAAAAATCTAAGGTAGCAGCATGCAAACATATGTCAACACCAGTAAAAAAAATCACAACAAATGCACAAAAATGCAAACAACCTTCCCCCAGAAAATGGGTCCTGTTCTCAAAGTTTGCATTTCTGTCACAAATGCACAAACAAAGCATCACTTGCTAACCGTGGTGTTTGAAGAATGTGCCTCTTGCTTCTCTTTTACAGCATTTCCAGCCCAGCCTTTTTGTCTGTGGAGATAGGCTAATATGTAAATGCTTCCACAGTTTCTTCAAAATAAGAAAGAGGTCCTGGGAATTGAAATTCTATTTATATTTATCATAACTTGATAAGATAGAGTGTGTTTATTTAAATACCCTACCATTATTTCTTCTTAACAACAGGCAGCTCTGAAGTGCAGTTATAAGTCTGTTTACACCACACAGATATCAAATTGACTTGCTAATGGTAACTTTTATTCGGTATCCATGGGTTACTGTGTCATGTGATTTGACATCAAGTACAGACAGTGCTGATTAGTAGCATCCAGTTCTGTCCATCTCTGTGCATCACTGAACCATCTGGTCATTTATTCACTAATAAGCCCCTAATGGCCCAAATATTCACCGGCCTGTCATTGTGACATGGCATAAAATGCCTACATCTTTCAACTTGCTTTGACATGTTGCTTGTTTCACATCAAAACCCGTCATTTACAGGAAAAGAGCTCAGAGGGGTAAAAACTTGACCTAATCTGCAGTGTTAACACAAAGACAGAGGCTTTGTTATCTGGTAGCCTGACTGAAAGCATGTAAATGGGCATGAATTCATTTTGTACATTTTTCCATGCTCATTTTACAACATTCTTTAAGTTTGGTATCATTCCTAATATTGGTTTTTATGTGGGTTTTGCTGTGAAATCTCTTTTCTTTATCTGTTAATATCCTTAGGAGTGCTTTAAAGGGAGCTGGATTTCCAGAGATGTTTGTCAGTTTTCTATATGGAAAATATGTATCAATGGGAAAATTACAGGCAGCCACAGAAGTTTTCTAAACCCTTCTATTAAAGATTAGCATGATTAATAATTTTACTCTGATTTTTTTTAATCTTTGCCTAGATAGCAACAGCCAGTGTATTACTTTCTGCCCTAAAGGATGTGAGATGCAATAATTATTTCCAGTTTAGTGTGTTAGATTTTGCAGAATTGTTGTGGATGAGAAGAATCCCACAGTACATAATTGCATAGCACGTTATTAACTTAACAGTCATGAATACTCAGTAACTGAAAAATCTCCCTCTTCACTCCCATCACGCAAAATTGCTGCAGAAGAAGGAGGTCACAATCAATGCTTTATTTTTTTCTTAATCTTACTGGATATGGCCACAGTTAAAATAGTTTAAAAAAAGCAAACACCCATTAAACTAATTGCTGTTGAAATCTTGGTTAATACATCATTAAAATGTGATTAAAGCATGATGTAATTGATTGTAACTAGAACACTTAGGGTGGTTTTATTGCTCTGCAGCCATTGGTGTGATGGGACACATAATTCACCCAGTATGTTAGCTTCACTTGCTGCGTGCCTCTATTGGCACACTAGCTCCTTGAAGTAAGCATGCCCTGCTTCACAAAAACTTCCATTGTGTCCCCTTCTGGCTGTTACACTGGTTGTAAAGTGATAAGTAAAGCAAAAATAACAATATATTAACATGTCAGATTTGCCTCTTTTTTTTATATATATAACTGTAGTGTTTTAAATTTTCTATTCTTTTCTCTTTTTGTGGGCTGACACTGTGCATGTTGCCAGTGGTAGCTCCTGTTAACGACATGAACATCATCCAGGATAAGTCCTCTGGCTGTGCCTGCTAGTAAATTTTATCAGAGAAATCAAGTCAGCTAATGAATCTATTTGAATGTTGGCATCTCCATGCTGAGACTCAATCAAGTTTAAATTTCATTTAGTATTAGCGAGTTTACAATACTTACAAGTCAAATCCTTAAGCAGGTCTTGGGACACATACACAGAATTTAGTTTATGCATTCAAATGTTTCTATTTTTGATTATTCATTTCACCAATCCTTGCTGCACAATGTGATCCTCAAGGGCATCAATAAACACATTCACTCCTGTCTTATAAGCTTGAGAATACCTTTTGCACTTACTCAGAGTCCTCAAACGTTAAGAGGGCTGAAAAACAGCAGTGTTTTGTGAAAATATTGAGGTTTTGATACTATTCTCTATTCAACACTAAAATAAACCCTAACAAAACCCAAGTCGATCGAGATGTGAACTGATAACTGACTCCCTAAATGGGCATCTCATTCATACTGCTGTTAATTTCTCTTACTCTAACAAAAAAAAAAAAAAAAAATTAAAAATCCCATTTGATATATGGAAAATCTTTTGGCAATATTTAATCAAAGAAAAATATTTCTGTTAACCAAAAAAAACTGTTTTGATGACCTGTCAACTTCTGATAGAAAAATCAGTTTTGTCAACAACACAAACGCTGATCAATTTAGGATACATTCCCCTTTGTGCCAGTTGGACTTAATACCTAAATATTAAACATGGGTTCTCGGATCCTTGTAGGATTTGGGTTTTGGTCACAACCTTTTTAATATACTGAGCATTCTAAAATCAGTACTTACAATGTTAAGTAATGATAAATATATCTATTGAGTGCAAGTGACATCTGGAGAGTCATTCCTTTGCATCTTAGGTTTTTCAGATTTTGAAAATAAAGTAAATTCATGTTGGCTAAAAATTTTCATTTTAGCTATTTCAGTCTTACTGACACTTCCAAAAAACTTTCAGAATTTGAATTTTTTTTTAGACACTGAACCTTTGAAATTGTTTTTAATTTGAATTATTTTAAATTTAGTTGAAATAAAAGTGATTATTTGAAATAAATAATTTTTTTTTTTTTTTAGTTAGGTACATTATTGAAGTGAACCACATTGTTACTGAAAAAAAATTATAATGTTGAGTAAGAGAATTAATTTTAGCTACTGCCATGACCCTGATGTCTCTCAGGGAAGATGTTCTGTTTGTCTAATGGGCAGTGTCTCAGAAAAATTTCAGTTCTGCTCAGTGCCTAATAAGCCTGGGCTTACCAGCAGCTCTCATGGAATAGTGCTGGTGGAATGGGAAATGGAAAGGAGTGTTTACTGCTGTGATTTAGGGGAAAACTTCCTCAGAAGAGTTACACTGCTCTGTCTGGAATAATAGTTTTTTCAGGAAGATACAGCACAGAATATCTGAAATGCATCTTGAACACTGTGGTTTTTCTCGTCATTACAAGATTTGCAAAAAACTTTAATGATGTTGTTAGTAGCAGGAATGCAGACACAAATGGCACATTTTTTAAACTAAAAAGGCATGATTCATTTGAACAAGTGTAAATGTGTCATGCAATGACAGTCGTAGGTATTGGTGGTAAAATCTGCAATCATCAGCAGCCTTATTTTGAATACATAACACTTACAAAATATTTGATCCTGGTTTTAACTGTATAAATGCAATATCGTATTTCTGACGTGCACTTAATAGTAGAAAGCCAACTGTGTACATATTGATAATATATAAGCATTCCAATTATGGGGCCATAACTTCAGCTACATCCCTTTGAATCAGAATTAGCAAGAGGCAGCACCACCTATTTTTTTAAAAACAAAACAAAACAGAATAAACCAAATGCTTTGCCACTGCTAAAACTAAAAAGCTGTACTTTTTCAGGAAAAGGTGTTTTTAGTGATGATGTACTACACTTACCAGACACGAGTGGGTGCATCCTCAAGGCGGCCATTTAAGAAGCCAATTAATAAGTATTTAAAAGAAATCTTACCATTACCATCTGAAATACAAGATTGCATTCATATTACACTATTTAACCAAAGATCATACAATAGTAAAAATGGGAGGAGATGGTATTAATAAATTTAAAACAGGTGTAAAATATTACATCTGAGCAGATGAGAAAGGAGAGAAAAAACCTGCAAGCCCAATCAGTGGAGTAGCACAGCTGTCCTGGATACATTGCTGCTATTGACAGGCTAACTTTGGCCATCTTCCCCAGACCTCTTTTGCAGAGTGTTTAATTCCCAGCTCTTCAGAATAAATAATAGTATCTTAACACTGGTAGCACAACAAACTGTCTCTCTACAGCAAGCAGCGGCGCTTCTTTTTTAATACATTTTTAATTCAATGTAATAACAAGGCAATAGTCCCTGGCCACTGATGAAAAAATCTGCCACCAAGCTTATGCACACTGAAACAGCAGCATGTTGCTACTGTTCAATTAGATGGAAATTAACATGGTAACAGCATGTTTTAATACTGAAAGCCAAAAATGTAAAATCTATTAAAGCAGCCTCTGAGTATTTTCCTTGCAAATACCCATTTCATATCCGCAAGTGTTTGTGGAAGTGGGACTTGTGCAAGCACTAAACCAGCAAGCATTAATACTGCACGCTTTTACATTAGATAAGATCATAATGGTATTTTTTAACGTTCCACTTAATTACTTCCCAATCCTGCAAAGACATTTATGCATTTGCTTAACATTTCATAGATGAATATTTCCGTTGATTTAATATGTATCCAAGTGTTTGAAATATTAGGGCCTGAGCACAAGGCTAATTATATGCAAAGAGCATTTGTAACTCTTTTTATGACATCAAATGTCCTATATTTGAACCTAAACATGCCTACTGCTTTGGTTAATTGATGACTTTCTATTAAACATTCCTTGGAAAGCAAGTGGTAAAAAAATTGAATTTTAAACTTGCATATTTGTGTATTCAGACCCGAAGTGATGCTGATCATACAGAAATAAATGTTGTTTACTAATGCAGCTGAAGTACTGCTGGTGCATTTACCACACTATAATCAAGCATCTAAAAAATAGCATATGGGTCTGCATTGGCAGACACACAAAGTGCACACTGTATGCACCCACATGTGAGAAAATGTATAAAACTCACATCCATTAGTACTTATAAACCATTAAAAGAAACACTCTAAATAAACCTCAGGTTGGGTTAAACAGATATTGTAAGCTGCTGAACAGCAGCAATGATATTCATAAGGTAATTTGAGATGCTGACCTAGATTTTTAGTGCTTTTAGTCCGATTCCTCCTTTTGAAACCATCATCACAACCGCTCTGACCCACCACACTGATCTCAACTCCCACTTTTTGCCACAGTGATGCCAAACATTTTAACAGGCCACACAGAGGAACAGAAGAGCAAACTGCCCACTTCCACACGTGTGTATTTGCACACATGGCCAAAGTTATCAGCTTCCTTGCATTTCCACACCCACTAATCACTCACAAATGAGCTGATCCCATGTTTGCTCCCCCAAGTAATTAAAGGTGATTATCCCGGGGTCAGCAGCAGCTTAGCGAGAAGTGATTGCTACCACGAACAGAATGACTGGAAGTGAGAAAAGCACAACTGTGAGAGCAAATACACAGCCATGCACTTGGAGTACACTGTTCTGCAACAAGAAAATAGTGACCTAAAGCCCAGCACACCAGCTGTACTTGGATACAGCAGAGACTCTGAGCTCTACTGCAGAGATGCACAGAGAATGCTGCTTCGCCTGCCCACTGAGGCAAGCAGCCTTGCATTATTCTACCAGAACCCATCGTTGCTGTAGCTCAGATTTTAGGTTTTCATGGGAACTAACAGAATCCCACAAGGGTCCTTGGGTGGCAGAAGCTCTCCATGCTGCATTTTCTGCCAAGATATTGATTAATATATTTTAAAATTCTATAAGAGAAAAAAAATGTTATTGGTACAGCAGATGTTATACCACCACTAACATTAACAAAAACTTTGAGTCTCCATCAGTTCAAATGTACCTATTATACAAAAAGTAAGTAAACAAATTTGACGTAGACCTGTCATATGGGCCTACCACTAAAGTTTGTCACTAACAACAGGTTTCCTGGCTCAGCAGTAGAAGGCTGTATGTATGATTTCTTGATCCACTGTACCTGATGACAATTTCATCTGTGAACTGGCTTTCTGTGGAATTTTTACTACAGAAAACACACATATTTTTCTCTCAGCAGTCAGTCTTTTCAAAAACAAAGGAAGTTTTATTTTGGAAACACACTTTCTAGCAATCTAGCTGGAGTCTCCTGAGAGATGCTTAGATTTTAATAAGTACAAATCAATCCAAAATTAATGGCATTTAAGGATGTACAGTAATTCTGAAAAGAGTCAAAAACTCAGAAACTCAAAATCACAGATGCTTTAGTGGGAAAAAGGCTTGTGGTGTACATCTACCACAGGTGAAATTAAAGCTGTAGCACAAGCCTTGATCTTGCTCTACAACCAAATGTAAGAGTGAGCATCCATCAGTGTGCATTTCCCAAAGGGCCCAGTTCTGAAGACCTCACTCAGGAAAGCATTTTTTGGTTTGGCTCTAATATTTCATATTTTTCCCTTAAACTATGGCCCTGCTGCTGCCTCCTTTTCCCCTCTGCACTGAGCAGATGGTGTCCTTTTAGCTGTGGCACCACCAGTTTTGCCACTGGAAATTGGCAAAAGTATATCCTGTTTTGCAATGAAAGCCAATGCTTAATACAGGCAGAACTGCTCTTTCTTCAGCCTGTTGTATGCATCAGAACCTATTTCTGCTGACAAAAATCTGGAGGAATATTTCACTCATCTTTACCTGCCTATGCAAGAACAACTTGCAGACAAGAGCAGAAGGAGCATGGGAGCCATTCCACACAGGCTATTGCTGCTACACCAGATCTTGGAAAATAAAGCATTGCTGCTTTTTTAAAAAAATGTCTTTCTTCTTTCTGCTATTATGCAGTTAAGTATCTAAATCTTGGATGTAGCCAAACCAAGACTTCCAATGTTTTTCTCAAACTTGTACCCTTCTTTTCTCTTATGCTCTTATTCATCCCAGTCCAAATTTACTGACAGTGTCAGTAGCCCACTGTAGTGGCAAGACCCAATACATTTGTCCTTTGCATTCCAAGTTCTGACTCATATTCTTTTGTCACACAACACATCCAAAACTCAATTCTCAGAAGCAAGCGTTAGGGCACAAATCACCAGACCTTTCCCTCCCTTGTCATGCTGCACTGCTTGCTTGCTTTAAGAAGAAGATGAGCTTCCCTTGAGCTGGCTTACCTCCAGAACTAATTATCTGAGATTAATGACCTACACAAACCTCACTGATTTCAAAGAAATTCACCAAGCAGGCTCCAAAACAAATGCAAAACCCAATTTTTTCCCACTAAAATCATATAAGAAAATGCTGACCAAAGTAGAAGTTAGGGGGAATGCCACTTTATAGTTTCAGATACTCTATTTACAAAACTCCCTGGTTCATACATTTATTTACGTTTTCTTTTTCCTCATTGATTTATCCCCATAGGATAACTCCTATTAAAGACTATATCCTGTCATTACTCTGTTTCAGGTCTCATTTCTGTGCCTGTTTCTTGATCAGTTGTGTTATGCTTTGCCCAACTACCAAGATATCACCATCAACCCTAGCAAGTTTCTGATGTAAGCAGAAAAAGGAGAAAATGAGAGAACAAAGGGCATAAGGATAAGCCTTTCCTTTACAGTCCAGACCAACAAGGATTGATAAACTGCCCTAGATAAAGGTTGTCTTCTCCCTGGTATGAGCATCTGCAGGGATGTAAAATGTTAAGTGTGGGGATAAATACCACAACAAAGGAATAACAATGCTGTTATTAATATTGCTTCTGATTTAACTCTCTTGTGACAATTTCATGTGCCACGTAAGGAACTTCATCATCTCTGAGCCTCCTAAATACAATGAAAATACTTTCTCCTCAAAGTCAAGATCTTTTCTATGGAAAAGCAAACTTTCCCTAAGTTAGCAGTTTCTCACAGTTTAAATGAGAGGAAATTGTTAGTAGTTTCCAGCTTATTTTTGACACATAAAAGAGAAGCTTAGTTTAGACTACTTAGACCAACAGGTTAAGGATGCTAGGAATTAAAAGTTTGGGTTTGGAAGGATTGTATTGCTGGAAAGAGAATAATCAATACTATTTAGTTTTGGCACCTTCATATTCTTTTAATTTCTATCTATTTTAAGAAAAACAGTACTAGGCAGCATTCCAGAAAATGTTGCTGAAACAAAGCAAGTATAATACAGAGGGCTGTAACTCTTAATAAAAGAAAGTAACGAGGGTGCTGAGATAAATCATTCATATTTATTCATATGCCTGTCTGTAGAAGGAGCATAACTTTTATACTTATTCCAAGACTCAGTATTCTGACTGAGTTTTTACTGGCAATATTCTATTCTATAGCCAAAATTTTATCAACCTGTATGTTAAAGCAAGAAGGATTATCTTCATATATAATTAAATCCAATGTATAAATAAGTAGCACTTACTGATACAAACTATGGTGCTTTCTTATTCTGAGAATAAAAGAAATATAGTCTAAATGAAGTAAAAGAAATGTAAGGGATGCTCTTTTTATAAAGCAAATATTATAATGCAGTCGCAGAACTTCATTAACTCCATTGATTACAGCACTGCAGGGAGATGGGTTTTTTCTACTTTTTTGTTGTTATTTTCTTCAGGTTTTGTACAATTAACTGAGTTTTCACATTTCTTAATTTTTTTTAATGTGCAGCATTGTGAATGAGTGTGCTAAGCATTATTTGCTTATTTTCTCCAAACTCATCAAATGTGTCCAAGCATTTATATCAGACACAGACTTGCTCTTCTGTAATTTTGCCTGATATTGAACCAATCTAGCACTTCAGCTCAAAAGGGCTACTTCTAAGTCTACCAGACAACAAGCATCCTGATATCCAATACTATATATATTCAAGAACAAGCCACTTCAATGTTCTAGTTGTTCTAGTATAAGTACAATTCATACACATATTCCATTTCTTCCTCAAACAGGTATTTTCCTCTGATGTTGATTAGAGGAGAATTTTAACACCTTCCCTCAGCTTAATTGAGGGTAAGATTTCTGCCATGCAGTAATAATAAAAGTTTATAGTACAGAGTGTTTGAAGAAGAAAAGGCAGAGGCAACAAACTGAGGAGACCAAGACCCATCATTCCCAGTTCCACCCAACTCTGAATGCTTACTGGCTGGAATGATCTCAAACCTATCACTTGTTACATAACTTTCTTCACAAAACAGAAATATGGGCAGCAGAGTCTTGGGGGCACTGGGGAAAAAGAGTTGAGAGGACCCATAGATCCCAAGAAAACATTAATTTCTCTCCTGAATTTTTAAGCCAATGAATGCTGTCAGAAATGAAATGGTTGTAAAAGAAATGGTTGTATACTTTCATTGGTAGACTTTTTCTAAACTCTTAAAGTTCCTGCTTGAAGACCTTTAGAAAAGATGAGAAAATTTTTATTTACTCTCTGAGAGGAAGGCCTTCTGTGTATTTAACTTACACTTTATTTGTTTTTAAAATATATTCAGGCATTCCTGTGTGATTTCTTGCTAATGCTTAATGAACCAAATCCTTTTAGATATTTGTCTACAGCTGTAAAATTCTCTGCTGGCTTCTTCCTCAAGCTAGAGGTTTTAGCCCCAACTTATTAATAGATGCCAGTGAAAGCATCAGCTCCAGAGACCTTCCCAAGCGCCTTGTTCAGCCCGCTGCCCTTTACACTCTGCTTGTAACCGACAGGGAGCCTTAACCTGCACCTCCACAGGTGTGCAAGGCAGCCCAGGGGCTACTACCTATGCACTGCTATCCCTGTGAAGGGCAAGCCAGGCAATCAAGCATCCTGATTTAGTCTCCATGCAAAGGTCAGATTAGGCACTCTCCTGAGGTCCTCGCTATGTTTCTGACTCTGTGCTCGTGCTGCGACGCCCACAAGGAATCCAAGAGCCAAATAAAGTGGGGTTGTAAGGAACATGTGATGAAAAAAAAACAGCATTTGTTACTTAAAAACAGAGAAATTCAAAACGATCACACACAGTCCCCTATCTGCCCTTTCTTATTACTTTGATTATTCTTTATACACATCCTAGCTAAATAACAAGCTTTTTATGTCCAGGATGGCAGCCAAACCCCCACAAAGCAGTTTGACCACCTTGCCTCACCTCTCAGCAAGGGTCTGCACACCCAGTGCCTCAGCTCCCACACTGGCAACTGAGACCTCTGCCACAAGGAGTCTCCTCCCTGGCACAGAGCCACCAGCTTAGCCAGGACCCTGCACAATGTGCCCCCTGTTCTCGAATGCAGAAACCCAGAAATGGTGCTTTGTTCCCCACGGGATGTCCTGTCCAAGGGCATCATGGTCTTCCTCACAATCCAGGTAGGAAAAGCTGCTCAGCAGGCAGACAGCAATTGCTTATATTAGCTGGGGGTTCCATACTCCTTTCTAGAGTAGTTCCATATAGGGAATACCTGAGTAATTCAGTGTGGGAGTGAAGAAAACCAGCAGCAAACCTGGTGAGGTTCACCCACCTCCCCAAAAACTCTGCTAAGTGTGCAGCACTCAGCAATCTCTTCCAAGGGTTTTTAACCCCTGCCAGGATTTAGGCAGACTGTGTGTGGCAGCAGCACTCAGTTCTAAGAGGCTGTAAGCTGGAGAGCCTGCAAGGGACAGGGCTACGTGTGTGGTCAGCACCATCAGTAACAAAATTCCCTCATGTGGGGAAATTTGGGTCCTCTTTCCTTGCAGAGAACATCACACAGTATATCTGGGGGAGAGCAGCTCTCTTGGGCACTGTTGGTAACCTGCTCTCCAGAATTACAGTAGCAGCATCCGAGTTAACTAAACTCTAAAACTGTTAAGATGGAGAAACCCTAGACAAATATAGCACTGCTAGGGAATAAATATTAGAAGAAATTCAGCTGTAACCAATCCTGACTTCCTTTAGACATGGCAACTGAAGAAAGGGAGACCTGTAAGAGCCCTCTGTAGGCTATTCAGACACCTTATTTAAGTTTTGTAAAAGGATCTGAAACCATAATGATGGTTATGTGCAAATATCAAATAGCTCAGTTATATCAGGGATCACTTATCCAAAAAGTTTTTTTCTGCAAAGGATGTCAAACACCTATGGACATAAAAATAAGATTCTAGTACATAACAAAAGCTTTATTTTTCTTTAACAGTAAAATCAGAAAGATATGCTGAAGCTACAGCCAGAGAAAATCCTAACATGGTCTTGAATCCATCTTCTGCCAGAAGATTTTCCCCTAAATTTTTAGTGAAACACATCTTTGGGTCCTAATTTTCCAAAATATTGACACAAAACCTATCTATCATAAATAAAATTCTTTGTTAAGCAGATACATCAAGCCCTGGGTCTCTATAATCATTGCATTTTAAAATTTCTTTTAAAATGCAGTGCAGTTGTCAAATATGTGCTCATTTTAGTTATGCATAGGTAGGTTTGCAGTGGCATCAAGTGTTCAATTAGCCTATTCCCAGGTGAACATTCTCTGCAGATATGTCACTGGAGAGATCCCTTTCACATCTTTGCCTATTTGAAGATGGCAATAAACCAGTTCTCATAGCCTACTCATCTCAGACTGATTTCTGGAGCTGTGTTCTGACAATACCTTCCTGCAGCATAGCCCTCTAGTAGCTCTGAGATAGTCACTGCAGAAAGCTACAGAGGAAGGGACTCACTCTGCTGTGGTGCTTTTCTTAGGGGTATAGCCACAGCAGCAGCTCCTAAGCAGAGACACTGATGAATAATGGTCCTTTAATGGGACCTGCTTGTGAGTCAAGTGAAATAGGGCAGCTGAAGCACCACAGCACTCTGCCAGTTCTCATCTGAGAAACATCCAGGTCTAATCCTCCACAAACACCAACTAAATGACACCAACTCCAGCTCCAGGGCAGTCTTTGGTTCAGGCTGGTGAAGCCTCAGTTGAGCACAGCCAGTTTAAGCTAGCAGAGCCTCTCTCCTCACCTTAGTATATTTAAAAGTGTCACAAATTAAGTAGAAACACCAAAAAAATTAAAAATCAATGTGTTTTCTTTTTCCCCTCTTGGCTCTTTCTCCCATCATATAGAGAATTGTTATATCACTACTCACCTACTCCTGAAGCAGTGTGCAAACATGTTAGAAATATTTTTTTAAATGGTTGGTGTAAAATGAGCACAATCTGACAGGACAGCCCCCACACATGGCACTACATGCAGGTTTGCTCTTGGTTTGCCCTGTTTGCCATTAAGTACCACCAAAAAGAAACCAAAAGCCCCTGGCCATTCCAGCTGCCATTAATGAGCTGCTTTCCTGTGTCCCTGATCCCCTCCTGAAGGCCAGGCCCTGCTGCAGAGGCACTAATGGACAGCTGAGGCTGGGACAGGGGTGAGTCCCACGCTGGTGACCAGGGTGCCACCTTGCCTCTGTCCCCCTGGGCGGTGTCCCGTGCCAGCTGCCTGTGCTCCTGGTGTTTGTCACCGCGGGACAGACCGCAGGGCGCTCCCAGGGCTTTACAACCAGTGAAAATCGGCACCAGCTTCCTCATTCTGGCACAACATGTCTTCCCTTTGAAGTCCGGTTACTGGGTTTTACAGTTCTATTTTTAAAATGTATTAAAGATGTTTAAAAGTGGCAGGGACTTCCAATAAAAGCCATGTTGTCCAGAATCAGGATGCTGGTCCCAATTTAAACCGGCTGTTAAACAATAGTATATCCAAATAAAAGTTGTCTGATTTACAAAATACCTCAGACTGATTGAACATTTATTATCCAATTTTTCTCTTTTCACGTCTTCAGAGGTCATTCTCTCTATTTTTTTTTCCTTTATATCTGCAATGCTTTCACAACTACTGTATGGAAAATGAATCCACTTACCATATTTTAAAAATAACTGTTAATGGCATATAATAAAGTATAATAAAGCACAGAAGCTAATAAAGATTTACATTTCTGTTGGCTCTATGACTGGTTTAAAGAGCTTACATTATTGTCAGAGCTCCATCTTCTGAAACACACCCAGGAAATACTACTTCTGTTTTTATCATTGGGCATTTCTATTTCCCAATATAACTTATATTTAAAATTTTATTTCTGCAGCACTTTTAAATTTCTATTTGGAGAGGTGAAAGAAGATAAACAGGACAATGCCTGAAGGAGAACATCACTCCAAGGAGGAGCCTGAAGGAGCCAGGGCAGCCTAATTCCCTGAGTCTTCCTGGAGCTCCTTGTGACTGACCTCCTGTTTCTGGGGTGATCCTGGGTGAATCATTTCACATCTGTCCCATCTGTTAAAGCTGCGCTCCTCAGAACAGGGGTTTTCTTTTGCTTTGTGTATTTATGCAGGATAACTCTGTAACTTAGGAACTTATGGTGCTACTATTACAAAGTATATTACAAGCATTACTATTACAAGCTTAACCTGAGTTTAAAAAGTCTAACAAAATTTAACCTACAAAGGGAGGGAGTTTGATGACCCAGGAGGAATCAACCTCTGCATAAAACTTCTGCGCAGATTTTCATCACTAAACTTTGCCTTTCAGTACTCTGTGTTTGTATCTTGTAGTTATGTTCCAGAAACACATAACAGGCTTCCTGTCCTATCAAATCCCCCAGTCACATAATTCCACCATAAAGCTTCACACTAATATCCAAAAATCTGTAGTATTTTCTAATACCTTTGTCAGACAGACATAGTAAAAACTTTGTGCAAGACTTCTATGTAAGAAATGCACTTGAACTTTCTGTCTTGTCAATCCCTTTGCTATAAATAGGAAAATCCCTATTTCCATTCCACAGACTGGAAAATTGGGGCAAAGGACAAATAAAGTAACCTGCTCAAGGTGATGCTGACTTGCACTTGTACATTGTCTGCAATAGATGACACCCCTTGTCAGATAAATTGCACAGTAATAGCTAAGTAGTTAGGTCTTCAAGATTCATGGTTAGCAAGTATTCCTAAAATTCTGATTAAACATTTTGTTTCCTAGTGGTTTTAAATTGGATGTGTCATTTTGTAAATGACAGATGGCTACAACAGAGTTACTGATCAGCTTTTTAGTTTAGAACAGCAAATACAGGAATACATTGGCACCAAGTTTCAGGTAATTCTTTCTACTGAACCCTTGCCAAAAGTTATGTATTTGTGTTATGCTTCTAGAAACAAAGATCCGTAAGCAGGTTTGTTTGCCCCAGGTAAAATCTAGTGTGCTGAAAAAGTCACATTAAATAGTTGCTTAAACAAAACACCAAGCAGCAATGAAATAAAAGCAAATCCTAGCTTACCAATTAAAAAAAAAAACAAAACCAAACAAAACCCCAACCAAAAAAACCCCAAACACACATAGACAAAAACATTAACTCACTCCCACCCCAAATTAACGAAACCATCGCACTGAAAAATACAGCATATATCTATACATACACATGTCCATATATATAATGGAATAAATTAGGAAGTATGTTGTATATTTTACAGGATTATTAACTACATTTAATGTATTCATATAATTTTCACTTACTTCCCATTCACTGTTTTTGAAAACAGTGAGGTTTGACCTTCACACGGAATACTTTCACTCACACATTTAGTTCTACTCATTGGTCTCAGCAGCTCAAAACATTGCAACCTACATCACATAAATGTTCAAGAAATCCAAAACACATGGAGGGGAACATAAACAATTATTTGTATGGGTCAGAGCAGAACTTTTTTTATATTCCATGGCAGCATAAGGACTTGAGCAAAGAGGTCACAATGTCAGTTCACAATGACATCCAAAAACTCCTCCAGAATCCACAGACCTCATTAAGCCAGGCCATACAACACATCCATGTGAGAGGTCCACAGCACCCTGGGCTGGGCAGGACTGTCCACACTCACATTTATTCTGCCTTGGCTTCTCTCTGAAAGCAGTGCCCACTCCTACAGCCACTTACAGGTGCAAGCTCCTCCACACACCTGCAGCAAAGCCGGCAATCATGCCTCTGTCTTCAAACAGAAGGGCTTCCACCCCTGGTATTTCATCTCCATGAAAAGTTCTGTTTAAAGGCAATAATTAGACAATGAGTAGCAATGGATGAAAATTACTCCAGCCTTGACTATTCACCTACTGGTAATCAAACCATGTGCAGATTTCAGCACTGTAAACTCTTGAAACTGAAAAACTGCCGGTTTTTCACTTGTAAACTCTTCATTCTTCAGTCAGTGACTGTTGTTTGGTCATTCTTTTTCTTTGGCAATTAGAATCTGAGTTGTTTTAAGCCTGATCTGATAATTTT
Source organism: Molothrus aeneus (assembly GCF_037042795.1). Lineage (NCBI taxonomy): Eukaryota > Metazoa > Chordata > Aves > Passeriformes > Icteridae > Molothrus > Molothrus aeneus. The sequence continues at coordinate 17,317,552 of NC_089652.1, read as the reverse complement.
GCTTGTAAACATCTGTTCCCCAGAAAATGCAGTCAACAAGCAGAAGAGACATAAAATTGAGTCTTAGCTCTTTTGGGCTAGCTTCAGTTCATAGACTGGGACTACATAAAATAATCTAATGGAAAGAAGGAGTGATTTCCTCAGAGTATCAGAAAGAAAAGAGGGCAGGGAAAAAGACTTAAAACTAAAACAAACAAAAACAAAACAAACAAAATAAAACAAAAACAACAAAAGAAAACCTAACTTCAGGATCACTTTGATATTGGGAAAACAATTTTATAGATTTTTTAAGAATTACTAGATGGTACAGTGTGGCTTAAACTGTTGAATGGTGTTGTTTCTACTTGAAAAGCCAGATGGTGCATGTGGTTTCTAGCACCCACTAAGCGTGGGTGCCAGATGAGGGATCTGAAGGATGGTACTAGGGAGAGTGGGAATGAAGAGGCAGCTGCCTACAGAATTAAGCTTCTATGTAAACAAAAATAAAAAATTCACATAATTATTTGATTAAATATTGTATTTTATATGAAAAACAAGAAAAATTAGGCAGAGGAAAACTTTAAGAGCTTTGCTGAAAAAGGAACACCTCAGGAACATTAAAAAGTGCTAGTCCATAGTAGATTCAGATCCTGCTATAATGAAGGGTCACATTTGTAACACCTGGAGCCTCACAATAGGAGTCAGCTGATTAACTATTACATAATGCTGTACCTTTTTATATTTACTTACTAGCCCCTTTTTGTTGAGCACATCTATGAATGAATTTTCAGTACCGTATCATGCCCAGATTTCTCCATTCCTTAACATTTGGACTAGGATACAGCTATTTCAATTATTAATGCAGTTTTTCAATATTGAGAACATTCTTGATTCAACCTGCAAGATGCTGAGTGTGACACTTTCATTATTTCTATCTTTTACAGGGTGGGCAGTAATTGCCCTTCTGCTAGTTTTTTCCTTAGGCACTAGAGCAAAAGTAACAAAGGCACGAGCAGATTATCATCCACTGGAAAAAAATGTATTTAAGTTTCTGACATAGAGTTTGTTTACAGCTGTTGCAAGTTTGCTTTGAGAACCTGCTGCTGTAAACTGGCTTCTGGAGCTCAATATCCACATGCAATCTTCCTGGCCTGTATGGGCAATCATAGCACTTCATTGTCCAGTGCTATCATTACAATATTGTTATCATCTGAGCTTGAGTCTGACACTTTCTCTAAGACCTTTCAAATAACCCCTTTACTAGACTTCAGTACCAAACCATTCAGGGCAAATCTCTGCTTTGTGCTTGTCAGCCTTAATAGACTGGATGTCACTTTTGCCTGTAAGAAGTGCCCGCTCTTCAGCTGTCAGTCAGTCCTTGCGGTGTCAGCCGAGAGCGTGGCTGGAGCTGCTGGATTAGAGGGTAGTTACCACAGCTGTCAGATTACTGACAACCTGACACCCACATCCCCAACTTCCTTTGACTGTATTTGGTTTCCATCTCGCTCCTTGGACCTTTCTTAAGGTGGATCCCTATGCTCAAGTTAAACAATGTTGCAGCCAACTAGGAAAGTTTTGTTCTCGTCTCCAACTCCGCTTTCAGCCTGGTTTGTCTTTTGTAGACAACACTGTCAAAGTGTTTTACAGAAAATGTTGCTAATTTATAAGGGGAGAAAATAAATTTTCACTGGTCTCTAAGTTAGCAGCATTATTTTTTTGAATCATGTCTCTGTGTTTGGAGGCATTTTAGTTATTGATATCTACCTTTAGTCAAAGGTGTTGGGGAGTTTATACAGCTTTCTCCACATATTTTAAATGTACTCAACACCCTGCTCCTTGAATGCTTCTTTAGTTCTGCTCTCAAAAGGTTACAGACTATGCAATTCTGTGAATAGCTTACAATTATTTAAAGTGGTGTGCATTATACCAACACTTTATAGAACCTGCCTTGTGTTCCATATTCCATAGTTGACACACATTTCTCCTACTTTTAGAGGATAAAGTAGAACTAAGCAGAAAAAAACCAAACAAAAACCACACCAAAACTTACATTATTTAGGATCTTATTACATTTCATGCTTGTGTAGCTATAACCTCACAAGGCAGACAAATGAGATTATGGATACTCCATGGACTCTTGCTGTGTTTGTCTCATGTTTTTCCAGTTTGTATGAACTGCCCCTCGAAACACAACTGATAGGCTTTAATTTCCAAATCCTGCCATTGCTCCAGGTGCCTTTATACTTCTTCCCAAGTTCCAGACACTTCACTCAGTTCTATGATGGGGGCCTTGCCATATGGCAAATAGACACAATACCTCGGAAAAACTTCAGGATTTGGTCCTTTGTTCTTATCATAAAAGATGAAGTAGTAGCATTTCCCAGCCACATTTCTGGCACATGACATTTCCTTGTGAAATAATTTCAGGGGAAATACAGAAAATACCTCCAAATTAGTGACAAGGGTTCAAGGACATGCATAGGGTGCTGTTTTTCTTCTGCCCATTTCTATCCCAAATGAGCCAACTTTATTTAAATATATTTAAAGTATTTCTTTTAAAACTAGTGCTATCTCAATGCACTGCACTGTAGTATATTTTTAAGTGAAAAGAAGATCATAAAAATGCATTATTAATCCATTTCAGCTGAACAACTGTCAGAAATGTCATACCTAAATCTATTTGCAGAAATTAACGCATAATATTACCCAGTAGATACTAAGGCACAATTCACAGTAGTGGATAAATCCCTGTTTGAACAGATGGGCTGAAATGTTGGGACATCAAGCTGAATAATTTGGGTACCTCCCAAGTAACCTCCATAACCATGGGTGTGTTGTTATTTTTCTTTCTCACTGCCAGGTACAGCTAGAGAGCAAAATCCAGCAGCGCTGTTCCTCCCGCCATGCTGGCACCTGGACAATATTCACAGGATTAGCTAAAGGAAAGAGCACTGCAAATGACAGCCACACCTTCACCTTCCTGATGGGAGGTGAGGAAGTACCACATCTCCTGTAGGACAAGCCCTCAAACTCAACTGGAGGCACGTTCCTGCTCTGCTCAAGAACAAATTCAGGGAATTTGTGGCAGGATGAGGGGCTGCAGGTACTCAGGGCACAGTTGGTGAAAGGTGTGTCATGCCAGGGTGTCCCATAGTGACTGGAGCCATAAATCACCTGGAGGCTGATGAGTGGGCCTCTCCCACCAGTAGGGCTGCCTCCAGAGGCATCCATGGACTGCAGAGTGGGAAGGGAGCTGAGCTCCATTGTCTCTGTGGAGGTGCAGGCTTGGTCACACACAGAAATGGGAAGGCTCTCAGCCCATCTCCAGAAGTTCTCTTAACCTCCACCACTTCCTGACCATTATCTTAGAGTGGAAAGTTCTGAGGAGACACTCCAACACTACAGTGAATGAGACCTGCTGCTGCCACAGACAGGACAGCAAAATCACGCCTTGGCTTCCCAAAGAGCCCAAGGAGAAGCCTAAGAGGATACAATTCTTTTCAGTCCTTGGAGGAGTGAGCACCTCAGAAAAATCAGATCTTTCTTTGGTGACAGCAAGAACCAGGTTTATATTCTAGAGCTAAAAAAAAATTCTTTTGTTAAGAATCATCCACTGTGCTCGGGAGTCAATTTTAAGCTTTAGTTTCCTGATTTACTACTCTTTTGCAATGCCCAGTGTATACTTCATTTGCAGAACAGCACTGGTGAGTATAACATTAACAGATTGTTGTCTAAATTTCTTTCTCTCTTTTTTAATAAAGGTTTGTGAGTTACAGAAGTGCAAAAATGCTTTAAACCTCTTAATTTGTTTTGTTTACTTCTGTAGCTTAAAAAACAGCCAATTGTTTTTAATTGGTTTAAAAAAAAATTGCTCGAGGCAGAAACCTGGAAAACCAATCTTCTGTCTGGAGTAAATTTTTACAGCTGCCTTTTAAACCTCTGAAAATAGGGTTTATAATGGAAGTGCTGACACAACCTTATCTACAATATATCAGTGTGAACTGTACTGCTATAATAAGCAGTTATTATGTATGTGTGAAAATAATGAGAGCCAGTGTCTGAAGAGAGTTAATGTAAAATGCTAAGCAATCGTGGTTGGTTGCACAGTATAGGTTAATATTCTTTCATATAGCTACACTTTTCCCCCTTTTGTCCTCCAGAACTCCTAATGAAAATTCTGATACCTGACGGTAATGATAAGCAGCCATTCACACATCCTTTGTGTCAAGGCTAGAGCATTAATGCTTTCCTTCATATAACATTTTGCATAGCCTAAAGCATCTATTAAAATCCTTTGTAAAATTCATGAAACAAAAGTGGTGGGTTGAGTCTAGTGGGAGAGCAAGTAAGCTGCTTATTAGCAAAAAGTCAAAAACACAGGGCCAATTACAGATCTGAACAAGAAAGGCTACAGAACAGCATGGGGAGTAATTCTTTCTTCAGCCCAATGGGCTCAAGTGAGAGGCAACCTAGATAAAAATATAGCAAATATTCTAAGCAGTAATTAAACTAAAATGTTTGGAGTTTAGAAATAGCTCTATAACAACTGAAGGATATGCTCAAGTAAAACAATTGTCTGGTCTCACATAGATGCTAAATTGGAAGGATTTAAGACTGCTCCCTAAAGGAATGACTAAGGAGTAGCCAAGAAGAGCTGAGAGCTCAGGAGATATGTAAAAAATCTGTTTGGTATTTCAAATGCTATAAATTAGATAAAAAAATGAGCTTTTCTACTGAACAAGCAACATAAAACTGAATAAACCACAATAAGATTGCCCTTTTTCTGTTATAAACTTTACATTAAGCCTGTCATGTTCTATGACAGCCTAACAGACCTCATTCTTTACCCTTTGGAATTTGAAAGATTGGCAGATGTCGTGATTTCCTTAACACCAAAGACCTTGCAGATAATGTTCACCACACAATACTTTTAGTTTGAAAACTTCACATCCTTACTTCCAGAATCACCAGGTAAAATTTCCAAACAGAACTTGAGATTTTTCTCTGGTCAATAATTGTTTCTGACCCTGAGGAAAATCTTTTATTGACAAAGGAAAAACGTGACATGGGCAGCAATTTTTATGATTTGCTTTACTAGTCCAAACATGCCCTTACATTCATAATAATGAGCTGCTTTGCACAAAACAGCTCTTTATTATGAACAGAGGGGTATAATATTGTTAAGTAGCTTTGAGTCAAAGCAGAGCTAGTTGAGGCTAGCTCTGAACTGAAAGCAGTTTTCCCTTTAAAACATCCCTCCTACCCTTTAAAATCTTTTGAAAAACCACACACAGTTATTTTTTAAAAATTGGAATGTGGTAAGAATCTCAACTGGCATTTTCTAACACTTGGTTAGTAAAGTTTGTGTGTTGTTATTAATTTACTTTTCAATGTAAGAATTGTTCCAAGATGTTCTGTAACTCAGGGTCATTATGCAACTTCTTAGGGGGTCATGCTTTATTCCTGTGAATCTGGGAGAGACTTTAACACCTATTTAAAACAAGGAAATCCTGGCCCTGCACTTTTGCAGCCAAGCAGTATCAAAATGCAGTGGAGCTGCTGTGCCTTACGGAGGGATGGAGGGACAGAAGGAAAGCTGCAGGACCTGCCCCATGCAGCCAAACCTGCACTCACTCTCCTGAGGAGAGTCTGGGGGACACCAGGGCCAGGGCAGGGGGAAGTCACTGGCTGCCCTTGCTCTGGGCTCAGGGAGCATCTCTGCCCGTGGGAGAGCTGCCTGCTCCTCTCCTGGAGGGCAGGGCTGTGAGCAGGATGGCCAGCAATGAATGATTCCAGGAAGGGTCCTGATTTCATCCCTACTGCTGTTTATTAAGCCACACCCTAAAGATATGTTCTTAAGCAGATAGCAACAGGGAAGTTCAAGTTACCCCTGATTCAAAAGCTTGCAAAATGTACTAATGTAACATAATTAATTAAAGAAATTGTAATATGTCTTTCTTAGTCAATAGCTATAATAAAATAATCCATTTCTATTTCTAATACATTTTACTAGAGAGATATGGGGCCTTCAGGTTTTCAAAAAGTAAAGGAGTTTTTTTAAAATTGTATCCCAAGCAGTCATGTAGCAGTTTAGCTACTATCTCATCAAACATAGAACAGTAAAATCAAAAAAAAATTGTTCAAGAAGCATATAGCATGGATGACATAATTGCATTAGAATAAGGAAATCAATTGAGCCAACCAACCTTTCACTCCAGCTAGCCATTCACATACATTAAAGTCACCATGTTGACTGGAGTAGCATAAATATGACTAAAGTGTGCCAGATTTTCTATATAAATGAAATAACCGACACAAACCAAATCTACAAAATTATTCCAAATATAGCATCAAGAAAGTCTTGTGGTTTGTGTTTGCAAAATGAGATTTCTTAAAATAAGATTTGAAAAAAAGATACATAACACTGAACAGAAAAAAGATTTCAAAGCTCTATCTCCCTGTAGTTTCACTAACATGTTAACCTACTTACAGCAATTAGTGCTTCATTAGTAAGGCTAACTAACTGTTGCTATGCCCTGTAATGATTTGCCAGGTTTTCTATATACAAGTGCATAATCAATGTTTTCCAATTACTGCTATAGTGCAACCACTATTTCAAATAAACTAGATAATAATACAAACCCATTACTGAATCTGAAATAGCAGAGGCATTTAATTGCAAGGCAGTTCTTTTCAGCTTTTAAAATTTTTCACACTAATGAAGTGTCATACAAAAAAGTTGTATTGATTTTTCCACCACATGGCTTCAACCACAAATATGTAATTATCCCTTTTATATCTAGCAAGGGGATTAAAATAATCTATAGTATATAGCCTTTACTTATCCCTGATGGGTCTAGTAGTACTTTTACCCTTTTCAAAATATGCAGCTTTTTGATGAATGAACTTTCAGTAAAATGTTGCTTTATTTGCTTCATATCTCTACTTTTTTGAAACCGTCTAGCATGCAAGGATCAGAATGGAATTTTAAGTTTGCAGTTCTACCAGCAGCAGAGGAAAAGGAAGCCACAAGACAAGGACAAGTCTCTACTGCAGATCAGGGCCATATCACCTAACTCTGATCCTCTTTCCCACCTCAGCAGTCCACATCAGTTAAGTGCCCAGAGTCAGCATCCTGCTAGTAACATAACTTTTAATTAGTGCTTTCAAATTCTTCACGTGGCAGAGAGCTCCAGCCCTGTGGCCCAGCCTGGGCAGGACAGCTGATCCCTCAGTTTCCCTGGAGCTCCCAGCATCTCCACGAGCAGAGCACCCCCTCTGCCAGGAGGGCTCGGTGGCCACGGCTGCAACAGAAGCAGTGGGACCACACCCAACACCTACAGCACTTGGGAGGTCTTATTTTCTCAGCACCAGTTGGTGGTGCTGAGATAATAATAATAAATATTATTATAGAAAAATATAAAAAATATTATTTTAGAAAACGCAGAATCCACCAGATGCAAACAATATCACAGGAACTACTAGATGAGACTAAGACACGTGATAAGAAATTATCTTGTTTTCATGGGTGCTGTAGAGATTATTTTATTCCTCAAATACCTGGAAGGAATTCCAGCTTGATTTTAGTATGGTTTCTATTAAAGAAAGTCTACAAAATGCTGTAACACAGATGGAAGATAAACCTCATGCAGAAAAGTTTCCTGTTCTAAACTCAAATGAGCACAGTTTTCACATGAAAGGGGGCCACATTCCTCACATTATTAGGGCCAAAGCAGCATCTCCCAGTAATAGTTTCACACTAATATGTTAATCTATTGGCACCTGTCAGTTCTCCCAGATATGCTGAAATTCACCAAAATTAGCTGGTCTTCTGTCTTGTGGAATATATTATTTAATGAGAAGGTTTTGCAAATCAGATATGATTGAGAATCATATACCCTTAAAACTAGTCAGATATTCAAAAATCTTATAAATATAAGTTAAAACTCTTGGATAAAATATAAAACCACAGTACAGCCATTGAATGAGAAATATTTTTGTAGTGGTAGGTATCTTTTTTCCCTAGATGTTAATTTACAAGTTAGTATTTGAGGGCCAAATATTGACCATCTAACTAATCAGATAGAGAAACCTATCTAAACTTGTTACTAAAATCTAATTTCATTAACAATAAATACATTTACTAGACCACTTTAAAAAGCTCTAAGAAAAGTTAAAACTTGCAAAAATATTTTAAATATTAGAAAGTATTTAATCTACAAAACAGCAGTGCAAGGTTGAAATATTACAATGTGAATTTCTTTCTCATATGGATGCACACTATTCCTGGCAGTAAATATATGTGTCACAATAATTTTCTTCTGTAGTACAACAGACTGGAAAATTCCATTTTAAAATTAATATTTTTACTATAATAATAATAATAATTTCAAAATTCAATGAAACACAAAATTATGTCTCATCCACATTTAGTGCAGAATAAAGCTGTTCTGTGATTTTTTCACACTGCAAATCTCTCAGTGCTGAATTTTGTATTTTTACAAATAGGTCAGTTGCATGTTTCCCTTTTCAAAGATTTCAAAATATTATAAAATACTTCTACAGTCATCATAAAGTTTACAGTAAGACAATTCAGCATTCTCTTAATTTCTTTCTTCCTCAGCCCACAGTGATAACTAAAAATTAATCTATTATTCTTCTTTTATTAAAATGCCTTATATATCAGTTACAGATGACAATGACTAAAATTGTATGCAAAAGTAAAAAAAAAAATCTCCTCAGAAGAATTTAAGAAAAATATACCCACTCCTTATGGAAGTGTGTTTCCAGGATAATAAAAGGCCATTACCTTGACCGTTGACATGAAGCCATCAGAGTCATATTTATTGATGAAACTTTCAGCTCCCAATCTGCTGCACTGAATGAGCATCATACAGCTGTCAGCAAAGGCAGAGCACAGAAACAGTGATAGCTTGTGACATTTTCCTTTCATAATTTATGAAAACAAAATACCTTAGAGTTTGCAGAACACCAGAAGAAAAATTTTAGAATAGCCCCTTTAAGGAAAAAGCCCATGAGGTAAATATCTTAATTGTTTATCTCTAACACCAGAGAAACATACCTGTTAGATTGCTATATATTATATTAATTGATAATGCCTAAGTAATGTACTCAATGACAAAAAGAAATGCTACCACACTGCAAATAAACAAAGCAAAAAAGACCTAAAATTAGAACTAAAGTAATGGTACTGTGAGAATGCTTTGGGGTTCTTAACAGGGAAATTAACGCTAAAGCCTTTATAAAATTAATTGTATTAATAAATTGCTATAATAATTAGCATAATTTCAGAGGAAACAAGACACAATTAGATGACAATTTAAGTATTTTAAACTCAAGGTGAACAATTTTTAATATTTAAAAATGTCATTTGCACATATTAGAAACAAGCAAAGGGGAAAATATGTCATGATGTGTTGTGTATCTTCCACCTTTTCATTTTGTGTTGGGTGGATAAGCTATAAAAAGGAATGTGCTTGAAGCTTCTCAGGTACCAGTACTTCTGCTCACAACTCATATAAAAAATGTTTGGATGCCAAGCCCCACGATGCAGTATCCCCTTCAGGATGGAAGCTGTCAGCACCAGATAAACTCAGGAATCTCACAGCAGTCCTGCCAACACCCCAGCTCAGGATGCTCAGCACAGGCCTCCCACTTTGCCCAGGAAATTTCCCTTTACAGGTTGAGGAAGCATTAAAACCCACACAGTATGCACACAGTAAACATCCTGCCCATGTTTTTCTCCACATGCTTTTCACACACCAGCTGCCACCAGGGAGGAGGATCTATGCTCACAGTGGGATGCAGTTTCTCCCATAACAACCCAGATTAGAATAATGCATATTTTATATACACATCCGTATTTCTGATTAGCTGAGACTTTCCACCTTTGAAGCTCCCAAGGGAGAGCTGTGTGCAGCTACCACTGCTTGGCAAAGCTTTGGCAGCAGTTTTGGGGAGAGACGTGGCTATCACAGAAGTGTTTATTCACCAATTCATTATACCTGATGCACATTTTAAAACTATCCACTAGAGCCCAGCAGGTGAGTTAAAAACATGCTTACAAGAGACTGGGAGTGGTAAAGGTTTTGTTGTGACTTCTTTCAACAGGCAGGTGGTGAACACACCCTGGCCAGCATCAGCCCAGGAAAACACCATCTCTCACAGGGAACACTTTACAGACCTTACCCCTCCTGAAGAGCATATGAGGAGCTTAGTGACTGTTCAGGATTCTTTTTAAGAGAAAACAGAGAGGGTCAGTGCATAAAGCAGGCCACTCAAGTGAGTTTTGGGGTACAATAATGCCAGTGGCACCATTTCCCTGCAGCAAAGTCTAAACTGCATCCTTACACTGTCCTTGGGGAGAGGGAAATGGATTTTCCCATTTTAAAAATTACTTTGAAGTGTATATCATCAGCCTAAGGAAGAAAGAATAAAGTACATGAAATTGTCTTAAACTGAAGGGAAAAAAATCTCAGACTTTTCAACAGTGGATGCTTCTTCCTTCTTCTGTTTTCCAGGGAACAAACCCAACCACCTTCTCTTTCCCCATTTCTTACCCTTCATGTCATTTGCATAGCTCTCCACCCAGTGATAGCCATTCAGCACTAACCTGGTTAATAAAAGATGATACAAAGGTGGTTTCAAACATAGCACTGGTCTCCTCTACAAGATTAATAGCTGCAGCGAGAGCAGTGGCAGCTGCAGAAACAGGACACTCTTTACAGCTGCAGTCACATGACAGATTTTGGAAGCTGTGGAGCAGGGTGATGGCTGCCCACCCACTCTGGCACCAGCACCACACAAGGGCAACCTCTGGATAGAGCCTGGAAAAGAAACGTGTGAGCAGGAGAGAGAGGCAGGCAGGGCTGCCAGGCTCGGCTTGGGGAGGAACAGAGTATTTGTATCAGTTAAGGATTTGACCTCGAGCCTCACCGCCATCAGCAGCAAGCTCAGCACCCGTGCCACTGCTTGAAGGGAAGATTACCAAAGTCATTAAACAAATTATTAGCCTCCCAGCAGGTCAAAAATAGTGAATCAATCCACTTCTGTAAAGTATTACAGCCAGAATGTGTGAAAGATTTACAAACCAATACACTATGGATTTCTGGACAAAACCTCTTCCCTGCCTGATTATAATCATTTTTGGATTTGCTCCTTTTTGCTTAATAGTCTTAAAAACTGCATCTCTTCTCATTATAATTTTATAATAATCTCAGAAGAAAAAGTCAAGTTTTAAGCCAAAATTCTAGAAAAGATGAGTTCAGAATGTCTTGAAAAACAGGAGGAACTGTTGAGGAAGCTGTAAAAGTACTGTAGATTGAGTATTTACAACAACCTGCCTTGTGCTTTGAAAAACAAGTGTTTTAAAAACAGGATAATTTTGATGAGGACTTGAAAAACCTCAATTCCGCACTTGTGCATTGAACACAACTGAGCCTCCTATGAAGTCTACCTGTCTATACCTATTTTCTTTAGAAGTATTAAAAAGCATGCTTACATTGTCTAAGCAACTGCACAAAGTACTGTGTTTCCAAATAAATTACAAGATAAAGACTCAGCAAATATTATATGCATGTCTGTATATTTTAAGGCTTACCAACCTATATGACCACAAATTAGACAACCAGCTTGAACCCAGCAACCCATCACTTTGCAGATGTTCACAGCCACAAAAAGTTCAAGGTATCTTTGACCCCAAGGTAAGAAATTAATCATCTGCAAGTCCTGCATTAGATCTTAGAATAAGTAAATTTAAGCCTAACATAAGTGCAAATTCAAACGCTGAAATTCTTTCTTTTAACTTCCTCATTGGTAAAATCTTAATTAGGTCAAATTCTGAGAAGCAGCAAACATCTGGCAGCTGCAGTGGTTTGCCCAGCATTTGTGCTCAGCTCCCCTCTGGATATAGCTCCCTGGGAGCTCTGCCAGAGCAGCCACTCAGAGAGGTGTTAACACCTAGAAATTATTGTGGCATTTCTAACTAACCCCACAAACCATACTTGTTGCGTTCACATGGATATGTGTGGCTTGGGTAAATAATAATTTATGCCAGACTTTTTTCCTCTTGTGACTTTAGTTCTGATATCACATCATGATTCAAAGCCTGGTGCACCATAAATTTTCTCCAAATGTGTAGTAATTCCTTGGCGCAGTCTAAAGTTATGATTCATTTATACTGGAGTGACAGCATAATACCTAGGTGTCAAAATCCATTAAAACTGTTCAATGTCTTCTGTTTATTTTTAGAACCAATTGAGACTTAACTGATGGTGAAAAATATACAGTCAAGTGTGTTTACTTCACCTTTACAAAGAATCCGTTATAGTCCCAATTAATTTGTTATTCCTGTCACAACAGGTACTGGATACTTCAAAACTGTCATTACCGTTTCTCTCTGTTTCTTTTGCCTTTTTTTTTTATATGAAGGCTTCTGTTTATTTTTAACCCATTAGTAGGAAACTTTTTTTTTTTTTGCAAAATAGGAATTTCAAATCACTTTCCATTCTAATTAAAATAAATGTGATGAATAAGTATGTTTCCCAATCAACTTATATATATTGTGCTCAAAGTTCTCTCTGTCACAATCAGGTGTCCTAGGGCTGAGTTTAGTGACCATTCACAGGATGATACAACTTGTGTATCACTATGATTGTCTAGATAGAAATTAAAAATATGCTATGTGCCAGTTACAAACATCAAAACAGTTCTTAGCAAAATCCAGAACATCTTTTGCCATGCTAAGTGTTAACAGTTCATTCTTGCTTATAGAAAATTCAGAACATAGTTTCATGGGGGGTAGGGAAGGGCAGGGAGAGAACCCCACAAGACCTCCATGAGATGGGCTCTGAATGTCAGAGCCAGGCACCAAAGCAAAAGTAATCAGGATAATTTTCTGCAAATAGCTGTAAACATAACTCCAAAGAAGAGTTTCTAGTGGTTGTGCTAGACAAAGTGCAAATGAAATACTGACATTCAAGTTGTTTTTACAATACTGGAACCAAGTCATATGATGTTTGGGGAAACAGCCATGTCATGAAACAAGTATGTTAGGAGTCAAATGAAGAACTGAGTGTACCTGCACACACTGGTCCTGGTGCTAGTCTGCACTGGGTGCTGCCTGCAGTGGCCCCCATCCTGCCTGGGGAGACGGGCCCACAGCCTCCTCTTCCCCTTCTCCCTCCCTAGCCTGGGGATTTTGGCACGTGGCAGGCGCTCATCACATCCCTGCCCAGCCAGGGAGCAAAGCAAGGGGCTCCTGGTCACTGCCCTCTGCTCCAGCAGCAAGTGGGACCCAGCACTCAAAAGGGCAAGGGAGAAAGAGCACCACACAACTCAGGACATGGGGCTAAGGGTACCAGCCCAAAAATGAGCCAAAGCATCACCTCCTCAGGGGTTAAGAGCTGAATGGGAAGGAGGTCTGGAGTATATATTGTAGTTCACAGTTTTACAGCACTCAGGATCCTCTACTTTGTGGGTGTTACTTCTGGAAAAACAAAATACAGGATTATAATTGAGTATAGGACTTAACATTACCTAAATGCATCACTGGTGACCCTGTGCTGCCCCAGCAGCATGGATTGTCATTCATTTCTGAGGCATGTTAGCTCACTGAAGCAAAATGAGACATCACTTTTTTTTTATTAATCTGTTATAAGGATTTTATTGCAATTTGGATGATTATACTCTGTAGTCATAACTATGTAAAATTAAGCATAAATAGCTTAAGTGACTCAGAGGAATAGAAATTAAATAGGCCTAGTGGAGTAAGTCTATCCTCCTATCATTATGTTATGCTATCTGCTGTATATTTTCTGGTCTTTTGACTTGTTCAGTTTTAAAAATCTCAGAAATGAGGCTTTCAGTATTTTTTCTTTTTACAATTGCTGCCTAACCTAATAGACCTTACACTTAGTTTAATTTTTTAATACTTAGTTTCATTTCAATTGGATCTCTTTGATTCACCCTAAGGACCGTATCTACTTCCTGCATCCTTAATCATTCATTACACCCTTCCAACTTCTTTTACCAGTTGCAAATGTGCACTCTGCCCTCTCCCATGTTGGTGCTTTAGCTCTTAGAACACAATTTAGAGCTCTTCAGGAAGGCCATCATATCTAAAACCTGCAGCTGTTGCTGCTGGACACCAGAGCCCCAGCTCAGTGGGAAAGACCTGAGCACAAAGCCTTGTCTCATATCTCCCTTGTACCTTGGACCATTTGCAGATTTCCATACCAACCTCATGCTATTGCTTCCTGCCACAGCTATAACCAAGAAAAAAAAGCATTTCAGTAAGAAAATAAGTGGAGTCTCCTTTACAAAACCATCCGCACTCTGCAGGATGGAGGTTTTCTTACTAATTAAATTTATGCAAGAGATCATTTTCAGACATTTCAGAATAACTACACAAAGTAAGGGGCAGCACTGCAGCGGGAGGAACAACAATGAAAGACTACAAGGAGCTGCTAAATTATCAGCTTCCTCCATATTATTTCTTGTAAATTACTTGTTTCTCAGTCCAAACTAATTTTTCTGACTCCTCTACCTGTAAAAACATATCAGCTTATGCTACTGGTTTACATCATTCCTCTGAGGCTGCCCAGACTGACCTAACAAACTGGCTTACCTCTCCTAGTCTGCACTGCCTTTGTACAAGAAAACGGAACCAGCAGGAGACAAAAATCTCTCCCTGCATCTAGCTGCTCTTTGTGGAAATCAAAAGCAGTAGTTTGGAGCAGTTTGCATGTACAAAAGAGGCTCCTTTATTCCACAAAATCTGTACACAACTTCATGCAGCACAGCAAAATGAAACAGCCAAGCACTAAAGGCTCCAGCACAACCACTATCACAGTGAGTCACACTCCAGGGACTCATGCCAGAAACCCACAACTTTCAAGTCCAGTCATGACCAGGAATAATGTGACTTTCACTCAGTTAAAACGAACTGTCCTTATTTGGGTAGTCTCAATTCTTATCAGCTAACTCTGCCTTCCAACCTTTATCCTTCTCTAAACCTGTATTTATATAAATGCAGGTCTTCTGTAATAAAATGTAATGGTCTAGTGAGAATCTCATCTCCATGTGTTAGGGTTGAGGAAAAAAAAGGACGAGGAAAGATTTTGGGGAACATTGTGCTAAGTATCACAAAGCAATCAAAGGCCTATAGCTAGATAAATACTAACATCATGCAAATACTATTATAAAAATGTCAGCACTGAATTTGTCTTTAGAAAGAGTGCTGTGGATTGCACAGCAACTTATCCAGTTATTGGACTGGTTTAGGAAACAGGCAAATGTTTGAAGCAAAGCTCTTGCCTTCTACAGAACAGTTTTCAAACATGTGCAACACTCACAATGAAAGAGCATTAGGATTGAAGTGGACACTTGACTGTACAGCTGAATTTTTTACTGTAAAGCTTCAGCATGCAGGATTGGAATTTCTAAGGCAGAACACATATTTTTCTCAAGAGTGATGTTTGTTCACAGGCTAAGGGGTGGTTTTGACCACAAAGGGTGTTGGACTTACCCTACCTTTCAGGTTCTCCTCAGTACAGACTTTACAACAGCTGCTTACACAAAGCTGGTTAACATATCTCAAATCACAATGCATGGGTGTTCCTGTGTTGATTTTCTGGAGTGCTTTACACCTGCAAGAAGTGATTCCATAGTTATGAATATCTGGATCCATAAACACGATCATTTGACTTTGAATCAGCTGTAGAATAGAGCCATAGTGCCCATGTCAGAGCTCCTGCTGGCCTGTGGTTTTAGTGGTGACCTAGTGCCACACTTTGTGTGGGTGAGCTGTTCTTTGGGTTTTGTTTGGACATTATGGACAATGTCTGTAAGAGAGGGAGGAGATGTGGGAAACCTATGGAATCAGAGGCTGACAGACTAGATAAATCCAGAAATGATTATTTGGTTACTTCAGCTTTTTAAGGAAGAAACCTCAGCATTAATGTGAGCTTTTCTGCAATTTGTTTCATTCACAGAGATTTCTCTCTTCTCTAGAGATGAGAAACTTAATTTTTCAAGATGTATTTGAGCACCCAGTCTTATCCCGTAGTATCAGCTTCAAACAAAATTTAAAACCTTGTGTTGGAGAGCACAGTTGAAACAAAATAAATTCCTGAAGAGAAAATTTGTGTAAATAATCTTGAAGACCAGAGATTTTCTTTTTTTTAAGATACAAGGAAAAGAGGAGGTAGGATGGCAGGAAAATATACATATCTGCAGCCACTCCTACAATTTTGTAACAAAGGGAAAGGTTTCTTCAAGTTTTAATAAGACCATGCTTTCCTCATCCATTCTTTTTTCCCAAATAGTTGTTTCAAACTAACACACTGACTTCTTTAACTTTCTCTATATGAGCTCACAACCAAACTCCGAGGTTTTTTGCGTGCACACTTATGGTCCATCGTTGTGAAATGTCCCCGGTTGGGCAGGAGAGGTGCTCCATCACACACAGCCATTCATCAGCGCTCGCCACGCCAGCTCACACCCGACCCCGGCAGCAATAATGCCGCATCAAGCAGGCCAAGTACCGGCTTTAGCAGCAGAGCAGGGAGCAAGAGCCAGCCTCAAGATTAAGTGCTCTGCTTCAGGTTTGCATTCCCAGGAGCGAGGCGGGCTCATGTTGTATTGATTGCAGAAGTTTCCCAGTAAGTACCACAAACAGCAGCAGCCAGGTCGATGATGGGCAGTGCCTGCTCAGCAGTCCCCCGGCACGCCGCGCTCGGCCCAGGCGCCGCGATCATGACGGCTGAGCGCGGGGTGAGCAGGGTTATGGGCAAGGGAAGAGTGAGAGCCTGCAGCACCAAATGACATTTAAGCAACTTACACGTGGGAGCACAATGAGACAACAATGCAATTATATTTCTCCAAGTTCCCAACTGCAGCAAAACCCTGTCATCTCACAGTGTTTGTGTGCTCAGCCAACTCCACGCTTGTTGCGCTAAACAGCTCTTCAGGAACAGAAGAAGAATACACGAATGCAGGTATTAGTGAGTATAAACGATACTTGGTTTAGTAAGAGCAAAGCAAAAAGTTTCCAAGCATCTGTCTCTTCTAACAGGTTTGGCACCAGGATCTGGGAGGAATCTATTTCTACAATCTCTGTGTGTTTGCTTTGAAGACAGAAAACTCACAGACTGGTCAAAACCCTGGCCAAAATTTTGAAATAAAATATTTGTAATGCTATGATTAAATGGAAGCTTGTATTTAAATCACACTAGGACTTAAATGAGAGAAGCCCCAAGAGTTGGACCTGATGATCCTTGTGGGTCCCTTCAAGCTCAGGTGTTCTGTGGTTATATCAGGATTAACATTCACATTTATTAGCTATCCTCCCATGTGCAACCAAATCCCACAGCCAAGCTGAAAATTCAGTTTTAATTTTTTAGTGTGTATTACATAAATGTCCACCTACAAGTTCATACTTAGAAGTATGGAAGTTATACTGCAATATTATTTGACATCAGTATTAATGAAACAATTTAGAATGATGTTCTAGGAATCCACAGAAATTCCAAAGCCTACCTAGGACTAAAACACGTGTTTTAATTATACTGAGAGTTCAATTTGCTCTTAAGGTGTTTTTTCTATATGAAAATTCAAACATTAAAAATAAATGACAGTAAGATTGACGTCAAATTGTTGCATACAATATACTTAAGTTATAGTTTCCAACCTCTCAATTAATGGAGGTTCTAAGGCAGAGTTATAGGGTTTAACTATAGTATATTTTTTCTTCTACCTGAAAATGAAGACAAAATAATTCTCCACATGCATCTACTAGAAAAAATTAATAAAACCTGAGCAAACATACTCCTTTTTCTGTTTATATAATAATCTTAGATGTCCAAAACTATTTCAGTACCCTGCAAACAAATGTAGTTTATCAGATTGCAGCATAGTACCCATAATGATGCTTTAATTGTTCAGAAAAATAATATTAGTGTCATTGCAAGTCTATGAAATTACTGAAAGAGTCAATGTATTTGATATAAATATTTTTAACTACTACTGTAACTCAAACTCCATTCCAAGTTTTCCTTTGGAGACCATATTTTTTTACTATACTATTTCAATTGTGTTCAGAAATAATTGAATTAGAAAAAAAATTCTATGGAATTTATATTTTCTACTTTTGCTTTTCTTTAAAAGATGAAGGTATGTACTCCAATAAGACACAGGGTAAGAACATCCCTGATAGCTCAATCTATTCTGAGATAATGTAAGAATTTGGTTACAAGCTTGCCAATTAATTATGTTATTTGACACTTGGGACCAGTTGAAGTCTTGCTGATGTGATTAAACACTTTTTATCTGCTCTGTGGAAACATTTATGCTGACGTACTTATAATGATTTCAGTTTAAAAATTATTGTTACATAAATTTGATAAGAGGAAAACAAAAATGTGGAAATTACTTCAGGCTTTAGACAACAAAAGAATCCAAGTGCCACAATAGGCAGCCCATCTCATCTATATCCTTGCAATTAATAGGAAAGAAGTCTCACTCCACAGTCTTTGTTTCATCTCCATTGTAGAAGTGCTTAGCAAGCACATTATAACCCACAGGTTTCCATTAGGCCAGCACACAGCACCAGTACTTTATGAATAACACAGATCCTGCAACTATAACAGGGGAATAGCATAACAGCCTGGAAAAAACTTACAGAAATGGTTTTTAAAGTGCCATTGGGTACAGCTCTTGCTTCACAAGTAACCCCTCAGAGCCATGCTGTAGCAGCAGGGGAGGGCTGTTCTTGTGTCACCTTTCCACATCCCCAACGCCGTCACAGTTTGAGGTGGGGTTGTCTTCCATGAGACAAAACCGTGTGATTCCATCAGTGCCCAAGGCAGTAGCAAAGTGCCAGTGTTACTTTCTCATCATTCTTTCTGCTGATAGGTAACAACCATACAGCTCCTTCCTCTAAGCTGTGTTGTTACCTGACAGAAGTAATTAAAACAAATAAAGAGAAGATTTTGTGTCTGGCTGCAGCAGGTAACTAGCCTTGGCAGGCTTTGCTTGTGACAGCACCAAGGCAACGCTTGGTGCCACTGGACTATAGGCAGAAAGTAAGAGGTAGTTGAAGGGGAAAAAAAACCAAGAATAAATAAATAAGAAGAATTTTTGCCTTTTAACCACTCAAGATAAAATAAAGTCTCTTTGTCATAGTCAGTTTATCACATTAAGCCTGAACTAATATTTTCTAATCATAGTGACCTCATCCTGCCAGAATGCACCGGCCCCTAATCCTTGCTGTAATGTTTTCTCATTAGCTGCTCAGCATTGGCCACACTGGTTGTAGCAGCTAAGCACTGCCTCAGGCACCACTGGAATTAATTACCAGAAGAAACACTGCTGTTTTGAATTGTCATCTTGAATTTATCACTTGCCACTTAATGTAACTCATCTGACCTAATGGCTGCCCGGTGTCCCGGGCGGCGGCGGTCCCACCTGCGCGGAGCCCGGCGGCAGCTGCTCCCGGCCCGCCCGCAATCCTGCCCCGCAGGCACAGCACGGTAACGATGCCCCCAGCAAATTGCAGATTGCCCACGGCTCGCTCCGTGCCGAGCCCGAGAGGGCTCGCTGGGCGCTCATCCACACAGCCGGCCCCGCTCGGAGACAGCGATCTTCAGCTCGCTGCGTGGGGACATGCCAAGCGCTTCTCTCACTCGCGCTACATTTCCAAAATATGGTGGAAGTGGCTGTTCATATACAGATGGGAAAATGTCTGCGGGGGGCTCACAGAACTAGACCTGTAGCATTTTCTCCCAAATCGTGAAGAAATTGCTGGTTGAAACAGAATGGAGGTCAGTAATACAGGTATGACCTGCCTCTACATCCCTCCCCCCATACAGTTTCCATGTGTGGCAAGATGAAGGATCTTTCTAGGGTTTGCATCTTAAAAGTCCAGAATAAATGCATTCTCTTGCTTAGGTAAAAACCTTCATCCAGTACAAAATACAAGTTTTGCTGGGCACGCACTCTCATCCCCAAGCCCAAAATTTATTTTTGAAGAACTTATAATTTCAAGTGACTCATTTCATCACTTTCTCACAAAAATAGGAATAGCCAGAACACCCAAATTTCTGCTCAAAGCTGTGTATTTGCAAGCTCCATTGAAGTGCTCAACTCCATAAAAGATGCAATTTTACTATTGGTGAAAACAGGGATGACTCAGTGTAATAAGCCAAGACTATCCTACAGATAACATAAATATTAAAAAAATTGCCTTTTAGTAGGCTTCTAACAATAACAATTCCGAACACGTTTCCTAGGCAAAAAGGTTTCCTCTTGTTACCACCCTGTATACTCATGACAGTAAACTTAGAGAGATGTATAATGTGATATAAACATTAATAGTTTCACAATTGTGTTTTAGAAAGACTATTTATAGAGAAAACACAAAATGCCTCCCAAAAGTATACTTAGACGTAAGCCACCATAATCTTCTTGCTCATGCAGCAGGAAATCTAATACACCAGCTCAATAAACCTGTAGGAAACAAAGGTTTTATGTAGCATTAAGAGTCACAATATTAAAATACCACATATTACATTCAACTACTCTTACAACACTCATTTTAAGAGCCAAGAAAATTAAGTGCCAGTTTGAGAGTAATAATATCAGAACATGCAGAACGAGACTAGAGAAGCACAAAACTAAGAGGACCCCTCATGATATATTTGATGCTTGCATCAGATCCAAATGATGCAAGCATCATTGATAGTACTGACATTCTGTGTTATCATCAAAAAACACTGCCCCAATACAGTAGTATTCCCTAGCATGTGCTGAAAAATGTAAATTCTCATCAGCTGACTTTAAGATGTTATTTCAAAACGTATACTTTACCCTCTTTATTGTTAAGAACAATGAAGTCATCATTATCACGGATGTGTCAGTCAAAATCCATGTTTAAATCTAGGTACAGGAGAAAGTACATATGTGGGCTTGTGAGACTACAGTAAACAGGGTATAGAGATCACTGACCTTGTGGTGGAATAATCCAGACAATTCAGTGATTTATTTCACCAAAAAAATTATTATTATTTTCTGAAGGTGTTTAAGTGTTAACCTTGTAACTACTCCTCAGATTTTCAGTACAGGCAATGCTTTGTAGGATTCAACTCCTGGACACATGGCTCTAGAACTAAAGATAAGACCAAGAACTAAGAGCCTCTATGTTTCCCATTCCCAGAATCCAAAGTCTTTGCTTCACTTCCTAGCAGCAAAAGATACATTCCGTTAACAATTTATATTCTTTTAAATACCACAGAAAGCCTAACCTGGCTTCTGCACTTGTTCCTAAGTTCACAATTGGATACTCGGTGGGTTAGGTTTGAGGAAAACTGTTGGATGGAGAAGAAAATAATGTTTTCCAGCCATTAATACTTTGTAAATGGTTGCTGGATGGACAGAGCTTGGACTGTTTTGGTAAAATGGATTAACAGATGAGGAACGAGTGTGGTGATCAAGATATGTTTATCATAGAATTTACACTTGCATATATTGTTTATGCATTTATCTAGTTATAACAGCTCCTTCTGATCCATGCAAGTAAGTGGAAAGCAATATTACTTTTATCAAGTCATAGGAAGACTTCAAACCCCTTTAAGAGCACAAAACAAATTTTTTAAAATAACACATCCAATTGTAACTCCAAGCAAAACTTAAATAAACACATCATTGAATAATACAGTCTTCAGAGTGGTAGTATAAGTATTCTGAGCTGATATTTATATCACGCATCTGGAAAAATGACCTTAGGTGTGCATTTGTAGAACATGAGTGTTTATTTCACCCTATTCTTTAATTATAAAAATCCATATTATAAACTGGAGGAAGCACCAGCTGGCACAAAAAGATTCTTTACTAGAGTAAAGTATATCTAAAAGCAAATTGTGTCTATATGGTTTTGGGAGACTGAGTTTATGCAAGCAATTGTCATGCAAGCAGAGTTGGGAGTAATAATGTGGCCTTTAATGACGGAATGATGGACCTGCCAAACACTAGCTCCTGCCATAGACTGCTTGGATTTCCCTGCACAAAGATGCCCATCTGGGAGTTATTAACATATCCTCGTCAATTCAGAACCTGCTTTAACATAATCCATATTTGTTGGAGAAAGTCCAACATCAGCCAGAGAACAGTGGACACGTGATCTGATGACACATTTCAAGCAGCACACATAAAGCATGCTTGGGCAGCTAAGCAATTCAGAAATGCAAATAGCAAAAACATTTCTCTTCCTAGATAAAAAGGACAAATCCCTTCTGGCATAACATCTTCTACACTTTTGATACTGAATAGCAACAATAGAGGTAGGAAAGGGACAGGTAAGAGTTTTTCATTTCATTCCAAGCACACTGACACAGCCTTGCACAGAAGCTGCTGCTTTCAATGCCCAGCAAACGCTCTGCTGCATGGGGGCAGTGAGAGAGAATACAAATTCTCTGTTACCAGCAGTGTCTTACACTTGTTTGTATGGTACTTATGTACCATACAAAGTGAGCATTCTTTATTTAAAGGGACCAGAACTCATCATCAAAGAAACCCTTCATTAGAAAATTATTTGGTCCCACAGGTCAGACTACTCTTGGAAGCTGATGTTTTCATAGAATTAGAATTTCATTGCTCTTTATAATTTGGGGTAATTCACTATGCCTAAAGTTTTTTGAAGTTTGGCATTTATTTTAAAGTCTGCCCTGGTCCTTCTGAGGTCTCACTACATTATTCAAACTCCAGTGGCTATAGGACACTTCGGCAGTGCCAGCACTCATAGAGGGCTGGCACAGCACTCTCCAGTACAGTATTCCAGAAGGCTGACACCTAAAAACAGCCCTTTTTAAACCTTCAACTCAATGGAATGTGATGTTTACTGACTTCAGTTTCTGAATGGATAAAACCCCAGAAACCATTTTTTCCTCCTTTTTATCCAGTCTTACTCAATTTTGTCATTCTTGGTGTTCAAACTAATGTTACTTATGACCTTTAAAGACCTTCAGAGACCTATCAGTTTTCCCATCACCCAGCCACTATGGATAGATTCCAACACGTCTGTGAGCTACAAAAGGATAGTGTAAACAATAGCTTCCCATTAAACTTCAGTTAAACATTAGGACTGCTGTCCAAAGATCATAGTTAAAGATAACTGAAGTGTTACTATACTCCTTTGTGTAGCTCAGTCATGACCCTAATTAATGTGTCTAGTTTAGACATGTATCTCTTTAAGTAATGGGTGGTTTGTTTGGACAATTAGGCAGAGTTGACAAGGAAATTTTCCATCAAACTGGGTCATAAAAAGTACATTATTCAGCATTATTATGAGTAAAACACTATTTATTACCCAAACTTTACAATAAACCATTATCAATCATTACCTGCCATTAAGGTATGTTAACATGAGATCAAAGAGACAAAGCCAACTTAAACAAACAGGGGTGCAGAGAAGGCTTTTAGACTTGCTTATTTAAATTGAAACAAGTGTAGCTGAGTCCATTGATTAGCTAGAATCCCCTTTCAACTGGAGATGCAAATCAGGTAATCACTGCAATCTCAGAGCAGCCCTTGCTCCTTGACACAGATCACAGCTGTGCTCTTTCCAAGAGAGAGGTGGCTGGTTGCACCCATTGCAAATAGGGAAACCCTCAGAGGGCTTTCTGGCTGCAAGTTTAGGTTCACTCTCACATTAACTCTGGCCTATACTATTATTTGACCATCCATGAAAAACAAATAATCTAAAACAGAGGGAGGTAACTGATTTTGAGGCATTCATATCTTCCAAAAAGACTGAATCACTGATTTGGCAAGCTATTCCATGTCTAAAAGCCAAGTTTTTTTGCTATTTTCTTAGCAGCAACACCCCAGCGTTTGAGACATGGAACTGGATTCCCATTGACGTAAATGCCATGCAATGCTCTCAAACACAAACACTCAGTACACTTTGTGTCAAACAGAGAAAGGCCTACAAGAGTTCTCTCTTCACACTCTGTGCCATGGATCTCAGCAGACATCCTGAAAATCAGGAAATGATCCCTGAAAACCCAATCCTGTTGTGCACTGAATAATACTGCTCTATCAGCCACAGTACAATCAAACTGATGCAATATTTCCTTGAAGCTAGCACAACATGTAAACTGTTGGGCAAGGTTTTCACTCAAAATAACACATTTTAGTTGTGTGAGCATGTTTGGATCTTTTCCAACCACACTATTTAACAGTCTTGCTGCAGTCTGCAATTTTATTCTGCCCTGCATGATTCAATCAATGTTCCAGAGAGCTGAGAAGGAGAAAACTGGAAGTCTCAAACTATTTCTGATCAACCAACCCTATGCCAAATCTTTCTGAAATTTTTGAACTATTTGAATTCCTTGTTTCTCATCACACAGTTGATCATCCTTTTTGTTTTCCAGATAAGATTCTAAGTCATAGACACACATCAATCCTCATTTCCACAGAAATATTTCCCTCAAAAAGAAGTTCCATATGAAATGCATCCATATCATACCCTAATTTTGTCTATTGATCACAATTTCTGTACTATGATAGAACCAAACATTTAGAAATAATTGATAACCATTCTCATGTTTTCTCTGACACTACATATAACTGGAAGGCTATTGCCAAGTAAGTGGTACTGTGTCAGAAATCCAGTTTCAGAAGGCATATGAGGAGTAGACAGGCAGAAAAAGGGTATATAGCCCAAATTTGTCAAAGCAAATAATGCTGGGGCCAATTTGAAACCTTCCCAGTGTAAAGAGAACAGGTGGTGGGGCCAAGTAGGGTTCACTTAAGTAGTGAGCAAGTGCTATGAGGTAGAAAAATAATTGTAAGAGAAAACATAATTGTACCTCACACTTTTCTGATTAATTGTGGTGTTTTGGGGGTTTTTTTATACCATCAAGGTGCTCCATTAACATCTTATAAATATTCTGAGAAAACAAATCCTGCAAGCATCACGACATTGGCTGTTTTGATGGAGCTACCTCTTATGTCAGAAAAGCTGATGATTCTCCACTTTCCCCTTTTAGAAACAATTTCATTGAAAACACCACTCAAAATTAGTGCATTTTTCTTTCATTCTCTTACCTTTTTTTGGTGAAACTGTTATGTTGCTTTACTCAACTTGGTCTATTGCACTGCATATTGCCACATGATTTTACCTTTTACAGCTCATTTTTAATTGCTTATCATTGCTACCTTTCATGTAAAGAGACAGGGCCCTGCCATTCTTACTAATTATCCAAATCACTAGTCACTGCTTGTATGCGTGTGGCCTCAACTAAAGCTTTTAACCACAAGTTGTGTCACTAAATCAAAGCAAGTTGGAGGTGTCTCTGCTGTAGTGATAAACTAATAAAGGTTACATGACATGTCTTTTAAGCCTTTGGAAGTATTGTTTCTAGGATTACAGCACTCAAATACTGGGAATAATTTGATGGAGGCAGGGAGGGCTGGAAGATTTTCCCATGCTGTGGGTTGGTGCACTGCTGTCCCACTGAGCTGCAGCCACAGCAGCTCTGCAGCCTTACCTGCATGGACTCAGCCCCAAACACATCTAGTGACAAAGCCCACCACAGTGAGGGCACCACCTCAACCCCTGCCTCAGAATGGGTCCAGATTCAACATTTGTGTTGGGGACCACTCTGGAGAAGCTCTTCATCCTATTCACACCGACCTGGGTCCGCCTCTTTCCTCACAGGACACTTCAATTTACTCTGACTCTTAGCAATTTTAGTGTTAATTAACAATATCCCATTTATTAAATGAAGTAGTGAGATCCAAAGCTAAGAAAAAGCTGACGTGTCTCTCCCTGTTAAGGCGTGGTGGCAGTGTGTGTGGGCAGGTGTGCACTTCTCTGTGCAGGACACACCATGTCCTGCTCTTGGACAGGATCATAGTGATGCAGCCAACGTGTCATGGCAATCACAACTTGTTTTTCTGAATGGATACACCTTGCCCTGTCTCTCACATACACATCCACTTTCTCTGTATAGCACTTCACCCTTTATTTTTCACTCTAAAGCCATCAAAATAAGAAGTAAAGGATTAGTTGTACATGTCCAAAACTTTTCCTTTAGCCTTCTCAATTGCAATCAAATATGAAGCAGGGTAGGATTTTTAAATTTTTTTTCAGATTTTCTCAAAAATACTAGGATCTCCCAAAGTAAGTCACTGTACCATAAGAGAAGAAAAAGGGAAGAGAAAGCATCTCCCAGTAGACTGAGGGGGCTCATGGAGCAATAACCCAATATATGAGGTTACTTGCACCCATTTCTGACTCTCCAGTTTCCCTTCTTATAAATCAGTCCCTGGGGTAAGACTAAAAGGGAGTTTATGCTGCTCCATTCTCTGCTCTCCCTAAATCTTTAATACAAAATGGCTCATCTTTGGCACTGCAGGTGGAGGCACTCATTCTGAAAAAGACACTTGGCTGGATTAGCAATGGCAGAAAGAGCAATTTTCACTTTCCAGCCCTGACCCTGGCCCACGTGGTCCAGACCTGAGTGCACATATGGGCCATTTGATAATCTGTCTGTGTCCACTCTGACAGAGCTTTCCACCCTCAGCCCTGCAAACCTTGCCCACAGCAGAGCTCAGACAGGCCACTCTGCTCCTACAGAGTATTTAAGCTTTGATGAATCTGCTCTGCCCTTCACAGAAATATGTTAAAAGGAAAAAAATTATCTTTGGTGCTAAATGAAACAATCACTGAAATTTCAGCTAAAAACAAAATTAAATATATTTGATTAGTTCACATTTTCCTATTTTCTTCTGTTGTTGTTTTTTTAAGATGCTGGTTAGTAATTTTACATCCTAGCAGAAAAACATTAAATACTTATAATACCACTGTCACACTGAAAATACTTAGGCTTTATAATGTCTCTCCAGAGACAGATATTTAATACTCTACAGATAGGTTAATTTATCATAAAACAGTGTAATCTCTTCCTTATTTCTGTTCATTCATTTTCAAGCTATGACACCAGGCCTAGAACAAGTCACACATCACCCACTAGACAGACATCGCACAGAGATCTCCCATTTCACTACAAAGTGCAAAAACCTTCCAGCTTTTGATGGCACCAGTTTTCCAGCTCTGCACTATCTCACTCAGAGAAGAAACGCCTGTACAATGAAAACAAGCACAACCACCAGTTATGGTGCTCTGAACTGCCAACACACAGAACTCATTCAGGTCACCAAACTTCATGGTCAAGTACATGATCTCTGTTTCATGATTTTGCTAGCATTACACTCTTCCAAATAGAGCCTATCAATTTCTTTCTTTGGACAAGGTCTTTGAGGAAGTTTTTACTGAATCAAAATAAATTTTTCAGAGCAGTTTGCCTGCACTCCATGGTTATGAGTGCCAGCAAAAGCATGCTCAGAGCCTCTCAACGGGGGAAGCCTCCCCCAGACATCTCACCAGCACCAGCTCATGGTCATGAGGGAGCAAAGGCTCTGTGCTGGGTGCTGGCAGGGGGTGGGCTCAACCACTGCTTGCTCTCATACAGCTCTTCTCAAGAAGACCCAGAAGGTTCAAAGAACATGATCTTCAGTCATTATGAACATCCATCAGCTTCATGCAGCCACATATTGCTCTTTCAAATGGATTGACACAGGGCAAATTCCCCTAAGCGCACTAAAACCCATCTGCAGCAGCTCTAAAGTTGGTAGGAATTGTGTGCCTCCTGTCTCATGGCAGGTCACCCACAAGACTGAGCAGGCCTAAATCCTAATCTATTTTGCAATGAAAGTATTGTGTGAAGCATGCAGGATCTGGCCTCAGGGTGGACTGGTAAAAAAACCAAACAAAAACCAGGTCACTTCCCCATTAATCCTCATTACAGATGTTACCAAGGAGGAAACCTTTCTTTGATATTTGCATTTCTGTGTTATCCCTTGCCCTTGGGTCAACTCAGTTTTGACTTTCAGCAACTGGGATGTTCACAAAGGAATAAAAAGTTATACAACTGACCCAATCTTCTGCTAGAGTAATGAGAAAATCATGTTTTGTTGGTTTTTTTTGTTAAATCACAGCCTTTGCTATTCACTAACAATCAAGTGCTGAAGAGCCAATAATTTCCAAAAGGAAATGTAAACAACTTTCTCTGAGGAAGGACTGCATACAGTAAGCTGGAACCTCCTTCAAGTTAATTGCAACAGAGTTCACTAATGAAACTTTCCATCTATTAAATCTTAACAGGCATAACTATAAAAATGGCGCCAAGCTCCCTCTCTTGCCTAGGAATGCCCCAGACAGCATCTGCAGAGACTTTCACACTTATTGTCTTTGCAGGGATAAGCTATTATCCCTAAGCAGCAATGGCAACACACCAGTTAGGTGGCTCTCAAATTAATTTGAACACTGTAGCTGGCTGCAGCAAAGATCATAGCAGTGGTACCTGGTCCTTGCCAAGTACTGTGCAGCAGATCTGACCCAAAGTGCTCTGAAGCTGGCAGGAATCATCTTCCTTTGCTTGCATTGAGTTCAAAATTAGGGTCAGGATGGGCAAGAACATGACCTGCACTTCTGCCAAGACCTGTGCTTTAGAGGCAAAAAATTTTAATTCTACACCTTCACACCTGTTTAAAAGAGAACACACTGTACATCTCTCCTGGAACACAGCATCTTGCAGGGACCACCTTTGCTTTTTTCTGCTCCTGTAGAACATCATGATCCACTACTGCTCTTAATCTTACATTTAATTGCCTCTCACCAATGCTTGTAGCTGCTCAGACTCTTTACTGATGCCTGTGTTTCTCACCTGCTATCCAAGATGATCTGCTGGATGACATCAATGCATTTTTAAGCCTTGCTTTTCTGCCACCTCCTCCATGTTTTCAGCTGTCCTTTGCTCCTTATCTACAAAGCATTAAGAGTGACCCAGACACGTGGATTCATTCACTCCTGAATACTTTAGTGACTGTTATATAAAAGAGTAAAACAATTCTCTGTGTCCTGGTTGACTTGAGACTTGCTGTCCAGAGAGGAAAAACATCCTCTAGCTCTTTTCATCTGAAATTTTTTGTGAAAGGCTTTTTAAAAACTGTCCTGAACTATTTAATTTCCTACTGAAAATAGGAATCTGCACTCAATGTCAATTTTTCATTTAAGAGGAATGACAAAAAACTTGGCTTGCAGCAACTGCTGTTTTATATTATTAAAAATATTAATGCTCAGCTACATCTTTCCTTTGTATGAAATAGTCCTAGAATAATGCATGGCTGCTAGGTTCCACAGCTATGAAGCTGAACTGTTCTGGAAAAGTATGTAATTGCAAAAAGAAGGGCTGGAGCTAGAGAGTGGGAAAAAATTCTGTACTGTTATTATTTTAGTAACAGATTCGAGCATCAGATGCCGTGAAATAGCTTTTATATTTTTACAGAGATGGGGCAAGAAGTGTATGCTGATCTCGTACTCCTGAGAATTTCTCTGGAAGCATTTTGTTGAACAAGCTTTGCCAGCCCATCAGCATCTCAGTTCAGGGCCAAACACTGAGATGAACCATTAACAGCTCACTAATGAGTTCTGGATCTAGCAAACACTTCCTATGGAAAGTTATACAAGACAGATAAAGCACCTCTTGAACTCTGAGAGCCAGTAACTGACCTGTATATTCCAAGAACAAGTCCTAAAATGCTTTCCAAGGTTTTCCACCTCTAAGAATGGCCCAGGCAAGTTGTACATAAATGTTATATACTAGCATGACACTGAATAACCCATGACATTAGAGTATTCCCTTGGCAGAACAGCTATGGAGTCAGCACCAGTCCACACAAGTTCAAAGTGAATCATTCCCTGCCTGAATCCCTTCACTTGAAGGGGCAAGCAACCAGGCAATGGTAGAGTGGAGCCTTTTCCCTTTCCAAGGTCATCATCACCTTTTAGTCTTTGCACATGACATTAACTGTTGCTGGTGAGTATCATGGACCAAGCAAACTTTGCAGACATACAGCTCACAAGGAGCCAAGCTGAAAAGCAGTTCCAAAGGCATAGCAAGGCACTTGGCTCCTGCTGCAAGGCTTTTGTAAGAAAAAGTGGGAATGAAAATTGCTAAAATAAAATTAAATGGGGTATCCTTAGATTTCATCTGGAACTCTATCTTGTCCACTTCAATTTTTCAGACAGTTTTTCATGTTGGACCTGCCTTTATTTTCTGTGCTTGTTTTACAGCACACAGTGCACTTCGGTAGTGAGCAATAACTAAAAAGAACTCCATTTGAACTATTTTGATCATTCATTATCTATCCATAGGATAATATCAAGGCATTTCTAGTTGTATTTGGAATAGAAATACTAGGAAGTGAGATAATTATCCAGCACAGCTCTACTCTCATCTCATTAGCCAATTTGGAAGTATAAACTTAAAGTAATGCTAATAAAGGTAATTAAGATGAGATATTAACCTCATCCAAATTTCTACAGCCATGAATGTCTTCCCACTATACACATGCAAACCCACCACTGCAACCCCACCAGCAGCCAGCAAGTGCCCTACTCACACTCAACTTCAGCTGAAATATCTGTGGCCTTTCTTTTTGCTTAGCACCTTTGGTTTGTACCTTTGTACAGCTGCATTCTTTCTTTCCTTCGAACTTGCAGTTGTAATTCTGTTGAGTGGACCAAAGGTTCCCTCAAACAGAGGCAATCCATGAACTGGGGAGGCCGTGCAGGGTGCGGGGTCGCGCAGCACCCCGAGCAGAGGGACCCTTGGGGTGCAGCTCAGCTGCCAGCAGCAAGAGCAGCTGATGGGGCTGACACAGGAGGAGCAGAGCCTGCCCTGTGTGTGGCAGGTCTGGTGAGGGATAACACTCAGCCTTCCTCTTCCAGATCACTGCAATGTATCAGCACCTCTCTCTCACACGGTGCTGCACACAGTGCTGTCACAGAGTTAATCCCTTGCCTTTGGGTGGCCATGGATGGCCTTGGGCTCTAAGTGACATCCAGTGATCTGGGAGGTGACTGCTGGCCAGAACCTGCACAACCTACATGCCATAAGGTCAGCTTGTTTGCTCCCCAGCCAAGGCCCACTTTTTCCCAGGATGTCTTTGTCCGAGTGGGACAATCTCTGTACCATGGGAACCAGGACAATATATAAAAAAAGGGAAACAGGTGACTGACCTGTTTAAGTTGCTTAAGCAAAACTTGCTGAAAAATAAAGCAGCAAAGAACAGAAAACACCCAGTGAAACTCCCAAACTAGCTAGAGAGTTAAGAAAAATACTGAAGGAAAATGAAGTTGTACTTTAACGAAGAATTTCTGCATTAAAAAAAAAAACCTCCATACAGAATAACCAAATTATTCTGAACCATCACAAGCATATACCTTTCTCAGCTTTTGTTCAAACTTTTCATCCCAGACCCATTTCAAGTTGATGGTATTCTCTGTTAAAACTTTGGTGGAAGGTCTTTAGATATTCTGAATCCCTACATGGAATCCTATCACAATGAGAACAAATGTAGTATGAGCAAACACTGCAAGAATAACTGATAACAGTAACATCACCATGCTTACACAGACTGACATCCTACAGCTGGGCACTCCTTACTTCAATGCTTGTGCCAAAGACCAAAGAGAACCAGAAATAATTTCCCTTAACCAAGACTTGAATAAGTACTTGAAACTTCAACTTTTCCTTGTTATCTCTGCTAGAGTCCTTACAATTATATGTACACTTCTTTTTGTTATGTTTCATGACAGCTTCCCAGAACCTATGAATAACAGCATGGTAAGATTTTTTAAAGGATGTGCATATTTTTAAGGAAAATGAAAAATAGGATAAGGCTGTGGTGTTCAACCTTTACTATACTGCATGATGGATATAGAGCAGCTCTGCAAGAATTTATGAATACTACATGCTGACCTGGTTATTGAAATGTTTATTGTTTGACTATATTGACTTAAATCAACAGGACTATTGCAGAAATAGGGAGAAATCACTCAAAATAAGATGCCCCAATATAGCTTCTTAGAACTAGTTAAGAAAAAATTTCCCAAAGTATTTTCTGTGAAGATTCTGCCTCCTGAACAAAGCAAGGGTATAAGCCTTTCCTGCCATGTGAAGCCACGTTTGGAAGCAGAATAAGGAACGCTCAACGTTCTGTATAGATAGGAAACCAACAGGGAGTTGTTCACACAGGGGACATCTGCCAAAGAATTTAGATTTTTCATGCTTTGTTTGAGCCTAGAAATTGATAAATTTATAGGCAAGACAGAGACAGGTAGAATTTCAAAGTTATCTTTTTTTATTTCCAATTTTAAATTTATGCAGCTAAATAAAAATACTTGGCCGTTACCAGTATTTTAATTTGAACATGTCCCCAGCTAGAGAAGTATGACTATGAGCCCAGGTCAGTGTCCTGGCCTACTGCACTGTTCTCAGCATTCATTTTTGCTACATAAATGAAAACAAAACATTTGCCAATTACTCATATTAAGCCAGAACTTGGAGCTACAACAATGAGGTTTAAAATAAAAATCAGCTTTTGTGTTTGGTTTTGCTTGATTATTTTTCTTCACAAAAGACTTAATTGTTTCAGTAAAAGAAAAAAAATATTTAGTGTAAATATTGTTGTTAAATTATTTAGTTTTGTGGGTTATTTCTGTAATAGATGACAGAAAATGAGATTTCAAATTTGTAGCTGAAAATGATTACAATTACTTGATTACAAAGATACAGCATACTAAAAGCATATGATAAAGAAAACTGTTACTAAATTCTGTATTCAGAACTATTCTTTCATTTCAGAGGATTGTAATTTTAATGAGACATTTTCTATTTCTGTAATTATTTATAGAACTTTTACTTTCTTAGTAGTGTCATTGGAATGACAGAAATTAAAATTATTATTGGGAATTATTTAGTCATATCTCTCTGTATATAATAAACAAATTTTCATTCAAAGGAAAACCTTTAAGTCCACTTAGCAGACATTCATTTGCCAAAAACAGAGAAGGAACATATTGAGAAATTAAAAACTTCATTCAGTGCAGTTATCAAAATTTCTGAAGCAGTCACCAAGAGATGCAGACACTAGGTATAGAGCCCCACCAAAATGAGCAAACCAGCAGAGCACCCAGACCCAGTCCCATGCTGTCAGACTGAACTATATGGCAGACACGTGTTGGGAAGATGTGAGTGCTGGTGCCTTGCTTGTCCATCCCAGCCACAGCTGCTGGAGGGCACCAGGAATGGGCAGGAGGTGAGGTCTGGCTGCAGACCAGCAGAGGACATTTCTAACAGAGCAGCCTGTGCTGCTTAATAATTTTCTGGGTAATATGGAAGTCCTATCACATCTGGCCAATCTCACCATCACCCTGATCATGAAACACTCCCTCTTGATTTCACCTCCTAGCAGGAGCAAGTAGGATGGGCAGCATGACAAGCCTGAATTGAGCTCAGCATCCTTTCAGTCAGTCACCCACAAGTGCCACCTGTGCCACCTGTTTCCCCTCTGGGTGGCTGCACTGCCCTCAGCAAAGAGCTGTACCCTGAAACCAGTCTGGGTGCAAAGCCGCACCAGACTCAGCAACTGATGCAGTAAGAAAGAGATTTTGTCAAGAGCAGATGACAGGAGAGCTCCAAAACTGGTGTGGGTAACACAGAGAGACCCAGCCATCAGCAACAGGTACCACAGGAGGTCTCCAGGGGGCTGAGCAGAGGGGCTCATCACCCTCCTGTGTGACACCTCCAGGAGAGGCACTCAATGGGGAAAGCTTCAGATGGCCACACCACTTGCAAGGTGTTGTTTGTGGGGCTTGGCAGAGTCTGGTACTTGTTCCCTCACACCCAGCCCCAAGCAGACAACTCTCATGCCCCCCCCCCAGACATTCTGCAAAAGCTGTACTTTTAATAGGGCTTGCAAAAAGACTAAGGGTTTGCTTCTCAAATAAAGAAGGGATGAAAGGAACTTTCCTGGGGTTGTGCTGGCTCAATTCCTGTTTGATTGACTGCTCATGCTGTTGCAATGGTGGTTATTAGAGCTGGTAAAAAACACAATTTCTGTCCCACAGGAATTTCCTATACTTCAACATTTGTTTTCATTCTGAAGCAGCATTAAGTATTTCAAAATAATGAACACTTTCATAGATTGAATGGCCCTAAAATAAATTAAAACATGTCATTGTGCATGTGTGCATGGGCACATTTTCAATCCAAAGGTCTAACCTCTTTTCTCCCCTAGCCAGTCACAAGGGTTTACAAGAGTTTTATGCCCAGATTCATCATATCAGTATTCTAGTTGATTGCTATTCCTTGGGAAGACCAGAGCGCAATGCTGAGCTGTCACCACACCGCTTTCCCCCCACTCCCTCCTTAGGTCCCCCAGTCTGCACAAATGTAAGATATCTTGGGAGCATAAAGCAGTCATTTGAGGATTTCTCCAGAAAACTCAGAAAGCACTGAGCTAGCAAGAGCTAGGTTCTACATACTTGTTTGCTTCCTGTCCTTTTGTGGGATGCACTGAAGTGAGGAGAGCAGGTCATTAAAAACTGTGACCCTCAGTGTTCTTGGTTGTCAAATGGTCATTTGATTCTACAGATAGCCCAGGCAGTTCACAACAGTCTTTACCCAGAACTAACATAGTTGCACTTCTTGCCTAGCTGCAGAGCACAATTAGTGACAAAATCCACCTTCTTTTACCTAACATGGCAGCGTTTTGAGGGAGGAGGAGGAGGATGTGAGAGCCGGCAGCCGGCAGGAGCCGGCATGTGGTGGCCTGCAGGGTCTCTCCAGCATAGTCATTGCTGCCTTGCTCTTTTCTTCCCCTTTTAAAGCAACACAGAGCCTAAAATGGACACGTGACTTTCTGTTCCTCTCTAAGGACACACATGAAGGACACAACTGTCCTATCTTCACACCTTCAAGGCTCCAATGAGAACCTTGTCACCATTTTGTACCATTCACCCCTCAGTCTCTGATCCTGCCATCCCTGGCTAAATCCTACAGCACTAAGGTTAGTATTACTGCATCACAGCCTGCTAGGTGGAATGTAGCTGCACGAGTGTCTCTTCTTGGCTTAAAATAGTCCTCATGAAAAGCTTTGCTTTAGGGAAATAATGGGAGCAAAGGAATGTCAGATTTTGCTCTCATCGTTGAAGAACAAAATCTAACAAGGGTGGTTGTCAGCTATTATGCTTTTGTACTGAAAAATTGTACAACCCTTTTAAGTTACATATAATGATTTTATAGCCTTTTAACAAGAGGAGCACCACTGGGTAGAATTTTAACAAGAGAAGCAGGATTGGCAATTTATTAATTTATTTTAAAACAGCTGAATTCCCCAAGTTCTTCCTTGATTTAAGCCACAGCCTGTATTACAAACAGAAGGTATTATAAGCACCTAAAGCAGCCATGGTTTTGATAAAACTCTCTTAAGTAATGATGATCCTGCAGCATTCAGACAAGTCAGGGGTCAATATGACCTTATTTGCCTGGGCCTTTCATTAGGAACACTCTTTCTGCAGTACCATACTTCTGGTACCTCTGAATACACAGAGGATTCATGCTTCAGTTCTGCATGTATTAAGAATGCAGCCATAGCAACTACTAGCATTAATGAACTATTTGCTTATGCAGTAATAATTAACTTCCATTACATTACTTTGTGTGATTACTTTCTTAATTGCCTGAATTATGCATCCATTTAATATTTAATAACCATTCTCAGAAATCAGACACTGGTAAAAAAAAACAAATTGCTCACAGTTTCCTTGCAATAATTAAGCTCACAAGAATAAATGAAACCTTTTAAAAATGAATGCCTTGTGATTATATCCTTGCATATAGAGCAAGATCCTAAATTAGCTATTTATTAAGTCTAAATTTAAGACCAAATAGTACATTTTTCACTTACGCCTTGGGAAATCAACCTATACAATACCTGACATCACCAGCATAATTAAGTGCCATCTATTTACTTTGAGAGTCACAAATTCTGCATTAGTATTTAGAACATTCAGAAGTGTGCGTGTGGAAATATTTTAAAATGCTTCCTTGGAAAAATAGCACCTTCTTTACCTGAGGTAGCTGCTTAGCTGTGCTTAAAGTACTGGAAAGGTCTGTGAAGCATAAATAGCCTTCTGATGGGGACGGTTGGGAAGAATTTTTTTTTGTCATGTTTTAATTTACATACAAACAATGGAAATACATTTATACTGCCTAGGTCAGGCTTACCAAACAGGATGAAATTCATTGCTGTATATGAAAATAATGTTTACAAGCAGTCTGATCTACTTCTTTTTTCATGTTGTCATCTGTCTCTGAGCCCTCATGCCCTGCTAGCACCCAAGCAAAGCCACATGCTGATTTGCAAAGTGATAATGCCATTACATTATCTCACACCAGCTTTGTTTCCCAATGGTTTGCAATGCAATCACCAGCTTAAATAAAATGTGCAACTGTTTTATTGGACATTGTTTTGATGAATAGAGTCTACTGAGCTGGACAAGATGGTGACCTGTTGTGAGGTTTTTATATTTTATCCTTCTTCCCCCTTCTTCCTTAAGTTGCATTTGCAAAACTGCTCAGCTATTCCACATTGATTATGGCAGCTGTGTACAGATGTGTTTATCTGAACCACAACACAGCTCTGCTGAAGCTACAGGGATACCAGCACGTTACTCCCTCTCTTTTCCCAGACACATGCACTACAAATAAAATGTGTGCAATGAAAATCACTCTGGGCATCCTGCACCCAAATACACCTAAGCCAACAAAGAAAATAACTGAAAGGCTTATTTGCAAGGGGTGGGAGAAGGAGGAGTGCCTGCTCCTTCCTTGCCCATACAAGTGGATCATTTTCAGTGAGCTGCACATGAAGCTGCAGGGAGCCAGGGAGGGAGTGAGGGGCAGCTCCCATTTGGGGTGTCAGGAGCCAGCCATGGCTGCAACCCCCAGTTCCCAAACTGAGCTAAGTCGATGCCAGTCTCACTGGCTGTTGCTACAGTGGGCAGCATCATTAGGATTTGCTTTTTAAATGATCTCTCAGCCTGTAAGTCTGAGAGCTGCTAGCAAAGCAAGGTTAGAAAGAAAATGATGGCAGCATGTTGATGCTTCACAGACCTCATGATAGTTTCCGTCTGTCATTATTTACGTCTGACTAGATGCGTCATGTCAGCTACCTAGAAGGCACTTTAATATGAAGCTCTTGTTTTCCTCTGCTTTTTTACATCCAGACTGGGTATTATTATTTTTTTTGCATCACTACACTTAGGTGAAGCTTGCTTCAATCTCTCTGTAATGACACACAAAGAAATAAAAATTGTTTAGCTCATGTTATTATACATGCTTCTATTCTAACAGACCTCTTTGACATTGTTCACAAAATGGTGAATTTAAATCAATAAACAGACATCTATCAAAAGGTCAACTTAATTTTATTCTTTCAGCTTTTTACCAGTATTTTAAGCAAAATAATTTCTTCCTTTAGTTTTCAGTAAATATTCTATTAGTGGATTACAGCAGCAACTGGTAATTTTAATGGCTGATGGTATTTAGTAGTTCAATTAACATTTCATTAATACTGCTTTCAAATGTGATGAGTTCTGTCAGAGTCAATGTAAATAAGGTTACAGCTATCAAGTATATGTCAGTTTTGCCATTATACCACCTCTTGGCAATTCAGATTCAGAGGATTCACTGGCACTGTTTTGGGATGAAATGTGTAATTCATTCCTGAGTAATACAGCCCTGAATTTGACCTGATAACTTTTTACAGCAATTGCATCTCCTGCAATGGAGAAGGACCCAGCCTCCCTCCTTCTGGCAGACAAAACTCTAGCTCAGAAATATGCTGTGTCTAAGCATGTGTTCCCATCCCAAATGGACTTTAAAACCCACCCCTCTGCCATTTACCAGGGAGGTGCTCAGCCACAACATTTTTACTTGTGCCCAAAAATAGCAGTTCAATCATTCTGTGGCCAGACTTTGCTGAATAATCATATGAACTTTTTAATACAACCTTTTCTAATCCTTTAACTCAGCAAGCCTGCAGTTCTGTCTTCTCATCTTGCCCTCTGTGAAATTTAGTGACAAGCTTTTTGCATGCTTTCATTTATCTGAGCTGTGAGGGATCTTGCACACTCTTCAGTACAATGAAAATAATTAACCATGTAATCATGCCAAAAATTATTCAATAGTATTTGATCCACTGAATTTTGTTCCCTTTTGTTTCAATTTCACAAATTAGAAAATACCTCTAATGAGTTAAGAGTATATTTGCATTGTGTACACTTTGGACTTTCTTATTATATTGATTTCTTAAAAGTAAAACTGGAAGGGTAAACTATTTTTGTTTTATAAGCATCCCACATTATGATTGTTAAAATTTACTAGGGCATCTAGGCTTTGGTAAACATTTCTTAAACAAAAGAAAATTTAAAGGTCATCAAGATTTCCCACTCATCCTCTCAAAGAGAAGTTTTATTTGTTTTTTAATGGGCAAATTAGCATTATCAAATCAAAAAGTATTTTCTCTTAATCACTAAAATAACATTTACCTTTACATGGACTCCAGATAACCAAACAAAAGATAATGCTTTCCCAAAGTTACAGGCACAGCTAGCTCATCTATTCATTGAGTTGTATTCAATGGGTACAGTTCATGCATTTCTGGGTTCCTGGAAACCCCACATATAGATCACAATTATTAGAAGAGTGCTGGATTTTTGCCATTCACCAAGAAATCTACTTAAAGGAATTTTAAGCTCAGAATAATGTATAAATGGCTCACTTCACATAGCAGTTATTCATTATTTGTGTACTTTGATTGGTTGCCTAAATCACAGGATCTCTTTCTCTGTTGCTCAGTTGAGTGACATTAGCCCTACAAAGACACTGCTGATTTGTCTCTATGGACAAAGCTCTAATGGTTAACTCTTTGGGAAGCATTAAATAGGTTTTCCTTTACTCTTGAAATAACCTATAGGACTCTGACTGAACTTTGTGAACAGGAGATTAGCCTGCTTTCCCAGCAGGCTTTCTCAGCATCCTAACAGGGAGAATCACATCATCACAAACATAGTGAGAATGAGCTCTTATTTATGGACAGACTGAAAGGTTTCCACAGGAATTAAATCCATTTTCCAATACTGGCTCTTAAATTGTGAAAAGAAATATAAACTGAAGATAAACTTGCTCGCTATCAACATGACAATTACACCAAATCTTCACCATATGTAGTTTATGGTGACAACATCTATATTATTTCTGAAGCAACTTTATTTCCCTTCTTATTGGGATCTCATTAGTAAAGGTTAATACAGCAATACAGTTAGCTCCTCATGCTTGTCATTTATCCATGAGATCTGTATGTGCCCAGTGTTTTCTGGGCAATATCTGTTATAATTACTGTAGAGCACCAAGTGACACCAACAGCTCTGGATGTCCCTAAGGTCTATAGATTATAGATGGGGTTGTTCTTCACATTTTTATGGGCTTGGTTTTCAGGTTTGGGGGATTTTTCCTCACAAATGCAGCTGTGAAAAGGGTCTGAAATGAGCAGAGTAACTCCCATGATTTCAAGATGCACTGGAGTCCCACATCTCCAGACTCCAATGGTGGGCAGTGCCAGATCCCCATGAGAGCTGCAGCAAGAGCAGGCAGTTCTGTGTGAGACAGGATGGGGACCTTTTGTGAGCAGAAAACGGAGGGTGTTTGGTAACCAGCTTCTCTATTTTCCCCTTCACCTGGAGTTAATGCTTGGCTGAAAATTACCTGACAGTCCCCACTAAAAAACCACTAGATGCTAAAATAACCTATGAAAACCTGTATTTCCATTTAAGGTCCAAGAGCCTTCCAAATCCAGCCTTCTCCTTTGTTTAACTTTCTAGGGATGGAAATTCAAATGTGGAGCTTCTTTAACTTTTTACTGGCTCCATATGCTAAACATGTCTTGAGTTCTCCAGCATCTCTTACGCAGGGAATTTACAGACTGTAAACCACCAGCCACATTTAACTTGTAAATTCAGTTGATAGCTCAAGAAAGGGTTATCAATTGAATTTCCAAATTCAACTGAGGCGCGCGGTCCCCCGGCCGGAGCGGCAGCCGCGGAGCAGCGGGCGGTAGGTGGCACTCGAGCCCCTGGGCTCCCGGCCCGCATCCTCGCTAGGAGCAACGCGAAGATACTGGCTCCTTCGGTTTTAAAGGGATCGTTTCCAAAACGATCCTTTCCGAGGCCTCGGGCTGTTCTGGCAATAATGGATAGTAATACGTTTTAGATGAAGAGCCCAAAAAGCCATTAAACTCTGTTGCCTGTTTTTGAGTTCTGAGTTTGCATGGATCCCAGGTTTTGGGAGATGGTTCTAAACTTATAGGAGTGTTTTCTGATGTAAAGAAGTGGCATAATTGTCCAGGATTGCCCTAAGGCTGTACACACGGGATTTACCCTGCCCAGAACAGAGAGAGCCCCCTCCCACACAGGGCACGGCTGGGTAGCAGACCTGCCCCCATGCACACGGCTGGACTAAAGCCAGAGCCCCTGCTTCACACACAGGCACATATAAAAGACCAAAAAACCTCCCAGTAAATTAAGGTTTCATTTCCTTCTCTACACTGCACACACTGAGAAAAGCAATTTAGGATCATCTCAATCTTTTTCCTGCTATTGAAGTTGCAAATATCATTAAACATAAGTGTCTAGCATCCAGGAAAAGTTCCACAGCAGCACAGATATGTCACACTTGCAGCAGGACTATTAATCAAAGAGGCACTCTCCATGCACACACAGGCCTCTCAGTATATCT
This sequence comes from Molothrus aeneus, assembly GCF_037042795.1. NCBI lineage: Eukaryota > Metazoa > Chordata > Aves > Passeriformes > Icteridae > Molothrus > Molothrus aeneus. The sequence goes on along the minus strand of NC_089652.1, from coordinate 17,276,789 downwards.
CCTAATGGGTCAGCATCAGTTGTCTCATCTAGCAATATTCAGCAATACTCCAGTGACAGATCTGACCAAAATTTGGATTCATACTTCATAAAATATTGGCAGCTCCATGAAGTCATTTTCTAAGTAAGATTCTTTTATTTTATTCATCACCACATGCATCAAGTAAACCAGAATTAAACTGAGAAAGAAAGACATTTTTGAATTTCTAGAATCAAAAGGAAGTGCATCTCTAGTAATGTTTTTAATTGACTGAAGCTATGCCACTAGCCCTCCCAATCTCACTTCCTATTTGCAAAGTATTTTGTTCATACAAGAACTTTTCTCATGTTACTTGTTCACACATGAGGGACTTCTGGAGAAAAAAAGTAAGGAGAGGTGGTACATTAATATTGCATTTTCAGATGGATCATTCAGATTTCTTCACTATGCTGTAAGAGCCATAAGTTTAATTTTAATTTTACAGGCAAGTACAATAGCTCTGGGAAACCATTTTTTCCCCTTATCTTTGCTAGGACCTTAGCTTGAGTAGAAGTTTTGAATTTTGTGAACACAGAAGTGGCCTAACTAAAGCACTCCACAGCTTGTATTACTCAGAAGAACCATAAAAAGAACACAAGGAAACCTGACTCTTCAGAGTGATTAAGAGTACCTTGAATTTGGTCAATGACTTTTGTTGCAAACAGCAATGAGATGATGCAACCTAGGAAACGTGTAGACCAAAGTGTCAGATCAATATGCTGATATCCAAGATTGCATCTCTTTTGAAGGTGTGTTTCTACAAGGATCACTATAAGCCTTATCAATTAAAGCTCAAAAATATTCAAAGGCTGACTGGGGACATTCTCCCTGTTCCAGAAATATTTCATCAAGGGGTCAAGAAAGTGAACTTATGTCCTTGTTCTACAGGTAGAACAAAAAATGAGAATTGAAGTGCTGTTCCATGAGCTGCACAGTGAAATACAGTGATAACACAGGCAGACGTGGGCAAACTAATACTTTTAAAAAGTTCTTTACCCAAGAAATTTGAAGAAAAAACTTCATATTACTGTAGATTAATAATTTTAATTACAAAAATAAAAGAAATATTAATCATGTTTATTCTTTCAATTTTACAGTTTCATGTTTATTCTTTCAATTCTACAGTTTTCTTTCATTTTGCTTTATCCTAGAGAACTTATGGTGAAAATTTTGAAATCTGAATAGGATTCACTTTGTAACAAAACAGGTTACATTGCAAACTCAACTCACCAGCTGTGACATAGTGCTATAAACCTCTCAGAAAGCATTGTGAGATCAGAGCCTTTTGTTTTAATGCTGGTTACAAACTTCTGGCCCTGCCAAAAGGCAATCAGGGGCCAACAGGTGGGAACAACAAACTCCAGATCAAACTAAAAGCAGTATTTAGATTGATACTCAGTCCTGAGCTGAAAACTCTCGATGATGGGAATTCTGCCATATTTCCAGTTAAACTGGTCTAACTATGACTGGGTGAGCATCTGCATCTATTTATACTGGAAAGTAGAAAGGTAGAGCAAAGGATGGAAATTTCTAGTAATTTATCTTAGTACCTTTAGGAGCACAAAAGCCATCTTAAATGTTCAGTATCACCTTTCCAAAAAGAAAAATACACCATAACCATGCCAGTATTGCTGATCAACACATTAAAACTTAGGTTCACATGATCACTTGAACATTATCACACTTACATCGTCCAGTACAAACAATCCAGCAAAATATAGGCATTCTACAAGTCAGAGCTGATAAAATAGGTGTAGAACTAGAAAAATACAGATTGATTCCTACAGAGAGAAAGCAGTTGGTGTTTTCCTCCCAATATTATAGGTACATATTCAATACAAAATGGGTAGTAGGAGACATCAAAAGTCATAGGAGAACTTTTGGTGGGCATTTCTGAAGAAGTCAGAATGGCCTAAAGAGCTGCAGAGCAGTGTGGCCAGCTGCTGCTGCAGCCACATTTGCACAGAACAGCTTCTCCAGTTAATTTTAAAGTCAAGTATTTCTTATCTGAAAGAAATCAAAATACTTTACACAAGGTTTTCCTTTATAAGCACAAACTGCACAGCACCACTATTTGCTATGAATGGCCCTTGTTCTGGCTTTATACTACTACTTGCCACTTGTTTTCAAATTTTCATGATGGAGGGTTAAAACAAAATGAAAATGACTGGAACAATGCATATGCTGTCAGGGACTGCTGTAACAAGTGTATTTTAACAAGGCTTTTGTAGACCTACTAATATGAATATTATATTGGAACAGGACAGTGTAGACCTAAGGTTCATCAGTCAGCAAAAGAAACCATAATTTGTTCCTCCAAAGCACTAGATAGCATTTGCAACACTGCATTGTACCAACTGTGTATTTTAAAGGTAAATGCACATTCTTGATTCATAGTAAGAGATTAGTAAACTGTATGTATAGGCCAATACCCCAGAAGAATATTTGGATAGATCATAGTACTTCTGGCTGCATAATACAGAATTGTGGACATAACACTCTAAACAGACACTGAGCTGAAAATACTTCAGGTCCTTTCACTGTAATACCTCTGACAGGGTATTTTACATTTGATTCTTCTACTTTTCTGAAAGAAATAGTAAGAACATTCCCTGTGATAAAGACAATTTAAGATAACACATGAATAAAATGTCTCATTTTCTAGTACTTCTCCTTTTGATTTGCTGTGTGCCTCACCTCACATTTTCCTTTGAAGGCAGACATAAGATATTGGTCAAGGAATATGTATGGAAGATCAGAAAAGGTTAATTTACATGGAGAAAAACTTGTGCTCTCCTGGCCTTTTACAAGTTCTGGGTTTTTTTAAATTAGAAAGCAGATCAGGAACAACAAGGGTAGTAGCAAAGTTTGGGAGTAAACCAGTAGAGCTACCAAGAGTTTTTGCTTGGTTAGATGACAAGATGACGGAAAGATTTGTCATTCTTAACAGATGAGAAAAAGTAATCTAATTCATAAATTATCATTTTGTTGAATCGATTCACAATTCATAATACAACTCAGGTCTTTTGCATATTTATCATGTCCTTGATTCTTTGTGGCACAAATCTGAAAGCTTCAGGTCAGGCTATCCCTGAGGCAACCACTCACCTGCAGCAATAGTTCAGAGCAAGAAGACCATTACCTATGTGGTCAGGGTTTTCCAGAGAGCACACAACCTGCTAGGGGGAACAGCTGTTCCACCTAGTTCCTACATGAGCCAGTGGATGTGGAACATCTTCTATGTTACCAACCAGTTTGCAAAGAGTACGTGTCACTAGTATAGGACACATAGAGACAGATATTGATCATTAAGTTTAGGCCAAGTATTCCACTGCAGGTTTAAGCTTTTCCATCACTAAAACCATAGGAGAAACTTGTTTACCATCCTAAACAGAAATGTCTAGTCCTTCCTGTAATCACATTTGTCACACAACTACCTGTCCTTTCCAGGCAATGGTCACAGGTTTCAACAAGCAAAACTCCAATTTAACATGTCCTTCACTGTGGGAACAAAGCTCTCTGGAGAGGCTGCAGAGCCAAAGTCCTTCCCTCTCCATCAAGGTCAGGCTCAGGACTTCTAAATCAACTCAGGTTCTCAAGACTCCTTTACTGCGTTGGTTGACATTCAGCCAGTTATGCTTTCCTTCAAGTCTCAACTTATGCTCTGTTGAAACAGACACTACCTACTACAGTAGCAACCAGCAGTTTATTTTGAAAGGCTTTTAGCAATCAACTGGACCTTTTTATGTTTGTTGCTCAGCCCTTTCCTCTTTCTATGCACATCTAACATCACTCCATACACCTTCCATAATTTTTGCAGCAGCCAACCCAAAAGAAATGCTGAATTTAGTATTTATCTCTATTCTATTCAACAGGAACATTCTGATTTGGGGAACAAAGGACATGGAAGGTGTACTATTGGTGGAAAAACTAGTAGGCAGAGTCAAGAAAACACTCTTTACTCACCTCAGCTACTGTTTCACAGGCTTTACACACATAGCACACCATCTTTGCTCCCTCCCTATCTTGCTAAAACTTGCATTGTCACGTTTGTCGCTGTTAAGTAAGACACAGCACAGACTCACCAGAAGGCTGGTTTGCACAGCACCTCACTTTGCTGCCAGTTCTCTCTTTTTATACACTGTTCTGAAACAGAGAGACCAGATTGGTCAATTAACTAATGCATTTCAGCTGATTGGTTAATTAACAAAACACCTTTCTTATAAACAATCTTTGAGGAAAACAGAGAGTAGAAAAACAACACCTGCAGGTTGTTTATAATAACAAGCTCTAATTGTTTATCTTCAACTCCCTAAAGTCTCACAGCTGATTCTAGGAAAACTTACCTAGTTTTCTCCCTCTCTGACCAGGCTGTCACAGCCACAATGTTCACTATACACATCATACTGCTTTGCTGTTCTCATCCTTAAGTCAGGTTTCTCTTCAATCCTAAGCAGCACCACTTGTGTAAATCAGCACTCCTCTAGGAGGCAGGTAAGGAAATGAGTGCTTGGTCTACAATTGGATTCAATTTATTGGAATTGACTGAGCAATACTTGATCTCACTAATTGAATAATTATGTAGTGAAATGAATGCTTATATGCAGTAATGCATGCAGTAAATACAGATGACTGACTTTAGAAAAAAATTTAAATGTACGAAGGAGGATGCATTTATTATTTTTTACCAAAAATATATTTATCTATTTATATCTTTATATATTTGGAGGAGGGTCTTACCAAAATCTTGGATTTCCATCTGTGAATACCTTCATGCATAAGTTCAAAAGCTCTTTGATTTCCTTGAACACTACTCCGGTTCACAAGGAATTAATTTCCTACTACTGATATATGCTCAGAGATTCCAGCATCAATCACATCTGAATTTGCACTGCAAGCACTTGTAGATGCATTAGCATTAAGAGTACATGGGACTGGAGTAGCAGGCTTGCTGTGCTATCAGAGTCCTTTCTCTGCAATGATCTTTGCACTCAGTATTGGATAACGAGAAATCGAAGTCCCAGTGGCCTGCAATAGGTGCATGAATTGGCTGCTTGCATCCCCCTCATAGATCTCTGACAGGGCTCAAACAGTCAGCCCATAGACCCTGCTCTCCCAAATCCACTCACCAGTCTCAAGCAGAGAGCAAAAGCAGTCACAACTGAAACTACAGGACAAGCACACACAGTATTTCCAACAAAGCTCTTGCAGTCTCCAGCATTTTTTCAAGAGATTTCTCAAGCTTGTTAGGGTTTCTGCATTTGGCAGTGCTTGACCTGGCGTTTCATCCAATTATTTGTCCATTCTCCCCCAGACCCTCTGCACAGCTTTGACAAGGTGCATTATTCCCTTCTGAAAGGGATGCCTTCCCCTGCTCTGAGTCAGTTTCTACAAACTCCATTCAATGTCCCTTAACTCTTGTGCTGAAAGAGGTGGTGACAGATCCATCCCTCTCCCCCAGTCACAGTTTTGTTAACCTGTGATTACCATCCTCGGCTGACTTTTCCCCATACAGGAGAGTCCCAGCCTACTCAGAGCTTTGGATACACACTCCTCTCCCACTTCTGAATCTTCCCATCTTAATGCACCCTCATGGAGATTAGCAAGTCAGACCTACTTGTGGTACCCAAGGTAAAGGTGAGCCATAGATTTTTATGGCTGCATAATGACATTATCTGTTTTGTTCTCTGGTCCTTTCTTCATAATTCCTAAAATTTGATTTGCTTTTTAGCCTGCTGTCAAGCACGGGCTGATGTTTTCATGGAACTATCCATCATAGCCCAAGGTCTCACTCCTGAGTGGCAACAGACAGCTTGGAGCCAATCATTTTATATGTGAAGCTAGGATTGTTTTTCCCCACATGCATCACTTCACATTTATCTACACTGAATTTCAGCTGCTGTTTTATTGCCCAGTCACACAGTCTCTTCAGATCCTCATGTAATTCTTCACAGTCTGCCTTCATCCTCACTACCTTGAATAATTGTGTATCAACAGCAAACTTAGTCACCTCACTGCTCTCCTCCCTTTTCAAACCCATTTATATATGTTCTCATAAACAGTGCAGAACCCTTGGAACACTACTGCCAAACACCATCTGCTGCAGTTACCGAGCACTTACACCCCTGCCTATTTTAAGGAATTATCTCTCTGTGCAAGGACTTCCCCTGCCTCTAAGACTTCTTAATTTCCCTAATTTTGTTGAAGGGGAATGTTAAAAATGCATCAGAATTTCAGGTGTAGGATAACTTAAACACTCCTTCCCTTCAGCTTATTGACTCCTTCAAATACACAACTCCAAACTTTTTCCTCCATTAATATCAATCTATAGAAAAAGTGCTTTTAAACAGTTTTATTTTCAAAAACAGCTTAATTTTGAGATGTTGGATGAAAGAGGAAAGAAAAGAGGCAGAAAAACCAGTTTTCACTTTAACTCCAAGATTGAAATTTGTTTCCAGTCTGACCCAGTGGCCTGACTGCTGTAATCCTCCATTTTTTAAACCACAACAAGCAGTCTGGTGGAGCTAATCCAGACTGGCTTCAAATTATTTATTTCTGTCCCATTTGGTACCCAATAGGTTTCAGAGTTCTGCTGGGCTCATTTCTCCTGTATCCAGTGACCCACTGCAAGCCCACCAGAAATGAATCCAACAAAGCAACCTCAGAGGCAGAAAGCTGTTTGTCTAAGGAGCACCATTTCTCACCAGCTGAAGTGAATGCAGGAGGACAGAGGCAATGGTGGCATGAGCCTTCTTACTATAACAAACAGGAAAGGCATGGAGAAAAATGAAATAAATACCTTTATATTTAAAACAAAATAAATGTTACCTAGGTATTTCCAGTGTTCACCAGACTCATTCAAAAGGAGTCTACGATGCTTCAATTATTTTTACTTGTGTAACCCCATTTGGCCATAAAAACCCAGCACTGATAATGTAAACATTAAGGGCTTTTATGACTCAGGCTTTGGAGCTCCAGGAGCTTGGCAAGTCTCTTCTCCCTGGTGCAATGAGCCAATCTCACCCTGGCACAGCAAAGTGGGGCTTAACCTGACTAAATGAAGCCATAACCTGTTATTAAAGGCACCTGTTTGCAATTATATCCAAGTGCAGTGGCTACAACAATTTTTCCACATTCTTTTGGAAATCTTACTTAAATAAACAATGTTTTCCTTGTTTATGAAGGAATATTATTTTGATCCAGCCACAGCACAACCACAACCATAAATTTTTGATCAGAGAGAGCACTGGCAGGGAGAAATGTTGCAGGACCATGCAGCATGGGCAGTTGTAGATACATAGGGATGGCTCCCATTATGTGCTCCAAACCAGGTATTTTTGAGCCATTTCTACAGCTGTGAAGCTGAACACAGGATGCCTTCTCTTGCCTCTGCACAGACATCCCTGGCCCACAGTCCAGGAGCGCCCTGTAACCTGGTTTGGATCAGCCTCTGCACAGCCACTTTGGCTGAGTCTCAGGGCACTGCACAGCAGTGCAAAAGGAGGAAGCACAGAAACATCTGTCATGGGTTTCTAAGTAATGTGATCTTAAGAGAGAGGTGAAACAGCAGTTTTACAGGGTGAAAACTATTTTTTTATATATTCCATATTTGAATCATTCAAGCTTCATTAGTAATTTAAAGAGAATGAAAAATTCGTTTCAAACACTCCGAGCAGTTTTCCCGGTTTTGACACTCAAGCATAGAATAACTTAAAGATGTAAAATAAATTAAGGGCAATTTAGGATGTGACAGCTATACTCAGTGATCATGGAAGAAAGCTAAGGCTCCAATTTTTTATATGTAAGAGCAGTTTAATTTAGAGTTTGCTGCTGTTTGAGCAGCAAGACAAGCACATACCTGCCCCTTTATCACAAGAAAACACCTCAGTACAAACCCTAAAACAGAGGTTAAAGAAGTATCTAAGCTAGGTTCTTAAACTTGTTGTTCCAGTACACTCTGTAGGCTTCCAAAATAAACCCAGATTCACTTCTGAGAACCTGAATGCTGCTATTTAAAAGCCTCAGTAAGACCTGAAAGTCTAATTTCAAACACTCAGATTTGCAACTTGCAGCCTTATTTACCAAAGAAGGAAAATAAAGGAAGTGAAATACCTTCAAGACAATACTGGGGAAAGTATTAAGCTGCTTGCTTGTAAATCTCACAGTATGATACTGTTCATGCAGTGAAGGAGCACAGTTCTTGCATTCAAACAAGCACTTAAAACTACAGCACTTGAAGGCAACTGGAAAGATGAACTTACTAACCTGGTAATTGCTGGGACCTTTTTTGAAAGAGTAGATTGAATCACAGATAATAACTAAGCCCATTCTTTCATATATATGAATAATATCAACAGACAAACATTATTCCAAATCTCACAGGGACACTTTTCTGGATTAAGAAGGGGTTTATATTTTCTGAAAGCATAAAAAAAAGTTTTGTAAATGAAAATTGGAAAGGAAAAGCATGTTCTAAAATAGTGCCATTGAAAAATTAGCCTTTATCTTCTAGATTGAAAAGTGTAGCTTGAGAGCATGTATAAAGCAGTTTCTTTGAGTTTATTTTTTGCATCTGATGTGCAGCAGTGATGCATGCTGATGTAACTAAGTACAGCTATGTGTGGGGGTCCTTCCCTTAACTTATGAAATAAGGGAATGAACATTTTGAAAATAAAATATATTTGTGTCATTGAATTGTAAAAATATTCACAGGGCTTATGGATAGAATACCATGCTATTTGAAACCTAGATCTTAAAACTTAGAATCATATTTCCAGGGGACAAAAAAGCTGTGAAAGAAGACAATATTTATTAGAGAATCATCAACACAACACAGTACTTAGTACTGGAATAAAATCTATTTACAGTACTTCTAGATTGGTAGCTGCCTATAATAATGTAATTATTAAAATTTAAATAATATTCATATGAAGCAATCTTACTTCATTCTTCACCCCTCCCACTTATTTTTTTGTGGCAGGAGAATGAGCTGAGCCACATTTGTGTCCTCATCTTTCCCTTTTGGAATCATATCTTCAGGGTTTCCAGGGAAAGGAAACTACAGATATATCAACCTAACAGCAGCCCAGCACATCTTTTTTACCCTTCACTAAGCAGCCATATACTTCTGCTCCAGAACTCACACCAGCAGTGATTACCAACTCGTCTTCAGTTTAGCAAAGAAAAGAGGACATCAAAAGTGAGAAGGAATAGCAGAGTTTCACCAATACTAATGCCAGAGAAAACAAATTGAACAGTCAGAGTACTACAAGTGAACTGAAGAGTTAACAAATATATCCTCATATGGACAAATACACTACTGTTAATAACCTATAAGATGCACAACAGCAGCTCACCAAGTGAAATCAGTACTCATGTTTTCTAACTTAGCTATTTCTTCCTCTTAAGGCATTTTTCTGTGCAAATAACTGTGCAAGAAGCAAACACAATGTTGGATTGCTTTATTCATCATCACATTATCACCAGCTCTGTCTGCTTGTCCCATTTCTATCTCACGTTGAGGATCAATCCCAGCCTCTGCTGCCAAAATGATTTTTGGCACTGAAGCCCAGTGGAGTAACATTTGCAGATAGTCCTGCCAGAGTCATCATAGACAAGAACATCATCTCTCCCTGACACTCAAGCTCTGAGTTATCAGGGTTACTACAATATTGTGTTTGAGAGGACCATACTTCCAGCTTTCAAAGAGTTTGAGTCCTCCCTAGCTGAGCAGTAATTTTTAGAGAGCTATAAGCATGCTCCATTGGTGCTTGATGCACCAATAAAAGCAGTGATTTGCCTCTTGAGGTCTGTCTTGACTCCTTCCCTCCAGGACCATAACAGTTTTCAAACAGCTGACTTGCACTGAAGTCTCAAAAGTTAGTCAAGTAAGAGTCTCTGGAGTACAAAAGATAATTTTTCTAAGATTTCCTCTGTGGAACTCAGTGCTGCAAGAGCCAAGTGAAAAGTTCAGCTTAACTCTCTGGCAGTAAAAGAATAAGCTGTTCTTACTGATTTGACTTTGATGCAGTAAGGTTTCCCACACACACGCTTCATCCAAACACATGCAAACCCAAAGACATGAAACTATTTCCTGTACAGTCTTGGAAATAAAAGAGAAGAAAAATCATTAAGTAAACCCACATTAACTTTTTTTTAATAGAGAGGAAAGCTAAAGCCAGAGAAATGCATATCAAGTTAGGTCAACTTAGTTTAGCAATGCAGCGATCAGCACTAATATTATAATGGAGATGAGCTGGTTCCACCAAGTCAGAGCCCTGGTGTCTCCAGGGAGAAAAAAGAAAAGAAAAGCTCCTCATGGTCAGTGTTGCAGCCATAGAAAACAAAAGGTGGGTGTAAGCAGATGTTTCTTAAAACAGCTCCAACAGTGCTGGTCAATAGTCAGGATCCCACATATCCAGAGTGGCAAAGGTTCTTCATTTGCCCTACTGTCCATTGTGGCAGCCATAAATTATATTGTTGGTGTAGGCAGCCATCTCATCTGGCACCAAATTATCATCTGCTCCCTGATAAGTCAGGAATCAATAAAATAAGAGCTAAAACCAGTAAAAAATGAGTATTTTTTTTCCTTCTGTATTTTCTGAAGTTTCTGTGAACCATGAAGGGTGCAAAGACTCCATGCAGAGTACCAAAAAGCAAGAATTATCATTTTTAGAAGCACAAGAGAAAAAAAAAAGGTATCTTCACTCAGATTTAGTCACAGGATGACACAATATCTGCAAGTCCAGTACTCAGTGTAGACTGACCCTTCACAAAAAAAATTGCAGGCAAATGCCTTTGAGCAAGGTCTCAAAGCTATTATTTTCATATGTGATAGAGCTATTAGAGGAGGATCAGCATAAGGTCAACTAGTAGAGAATACTGCAGTTGTAGATTCTTTTATAAATCCTTCTTTTAAATGGGTACAATGTATTTCTAGAATCTGAATCTTCCCAAATTGAGTAAGTATATATAACCTGGATCAAATTCTGCATCTTGAAGCTAGGTCTGGTTTTCACTAATTCAGACACACCCATACAATTGACCTCCTGGAAAGTGGAAGGTGTTTTGGCTTTCTCTATTCAACACTGAAAAACTGAGAAAACAGCACAAAAATTCAGAGAGCTCCAGAAGTTATATACCACTGAAAAAAACATTAAGTTTTTTAATTTCCTAGTTGTCTATAAAACTTCATATACATTATAGTGATTCTATCACTCTGATGCCCAGTCCAGGCTGATCAAAGTCCCCAGTTTGACTTTTTTTTAATGGTTTATGTTTAGAAAGCTTATGTAGTTAATATAAACAGGCTTTTCCCCTTTCAGCACATGCTCCTTGGGGGGATCAGAGGCTGCAAGGGCTGTCTAAGAACTAAGGAACATGCAGAAGGGAGCACTTAATCCTCACTGTGGAGGCAGACAGTTACTCTGCAAATTAGAGCTAAAGGAAAAGATGACAGGCTAAGGTCCAGTTTGCAGAATCCTAAATGATGTGCCCCTTGAATTCGATACATTTTATATTAAAAGAACTTCTTTTAGAAAACAGAACACATTAGAAGTAGAATTGGTAGAGCAGAACTGACATTGGCTGTAAGAATTGGTTACTTATTCATACTTCATCATGAGACATAAAAGGAAAAAAAATACTTTTTTTGCCAAATATGTATCTGCAAATTTTTTCCTGGCAGTATTTATTTCCAAAAGAAAAGCAGGGGAAGCTTACTTTTTTTAGTACTTGAAAAATATGTTTAAACTATTGAACATTTTACCTTTCCTTTCCAGAATAATTTGCAATGCTATGTTCTCAACACCTGGAGTGTCACAGATCTGTCTAGATTGGACACTCCTGCAGCTGTATGAGTTGTTTCTCCATATAGGACAGGTTCATCTTCAGATATAGCAACTTAAAGCCAAGTTTAGCAGCAGCATGATTGTTATAGGTGAACAAAGTAAATAAAAGTCCTTAAACTGTTCACTATTTTGAGCTATCTAGCGATGTCAAACCAGAAATTTTGAGTAAAAAGAGCCTGGTTCTGGAGATCTGTTTGCAGAACTTCCCAAGCACTTTGGAGAAGTCAAGTAAGAAATAAATCCATAGCAAAATGACCCTGAGGAAGCCACGTCTCATTTTGTACTATTACCTAAAGTCATCACTGCCACTCAGCTCTGGCTGAAATCTTGTTTCTTTTTTTTTTTTTTTATTTTACCTTTAACTCCATGATTGCAAAATCCAGTTATTAAAGAAGTTTTTTAAGAGGAATTGCCAGTGTTTCTTAACCAAATGCTTTTCTTTGAAGTGAACAGTAATATCACACGACATACCAAGCTTTTTTTATAGCTAAAAATCCTGTGATGGGCACTGAATAATTACAGGAATAGGCCAGGAAGAATTCATGCAGCATCAGTCCCCCAACTTTATTTCTACTGAAGCAAAAGGGGCAGAGAAAGGAAACAGAAGCAAATACTTTCAGAAATACCTTGCACTGGTTTCACCACTTGTGGAAGACATTAGCTCCTGTTTCTGAACTATATCTTTCAAAACTCATTTGGACTAGAACTTTCACATTTTCATTTTTGAGGGGCAGTTTTAAATACAATTAAAACTGGTGTCAGTTATCAAAGTAGAGAGGAGAGGGGCACTCAGCAAACCACGACACAACTGTACTGACACAACACTGACCTTCCCCCACACATTGTCTCCTTCCTACTCAGGTAAATCCTCAACTTCTACTCAGCACCACTCCACAGACTCTAAATTAAACAGAAAAATTCTAATGCTGTTACTACTGTATCTTATTTTTATAGCTTTGTTTGGTTGTGGTAGAATTATCTTCTCAACACACTGTTTTTCCCCTCTGTTGATTTTGCTAGGTGATATTTTCTGTACATATTTGTATCATTTAATCTCTGCCTTTTTTATGAGGCAAATACCTTTGGGAATGAAACACAAGAGACACTTGGATACATCAAAGATGGCTACAAAAGCCTTCTGGTGCCAAAGTCTTGAATTGCCCAGTTATCCTGCTAGTTGTTGTTATGTAGTTTCCAGTTTTCTGAATTTTTTGCAGATGAAATACATGAGGGTTGTTCTCTTGAGGGTGAAACGTAGTTGTTCACTCAAGGACTCATTTACTCCTGTGGCTCTAAACCAAAGCAGCAACAGCCACCAGCTATGTGAGAGAACAAACAGAGAATACCCATAAATACCTGCTTCTGGTAAATTCATAAGTAAATCTGCCCTGAAGTACTTCCATGCATACATATTGTGTGGCTTTGGGAGGAGGAAGAAAAAATGGCTACAATGGAAAGGAGACTAAGAGGAACCTACAGAAACACACAGGAAAAACAAAAACAAAAACCAAAAGCAAACAAAAAAACCCCAAACAAAATTACAGAATGAAGCACTTACCAGGAGCAGAACCAAAGAGAACGGTAAGGAAAGCTATAATGCACTGAAATGCATGGGCTGAAAAGAGGTTATTATAAACATAGGAAAATAATTTTTCAAAGTACCGACAAGAAAGTATTTCAGAGAGAAATGCAAAAGCAACCGTTTCTTTTTAGGGAAAATAGCAGCTCAAGACCAGCTTTGGCTTCTAGATGCTAAAAGGTGCGAGTAGGCAGAGGATACACACTAAATTATCAGCTTCTGTTTTGTCTCTTCCACTTGTAACCATCAGTTTAGAAGATTTGGCCTTCCTGGCATAGCTATGCATGATAGGAAAGTTTTAGCTGAGTAAGATTAATTGTAATAATATATATGCCAGTTTTAGTCATAATAATGTAAGTGCCAGTAAGTTAAATTAGGACAGTATAAATATGCTTATATTTCTACAACAAAATGTCCTGTGCTAGCACAGACTTAGTCTGGCAATCTGTATCTGAGCAAGACTTCTCATTTCCTTTTAGTAAAATAAAAAATGTTCATTTCAGAAGGTGAACACTTGCAAAAACAGTTTGGTTTTGCTTAGCTCTCAGTGTCACCTGTCCCTCACAGCTCCTCCACAACCTGTGCTTGCAGCATCTCTCACTGCTTTTTTCTCTCCAAGAGGCTGAAACTCCCATGCAAGTTCTGCAGACACACAGCAAATTAGTATTTCATTATTGTTTTGTCAATGTTGAAATTTTAAACAGTTTGAGCACATGACATAGCCAGTTGCTTCATGTAGGCTCCCAGGCTAATTGGCACTTCCAGAGGCTGCACAATATCTCCCCTGCCCACCCAGCTGCAGCCAGACCCAACTGCAGTGACAATTTCATCAGCAGCGCAGGAGCGTGATCAAACACTCTGCTCAGAGCTGCTGCACACACAGCTGTAATAAACTGGGCTCTGAACACTCCAGCCTGGGTATCAGCTGCTTCTAATTTACTCAGGTATCTTTGGAAGACTTTGGTCAGAAGCAATTCTGCCATGACTCATAGGAAAACAGACCCCGTCAAGATGCTGAACTTGGCTGTCATTAACAATTTCACACATCCCTACTTATTTTGAATCCTGTGTTTGTCACTGTGGATGAGCCCAGAACAGACCAGTAATGGTTTGATTATGAAATTTTGCAGGACTTCTTAAAAATTCTCACTGTGGCACATGGACTTATAAGGTAGGGGCTTTTGTTTTAAAATAAAACACTTCAAGCTCTTACTGACTATTAGCAGGGCATTAGAAGGGAGAATTCATCCCTTGGGCTTTGTTCAGGCCTCTCTGTAACATATATTAGAATACTTTATATATGTAAAAAGAAAAAGATAATAGTGGCAATAGAAAGGTGCAACAGCTAACAGTAAACTAAGGAAATGTGCTCTGCAGGAAGGCTTTAAAAACTTCTGCAGTTCAAGGTACTACACAGACTACTTGCTAGCCACATATTTTAAGTTCCTGTGGAGGAAAAATAGAGAGTACTGGATAACACTTAGCTCCTTAATTTTGTATTTTTGCTCAAATTGAGAAAAAAGGAGTATACGCTGATAAAAATTAAATATAAACAAAAATATAAGAAATTCAGACTGCCTTTTCCAGTGATCTTACTCTTTTGATCATATTGTTTCTGTAAATATCACTAATTCTTCCACCTTAAAGTAATAGCCTTGCCAATGATTTGTACTCTTTTGCTTTCCTTTGCTTTTACGATGGTGCTTCAATTTCATCTCACTCACAGGGGACATATATAAAAATTGTAACAATCTTGGCTTTTGAAGAACAGCTGTGCTAATATGGTCATTTTAGTTTGCTGAACTTAAAACCTAGCATCTTTCTACTTATTTCACCCACTAATTCACAGAAGCAACTTGAATTCTTTTAGCTCCTTTCAGTGGATTTAAGGCAGTTATAGATTTTGTTTGGTCTCCCTCAAAGCTGCTGTTTCCCAAGCTGATGGTGATAAAATGTTCAGAGAACTTCCAGGTTGGACTATCAAAACATCATAAAATGTCCATGATTGATACTGTCTACTGTGCACCTTCAAAGGCTGTATGCTGCATTTTCCTTCATCCAAGCATCTCTACCACACCCACTTAATCCACTTGTCTCCAAGAGACTGACACCAGTACAGATGCCAGTTTATTCAGGCTTTCCTGTGAGGATTCCACCCATTCTTTCAGCAGACTCCCAAACGTGAGCAATCCCTGCACAGAGTACATCCACTTGCATGCTCTCAATCTCACCTTCACGAGCAGCAATTACTGGGATCCCATGGTTTTTACTGAAGGATTCACCCACACTGCTGAGGGATTCCACAATCAAGAGAAGCAGCCCTCAAGCATCATGCACAGGTCCATTGCTGGACTGGGCTGGACCTTGGCAGCCTGGTGCTGTCACTTCTTTGGTCTGTGCACATTTCCTCTCCCTGCAGAAACACCGACCTTCACTAGAGGCAGGTACAAGCAGCAGTCATTTGTGGGAGTACCATTGCTCCCAGCTGCTCCCCACTGCACAAAGTGAAAAATATGCTTCACCATACAAAGCCACATGAACAACCCTGATATTTTAGTAAATACTCTCCCCTAGAATGCACATCAGACACATCCTGAGCTGCTTGGGACACTCTTACATCCATTTTCCAGGTTTCTCTCATTTATTTTTCTTTATTTCCTTTTTCTGTGGCTCCTCCATTTCCAAAATCCTTTGTATGTTCAAATGAATTGCTACTATTCCATCAACTTTAGTCACCACCTCTCAACAACTGCACTTCTATTACTTTTCATTGTGACTCAAGCAATATAGTTATAGCAACTACATTTGTAAATCCTCTGAGCTGTCACTTCCAACAGCTGCAACCTGCTGATTGCTTCTTTCCTTCCTGCATTCTCCAGCCCTTTAACCTCCAAGAAGTTTGTTTGAAATGTCTTTTTTTTGGTGGAATATATTCTGCTTTTAAATGTGGAGACCTTCCCCCATGCTTTTGAGCTTGACTGAATTTTAATAAGGGGATTTAAACAAAAATTAAATTAGCATATGCCAGTTTCCCCTCCATGTACTCACATCACTTTTCCACCATCATTTATCTACCTCAAAGCTG
This sequence comes from Molothrus aeneus, assembly GCF_037042795.1. Taxonomy (NCBI): domain Eukaryota; kingdom Metazoa; phylum Chordata; class Aves; order Passeriformes; family Icteridae; genus Molothrus; species Molothrus aeneus. The sequence goes on along the minus strand of NC_089652.1, from coordinate 17,260,258 downwards.
ATAAACACGCTGTATGTATTAGAATTTTAGCTCAGAGATGCACCAGCAAATTCTTTGCAAGCCCTTGGCAGATCCATGGCAGATCCATGAGATAGTCTTTTCTTTCTGATTTATCTTCATTGAGGTTGGGTTTTGTCTAGCTGTGACTGCTGCTGACTGCCCATAGAGAGCATATATCCTTCTGACCATTATTTCAAGGCAGGATTAAGCCAATCCTATAAGGTCAGGATGCCCAGGAATTTTTTGTCCCAATGTCCAAGTCAAAGGAGAAACAGAGGTGTTTGAGTAGTTGCAGGCATGGTTCTCCAGGGCAGCTGAATATGACTGGTATGGAAATTAGTGTGAAAACTGTAGAGAGAAAAGGGAACCCCCTCTATAGGCTATAGACGCAGGTTGCTCTTCATATACTAATGGAAAGCATTGGTATGTCCTGGCTTTGAGACAAAATTATATTTTAAAATTAGGATTTTGTGGAATAGCCTCACTATTGCCCTGCACAGGGGCTCTGGCCAAAGGAGAAGCAGTTTTTCTCAAGCATACATTAAATATGGCTTAGCAAAATTCACAATAAATATATCAAAGAATTCCCAAGAACGGCAAAACAGTATTTGTAGGCTTCATTGCAACTGACTTTTACCCATTTCAACTTCAAGCTTTTTTCCATGTAGCTCAAACAGTAGTGGTAAAGACTGCTTTTAGAGAGACCAGGGCATGTAATGGGCCATTGGTCACAGCCATAATGATTGTTCATGGGTGTCTGTACCAATGTAGATTTAGAACAACTTTAACACCCCAACACAACTGTCCCACATAAGAGTACTGCAACTAAATACTCTGAGTGATCAGCCAAAATTCTGTTGTGTGTAAAAATAAAAATTTAGGTCAGAAACACAGCAAGTTGCCAATACAGAACAGAAATTGTTTTCAGAGTATTCCCTGAAATGGCATCAACCACAAACCCTGAAAATGTTTGTCTTTCAGGACATCTGGCTTCTTATTTTTCCTTATTATTTGCATGCATTAAAGTCCCTAAGGAGCTCCAGACTAATGTGTTGCCTTCCTCCTCCATCTCATAACTCCCACCTATCACCAAGTGTTTCACAGCCTCTATATCAGCTTTTTCATCTCCTAAGCATTTCTCTTCTACTAGATTTGTTTTGCAGCTTCTTTATTAGGAATGAATAGCATTTTTTAAAATTTTCTCCTCTATGATAATTTACCTTCCGGGTTATGAAAAAAATTTGGAATATTTTTGCTAGCATGCAGAGGGCAATTTAAATTGAAAAATAAATCCTATTTGTTTCAATAAAGTGATAACTCATCTTTCTTTAATTCACTGTAGGGTTTTTTGTTGTTCTTGTTGTTGTTTTTATGGTTTGGGGTTGTGGATTTTTTACATTCTTCACTGGAAGGTATAACATGAATATAAAACACTAAGTTTGTTATAGTAGAGATAAGTAACTACATAGTAGGGGGAAGTTATTTTTAAAAAATAGATTATGTTGAAAAGTTTCAGTAGAATTTATTCCTCTTGAATGGCAATGTTAAATCAGCTGAAAGTAAGGACTAATATCTTTAATATTAAACATTTGACATTGTTCACATACAATATATCCAACCAGATTAATAACTCTTCTTTTTCAATAAATAATTCTTATTCTCCAGATTATATAAGAATCCTAAAAATGTAAGGTTTTTTAATCAGGACATCTCATTTTACTGAGGATTGTTTTTGTGAGTATGAGGGGTGGTACTGAATGCACTATGAAAGGACACAGCCAAACAGTTCAAAGACTGTTTACAGTACCTGTACTGCACTAAACATAGGTTTTCTGCAATACTCAGAACTTTAAAAGAATTCTAGACAGGTCATCCCTTTTTGCTATGCTCAGCAGAAGGCTCAACACAGCCATCCTTTAAATCATATCTACAAAGCAATTCCAGTGATATTCTCTGAGATCCCTTTCTAAGGGAGCATCCTCTGGCTTTAACTTTAAAAAGCTTACAAAACTCTGATTTATTGTGACTATTTGTTTCCAAGAGCTTTATTGCCTAACCATAGATCAACTTAGCTTGCTTCAGTCATTAACAACAGTACATTATTAGACCAATTATAACATTCTAAAAGTTTAATTTGTAAACTATTACAAATAATTATTGTTTCACAAAATGAGGTTTCCATCCTATTACTAACATATATTAGCAACACCAGTTCTGGTCTAATTGTGGCTTTGATTTAAGGTACTTAAGTCAATTTTATTGATAAGCAGTGTCACCTACAATATATTACAGAGGACCTGAAAGTTTACAGACAAGATAAAGATACAGCTGTAAGGATATTTTTGGTGTTGCCTACACCTTGATTAGTTTCAGGAACCAGACAAATGATAAGAACAATCCTGGGAGGGAAATTATTGCCTGGTGATGCAGGTTGTCATTTATTTTAATCCAGTAGGAAAGTTTCACCCCGCCAGGAAAAGAGGATGTAAATGTTTGCTGCTGTATTTACAGACCTTGCCAGAAACCCAGTAGAATCTGGGTGGTTCACTGTAGTATCAGCAAACTCAATTGTCTGCATTTTTTTTCTTTCATTCAAATCAAATGACTGCAGAAATCTTAATACATTTTCAATTTTCCTTCCTTGATTACTGACTAGAGTTGTCTGGGTTATGGTTAGAGACCCTTGGAACCATTTGCTCCTGTTAAGGCAGATCTGCTTTTATTGTGGTGGGGTTTTGCTCTAAGGCTTTCCAAGAGAGGCTCTACTCTGCTAGAAGCTATGAAGGTCTATCAAGTTTGATTGGTTTAATCTCTGATTAGGCTGCTAAAGAATGCAGTCAGACTGTCTTTGTGGTTTGCCTTGCACATCAGTAAGAAAAGATTCAGAGAAGCTACAAGAAGCACTCAAAAAAACAAATAATGTCCCCTGTCACATCCCTGGGAAAGACCTGTCAGCTCCATTAGTGGAGAAAGATATAGGTCAGGCAGTATGCAAGATGCTTAGTGCCTTCATTTTCCATATTACAAAGAGATTCATTTTAGCTGACATATAGGCTTACAAGCAAATTTCAGGATAAATGGCATAAACCCTGCTATTAACTGTGTTGGAGACACTTTAAATATCTCTATCAACACAAACATCACAGCTCTTTTAGCTTGCACCCTTCCAGTATCAGAAGAAAAGCAGTAATGCAAGATGGGTTAAGAGATAAAGCCAGGGACATGCTTAATGTCATTGAGGCTTCTTTGATGGAAGCAGTGTCATCACCAGGGACTAGTGTCTGAAGGTGAGAGGATGGAACCAGTTTTGCCTGATTTCCAATGCTTGTGATGTCATATTGAGGTATTGTATTTGTATCCCAGGTAAAAGATGTGGAAGTAGAAGGAACATGATGAAACAAACTACGCAGGGAAAAATTATGTGATAGAGGGAGATAAAAGAGCTGAAAGAAATCCAAATAAAACACTAACAAGTACTCCAGAGAAAATTATGCTTCATATAGATGGCAGCCACTTCAGGCACTAAATTTCACAAGAGTGGATAAAGTGATAGCTCCTATCATTGCACAAGTCCTTCAACCAGCAAGAGACATGAGCACTGTTGGTCCATCACATGGAGAAAGCATGCAGGCAGAAAGGAGGGGTCTGTGGCACAGAAACACTGATGTGGTGACTTGGCTCACTTGGCCAGGCTTAAGCCAACACTCCCTGCAGTCCACTGAACTCTACCCAGCATCAAGTGGGTTTGCAAGGCCTTTGCACTGCCTTGAAAATTGTAACAACATATTGATGGTACATCAAGACACCTGAAAAGACAGTTTTGGATAAATAATTGTAAGAACGTCAAATCTCTTACACAAGCAGTGGAAGTCAACAGCATCCAAAAGCACCTGGAGCACACCACAGCTTGGAGAGGAACAAAACTGGGGACTGCCCATTAATTTGTAGCTTGAACTCAATCCCTTGGTGAAATTAGGAAGGAATTGGCTTGATCACATCCTTCTTCCCTCTGAAGTTTATCATTCCTTTCTAGCATCTTTTGAAGGCAGATGTCATGCAAGGCTGTAATTCTTATCTCCCTCTCCCAGTGCTAGTGAGTCCAACTCAATTATTTTTACCCCTTTCTGTGTAAAGAATGCCACTAAGTTCAAGTTTTAATCAAGGGCTAAAGCCAGAAATGTGTTAATACTGGAGTGGGGGCATTTTTAAAACAAGCAGTTTATTACTCTAAACATCGCTTATCTATGAGAAACTTTCCCCTCATTTTATAGCACTAAAATTGCTAGTGTACACAGGAGCTTTCTTACCAAAGAAGGCCTCACAAAAATAGAAGTTTTCACTGTGTTTTGCTTATTAAGCAGCCTTATGGTTTTAAGAAGTAGTCAATTAATCATTGAAAATGTTGCCCTGACTATAATTAATAACTACAGACAAAAGACTATAGGAAAAAGACAAGGTAAATCAAGAAAAGCAAACATCTCCAAGAATAGATTTTTGCTCTCTTTATTGCTCCAGGAGCTCACAGATTTTTCTAACAGAACCTATGGCTGATCTACTTAAAGTAAAAACATGGAGAAAAAGAGAAGTGGCTGTAAAACCACAGCCACTTTTGAACCTTTATATGCAGGAATAGAGAAGAACCAATTGGACAAAAAGGATTGAACAGTAATGCATTGCAGATAAAAATGGATATCAAGAATGTGAAACCAATTTCTTCCAAGTAGAAGCGTTAAAATCATATACTGGTATAACTATATAAAGATGTGCAAATCTGAAAGCCAAATTTTGCTTGAATGTACAAGTTTTCTAATCACTTTTCATAAGGACATAATTTGCAGCCCTAGGCAAGCAGGGATGGGCAGAAGGAAGTAAGAAATAAATACTTGAAGCAGTTCTTTAGATGCCACCAAATGCCCCAGCTACTATTTCAAAAACCTGGGTCTCCATCTAAGGGGTATAATGTAGGATAACACAAGATATTATCCATTCAGTTTCTGCAGAAGCTTCTATTGTTCCACATTATAAGCTGAGGTATGCACGCCTTTAATTCCATCTATACCAAAATAAGTTCTAGCATAAATAAAATATATTCAAAACATCAATCACTAGCCAATATGATTAAGCTAGCAAAAAATTGTAATATAGAGTTTATAAAAGGAATTTTACATAAGTAGATATGGCAGGCATAATTGGGAAGAACTTGTTCTACAAGTCATCAAGGGCCAGCTCCACCACTTGCAGTTAAATAGAAAACAGGCTTGGTCTTTAAGGCTAAATTGGATACTTTTTTTTTGTAAAAAATTGGCTAGTAAAAAATGTAAATCATTTTAAGCCCACTGGCTTAAAATAGGCACTCTACATATGAAATGATTGACAAATATTTATGGTTTCCATTTTATGTACAAGAACATATACAACATGACATTCATTCTAGTTGTGTATGTACTAAGTAAATAGAAATACTAGGAATGTATACATTATTCCTTGCTAATTTTTTTCTGAAAAGCTGTATATAAAATCTAAATCCTATTTCCATTCTTTTCAGTTTCCATTCTCTCCTTTGCAACACATTTCATATTTTAAATTATGAATGTGCAACACAGGATGTCATTTGGATGTCAAAGAAGCAATCAGCTGGAGACTACTATCATTCAGAAGCTACTTTGAGACATACTGAAATTTTTTAACCTTTAAAAAATGTACAGTACATTAAGAATATAACACTTGCCTCTATTACTTCCTGGAATGCTGATTTTTTTTTATATTTAGGATTATTGCCTTTACAAAGTACTAAATTCAGCAAGTGCCTGTCTCAAATTATGACAGTGATTTCTATGTAAGGAGACATGCTGCTGAACTCAAGGACTACAGGGTAAAATAACTGAAAGGAAACAAAAGCCCTTGCAAGCTGCACAACAAGTACAGTACAGTCATCACCAAAGCCTGCCAAGTGAGCACAGCTTATATTCCAGACTAACACCAGGGGCAGCCAGGCTCCTGCTCACTCCATCCAGAGCAGCTCCAGCAGCTGGATGCTCTCCTCCTCCCTGCACTCTCAGTCCCTCATCATGGTGAGAACTCAGGGGACCCAGTGCAAAACCTCTGACTGGGACTCCCAGAGATAAAGGCACATCCCAGAGTCACTGCTAAGTGACACATTAAAAGCTCAAGCTAGTATAGAGCAAGGAATTCACCTTTTTAGCATTTTTCTCAAATGAATATATATTTACTTTTATTTGATTATTGTTGATGCCTTCTTTTTACATTGATGTGGTACTCAAATGTGCAGTTTGGGATGGGAAAACAAAAGGTTTTCCCAAGTAGTGGCAATCATAACTGTGAATGTTAACGTGTATTGCAGAGGCACACCTGCACACACAGACACTGCCTCAGATCTTTTCCTCTCCTGCTGCACAGAACAAGCTTCTCCAACACCCATCTTTGATTGATGAGGCAAATTCTTACTCCATTTACGGCCTCTAATTGTTCCCATACAAAACCAAATGTTTCTCTTCCCATTTTTAAACTTTGCCTGATGTGTCTATTTTGCTTTCTGATTAGAGGTATAATGCTGAAGGGGAGAGATTGAAATAAGCATGAAGATGTTTTTCAAAAAACAAATTCAAGAAAAAAAATCCAGATTTTAATAGTTACACCATGATGGCAGCTAGGAATTGGATTTATTAGTCACTTTGCAGTGCACACTAACTATGATTTAGTCACCCACCACTTTTGACTCTTCTCAGAGGTACTTTGGCTATATTTACTACAGACTCCTATGATGAAGGCAGGATCTTTGAGAAGGGCTGTTTAAACAGTATATTTTATATCCTTAAGATTCTCCCTGCCTATCAGATTTCTATTACGGAGCATGAAAATCATTCTTTAGTTAAAACACACTAGGTAGAAAGAAGCAGAACCACAACCTTGTTCATGGAATTCAGAGTCCATGACAAGTCTGCAGCCACAATCCTGACCTCAGTAGGAAAGGGTCACATAGCAGATAATACCAAAAATTTGGAGCTTGATATCTAAAATAAATAGCTGCAACATATAACACATCAAAGCCCTTTATGCAGTTGCAGTGCTAAACAATTATTGCACTTTCTGGGACAGTTAAGAGACCACAGACAAGACAACAAACAGCACTCACACACAGGAACTCCCAATACAAATTCATAGACTTTGGATCTATACTGAAGCAGAGGACCTTTGACAGAAGTAGCATCCACAGTATTATTCTTTCCAAGTAATTGTATGGGTAAACAAAATCTGTTTGGGAAGGATGGGCTTGTGTTGTCTGTGACAGTGAATTAACCTTCAGGGACCAATTCCTGTCTTTCAGGAAGTATTTTCAGAAGGATAAAGGGAAATTCCCCATTTGAGGAGACATCTCCACAGCCATTTTCCAGCCCCCAACTGCAGCATCCAAGGCTCAGAGCAACTACAGCATCTAGGCATGGGGAAAAGATGTTTGTTTATTTATTTATTTTATAAGTTCAGGAATACTCATTGATTTTAATTTTCTTTCTATAGGGTTAAATTTGAACAGCAGGCAAGTTATGAAACATTTGGAAGAACACATTCTGCCTTGCAGGTGCTCCTGCACAAACTCAAGCTCTGAAGCTCAGCCCCAGTGCTCTAATCAGACACTGCAGTCAGGCAGGCAGCACAGCCAGTACCTCCCCAACCCCACTGCAAACAAGTGGAGCAATCTGAACTATTCCTTCTAAAGCAGGGTTTCAAACATTCAATTGCCTGAGTAGTTTGGTTTTTTCCTTGAAGATTCAGCATGGAAAAGTGGTAATTCATTGCTATTACACTTATTCAAAACTTTCAAAATTATTATTTTGTTGAAGGGTAAAATTACTAACCAATAAGCACCTGAAAGACTCAAAAGATCATCTTAAATAAAATTAAATAAATTTTAATTTCTTGACTGGGAGAACATTATGTTTAGATGTCAGACTGGCAATAGTACTTGTGAATACTATTCAGTTCTGCTATTTCAAAGCTATAGGGGATCAGTTTAGGGATTCTGCGAAGTTCCTTCCAATCAAAAAAACTTAGGCTAAACAAAGCATTCAGTTTCTTCATTGTGATATCAGAAAATGACACTAAAAAAAAGACTGCTAAGTAACTGAAAGTTTGTTAATATTTAATGAATATTTCCCTTTGTGAAAAATGCAGGATAGTTGCAGGATAGTTGATTTCAAAAATGTTATTATAAATGGAAACTATAATGGTAATTTTTCCAACAGGTAATCCAATTTGTAAATTTTCAAATCCAATTTGAAAAATTTGAACAAAATTATAAAGAGTGGAATCTAAAATGAAGGTCAGCATTTGAATTTCTGAAACCAGAAGTCCATTGTTTACTTTGGTCTCTTTACAACCTATTATTATTATTGAAGCAATTATAATCTTAGGCTTTCACTTCAAAGGGGTAATTTAACAGTAACAATTTATTTTCAGACATTCAAATTCAACTACTTCTCTGCAGTATGGTAACACCTTGCATGGACACATTTGATTTTTAAAGTAACATCTGACACCAAATTTAACACAAGGAGTGTTTTTCTCCTCAATATGACTCCAGATTACTCAAAGACTACAAAAAACAAGAATGCCACTCAGAAACATTTGGCAACATCAAATTTTGCCAGTTTTCACTTGCTAAATCCTATCTGACCTGCTGAACTTTCAATAGTTATGGGGCATGTTAGTCTAAACTAATGCCTTGAAGGTCTATGAGATTTAACATCAAAAATACACTTCCAAATATTTTATAGTGGTGATAATACATAACAGTACAAAGAATAGAAGAGCTGGGCTCTGGATCAGACCACATGCAATGAGTATCAAAAAAGTGCTTCATACACTGTGCATACACCAGTACTGTTATTGCTGCCCCTGAAATACTGCCTAATAAAGTCAGGGTGGTGCAAAGCATCCCATTCTTTCTGGAAAGCCATCAATAGATAATATCCAGGATGAAACAGAGGTGAACTTCCAAATGAGAGCAATGCACTCTGCAAGAGAAAACAGCTTGCTCTGCAAACTGAGGCTCCTGCTGCCTGTCTCACTCTCTCCAGGTGCAATGCTCTATGTTGTATTATATTGCTTGAAAACAAACTGTATTGATAGGAGACAAGAATAAGTTTACCTAATCTAAATATGTAGTATTCCAGAAAAAGAAGGGCAGACAGAAGGCCAAAATCATGAATTATGCATACTATATCATCAAACTCCTATCCTACTTTAGAGCTGGGAGCAGGCTTTGCATGGAAAATGAAATTAGGATGGAACTTATATTGAACAATTTTCTCCATAACTGGTTCTTACTCACCTTAAATGTAAAATTTTATTTAGCTTATATCACAGGAAGGCATCCTTATTAAAGTAGCACACCCACATGTGTCCCTTTGAAAGGATTTAATGCAAACAAGTCTAAAATAATTGAAGGGGAGACATTTTCTGACTGTTCTCAGAAGAGCTTAGTGAAGAAGAGGAGAGCAGGAAAGAATTACTTTATTATATTGATTTCCTTAGGAAAAAGGAAAAAACTCAAAGTAAGGTAGGTCAAACAAACCAATTCTCTTTTGTAAAAATCAATAAGAGCATGCAGAACATGAGTGAATTTACATGTAAAGAAGGCCTTGCAACCGTAGCGCAAAACAAGATCTGCACATTATTACTCTAATAAGGCAGGTAATCCAAGAGGCTAGCTTGGGTCATTACTGCACCATGCCATTTTAAAATAACTCAAATGCAATGTGTGTGCATTTTTACTAATTTAATCAAGCAATTAATCTGAAATGACTGATTATACATTACAGCTCACTAAAACATGTTGAATCATAGCATATGACAGATCTGTAGCTACTTACAACACGTCTACCTAAAGCTGAAAATGTGCTCCATATGAAGCTGCAAAGCTGTCTAAACTTCTACCCAAGTCATGTATTCATAACTCACTGCACTCCAGTGTCCCCTCCAGGGGGTGGCTGGGTGACTTCTATCTGTCCAACTGCTTCTGCAAGACCTTGAAAGATCTTGTGCTGGAGAAATATGCCTGTCAGCTCCCAGCCAGGATTGGCTTCAGCAGCTGTTTACTGTAATAGCATGGAGCTGTTCATGAAAGGAAATAGTTTTGTTATTGGAAAATTGTGCTGTTGTACATCTGTGAGAAATAAAGACATGCAATGGGTAAATAAACACATTAGACTGAACCCAAACAAATAAAAATGAAAGCCTTTAACAGCTTAAAGTATTTTTCTTAAGTATACCATCTGTATCCAAGTATCAATTATATAAAAACAAGGAGATGGATATAAATACACAATAAATTGTGGGCTGCTTAAGAACACATTTGTTTAATAAAGAATGTATTGCATCACAGCCTAACTTTAATTCTGACTTTAAATAAATGCTATAACAGGAGACCTCTCATATTCTAACCATAACAAAATAACTACTTCTGCAAGAGAAAACCATTAAAAATTATTTATTTACACATTAATGACAATTACTGACAAGCATCAAATAGAAGTCTGCATATATACATTTTGTTAGATTAAGTGGGAAAATACTTTAGTAAGATATCTGGCAGAACTGAGAGAATTCATAGCAATTAAAATATTATAAAATTCTACAGCATGTTAATATATTAAACTATTAAAAATGCCTGCAATAGTATCCATTAACATGTTGATTTAAGGGATCCTCAGCACATTGCACAGGGTCAAAACTGTAGCAATATCGTGAAATTTGGTTTTGTTTTGTTTTTTGCATATGGATGAAAGTGGGAGCTATAGTATTAGGGGGCATAGTATTTATGTAGTAGTATTTATTTCTTTTGTTTTTGTTTGTATTTCTTTTGTTTTAAAATCTCCTTTTCTGGTGATCAGTTATTACCATTTTCCCAGTGCATTAGATTTTAAGTTTTGGGTTTGTTTTTCTCCTGGAAACTTCTACAAAGTAAAGTGAACTGTGAAACTCACAGAGGGGAGGGTGCATGCAGATCAGCTCAGCTGGGCTCTTGCAGCCAGAGAGAGAGCATGATTTAATGGCACTGCAGCACAGTGCCCCTTCACAACCTCCTTTCAGGAGCACCCCTGGTCCTGCTATGAACATCTTTGCAGCAGGCAGCACCCACAGAAGAGTTTGCCCATATTTACCTATATTTGGTACCCCTTTGCCCTGCCCTCACTACAGTTCTCCATACAGCTCACAGAGAAATTCATAAAATGGAACCCAAATGAGATTACATTGATAATACAGTGCTCCTTTGGAGACCACCTTTTAGAACAAGGTACAATGCTGCAAATCTCCAAGCTGAGCAGGTGTGATAATGAATTCAAGAGCTGAGAATGTGTCACTGTGAATTCAGTTGTTTTCAAAGCTTAATACATGCAGGTTGCAATTTGATGATGCTTTATGCAATTGCAGGGTTGTTACTGTCAGAAACAATCTGTTTACTTTGCATATTTTCACATTTTTGTGAGCTGCCTAGATTCTATCTTCTGCAATTGGCATAGAGATTTACCAATTCATTTTATTTTTCAAGATGAGTAGCCTTGCAAAGGATCTAAAAAGGTGCCAGCATGCAAAATTTGGGAAAATTCTGAGGCATAATGATATTCATGAGGATTCAGATTCCACATTCATCTGACCTTGACAGTTGAAATGAGGCCAGAGGATCTCAAAGACCAAGCTCCATGGGTCAGAAAGCCCCAGAAGTAGAGCAGAGAGAAAACTGCACACTCTTGGTTACCCAACCAATATTCTGACATTGGATGGAGAGGCTCTTATGGAAGAAAAACCAATATAAATAGCCTGGCAGAAGCCATGATGGCTTTTATGGCTCCAAAATAAAAGGGGAATAAACATTTCTGCTGATCCCCTGCCCATGCAGGCTGTAGAGAGGGCAGGTGTCTGAAGGGAGGGCAGCAGGACCTCTCTGCAATGGATCCCTGGACAGCAGAGCTTGAGACACTGCCCACCCACCCACAGGCTGTGAGTTCATGGGAGGACAGGGACAAGCAAGGAGTAGAGGACTTCTGCCCCTTCTCATTGCTTGAATAAGCCATTCTGAGCTCCTCTGATCAGCAGAGGACAACTCAAGACCTGCTCCCACCTACCCACGGCTGCTGGGATGGAGGCTGCTCACAGCTGAGAGGGAAATGGATGCATCTCATTATTCCTGCACCCACTCCAGCAAGGCTGGAGCAGCAAAGCTGCTGTCAGCCTCATTCAGCTCCTCCCTGCTGCCATCACTACTTCTCTCACTTGAGAATCACCTGGCTTTAAAGCAGCTGAAACTCTGAGCTCTGCAGTGGACATTGCTCACAAAGCCTTCCTCCAGCTGTCCAATTGCTTGGACCTGGTCTGCTCTGAGTGACAGCATGGCTCTGCAAGCCTTCACTGCTTTCACTTTTTATTGCAAAACTTACTTCTAACTGATGATACTCTAGGAAAACAAATTCCCATAGAGTCTTTCTCAATTAAAGAATAAATTAAAAAAAACTACTGTAGTAGAAGCTATGACTTTTATCTTGTTATTTTTTATTAGTATTTCTGTCATTAAAGTTACTGTGTTTAATTTTATGTAAAGTCTTGAAACAAACAAAAAAAAAAAAAAACATGAACTCCTCCTACATGCTACTTAAAAAGTTAAGCACCTTTCCTTTTAAGTGACCTTGTAGATTGCCAATTGGACCTGGATACTGTATTTTGTATATTATATAACTAAGAGGTAGATATGGAATTCATTTGCTGATTCACAAGCCCTCTTGATGTCACTAGGAATGACACCAGCATACCCTCTAGAAAAGTGGCCAATGCAAGTGTTTGAGTTGTTTAAACAACAATTGAAATTAAAAGTTATTTTCTTGAAGTTGTTCAAACTTTAGTAGGGAGATTTGTGAAGTAGAATAATTCTGTAAGATATTTGCATTATCACACTCACTCCACAATTTCTTTTATGTCCCATGCCTATCTGCAGAAAATGCAGGACTTAATTAGTTGTATCTACATTGTGAGCAGAAAAAAAGCCAGGGTGTTTCCTTTTACTTAAGGGTTGGCACGAACCAGCTGGCATTCAAAAAACAAAACAACAGAAAATAAAACCCCACAAACAAAAAAAAAAACCACTAAGAAAAACTCCCATATTGATTCTTAGGTTCAAAAGCCAGACCAAACTGTACTAAGAGATCCAGCCAAAATATCATACTCTAAATTTTAATCTAAAAAAAGTGCATTGCAGAAAATGAGTAAATATTGTGGTTTACAATAAGAAAAATGAGATTATAGTTTTGGAGCCTTAACTCCAGTTATTGCTGCTTATATGACTGCAATTGCAACTCTTAACAATTTCTGGACACCGCCTATAACCCTGATATTTAAATAAGTGCCACATCTCTGAATTTAATGGATGTCATATAACACAACAGCAGATTATATTAGCCGAGTATCTTGACTGCCACATGCACACTCTGCACAGTATTTGCTGAAAATGAAAACATCTTGTTATATATTTCCCCCAAGTACAGCTGGCACCGTCCCCTCCTGCGATTGCTGAGTCCCAGAGGCTTTGTGCAACAACAGGTTTTGTTTGCTCTCAGTCATATGCTCATGTGATAAAAGCCTTCTTTGCATTATGAAATCATAATGATTTAGAAACTTCAATATAAATTCAGTTGAACTTTGCAGGAAGCCAAGGTGGAGTGAACTCAGGGCATGCAGTGCTTCTAAGGCAGAGGGCTTCATGGACCTAGTACCTAATGGAGCCAAGGATGGATAGGTTTAAAAGTGAAACAAAATTCTGTGTTTGAAAGATTTTTTAAAACTAGACCTTAAAAGCAAAGCATTTCTGAAAATCAGATACACAGTTTTCAAAAGTCTAAGGCTTGCTTTTGAAAACAACCTAGAAAAAGAAGCAAAAAATTAGGTATACTTTTAAAGTTCGTCTACAGCTTTTGTGATACCAAAAAACCACCATTTTCCAGGCTTTTCCAGTGACATATTATTTAGATAAGATCAACAATTAGTATTATAGAAAAGAATTTCAGAACACATAAATTTCAATAAATAAAGGGTTTTTTTTCTGAACTAAAATTTCATGTTTAACCTATTTTTAAAACTGCTTGATCTGTGCTCTTTTCTGGAGGAAAAAAAGAAATCCTAATACATGTAGCAGCAAGGTTAAAATCACATTTTTTTAAATCCATGAATTGTACTCCTGACAGCAAAGTTAAAGCAATGTCTAACAGATTCCATCTTTAACAGCAGTTGAGACAACTCACCACTTCTCAGGAGGCACCCAGCAGTGTGCAGGATTGGGCCCACATGTCTGGGATCACTGAAAAATTATGAAAGCCACACATTCCTGAAATTCTTTCTTTCCTTCTTTCTTTCCCCTAAGTTTTTAATCTTAATTTTTGAAGTTTATGTGACTTCTCTTGTGCTGATTCTTTCAAAGTTGTTTTTCAGATGTTATAGAGAAGTACAACAGGATAGAGAAACCTCATACAAAATAAGTTAGGATTTTCTATTTTAAGATGTTAAATGCATCCCCCTTTTTGAAAAGATAGCCTAATGAAAGTAAAATTAGTCCATAAAGTCAGTTTGGGAGTTACTTTCATATCTTTTTCACTCAAAATACATTTAAAATTAAGCTACCAAAAGAAATAAAAAAGGAAAAAAAGCCAAGCTTGTTCCCTAGAAAGCTTAAGAATTGTTCACCTCTCTTTGGTTAATTTAGTTTTTTTTAATGTGGTTAGCATCTAAATAAACCTTATCAAACATTTCTTGCTCCACTGACAATTTTCTGACCTCCTAGTTGAAGATCTGAGCCCTAACTTAGTTCATGGATGAGTAATCACAGCAGGTCCACAGCAGAACCTATCCTAGAACTACAAATATATCATCTGCAGCATTGTAAATCAAAGCCTCAAAGAGCATCGTTTAGCCTGGAGCTAAAATTGCTTGTTTATCAGATGGTGCCTAGCTTAGCATGGAGCAGCTCCTTGTAAATCTCAGGGACCTTTTACAGCATATACTTAAGCAAGCATATTGGCTCCTGGGAGACTTTCCTGGAGCTTTAATGACTGCAGACTGCTAAAAGAGCCAGGCCCTGCTTTAGTTAAGTGGTTACTTGTATAGCTTGGCTCCATTTTGTAAACTCCCCAAGATAAGGTGTCTGCTTTATCTGGGGAAAGAGCAGGCATTAGTTTCTTCGGGAATCTTTATATCCTAAGTGTTAATGTTCTTGTGGCTTTTGGTATTTTGACCTTTGTCTGCTCACTTTTGATTTATGGTGGGAGCAAATCTTTTCCCCCAAGCCCTTCCTATGTTTTATAGGTACTTTGAAAAGCACAGTGGAGCACTCAGAGCACAGCTTTTAGAAGGGACTGTAAGGCCACACTATTGCTGAGTACAGGGCACAGCTCAGGACCCTCCAGTGACAAGGAGGCAAGGCAAGCACCCATTTTATCTCTGACTGCTGCTCACTAGATTGTTTCCTCACAAAATGAGTGGTCACAACAAGTCCGTGGAGCTCCACCCAGTGCAAGCCAGGTCCCAGCCTGGGCCAGCCAGCCCCTCTGTCGTGCTGGGCAGCAGTGGCAGTGACAGAGGGGCAGCTGCTCCCCTGGGGAAGTGCTTGCCACAGCCATGAACTGGCTGGATTTACCACTGGTGTCCAGGCAGCCACTTCCTGATGGATAGTTGCATACACTTGATGTAATTTGCTAATTGTGGAGCTTGTTATCTGGGTCTCTCACTTTTTGATTTGAATTAATTAGAGTTCACCTCCATGCAGCCACCTGCTGTGCTGTCACACACAGCATACATTGGTACAACAAAAACAAGGAATTTTTTTTAATAGGCTTATTCAAGCAAAATGTGCTCCCATTAGATGTGTGAAATGGCATCATTGCAATGTCATAGACTAAAAAGAGGAGCATCATTTATTTCAGCCAGCATAGTAATGGTGCAAGTGAGAGGAAAAAATGGTCCATTGCATTTATAGGCAGAAGACCCAATACATTTAAAATCTAATTTGACTTTACCAATTATTCAATATCTTTGAGTCTTTCTCACTTTCGTGTCTTTTCCCTTGATCCAAGTTAAAAGCAAGAAGGTCTGATTTTTGTTGCTGCTAGCAGCATTGTTAACATTTCTAAGCCAAGAAATTTTTGCTGTCTTGTGTGTGCAAGCCTCCTCCAGCACCACGAGCTCATATTCCTTCAGGTAAGCACACTCCACATATCACAGAACTGAAAATATACTCCCTTGCTGCATGTTTTCCAAACAGAACAAATCATTATAACACAGAGCTAAGGAAAAGCTAAATAACTTTAAAGGTTCACAGCAGCATTTGTCTTTTGAAAGGTGCTACTTTCAAACTACACTGAAGAACATGAGTTTCCTTTTCACTGGGTATTTAACACTGGCAAAGGCACTTACTGTGATAAGCAGTTGTATTTATTTGCTTTCCTATGTTTTAAGAACTATATAGAAAATGAAATCCTGTTTTCTTGTACACAGCCCAAGTAAGAAGGCTTTTGTACAAAAGGTGTCAGGCTATCTGAAATACATCTGGAGCTATTTTTTCAGCCCAGGATCAGTAATGGGTGACCTATTTACTCCATTACTCTGTAAAGATGGTTGAGCTGGCTTTGATCTCTTGTGGTCTACACTGGGTTGCCAGAAGGTCAGGGGAAAATTATTCACCCTGGCTGCTATGTCCTGTGGGCACATCACTCTTTCTCCTAAAACTCAGCATTTCTTCCCCATTCAGTACTGTTCACTGCTCTGCTGTGGGCTGGATGTTCAGTCAGGGACAGCCTGATGATATTTCACAGAGAACCTCCTCAAATCTGACATGTACTCTATAGGTGATATAATATCAGTACAGCTGATACAAGATATTGTTGATAGCTTCTGGGTGTTTTGGAAGACAAAAGAAAAAATTAAACAGGATTAGAATTAAAATTATATCCTGATAGATTGATATTCAGAGATATCATGCAGCTCATGCTAATTTTTGGTTTTGAAAATAATTCATACTGAACTGCTAGAGGGGTTTTAACACTATCCACATTATTACAGGAGACCTTCTGCAGCCTTATAGAAATGTATCACTTCCAGGGAATTGAATTAATCTTTGTAAGAATTTGGGGTTCTTTTACAAATGCATGTTTTACAATAACAATACTTGGGATGGTTTGGTTTTTTCTCAATTCAGAGCACTGTATTACTTGAATCTTTAATTCCATTCTATTTCTGTGATGAAAGTGTCCATTTTCTCATTTGGCAAATGGAGAAACTGAAACAGAGAATCAAGCTTGGTTACCCAGGATCACAAAGGCTCCAGCTATGATGCAGTTAAACATTTGGGCTGCTGCTTGTACCAGCAAGGGCTGCTCCCAGGAACTGAGTGTTGTGCCACAGAAGCTGCACATTTCACCCAGCACCTTGGGTAGAGGTTGCTGCCTTAGGCTGTGCTTTAGGTATAAAGTCTTGGCTTGCAATTATGCCTTTGGATGAATATGGGCACAGAGAAATGGCAACAAAGTCAAAATCAAAAATTAAGACTCCTCTCTTCCAGAAATAGCATCTTTTTTTCAAATGTTGTAGTACATCTCCCTTCAGTTTTTCTAGCTGAAACACATACAAGAGATAACAACTGCCAACACAAGAAAACCCACAAATACATCCCCCCCCAAAACAAACAAACAAACCAACAAACAAAATCCCACCACCTGAGCCTGCATGCAAGAGTGCACTACAGACTGGAGTCAGCAGGAAGGCAAATTGAAATAGTCAGTGGTAAAGGATACACTATATTTAAACTTTGAAACCAAAGAGCTGCAGGAAGAGAAGGCTTCATTTCACATACACTGTCCAGTTGTAGATGCTAATTGTTTCAGACAGACATTAAGGAAAACAGGTTTTTCAAGGTAAAAAGAAGGCATTTGAGATTTTGAGTCACTGCTCCTACAGTTGGAATTTCTATTTGGACATTGCCCTCTCTTTTTGGCTTCGAATATTGTTGTCCTCATGTCAGACTCCCAGGTTTAGCATCATCTGACTTTGTCACCGAGATTCTGTTTAGATTTCAGGTCCAAAGTCTGGGTCTAAACCTTTATTCTGTGCAATACAAAGTATAAAATGTGCAGAAATCCTCACAGAAAGTTAAGTTTTACAAACCAAATATTCATCAGAGGAAGAATCATAACTATCTAGCAAAGGTCTAATCTCCTAATGCCTGTGAGCAGAAGGGGATAATCCTGGGCCCATTGAAGTTGAGTGAAAAAACTCCACTGAGCCAATTTGCCTTGAGAGATGTTCATTTCTGTGTGGTTGTATTCTTAAGACCATCCATTACTTCAAAACTTGTTTAAAATCAATATTTTTGTAACTATATAGAACTTATTGGTTTGCTGTTATTAAGAACTGGAACTTCAAGGCACACAATTTTAAAACAGACAAATGGTGCTAATTTTAAACAGTGAGGATAATGAATCAAACTCCTCCATGGAGTAATTGTTTCTCCAGCTCAAAAAACCTCCTTGTTGAAATCTGACAGTAGCTCTGGAAGGTTCACAGGTCAAATAAATATTCAACTCAGTGCTACAATAGTAGGCTCAATTTATCAATACATCCATACTAAAATATACATCCTAAAATTAGATAGTCCAGTAATCTCATCCTACACTGAGAAATCACAGGGACGGGTTCAAATCCAGAGAAACCAGGCAAGTCACAATGTTCCAGCTTTATGTAGCATCAGAAATATTTCTAAACTGAAAAATGTCTGAATTCAGAAGTTTTTATTGGGGGAGATAGTTTCAAAAATGGTCATGGTGCACAGCTGGTAACTGTGGGACTTCAAAGCATTCCCACATACAGATATACTTTTTTTGCAGTCTGAGTAAGTAGGTTGTTGTCATAGACTTCACAGGGTAAAAATTTTAACCTGGATTTTCCAGAGAGTAATGGTTCTAACAGCCTTTACTGAGGGGTTTCAAGTATGTGAACCATCTCACAAGTAATAAATTTATTAGTCACAAGGACAAGTGTATTGTTACTGGTTTTGGAGAAGACATGACAGCATCAAAACTCAAGTAGGGAATGGAGGGCCAAGCAAGTGAGGCTGCTTTGCTTTTAAGGTAAGCTGAGGAGTACTGGGGTTGTTTCTGCCCACCTAGAAGCTTCAAAGACAACACTTCTGTTTAGACAACCAGGTCTTGTCTGCCAACAAGTGAAAGACATGCAGTGCCCACATGTGCTTATAGAGCATGTCATAATTATGGCTGTTAATATCACTGGAAAATGGTTTAGAGATTGTTTTTCTCCTGTTTGATTAGCTTTAGGGGATGACAAACCTTCTCTAAAACAAGAAACTTGTGAAACTGTGCTTTGATAGGTCAGTGCTCCTTCATTGCTTCAGCAAAACCCCAAGAGTGAAGCTTGGTGAGATGCAGTGAGAGGGGCTGGAACAGCCTTCCACAGGGTCCCTGCCACCCCACTGCAGTGAAGCCACTGCTGCTGCATGGGGAAATAAAAAAGCCAAACACACATTTCCCTTCTTCTCTCATCGTTATAAAATGGAGAACTTGTTGCAGAGAAAAAACAATGATTTTTGTCAATCTCACAGCATCTGCTGAGACTGTACATTGCTCAACATCTTCTTACTTATGGAGGGTGGGGAAAATGAGATCTCACTCACACTGAGGTAGGATCACTGCACCCAGGGTGAAGGAGGGGGCAAAAACACTCGCTCATGCATTTACCTGTCACTGGAATTCTCCTTAGGAATACAAGGAGCTTGAGCTTGTAAGATTTGCCGTTTCCCTTCTGTCCATTAGGACAAGGAACTTCAAGCAAATTCTTTCTTGCTCCATGTTTCCAGTCAGGTGAGACTCAGTAGTGCCCCCAAGGCACCAGCAGCAGGGTAGGTGCTGCATTTGCTGCTAGTTATTTATTTACGTTTACATTGATCTGTAAATACATCCGGGAGCACTTGTACCATCTGCCACACATTTGTCAGCCACTGAATGGAGGGTGGACATCTGGGCATGCCACTGGGTTTTGTTGATTTCCCCCCATTAGAGCTACTGTTTCCTTTTTAAACATGATGTGAGCAAAAGCCCTGGCTGACTGTATTGAAAAGGCAGATATGTGAGTGGGACATCTCCTCCAAATCTGAGTTTTCTCCCAAGCTTTCTTCAATTTCTCCATTTGCAGAGCTCAGTGTATTGAAAGAGCATAAAATGCCAAAAGATCTACCACAGTTTTCTCTGCAGCATGAACAGCAATATTGAATGCTAACATAACAGACAAACTGAAGTAGGTCCTATTGTCCAGGGCACCATAAAACTGGATTTGAGGGGTGGAAGGTTAGGGTTTAAAAAAAATCACATCATTCAGTGCTCCTCTAAACTTTGCTTCAACAGCCATTGCACACCCACGGACACAGGTGGGGAACACCAAAACTGCTTGCCTGGGTTCCAGAACCAGAATATTAATAAACACTCTTCAAAAAATCCCCTTTCTGTCACAAGTGATTGGGTCTTATCTCCCCTTTTACCTGTGTATCTACTGTTTGCAGCCTTACAAATACACAGGTTCTCACTGGTATGGTCTTCAGAATCACTGACACAGTGCTATCCAATATTAATGTTTAAACCCTGACTTTTGTGACAACAATAAAAATCACAATAGATTGATTTTAACATAAAAATTTTCGCTTATTTGGAGCATATTTTGATTTCTGTTTTCAAGATAAGCCTCTTGTAATCTGAAAACTAAAATTCAGAGATAATTATCTGATTCCTTCTACCAGCATGCAAAAAAAACCCCCACACCGGTACAATGAGAAGTAAAATAATCACTGCCAGCTCCCAGCATTTTCTCTTCAAAGAAGCTTTTTACATCCTGCTGAACTGAGGTGAGAAGTGCTGCCACAAGGATTTCCCTGTGCTGGGAGAGGTGAGCACAGGCACGAAGCAAAGTCGCCGAGGCATGCCCTTATGTGCAGCCTCCCCAGCTCTTAAGGCACATGGCCTTCACCCACAAAACCATGGTTTGTTGGGGCTAAAACAAACTGATAGCCAGATCTAAACATAGCTATGGCTAGGCCTGATCATAAACATTCAAGTCTGTGGGAGCTGAAAAGTTACCTGCATGACAGTGAGTTTGTAGAGCACATATGCACACACATTTCTCATATTTTCCAAGAGGTTTGCCAGATGCCACCCTTCTTAGAGATTCTGACATGAAGTTTTTTAAAACCCTTTATACCCCACAAGTCGTAACTTGTGTCCTATAAGCTTTTCTAGCCACAGCAGGTTCATAGATTAATATAGGCACTGTTGTTGAGCCAGTTGTTACCCCAGTTGCTGTGCTCTATAAATACATTGGAATCGCTGGGAAGGTGCCAGGGAGTCACTGTGAGAACTGTTACAATTCCCCTCCAGGAGGGAGGGAAGGAAGACCTGTTTACCACCTTCCATGGGCTGCTAGCTACAGCTCCTGCTGCTGCCAGGAAAATAAACTTGTACAGACTGATTACAAATTACTCCAACATTGTAAATGCAATTGCATTCAGTTTTCTTTCAGTATTGCCTCTTTCATTTCATCTAGAGCAAGTTATTAATATTAGAAACCATAGAGTTGCAACCAGTTCCCGAGAAATCAGAGAATAGCTTTTATTAATGCTCTTGTAACAGGACTTCAGATATTTACCTTCAAATTTTACTTTTCTGTTTTCTAGGTGAAAGTTTTTTCATAATTTTTTTATGTTCAGCCTTGCTGCCTGCAGGATGCTGGTAGTGATGAGATATACCTTTCACCCTGATGTTGTAAATGAAGTGAAAATAAATACTGCTTATCACTTGCTCTCTGCCTACTTTCTCTCTCATTCTGCTGCTCCTCAGTGTAATACAGCATTACAGTCTTTTCTGCCTCTGTGGGAGTCATGAACCAAATTCCCATTCTGAAATGGCCATGAATTGCAAATTCATCTTCTGTGTGCACAACAGTTAGGAGAAGAGCATTTGTATGATCTTCCCTCAGTGCTTGTATGTAATGTACTTGTACCGAAAGAAGTTAATCACTTCTCTGTTCATGGATTATGTTCAGTAGCACCTAGGGTGGGGAAATCCTATGTTAGCTAATGTAGTGTTTTCATAGGGGTCAAGGTTAGTGAAGGAGGTCGTTGTACAAACCCAAAACACTCAATACTACAGAGAGTTTAAAGGATATGCTTGATTGGAGGTACTGATATTTTAATTTGAATCTCGAAGTTTTTAATTTCTATTTGAATTGCTAAATAAGAATATAGTAATGGGGGTTTGTTGATAACAGTTTCAAAAATGACAGAGAATGGAATTTTCTTCATTGCTCGAGGCAGAATGAGCAGTCCATTCTTTTGCTTGACCTCTCTATATCTGGAGAATATGCAAACATATTGCAACTTTGTTGTGTTCTGCAGTGGGGGAATGAAGTGCATCGATTGCTTGCGATTATTAGCTAGAGTGGGATAAGCCTTCTCCTTATTATGCAGATTAGTGAAGCTCTCAGTTCCAACATATTGTACAGATGCAGGAGAGCAGCTGCTCTTACAGATGGCAAGTACACAGCTCCATTAGTATGTATCTATTGTCTGCTCTCAGCTTGCTCAGAGGATGGAGAGGATGGGTAAAGAGGAATTGTCACACAGTGAAATGTAAAGGAGAACACACACTCTTAAAAATCCATACCCAAGAGACTATTTACACAGCAGGGCAGACAGCAATCAGATTAAAAATCTACCCCAAATAAGGACTTTCATATGTCACAATTAAGCTTCTCTAGTTTTAAAATATACTAACCATTAAAACAAAGGAATGGAATTCAAATTTCACAACTAACTTGTATTAATAAAAAGAGATCCTGGAAATTCATTGAGAATTTCCTCATGTATTTGGCCCATCCAAAGCTTTCTTTAACAAAACCTCTTCCATCAAAAAACACCTCCCTACTCCAATGACACATCCTCACTTACTTTGCATAACAGAAAAGCATAACTGGGCTTCATTTATTAAATTTTTCACCATGAGAATATAGCATTTCATGCAATTTTTTGCATTAATGAGAGCTGAAACAGCTAAATTTGGGTTCATATAGACAGCATTGATTGTGCATCTGTGTCAATTATTCTTTGCAAAAATGCTAAACAGAACATTAGTTAACCATGTGGTAATTTTTAATGTGGTGAACAATTCCTGAGGAAAGATATAGCTGCAGCCTGAGTGCTGAAAATAGAGTCTAGTGACAATTATTTATAACACAATGTGTGGTTGGATGAACAAATTATGGATGTACCAGCAGATTTTATGATATACTTAACATACAGTTTATTTTATTTAGTGCAGAGATGACATACAGTGGGAAAGGCTTGTAAGGTACGAAGATGGTGTTAAAGCCTAAGTTACGGTCTCGTTCCAATCCGAAAGTCTGGGAAGCCAAAGATGCCTAACCAAGTGCAAGGGAAAGAACATATATAAAAGCAGATAAACAGGCCATCAGGTCCATATAACATCTGGGAGGCACTTGTCCTTAGTGACAAGCCTTTCACCCAATCTCAGAAGCACTTGTCTATGAGCAAAGTGGAATAGAACTGTTCTTGTGATGGGCCCTGGGACCAGCAGCACGGTCACTGGGCTACAAGGTGCCCTGCTTGCCCTTCCACACAAGGTCTGGGGTCCTCTGTGCTCAGGGAGAAATTACCTGGTTTTGTTCTGACCATAGATCTTATAGGTAATATAATAAAGGGTAAGACCAAAGCACCATTAGCTTTTTTCTCCCCTAAGGTGGTAGAATTAGTTGTTAGATTTCATTTGGTTTGGAAACCTGCAGTCTCACCCAGCTGCTGGGTGAAGGTGCTGCATTTGCTTGCATCCTTCGTCTGAACTTCTCCCAGAAAAAGACTTCATAAAAACATTGAACAGGGATTCCATTTTAAAAATATAGCTGAATTTTGACAAGAAAGTAAAAATACAAGCATAAGACATGAAAATTATAGGAGAAGTAGACTGCTTTGGGCTGGCCAAGAGGAGAATATTTTTCTCCCAGAAAACCAGAAAGCAGTATAATTTAATTTTCTTAGCCGTTTGTGTGTTTTTATGTGAATATAAGTGGTATCAGGCAATCCAGATAGACATCCTTTCTTCTAAACTTGATCCCACTTGACTGCACAATCAGGGAAGGCTACTACTTCCCTTGAAGTCTATCTTCTTAGCTAGCTGTAGTTTTACTTAAGAGAGGTTTTGGATGACAAGATGGTAATTCTCAAGAAGTTGCATGACAGACCTTTCCTTCTCACAGCAATGATTTTAATTTCTACCTCATAAGAGAGAGTACCTATGCTAGGAAACTAGAATGGCTTTCCTGCTCTATCTGCTCACAGACAACCCAAAGGAAAAGTTGAGGTATGGTGAAAGTACGTCCAGGCACTCAATCTTGTGTGCTCTGGGTCTAAAACAAATTAAAGCAGTTTTAAGCCTCTGGGCAAGGCTGATCTGCAGAGCGCAGATGCTCAGGTCTCTTCAGACCAGGAGCTGTGTGGGCATCACTATGGCAGGCAGCGTATTAGGCAGTCCCTGCAAGAAGCTCCAGTGTCCTGAGATCTATAGATTAGCAGTACATTCAAATTAATCTTGTATCTGGTCTCACAGATTAAATGGATACACTTGAAGGATTTTGTTTTGAATGAGTCTTACAGGATTTCGGCTTAGATGAGAGCAGAATTTTTACTTTCCTCCCTGGTGCATCCTGTGCATCTGAGTTCACAGCACATGACTGGGTCTGAGGACAGCCGTGCAATCTCATCAGTCTCCCTAAAGTCCCCCTAAAGGCCATTGTTTCTATGTTAATCCAGTCAAAAATAAGTCCCCAAGTATCAAGAATTCTCATTTTGTTCCTACAGTTTTTCTTTTTTTATCAGGAATGATAAAATACACAAAGATGGTATAATCATTATACAAAGGTAACACATTGTTTGGGAAGAAAAAGGCTACAGCGGGCTACTTGGCTCCAAATGCTTCCTAGGCCATTTATTTTCCTCTTCCAGTTTTGGTTTGGTTTTTTTTTTAATCTTTGCTGGACAGTATTTTTCATGTTAGTAGCACCTGAAATTTTGTACTTTCTTCACAGCATATAACCATAAATTCTAGTACAAAGTTCTGAGAACATTACTTAATATAAAGAGAACTTTCTCCTCTGACACTTTTCCATTTGATAATTTATCTGTAACAAAAAGTAAGTAGCACCTAAAATACACAAGAGCAATGCACTTGAAATTGTTCATTTGAGGGTTTTCTAATGTTATTTGAGGTGAAGACAATTTTGTTGAAATACATTACATCTTAAAAGATATTTTCATTGAACTCAAGATTAAGTCTCCCAATAACTTCAATATGAAACAATTGAGAAAGGCAGAGATCTGTATTTGTGCTGAATTTAGAGGGCTTTAGTTCAACCCCTCTCTAATCTTCACAACCAGAACAATGCCCTAATTTCATCTTCTGTAGCTGGGTTCAGGTTTTCCTTTCAATATTCAGCAGCTAATACACCAGAGTCTATACCCACATCATGCCACCTACATTCACAAATCTCTAGTAGTTGTAGTCTGGACAGTAATTTTTAAGAACTAGGCAAGCATAAAAGGAGAGAGTCATTTCCTTTAGCACAGCACAAAAAGAGTAGCAGAATGTCTGCAAGGCTCCCCATCCCAAACCGGCCAAACACAAGGCAAAGTGCTAGCAGAACCAGTTGTTATGGCTCCAGGAAATCAAAACTATTTTTCATGGATTCTATTGTTCTAAGACTGTAGAACATGTGTTTTGGACACAAATGACTACTACTACAAATCTCTGGGGGATTTTTTTTAAACCATTATCTTGTCAAAAGCAATAATGACCTAGACACATACTATTATCTTATCAAGGAGGTGGGGTAACAGGCAGCCAATGAGCAGATTGTGCAAAACAGGAGAGAAAGGCATCTTCTACCAAATCTCAACCCAATGCTTTGAAATGACAGCTTGTGATAAAGTGTTCTCTGCTGCTTAAAAAAAAGCTAATAAAATGAAAGTCTGATAAAGTCATAGATCTTAAAAATTAAATCCATAAATAGCTTGATATGCATTATAATAATAGTGTTAAAACCACAGAATTTCTCACTTCATGTATGCAATAGTCAAAATCTCATTCAAGAGACCATTCAAACAAAAGCAGATAAATCCACTTTACATTCCTATTTGTAAAACTGGAATATGCACAACCAACCTTCTAAGGCCTACAGCTTTCCAGAGACCTTAATGTTTAAAAGCAACATTTTGAAGCAAAATCTGAAGACAAGAAGTTCAAGTTCCCTGAATTGCCCACGTTGGATATTAAGTGTTTGATATGTCTCCTACAACAAACAAACAAACAAACAAACATTATCAGAGCTGCATTTCATTACGAGGTGGTTGGACTGGAGGATCTCCAGAGATCCTTCCAACCTTAATGATTCTGTGATTCTGCTTTTATACAAACTAAACCAAGGAACTATTAAACTAAGTTTTGATATGGGAAGTTGTGCAATACAGATGTTCATTATTTTCAATGTTACATGCAGCTTCCACACTGTGCTGATCTCATTGGATGAGCTTTACAGACAGCTGTCCTTCATAATGCAAGAATATAAAGTCTTCAAGAGAAAGATTGCAGTGTACTGTATTTTTCCCATTGAACTACTTTATACAATAGAAGCATATTTAATATGGAAAATGTTGACCATCTTCAGACAACAACCATTCTTTCAGAGCTTATTGTAGCCTGTTACAATCAGTCAAATAAAGTTCCTGCTCAAAGATTTTCAAACACATGCATCTAGCACAGAAATACACTGTCACAGGTATCAATGGCCAGTAATTTAGGGTTCATATGAAAATGGCAATCCGACCTACATAGGTCAGACTCATCCATTTCTGGCACAGTTCTTAGAGATAACTACAAGTACTTTTTTCATACTTCAAATTATTTTATGAATTGCAGGTTTTTTTCTGTTTTTATTTTACACCAGAGTAAATTTCTCAAATTCCTTTTTGAAAGAAGACGAAAATTCCCTGCACTTTTCTATAACCTTGTCACCAGAGGACTCACTAGAGATGGTTTAGAGGACAAAAGATGGTTTAGAAGATCATGTGAGGACCAAAATCCTATATTATTATATATGTTCTAGAATATATGTATTCTAGACTCCTTGCTAACCTAAAAATAACTTCCTGTGGTTATTTGTGATGAAGAAGAGAATGTGTCCTTTCAGAGCATCTCAGAAAAGGTTTAATCAGAATTCACCTGAAAGAACAAGACCTCATAACACAGGTATAATATTCCAGCACAGGCCTCTGGTGCTCCAGCTTTTAGCAGACCTGAACATCAAAGGAGACTTTCTGTGCATTCTAAAACTCACTTCACGTAATTTGAGGGAACTGGAAAGCAAAAGAATACACCTAACAGCTGGGCCAGATTATTTTACTGAAAATAAAACCTCCCACAGCTCTTCAGGCAATAGCCCTTATGTACGAAAACGTGTTGTATCATGCGTGATTTCCAGTGCAGCGCTTCCATGCTGTATCAAATATACATTTCCACAATTCTTTCCCTAATGAGGCTAGAAAAATAATTTATGCAAAATAAATGAAAATACAAAAAAGGTCAATCAAGGTACGTACACTACAGAAGACTGAAGGTTTTGTTTTCTTCCTCCAAACTAATGTTAAATCTCTAGACATCAAGAATGTTTAGGAGAGAGATAACAGACAACAACCGAAGTTAAAAGCCCTTAAGATTGTAAAACTCCGGTATACTGAACAAATTACTTTCAAGACAAATCCTATCAAAATAGAAATTCAGAATTTTTTAAAAATCTTTTACTCTGTCAGATGCCTTCAAATTTTCCATGTAAATTAAAAAAAAAAAGATTTTCAGCTGTAGCTAATTAAACTTTTTTTTCTTTATAAAAGATGGAATAATCTAGCCTGAAACAGTCAAAAGTTACCAAATTCAGGTAATTTTGTGTTTAAACAGTAATATTTTTAATAACATGATAGTCACAGCTGAAAAAAAAATTACAAATTAAATGAAGCATGTAAATACTCTGTAGCAAATTTGACACCATTATTCACCTTTTCTTTATGAAACTAATCAGAGAGTTTTCTCTGTAGGAAACAAAATCTTCTAAGGCCTGAAAATGATAATTTTTCAGTGTACCTCTATGATGGTTCAATGTGGCATCAACCAGAATTTCAAAATGTAAGTACTAACATGTATGACTCCTTAAGCTGATAAGCATCACAACATACATTTTGGCTACAAAAGCTGGAAGTGCAAAGCAATTCCCTCTTCGTGTAAGTGAAGCTTGAGTAGACAGATAAGCAGTAAAATACCCTCCTTAGGAGACGAAAACTGGCCACAACTGCCTGGAACACTTCGCTGATATGTTTTCTTATCCTTCCCACTGTTTCCTCTCCTCAAGGTAAAATCAAAAGCCAAGACAATTCTAAGTGAGGAAATAATTTTTTGAAGTCACATCTTTCATTCTCAATTTGTTGTAAATATAAAAATATAGACTATGCATTTCAGTAGAAAACTACTAGGATTATAGGTTATACGTGTGCCCATAAACACTGCTTACTTCAAATATTGTAGAAAGTTTTTGATGTATTTAGGAGGACAGTTCTGTGGCTAAAGCAGACAGTCAACCTGACCTTGGTGCAGGCAAATCAGGGATTGGTGACACTTGTTGGTTTGACATCTGGATAAGGAGATGTAGTTACAAAATGGTAAAGGAATGAGAGATAGAGATGATAGAGATACACACACACACATAGAGAGAGAGAGAGATGGATGATGTTATGGCCCTTAACATGAGATTGTTCTTTCTGGGCTTGATAACGAGTCCTGGATTCTGTCTTCATCAATGTGTCTTCTTCAGTCATGACCAAATTGCCATCAGTGTTGCAGCCATATTAGTGGGCACTGCAGTTGCCTCAGAAATAGCCAGAGTAAAGCTGTGTCAGAGCTTGATTGTCATTAACTCTTTAAAGTGTTTCTGATCATTTTAGTGAAGAGAAAAAAAATCCCTAAACTACTTACAAGATAATCAACTCTCAACTAAACCTCCTCTAACCTCTACACCACAGGAGTTCATCTCTCTTAGAGTTTAAGCTTGCAAGAATAAAGGATTCCCTAAAATGTAGGGCCATTATCTTTCTATATAGGATTCTTCCATTATATCCTTATATATAGGCTTCTTCCATTACTTAGAAAGGTGATACACCCAGCATCCTCAAAACCACCATAGAAAAGTAGACCCATTAGAGACTCAAAGGAGCTCCTTCTCTTCTTTGTGTCATCCCCACGTGTAAGAATTTTGACTCTCTCATCATATGGCATTGCATTGCTTCATGCCTATTCAGCAGGTAAAAAACAGCAGATACACAAATATTTCAGTATCCAGTACTGTTCTGTGTGCTTGTTTTCGTAAGAGACAAAGTGGGGGAAAAGTTATTTGTAGTGAGAGCAACACTTTGACTAGCATGATTGCTCAGCATGTATTCCTCCAATTAGAGTATTGGTGACCTTTATACAGGAGTTACTAATTTAGAGATCTAGAAAACCACACCTAAAATATTAACTTTTGCAATTTAGCTCTTGATACAAAGGACAGACTCAAAACCCAACTGTGAGGTCAGTAACCCCCACGGTATCATTAGTGTCTTGAAATGACTGAAAAGAATTGATAATTTTGTGAGCATCGTGCAAAAAGGAAGAATTCTGTTTGAATTACATAACAGATGTTTGCTAGGATCCACAATGCAGCCTGCATACACAGTTATGCTAATTTGGCACTGTTTCCCTTCAAGTTAGCTCTGAGTCATTAGAGCACGCAGCTAGTAGGTCCTTCTGTCTAACTAATAATTGCCTATTATTGATATTAATTAACATTTTTTGCACCTTCCCTCAGCTTTGACCTAGTATCTGTTGGTAGTCTAATCACAGTGGCCTATTAAAAGTCAAAATACAGAGGCCTGTAGCAGTCATGAGCCATTTATCAAAAAGAAAACAAGGCCAATTAAACAGGCAGTCAGACAGTTGTCTTGATTTGCCGCTGACTGTTTCTTGATCACCATTATAAATTGTTAATCGGGCAGAAAGAGCTAAGCAGTGCATCTGCAGGGGGTGGTTATTGCTCATTCCCTGCCTGGTGACAGGTGAGGGAGGCTAGTGATGGTCTTATTGATGTGAAATGCCCATCAGTTGGTAGTTATTGTTAAAGTTCATGATGCTACAGCTGATCCTTTCCTGCTGAGAGTCAATCAAATTAATTAGTGATAGAAATTCTTCTGTATTATTCTAATACGGAAATACAGAAGGAATATAGTTTAATTTTGTTCTAGAGGCACTGGGGAAAAAAAATCTCCATGTATTATGGAGAGGGAGGATGAAAAGAAAGGGGAAAAAAATCAACTATCGCTTCTTCCATTATTTTATAATAAGGGCTGCAGCTAAAGGTTTTTATAGCCACAGATCAAGAGATCATAATAGAAGCATATTGACAGATTTTTTCTGCAATACTCCAAGGAACCAGCTGTAGCAGGAAAATATATCAAAACCTTATCATCAGAGCTGAGATCTTCTCTGAAAAATCAATAAAGAGTTATACATGGTTTGAGTTTAAACAGTTCTCTGTAGTCATTTAAACATAGTGCATCTGTGCAGCTTTTTACCTCTGGAGACTGGTGTAGCCTAGCAACTGCAAGGCTTAAACCGATTAACTACAAATGAAGTACTGTACGCCTATCAAAGCAATTGCTCATGGTTGCCTTTGTTGCAGGGGCTGAGCTAATTGAACATGATACAGTATGAAGATAATTAACACCCATGAGTTTGTTAATTGCCTGTTAGCATTACAACACAGGCTCTGCATTTCTTTTTAACTTGTTCTTCAGCAGCATCTTCCTCCCTTAAAAGGGTGCGGGACTCATTTACTTTGCAATGATATCTTATAGTTTATTAACCCTTTTCAAAGGGGAAAAAAAAAATAACCTGCACGTAGTAATGAAGCAAATGTATGCTCTTGTCAAACACAAACTCCCACTTAGTCCAAGCAATTTACAGGGAGAAGAAATTTGGTTTACATAGGCTGTACAAAATATGTTTATTTTCAGGGCGAATTTATTTCAAGCAATTTAGTCATTATACATGCTTTAAAATATCTTTTGTGGGCTGCTTTTATGACTCAGCTGCTCTGCCTTCTAAACTGAACGATAAATGTCTTTTAGGGTTGGAATATTAATTGAAGGCAGCATCTGGTCAGCAGCTGACCTCCCATACTTGTCTTTGTTGACTAACCAGTTAAAAGTAACAGCTTATTGCTTTATTAACCAGCTTCTCCTTCCATGATGAGGGTGGAGGTTATAAGTTCCATTTCATTTATGTCAAAAGGTAGTGCCAACTAATATAAAATAAAAGTGATTTCCACAATCTATTAATCTGAAATAGATTTAATCTGAAAAAATTTCTTTTAAATTGATTATTGTACTTGGAGAGGTATTTCCTTTATTATACTATCTTTGGAATCTGTGAAGAATGCATATGAAAGCTCATAAAGACAATGTAATGCATGCCATTAAATTATATAGGAAATTTCCTTATAAGGAGGCAATGCTTAAAGTGAGGCAACATACAAGAAAAATAGACAAAAATAGCAGCATTTGGTTGGCATAGGCAGGTCTCCAGTGTTTAAGTTCTATGTTTCCAACAACCTTGAATGTAAATGCCTTCATTGTGTCACAGTTGTTTAGAGTAGATTTTCTTAAATGATCTTGGGTTTCGGAGCTGTTACTGTCATAGTCAATACTGGCAGAGAAGCTGTTCCCTTGAGGAACACTACTAGTGCCCAATTACAAGTTCCATCATCAATCATAAGTATTATTTATTCAGCAAAATGAATTGCTAATTAATAACTGATGAGCATTATGGCCTTGAAGTCTGTAACACTATTAATTACTTTGGCAATTGGGATTCTGCTGGTGTAGACTACCAAGCACATTTTCTCAACAATTAGTGCAGCGAGATTACAAGGCACATACCTGCTAAGATAACAAGGGTGTGATGATCTCTAAGGCTTTTAGAGAGCCTTGTAGTGTCTGCAAAGAATAAACAAGATTACAGCCCTACTGTGCTGGACTGTGTCCTTAAAATTGTTTGGTGACAAAGAGAAAACTATTTTATACAGAGCGCTGACCGGAAGATTTGGCATCGCATCCTGCAATGAATTTTGCTGTGTGGAAGCAATGTGGTAGCAGCATGCTCAGGGCAGGGCTGCTGCCTTGTGCCTGGTACCCCGTGGCTGCTTGGCTGGTGCAGCATGCTGTGATTAGTACACTGACCTGTGACTTTAGACCTCCAGCAACTGCTACCTACATGGCCTCATAGTGCTTACACATTAGCATCACTGCAAAACTGAATATTTAATGAGAAAAGAAGAACACAATCTACAAAAAGAGCAGCTTTTTTTGGTGACTTCAATATTCAGAATGCTGACATTAATGTTGCTCTACAGGCTGATGATTTACTCACAGTCTTCCTTTCAGACATCATCTGCTTTCTCTTCTGCTTCTGTGCCACCTTGAATTTTGAGTGTAAATTCCTTGGGGCAGAGCCTGGTGTTATATCTGTCTGTAAAGTATCCAGAATATCTACAGAGCTGTATGAACAACTTGAATATTGCCCAATAAACTTCAAGGCAAAGATCAGCTCCTGCCACAACGCCAAGATTTAGGTTTTGATTGTCAATAAAATATAACCTATTGCAAGAGCTCCGCTAAGCTCCTAGATTATGTGATAGCTGCGCAGTGATAAAGACAAAAAATATTATTGTGGAACACAGAGCACTCTAATGTGTTGTACACACCGCATATAAAACCACAAAATCCAGCTGCAATACAAAAGCAAAGCCTTACATGAAAGCCATCATATTTGCATCTGTTTTCTTAGAAGTGCTGTAAGAGCTTAGTGGATGCAAGAAACATGCTAGAGTCAATCTTTTCTGTACAGCTGTGATAGCACACTGGTCACAGTCACAACTGTCATTTTATCTCTTTAGCCCAAAGCTAAATGTTGCCTTTATCAAACAAGAAAACCAACAGCAGTTTTTGCACCATGCAGCAAGGAGATATCCCCTCCCATCAAGAGGGGAATGTTTGCTGGGGTTATCCAGCATGGAGCTGGCAATGTACACTTCCAATGCCCAGGTAATTGGCTTTGTTGGAAATCTCTGTGTACTGATTTGCAAATAGCAAAGCAAAAACTCAGCCTTGTTCTTCACAATGGCTATTTTTATGGGAAAGTTTTCTGACCTTGATCCTAGATAGTATGTTCCTGTGTGTGATTTCAAAAATAATAAATACACTCTTTCCTGAAAAACTAGACAACAGTGATCATTCTGATATTCAGGATGAAACATATATGCAGGATGAAATATTCAGGAAGAGAAATCTTGTCACCCACACGGAGACAATTTTATTTGGAGACATGGGATTTCTTTACATTTTCTTCCTTAACCAAATGGTTCCTACTGAACGTCAAACTACTTTTTGTCTCTGCATTGGCTAGTTGTAAAATATAACAAAATGCTTCTCTTTTTTTAAAAAAATATATATATGAAAAGTAGAATTTGAAGGAAAAGTTTCTTGGTCATGCAAACTTCTGTGAGGTCAGCATTCAGCTATTAATGCTATGAATTTTCTTTTAATCCTACTAACTGTGAGGTCTGCTTTTATCCCTATTTCTTGCATTGAGAGGTAAAGGGAGGAAAATGCCCTATGCTTCAGAATATAATCATGACCTCCGAAACCACCACCATTTCCAACTCAACAATTTGGGAACCAACTTATTTGGAAAGATTTTGCTAAAGAAAAATTTTGATCATTATGTGTTCATTTTCTCCTGCTCTATTATGTAAAACCACCCAGGTAAAGAAGAGACGACTTTACTGATGGAAGATACGAACACAGTCTGAGCCAGGTTTTGTTTCATCTACCCAGAACAGTTCTCCATCATTTTTTTGGCAGGCCCTATGCTGTCTGACACCCTGACATATCCTCACTTCATCACAGCATACCATAAAAACAAAAGTCAGGAAGCAAAGCAGCTTTCACAATATTTGGCCATCTGGCTTCATTTGTTATAACATGAGATCTGGAGAGAGCAAGGGGACTTTGCTGTGATCTCTTGGGATGTCCTCTAAATCTGGTGCCACTACTGGGAAGTTTCCTTAGCTGAGTCCTGATCCTCACTTGATGCACACCTCTGTGCCTACAGGTCCTGAATTGGCCAGGACACACATCCTGGAGTGTCTGTGTCATGAAGGAGATTAAAAGTATTCACGTATATGTGCATATACATATATAAATACATCTCCATGTATATGTGTGTGTGTATATTTTGGAGTGAGACATCAGATTCTGAGCAGTGGCTACTGGTGGAGCAGGAGATGAGCAGGAGCACCTCAGCACCCAGGCTTGAACTCATGACTTTACTCAAGATACAAAATATTGTGATACATTTCAGGTGATAACAATTTTTTAACTCTTTTCTAAATACTGTAAGTCTTAAAAATTATGGTTTTCAAAATTTTACAGCTAGAAAATGCTGTACAATACTTGGGAAATATTGCCTGAAAAGGTGAAGTGGTTGTGCTCTGTCTCTAGCTGTACTTCCTTTGGATAAAGGAAAAGAATAATTTAAGATGTGGGCTACAATATTTCTAAAGTATATTCCTAGAGATATCCATGTCTAGAAAAAAAACCTGTGCTGGGTTTCACATTTAATTTTGATAAAGTTCTGTACACAGCTCAAAGGCTAGGAAGCATGTAAAGTTCACAGTCAGAATTGCAGAATAAAAGATCCCATTTTAGAAACAGCATCTATCTCAAATACTAAGGCTCATAGAGCTTATAATGGGTTTCTTTCAATTCCTGGTCGGTGCTGCATGTAAACTACTCATGAGGTTTTGAGATTGATATCTGTTCCATATTTCAGAAAACATAACATAGCAGATTTTCTATTCCCTGCCTGAAGTTAAAATAAAAAAGACAAACAGCAAAATTGCTTCACACTAAAACCACTCATTTGTTCAATTTCTTCAAGCTGGTATTTGTCCTCCAGAGACGTGTTCATCTCTAGAGAGTTCTTTTAAGAAGTTACCAAGGAAGTTAATAGAAGACCAAAGCTAATGGCACACTCCAGGGAAAAGAAACTGGAAAATTGTGCTCTAAAAAGCAGCGTGAGCTGTTTGAGCCATGTGCTGCAGGAGCCTTCAGCTCCCCTGTATGACTAGCAAACACATTTCACTGTGAATTTTCATTCCCTTCTTATTAAGTTTTCTTCTTGCCAAACTCCTCTTCATTTTAAGCTATATGCAGCAGCACGTTTATCTGGATTCAACAGTGTGCTACTTAGCACTGTTTATTTTTAAAACAGGTCTTTATTGTAGGTTGTAATGTATTGTATTATATTATAGGCAGTAGGGCAGTATGCAGTACTAGTTTAACGTATGGGCTCAAAATTATAATTATTGACAAATAAAACCATAGAGCCAAATAGATTTTACAGAAGTTAGCTTCCCATTTCAATGTATGGTTTTTGTAACTCAGGATTTTGTATAAGTTCATAGTGCTGAATTAAGCATATTGCACATTCCATGGTGAGCAGCAACAAAACTAGACCAGAACACACCGTTCTGAAAAGAAAATATGATGCAACCAGCCTACAGTTTGCTAAGCCCTGTACTGAACTGTTGAAGAGAAACATTAGGAGGATGCAAAGGAAATAATATGGAGTTCTGGATAAACAAACAAACAAAAAAGGTGAAGCTTATATTATAACTAAAACTCAGGTAGAACAATAACGTGTAATGGAGACACTAACAGATCAAGTGACAAAAGAATCCAGAACTCCAACAATTCACTGAACAAAACAGTTACCAAAATAGAACCACTTTTCTAGGAAAAGGCAGGATAGAGGAGGGTGGGGAAAATATTTCATAGAAGAATATACAATCCTGAAGGGAAGAGAAATGAGATTTTACAAGGCTGTTTGAGCTTATGTCAAACACAAGAACAAGAGAGCATAAACTAAAGCTAAGGGAAGGGTCAGACCCTCAAGGAATTTAGTCAGAATTTCTTTAGATAGGGAGTAGTGAATATACAGAATAAAAGGCAAAGGGCAGCAATACAGGAAAAAAATACCTCAAAGCTATTTCAAATTGTTATAAAGCAGAGACAGAACTCTGGAAACAGTAAGAAACATTATGAAGCCAAGAAAGGTAAACAGCTGGGTTTGTTTCCTTCAAGGATTATTTTCTACTTTTGTCCCTCACAAATGCCAAGTGAGTGCTGCAGAAGCTCCACATGACAAAGAAATGTGCCATCTCATGGCCAGCAGGGCTTGTGTCCACCCAGACCCTGGTGACTTTGTGTTTTTACCAAGTACTTGCTCATCTCACCCTTATGAAAGCTGAAATCCTCTTATTGCCATCAAGCTGCCAGCTATTTTCCAAAGCCACCCAAAATCTTCAGATGCCTTCCATTTTTCAACACTGATTTTTGACATGTCCCTAAGTAGTTTGTTTCCAGACAGGTCCTGACAATTTTGACAAACCTACAGCCTGTTCCTTCCTACTGTTTTTTTTCTGATCCACAAACAAGTTTTTCCTCTGTTTACACCTCAAAGTCACAGCAGACCCAGAAGATGCAAGTCATGCACAAAATGCAGACAGGAGCTTTACTTCTCAAAGATATCACCAAAGCAGGGAATGAAACTCAGGTTTCACTGCTCCCAGCAGGGGCTGGCCCACAGACTATTTGGGTTTATTCTTGCCACTCTTCAACCCAAGAAATTTAAGTTTTCCACAAAACTGAGGAGTTTCTTAGCAAAAGTGCAACTTTCCTGCACTCAAAGCCCTCCTTCAACTGGGAACTCTCATGAAGGACAAGATGCCACCCTCAGCCCCAATCCCAGGGAAGGTTTTAGGGAGACAGGATCCCACATGCCAGGTAAGCACAGATGGACACTGAGCTCTCCCAGCCAGGAATAGCTGAGGAGGAAAGCTTTCCTTCTGCCTGGTAGAACGATAACTGTGGCTGTTTCCTGGAAAATTCCTCTGTGCCCAAAGCCAAGGCATCTCCAGGGCGCTGTCCCTGTGGCTGCAGGGGCTGGGGAGGGCCAGCCCCAGGGGTCCAGGCTGCCCAGCCAGCTGAGCTGTGGAGATGCCTCGGTGGGTCCCAGTGCCAGGGCACAGCACAACACAGCAGAGCATGCCCTGCACCCTGCCAGGGCTGGTTCTGGTCATGCACCAGCATGCAGGTACTATTCACATTGCTGTTGTCATCCTCACCCATAATGGGTATCAAACCCTTCAGGTCAAAATCTACATTAGGTATTTATGCATCTTGCTCTCACCAATTTCAGCAGGGATGAGTGGTCAAAGATGCTTTGATGCAATAGTTTTAAGCAAATTACACTTGTAAATGATACACATGAAACCATAAAAGCACTGATAAAAGTATGAATGCCTCAGTTTGCTGCTCCTGCAGCTTCCTTGGCTGCCTGCCTGACAACATTTTGCCCAGGCTAAACAATATACAGGCAGCAGTTTGCACTGCTCCCCATGGACACCCGCTCAGCAGCCTAATATATTTCAGTAATGATTTTTTTCCTAAGATTCACCTTAAATTTTCTCTTGCTTAATTTCACCCCATCATTCTTAGTTATACCTTCTCATACTGTCCTAACTATTCTCTCACTCTTTTTTTTTTAATTCACTCTCCTTTCAAACTTATCTATGTTTCCCATCAATCATCCTCTAGCAAAGTCATAGATATGGCACTTAGCTTTTTTTTAATCCTTTCTCATCATTTGGTCCCTTCTGCTCTGATTGCTTCGTTGCTCCTCTCACTTTCTCAACAGTTTGTCAATATTTTTTGTGAGGATGCTGTTGCCAGGATTTCATGCGGTGTTGCAGGTGTGGCCTAAGGCTGACACCTACCAATCCCATTGCCACTCTAACACAACATCCCTATACATAAAAGCCCAAACTGCATTGATCACCATTATTTCTGCACTCTCATTCCCAGTCCCCTACAGATAGAGAGCCCCAGCAACAACTACTGGGGGTTGTAGGACCTGGTTTTCAGGAGGTCCCTGCTTCAATTGTGACACCAGCTTGACAAAAAGCCAGCACCAAGCTGTTTCCAAATCTGGTCCTTCTCTGCAAGCCTGCTGAGAGCATCAGCCCAAATGAAAACAATAAATGCTGAAGAAAAACAAATGAATTGGTTTTGAGCTTTTTCAGAAAATTGTCTGGAGCATCCTGCCAGTCAAATTCCATCAGAGAGTCCTGAGAAACCCAATGCAGCCCTACAGACCCTTCAGCTGCAGCACTCAAAGCTGTGACATCCTCACATAGGCAACCTGTGGATTTTCCGTTTGTATTTTTTGCTTTTGTTGAGGTTGGGATTGAAGGTATGTGAGATAGTATTTCATGTTTGGACTTAGGTGTTTATTATTTCTTATCAGTGTAACAGCCTCACAACGATGAGTTTTGTAGTTTTTCATCAGTAAGGTACAAAATGGTTAACTATTTCTTGTTACAAGGTCTTTTAAGACTAAACTATCTAATTAAGAAATGATACTTAGATTATTTTCTCTTTTAACTTAAATACTGATCTTTTGATGTCTGCAGTGTGGACTTTTCTAATTACAAAATACCACCCAAATCCATGAAGAAGAAGGAAGAAGAAGGTGAAGAAGAGCTTGTTTCTGTCTTAAAAGCTTCATGTGTTTCATATTTATTACCATATTCCAAAACTTTAATCTTTAAGGTTTTGTGATGCTACACACTTCTAACTACCTATACACTTGTCATCTTAGTGCTATTAATCAATTTTGGAAGTGTTCTCCACAGCCTTAAGTCAAATGCAGTGCTCTCTTGTGAGTCTGTGCCTTTCAGCACAGAAAGTTTAAAATTCTCAGCATCTAGGATTCCAACAGGAATCTTCTACAGAAAGAAGGGAACGTTCATTTGAAAAACTTCAGAGTTTGCTGTGGATTTTGTTTTTCACTGGGGAATCTGGAGCTGGTGTACATAAAGGGCAAACCTGTCATCTGTGGAACAAAAGGCCTGGGGCAAGCCAAGCCTCTGAACCACAGGGGTGCCAAAAGCCCCCACTCCACAGAGCTCTGCCAGAGCACCACCAGCTCCCCCACAGCCCTAGCACACCCACCAGCACAGAGACACTGCCAATTCTGCTTCTCTCACAGGAACAGAGTCAAATCCCCACCAACACAACTTGAATAAAGTTGCCTTTTTTTTTTCCCACTGGGACACAATAAATTATGCTTTCAGTAAATTCTGACAAATCTCTCTTAATACTGATAACTTATTTCAGGAATTCATTGTCTGGCACTCTTTTCTGCACATATAGCTTGAAAACTTACATTTACCATATAACCACATCATATGCAGTGTGCCTCCCAGCACACAGTGCTGAACTAAAGAGAAGTGAAAAGATAAACTTCAGTGCTTACCACAATTCAGGCAGTGCAGTGCTCACCCTCTGCTCACCAGGTACTTGTGCAAGCCATAAAACAGTAACTTCATGGAGAGATATTCTGTTCTGTAAGGTTCAGAGAGGGGGAGTTGGGGAAAAAAGAGGGTATTTAAGCACCTTATCCTTAAACTAGCCCAGACCTGAGTAGTTGCCCCTGAAATGAGTTTAGCAGGTAATCCTGACTCCTTCCTGCCAAAGGCAAAGAAGCAAGTGACCATCCAACTCATGGTTCCTTCATGCAGCTTTTAGAGCTATGGGTGTAATCAGCTGTTTCTTATTATTTTGGTTCATTTGCAAAGACCTATCCCTCAAAGGCTGATCATCTCAACTAAAATCTTTACAGCTGTGTTTGCTATTCACTCCAATAATGCCCAGGTGATCAAAATCAGGTGTATGGACTTGCCTTATTGCATACTGGGTGAAAGAAGTGGCAGTGTGGATGAGCACTAACATAGTGAAAGAGAACAAGAAAAATTTCTGCTCACACCTTTATTTAATTAAGTTTCTTTAAGTTTTATTCACATGGAAAGCCCTGCTAGGACAGAACATGTGTGTATAGAGACAGTATGGAGGCTGAATTTCTGTGCCTAAACAAGCTACTGCTCATTAGCTGAGCAGCATTGCTCCTACCTTCTCCTAACCTACTGTAGTAACAAAACTGAGTGTGTGAGCTCAAACCATCCATTGCAGTTCACCCAAGGGACAGAGCCACACCATAGAAATTCCTGAGACACACCCAAAAAGGGCTTAGTGGGTGTCCCTTCTTCCAGCCCACCTTCCCTTTGCATTTTTTGGTGCAAATCCCAAGGCAGACCCAAATTCCAGAGAATAACTGTTCTCCTGAAAAATGCTGGGGAAGAAAAGTAGGCAGCAGTGAAATATGGCCAGGGCTGGTACAGAGCTGGGAGAGCACCACTGATCTCAGCTATCCAGGAATACCAGCACCAAACCTAGACATGGCATGTACTGTAAAAGCAGAACTACTTCCTTCAGAGAGTAAATCTCTATAAAAACAGCTGCCACAGCAATTCAAAATATGGTCTGTCTAATGCATACAGGATCTCCTACCAAAGCTTCAGGTTTTTGGAGTCAGTGCAAGAATTCCAAGGCAGGCAAACAGAATTGATTTGAATTGAGAGAACATTTCATAGAGCCTCTGGAATATTCTTTATGTCAGACCCTGAAGCCTGAGAGCTTGGCTGCCCCTAAAGCCATGTGCATGATGTCTAAGGTAACTCAGGAAAGACTGTAAGTGCTATAGCAGTTTTTCAAGATTCACCAGTTACTTGGCTTGGACTGCAGCTGATTGCAATAAGTCTTTTAAGATGGGTTCAAATATCTTCCTTCTTTGGCTGAAATGTGCATTTTATCCATTTAATCAATTGCTTTATTCAGGTGTCATGAGAAGAGGCAAAGTGGTTCTGGATTTACCTCCTCAATAGCATCTGTTACCTGCTGTACCTCAGTCATGTCTCTTCTTGTTTATCTTCCTCTAAATTGAATAGTACCAATCTTTTCACTCTCTCCTCATTCAGAAGTCTTTTCACATCTCCACAAATTTCCATCATCCCAGTACAAGCTCTGTAATTCCTGCTATTTCCTTTTTGAGTCAGAGTAATGAGAACTTCAGGAAAAGTAAGGGTTTTTATAATAATGTCATTCTAATAGTCTCACTGTTATTTTGCTCTCCCAATTGACACCATTCATTTGACTTTTAACCACAGCAAGACACAGAGGGAAGCCCTTCCCTGCGCTGTCCAGGGTGATGCCCACGTCTCTCACAAGTGGTTACCATGAATTGGGAACCTATAACATGATCCAGATCTTCCCTCATAATCTCTGCCATCTCTGCTGATGCTGAGCACTCCAGAGCCTCTCTTTATTCATTCTGTCAGACCAAAGAAGCTGATTGCATTTGCTGCTCTCTTAAGGCCAAACCCCAAGGATTTTAGTTCTTATGTTAAATCAAGCTTGTCCTGAAGGCAGTGGGAGTTTGCCAGAGCACAGAAACTGAGTCCAACTCAGTCCTTCAAACTCACAGCAGCTCAGAACTTGCTCACAAAGAGCACTGGGGCCAGAAGGTCAGAGGAGTAGGAGAAGCTGTAATTGAAGAACACTTATTGGCAAGTCATCAACACAGTGTTTCCATACCTTGCAAATCCTCTCCCCACAAGCCCTTCACTTCTCTTTGGCTTGCTTCAAAAAGTGAGACTGAAGAAAGATTTAGAGACCACAAAAGCCTCTATTCCACCCTGCAGCCCCCTTGCCTAAGCTAGTGAGCAGCACAGCTCCAGCCCCAGGCACTGACTGGGCCACACAGCCCAGGGTGGCTTCACAGAGGTCTCACTCCTTGGCCCAGCACCCTGCCCAAGCACTGCCTTCTGTTTCCCATTACCCAAAATCAGTGACAGGTTTGCCTCTCACTGCAAGCAGCCTGTGGCTTGTGGCATTTGAGAATAAAGGCTACCCTTAGCAAGTATTTTTGACAGCCATTCCCTGCCTTGTTCAGGCCGTTAAGCAGCACACCTCTGGCCAGATGTGCTGGGGGGTCTAGAGGCAGCAGAGCGGAGAGCAGGTGGTGCTGGCAGGATTTGGCCCAGAAACAGCCTGTCCTCAGGTCACAGCAGTGCTGGGGACACAGGGGCAGCAGAAGGCAGAGCTGGTGGCCATGGGAAAGCCTGCTGAGGCACTGGGCTGGGCACAGGGAGAACTGTCTTCCCTGGCAATGGCAAACCCAGATGCAACACAGGCAGAGTCTTTGCATTCATCCATTTATCCTGCCTGGTCCAGAGCCCTGGTGTGTGCTGACCACCTGACTTTGTGAGGAAGCACATTTTGGATCACTGATTTAAGAATTTGCTCAGTTATCTTTATTTTATATACCATTACCTAAAGGTAAAGGTATATAAAAGGTATATCAGTCCATGCCTGTGGATTCATGTATCAGCTTCTTCTGCAACCTCAGAGATGCAATAGGATTTTATTGACTCTTACAGAAATATATTTGCATGTGTTTGTACAGCAGATACTAGGAGGCATTGTTAAGCTCTGAGACACTTTGTCACTACCTGCTATTAAAATAAAATTTAATAATCTGTATCCATCAACTGTAGCCACCACAGACCAACAGGGACCACCGCTCAGTCATCATGCATTTCTAGCATAATGAATATATTTGTACAAAATACACAATGGGCATTTCAATTTCTAATATCACTGTCCCTGTACCATTTGCATTTGTTATTTGTATTCATGAACATTTCCAGAACTAGGCGAGAAAACAAAATATTTTTCTTCAGGAATTTGAGCGAGTTGCTGGACAATGGATGGCAGGATATCATCATGATCCAGGATCCAGTCTTTCACATGACAGACTTGCAAAACATAGAATAATAATAATAATAATAATAATAATAATAATAATAATAATAATAATAATAATAATAATAATACCACCTACACCAAAACATAAAGGGAAGGGTGTCCTGCCACTCTTAAGCAAAGCCTGTTGGGCTAAACATTATAATCTCAGTTTAAAAATAATTGCATACCAGAACTGAGTCCTGAAAAACAGAACATGAGAAGATCAAAGAAAAAAAACATCTTCTCCAGTGTAAGTATCTTGCTTTTTGGATGGCCAAGTTTTCACTTAGCTTCTCTTTGGATATGCTTGTTATTTTGCAGAGCCTTAAGAAAAAAACAAAACCTCTTCTGAAACAGGATGCCTTTGTCAGAGTGACTCAAGGAGGTCACAGTTCCAGAAACAGGGGGCCTAGAAGTTAATTCATGCTCCTAGATTGTGCATAGAATTTGTAGAGAACTACATTATTCCCAACATGCTGAAGAAAACTGCATCTTAATTTAGATATTTTAAGATTTTATATAATAGATCAGAACAGGAGAGAAATTGAAATATTAACCCAGAACAACCCTGGATGGATTTTGGGCTATCAAAGAAAATCTCAAATGAATGCCAATGTATTATTTAAAGGTCTGTCAGATGACACAGGTATGTTAATTTTGCAAAGCAAAATGTAACATTAGCCTCAGTTCCCAACAAGATTTTCTCACTAATGTTTTATTAGGTTGAAGTACAATTTTGGTAAAACTTAGTGTTCTGGGGAGCCCTCATGATGAATAAACAACACACACAAAAAGCTGCTTGACAGCTACACTGGCGAGGACCACCCAAAAGGAATTCTGTACCAGAGAAAACAATAGATACAGAGCAATGAATTAGATCCTAACACACACACCACAAGACCACAGTTAGGATGGGGCAGAGAAGATGAAGAATTCCTCCAGATCTTGGGCATAGGCAGTCCCTGCACCAACTCACCTGTCACCCTCCAACCCTAGCTCAGCCTGATAGAAGCAGCGTTATGGGTACGTCTTGTGAGACAAAAACCACCTAAGTTAAACCAAGGTTTGGCCTTAAGAAATCCATTCCAGGCATGGATCTATTCCTCCCTAAAGGATTTTGCCTCAAGGTTTTACAAGTAGCCTATGTGATTTTTAAGTACCTGTATTTCTCTACTTTCACTCCTAGACTTTTGTTGTGGCATCCTGAACACAGCAGAAGACAGCAAAGAGTTAAATTCACGTGTGAGATTTGGGTTAAAATTGTTGAACTGCTAGGAGTTATTTTTTACCAGACTTTTTGTATTGTGCAAGAAAAGGGGGTTTGGGAAACCAGTAAAATAGTTCTGCTGGAGGCTAGCAGAGAAAGGATACAAAAATGAGGTTGAAAGAAATAGGCCTATAAATCTGACATCCAATGCCCTGGTCTTGCAATGTGATCTGCACCTGCAGCTGGAGCCATTGATTTCAGCAGGACCCATACAAACCCCAGCACCTGTCACACACAGCCCCTGGCAGGGCTGGGGCTTGCCCTGCTGCACAGCACAGCCTGGCTTGGAACAGCTTAATCACTCACTGTGCAAGAGGGAGTGCAGGTTTTCAAAGTACTTTTTGCAAGGAAAGATTCCCATGGACCCTTTAGATTTCCTGTATTTTCACAAAGCCTTTGCTGTTGACTCACTACCAT
Organism: Molothrus aeneus; assembly: GCF_037042795.1. NCBI lineage: Eukaryota > Metazoa > Chordata > Aves > Passeriformes > Icteridae > Molothrus > Molothrus aeneus. The sequence continues at coordinate 17,215,493 of NC_089652.1, read as the reverse complement.
CGCATCCTCCAGACCATCGATTTCTGTGCCACAGAATCAGCGGGTCTTGCACAAACACATACTCCTGTCTCCCAACAAAGTTGCCAAAAACATTCTTTAAATTTTATTGAATAATATTTCTAGGTAACACTCCCTGATTATCTGAATAACTAACTGAGATCACTTGCACAATTGCCTGCTTCAATAGTAAAATAGTAAAAGAGCAGAGATTCTGCATTTAAATTTTTTCATACTTTTTTTTTGATTATGCAAAATACTATGATGAGTTGCAGGGTTCTAACAGCACCAACAGGTGGTGCTATCAATTTCCCTAATGGTCCATTATAACCAGTTGGGAAAGATGAGTTAATGGCCTGATGTTTAAGTCTGCAGGAGTTGCACATGCACATCAATAAAAGCTGCAGTTCTTTGTTAAGGTATATTAGCAAACATTCTCAGCAAGATCTTAAATTAATGTGTCAAAAAAAAAAACCCACTCACCACCCCTTTTACT